>NC_091978.1:320834587-322034587 GCF_044704955.1 Pristiophorus japonicus | reverse complement strand
GACATCACAATCTACGGGGCGGAACAGTACGAGACAGTAAGTGTTAGTGCTAGCTCAAAACCGCCAGAGAAGTTTGCGGGCATCTGTAACCACTTAGCGTCCCGTTACCGCCCCCTGCAGGCACTAATGGGAGGCGTAAAGCAGCCGAATTTCTCCTCCTTAATCTCCTTTGGTGCTGACTAGCACGAGGATCATTACAATGTCACCGTACAGCTACATTTCCTAAAGTACAAGGGAGCACAGCAGTAACAGACCGCTGGGCATCATTTTGTAACAGAATTGAGCTGATCCAACACTCTGCTGCCTGTATCCCAACTCGCACCAAGTCCTGTTCACCCATCTGTGCTCTCTGACCTACATTGGCTCCTGCTCCGACAATGCCTCAATTTTAAAATTCTCATCCTTGTGTTCAAATCCCTCCATCCCTATTTCTGTAACCTCTTCCAGCCCTACAAATATCTGAGATCTCTGCGCTCCTCCAGTTTTGCCCTCTTACCTATTCCCAATTAGTTTTGCTCCACCTTTGGTGGCCGTGTCTTCAGCTGCCTAGGCCCTAAGCTCTGGAATTCCCTCTCTAAACCTCTCCACCACTTTATCTCTCTCTCCTCCTTTATGGTGCTCCTTTAAATCTACCCCTTTGACCAAGCTTTTAGTCACCTGTCTTAATATCTCTTTATGTGGCTTGGAGTCAAACTTTGAATGATAACGCTACTGTGAAGAACCATGGGATGTTTTACTACATTAAAGAGGCTATGTAAATGCAGGTTGTTGTTGCTCTTGAAATGCCTATTTGGGCCATTCTCTTGAGAAATTATCGAGAAGGCTTCATCTGGCTGCATCCATAAAGAATGTAATCTTCTACTCAAATACACAAATCACTGAAAATTGCAATGCAGATCAATAAGGTCATAACAAAAGCAAACCAAGCACTAGGATTCATTTCTAAAGGGATAGAGTTGATAAGTAGAGAAATTATGCTAAACTTGTATCGAATTTTGGTTGGACTGTGTACAGTTCTAGTCACCATAATATAAAAAGGATATAGAGGCACTAGAGAGGATGCCAAAAAGATGATGAGACCAGAACTACAAGGATATACCTATCAGGAAAGGATGAACAGCCTGTGTCTCTTTTCTCTTGAAGAGAGAAGGCTGAGGGGTGACCTAATGAAGGTCTTTAAAATTATGAAAGGTTTCGATAGAATGGATACAGGCGGAATTTTAATCAGGAGGCGGGTTGGGAGCAGGGTGGGAGGGTGGGGGTTGCGAGGAAGCAGTCAGGAAACCTGGGAGAACAGGTTTCCCACAGGCCCTGCCGAATTTAATGGCTGTGCCTGATTTGCATTTGAAACCTCTGATTCCCACCTACAGCCAGCCAGATGGAGAGGCTGGGGGGCTGCGGGCGGGTAGGCCTGCGCCAATAGGCTGCAGAGAGGGGGGAGGGAAGGATTGGGTGGGGATTGGTGGGTTGGTCGGGGGGAACCATCCACAGTTAAATTTGAAATGCTGGTTAAAGCTGAGATGCGCTAGCTTCATTATAATATTTAAATGAGCGACCCGTCTCCTGGGAGTGGGTTGGCTGTCCGCCCCCTCGTCCCATCTCCTTTAAAACTGGAAATGGGCGGGATGGAAGCAGGTTCTGGTCGGAATTCAGTTTTTTAACACTTTAACTTTCCACCCAACCCCAACTCACCCATTTTTGGGGGTTAAAATCCCCCACCCCCCGAGAGACTGTTTCTACTTGTGGGGAAGAGCAAAACTAGAGGCCATCAATATAAGATAGTCACCAAGAAATCAAATAGGGGATTCAGAAGGAACCTTTTACCCAGAGAGTGGTGAGAATGTGGATCTCACTACCACAGGGAGTCGTTGAGGTGAATAATATAGCTGCATTTAAGGGGAAGCTAGATTAGCATATGGGGGAGAGGAAAAGAGGGTTATGCTAATAGATTTAGATGAGGAAGGAGGTTTGAATGGAGCATAAACGATGCATGAACTAGTTGAGCCAAATGGTCTATTTCTGTGCTGTATATTCTATGTACTGTGGGCAGTGCGCGCAACATTGAGCATATCCACTACCTCTGATCATACTGCAGTACTGTCCTCCGGTGAGAGCGTCCTGTGGAACTGAGCATGACAAGCTTCCTCATACTCACCTCATACTGCAATTCATTCACCTTGCCAGCCATCGAGCAGGTGGTCAGATTCTACACTACCTGCCACTTGCCTAGACACTCCATTGCCTGCTTCCACATATATTTTGGCATCCATTGGTTTTTCCCCAAACAAC
This sequence comes from Pristiophorus japonicus, assembly GCF_044704955.1. Classification (NCBI taxonomy): domain Eukaryota; kingdom Metazoa; phylum Chordata; class Chondrichthyes; family Pristiophoridae; genus Pristiophorus; species Pristiophorus japonicus. The sequence goes on along the minus strand of NC_091978.1, from coordinate 322,032,298 downwards.
TTGTATAAAGGCTTTGCAGTGTCTGGGCAACAAGACATCCTGTTTCCCAATGTTTGCGCCCATATATGCAGCTAGATATCTTTTTAAGTGGTGACATCTCTTTTAATTTTCCCACATCATCATCATCATAGGCAGTCTCTCGAAATCAAGGAAGACTTGCTTCCACTCCAAAAATTAGTTCTCAGGTGACTGTAAAGTCCAATACGGAAGTTACAGTTTCTGTTACAGGTGAGACAAACAGTCATTGAAGGAAAGGGTGGGTGGGGAGTCTGGTTTGCCGCACGCTCCTTCCGCTGCCTGCGCTTGCCCTCACATGCTCTCGGCGACAAGACTCGAGGTGCTCAGAGCCTAGAACCTAGATGCCTAGAACACAACCTTGTCATCACCAACACCTTGTTCCACCAGAGGGACAAGTACAAGGCATCGTGGCAGCTCCATCGCTCCAAGCACTGGCACTTACTCGATTACGTCATCGTCCGAGCGAGGGGTGAGGGATCGCAAGGATGTGCGCATCACCCACACCATGACAGGAGCCGATGACTGTTGGACGGACCACCGCCAAATCCATTCCATCATCACCATTAATATAGCCCCAAAGCAGCGACAGCAACAGAAGCAATGTTATAGAAAAATCAACGACGGGGCACACAAAGACCCAGTTAAGAGAGTCCTATACAGCCAGTGCCTCACTGCCAACCTGGTGACCCTCGATGACCCCGAACGCAGAGTGCCCACAGTGCTTGGTCTGCCCTTCAGGCCACCATAACCAGTGCCTGCGAAGAGACGCTCGGTCACTCAACCAGGAAACATCAGGCCTGGTTTGATGAGAAGGACCAGGAGATCCAGGAGCTAATAAACCACAAGTGCAGGGCATTTCTGAACTTAAAGCAGCAATCCAATTTGGTAGCAGCAAAGCAGCTCTACAGACGGCTGAAGGCCGAGGTCCAACAAAAAACACACAACCTAAAGAATAGATGGTGGGTGGAGAAAGTACAGGAGATTCAGCAGCTGGTCGACAGCCATGACGTGCGAGGATTCTTCACCGCAGTTAAGTCCACCTACAGCCCAAGCATCCAAGGCCCCACCCCACTGCTGGCCAAGAATGAGGAGACACTCATTAAGGACACCAAGGCAGTCAGGGCCTGCTGGAAGGAGCACTTCGAAGATCTCCTTAATCGAGACTCTGCCTTTGACACGAGTGCCCTCGACTCCATCCCGCAGCATGCTACCCGCCACCATCTCAGCAAAACCCCAGCCCTGCACGAGGTAGAAAAGGCCATCCGTCAGCTCAAGAACAACAAGGCATCAGGACCAGATGGAATCCCCGCTGAGGCACTAATGTATGGTGGAGAAGCACTACTGGTACAAATGCATGACATCATCTCTCTTATCTGGAGGGAGGAAAGCATGCCGGGAGATCTCAGAGATGCCGTAACCGTTTCCCACAATGCCCTTTAAGGACTGTTGATACAGATTTTTCTTTCTCTAGTGCCTAGCTCATAGTGCCAAGTTCAATATGGATTAGAGACTCATTTACATGAATTATAGAGGCCGACCATGAGAAGCCAGTGCAGGGCCAAAGTGGCAGGCAGATAGCTCATCACACTTTGGTTCTGGTGCTTTTCGCGCCATAGTACTTTACAGTTGGGGTGATGGAAAGCAGCTGCTAATTTACAGAGATATCACCACAAGTCAAATGTCAACAAAAATTATACTTTGAAATCAATGGGGGGAACATTGTGGTCGGAGGCTTCCTTTGGACGAATGCCTCCGACCCGAAAATAAATGACAAAAATACCTGGTGGTCCTAGAGGAACGTAGGATTCTGGTTGGAGTACTACATTCGCTGTGCAGCATATGTGAACATGTCCTCCAGATAAACCTTCGTATCCTGGAATCACGTGGGCCTGGACCACCAATCGCTGTGGAGTATTCTCATTGATAATAATGGGAGCTCTGTTTTTACGAGCTCCGATTACGATCAATGAGAATACCACCCTAAAACAAGAAACACAACCAATAAAAAAAACACCTCACATTTTTAAAATTAATTGAAATTGAATTTAATTAAATGTTTTAGAAAAAAATAAATTTTTTAGAATTTTTTTAAGTGTTTTAATAGGGTTAAAATAAACTTACCTTAATGGACAAGATTTTGAATATAAACATGTATAATTAAATTTAATTTGTCTATGTTTTAAAACTCTTACGTTGGTAAAAGTAGACTATATGCCTGCTTTTACCAGGCGTAAGACTTGAAGGACATTCACTGGGCAAGAGTTGGTCAATTTGCCCAATCTCTGCCCCGTGGATGTCCTTCCTGTGGGGATGCGTTCGAACTGTCAACATAAATTTGACAGATTTTGACAGATCGGAAAAGCCAGTTCTCGGCACATGCACATCACGCCATGAGAATCAGCATTTGCGAGGCCTCACTAGGTGTGTGCGCATATCGTACGGACCCGATGAGGCCGCAATATTTCCATGCGAACCTTTATAGGAAGACGTCTTTGTTGTAGAACTTGAACAGTTTTAACCTCTGTGACCTTTGCATAATACATCTTTGTAAAGCATTAGCTTACATTTTTCTGGACAAGACATTGATGTCTTCTTGACAACAAGCATTTTATATGTCATCAAATAAGGCTAGTGTCCTTCTGAAATAAAAAGATGCGGTCCAGACATTCCACAGGGGTTCTCCTTGGTTACTGCTGGTAACTCTGACGGGAGTCTGGCAGAACTCTCACAGAAACAGTAGAAATGGCTGAAAATGGCTATTTTCCTGAGCGAAACCCCTCTCCCCTCGAAATTTCAGGGCCGGTGATTTTTTTATCTGCATAAACCTGGACAATCTGGTGACCTATATTCGGAAGTAATTTTACAAAATGTAAAATGTCTCCTGTGATGTTTCTTCCTCCCCTCTGCGATGCTTGGCTGCAGTGTGGCACTTCTTTTTATAGCTTGTATGAGAACAAGGGAAACTCATCTCAGGGAGATAGGGAAGTTTGAATGATAGTTCACAAGATAGATAGAGATGAGGAAGGCCATTTGGCTTATTCATCCATCCATCCAGAGCCTACAATCTCCTCATTATAGTCCAAAAACAAAACACTGCGGATGCTGGAATCTGAAATTAAAAACAGAAAATGCTGGAAATCTCAGCGGGTCAGGCAGCATCTGTGGAGGGAAAAGCAGAGTTAATGTTTCGGGTCAAAGACCCTTCGTCAGAACTGGCTAGTATTTGGAAAGAACACATTCTAAAGTAGCACTGAAAGGGGGAGGGGAAGAAAGAACAAAAGGGAAGGTTTGTGATAGGGTGGAGGGCAGGAGAGATTAGAAAGACAAAAGAGATGATGGGCCGAATTGAAATGGTAATGGCCGGAGTTAGAAAAGGATTAGTCAAGATAGGGTGTGAATGGCAGAATAATGACCAGCTGCCGTTGGAGACAAGGAGAAAAAAACCCTCGGCTCGGTGGGGTGGGGGTGGGGGGAGGGGGAAGGTAGCCAAAGATGGGCAGCAGTTATGCTCTGGAATATAGTATCCCCATTATGGTATCTGGTTGTTAAATGATTCCAGGGTTCTTTCCTACACCATCCTACCTGGAAATCCATTTCACATGTTGGGCATATTTTGTAAGAACCCCTTGACTCAGACCTCAATTTGCCTTTTTACAATTTGAATCTGCGATCCTCGTCCTACTATTACAGTTTAGTTTGAAGCAGCGTTCTGGATTTAGCCTAGCACATTTATTATATTATGTATTCCTCTGTGAGGTCCCTTCTCAATCTCCTCCTTCCTGTTATGAAAATCCCAAGTTTCCTCTTAATAATGTTCTCTTCAGTGCATTACTGAGGGAGAGCTACACTGTCAGACGTGCTATCTTTCAGATGTAAACTGATGCCTCATCTGCCATCTCAGAAGGATGTAAAAGATCTAGCGGCATAATTTGAAGATGATTGAGGGAGTTCTTCGCTCAGAGGGTTGTGAATCTTTGGAATTCGCTGCCCCATAGAATTTTGTATATTCAAGGCTGAGATGAATAGATTTTTGGAATCTAGAGGAATTAAGGGATATGGGGATCAGGCAGGTAAGTGAAGTTGAGGTCGGAGATCAGTATGATCTTATTGAATGGTGGAGAAGGCTCGAGGAGCCGTATGGTTGACTCCTATTCCTAATCCTTATATTCTTATGATCTTGTCCCATACTACCAAAAACAGATTATTTAGTTATTTATCTCATTATAGTTTGTGGAATCATGTTGTGCACAAATTGGCTACCATTGTTCCCTACATTGCAGCAGTGACTACACTTCAAATGTACTTCATAGGAACATAGGAATTGCTAGACAAAAAAAGAGCATGGTTCATCTCGTTCACCTTCTACCATCCTGGTAATCATGATGCAACAATAATGGCATTGTTGGTTGTGAAGTGTTTTGAACGTTCTGGGGTCATGCAAGGAGCTATATAAATACAAGTTTCTTTCTTTCTAATGCTAGTCTTGTGCATCCAGGGTTTCAATTTCTTGCTTGCTTCTCAGTGACTATAACTTGGGTATAATACTGAGGGGGCAAAATTGCCCTGTGCCCCGTTTGGGGATAATAATTTGAATTAAATGAAAATTTACCACCTGGTGAGACGGGCAGCTAAATGTCCCAAAATAGAGGTCTTTGAATCAAAAAAATCTGAGGCGCAGTATCGCGGCGTTAGCGGGGCGCTTCTTTTAAAGGAGAGGGCCGTTGCGAACTCTGCAGCCGCTTTCCAGGTGCTCACTGGGAGCGGGCACTGGGCTGCATGTTGACAGCCCGGTTGAACTAGCGGCCGCCATTATCGGGCGAACTGAAAAGTCGGGCTTGGCAACCCGCAAAGCTGTCGTTGGCATCGCCTCATGCCAATCTCTCGTCCCGTTGGGCAATTTCTCCCGCAAGGCACAAAGGGGTTGATGCGGGGTGATAAAGGGTCGGCGCGCATGCCGATGACATCATTACCGTGTGTGCCCCCGCCCAGGACGCTTCCGCTGCCGGCCCCCAATGACAATTTATTAGTGCCCCATTATTGCCTACCAGAGGCGCTAACGCAGCTTTTGGAAAGGGGCAATATCTCTCGGACTATTGGACTGCCCAAAACATTTTTATTAAACTCGAAATTCTTTGCTATACTTTACATTTCCTGACTCAAGAACATGGGGTTCACTCCGTGTCCTTTACCATTCCCCAAGGATTATTTAATGTTCTAATATGTATGTGTGCATGATTTATTAGCTGATTGACGTCTCTTGGTAATAAAAGATGCTATCTAAAGGAATACATTGCCCTGTCTGACAGAGATTTATCATTCTGATTTATGATATTTTAAATGCTTGCTTTAAGAAAAAGTGTTCGGGAAAAGAAAAATATAAACAGCTAATATTGTAAACAAATACAATAACAAGGTTAGTGAAACTTGTTTAACAAGCAACTTGAAAAGATATTCAATTCTGAAGCCTCCCCTCTTTGCAGCTTGTATTTATGCAGGCAAAGTTTAATTAGTCTTTAATGTGGCCAAAAATTCAATGACACTGTTCAAATAGCATCTCAGTAAGGCAGACTCGCTGTTACATCACTGGCTTCCTGACCAGATGGGAGCAGCTTTTGAGTTTCCAGGGCTGTTTATCACACATCTCTTCCCTCTTTTCCATAGTTTGGCAGTTCTCGGCCATGTTAGAAACATAGAAAAATAGAAACATAGAAAATAGGTGCAGGAGTAGGCCATTCGGCCCTTCGAGCCTGCACCGCCATTCAATGAGTTCATGGCTAAACATGCAACTTCAGTACCCCATTCCTGCTTTCTCGCCATACCCCTTGATCCCCCTAGTAGTTTGCCAGATGGAGTGATATGCCTCAGAAGAAGAAAGAAACTGGACACTGCCGACTTCACCCTGCTGATTGCACATTTCTCCATCAGGAAGTGGCATTGCTGGTAGTCATATTCTAGACACTCTGCTTCCAAATGAATGAGATCATCATGAAAAAGTTGGAAGAGAGAGGAATAAGAAAGAAACAGGAAGCCCAGCATTCTTTTTGCTGGCATTGAGATACAAACTAAATCAATGAGCATTGTTTACATCTCACACTGGGAAGAAGTCAAATTCTAGTAAGTAACATTCCAGATTACCAATAATTGCCTCGAGACATTGCAATATAGAGAGGCCCAGATCATTACTGAATTATAAGATTTATTGTATTCGTCCCCTTTAGGCTTCTCAAAGTCACAAATCTTCTTTCAGCCTACAAGGTAAAAGGCCTATTTTCTGGACAGCCTTGCAAATTTCATCAAAGTTATGATACGATTAGCAGTTATTGCACTGACCAGCAGCAGGGATAATTTCCAATTAAAAACTAGCGCTCAAAAGTACCACACACATGTACACTGGGAGATGTTACTAGCTTTGTCTCTGTTCTTCACATTAATAACACAATATCACCAAGAATCGTTGAAAAGACTTTTACACGCCTTCGTAATCTTTCTCTATGGTCTTCTGGCATCACAAAAATGATAAATAGGTGTTTTATTCATTTATTTTTTTGATTTCTGGGCGGTAACAGCGGCAGGGCGTCCTGATACAGCCAAGAAAAAGTCTGTGCCCTCTCTACAAAATTTGGCAAAAAATGAGGTTCGGGGGTGCAAAATTAGACATTACACAAGGAACTTTTTGTGCCCCAACCGAAAATCACAGCGTTAAAAAAGTTTAGTTGATTTAAGAACCTTCATTGTTGCTCAGTGCCCTGAAACATAACGTTATATATTGTATGGTTTTATTTTGGTGGGGCGAGTTTTTATTACTTTATTGCAGTAAACTTTATGCCTTTCTGGGGGCACATAGCATGTCCAGTATTGGCTCCATCCCCCAGTTTCCTCCATTTAGGAGAACCAGTCCATTATGAGCTGGCAATGTGCGACTCTTGGTCGAGCAGCATCTCTATGCTGCCTCCCCCGTGGATAGTGTGGCTATTCAATGGAGGCCTCACTAGGCACCTTTTCATTGTCCTCCTCCTCCTGAGATGGGCATGCAATCCCCACTGGCAATGCCTGGGCCCTTATGATGGCCAAGTTGTGCAAAATGCAGTACACCACAATTAATTCAGATATCTGTTGAGGGGAGCATTGAAGGCTACCTCCAGAGTGGTTCAGGCATCGGTCTGCCTGTAGGAAATGGCATATCTCTGTCAGAACTTCCTTTCGGAGGTGCAGCCTTCTCACACACTGCTCGTCAGAGAACTGGCGGTATGAGCGCTTTAAGGCACAGGCTGGAACGCCCATGTACATATTAGTTAACCAACTTCTGTCTCAGGAGAGGATCACTTTCATTTCTGGCTGGCCAGTCATTGCAGTGAGCAATGATTGACAGCAAGAGTTGATGAACCAAAAGCAAAAGTGCTTATCGTTGCTATTGATGCTATTTATTGCCAGCTCCTGTACTCTGATTTACCCAATAAGGCCCATGACAGTAGTTATTACTGAAAAATCTTGAATTGCTCATTCCAGTCCTCTAGGGTCAGTTGCAGTCGCATCTAAATCTGTCTCATTCATCAGTTAAGGCAAAGTTATCTTTCAATTTTAAAATGAAATTGTCCTTTTGACACTGCATGGAACTATACTAACAGCATGAAAGCAATACAGTTGTTGAACCAATAACACCCTTAACAGTTAGGTCTCACTATTTTTAAACAGAGACTTACACATAATAATAAGAACATAAGAAATAGGCGCAGGAGTAGGCCATACAGCCCCTCGAGCCTGCTCCATCATTCAATATCATGGCTGATCATCGACCTCAACTCCATATCCCTTGAGTCCAAAAATCTATCTATCTATCTCAGCCTTGAATATTCTCAGAGACTCAGCATCCACAGCCCTCTGGGGCAGATAATTCCAAAGAGTCACAACCCTCTGAGTGAAGAAATTCCTCCTCATCTCTGTCTTAAATGGCCTACCCCTTATCCTGAGACTGTGACCCCTAGTTCTAGACACTCCAGCCAGGGGAAACAACCTCTCAGCATCTACCCTGTCAATCCTCTTCTGAATCTTGTATGTTTCAATGAGATCACCTCTCATTTTTCTAAACTCCAGAGAGTATAGGCCCATTCTTCACAATCTCTCATCATAAGACTGCCTCTCATCCCAGGAATCAATCCAGGGAGCCTTTGTTGCACCACCTCCAAGACAAGTATATCCTTCCTTAGATAAGGATACCAAAACTGTTATGTATCTGGACTTGTATATACTCTGTACAGCCACCAGAGGGCTCATTCCCTGGAGTCTCAAGGGACCTCATAATCCCTTGGGAGCACAGGTATTCAAGAGTGCTTCACAGGTTGGAGAGGCACTCTGGAGATCTGCAATAAAAGACCAAGGTCACACTTTAATTTGAGCTCACAGTGTTCAGTCTGACTCTTTCTCCATACACTACAACTGGTGATGAGATACAGATAGCGAACTCAAAGATGCAGAGAACAGTGAGCATCCTAGAGAAATTCTCAGAGGGAGATGATTGGGAAACTTTTGTGGAGCGACTCGAGCAATTCTTCGTGACCATGGGAAAGAGATGGGGAAGAGAGTGCTGCCAAATGTAGAGCGATCCTCCTCACCGTCTGTGGGGCACCAATGTATGGCCTCATGAAGAACCAGTTCGCTCCGGCGAAACCCACAGAGAAATCGTACAATGATTTGTGCATTTGAACCCGAAGGAAAGCGTTCTGATGGCGAGGTCCCAATTCTGCACCTACAAAAGATCTGAAGGCCAGGAATTGGTGAGTTAAGTCACCGAGCTAAGACGCCTTGCAGGACATTTGCAAATTTGAAGGACATTTGGAGCACATGCTCAGAGACTTTTATGTACTTGGCATTGGCCACGAAACCATACTTCGCAAACTTTTGACTGTAGAGACCCCAATCTTGGGTAAGGCCATAGCGATAACCCAGGCGTTCATTGCCACCAGTGACAATACGAAGTAAATCTCTCAGCACACAAGTACTGTGAACAAAGTGATGTTGTTTTCGAATCATAACAGACAGGGCAGGTCACACATACCTGCAGCTACACGTCCGCAGGTGTCTCAGAGTCCACCATCAAGGGTGATGAATGCAAGGCCATTAACACCTTGTTGGCGCTGCGGGGGTGATCATCGTTTCCATTCATGCCAATTCAAAGGATACATTTGCAAGGGCTGTGGAACAATGGGGCACCTCCAATGAGTGTGCAGGCGAGCTGCTAGGCCTGCTAAATCTGCAAACCACCACATTGCAGAGGAGGACAGATACACGGAGGATCATGATGAAACAGAACCACTGATAGAGGAGGTGGAGGTACATGGGGTGCACACATTCACTGTGAATTGTCCCCTGATAATGCTGAATGTTTAACTAAATGGACTCCCGGTGTCAATGGAGCTAGACACGGGAGCGAGCCAGTCCATCATGGGCAAAAAGACTTTCGAAAGGCTGTGATGCAACAAGGCCTCTAGGCAAGTCTTAACTCCAATTCACACGAAACTAAGAACTTACACGAAATAACTGATTCCTGTAATTGGCAGTGCTACCCTAATGGTCTCCTATAATGGAGCGGTGCACAAGCTACCACTCTGGGTGGTACCGGGCTATGGTCCCACACTGCTCGGCAGGAGCTGGCTGGGAAAGATACGCTGGAATTGGGACGACATCCAAGCGCTATCGCCCGCTGATGACACTTCATGTGCACAGGTCTTAAACAAATTTCCTTCGCTGTTCGAACCAGGCATCGGGAAATTCCAAGGAGCATAAGTGCAGATCCACCTAATTCCGGGGGCGTGACCCATCCATCACAAGGCGAGAGCAATACCGTACATGATGAGAGAAAGGATACAAAGAGAGGGCATCATCTCACCGATCAAGTTCAGTGAGTGGGCCAGTCCTATTGTCCCAGTCCTCAAGGGAGACGGCACCGTCAGAATCTGTGGCGATTACAAAGAAACTATCAATCGTTTCTCCCTGCAAGACCAATACCCACTTCCAAAAGCTGACGACGTCTTTGCAATGCTGGCGGAAGGAAAGATGTTCACGAAGCTGGATCTGACCTCAGCCCACATGATGCAGGAACTGGAGGAATCATCGAAGGCTCTCACCTGCATCAACACGCACAAAGATCTTTTTCTTTATAACAGATGCCCGTTTGGAATCCGATCAGCGGCGCCGATATTCCAGAGAAACATGTAAAGCTTACTGAAGTTGGTCCCGCACACTGTGGTCTTCCAGGGCGACATCTTGGTCACAGGTCAGAACACAGTCGAGCATCTGCAGAACCTGGAGAAGGTTTTTAGTCGGCTCAACCGCGTGGGGCTCAGGCTAAAATGCTCGAAGTGCGTTTTACTGGTGCCTGATGTGGAGTTCTTGGGAAGGAGGATTGCGGCGGATGGCATCAAGCCCACCAACGCGAAGACGGAGGCAATCGAGAATGCACCGAGGCCACAGAATGTGGCGGAGCTGCGGTCGTTCCTGGGACTCTGGAACTAATTTGGTAACTTCTTACTGGGTCTCAGCACCCTGCTAGAACCAGTACATGTCTTACTACGAAAAGGGGGCGAATGGGTTTGGGGCAAAAGCAAAGAAAATGCCTTTGTAAAAGCGAGAAAATTGTTATGCTCAATCAAATTGCTTGTGTTGTATGATCCACGTAAGCGTTTGGTACTAGCATGTAATGCATCGTCATATGGCGTCGGGTGTGTATTGCAACAAGCTAATGATTTTGGGAAACTGCAACCGGTTGCTTATGCATCAAGGAGTCTGTCTAAGGCTGAGAGAGCCTACAGCATGATTGAAAAAGAAGCGTTAGCATGTGTCTATGGGGTAAAGAAAATGCATCAATACCTTTTTGGGCTAAAATTCGAATTGGAAACTGACCATAAGCCACTTACATCCCTGTTTTCTGAGAGTAAAGGGAAAAATACCAATGCATCGACCCGCATCCAGAGATGGGCACTCACGTTGTCCGCATAAAACTACGCCATCCGCCAGAGGCCAGACACAGAAAACTGCGCCGATGCTCTCAGTAGGGGTGGAAATGACACAGCCCACAGATCTAGCCATGGTTATGGAAGCATTTGAGAGCGAGCAATTACTCGTCACTGCCCGGCAGATCAAAACCTGGACAAGCCAGGACCCCTTATTATCTCTAGTCAAAAGCAGTGTGCTTCACGGGAGCTGGCCCAGTGTCCCAGTGGAAATGCAGGAAGAGATAAAGCCGTTCCAGCGGCGCAAAGATGAAATGTCTATACAGGCAGACTGCCTTCTGTGGGGCAATTGAGTAGTGGTCCCGAAGAAGGGCAGAGACACCTTCATCAATGACCTCCACAGTACCCACCCAGGCATCGTAATGATGAAAGCGATAGCCAGATCCCATGTGGTGGCCCGGCATCGATGCGGACTTAGTCCTGCATTTACAGATGTAATCCATGCTCGCAGTTAAGCAATGTACCCAGGGAGGCGTCGCTAAGTTTATGGTCTTGGCCCTCCAAACCGTGGTCTAGGGTACATGTTGACTATGAAGGCCCGTTCTTGGGTAAAATGTTCCTTGTGGTTGTAGACGCGTACTCCAAGTGGATTGAATATGAGATAATGTCGGCTAGCACGTCCGCTGTCACTACTGAAAGCCTGCGGGCCATGTTTGCCACACATGGCTTACCCGGTGTCCTGGTGAGCGACAATGGGCTATGTTTTACCAGTGCTGAGTTCAAAGAATTTGTGACCCGCAATGGGATCAAACATGTCACATCTGCCCCGTTTAAACCAGCGTCCAATGGTCAGGCAGAGAGAGCAGGGCAAACCATCAAGCAAGGCTTGAAGAGGGTAACTGAAGGCTCACTGCAGATGCGCCTATCCTAAGTCCTGCTTAGCTACCGCACAAGACCACACTCACTCACTGGGATCCCACCTGCTGACCTGCTCATGAAAAGAGCACTTAAGACAAGGCTCTCGTTAGTTCACCCTGATCTACATGAGCAAGTAGAGAACAGGTGGCTTCAACAAAGTGCATACCATGATAGCACAAATTTGTCACGCGAGATTGAAGTCAATGATCCTGTATTTGTATTAAATTATGGGCAAGGTCCCAAGTGGCTTCCCGGCACTGTCGTGGCCAAAGAGGGGAGCAGGATGTTTCGGGTCAAACTTTCAAATGGACTCATGCACCAGAAACACTTGGACCAAATCAAACTCAGATTCACGGACTACCCTGAGCAACCCACCTTGGACCCTACCGTTTTTGATCCCCCAACTTACACACCAGTGGCAACCGACACCACGGTTGACCACAAAGCAGAACCCATCATCCATAGCAGCCCTGCATGGCCCAACACACTAGGCAGCCCGGCAAGACCAGCTGCACAGCAGCCCAGCGAGGGTCCAACAAATTGCTCAACAATACCAGTTTTTCACACCGAGACAATCAACAAGGGCAAGAAGGGCCCAGATCGACTCACATTGTAAATATTTAAACTATTGACTTTGGGGGAGAATGTTGTTATATATGTGGACTTGTATTTACTCTGTACAGTCACCAGAGGGCTCATTCCCCAGAGTCCCAAGGGATCTCATAATCCCTTTGGAGCACAGGTATTTAAAAAGGCTTCACAGGTTGGAGAGGCACTCTGGAGACCTGCAATAAAAGACTAAGGTCACACTTTATGTTGAGCTCACAGTGTTCAGTCTGACTCTTTCTCCATACACTACAAAAACTGTGCACAGTACGCCCGGTGTGGTCTCACCAAGGCCCTGTAAAATTGTAGCAAGACTTCCTGGGGCCGAAATTCCCCCTTTGATAAGGCCTCTAACCACCAGAAAGCGGTGGCCACAGGGTGGCGCGGAGGAGCCGTATTATAGAAATTGCCCTTCCTCAGGAATGGTGCCCAGGACCACTCTACCTGTTTTCCCACCGCACCGTGCACACGCCAATTGTTTACCATCTGGTGGGGACCCCCTCGCGAAATTGTCCTCGTGAAATTGCCCCTTACCTGAAATTGCCCTGCGGGAGTGGCCCCGCCACCAGCCGGTGCCCCCGACAGCTTTTGCTGTCGGTGCACTCTGTGTAAAATGGCAACATGGCTTCCCTTAAAGGGGAGGGCGCACTGCTGTGTTATTTTTTTTGTTGTCAGCTGACTGCCAGGTTCTTGGGTGCCAGGCCACTGGCCTGGCCGAAACCCTCCCTGGTGATCCAGTGAACCTAAATTAAATGGATGCAGAATTCTTAACTGCTCTCCCCTTTAACTCCTTATTGCTTGCTGTACCTATATGTTAGCTTTCTTTGTTTCTTGCATGAGGACACCCAAATCTATCTGAACACCAACATTTAAAACTTTCTAACCATTTAAAAAATATTGTTTTTCCATTCATCCTACTAAATAACCTCACATTTCCCTACATTATACTCCATCTGCCACCTTACTACCCACTCACTTAACCTATCCATATCCCTTTGCAGATGCTTTGTGTTCTCCTCACAGCTTACTATCCCACCTAGCTTTTATGTATTGCCAACCTGAAAAAGACCCTTTTACCCCTACTCTCTGTTTTCTTTCCATTAACCAATCCTCTAACCATGCTAATACATTGCCTCCAATCCCATGAGCCCTTATCTTATGTAATAACCTTTTATGTGGCACCTTATTGAATACCTTTTGGAAATCCAAATATACTACATCCACTGGTTCCCCTTTATCTACCATGCCAGTTGTTCCTCAAAAAACTCTAATAAATTTGTCAAACATGATTTATCTTTCATAAAACCAAGTTGACTCTGCCTAATCATGTTATGATTTTCTAATACCACTTCCTCAGCGATGGATTCCAATATTTTCCTGATAACTGATGTCAGGCTAATTGGCCTGTAGTTACCTGTTTTCTCTCTCCCTCCGTTCTTGAATAGCGGTGTTACATTTACATAATGCACGTTCAGAAGCAGGCGGGCTATTTTCTGGTATTTTTTACCGTGGTACAAAATGCGAATTCCACTATTGACAGACTGTTTTTTGATCAATATGTTCATACTGAACGCCTAAAATTGTTGCTTTGATGGTGCTGACCTTATACCGGTGACAATGGCATTTTGGAGCCCTGGTGCAAAATTCTTTCAGTGGTTTGTGTTAAAAGAGGCACATAAAAGTTGACATATGCACTCTTAATTGGTATCAATAAACAAACTCTGAGTCGTTTAAATTGCTTTGGTGTGAGAGATACTATTGAGAAATGGCATGCCACTATAACTGCAATGGTGGCAAAGGTATAAAGTGTATATTCTATTCATCATAGAATTCTAAAATATTTTTTGAAGGCTGCAGAAAAAGAGCTTTTGTTTCTGATTGAGAAACTAAAAATAAAATTGGGCTCCAAAAACAATAAAGCTACATTTTATTTATTGCATCCGTTACATTGCAGATGTGCTTCTACTTGAAGTACATCTGCCATGTACTGGGGTTCATCATTTTCTGTAATTTGCTCCACTTAATTTCTGGGGCAGATTCCCAGAGCACACGGTAACAACAGAGAACAATATGTGCATACAAGTTTGTACATCTGCAAATGTTTATTCGTCCAGTTACTACTTTTGCCCTGGCTGGAAAAGGCTTGTATAGATCAGCAATTTTCAAAATCGCAGTTTGAGTACAGCACTTGCCTGTGAGCTGAGAGAATAGGCAGCATCCATCAGCTCGCTTTTTATATTTTCTGTCAGCAACTTGGGGACAAACTATTTCTTAAGATTCCTCTGCTGCTTGAGCCACTAACACTGCCTCAGCGTTGCTCCTGAAGTAATAGAAGGGACATAAAATACCCTGCCTGTGTGATAGTAGTTTAGAATGCTGTTCTTTCACTTTTGGAGCTGGGTTTGAATTCAGCCTGCACTGATGTGCTGAATTCTTTCTCTCTCAAGGCAGCCTCAACACAGTCAACACAAAGACAGTGCAAAACTGATCTATTTTGATAATTTCATTCATATCAACTGATTGGTGTGGAAAGTTTAGTGGGGAATGATCTTCGCAGGTTGGAGAGAAGTCAGTGTTAGGACAGTGTAGAAGTACTTTGCCAGTTCATTGGATATATTCAAGAGGGAGTTAGATATGGCTGTTACGGCTACAGGGATCAAGGGGTATGGAGAGAAAGCAGGAAAGGGGTACTGAGGTGAATGATCAGCCATGATCTTATTGAATGGTGGTGCAGATTCGAAGGGCCGAATGGCCTACTCCTGCGCCTATTTTCTATATTTCTATGTTACAATCATGCAGCAGAGAAGGAGGTCATTTGGCCCATTGTGCCTGTGCTGGCTCTTTGAAACAGCTGTGCAATTAGTCCCACTTCCCTGCTCTTTTCCTATAGTCATTTACTTTGTATTTGCCATCAAGCTGCACTATATGGGGGGAAAAGCAATGTGTGAGGAGGACACAAAAAATCTGCAAAAGGACACAGACAGGCTCAGTGAGTGGGCAAAAATTTGACAGATGGAGTATAATGTTGGAAAATATGAGATCATGCACTTTGGCAGAAAAAAATCAAAGAGCAAGTTATTGTTTTAATGGAGAAAGATTGCAAAGTGCTGTAGTACATCAGGACCTGGGGGTACTTGTGCAAGAAACACAAAAGGATAGTTTGCAGGTGCAGCAAGTGATCAGGAAGGCCAATGGAATCTTGGCCTTTATTGCAAAGGGGATGGAGTATAAAAGCAGGATAGTCTTACATAAGAACCTAAGAAATAGAAACGGGAGAAGGCCATGCGGCCTCTCAAACCTGCTCCGCCATTCAATAAGATCATTGCTGATCTGATCATGGACTCAGCTCCACTTCCCCGCCTGCTCCCCATAACCCCTTATCCCCTTATGGTTTAAGAAACTGTCTATTTCTGTCTTAAATTTATTCAATGTCCCAGCTTCCACAGCTCTCTGAGGCAGCGAATTCCACAGATTTACAACCCTCTGAGAGCAGAAATTTCTCCTCATCTCTGTTTTAAATGGTGGCCCCTTATTCTAAGATCATGCCCTCTAGTTCTACTCTCCCCCATCAGTGGAAACATTCTCTCTGCATCCACCCTGTCAAGACCCCTCATAATCTTATAGGTTTCAATAAAATCATCTCTCATTCTTCTGAACTCCAATGAGTAGAGGCCCAACCTACTCAACCTTTCCTCATAAGTCAACCCCCTCATCCCCGGAATCAACCTAGTGAACCTTCTCTGAACTGCATCCAAAGCAAGTATATCTTTTTGTAAATATGGAAACCAAAACTGCACGCAGTATTCCAGGTGTGGCCTCACCAATAACTTATATAGCTTTAGCAAGACTTCCCTACTTTTATATTCCATTCCCTTTGCAATAAAGGCCAAGATACCATTGGCCTTCTGATCACTTGCTGTACCTGCCTACTATCTTTAGTGTTTCATTCATAAGTACCCCCAGGTCCCGCTGTACTGCAGCACTTTGCAATCTTTCTCCAGTTAAATAATAACTTGCTCTTTGATTTTTTTCTGCCCAAATGCATGACCTCACATTATACTCCATCTGCCAAATTTTTACCCACTCACTTAGCCTGTCTATATCCTTTTGCAGATTTTTTGTGTCCCCATCACAGATTGCTTTTCCACCCATCTTTGTATCATCAGCAAACTTGGCTACGTTACACTTAGTCCCTTCTTCCAAGTCGTTAATAGTAATATTGTAAATAGTTGGGGTCCCAGCACTGATCCCTGCAGCACCCCACTAGTTACTGGTTGCCAACCAGAGAATGAAGCATTTATCCCGACTCTCTATTAGTTAGCCAATCCTCTATCCTTGCTAATATATTACCCCCAGCCCGGTGAACTTTTATCTTGTGCAGTAACCTTTTATGTGGCACCTTGTCAAATGCCTTCTGGAAGTCCAAATACACCACGTCCACTGGTTCCCCTTTATCCACCCTGTTCATTACATCCTCAAAGAACTCCAGCAAATTTGTCAAACATGACTTCCCCTACATAAATCCATGCTGACTCTGCCTGACCGAATTTTGCTTTTCCATGCTACAGCTATACAGGGTATTGGTGAGGCCACACCTGTAATACTGTGTGCAGTTTTGGTTTCCATATTTACGAAAGGATATACTTGCTTTGGAGGCAGTTCAGAGAAGGTTCACGAGCTTGATTCCAGAGAACTATTGACCAGTTAGCCTAACATCTGTGGTTGGGAAAAAGTTGGAGTCCATTATTAAAGAAGCAGTAGCAGGACATTTGGAAAAGCAAAATTTGGTTAGGCAGAGTCAGCATGGATTTATGAAGGGGAAGTCATGTTTGACAAATTTGCTGGAGTTCTTTGAGGATGTAATGAACAGGGTGGATAAAGGGGAACCAGTGGATGTGGTGTATTTGGATTTCCAGAAGGCATTTGACAAGGTGCCATATAAAAGGTTACTGCACAAGATAAAAGTTCACAGGGTTGGGGGTAATATATTAGCATGGATAGAGGATTCGTTAACAAACAGAAAACAGAGAGTCGAGATAAATAGTTTATTCTTGGGTTGGCAATCAGTAACTAGTGGTGTGCCACAGGGATCTGTGCTGGGACCCCAACTATTTACAATCTATATTAACAACTTAGAAGAAGGGACCGAGTGTAACATAATCAAGTTTGCTGACGATACAAAGATGGGAGGAAAAACAATGTGTGAGGAGGACACAAACCATCTGCAAAAGGACATAGACAGGCTCAGTGAGTGGGCAAAAATTTGGCAGATGGAGTATAATGTTGGAAAGTGTGAGGTCATGCACTTTAGCAGAAAAAAATCAAAGGGCAAGTTATTATTTAAATGGAGAGAGATTGCAAAGTGCTGCAGTACAGCGGGACCTGGGGGTACTTGTGCAAGAAACACAAAAGGTTAGTATGCAGGTACAGCAAGTGATCAGAAAGACCAATGGAATCTTGGCCTTTATCGCAAAGGGGCTGGAGTATAAAAACATGAAAGTCTTGCTACAGTTGTTCAGGGCATTGGTGAGGCCACACCTGGAATACTGTGTGCAGTTTTGGTTTCCATATTTACAAAAGGATATACTGGCTTTTGAGGCAGTTCAGAGAAGGTTCACAAGGTTGATTCCGGAGATGAGGGTGTTGTCTCTACTCAATGGAATTCAGAAGAATGAGAGGTGATTATTATCGAAACGTATAAGATTATGAGGGGTTTTGACAGGGTGGATGCAGAGAGGATGTTTCCACTGATGGGGGAGACTAGAACTAGAGGGCATGATCTTAGAATAAGGGGCCGCCCATTTAAAACTGAGATGAGGAGAAATTTCTGCTCTCAGAGGGTTGTAAATCTGTGGAATTTGCTGCCTCAGAGAGCTGTGGAAGCTGGGACATTGAATAAATTTAAGACAGAAATAGACAGTTTCTTGAACGATAAGGGGTTATGGGGAATGGGCAGGGAAGTGGAGCTGAGTCCATGATCAGATCAGCCATGATCTTATTGATTGGTGGAGCATACTCGAGCAGCCGTATGGCCTACTCCTGTCCTATTTCTTATGTTCTTAAGTTCTTATACCTGATTGTAAATATACTCAAAGAAAAGCAAAAAGTTCATCAGGTACAGTTGGCAATGGAAAATGTGATCAATCCACTGAGGTAACAGCTGGCTGAATGCTGAAGTTGTCCAAAGCTCCAACAATTACACCTAAGGGGATCTCTTTAGTTTTATGCTTCCTCCAGACCTCAGGTTCCTCATGGATAGCCAGTTTGCAGAATATCTGAAATTTACCTCAGGCAATCCCAGAGGAAGAAACTATGGAGAAGGAGTGAGGATCAACAAAATATTCCTGCTTACAGGCCTCTTTAAGTGACACAGGGGGACATTGCAGCTTTGTGAGATTTCCTGAAGCTTTTGTGTTTTTTTCAATCCATACTGACAAAATCCTGAAGTCCTATCACAGGAATGAAAACCTTGACCTATTGGCAATGGCACAGCTTGCAGATTTGTTGGTTTCACAACAGCTGTTTAAAGCAGCATGCAAAAGGAAAATATGGATGTTGTGAAAGATTGCGTGTTCTGGTGTGTTATATATTGTAATCATGAAAAGCAGTAACAGATGTTTTGGAAAAAAAGACAGGGCCTGAAATTCTGAGATGTTTTTGGTGCAACCGCAGTTTAGTTCTGGCTCAGGGGGAGCCAGATCTTGGGGTGTAAGTCCTAGGACTGGATTTTCGGTCGTCTGCCACCTCTTTTAGTGCCCTGGAGCTGGTGTGTAACGCCCCTGGTAGTGACACACCCTGGGAGAACAGATGCACCAACGTTAGCGTCCTCGACCAGGCCAACATCCCCAGCATCGAAACACTGACCACACTTGACCAGCTCCGCTGGGCTGGCCACATTGTTCACATGCCTGACACAAGACTCCCAAAGCAAGCTCTCTACTCAGAACTCCTACACAGCAAACGAGCCAAAGGTGGGCAGAGGAAATGTTACAAGGACACCCTCAAAGCCTCCTTGATAAAATGCAATAACCGCACCGACACCTGGGAGTCCCTGGCCAAAGATCGCCCTAAGTGGAGGAAGTGCATCCGGGAGGGCTCTCATCACCGAGAGCATGCAGAAACCAGGCACAGGCAGCGGAAGGAGCGTGCGGCAAACCAGTGCCATCCTCCCTTTCCTTCAACGACTGTCTGTCCCAGAGTCTGTAATTCCCGTATTAGACTGTTCAGTCATCTAAGAACTCATTTTTAGAATGGAAGTAAGTCTTCCTCGATTTTGAGGTACTGCCTATGATGATGTGACACCAGCTCGATATTTGGATCACGCCAAAACCCATAGCGCTGTATAGCGTGCCCTGCTGGGAATGCCTGTGGAAGCTGATGTTCCAAGCTGTAACGGCCACAGTGAGGTAAGTAATGTCGAACTCAGGCAAGTGTGATTGTTTTTTTTGGGGGGGGGGTTATTGCGACTTATGTTGTGGTGACGTGAGTTATGTATTGGGAATGTTTTTGGTGGGTTTTTTTCCAGGTTTTTTTTCCACTCTTTGAGCTTTCCGAGGCTGGCTGTTTAGCTCGGGATTTTCACTAGCTCAGCCGGCCTAGCGCCCTAAAAGAGGTGTGCAATGCCTCCCTTAGAGCTCCGCACAAAACTCCGGGCCCAGCTGTTGAATTTTGCGACGGCAGACATAAACCATTTGCCGGCGCAAAATTTACCACTCCGCCCGGGACAACACCGCAACAGAGGCGCAACCAAATTTCTCCCCCCTAGAGTTACTCCGGTTCAAAAATATATCCAAAATTCTGGTTGAATTGGCTGCTGGAAGAAGATGCATGCACCCCAAAGTAGTGCATGTCTGCAAATGGCGGGATAATGAGAGCAAAAGCTGCTGTCTCAAAAATTGCAGCCGACTTAAGTTAAGCCTGTAGAAAATAAAGGTTTATTAGCTGTATGACATGCCAGATCAGGAAGTGGTTGAGTTCACAAGCTTTGAAAGTCCACAAATTTTATCTAACATATTGGGGGGAAATCTCTATGGGGATTCTCACGTTCATCCACCATAATCACAACTTGCATTTATATAGCACCTTTAATGTCGTAAAACATCCCAGCGGTATCAAACAGCATTTAACACCGAGCCACGTAAGATATTAGGACAGCTGACCAAAAGCTTGTTCAAAGTGGTAAGTTTCAAGAAGCACCTTAAAGGAGGAGAGAGAGATATCGATGCAGAGAGGCTTATGGAGAGAATTCCAGTGCTTAGGGACTAGGCAACTGAAGGAACAGCCACCAATGGTGGAGCGAGGAATATTGGGGATGTGCAAGTGGCTAGAATTGTAGAATTGGAGAAGCACAGTGATCCCGGAGGGTTGTAGGACTGAAGGAGGTGACTGAGATAGGGAGGGGTGAGGCTGTAGAGGAATTTGATCTTGTTTTCTTGTATCTTGGGTGAAAGATCTGCCATAATCCCAGAAAAATGGCATGAATGCATTTTTTCCAGGGTTTTTGTGGCTCTTCTGCAAGTGGGAAAATCCCTATGGATATCAATCCCACCAGCGTTGACTGACGTGATTAGAAAATTATTTTCTCAGCTGTGCAGCTAAGAAAGGTTTCTGCAAACCACCTTTCAGCAGTTTCAGACAGGGAAATCTTATTGTGCCCACCCTTCGGTCCTAGAATGCTTACCATGGAATTCATAATGGCCATTCCAATATATGCCCTAATGATGGATGTAGAACAGAAACAAGAGGAAGAATGAGATAAATCCTCACATAGAAGGAGAAAATTAGCTGGAATGTACCATTCCACTGGAGTCTACAAACCATGCAACTCTCGATGATATCTCAGAAGCGCTTTGTTTAAGGAGGTATGGAAGGAATTCTGTCCCCCATTACAAACTGACCTTCAACCATCTTCGCAACAACATAAAGCAAAGAACAGATTAAGTTCAGAATTTTGAACTTCGTATCACATAGTAGTTTTGCTGTGCAGCTACATATATTGCAAGTATTTCCAGTGACCACTGTGCCTACCACTGATCCGACAGCCAGTGGCTCAGTGGGTAACACTCTCACCTGTGTGTCAGAACGTTATGGGTTCAAGTCTCACTCCAGAGACTTGAGCACAGAAATCTAGGCTGACAATCTACTGCAGTACTGAGGGAGTGCTGCACTGTCGGAGGTGCCGTCTTTCAGATGAGACATTAAAACGAGGCCCCTGTCTGCTCTATCAGGTGGACATAAAAGATCCCATGGCATGATTTTGAAGCAGAACAGGGGAGTTATCCCCAGTCCTGCCCAATATTTATCCCTCAATCAATATCACTAAAACAGATGATCTGGTCATTATCACTTTTCTGTACATGGGAGTTTGCTGTACTCAAATTGACTGCCACGTTTCCTACATCATCATCAGAGGCAGTCCCTCGAAGTGAGGATGACTTGCTTCCACGCCAAAAAGGGATGAGTTCACAAGTGTTTCAATGTTCCAGATCCCGAATTAATATTCCAGATCCCGAAGGGTGGAAGATGCCTATGCGTGGATTTTTTTAACGTGTGCTGGCCGTTGCACACCAGCCACCACACGGGCTTAGAACATAAGAACATAAGAATTAGGAACAGGAGTAGGCCATCTAGCCCTTTGAGACTGCTCCACCACTCAACAAGATCATGGCTGATCTGGCCGTGGACTCAGCTCCACTTACCCGCCCGCTCCCCGTAACCCTTAATTCCCTTATTGGTTAAAAATCTATCTATCTGTGACTTGAATACATTCAATGAGCTAGCCTCAACTGCTTCCCTGGGCAGAGAATTTCACAGATTCACAACCCTCTGGGAGAAGAAATTCCTTCTCAACTCGGTTTTAAATTGGCTCCCCTGTATTTTGAGGCTGTGCCCCCTAGTTCTAGTCTCCCCGACCAGTGGAAACAACCTCTCTGCCTCTATCTTGTCTATCCCTTTCATTATTTTAAATGTTTCTATAAAATCACCACTCATCCTTCTGAACGCCAATGCGTAAAGACCCAGTCTACTCAATCTATCATCATAGGTAACCCCCTCATCTCCGGAATCAGCCTAGTGAATCGTCTCTGTACCCACTCCAAAGCTAGTATATCCTTCCTTAAGTAAGGTGACCAAAACTGCACGCAGTACTCCAGGTGCGGCCTCACCAATACCCTGTACAGTTGCAGCAGGACCTCCCTGCTTTTGTACTCCATCCCTCTCGCAATGAAGGCCAACATTCCATTCGCCTTCCTGATTACCTGCTGCACCTGCAAACTAACTTTTTGGGATTCATGCACAAGGACCCCCAGGTCCCTCTGCACCGCAGCATATTGTAATTTCTCCCCATTCAAATAATATTCCCTTTTACTGTTTTTTTTCCCAAGGTGGATGATCTCACATTTTCCAACATTGTATTACATCTGCCAAACCTTAGCCCATTCGCTTAACCTCTCTAAATCTCTTTGCAGCCTCTCTGTGTCCTCTACACAACCCGCTTTCCCACTAATCTTTGTGTCATCTGCAAATTTTGTTACACTACACTCTGTCCCCTCTTCCAGGTCATCTATGTATATTGTAAACAGTGTGGTCCCAGCACCGATCCCTGTGGCACACCACTAACCAATGATTTCCAACCCGAAAATGACCCATTTATCCCGACTCTCTGCTTTCTGTTAGCCAGCCAATTCTCTATCCATGCTAATACATTTCCTCTGACTCCGCGTACCTTTATCTTCTGCAGTAACCTTTTGTGTGGCACTTTATCGAATGCCTTTTGGAAATCTAAATACACCACATCCATCGGTAAACCTCTATCCACCATGCTCGTTATATCCTCAAAGAATTCCAGTAAATTAGTTAAACATGATTTCCCCTTCATGAATCCATGTTGCGTCTGCTTGATTGCACTATTCCTATCTAGATGTCCCACTATTTCTTCCTTAATGATAGCTTCAAGCATTTTCCCCACTACAGATGTTAAACTAACCAGCCTATAGTTACCTGCCTTTTGTCTGACCCCTTTTTTAAACAGAGGCTTTATATTAGCTGTTTTCCAATCCGATGGTACCTTCCCAGAGTCCAGAGAATTTCGGTAGATTATAACCAATGCATCTGCTATAACTTCTGCCATCTCTTTTAATACCCTGGGATGCATTTCATCAGGATCATGGGACTTGTCTACCTTGAGATCCATTAGCCTGTCCAGCACTACCCCCCTATTGATCGTGATTGTCTCAAGGTCCTCCCTTCCCACATTGACAGAGTTAGGTCCTGGTACAGTGGCAAGGATGACCCAAGACAACTGGAGACCTGCTCTGCTGCACGGTCCTAGCATGCACACATATTGCAGTGTGGGCTGGCCTGTGCTGCCCCTGGGCCCTCACCTCTTCTGAGCCCCAAACTCTCGCCTCTCTGGGACCCGGTCACTTCCATCTACAAACTCTTGCTGCTCCTTCATCCCTCCTGCTATGCCTGCCCGCACTGCAATCAGCGACCTGGCTTCGCAGCCGTCGCCCTCCTGCAGCAGCATGTGCTGTTCCCCACAGTGGTATGCTGCCGCACACTGATCCCTGCAATGGGCCCGGCCTGCACGGTCCCGGCCTGCACGGTCCCGGCCTGCAAGATCATCAGCAGGCCGGGGCCATTGGAGGGAGCAGCGTGCGGTGGCCCAGGAAATCCCTTGCTCAGTACCTGTACCATGACCTGCCTTGGAATGTTTTGCTTACATTAAATGCGCTTCAGAAATGTAAGCTGTTATTGTTGTTACATAAAATTTTACAGCACAGAAACAGACAATTCGGCCCAACAGGTCTATCCCATGTTTACGCTCCGCACAAGCCTCCTCCCACCTTTCTTCATCGCACCCTATCAACATATTCTTCTGTTCATCTGAGGCAGGGGTTGAGTGGCCATTGCAGCAGATGATTGGTGATAGCGTTAACATTTGTATAAAACCTCACAATTTATACCTGCACACTTTCCAAACCCAGAGACTCTTTGGTTTCTCCCTTTGGAAGACAGATTGTGCTTTATGCAGGCTGCAAGTCTTTGTAGCAAACTCTCCAGCCAGGGTCACCTTATTGCAGCAACTTCTCTCACCTTTAACAGAGTGCTTCTGTCATCTAAGTTTCAACTGGTATCTACTCCATCAGGATGAGAACCATTTACACTCTATCACTTTGGTCCTCAGAATCTGATCACGATGAACCCCAACACCAGGAACAACAAGCACACCAGCAGCATCAACAACAATACCACATTGCCGACGTTGAATTTAAGGAAGAAGAGAGTGAAATATTGGATGGGAAAAACATAGCAAGAGAGGCAGTATTAAGGGGTTTAGAATCTTTGAAAGTAGATAAATCGCTAGGACCGGATGAAATATATCCTAGGCTATTAAAATAAGCAAGGGGGGATATTGCAGAGGCTCTGACCACCATTTTTCAATCCTCCCTGGCTACAGGAGTGGTGCCAGAGGATTGGAGAACTGCTAATGTTGTACCCTTGTTTAGAAAGGGAGGAAGGGATAAACCGTGTAATTAAAGGCCAGTTAGTTTAATCCCGGTGGTGGGCAAATTATTGGAATCAATTCTGAGCGACAGTATAAACTTTCATTTAGAAAGATACAAATTAATCAAGGGCAGTCAGTATGGATTTGTTAAGAGAAGGTCGTGTCTGATCAACTGGATCAAATTGTTTGAGGAGGTAACGAGGAGGGTCGATGAGGGCAGTGCATTTGATGGATTTTAGCAAGGCTTTTGACAAGATCCCACATGGCAGGCTGATCAAAAACATAAAACATCATGGGATCTAGGGGAGAGTGGCAAATTGGATCCAAAACTGGCTCAGTGGCAGAAAGCAAAGGGTAATGGTTAATGGGTATTTTTGAGACTGGAACGCTGCTCCAGTGGGGTTCCACAGGGCTCAGGGCTCGGTCCCTTGCTTTTTGTAGTCTATATTAATGATTTAGACTTAAATGTAGGGGACATGATAAAGAAGGTTGCAGATGATACAAAAATTGACAATGCGGTTGACAGTGAGGAGGAAAGCTTTAGACTGCAGGAAGATATAGATGGACTGGTCAGTTGGGCAGAAAAGTGGAAAATGGAATTCGATCCGGAGAAGTCTGAGGTAATGTATTTGGGGAGTGCAACAAGGCAAGGAAGTACACAATAAATGGGAGGATACTGAGAGATGTGGAGGAACAGAGAGACCCCGGAGTGTATGTCCACAGATCCTTAAAGGAAGCAGGTCAGGTCGATAATGTACTTAAAAAGCCATATGGAATGTTTCCTTTATTAGCCAAGGCATAGAATATAAAAGCAGGGAAGTTATGCTAGAACTGTATACAACACTAGTTATGGCACAGCTTGAGAACTGCATACAGTTCTGGTCACCACATTACAGGAAAGATGTGATTGCACTTGAGAGGGTACAGAGGAGATTTATGAGGATGTTGCCAGAACTAGAAAATTTTAGCTATAAAAATAAATTGGATAGGCTAGGGTTGTTTTCTTTTGAACAGATGAGGCTGAGGGGAGATGTAATTATGAGGGGCCTCGATAGAATGGATAGGAAGGACCTATTTCCCTTACCAGAGGAGTCAATAACCAGGGGTCATAGATTTAAAATAGTTGGTAGAAGGATTAGAGAGGAGATAAGGAAATAATTTTCACCCAGAGGGTGGTGGAGGTCTGGAACTCACAGCCTGAAAGGGTGGTAGAGGCAGAAACCCTCATCACATTTAAAAAGTACTTGGATGTGCACTTAAAGATCAGTGACCGAGTGCTGGAAGGTGGGATAGGCTGGGTAGTTCTTTTTCAACCGGCACGGACACGATGGGCTGAAAGACCTCCTTCTGTGTCGTCATTTTTCTGTGATTCTATGATTATATGAACACCAATATTCTTCGCAATCAACTGATGCTGTACAGGACACAAGGCATCAGCATCTGACCACATTGCTGCTGGGTTGCCATGGATGGCCTCACCATAGCCAGATTTACTTCACTTGATGGTGTACACCCTGGGTGCCACATGATGCGTCAGGTTGGCATTACCCCACACCAACACCATAAAGCATCCCGACAATGCCCAAATCATTCCTTTCACACTCATCACTATTGTGGGGACATCGTTACTTCTCACCAATCACTGCAACTCACTAAGCCACTTCCAAAGTTGCACACAGATCTGTCCAAGAACATAAAGTGCTGAAAATAAAGGTTTTAATGTTTGACACCACATTAACAGAAACTTGATATGAACCTTACATATAACACCCAAGTTCCTACACTTGTGTGTTGTTAGTGGTATGATTGGTGTAGGATGAGGTTGAGTATAAGGGATGGCTAGTGAGATAGGGATGTGAAAATGTAGATAGAGAGAGAGGGATGGGTGGTGGTGCAAAGTAAGTTAGTGTGAGTAAGAATGTGCAGGAGTAGGGTAGGGAAGGCAGAGTGACAGGGATGTGATGAGTGGCCCAGCAGGATGAGCTTGAATGTGGCTTTGCAGCAAGGTTTTGTGATCAACAGAGATCATTGAAAGGTTTGCGTCACTGCAGCTAGGTCCACCTGACGACATCCCTGCTTGTGCCCTCCTCTGCATTGTGCAACCAGGCTGTGTTAGTCTCCTGGGGAGGTTTCTTTCGCCCCCTTGGAAGGGAAAAGGACCTCCCTGTATGCTGTGACTCCCTCCATAAGCATATGAAGGAGTCATGGGCGAATCTGGGTGCAGCTGTGTACCTCTGTGCACCTCTGTCAGTATTTGCAGCATCTCAATGCTGTAGAACACTGACAGCACAAATATCAAACTAAATTTGTGCATGGTCCCTTTAAGGAAACCGCCAGCGAATGACGTTATCAGATCAGCTTCCTTCAATTGGCTGGCAAACGTGCTGGGTGGGCTTAATAAGCCCAATCAATGTAAAATCATTTTAGGCAGCAGGCTGGAGCCAGCAGCGAGGCCGGGACCCGTCACCGACTTCACCCGCCACAGACCCATCGAGGTAGGGGAAATTGCGGCCTCTGTGGGTGAAGATATTTTTCCTGAATTCCTTATTGGATTTGGTAGTGACTATCTTGTATTGATGGCCTCTAGTTTTAGACTCCCCCACAAGTGGAAACATCTTCTCTACAGCTACCCTATTGAACCCCCTGAAAATTTTAAAGACCTCGATCAGGTCGCCTCTCACATTTCCATTTTCTAAAGAAAACAGCCTGTCCAGTCTTTCTTCACAGTTGTACCCTTTCAGTTCTGGTATCAATCTTTTTTGCACTTTCACTAGTGCTACTTTTTATAATATGGAGACCAGAACATCTGCACAGTACTCTCAGTGTAATCTAAACAAGGTCTCTGTGCTGTTTTTAAACCTATCTTGGGTTTAAGGAGGAAATTCAAGAGCATGCTCGGCAGCTGAAGTTATGGCTGCCAATGGTAAGGAGAAAGGAAGGGGTGGATGTAAAGAGAGCAGAGTCAAAAATGGAAAGATCATGGGTGGGAAAAGTTGTAGGGGTTGAGAACATGATAGGGTGGGGTAAAGTCAAGGAGGAGAATTTATGCATGAGGATGAGAATTTCAAAATTGTGGTGTTGTAGGTCAGTGAGGATAGGCATTTGATGTGGAATACAATACGGAAAGTGGAGCTTCGATGAGCTGAATTTTCTGGAGGGTGTAGGCTGGGAGGCTATCCAGGAGAGCATTGGAATAGTCAATGAGTTCTGAAGAAAGGTCGTCAACCCAAAACATTAACTCTGTTTTTCTCTCCACAGATGCTGCCTGACCCACTGAGATTCCCAGCATTTTCTGTTTTTATTTCAGATTCCAGCATCCGCAGTATTTTGCTTTTGTATTGGAATAGTCAAGTTTGGAGGTGACAAATCATGAATAAGGATTTCAGCAGCAGATGGTGGGGCAGAGGTGGGTTGTGTTACGGAGTTAGAATTAAGCAATCTTTGTGGTGGAGTGAATATGGGGTTGCAAAGTCAGCTCAGGCTCGACGAGGTTGCAGACAGTCTGGTTCAATTTATGGCTACTCCTTGGCAAATTATGGAGTTTTAACTTGTGCTGTATATATGCTCACTAAGGACTGAGATAAAGACCAAATCAGGGGGATAGTGGTAGAAAAGGTGATAAATTTAGGCTACAAGGCCAACCACCACATTCCTGTCTCAACCTCAACTTTCCTTCCTTACCCTAGCCAAGAACGCTGTTGGCTGCCTTTTCCCTGCTGCATGTAAATGGTGGCCTGACAAGCTGTTCCATTTTACTGCCTTTGCTACTGGCATAGTGAGACTAGGAGAGGGAGTCCCTGGGGCAGAGATGAAAGACCTGCTCTTGCCCCTTTTAGAGGGGCAATGGCCATTTGTGGGCACCTCTCCCTCCTCACAATCTGCAATTGATTATTTTTTTAGGCCTTGTCCCAGATGGAGACCTAAAAATAATCCCGTAACCATCTTTGAGGCTATTTTATCACCTTAAAGTGACCTCCTTCTCTTCAGCAACAATATGTCCTTGAGGCAAAAAAAGGGCATCTCATATAGATTTAGTAATGAGTAATGAGCCAGATTTAGTTAACACCCTAACTGTGCATGAATATTTATCTAATAGTGATCATAACATGATCAAATTCAACGTAGCGTTTGAAAGGGAGAAATGCGAAACAGAAAAGAAAAGAAAGTAAGACTTGGATTTATATAGTGCCTTTCATGGCCACCGGATGTCCCAAAACGTTTTACAGCCAATTAAGTACTTTTGGAGTGTAGTCACTGTTGTAATGTAGGAAACGCGGCAGCCAATTCGCGCACAAGCAAGCTCTCACAAAAAGCAATGATAATGACCAGATAATCTGTTTTTGTTATGTTGATTGAGGGATAAATATTGACAAGGACACTGGGGATAACTCCCCTACTCTTCTTTTACGTCCACTTTGGTTTAACGTCTTATCTGAAAGACGGCACCTCCAACATTGCAGCGCTCCTGCAGTACAGCACTGGAGTGTCAGCAAAGATTTTTGTGCTCAAGTCCTTGGAGTGGGACTTGAACCTACAACTTTCTGATCAGGTGAGAGTGCTACCCACTGAGCCACAGCAGCTAATAAGATTCTAGATTTGGGTAAGGCTGACTTCAAAAGGATGAGACAGAGACTGTCCACAGTAAACTGGCCAAATCTGTTAATGGTTAAAACAACAGAAGATCAGTGTGAGATGTTCAAGAAATAATGAATGGTGATACAGAACCAGTTTATACCCGAGGAGCAAGAGCTCTATTTGCCAAAAAGAAACAACCATGGAGGACTGAAGAGGTAAGGGACAGCACAAAACTAAAAGAAAAAGCATGCAAAAATGCAAAAAATAGCTTGGATCCTGGCGAATGGGAAAGATACAAAGAACAGCAAAGGGTCACGAAACACATAGTAAGAGCTACAAAAAGGGAGTATGGAAAGAAATTTGCAAGGAATATCAAGATCAATACAAAGAATTTTTACAATTACATTTGGAAAAAGAAGGTAGTCAGGAGCAATGTTGGCCCCTTAAAAACTGAAAGCAGTGATATTGTCAATGAGAATCAGGAAATGGCAGACATGTTGAATAATTACTTTGCATTGGCATTTACAGTAGAGGGAAGAGAATAACATGCTGGAAATCCCAGGGAAACTAATATTGAATCGGGGACAGGGACTCAATAAAATTAATGTAAGTAAAAAAACAATAACAAAGAAAATAATGGCACTATAAAGTGACAAATCTCCTGGTCTAGATGGTTTCCATCCCAGGGTTTTAAAGGAAGTAGGTGAGCACATTACAGATGCCCTTACTATAATCTTCCAAAGTTTTCGAGATTCAGGAACTGTTCCTATAGATTGAAAGTTGTATGTCACTCCTTTATTTAAGAATGGCGAGAGGGAAACCAGGAAATTATAGACCAGTTAGCCTAACATCTGTTGTCGGGAAATTGCTGGAGTCTATAATTAAGGATAGTGTGACTGAATACTTTGGAAATTTTCCATTGATCAGAGAGAGCCAGCATGGATTTGTGAAAGGTAGGTCATGCCTGACAAACTTGATTGAATTTTTTGAAGAGGTGATTAAAATAGTGGACAGAGGAATGTCCATGGATGTTATTTATATGGACTTCCAGAAGGCATTTGATAATGTCCCACATAAGAGACTGTTAACTAAGGTAGAAGCCCACAGAATTGAGGGCAAATTATTGATCTGGTTAAGAAATTGGCTGAGCGGCTGGAGACAGAGGGTAGGGATAATGGGTAGGCACTCAAATTGGCAGGATGTGACTAGTGGTGGTCCACAGGGATCTTTGTTGGGGCCTCAACTATTCACCATATTTATTAACAACTTAGATGGTGGCATAAAAAGTCATACATCCAAATTTTCCGATGACATATAGGCAGCATTGTAGGCAGTGGAGTTGAAAGCATAAAATTACAAAGAGATATTTATAGTTTAAGTGAATGGGAAACACTGTGGTAATTGGATTTCAATGTCAGAAAATGTGAGGACTTCCAATGTGAACCGAAAAAGGATAGAACAGAATACTTTCTAAATTGTAAGAAGCTAAAAACAGTGGATGTCCAAAGAGACTTGGGCTCCACGTACAAAGATAATTAAAATGTCATGAACAGGTACAGAAAATAATCAAAAAGGCTAAATGAATGCTGGCTTTTATATCTAGAGGACTAGAATACAAGGGGTAGAAGTTATGCTGCAGCTATACAAAACCCTGGTTAGACCACACCTGGAGTACTGTACCACACCTTAGGAAGGATATATTGGCCTTGGAGGGAGTGCAGCGTAGGTTTATCAGAATGATACCCGGACTTCAAGGGTTAAGTTACGAGGAGAGATTACACAAATTAGGGTTGTATTCCCCAGAATTTATAAGGTTAAGCAGTGATGTGATCGAAGTTTTCAAGATATTAAGGGGAACAGTTAGGGTAGATAGAGAGATACTATTTCCCCTGGTTGGAGATTCTAGAACTCGGAGTGACAGTCTAAAAATTAGAGTCAGACTTCAGGAATGAAATTAGGAAGCACTTCTACACACATAGGCTAGAGTCTTACCAGCGACTGCGTGTTGGAGGCAGGCCCGCCATCAAAATGGCCGTGAGTGACAGCGGGGTGGGATCCTACTCTGAACACACCCCCTTGTCAATTTCCAAAATGCCGGGTCTGGCTGCGGTTCACAGAACTGACACCAAGCGGCAGGCCAGCCAATTAACATCATTAAGAGATACTTTAAAGGTATTTAAAAATAATTTAACCAAGTATTTAACATTTTCCCAACTTTTTCAGGAGCTTTCCATCAACTTGGGTTTCAGGTCAGGAAAGTGTGTCGGGTTCTCAATGACTCTCCATTGCTTTGACTAGTTGACAGTTGCAGAAGTGGTATAAATTTACCATTTCACAGCTGTTCACTTTCCAATCTCAGAAGCTGAAGCCTTCAGGATTTGGAAGACACTTTTGAGCTGGATGTAGTTTGGAAGATGTTTGCAGTGAACTCTCTATCTAGTGTCACCTCTGTGAAGCAACCTCTCTCACCATTGACAGATCGCTTCTGTCATCTCACCTTCAGCCATCATCTATTCCATCAGCATTAGTGCCCTTGAGAAAATCACACCTTGGTCCTCAGAATCTCACCACGATCAGCCCCAACACCAACATCGCTAAACACACCAGCATCACCACCATATTTCTCCACAATCAGCTGATGCTGCACAGGACGCATGGCATCAGCACCTGACCACATTGCTGCCCGGGATGCCAAGGATGGCCTCATTATGGCCACATTTACTCCACTTTACGCTGTACATCCTGGCTGCTACAAGATGCACCAGGTTTGTGCCACCCCACACCAGCACCATAAAGCATCCCTGCAATGCCCAAGCCATTTCTTTCACACTCATCGCCATTGCGGGGCTGTCCCCTTATGTCTCACCATTCACTACAACTCACTAAGCCACTTCCAAAGGTTCACACAAATCTGTCCAAGAATGCAAAGCATTGAAAATAAAGGTTTCACTGTTTGACAACACATTAGCAGAAACTCTATATGAACATTGACTAAAAGACCCAAGTGCCTAACCTTGTTAGTTGTTAGTTGATATGATTGGACAAGGATAAGGGCAAGTGTGAGGTGTGGCTAGTAAGATGGGGATGTGATATTGTAGACAGAGTGAGAGGGATGGGTGGAGGTGCAAGGTAAGTGGTGTGAGTAAGGATGTACAGGAGTAGGGTAGGGTAAAGTGATGGGAATGTGATGAGCGGCGCAGCAGAATGAGGTTGAGTATGGCTTTGCAGTAATGTTTCATGATCTACAGAGATCATTCAAAGGTTTACGCCACTGCAGCCAACTCCTCCTGACGATATTCCTGCTTGTGCCCTCCTGTGCAATATGCAACCAGACTGCGATGGTCTCCTGGGGAGATCTTTTCTGCCCATTGGAAGAGAAGAGAACCTTCCTGCGTGCTGTGACTCCCTCCATAAGCATCAGGAGGGAGTCAGGGGAGAGCCTGGGTGCGCAGCCCTGCACCTCTGTGCAGTGCTTGTCACTATTTGCAGCACCTCAATGTTGCAGAACATTGACAGAACAACTGTCAAAATGAATGTGGACATGGTCCCTTTAAGGAAACTGGCTGATGATGCATCACCAAGTGACTTCATCAGACCCGCTTCCTTTTAATTGGCCGGGAACCTCACAGGACGTGCTTAACCAGCTCAATCAAGGGAAGATTCTTCACAAGTTAGGCCACAGCTAGAGTACTGCTTGCAGTTCTGGTCACCACATTACAGGAAAGATATAATTGCACTAGAGAGGGTAGAGAGGAGATTTACAAGGCTGTTGCCTGGACTGGAGAATTTTAGCTATGAGGAAAGATTGAATAGGCTGGGTTTGTTTTCGTTGTAACAACGGGGGCTGAAGCGAGACCTTATTGAGATGTATAAAATTATGAGGGGCCTTGATAGAATGGATAGGATAGACCTATTTCCCTTAGCAGAGAGGTCAACATCCAGGGGTCATAGATTTAAAGTAATTGTTAGAAGGTTCAGAGAGGATTTGAGAGGAAATGTCTTCACCCAGAAGGCAGTGGAACTCACTGCCTAAAAGGGTGGTAGAGGCAGAAACCCTCACCACATTTAAAAAAAAAATACCTGGATGTGCACTTGAAGTGCCATAACCTACAGAGCTATGGACCAAGAGTTGAAAAGTGGGATTAGGCAGGATAGCTCTTTGTTGGCCCGCGCGAACACGATGGGCCAAAATGGCCTCCTTCTGTGCTGTAGATTTCTATGATTCTATACACAGTGTGAGTTGGAGCCAGGAGCATGGTCGCCATCCACCACTGACCCTGGCCACTCCGGACTCACCAAGGTTGGCGAGATCATGGCCAAAGGGTGGTCGAGGTTTGGAACTCTCTTCCACAAATGGCAATTGATGCTAGATCAATTGTTAATTTAAAATCTGAGATTGATCGCTTTTTGTTAAGAAAAGGCATTGAGAGTTATGGGCCAAAGGCGGGTATAATGAGTTAGGTCGCAGATCAGCCATGATCTCATTGAATGACAGAACAGGCTCAACAGGCTAAATGGCCTATTCCTGTTCCTATGTTCCTATGTTCAGGATCTGCAGTGCCAATTGTGCTACAGTACTGCCTGAATTTTCCTGCCTTGCAGTAACATAGAAACATAGAAAATAGGTACAGGAGTAGGCCATTCGGCCCCTCGAGCCTCCACCACCATTCAATAAGATCATGGCTAATCATTCCCTCAGTACCCTTTTCCTGCTTTCTCTCCATACCCCTTGATCCCTTTAGCCGTAAGGGCCATATCTAACTCCCTCTTGAATATATCCAATGAACTGGCATCAACAACTCTCTGCGGTAAGGAATTCCACAGATTAACAACTCTCTGAGTGAAGAAGTTTCTCCTCATCTCAGTCCTAAATGGCCTACCCCTTATCCTAAGACTGTGTCCCCTGGTTCTGGACTTCCCCATTATCGGGAACATTCTTCCCGCATCTAACCTGTCCAGGGTCAGAATCTTGTAAGTTTCTATGAGATCCCCTTTCATCCTTCAAACCCCAGTGCATAAAGGCCCAGTTGATCCAGTCTCTCCTCATATGTCAGTTCCGCCATCCTGGGAATCAGTCTGGTGAACTTTCGCCGCACTCCCTCAATTGCAAGAATGTCCTTCCTCAGATTAGGAGACCAAAACTGAACACAATATTCCAGGTGAGGCCTCACCAAGGCCCTGCACAACTGCAGTAAGACCTCCCTGCTCCTATACTCAAATTCCCTAGCTATGAAGGCCAACATACCATTTACCACCTTCACCGCCTGCTGTACCTGCATGCCAACTTTCAATGACTGATGAACCATGACACCCAGGTCTCGTTACACCTCCCCCTTTCCTAATCTGCCGCCATTCAGATAATATTCTGCCTTCGTGTTTTTGCCCCCAAAGTGGATAACCTCACATTTATCCACATTATACTGCATCTGCCACGCATATGCTCACTCACCTAACCTGTCCAAGTCACCCTGCAGTCTTTTAGCATCCTCCTCACAGCTCACACCACCACCCAGTTTAGTGTCATCTGCAAACTTGGAGATGTTACACTCAATTCCTTCATCTAAATCATTAATGTATATTGTAAAGAGCTGGGGTCCCAGCACTGAGCCCTGCGGCACCCCACTAGTTACTGCCTGCTATTCTGAAAAGGACCCGTTTATCCCGACTCTTTGCTTCCTGTCTGCCAGTAGTGAGCGTCCTCTTGGTGGCAGGGATCCTGCCAGGAACCCACTCTGCACTCTTAATGACCCCTGACCCAGGCATGAACAGGAAACTCCGGGTCAACATGTCCAATCGCATTTCAATTAGGATCTTTACAAATCGTAGTGCTGGATATCATTCTGTTTGTGTCGTGATGAAGGGCAGGTCCTAGAAGTGAAAGTCCACTGGACCACCTGAAGACAATGGCCCAAAATTTGAGTTGGTAACAGCAGCGAACGAACCACGTTCTCTGTTATTACCCCTTTGAAATTGACCGCAACTTCAGGATGTGGTGCATGCGCATTCTAACGCAAAAATCCTGAATTTGCAGTCAGTCATTCACTGCTCCGACACTGGCTGCGTTGTGCCCCCCCCTCCTCCCACCCACACAGTGTAATCAGGGAAAATCAGTGAAACTGATGAACACTTGTGGCTAGACCTTCCACTTCACATCGCCCATCTATGGCCCACACATTGCCCAAAACGGACCTCTATCACCCATTTTGAGCAAAAAGTAGAAACTAGGCCAGCGAAGATCACCGAAAAAATAACCCCCAAGTTTTGGCTCACTTCGCCAAACTGATCGCCGAGCTGATTTCCCACACATGGCCGATTTGAAGTTTCAGCACATCGCCATCACAAGGCTGGGCTGATCGCTCGCCGAGAACATCGCTGGGCAATAGTTGCTTTTCCCGGGTTTTACTGAAGGAAATGCGCACTATGGACGTCATTATGAAGATCGGAGGAAGGGTGGAGACAGCTAAAAAATCATGCTTAGATAGTTGTGAGTTATTTAAGATCGATCTACTCAGATTATTAATTATATTTAATTTTACTAATAGTAGCCTAGTGGATTAGACATTTTTTAGTGAAAAGTGCATTTATACCAAGTGAAAATAATTATTGAAAGTGATGGGGCTGGAATAGAGAGAGTATTAGACTGAGATTGGTATACAGTGTTAGACTGGGGCTTGTATAGAGAGATTGTATAGTTTAATAGATTGACATTCTTTAGTGAACAGTGCATTTGTAGCAAGTGAAAATAATTATTGATAGTGATGAGGTCTATGCTTTCTGCGCCATTACTTGTAACTGCTCACAAGCTGGTTTCTGAAAGGATCAATCAAAAAGGAGACAGAGGGGGCAAGCGTATAGCCAACGAAGGTACTTGGAAAAGCAATCTTACCTCAACTTGTCCGAAAACACGTGTCTTAGGAGGCTGCGCTTCCGGAAGGAAGTCATCGATGAGATTTGCCAGCTCATCAAGGGGGATCTGCAGCCTTCCAGCACCATCAGAACCGCACTGTCCGTTGAGGTGAAGGTTACTGCAGCCCTAGCCTTCTATGCATCGGGATCTTTTCAGGCTTCAGCTGGCCACATCTGTCATATCTCTCAGCACGCCACACATTGCTGCATTTGGCAGGTGATTGAAGCCCTTTATGCTCGCAGGATGGACTTTATAAGCTTCCCTATGACCAGGAAGACACAGACCGGGAGGGCTTTGGGTTTCTCGAGAATAGCAGACTTCCCCAAAGTGCAGGGAGTATCAGACTGCATGCACATTGCCCTGAAAGCCCCCTCAAAGAATGCGGACGTGTTTCGTAACAGAAAGGGAATCCACTCCCTAACTCTGCAGCTTGTTGTCGACCACAATCAAATAACCATGACAGTAAATGCTACATTTCTAGGCAGCATCCATGATGCGCACATCCTGCATGAGAGTGCTATCCCTGACCTGTTTCTCAATCAGCCGGAAGGTCACGGTTGGATGCTGGGGGATAAGGGATATGGCCTTGCCAGTTGGCTGATGACCCCTCTGCATAATCTCGTCACTGAAGCAGAGAAACGTTACAATGAAAGCCAGATAGCGACATGCAACAGCGTCGAAAAGACAATTGGAGTCCTAAAGCAGCGCTTCAGACGCCTGGACCATTCTGGTGTCAGCCTACAGTACCACCCTGACCAGGTTGCTGAGTTTATTGTGGTGTGTTGCATGCTACATAACCTAGCAATAAGGAGAGGACAACTAATGCCAGATGGGGCGGCAGGTCCACCTCCAGAAGGAGGGGCGACGGAAGAGCCAGCCGGCGAGGACCAAGAGGAAGAGGAGGAGGAGGAGGAGGAGGTTGGTGAGGACCTCGGGGAGGACAATCAGCCTGGCAATGTAGCCATGGTCCCACGGCCCCCTCCCCCCAGAAGACCCGGAAGACCGTAACCCCGTGGAAGTTGCGCGGCTGTAAAGCTTTGAATGAGCTTGCATTGGGGACAGTGAAATTTACATTTACAGTTATGGTTAAACAAAAGTTACATTTGCGTTGAGTTACGTTGAGTTTCGTTTTAGTCTCGCCTGTACTGGCCTTGCCGGTCCATTGTTGTACAACATTTGCATAAATGCTTAACTGAGCTAAAGTTATATTATTTTGTTATTGTAAGACAATGCACAACAATATGTTAGATTCATAAAACTTTTAATTGTGAAATAACGATTTTTATTTAACAACCCCCACCCATCCACCCACCAACACCCCCACCCCCCCCACACAACTATATATGACTATTAACATTTTAACATTTTAAACATGAAAAACCTTTTTAAAAAACATCCCTCTCCCCCTCCCTACCTGCAGCCACGTCTCCCTCCAGATCCTTTCCCCCCCCCCAACTCCCCATCCTAGGCCCTCCCGCCCGTTTTGCTCCCCGCAGACTGAGACGTCGCTGACCTGCAGCGGGCAACGCTAAGACTTCCTGCCGTGGTGATGGTGTTGGACTGGAAGATGAGGGTAGTGGCTCGTCTTCCGAGTCCAGTGGAACTGTATCCTCTGTACTCGCTTGAGTGCTCGGGGTGACACCAGGACGTAACATGAAACCTTGGGGTGCAGCGCCGTGTCCAGCCAGCAGCGCATGCGCGGCAGTCTTTTCGCGTACCCCTTCCATAGTCTGCCTTGCTACCTCCAATAGCTCGGGTATCACGGCAGACAGCTGTGAGAAGTCTTGTGCGAACTGTGTGAGCCCCTGGAGAAGATCGCGACCTATCTCGACCGTCTCCACGCACAGGGACATCAAGCTCTCCAAGTGATCATCCGGAGGCGATTGCTGACCTCGCTGACCTGGCCTCCGTGGGATTGGCGTGCGCAAAATGAGGCACCTCAGCGTTGCCGGCTGCACGCCACTTGGTCCTGGTGCCTCTTCTGTCTCAATTGAGACGACCGCAGGATCATCCCCCCCAAAAATGTCATCCTCCTCCTCGTCAGGCTCAGTCGGCATCTGCTGCTGCTCCTCCTCCTTCTCTTCAACGTCTCGTGTAGGTGAAGGTGTGAGTTGAACCATGGTTTCAGGGTGACCTTACAAGCAAATTAGAGATTATTAAAAAGCTTAGAGCATAAGGGTGCACATTAACGAGTGACTTTACATATCAATACATTTCACTACCCCAGAAAGCTGCAGCGACTGCTTCTTATGCACAAAGGTTACATGCATGACATGACATGACATAATTCGTATATTCCGTATTGCATTATATTTACAGGACATCACAGTACATTACTGCTTAATACTGTTTGACACATTACTCACGAGACGCATCGCTGGGCTCTGCCAGACTGCGTGTGGTGCCGCACGAGTTTCCGACCCTACGAGCGCGGCCGCACGCTCCTCCAGGTCTGTCAGTGGAGTCAACTGAGCAGAGCCCCCCCCCCCCCACCCACCCCCAGTATGCCTCTGCTCTGCCCTGTTGTTAGATATCTTCTTCTGCAAACGAGAAAAGAGCATAGCATAAGCTAATAGACTAGGTAGTATCATGGAGTCACAACAGTTAAAACGCTACATGCTACAT
This sequence comes from Pristiophorus japonicus, assembly GCF_044704955.1. NCBI lineage: Eukaryota > Metazoa > Chordata > Chondrichthyes > Pristiophoridae > Pristiophorus > Pristiophorus japonicus. The sequence continues at coordinate 321,993,195 of NC_091978.1, read as the reverse complement.
CTTGACACATATACATCTCTCTCTGCTGCAACAGCCAGAGAGACTTCAATCCCATCAAAAACGCCCAGGACAGTTACAACACGGGTCCAATACAGATGACACCCCCCTCTACAATGTCCCATCAAACACTTCAAGGACAGCTTCAGCATGGGGTTATTTACAGAGTAAAGCTCCCTCTAAATAGTCCCAGGGCTCAGAGCCCTGTCGGGATCTTAACATGGAGTTTATGTAATACATGTATGAATCATAAAATACAATTCCATCCAGGAGATTCAATGTTATACTCCCAATTTTCATTAGTAAAATAAAATGCTACTTACTCACTGCAGCCACCAGGCTATTCCAGCGTTTACAGCATTGGTCCGAGCCCCTTGCCTCATGAAATGCCGAGCTCACCATGGCAGCAATCTCGGACCAGATTTTACGATATGCACGCGGTGGTGGTTTGCCATATGCACCCCGAGTTAAGTTCCCCCAGCGTGCAATCACCTCATTCACAGGCGCCTTGTTAGCCTTGTCGCTAAAGGGCTTTGCCCTTTTCCTCTCTCTCTCCGACGCCTCTATGTGAGATTTATGCACTTCAGACATGTTTCTGCTTCCTTCAGTGGCTTTACAATTGCTTCTCTCTCTCTCTCTTTCTCCCCCACCCTGTACCGTTTGAGCATGCGTGATGACCCCTGACCTCTTGAAATGCGGTAAAACCAATCGGCCGAAAAAAAAAACTCACACATACACAGAAGGCTGTTGCTAGGGAAGCTTCTGACTTCCTCGTTCGGTGGGCGAACGCAACATCGCCGAAAAATCAGATCGCCCATTCCACATCGCCGGCCTAAGGCTGAGTGGAAAATCGCCCCCCAAAAAATGGGCCATGTACCAGCGATCAGTAAGGCTGAGACGTCCTACATCGCTGGAACAAGGCCCATTTTTTGGGGCGATGGACACCCAGTGGAAAGTCTAGCCACTGGGCTTGTCTGTGGTAATATTGCTGTTAAATACCCCATTAAATGTTAAATCTTGTTGGATTAGGTGTAACTGGAGTTTTAACAGCGTATTGACTGCTACGCAAATGTCCTGGCCCTAAAAAACTGATTTCAATTTTGTGGAGAGTTAAATTTTGCCATTATAATTAAAATTTCAATATTTAAGAAATTTAAAAAAAATTATATTTTTTAAAGTTTGTTCATTTTTATTTCAAGTTTATCTTTTCCCCATGTGAGAGTTCCAATCTTTGTTTTGCTCTCTATACCATTTTTTAAAAATCTGAATAAAATGAGCTTCTTCACTTCCTGGTTCCCTGTCTGTGAGAATTCTGCATTGTAATTGGCTGCTTAGAGAGCTCGTTGACTAAACTGCACTGATCTCAATTGCATGTTGAAAATCCAAACTTCTCGCTACAAAGATCGCAAGGTCTTTGTGGACAGCTTTCTTCAGGGCCAAATTACAACAACAACAAATTATGGGCCAATGGCAGTCACTACTGATGTCCTGCATAAAGTCTAGATGACAATGTCACTGTGACAATAATGAGTTCTTATCATAATACCCCTGTGTCAAATCATCCCACCAGAACGATAATGCCTCTTCATGCATTTTCAATCCATTTTGCCAACTCACTCTTCGAGGCTGTTGTATTTTTAGGATGTCAAAAACTGAAGAGTAGAAACAAAGAAATGATGATTTTATTGCTGAGGTCATAAGCGTTTTATATTAAGATGCCAAGCAGATTCATACATTTGATATGACAAATAATAACTAAAAAAAAACTTGCAATAAATACCTCTTAAGTTGAAACAGATTGGAATTGAATGCAGGCTTGATTACTGAATCTGAGAATTTACTGTTAAATATATCCAACATGGAACTTAGCCAAGTTTCAGATTCTGAAGGAAATAGGTTACTTGCAAATATTGATAGAACACCAATAAGAAGGGGAACAATGTAATAAGAATTGTCAATACACTACCTATGATGGATTTATTTGCTGTTAGACTTATTTTAGAGACGTAGTAACTAGTGACAGATAGGAGTTCCGTTATGAGTCTGGGCACTACTACAGTGAAGGAGGAATGCAATGATATTCCCCAATCGATGGCATTCTGTCTGTCAGGCAAGAGACTTCCGGAAACCCAATGGGCTTAGAGATCCACAATTCGTGGGTCTCCACTTAAATCAAAATGTTACGAAACTGGGGGAGAGCAGCGTAGGTAGATTATGAGTCTCGTATGAGTGATGCCATACTCGGGCTCCACCCGTGTCAAATATGAAATGCCTTACGACCCATATTTGATTTCAGGACAATATCCCCTCCACCCACAGCAAGTTAAAGAATTCAAGGGAATTTGGAAGGGTGAGAAAAGATTACTTCAGTTCTTAGGTACCCGGCATATACCATTAGATTCCCTGAGGGAATATTTGAACTAGCTCAAATTCTTTTTGCTTTAATTTTTACACTTAACAAGAAAAGGCTACAGTAACTTACTTTAGCTATTTTTACAATACCTTTCAAACAAAATCACAAAAAAATGATTGCTATGGGATCCCCTCTACCCAAAAGATATTTGTGCTCCTACATGAATTTCCAAAATGATTAATGAATAATGGGGATGATTTGCTTAACGGAGATTCCATTATGACCCTTCATCAATTCTGCTCGACAGCATTGCAAAAAGGATGCTGCACCAGTAGCATTCAACTAGTGCCACCTGCTGGACTATGTAACACATTGCATCTCCAAGCTGTGCTTGAGGCAATTAATTTCCTGCATTTACTTGTGGAAGATAATTTGATATCAAATAAATTTGTCACTAATTTAAATCAACTACCATACATATGAACAGATGCTTGACCTTAGCTGATACACAAAATAATTTGAAACAGTCTGCTAGGTCATCTTGTCTACATATCAAAATTATCCCTTCATGTAAATGCTATTAGGAGAGCATTAAAAAAAATCTATTTCTGTACTCTATGCATTCATCTAGACTCAGTCAGCTATATTTCACTTAATATCAATAGGTGCTGAAGGCACATCAGATATTGATGTACAGTAGTAAAGCAATATATTTAATGAAGTACTGTGCAGCATTTATCAGGACAATGTAATCAAATGTACGATATCTGCAACGCAATATACAGAAACAACTTAAAATTTGGGGCTAAGGTTTAGTTCACTTCATTTGAACCAAACAATAATCTTTGAACCATATTCTAAACCAAACTTTATTCAACACTCTTAACTCACTCGCCAGATAGTCCAAGAGATTCAGGCTTGAGTATATCTGATGCACAATTGGGGAGAGTTTAAATTAATTTGGCAAGGGGACGGGCACCAGGATGTAGCATTATAAAGGAGAATCAAGGTGCACAAAGAATTGGGAGAGACAGATAGCACTCGAGTAAGAAATAGTAGGGTATTAGGTGGGGTCAGACTAAGAGAGAATACAAGAAGTTGTAAGATAGGTTTACTGTGCATGTGTGTGAATGCATGAAGTATGGTAAATAAGGCTGGTGAGTTGCAGACACAAAGAGACACATGGGAATATGATGTTATGGCGATAACGGAGACCTAACTCAAAAAAGGGCAGGATTGGGAACGAAATATTCCTGGATATAAGGTGTTCAGGAAAGATAGCAAAGAAAAGAAAGGAGGTGGGATGGCAGTATTAATTAAGGAGAATATTACAGTGCTGGAGAGAGAGGATATCCTGGTGGGGTTAAGCATAGAATCTATTTGGTTAGAGTTCAGAAACAATAGAGGTGCCATTACACTGCTAGGTGTATTCTATAGGCCTCTAGTGGAAGGGATATTGAGAAGCAAACTTGCAGGGAAATTACAGAGAGGTGCAAGAACTATAGAGAGTGATAATGGGGGACTTCAATCATCCGAATATAGACAAGGATAGTAACAGTGTAAAGAGCAGAGAGGGGGAAGAAGTTCTGAAGTGTGTTCAGGAGCACTTTCTTGATCAGTATGTTTCCAGCCCAATGAGGAAGTAGGCATTGCTGGATCTGGTTCTGGAGAATGAGGTGGGACAAATAGAGGAAGTGTCAGTAGGGGAACATTTTGGGAACCGTGATCACAGTTTCATAAGATTTAGACTAGCTATGTAAAAAGACAGGGAGCAATCTAGATTAAAAATACTTAATTGGAGAAAAGCCAATTTCAGTGGATTAAGAATGGATCTGGCCCGGGTAAACTGAAATCAAATATTGGCAGGTGAAACTGTAATTGAACAATGGGCTGGATTTAAAGATGAGATGGTTCGGGTACAGTCGAGATACATTCCCACGAGGGGGAAAGATAGGACAAGCAAAGCCAGAGCTCCCAAGATGACGAAAGAGATAAAGAGTAAGTTGAAGCAGAAAAAGGGAATGTATGACAAATGTCAGGTTGAGAATACGAGTGAGAACCAGGCTGAATATAGAAAGTTCAGAGGGGAAGTGAAAAAGGAAATGAGGAGCAAAGAGAGAGTATGAGAATAAATTGGCAACTAACAAAAAAGGGAATCCAAAAGTATTTTATAGGCATATAAATAGTAAACAGGTAGTAAGAGGAGGGATTGGGCTGATTAGGAAGCAAAAAGGAGACTTACGGATGGAGGCAGAGGGCATGGCTGAGGTACTAAATGAGTACTTTGCATCTGTCTTCACCAAGGAAGAAGATGCTGCCAAAGTCATAGTGAAAGAGGAGGTAGTTGAGATACTGGATGGGATAAAAATTGATAAGGAGAAGGTAATAAAAATGCTGGCTGTACTTAAAGTAGACAAGTCACCAGGACCGAATGGGATGCACCCTAGGATGCTGAGGGAAATAAAGCTGGAAATTACTGGCCATAATTTTCCAATTCTTCTCTGATATGAGGCTGGTGCCAGAGGACTGGAGAATTGCAAATGTTACACCATTGTTCAAAAACTACAGTTTAACCTCGGCAGCGGGGGAGCTGTGAGAAATGATAATGAGGGCCAAAATTAATAGTTACTTGGACAAGTATGGATTAATTGAGGAAAGCCAGTACGGATTAGTTAAAGGCAAATCGTGTTTAACTAACTCAATTGAGTTTTTTGATGTGGTAACAGAGAGGGTCAATGAGGGCAATCATCATCATCATAGGCAGTCCCTCAGAGTTGAGGATGACTTGCTTCCACTCTAAAAGTGAGTTCTCAGGTGGCTGAAGAGTTCAATGTGGGAGCTACAGTCTCTGTCACAAGTGGGACAGTGTTTGAAGGAAAGGGTGGGTGGGGAGCCTGGGTTGACGCATGCGCCTTCCGCTGTCTACGCTCGTTTTCTGCTTGCTCTCGGCGATGATACTCGAGGTGCTCAGCGTCCTCCCGGATACTCTTCCTCCGCTTTGGGTGCTCTTGGGGCAGGGAATCCCAGGTGTCAGTGGGGATGTTGCACTTTATCAAGGAGGCTTTGAGGGCGTCCTTGAAGTGTTTTCTCTGCCCACCTAGAGCTTGCTTACCATGTCGAAGCTCCGAGTAGAGCGCTTGCTTTAGGAGTCTCGTGTCAGGCATGCAGACAATGTGGCCCGCCCAATGGAGCTGATCAAGCGTGGTCAATGCTTCGATGCTGAGGATGTTGGCCCGAGCGAGAACAGTGATGTTGGTACATCTAACCTGCCAATGGATTTGCAGGATCTTATGGAGACAGCGCTGGTGGTATTTCTCCAGCATTGATGAGGGCAATACGGTTGATGTGATATACATGGACTTCCAAAAGGCATTTGGTAAAGTGCCATGTATTAGGCTGACCAGCGAAGTTGAAGCCCATGGAATAAAAGGGGCAGTGGTAGCATGGATATGAAATTGACTAAGCGACAGGAAACAGTAATAGTGAATGGCTGTTTTATGGACCACTGCTTTTCTTGATATATCTTTATGACTTAGCAATGGGTGTGCAACTCACAATTTCAAAATTTGCTGATGACACAAAACTTAGAAGTATAGTGAACAGTGAGGAGGATAGTGATAGACTTCAAGAAGACATAGACAGGCTGGTGGAATGGGCAGACTCGTGGCAGATGAAATGTAATGCGGAAAAGTGCGAAGTAATACATTTTATTTGGAAGAATGAGAGGCAATATAACCTAAAGGATACCATTCCAAAGGAGGTGCAGGAACAGAGAAACCTGGGGTATTTGTGCACAAATCATTGACGATGGCAGGGCAGGTTGAGAAAGTGGTTAAAAAAGCTTTATAAATTGAGGCATAGAGTACAAAAGCAAGGAAGTTATGATGAATCTTTATAAAACACTGGGCTGGCCTCAACTGGAATACTGTGTCCAATCCTGGGCACCACACTTTTGGAAGGATATGAAGGCCTTAGAGAGGGTGCAGAAAAAATCTACAAGAATATTTCCAGGGATGAGGGACTTCAGTAACATGGATAAACTAGAAAAGCTGGGGTTGTTATCCTTAGAGCAGTGAAGGTTGAGAGGAGATTTGATAGAGGTGTTCAAATCAGGGTCTGTGCAGAGTAGATATAGAGAAACTGTTGGCAGAAGGGTCGGGAAGCAGAGAACACAGGTGATTGGCAGAAGACCCAAAGGCGACATGAGGAAAAACCTTTTTACGCAGCGAATGGTTAGGATCTGGAATACACTGCCTGAAAGGTTGGGGGAGACAGACTCAATGGTGGCTGTCAAAAGTGAATTGGATAATTACCTGAAGGAAAACAAAATGCAGGACTACGGGGAAAGGGCGGAGGACTGGGACTCGCTGAAGTGCTCTTGCAGAGAGCTGGCACAGGCTCGATGGGCCGAATGGCTTCCATCTGTGCTGTACCATTCTATGATTCTAACTGTTTTAGCTATCTTTCACCAGATTTGACTGAACCACATCAAATGCTATTGGGCCTCGCTCACATTTGCCAGATCTGCCCACTTCCCCACTACTACTTTTAAACCCCTCTCACCTTCCCCTGATTTCTCTCCTCAAACAATAAGTGCAAGCAGTTCATAGATTTCTTTCATCACCAAGATTGAGTCCAGCCATTCAGCTGCCTCTGTTGCTCTTCCCTTCCCCTTGCCCAGCAAGCCAAAGCTCCTCCAAGCTCCTCTGTCCTAGTCCTGAACCTATGCCTGCTCTAGTTTGTCTCCCATCTCCTCTCATGCCATCTCCAAGCTCATCTCATTCATGAGATACATCTCCTGATCCCTTGACTCCAATACCAACAAGTTGCTGACCACCTGACTTACCTTCTTGGTCCTCATGCTAGCCGACATTGTAAATGGTACTTCCCTTTCAAAAGCATGGTCATCGCTCCCCTCCACAAAAATCCACCCTCAACCTTTTTGTTGTTGCATTCTACAGCCCATCTTTTTCCTCTTCAAAGCCCTTAAATGTGGTGTCACCTCCAAAATCTCTGTCCTTCTTTCTTACAACTCCATGTATGAATCTCTCGAATCTGGTTTCTGCCCCTGTCATGGCACTGAAACAGCCCTAAACAAAGTCACAAATTACATCCACTATGATTGTGACTGCCCTCTTTGACCTTCTTTGAGCTGTTGACATGGTTGACAACATCATCCTCTTCCAAAGCTTCTCCTCCATTGTCCAGCTCAGTAGGACTTTTAAATAGTTTTGTCCTTGGTGGTTTCGAATCACCCCCTTACAACAGCTCTAGACACCGGAATTTAGTGGTGAACAGAAATACAGTTATAGCCAGATCTTTCGGTCTCAACTATCACAATGCTTTTATTCAAGTTAAAGCACACACCTGCACCCAGTAAAACACACCCTGGTGGTGTAAAACAAACAAACACAGTACAACACACAACCATGGTCCGTCTGAACAGGCCCCTAACGCAAATAAAACACCCCTGCTTGGATTCAAAAGTGCACTACCGAATCTGTCCAACAGAATGTGCGTACACCTATGATCCGCGCAGAAAACTCCCCACTAAACCCCTAAGGCTTGGTTGGGACACACGACACCCCTTCAGACTATGTGGTGATCTTAAAGATGTGTGGGCTGGGATAAATGCTCACCAATTACCCCTCTAACTTACTCGCTGCTTCTCCCGATGAGGTTTATCTCCTGGTTCTGTACCAGTCTGTGGTATTCAACTCTAGTCTCAAGGTCAGCTTCCCAGTCGAAATAGCGAGGCTCTTTTTGCTCGTAGATGGTGTTTCTTCTTTCCGTCTCAGATGGAGTGCTCAGTCTTTGTGCGTTGAACGAAGTGAGTAAGCATAGAAGAGGAGAGAGAGAGAGCGAGAGAGATGGCAGCCTAAACCTGCCACTCTTATAACTGCAAAAATGCTTCTTCTCGCCTCAAAAGCTCAACTTTACCTGAGGCAGTACAACTGAAAGAGCAAAATCATGTCTTCGGTCAGTTCCTTTGTTACTGGGCTATTTCCTCAATAAGGCTCCAACAGGTCTGGGTGGTCGAATAGCTTCCTTTGTGTCTTGAGCTCTGACCAATCTTCCTGGTCTCTCACTGATTACATGACAAAGGGCCCATCCATCAACCATCTTCCTGCCATTTCAGCCATTGATTCCTGCCCACCTGATGTGTATTCCTGTGGGACATGTTTCGACCTGTTCCACATCAGGCTGTCTGCTTCTCTGCAGTAACAGCAAATATATCCAAAACTTAAAGTCCGAAACTTAAAGTCCAAAAGTTTAAGTCCAAAGGTTTATGCTTTTGCTGTCAATGTTTTCACTGAATTCTTACAGACTTCCCTCACTTGGTCCTTCTCTTACTTATTCAAACATAGCCAGAGCATCTCCAGCAATGCCTTCTTTTCCCGGCCATGCATCGTTACCTGTGGAATCCTCCAAGGATCCATCCGTGGCCCGCTACTCTTCCTCATCTGTATACTTCACTTTGATGACATCATCTGTAGACATTGGACACTTGCACAAGTACTGGGACAGGAATGAGCTGTATCAATGGAGAGGGCCATTTTTCCAAATTTGCCAATGACACAAAGATAGGCTGTATTGTAAGCAGATGAAAGCATAAAATTACAAAGGGATATCAATAGATTAAATAAATGGGCAAAACTGTGGCAAATGGATTTCAATGTACGCAAATGTGAAGTCATTCATTTTAGACCTAAAAGAGATAGAACAGGGTACTTTCTATGGGCCCAAGTTTCCACACGATAAAAAACGGGCGCCCCTCCGAGCTGGGCGCCCGTTTTTCGCGCCTAAAACGGCGCCGGAAAAAAAACTCGCGATTCTGGAGCGCTTTGCAACTCCTTGTCTGTTTGGCGCGGTGCCCAAGGGGGCGGAGCCTACACTCGCGCCGATTTTGTAAGTGGGAGGGGGCGGGTACTATTTAAATTAGTTTTTTTCCTGCCGGCAACGCTGCGCGTGCGTGTTGGAGCGTTCGCGCATGCTCAGTGTGAAGGAAACATTGTCACTCGGCCATTTTTGTAGTTCTTTGTAGCTGTTTAATTTTTGAAAATTTTTTAATAAAAGCACATTGCCATCAGCACATCAGCACTGAGGCTTCCTGCAGCCTTCTCACTGTCTCCTTCCCCCCCCGCCCCCCGGGAACGTCTTCCTCCCATCCCCCCGCTGCGTTCGGGCGGGCGGGCCCGCACTCCCTTCCTCCCGCCATCGGGAACGAACTTGTGAGGCTGGCTGAAGCACTTTCACACAGGTAGGAAGATGGTTTATTTAATCTTTTCTTTGCTTATAAATGTTTATTCAGGTTGGATTTATTTGTATAATATTTGTATAAGTATAAATAAGGATTTATTGTAGAATTTAATGACTTCCCTTCCCCCCCCTCCTCCCCCCACCTCGTTCTGGACGCCTAATTTGTAACCAGGGAACCCAAAACAACCCAAGGGCCTATACAATGGCTACAGGAGGCCAATGCAATCAACACCCACTCAAACCTTGAGTAGGTTAACATTAGTAGAAAAAAACCCGCAATAATCTAAAACTGCTGCATTTTTCAAAATCACAAAGTCCACCAATGAGAAGAATCGACTTCAGCAGGAGAGGCAGACTGGATAATCTGGCTATAAAAAGGGGTTTCTGACGCAGTGTGTGTAGTTGTTCCCTGCCCTCGTCATCTAACAACCACAACCAGTAAGACTCTCGACACTGAAGGAAAACCAGTGTCCGAAGGCACCGAAGATAGAAGAAACAAACCACTAGATGCAGAAGGCACAGTAGAGAGTATAACCTCTAGTCCCCAGAACTCCCAACTCAGTTAGGCAAGGAAAGGTGGGAGGTTGGGCATTGTACTGCTAAACTTGTGTAAAGATTTTCGTTGTGTCCGTTTAGTGGGATTTAGGGGGATTGTTTTGTTGGTGTATTGCTGTTTGTTGAGATACACCCTGTCAAATAAATTGGAAGCCTAAAGTTCCTCTTGGAATCACCTTGTCTCAGTTCTATTGTATTACATCTCCTGATCGTGAGTCTTATGTCAGAACCGTGTAAGGGAAGCTAGGAGCGCCTCGAAAACGCTCAACTGTGTGTCACAGGCTAGGGAAGAAGGGGTTAGGAGTGTTTGACACTCACAGGTGCCTCACAGGCTAGGCATAAGCTGTGGGGACACACGAGTCTCAAAACCCCCTTCATAAGCTGTGGACACAGTCTCTCCAGGGGTGCTCTTGCAGCGCTCAGGGTACCTCACAGGCCAGGCATAAGCTGTGAGGGCAGAAGCCCAGAGAGAGACACCCAAGGCATAACAACACTCCCTGAGAAAATCCCTTATAGTACACAAAAAAAATCGTACATTAACATGCGTGGGCGCCAAAAATCCAGCAAGTGGAAAATGGGGGTCATAGTATGCACAATGGTAAGTAGTTAACCATTTTTTAAAAAGGGTAAATGTCTCTTTTAGAATGGGAGACAAAGGAATTTCACACATACAGCAATATTTGAAGAGCCTAATTCTCAGGCTGTAGTCTGAGCTGGCAAAACCAAGTTATACTGATGGCTTTGCCGCACTGGTAAATTGGTGTTGCGCTGAGCACAGTGTGGATTAAATGCTTGCTTGCTCTGCTCTGTGCCTTCTGAATGCAGGTGGAATCTTTAACATTGGCGAAGAGGCAGAGAGCCAGTTGTCTCTTTAGCAATATCTGAAATATAAGGCTCTCCTGGGGACTTTTCAACTTACATTCTTTTTCAAACACATTTTTTGCTGTCATATTCTGATCGGTGTGAAGTTGTAACCCGTGAGATGACTGCTTGATGTAATCTCACTTGAAACTGAAACCTAAAGTCATGCTAGTTCGACATGTTATTATTACAATTGCTGCATCACTGCAAAGTCAATCAATTTACAGCAATGCAGAATGTGAAGTATAACGGGCCAGTTACACAATAATATATAATGACGTGTCTTGCAGAACAGTAGCACATCAAAGGCTTGAGATAGTATCACCACCCGTGTGAGAAATATCAACACATCTCATTCTCGACAGTTGGTGCATTATTGGAACACACTCCAAACTGTCTTATTCTGGATAAGACATTGAAGTACAGTTGACTTCATGGGTTTCATCAAGTTTGTTTCTTTTGGCCAGCAATGGATCAGATAAATTGTGGCCAGTGCTGAGAGGCAGACTGCCAGAACCTCATCAAGAAAGTGAAACGTTCGTGCTTGTGCCACGTGATTACAACTGCAGAGATGTTGCCCTTTCTGTGAGGCTATGCAGCAGATGACATAAAGAGGGGTGTTTTACAATATTATGGATCTGCAGTAGTGCATTAATACCATTTTTCCTCATTTTGATTATTAAATATTAAACTGCTAATTTAAATTTAGCACTGAAGGTTTTAAGTGCCTCTGCCCAAAGAAGGAAATAAATAAAATGCAGAGCAGACTAACATAAAAAAGTGATATAAATTTTAATTTTATGTGATAAAGTCATTTGAACCAGAATTAGAGTAGTATTCGTACAGTATACTATGAAATAAATATTACATATATGGAATATATTTTTTCTGTTGATTTGCTTGTCTGGTACAAGGCAAATCAACTTTTACATGCACACATCAAAGGGAAAGGAAAGTCTGGGCAAGTAACTTTAGTTTAAAACACATACCCTTTCTATAGACAAAAACAAACATTGTACCAGGAATTGTGTTAAATTTTGTTTAAATGTCAATTTCCTTTCTGTCCTGGAGCTCCTCAATTAAGCTCTCACTCTATTATTAAACTACTTCAGTGATGTCAAATATGCGGGAGCTTCCCAGAGCTGGCCCATTCCAAATAGCAGGGATATCTGACTTCAAATGGCCTGGGAGCCACTCCAGCGTCCCACAACCCGGATACGATCTGGGAATGTAGCTCTCACCCCAGCTGAATGCTGGTTATGTGTAATGGAACCACTCCAGATGCAGGTTGATGTTCCTCTAACTGAGAGGCCCAACAGCAATGGAGACCCTGCCTGCTGCCAATAAAGTTGTTGGGGTTTTTGCGGCCGATTTTCCAGTCTCCCGCTAACACGTTGGTGGAAGATTGTCGGAAGAAATGGTGTGAACAGGGAGTGATTGCAAAAAAACATGAAATACATTTTTGATAAAAATATTTTCTTTTATAAAATAGAACAATTTGACTTAGAAATACTCATAGACTTTCCTTCCCTTTAGTTAAATGCAAATGAAAGGATATTGGTGCAGTTGTGGGAAGAGTGCAGCAACAATTTATCTGTTCATTATCACATTGCTGTTTGTGGGAGCTTGCTGTGTGCAAATTGGCTGCCGTGTTACCCACATTATAACAGTGACTGTACTCCAAAAGTACTTCCTTGGCTGTAAAGCGCTTTGGAATGTCCAGTGGTTGTGAACGATGCTATATAAATGGAAGTCTTTCTTTCTTTCAAGTGTAAGGACCATCTTGCAGCCATTGTTGCAGAACCTTTTACTTGTTTGTAGCACATGCTTTTTGTTGCATTAGGCTCTGGAACTTTACTGAAGAATTCCCTTGCTATTTAACATGATTACTGGACAAATTTAAATCTTGGAATGTGGAAATGAATTTCCCAATGGGAATTCCTCTTCCTGTGTATGAAGAGACGGATGATGAGGAAATGGAAGAGGCTACATTGGAGGAACTTAGAGTGAGGCATCCCAGAGGACAGTTTTTTCCAACACGCTGATACCCACTCCATTGGGTTTATAGAGATCTAGAGGCTCTTACTAGGCTTTCTCTGCTATGTCAGCTGCTGGCGGAGTACCTGCAGCCCATTGCACCGAGGAGTTCAGCATTATCTGTTGCAATGAAAGTGACCATAATCTTGATTTATTTTTGCCACTGGATCTTTCCAGGCAGACTTTGTCACATTAGTAAGACAGCAGCTCATCACATCATAAAAGTCACTGATGCTCAACTCAGAAGTGTTGTTTAATAGCACCTCAATGAACATGCACATCAAAGAAAAGAAAGTAGGCCAAATCTAGAGACTGCCAGGGCTCTCAAAGTTGCAGAGAACAATTGATGAAACATATGTGGTCTGAAAAGCCTCATATAACCAGTCACTGAATTTCATTAACAGAAAAGGATTCCATTCCATCAGCTAGTATGTGATGCCAATCACCATATGCTGCACATTGATACCTGCTACCCAGGAAACTGTCTTGATGCTTCTGTCATGCTGCAATCCACGATACTAGTCCTGACATCTCAAAACCTGGCATCTCAAAATCAGGGAGGTTGAATGGTGATCAGGAACATCTCCGAATAATCCCAACAAATAGAATGAGGGGCATGGGACTTCAAGAAGTGTGATAGAACAGAACATTAGCAATCGGAAGTCTTGTTTTAGGTGCCTGGACAAATCTGGTGGAGCTTTGTGGTACAGCAAGTGTCTAATACGCTTTCTGCGTATTGTGTCATGCGGTTACACAGAAAGAATTAATATTTCAAACTGAAGACTATGATGATGAAGAAGAAGAACTTGGTCCTACATCACTACATCAAGCCAAAGGTATACCGGAGGGAGAGGAGTTGAAACAAGAGATCGATCAGCCTGCAGCCAGAGAAAGGAGGCAGCATTTTATTGCTGAAGTTTTCAATTAAAACTAAAGTTGAGAAGGCAAATAAAAATCCTTCTCTCATGGCTGGTTCCCCACACCCACTTTCCACCTTTAACTGTCCCATTAAGAGATACATTCCCAAAGACAGCTGTACTTTGCCTCAACAATAGGAATCCTATATCTTCATTTTATCAACTCAGTCTGCTAAGTTCTATACACCCAGAAAAGTGAATTCTGAGATCTTTATGGTCAATTACCTTCTATTTTCCACCATAACATTTTGCAAGTGATTCCAGTAATTTCACAAACTAACTGTAGCTAATTCTCACCACTGTGTCAGCCAACTAACACTACTCTTGGATTTTCGGCTTGTTTTTGGTGCCTGTTTTTGCCCCGAAGGGGTGGTAAATGGCAGCAGAAATCATTTCCGGGCAGCCGGCCAGCTTCCAGCGCCCTGCCGGGACGTTCAGTGCCGGGTTTACGGAGGCGCAGAGCAGTACCGCCCGGGAGAGGTGAGCCAGTGTACAATGCCCCTGATTGCGACACCGGCTCCATATTTGGTTTGTGTCTGATCCGTAGCACCCAGTAGCGCACCCTAGTGGAACCAACCACCTGTGAATGAAGTAATGTCAACCTGAGGTAAATGTGATTGCTTTTTATTTTGTATTTTTTTATTTTTGCGGTTAATGTTGATGTGGCATCAGTAATGTATTGGGAATATTTTTTTCAGATTTTTTTTTTCCCAGGGAAGCCTCTCCGGGTGCTCCGAGGCTGGCTGTTTAGCATGGGATTTTCAGTTGCTCAGCCGGCCTAGCACCCTAAAAGAGGTGTGGAATGCCTCTCTTAACGCTCCATTCCACACTCAGGGCCCAGCTGGTGAATTTTGCGGCTGGAGACGCAAACCATTTCTCAGCATAAAATTTACCGCTCTGCCTGGATTAACGCCGCAATTTCCACCCCTAATCTTTTAGTTCTACAAGGAGCTCCCTAACTGATAGGTCTCCCTTCCTCCATCCTTGCTGCCATGCTCTGAGACCCCCACCATGCCACGATCTTCTCCAACTACAGAGGACCGTCCCCAGCGACTGCGGCCCCCTACCCCTGGCTGTCCCACCAGCCAGCCTCTCAATCTGAAGCTGCTGGGCAGGAAAAGAAGTAAAATAATGAGATCCTGCATTATATTCAGCGGCACCTCTGCATTCTTGGTTTTTCTTGGCAAATCCGCATTCCTGCTCCCTCCCCGCCTCCCTGTAAATATTGGGGCCAATTATCGCTGCTTCTCCAGAAGCCACTAATGTCCTTGGTACTTCATCTTGGTACCTTGTTGCTGCGGCTATCTCCTGGACTGCCACACTCTGCGGGGTGTTCTGCATGATAACAAAGTTCCTGCGTAGATTTGCAGATACATCTGGTGAACCTCTCTCATCATCTCCATGGCTGCACATGAGATCAATGCTTTGGAATTATTGTTGGTCTAAAGAACAATGAAATGTGGGTCCCTATGCTTGACAGCCAAGAGTGGTAATTTCTTCCCTTCCCCTCTTCCACTCGAAGGTTCTCATGGTCACTGGTGCTCTGTGCTTCACATTGTGAAAATCCTTCTGACTCACTGAATGCTTCTCCCCAAGTGGGAGTTTCTGTGCTGGTGCTGGAACATGTAAGATCTCATGGCAGAGTTGGTGAGGATGGAGCTGGAGTTATGCAGGATGATGTGCCTGGCAGCTCTTCTGAGTGGTTCTCCTCTTCCACCAAGTCATCCCGTAGGATGTTAAAAGCAAAACAGCTTCCAACAATGTTTAAATGATCACATGTCTCTTCAAAGACACAGTGGCTAAGTCAAAACCTATTTAAATATTTTTGAATAAAGTTGAAACTCGCTGTGCTCACCATTGCCCTACTTTTACCAACCAGCTCTTGGTGCTTCACCTCCTACCTCCTTGCCTCATGCAGCCTTTCCTGTATTCCTTCCAAAGAGCGGCAAAATCTCCTCCCAATGTGCATCACAAGCCTTTCTTTGGCTCTGATTGTGAGCAACCTTTTCCTTCGCAAGGAGAAAATGCAATGATGTAGAAATGTGAATGGCAATTAAACCTGTCGTCATCCAGCTGTCTTATGATTATAATGCTTGCTGGTACAGGCTGCCTTTAAACAACTCTCCTTCAAGCCTTGCACAAATTCCTTACTGCAGGTAATGTATTCAGACAGTGTATGGAATTAATGAGGTGTATTATTGGTTTCAGAGGTTGCTTGTGAATGGCGCAGATTTCCTTTCACCCAGTTAATGACATAGAGGGGCCATGATAGTTAAAGGGGAGCATTCATGCCTCTATCATTCTTACAGGTTGCCATGGTGAATAGTGCCTTTACTTACCTTGAACAACCATAAAATCTCTTTCTGGAGTGTATGGCACTTTGTGAGGTTTCAGAGGTTTCACTGATTACCTCTGCCACCTCTCTCCAGAATGTTTGTACCATTCTCTTATGGGGCTTCCTGTTCTCAGTCCTCAGGATTTCATCCCTTCTCGCCTTCAGTTCAGCGAGTGAAACATCCATGGAGGCATCAGAAAACCTTTGGGCCACAGCTGCTCTCCCTTCAATCATTTGTGCACTCTTTCGCTTCCTTTAGTGCGGCTCCCTGAACTGTCGAAAGCTGTGTGGCCCTTTAATCAGCTGCAGCATTTTAAACTCTGCAGCACAATGACCAGCAGATGTATTTCTGTAAACCCATCCCACATAGGTAATAAGAGCCAATCCAGGAAAAAGAAGCAGGTTCATGGCAGTCGCACAGGCAAGCTGAAGTCTATCCCTATTGATAACCCAGCAATCAGAGGAAAGTCCAGCTCCTAGCATCCTCTTCAAGGACCCCAAGATTAGATATATCACAGTTAGAAAGAAAGAATGACTTGTATTTATATTGCACCTTTCACAACCTCGGGATGTCCCAAAGCGCTTTAGAGCCAATGAAGTGCTTTTGAAGTGTAGTCAAAGTTGGAATGTAGGAAACGCATTGTGATAATGACCAGATCATCTGTTTTTGTTATGTTGATTGAGGATTGATATTAGTGAGGATACCGGGGATAATTCCCCTTTCTTCTTCGAAAAAGTGCCATGTGATTTTTTACATCCACCTACTGTCTCAACGAAAGATGGCACCTCTAACAGTGCAACAATCCCTCTGGAGTAAAAGCCTAGATTTTTGGGCTCAACTCTCTGGATTGGGATTGGAATCCACAACCTTCTGTCTCAGAGGCGAGAATACCACCGACTGAGCCACAGAGCAAAGCTCCCGCTATTATGCTTTGACAATAAGCTAAATTTTATTGCAGGCGATAATAGTGCACTGTGACATTTCCAGGTCCACTTTAATAGTCATAAGAACATAAGAACATAAGAACGAGGAACAGAAGCCTGCTCCGCCATTTAATAAGATCATGGCTGATCTGATCATGGACACAGTTCCACTTCCCTGCCCGCTCCCCATAACCCTTTATTCCCATATCGCTCAAAAAGTTGTCTATCTCCGCCTTAAATATATTCAATGACCCAGCCTCCACAGCTCTCTGGGGCAGAGAATTCCATCGATTTACAACCCTCTGAGAGAAGAAATTCCTCCTCATCTCAATTTTAAATGGGTGGCCCCTTATTCTGAGACTATGTCCCCTAGTTTTAGTTTCCCCTATGAGTGAAAATATCCTCTCTGCATCCACCTTGTCGAGCCCCCTCATTATCTTGTATGTTTCGATAAAATCACCTTTCATTTTTCTGAACTCCAATGAGTATAGACCCAACCTACTCAACCTATCTTCATAAGTCAACCCTCTCATCTCCAGAATCAACCGAGTGAACCTTCTCTGATCAGCCTCCAATGCAAGTATATCCTTCCTTAAATATTGAGATCAAAACTGTATGCAATACTCTAGGTGCTCACCAATACCCTGTACATTTTAGAGGGCTGTCTAATAAAAATGTTCTTCAGCTATTATCACCAACTATCTTAACATGGCATAACTCAGCACTGAATAAATGATCCTTAATGCCTCAGTGTCATTTTTTCCTTCCATTATTCACACCATTCATCTTGATGGATTTTTTGAATGAAAATGAAAATTTAATACCAAGTTGTGCTGAACTGTGGAAAGTTCTTTTGTCTTTTAGGAAGTTGGTTGCGACGACTCAAGAACATTTCACATGACACCTTAAAGCCAGAGGAGCAGGAAGACTTTCATCCTGTCAAATCTGTAAGTGGTTTTGCCCTTGGTGGTTTCAAATCACCCCCCCTTACAACAGTTCTAGACCCCGGGAATTATAGTAGTGAACAGAATACAGTTATAGACAGATCTTTCGGTCTCAACCATCACAATGCTTTTATTCAAGTTAAAACACACACCTGCTTCCAGTAAAACACACCCTGGTGGTGTAAAACAAACACAGTACAACACACAACAATGGCCCATCTGAACAGACATCTATTGCGAAGTACCCACGATTATAACACTCCTGCTTGGCTCAATAGGGCACCACCGAATTTGTCCAACAGACTGTGCGCAAGCCTATGATCCGTGCAGAAACCTCCCCACTAAACCCCTAAGGCTTGGTTGGGACACACGACACCCCTTCACACTATGCAGTGGTCTAAAAGATGTAGGGGCTGGGATAATGCTCACCAGTTACCCCTCTGGCTTACTCGCTGCTTCTTCCGATGAGGCGTATCTTCTAGTTTCGTACCAATGTGTGGTTTCCAAGTCCAGTCTCAAGGTCAGCTTCCCAGTCGAAATAGCAAGGCTCTCTTTGCTCGTAGATGGTTTCTTCTCTCCGTCCCAGACAGAGTGATCAGTCCTTGAATGTGTTGAATGAAGCAAGCAAGTGTAGAAGAGGAGAGAGAGAGAGAGATGGCAGCAAACTGCCTTCTCTTATACCTGAAAAATGCTTCTGAATTCTCGTGCCAAAAACCAGTCCTTTGCCTGAGGAAGTCCAACTAAAGAGCATGAATCACATCTCCGGCCTGTGCCTTTGTTACTGGGCTCTTCCTGGGGATAAAGGCTCCAATGAGTCTGGGTGGCCAAATAGCTTCCTTTGTCCTGAGGTTCCCGCACTCCGGGGCTCTCAGTCATTTCAATGGCTTGAGCACTGACAGTTTACCTGATTTTCACCGATGGGTTCCCATTACATGACAAAAGGGTCCTCCATCTGCTTTCAGCCATCCCAGACTATCCCCGCCCACCTGATGTGCATTCCTGTGGAACATGCTTGGGCCTGTCCCAGCTCTTCTGAAATATGAAAAAGCATTGTCCAAAACTTAAAGTCCAAAATGTTGAAGTCTGTGTCGATGTTTATGCCGAGGCTTACAAACCTCAGAGATGAAAGAATGGTACACTAATTTATTGACCCATTTGCTCCCTTCTCCCTTTCCTTTTAATAGATTTCACTACATTATAAGGGTAGAAATTTCAGTGCCACAAGGCAGGGGTGGAACTTCCACCTGCTGCTTTGGTCCGGATATAAGCCCATCCCAAGGCCCAGGGATGGAGTCATTTTCATAATAGGATGCCTGTGCCAGGTGTGACACAACAGGAGTGCTCACGGTGTCGAGGAACGTCACCATGTCATTTTGAGAGGGGTAGCCGCAGGCATGTCGACCAAGAGATTTCAGGCAGGCGATTTTTTTAATGAGTTTTTCCCATGCTGGTAGGCTAAGAATCCAATGACCTTCAATCTGTTTGCGATCGATTGCCACTTTATTTGCTCTTGGTGGGCTCCAATTGCAGTCCGGAATGGCATCTTTGCCAGGATTCCCCGGGACTTAAAGCAGTATATTTGGTAGGATTCTTCGGGGAGCCAGGGAACATACACAGACTCTCCCTCAAACTGTAGTCACGACACAGGGAACTGGGGAGGGGGTTGTGGTGGAAGATATGCCCACTCCCGCACCCCCATCGGAGTTTGATGTCGAAGCTCCAAAGTGGAGCATATCCAGTGGAATTTTTTGAGGATGTTTCCAGTAGAGTGGACAAGGGAGAACCAGTTGATGTGGTATATTTGGACTTTCAGAAGGCGTTCGACAAGGTCCCACACAAGAGATTGATGTGCAAAGTTAAAGCACATGGGATTGGGGGTAGTGTGCTGACATGGATTGAGAACTGGTTGTCAGACAGGAAGCAAAGAGTAGGAGTAAATGGGTACTTTTCAGAATGGCAGGCAGTGACTAGTGGGGTACCGCAAGGTTCTGTGCTGGGGCCCCAGCTGTTTACACTGTACATTAATGATTTAGAAGAGGGGATTAAATGTAGTATCTCCAAATTTGCAGATGACACTAAGTTGGGTGGCAGTGTGAGCTGCGAGGAGGATGCTGTGAGGCTGCAGAGCGACTTGGATAGGTTAGGTGAGTGGGCAAATGCATGGCAGATGAAGTATAATGTGGATAAATGTGAGGTTATCCACTTTGGTGGTAAAAACAGAGAGACAGACTATTATCTGAATGGTGACAGATTAGGAAAAGGGGAGGTGCAAAGAGACCTGGGTGTCGTGGTACATCAGTCATTGAAGGTTGGCATGCAGGTGCAGCAGGCGGTTAAGAAAGCAAATGGCATAGGGGATTTGAGTACAGGGGCAGGGAGGTGTTGCTACAGTTGTACAGGGCATTGGTGAGGCCACACCTGGAGTATTGTGTACAGTTTTGGTCTCCTAACCTGAGGAAGGACATTCTTGCTATTGAGGGAGTGCAGCGAAGGTTCACCAGACTGATTCCCGGGATGGCGGGACTGACCTATCAAGAAAGACTGGATCAACTGGGCTTGTATTCACTGGAGTTCAGAAGAATGAGAGGGGACCTCATAGAAACATTTAAAATTCTGACGGGGTTAGACAAGTTAGATGCAGGAAGAATGTTCCCAATGTTGGGGAAGTCCAGAACCAGAGGTCACAGTCTAAGGATAAAGGGTAAGCCATTTAGGACCGAGATGGGGAGGAACTTCTTCACCCAGAGAGTGGTGAACTTGTGGAATTCTCTACCACAGAAAGTTGTTCAGGCCAATTCACTAAATATATTCAAAAAGGAGTTAGATGAGGTCCTTACTACTAGGGGGATCAAGGGGTATGGCAAGAAAGCAGGAATGGGGTACTGAAGTTGAATGTTCAGCCATGAACTCATTGAATGGCGGTGCAGGCTAGAAGGGCCGAATGGCCTACTCCTGCACCTATTTTCTATGTTTCTATGTTTCTATGTTCTATTCACACTTCCAGTCCCTCTGCTGCCGCTGCACCAGATTTCTGCCCCAAGAAAGTGTGACATTTCGGGGCTATGAAATTTATGCTCCCCCGAAGGTCTTTTATGCCAGTGTTCTGCAACCACTTTGCCTCTGTTATCACCAGCAGAAATTAACTTTAATTTGAAAGTACAGTGACCTAAAAGTTTGAATGCGACACGAAAGCTGCCGATCCCAGCATGGTTGATAAATGGTGGCACTGTTGGGACTGAAAAATTCACGCTGGGGACTAATGATTATTAGCCCAGTGCTAAACTCACCCTGTAATGTCTCCCTGGTGCCATTCGCTCCAGCATCAGCCTTGAATATACTCAGAGACTCAGCATCCACAGCTCTCTGGGGCAGAGAATTCCAAAGATTCACAACCTTTGGAGTGAAGAAATTCCTCCTGATCTTTGTTTTAAATGCCCTACCCCTTATCCTGAGACTGTGACCCCTAGTTCTAAAGATTTAAACCAGGGGAAACAACCTCTCAGCATTTACCCTGTCAATCCCCTTCTGTATCTTGTTGGTTTCAATGAGATCACCTCTCATTCTTCTAAACTTCAGAGAGTTTAGGCCCATTCTACAGAATCTCTCATCATAAGACAGCCCTCTTATCCCAGAAATCAATCTAGTGAACCTTCGTTGCACTGCCTCCAAGGCAAGTATATCCTTCCTTAGATAAGGCGACCATAACTGTGCACAGTACTCCAGGTATGGTCTCACCAAGGCCCTGTACAAGATTTCCTTACTCTTATACTCCAAACCCCCGTGCAATAAAGCACAACATACCATTTGCCTTCCTTATTGCTTGCTGCAGCTGCATGCTAGCTTTCTGTTTTTCCTGTACAATGACACCCAAATCTCTCTTACTACCAACATCTAAAAGTTTCTCACCATTGAAAAAATATTCTGTTTTTCTATTCTCCTACCAAAGTGAATAATCTCACATTTCCCTATATTATTATACTCCATCTGCCACCTTACTGCCCACTCACTGAGTCTATCTATATCCCTTTGAAGACTCTTGTGTTCTCCTCACAGCTTACTGTCCCACCAGCTCTGAATCATCAGCAAACTTGGATACATTATACTTGGTTCTTTCATCTCGCTCATCAATATAGTTTGTAAATAGTTGAGGCCCCAGCACTGATTCTTGTGACACCTCATTAGTTACAGCCTGCCAACATGAAAAAGACCCATTTATCCCTAATCTCTGCTTTCTGTCCATTAACCAATCCTCTATCCACGCTAATACGTTCTAATACATTACCTCCAATACCATGAGCCCTTGTATAATAACTTTTTATGTGGCACCTTATCAAATGCCTTTTGGAAATCCAAATATACTACATCCACTGGTTTCCCTTTATCTACCATGCCAGTTACATCCTCAAAAACTCTAAGAAATTTGTCAAACACAATTTACCTTTCATACAACCATGTTGACTCTGCCTAATCATGTTATGATTTTCTAAGTGCCCGGATACCACTTCCTTAACAATGGATTCCAGGATATTCCCAATGACTGATATCAGGCTAACTGGCTTGTAGTTCCCTGTTTTCTCTCTCCTTCCTTTCTTGAATAGCAGTGTTACATTTGCTTCCTTCCAATCTGTTGTGACCGTTCTAGAATCTAGGGAATTTTGGAAGATCAAAACCAATACATCCACTATCTCTGCAGCCACCTCTTTCAGAACCCTAGGATGTAGGCCATCAGTTCCAGGAGATTTATTGGATTTTAGTCCCATTAGTTTTTCTAGTACTTTTTCTCTACTTATATTAATTACATGCAGTTCCTCACCGTTATTAGATTCCCGGGGACGGATTTTCACCTCCTTTCTGCTCTGTTTTTTATCCGGGAGCAATGGCAATGATGGCGGTGAGGAGTTCTGGCCAGGCGGTCAGCCTCCATCGTCTGGTAGTGATCCTCAGGTCCAGTTTTGAGGTGGTGTGGTGCAGTACCACCCAGAAGAGCTGCGCCGATGTGCAACGCCCCTGGTTGCGACATTGGCGTGAGTTTTGAATCTGGCCTGACCCGTACGCCACGAAACACGCCCCATAGTGAACTCATGGGAAATCAGGTACCGACAACGAAGAGGTAAGTAATGGACTCCTAAGGTATATGTGATTGTTTTTTCTTTTAACTTTTTTTGCGGTTTGTGTTGTAGTGGCATGTGCAATGTTTTGAGAATGCTTTTGTGGCTTTTTTCCCCACTCCCCCGGCGTCTCTCAGAGCGTTCCCGGCCTGGTTCTTTAGATCGGGAGTTTCCCATGCCAGCGTCCAAGAGAGGTGTACAGCGCCTCCCTTAGCGCTGTACCCGCCGGCTCAGGGTCCAGTTGCCCAATGTTACTGAGGCACAAATTGCTCCCAGGCACAAACTTTACAACTCTGCCACCATTTCTGCCCCATAAACATCAAGGGCAAAAATCCAGCCCTTGGTTTCCCACCACTTTAGGTATGCTTTTTGCGTCACCTACTGTGAAGTCAAATACAAAATACTTGTTTAACGTTTCTACCATTTTCTTATTCCCCATAATAATTTCTCCTGCCTCAGACTCTAAGGGATCAATATTTACTTTTGCTACTCTCTTCCTTTTTACATACTTGTAGAAGCTCTTACAATCTGTTTTTATGTTTCTTGTTAGTTTTCTCTCATATTCTATTTTTTTCCCTTTTTATCAATTTTTTGCTCAATCTTTGCTGGTTTCTGAAACTTTCCCAATCCTCAGGCTTACTATAATTCTTTGCAACATTATAAGCTTCTTCTTTCAATCCAATGCTATACTTAACTTCTTTAGTTAGCCACAGATGGTTCACTTTTTCCTGTGGAGTTTTTGTTTCTCAATGGAATGTATTTTTGCTGAGAATTATAAGAACAAAAGAACATAAGAAATAGGAACAGGAGTAGTCCATTCGGCCCCTCAAGCCTGGTCCACCATTTAATAAGATCATGGCTGATCTGATCATGGACTCAGCTCCACTGCCCCACCCACTCCCCATAACCCCTTATCCCCTTATCGTTTAAGAAACTGTCTATTTCTGTCTTAAATTTATTCAATGTCCCAGCTTCCACAGCTCTCTGAGGCAGTGAATTCCACAGATTTACAACCCTCTGAGAGAAGAAATTTCTCCTCATCTCTGTTTTAAATGGGCAACCCCTTATTCTAAGATCATGCCCTCTAGTTCTAGTCTCCCCCATCAGTAGAAACATCCTCTCTGCATCCACCTTGTCAAACCCCCTCATAATCTTATACGTTTCGATAAGATCACCTCTCATTCTTCTGAATTCCAATGAGTAGTGGCCCAACCTACTCAACTTTTCCTCATACATCAAACCCCTCATCCCCGGAATTAACCTAGTGAACCTTTGGATATACCTCCAAAGCAAGTATATCCTTTCGTAAATATGGAAACCAAAACTGCACGCAGTATTCCAGGTGTGGCCTCACAAATACCCGGTACAAATGTAGCAAGACTTCTCTGCATTTATACTCCATCCCCTTTGCAATAAAGGCCAAGATACCACTGGCCTTCCTGATCACTTGCTGTGCCTGCATAATATCCTTTTGTGTTTCATGCACAAGTACCCCCGGGTCCCGCTGTACTGCGGCACTTTGCAATCTTTCTCCATTTAAATAATAACTTGCTTTTTGATTCTTTTCTATCAAAGTGCATGACCTCACACTTTCCAACATTATGCTCCATCTGCCAAATTTTTGCCCACCCACTTAGCCTGTCTATGTCCTTTTTCAGATTTTTTTGTGTCTTCCTCACACATTGCTTTTCCTCACATCTTTGTATCTTCAGCAAACTTGGCTACGTTACACTCAGTCCCTTCATCCAAGTCGTTAATGTAGATTATAAATATTTGGGGGTCCCAGCACTGATCTCTGCAGCACCTCACTAGTTACTGTTAGCCAACCAGAGAATGAACCATTTATCCCGACTCTCTGTTTTCTGTTAGTTAACCAATCCTCTATTCATGCTAATATATTACCCCCAACCCCGTGAACTTTTATCTTGTGCGGTAACCTTTTATGTGGCACCTTGTCAAATGCCTTCTGGAAGTCCAAATACACCACATCCACTGGTTCCCCTTTATCCACCCTGTTCATTACATCCTCAAAGAACTCCAGCAAATTTGTCAAACATGACTTACCCTTAATAAATCCATGCTGACTCTGCCTGACCGAATTTTGCTTTTCCAAATGTCCTGCTATTGCTTCTTTAATAATGGAGTCCAACATTTTCCCAACCACAGATGCTAGGCTAACTGGTCTATAGTTTCTTGCTTTTTGTCTGCCTCCTTTTTTAAATAGGGCCGTTACATTTGCAGTTTTCCAATCTGCTGGGACCTCCCCAGAATCCAGGGAATTTTGGTAAATTACAATCAATGCATCCACAATCCCTGCCGCTACTTCTCTTAAGACCCTGGGATGCAAGCCATCAGGTCCAGGGGATTTATCTGCCTTTAGTCCCATTATCTTACTGAGTGATTGTGATTGTGCTAAATTCCTCCCCCCGCCGTATAGCCCCTAGACTGTCCACTGTCGGAATATTGTTAGTGTCCTCTACCGTAAAGACTGATACAAAATATTTGTTCAGTGTTTCTGCCGTCTCCATGTCCCCCATTACTAATTCCCCGGTCTCGTCTTCTAAGGGACCAACATTTACTTTAGCCACCCTTTTCCTTTTTATATACCTATACAAACTCTTGCTATCTGTTTTTATATTTTGCGGTAGTTTACTTTCATGGTCTATCTTCCCTTTCTTAATCATTTTCTTAGTCATTCTTTGCTGGCTTTTAAAAGCTTCCCAGTCTTCTGTCCTCCCACTAGTTTGGGCCACTTTGTATGCCCTTGTTTTTAATTGGATACCGTCCTTTATTTCTTTAGTTAGCCACGGATGGCTATCTTTTCTCTTACACCCTTTCCTCCTCACTGGAATGTATTTTTCTTGAGAGTTGTGAGATATCTCCTTAAATGTACACCACTGTTCATCAACCGTCCTACACTTTAATCTATTTTCCCAGTCCACTTTACCCAACTCTGCCCTCATACATTTATAGTCTCCTTTATTTATGCTTAGTACGCTGATTACAGATCCAACTTTCTCACCCTCTATCTGAATTTGAAATTCAATCATGCTATGATCACTCATTCCGAGAGGATCCTTTATTAGGAGATTGTTTATTAATCCTGTCTCATTACACAGGACCAGATCTAAGATAGCCTGCCCCCTGGTTAGTTCTGTTACATACTGCTCAAGGAACCTGCCCCTTACGCATTCTATGAACTCCTCCTCAAGGCTACCCTGACCAATTTGATTTGTTCAATCAATGTGGAGGTTAAAATCACCCATGATTATTGCTGTTCCCTTTTTACAAGCCCCCATTATTTCCTGGTTTCTGCTCCGACCAACAGAGTTGCTACTGTTAGGCGGCCTATAGACTATGCCCACCAGTGACTTTTTCTCCTTATTGTTCCTTATCTCCACCCAAACTGTTTCAACACCCTTATCCTTTGAGCCAATATCATTTCTTACTATTTCAGTAATTCCATCTTTTATCAGTAGAGCTACCCCACCTCCTTTTCCTTTCTGTAGTCCTTCCGGATTGTCAAGTACCCTTGAATATTTAATTTACAGTCCTGGTCACCTTGCAACCACATCTCTGTAATGGCTATCAGATCATACCCATTTGTCTCAATTTGTGCCGTCAACTCATCTATTTTGATACAAATACTATGTACATTTTGACAAAGTGCCTTTAAGTTTGTTTTTTTTGCCTTTTTTTCCTACTTGTTTCCTCTCTCCTTCAAACTCACTTTCTTTATTTTTGTTTTCTAATTTCAGCTTTACTCCCCTCCCTACTGAATCTATTTTCAGGTTCCCATCCCCTTGCCAAGCTAGTTTAAACCCTCCCCAACAGCACTAGCAAACCCCCCCGCGAGGATATTGGTCCCTGCTCTGTTGAGGTGCAACCCGTCTGGCTTGTACAGGTCCCATCTCCCCCAGAAGCAGTCCCAATACTTCAGGAAACTAAAGCCCTCCCACCTGCACCATCTCTCCAACAACGTATACATCTGCTCTACCCTCCTATTTCTGTACTCACTAGTTCGTGGCACTGGTAGTAATCTAGAGATTACTACCTTTGAGGTCCTGCTTTTTAATTTCTCTCCTAACTCCCTAAACTCTGCCTGCAGGACCTCATCCCTCTTCCGACCTATGTCATTAGTACCGATGTGGACCACAACCACTGGCTGTTCACCCTCTCCCCCCAGAATGCCCTGCAGCCGCTCAGTGACATCCTTGCCCTTGCACCAGGGAGGCAACATACCATCCTGGAGTCACGTCAGCGGCCGCAGAAACGCCTGTCTGCTTCCCTGACTATTGAATCCCCTACCACTATAGCTCTTCCATTTGTCTTCCTCCCCCCCTGTGCAGCTGAGCCACCCGTGGTGCCGTGGACTTGGCTCTGGCTGCACTCCCCAGAGCCACCATTGCCCCCACCGGTACTCAGAACAGAGTACCGGTTGGAGAGCAAGATAGACTCAGTGGACTCCTGCACTACTTGTCTAGTCCTCCTCTTCTGTCTGGCGGTCACCCACTCTCTCTCTGTCTGCACACTCTTAAGCTATGGGGTGACCGCCTCTAGAAACATGCTATCCATGTTGCTCTCAGTCTTGCGGATGCACCACAGTGACCCCAGCTGCTGCTCAAGCTCCAAAACGCGGAGCTCGAGTTGGTGCAGCTGGAGACACCTCCCGCACACGTGGCCAGTTGCGCGAAGCACCCGGGACTTCACACATGCCGCAGGATGTGCAATCCACGGGACTGAGCTGCCCTGCCATCTATCTAGTTACACTCGCAACTATCGAGTAGAAGTAAATTCTAAACCTTAGCACAACACACCGAGCCGCTACTCAGCAAACAGCCGATTTAACTAACTGGCTCTCCTTAGATAATAAAGATCACATATATTTACTGGCAGATCCTACTTACAACAATGCCAAAGGTTTCCTCCTGAAAAGAAAAAGAAAAATACTCACCAATCCACCAGCTAATCACTTACCCGCTTGGCTGTGATGTCACACTTCGATTTTGATTTTTTAAAACGTTTTGTCCCTGCACCAGCTGGCTCCTCCCGAATTGCTGCTGGCCTTTTTATGGGCCTCGACCTCCCATTCCTGCTCCTGTGGCTCCTCCCAAACTGCTGCTGGCCTTTTTATGGGCCTCAACCTCTTGTCCTGCTCCTTAGGAGATATTTCTTTAAATGCTAGCTACTGCTTATCTACTGTCATACCTTTTAATCGATTTTTCCAATCTACTTTAGCCAACTCGCTCTTCATACCTATGTAATTGGCTTTTTATAAGTTTAAGACTCTGGTTTCGGACTTAGGCAAGTCACTCTCAAACTTAATGTGAAATTTCTCTATGGTCACTCTGCCCCAGAGGATCCCTTACTATGAGATTGTTAATTAACCCTGTCTCATTTGACAAAACAAGATTTAACATAGCCCGTTCCCTGGTTAGTTTCATGACGTATTGTTCTAGGAAACGGTCCCGACTACATTTCATGAACTCGTCCTCCAGGCTACCTTTTCCAATTTGATTTGTCCAGTCTATATGAAGATTAACGGACCCTACGATTATTACCTTAGCTTTGTTACAAGCACCTTCCAGTTGATTAATATTCTGTCCAATGGTATAGCTACTGTTAGGCAGTGTTTTCTGTCCCTTGTTATTCCTTATCTCCACCCATACTGATTCTACTTTCTGATCTTTGAGCCAAGATCATTTATCTCAACTGTCCTTATGTCAGCCTTTATTATTAGGGCTACCCCCCTCCTTTTCCATTCTGCCGGTCTTTTTGAAACATCTAGTACCCTGGAACATTTAGTTCCCAACCATGGTCACCTTGCAACCTTGTCTCTGTAATGGCTATTAGATCAAACCCATTTATCTTTATTTGTGTCACTAGTTTATTTATAGTTTTACGAATGTTTCATGCATTCAGATAAAGAGCTTTTAATGTAATTTTTTTTACCATTATTCTCTGATTTGACCTTACTCTCTGCTGCACTGCTACCATTAAACTCTCTGTCCCTTCCTGTCACACTCTATTTATTTTTATCCAAATTGCGACACGGCTCTATTGCATTGACCTTCCTCTTCAGATTTCTAAATTTCCCCTCACCCGAACCCACCCTCCAGCCCTATCTACAGCCCAAGTTTTTCGATTCGCCAGGACGCTGGTCCCAGCCTGGTTTAAGTGGAGCATATCCCGACAGAAGAGCTCTCTATTTCCACAGTACTGACGCCAGTGTCCCATGAATTGAAACCCTGTCTTCGCACACCACTCTTTGAGCCATGCATTTAACTCTCTGATCTGTTGACCTTATGTCAATTTGTGCGTGGCTCCGGAAGTAATCCAGAGATTATTACCCTTGAGGTTCTGCTTATTAATTTAGACACTAGCTCCTCAAACTCCCTCAGCAGAACCTCACTCTTAGTTCTACCTATGTCATCAGTCCCTACATGGACCATGACAACTGGATCCTCCCACTCCCACTCCAATTTCTTCTCCAGCCGCGAGAAGATATCCTTAACACTGGGTAGGCACCACCTTCCCTTGCATCTCTAACCTTGTTTTATTTATTAATTAATTAGTTAAAGCTTTTATTCAATCGATATTTTAGTTTTATTGTTTAATTATTTGATCTGTTTTAAGTAATTAACTTAATAAGTACAAGCAAGTTATGGTTTCTCAGCTCTTAACTTAACCCACTTCCATAAATTCGACAGTAAGGAAAAGCTGCAATACTCACCAACCAATCACCTACCCGCTGTACCTGTGACATCATGCTTTGATTTTTTTGTTGTTGTTGTTTTAGAATCGGAGCCTCCACTCCCGTTCCTTGTGGTAAAGGGATCCAACTCAGTTGGATTGGAAACAAAGATTGGCAGGTAAAACAGTAAATGAAAACTGGGAAGCCTACAAAGAGGAGATATTTTGGATACGGACTAGGCATATTTCGATGAAGGGAAAGGAAGCCATTCCAAATCTAGAGCTCCCTGCATGACTAAAGGTATAAGTGGTGAAATTGCGTAGCACCCCGTTTAGGGGCGGCAACAGCCGCGAGGCGGGAGTTCCTGCACCAGGCCCCCAAGAACGAGTGGGGCGGAAGGGATCGAGAGAGGCGCAGTGCTACGCAGTGGGATGCGTAGTGCTGCTGAGTAGACAGGGCTCCCCCATTCATTATAGGGGAGGGCCAAACTGCCGACTCTGCAGGGGATAAACTGTCCCTCCCTGGACCAGCAGGGAGCGGATGCAGTAGCATCGGCCCAGCACAGAAGCGCGGTGCTGGGCTGCAAGCTCGTGACATGGACCCCATGATCCAACAGGAAGAAGGCCACAACTGGTAAGTCGACCATTTATTTGGTTTTGAAATCGCCCCCTCCCCTCCCCTTTAAATTTTGCCCAGCGAGCAGTCTACTGCGCCTGGGCACAGCTTCAGGGGGCGTTACTGAATTTTCGCTCCGGGTCAAAAACGCATCATCATCGCTGGCGCAGTGGAGCAGGGCGCTACCAGTTAACGCTGCTGGTAAACTGCTGTGGAATTTTGCAAAAACCCCGAATTTCTCCCCCATTGAAATTAAAATGAAACAAAAAATGAAAGATTATGATAAATGTCAGATTCATAATGTAGTAGAGAATCAAGAAGAATACAAAAAGTGCACACTTGTCTCTTAGTCAAAAGGTTGTGGGTTCAAGCCCCACTCCAGAGACTTCAACCTAAAAATCTAGGCTGACACTCCACTGCAGTGCTGAGGGAGTGCTGCATTGTCAGAGGTGCCATCTTTCGGATGAGATGTATAACCAAAATCCTGTCTGCCCTCTCAGGTGAATGTAAAAGATCCCATAGCCATTATTTCGAAGAAGAGCAGGGGAATTATCCCTGGTGTCAAGGCCAATATTTAGCCCTCAATCAACATAACAAAAACATATTGGGCCAAACTTTCCATAAAGGTCCTCAATACCTGATTGCCCGCTGAGAATGATTGTTAACGCTCCGCGAAAAAAACAGGCGAGAATTTCCATTTTAAGAGTAAAGGTGTGTGGAACTGATCGCCCGGCGAAAAAAGTCGGTGTTACACGCTCATTCTCGGCAGGTAAGTGGAAAGTTAGCCAAATGGGCGGTCGTTACCGGAATGGACGGTAAGTACAAAAATTTAGGCCGAGGCTGCGGTTGGGCCTATAGAGGGGGGAAAACCTAAAGAAAAATGATCATTATAAAAAAAAACACATACAAAGCATTCCAAAGACAGTTTTAAGCCTAATCGGCATGGTAAAATTTTACATAAATAATTAAATAACCTTTCACTTACCTTCCTTTGCAGGGTTCCCCCTTACCACCCTGTAAAAGAACTTTTACAGGACGAGTCTCTCGGCAATCTGGACGCCGGTTGATGAGCCCAAACTTACACCCTGGCGGTTGTTCTCGGCATTGCACGTGGGCGGTCTGGTCCCAGCAGGCGACTTCAGATGTGGACGATAACAATGAAAAAAGTTGTGTGCAAACTCTCGCCGGGCAATAAAACAGTTATAATGCTGAGAAAATCGCCGACAATGAAGCTGAAAGTCTGGCCGATTATCTGGTCATTATCACATTGCTGTTTGTGCGAGCTCGCTGTGTGCAAGTTGGCTTCCACAGCAGTGACTACACTCCAAAAAGTACTTCATTGGCTGCAAGCCACAATATTTCAATCCTCCTTGGATATGGGCGTGGTGGCTGAGAACTAGAGGGTTGCAGATGTTGCACATCTTTTCAAAAATTGAGGATTGTGATAAACCCAGTCTGGCCAGTCAGATTAAAGAGAAGTAAAAAGTAATCATAGTATGATATCACAACATAGGAGGGAAGTGATTGGTTCTTCCATGTTAATTCAATCACAGGACAGAGAATGAATTATTAAGACAGCTAATGACTGATTTAACTTTTTCTTCAATTACTGATTTTTGGATTTTTAACTTAATTTATAATTATTCTATATATTATTTAATTTTGTTTTAATATAATTAATCTTCATTATAATGTTTCTAGTATTGTAGAATCCTTATTGTAGTATTTACCATGTAAATTTAATTTCTTTTTTTTTCCGCCTG
The DNA here is from genome assembly GCF_044704955.1 of Pristiophorus japonicus. Classification (NCBI taxonomy): domain Eukaryota; kingdom Metazoa; phylum Chordata; class Chondrichthyes; family Pristiophoridae; genus Pristiophorus; species Pristiophorus japonicus. The sequence continues at coordinate 321,960,832 of NC_091978.1, read as the reverse complement.
TGTCTATTTGCGTGTGCATTTTGGCTTCCGCTTCGGACCCGGGACATTGACTTCTATTTACACTTCCTTCTCCTGCTTTTTCTCTCTTTCCCTTCCTGGTCAGTATCTAATGTCAACATGCCGCCTCTCATCTCTCCTCTCTCGTATACTCTGTCCTCCAAAATCCCTATGCCAACACTTCATTACTCTGCAGCCTTCCTACTCTCGTTTCGTGTCCCAGACTTGACTCTCTTTTAGAAAAGCCTGCAGCTTCCCTCTGTTCTCTTGGCATTCTATGAAGGACCCACCATGACACTCGTCACTGTCTCCTCACAAGCAACAACCCCAACTATCCCATTCTACTGTCTCACCGACCTTACCACCTAGCTTACCGAGGGAGGGTAAGACTCCCCGTCTAACTCATCCCTCCAAGCATTGACCATGTGAATGCTGGCAGTAGATCAGCCATCACAGATCCTCTCAAAATCTCCTTGCAGAATGTCCATTCACTTGGAAACAAGACCCTTACCATCCATGACCTTATCGTGGATGACTGCATCGACATCAACAGAAAATTGGCTGAGGGATAATGATACATTATGTTTAATCAAAGCCTCCCCTCCCGGCTATACCTTCCACCATTTGCCCCGCCCAGACTGCCATGGTGGCGGTATAGCTCTCATCACTAAATCATACCTTGGTCTGTGCCCCTACTTCTCTGGTACTTTCTCATTTTTTGAACATCTCGCCTTATTCCAACCCGCTCACCTCTCATTCAAAATTCTCGTTCTCTACCGCCCATCCAAGTATGATAAAAAAATTATCATGGATATAGCCTCACTGCTTCCCTCTCTCAGCTTATGCATCGAGCAACTTCTCATCCTTGGTGACTTCAACCTCCATCTCAATTCATCCTCTGAGTTCATTACCCTCCTGTCCTCCCTTAATTTCTCCCTCCATGTAAATTCCTCAACCCATATTCACGGCTACCCTCTTGACCTTGCAATCTCTCGTGGCCTTGCTATTTCAACTGTGTTAATTAAAGATAAAGCCATCTCTGACCATTTCCTTGTATTGCTCTCGACCCACAACCCCCTTCTCCAATCCAAACCTACTTTCTTCTGCATCTGCCCCAAGGAAAAACTCTCTCTAAACTCTCTTACAATTGCACTTATCAACTCAAATCTGTCAAACCTTTGGCCCTCTTTTAACAATGACATTTCTGCAGCCATCGATCTGCTCAACCACACCCTCACCACCACCTTTGATGCCCTAGTCCCTATTAAAAAAATTACTCCCTCCCACACTGGCCGTTCCCCTTGGTACAGCCCTCATCTTCGTTCTCTCAAATCAAAAAGGGCACAGACTTGAACGGATGTGGCAGACAACTGGTTTAACCATTCATCGCCAAATCTGGCTCAAACACATAAAGCATTATCGGGCCCTACTCTTATCTACAAAAACTGCTTCATGTGTCAGGATCATTCTGGAATGCAAAAATAACCCCAGGTTACTATTCTCTACTGCTAACCATCTCCTTAAACCCCTCTCCCCTGTCTCCACCACACTCACCTCCAATAAGTGTGAGGAGCTCATGGACTTCTTTGTCTCAAAGATTGAGACCATCCAATCAGCTGCCTCTGCCAGTTCCCTTCCCTCACCTAGCCCTCGGGGCCAAACTTCATCTGAGGTTCCCACCTGCCCTAACCCTAAACTCATCTCTTTCTCTAGTTTCTCTTTGATCTCCCTCTTGATGTCTCCAAGTTCATTTTGTCCATGAGACCCACTTCCTGTTCCCGTGACCCTATTCCCACTAAACTATTGACCACCCAACTTCCTTTTTTGGCTCCCATGTTAACCAAAATTGTTAATGGTTCTCTCTCAAGAGGTATTGTTCCCCTCTCTTTCAAATCTGCTGTCATCACCCCTCTCCTCAAAAAAACAACCCTTAACCGCACTTTGCTTGCTAGCTATCGCTTCATCTCCAACCTCCCTTTCCTGTCTAACGTACTTGAATGTCTTGTTGCCTCCCAAATCCATGACCATCTTTCCCTGAATTTAATGTTTGAATTCCTACAATCAGGTTTTCGCCCCTGCCACAGTACCGAAACTGCTCTCATCAAAGTCACAAATGACATCCTTTACGGCTGAGACAAAGGTGAACTATCCCTCCCCGTCCTTCTGGACCCATCTGCAGCCTTTGACACGGTTGACCAGACCATCCTCCTCCAACACCTCTCCACCATCGTCCAGCTACGTGAGACTGCACTTGCCTGGTTCCATTCTTATTTATCTAATCGAAGCCAGAAAATCCCCTGCAATGGCTTCTCATCCCACTCCTGCATCTTTACCTCTGGTGTCCCCCAAGGATCTATCCTTGGCCCCCTCCTATTTCTCATCTATATGCTGCCCCTTGGCGATAACATCCAAAAACACGGAGTCAGTTTCCACATGTACGCTGACAACTCCCAACTCTACCTCTCCACCACTTCTCTCCGTCTTGGTATCTAAATTATCAGACTGCTTGTCCAACATCCAGTGCTGGATAAGCAAAAATTTTCTTCAATTAAATATTGGGAAGACCGAAGCCATGATCTTTGGTCCCCGCCTCAAACTGCATTCCTTAGCCACCGCCTCCATCCCTCGCCCTAGCATCAATCTGAGGGTGAACAAGACTGTTCACAACCTAGGTGTCATATTTGATCCTGAAATAAGTTTCCGGCCACATATCCGTGACATAACTAAAACCGTCTTTTTCCACCTCCGTAACATTGCCCGCCTCCACCCTTGCCTCAGCTCTTCTGCTGCTGAAACCATCATTCATGCCTTTTCTACCTTTAGATTTGATTATTCCAACTCACTCCTGGCTAGCCTCCCACATTCTACCCCACGTAAACTTGAGGTCATCCAAAACTCAGCAGCCCATAACCTAACTCGCACCAAGTCATGATCACCCATCACCCCTGTGCTTTCTGACCTACATTGTCTCCCGGTTAAACAACGCCTTGATATCAAAATTCTCATCCCTGTTTACAAATCATTCCATTGCCCCTCCCTATCTCTGTAATCTTTTTCAGCGTCACGAACCCACAAGATATCTGCGCTCCTCAAATTCTGCCCTCTTGAACATCCCTCATTACAACTGCTCAACCATCGGTGAACATGCCTTCAGCTGTTTGGGCCCGAAGCTCTAAACCACTCCGCCTCTCTACCTCTCTTCGTTCCTTTAAGACGCTCCTTAAAATCTGCCTCTTTAAGCAAGCTTTTAGTCATCTTCATTAATTCTTTTGTGGCTCAGTGTCAAATTTGTCTGTTTTGTCTTGTAACACTGCTGTGAAGCGCCTTGGGGCGTTTTACTACTTTAAAGGCACTATATATATAAAAGTTGTTATTGTTGTTAACATCAGTGGTGGGGAAACTTTTAAAGATAATCTGGGACAAAATTAATTGCCACTTGGAAAAGCATTGGTTAAGAAATGATAGACAACTTAACATAACAGCATAACAGTAACAAACTTGGTTGAGTTCTTTGATGAAGTAATAGAGAGGGTTGATGAGGTAGTGCAGTTGATGTGGTGTACATGGACTTTCAAAAGTCATTTGATAAAGTGCCACATAATAGACTTGCTAGAAAAATTGAAGCCAATGGGTTTAAAGGGGCAGAAGAAGCATGGATATGAAATTGGCTAAGGGACAGAAAGCAAAGAGTAGTGGTGAAAGGTTGATTTTCAGATTGAAGAGAAGTATACAGTGGTGTCCCCCAAGGGGTGATATTTGGACCACTGCTCTTTTTTGAATATTATAATGGCATGGTCTTGGGTATACAAGACATAATTTCAAAGTTTGCAGATGAGACAAAACTTGGAAATGTAATAGACAGTGAGGAGGATAGTAGTGGACTTGAGGAAGACATAGAAAGACTGATAAAATGGACTGACACAGGGCAGATGACATTTAGTGCAGAGAAGTGTGAATTGATGCATTTGGAAGGAAGAATGAAAAGTGGCAATATAAACTCAATTATACAATTTTAGATGGCGTGCAGGAACAGAGAGACCTGGGGGTTTACATGCATAAATCTTTGAAGGTAACGCTGTTAAAAAAGCAGATGAGATCCTTAGCTTTATAAATAGAGGCACGGGGCAGAAATTGACCCTTTTTATAACCGTGTCCGGGGGTCGCTAATGGGGGGGGGACAATGGCGTTTTTGACCAGGGGAAGGGGATGCTAGTGCCTCCGGGGAAATTGTCCCAGAGATTTTGGGGGGCACTGTGCCGGGGCCTGGACCAGAGCATAACCTGAGATGTCGTGCATGCCAACCCCTCACGGCACCACGCCGACCCCTTTTTGCCCCGCGGGGTAAATGCCATATGGGCCGCGAGACTGCATGCACGGATGTGAACGTCAACTTCGTGGGTTGAGAAGCTGGCGGATATCCGCCGCCAGAGCACCCCTTAAATGGGAGGCCTTTAGCGCCCGGGGCCGCCATTTTGTTTTGTCGGTCAGCTCTTGCATCGACCCGATAATGGAGGCCCTTGCGTCGACCGGACCACCATCATGCAGCCCAGCATTCCGTTTTGGGTGCGGGCCGCTGGCCCGGTCAATTGTATCACTGGTGGCCACTAAAGGGCCTGCAGAGTGTGCAGCTGCCACCCCGGGTGTGCTCCTCCACGGAGACAGCGCTCCGCTTCCTTTGAGGGGCACATTGCCCAATTCCACGTCGGGGGTGGGTCTTCCAGGCCGGGCGATAAAAGTCCCAGAAGGTTACTGCGCCCAATCGGGGCAAGGGGCAATTTCGCCTCCATAGAGTACAAAAACAAGGAAGATATGTTAAACCTTTATAAATCACGAATACAAAAGCAAAATATTGCGGATGCTGGAAATCTGAAATAAAAACAGAAAATGCTGGAAAGATGCAGCAGGTCAGGCAGCATCTGTGGAAAGAGAAACAGAATTAACGTTTCTTTATAAATCATTAGTTCGACCTCAGCTGGAGTATTGTGTCTGATTCTGGACACCTCACTTTAGGAAGCATATCAAGGTCTTAGAATGGGTGTAGAGGAGATTTACTAGAATGGTGTTCGGGATGAGGGACTTCAGTTATGCTGCGAGACTAGAGAAGCTGTGATTTTTCTCCTTAGGACAGAGAAGTTAAGCGGAGATTTAATAGAGGTGTTCAAAATGATAAGGGGTTTTGATAGAGTAAATAGGGGGAAACTGTTTCCACTGACAAGAGGGTCGATAACATGAGGACATAACTTTAAGCTAATTGGCAAAAGAACCAGAGGAGAGGAAAGAAGAATTGTTTTCGTGCAGCAAGTTGTTGTGATCTGGGATACACAGCTTGAAAGAATGGTGGAAGCAGATTCAATAATAACTCTCAAAAGGGAATTGGATAAATACTTGAAGGGTAACATTTTGCAGGGCTATGGGGAAAGGGCAGGGGAGTGGGACTAATTGGACAGTTCTTTCAACACAGACACAATGGGCAGAATAGCCTCCTTATGATTCTATGATTCTAATTTCTATTATCCTATATATAATGACAGTCTTAAGACAGGAAGAAGTTACACAGCACTGTCATGTAGGTATGGTTTTTAGTTTGCAAAACCAAGCTCTGAAGACCGGCCAACAACTGGGGAAGGTATTATGTGCATTTGAGGAATGTTATTATTCTACATCCAAGCAAACAGCTGTTAACAAAGAATTATCCTGAGGCAAAACGTTCCTCTTTCTCTGTTCCAATATGCCCGCGCTCACATTGCAACTGCAAATTGTAGCTGATAAAATGCAGTCTTTCTGTGTGTTGCTTAAATCAAATGAGTTTTAATCATTCATACATGGATCACACCTGCCAATTCACACATGTCCTGGGTAAAGTAAAACAACCAACATCCTATCAAGTAGAAAGAAATGAGCGTGCATCCAAATGCTACTTCATGTTGCTCATGAGAATAATTTTGCTACAACTATACTTTAGTGAACAAAAAACAGTAGAGCATCACAAAAAAAGTAATAATCAATAACCCTATGAGAATTTGAGCTCATGGGAGAAAAGACTTTGCTGACTAAAATTTTTAAAAAAGAGACTTATTAAAGTCTCCAGAACTATAAAGTAGACAAACACCTCGAGTGACCTTTGACCTTGGCTGGTTTAGTTTACTAATGTTACCAAGAGTGCAGCCTGCGGCTGTCATTAATATGGGAGACTATGCTGGTTTCTGCCATCAATCTTTAATTCATACCACATGTTCTCCAGTGCTCATGCACAACATAACCTCTGTAAAGGATTCCTACAAAGCCGTTCCATTTTAAAGAGGAGGTGGTGCTCGTATTTCTGCTTCACAGATTGTTTAAAAGCTTCAACCCCCCTCTCCGAAAGAAAATCCACGACCACAGTTACTCGACTATGTTCTTGTGATAGAGGACATCGAGTGTTGTCTCAAGTTTACTGTGTTTACTCACTTCACAGTGTCAATGCAAATTAGTATTAACACATTATAGTGATCTTGGAGCAAGTATAATACCTCTCAGCATTTGCTTCCTTTATATTTAGAAATAGATAAAATCGACAAGATCCAATTTCAAAGGTCTGCACATTCTGATAAAATGAAAGTTGTGCAGCATCGTTGTTCATAGACTATTTTTAAACCATATGTTTTATTTTTTCTTCCTCCAATTTCTCTCTCCTCGTCTCCTGAAGCTGTGTGGTACAGTTCTACATCTGCTAGCTACCCGCTGTTACCTGGCCCAAGAGGCCATTCCTCATTTGTCAGCCAGGATTGTGTGTTAGCAGGCTGTTACACTACATGGGGAACCACAGCCAAGCTCAATTCTCACCCAAGGTTGACCACATATTCACTTTTCAACAGGGTTCACTGCTTAACCGTCGATTAAAATGCTCTTTTCAATCCAGACAAAGCAAACGAAAATAATAGCATATGCAGTAATGCAGAGTAGATTTACTTTGGTGTAAAAAAGAGCAGAATTTGGTCTCCGTTCCATTCATTGGAGGAAGAAAAAATAAAACATATGGTGGAAAACAGGGGGAAAAAGACCAATTTTGAGGTGCAATGTTCCATGCTAAATCTGTGCCTGCATTAGGGGCGTCCCTAGCACCCATCTGAAACAGGCATTAGGTCTGTTGCATATGCAAATGAGGCACCTAAAACCTTTTTGAGGACCTGTGAGGAGCAGGAGGGTGGCCTACTCAGAATTCCACATGCGGCCTAACTAACAGTCCTTAACAGGACCACTGAAGGCCACAATAAAAATGTGCTTCTTTTTTTCTATAGTTAACTTTGTGTGGAGCCTGAATGAGTAGTAATGCATCTCCCTGTTCCACAGCACTACTGCAAGCCTCTGCTGCATCGCTCCAGCAACCACCACCCTCACCTGCCCCTCCCATTCACCTGCCCCTTCACCTCCATGGACTTACCAGAGGGCAGCTGCTGGCGAGGTAGCCGGCCCAATTTGGTCCTGCACCAAATGGTGAACTGCTTCTGGAAGCGCTATAGCTACAGCTCGGCGGTAATATTAAGATGAGGCCCAAGGCTCAATTTCAGGCGGTTTCTGGGCCTACGGTTTCTAGTGCATGATGGGAGCACGCCAGCAATTCTGCATAAGAAAATGGGCCTTCATTAATTTTTAGCCCTTAATATTTTGAAAATATAAAATGGCAGTTATTCGTTATTTAGGCTGAAGTTTATAAACACAGCTTGGGAATTTGATTCCCACCTTCCTTCATCTTACGGTGTCACTTGTGAGTGGAATGGGGGCGGTGAACGAAAGTAAAACTGTTTTCTTACTACACCTTCATGAAATGCCTTGGGACATTTTTTATTGTGTTAGAACTACTATATAAATGCAAATTATTGTTTTTCTAAATGCAAAATAGGATCATGCAAAAGAGATTGCCGTAGGGAAAATGCCCCCCTCCATTTAGCCTCCAATTCCCCTGGTTTTGGATAAGTTGTGCCTTTATGTCTTCAGTTTTTTCAGTCTCTTATAAAAACCAGTCTGCTCTGAGTTGATTGATCTTCTGTTCCAGCTTGCTGCTTTTTTTTGTACAGTTGAATTTGTTTTAGTGGTGTTCTGTTTATAGCTGTTTGTTATCTAAGCACACCAGGTGCCAGTTGTTTCTTAAATTTCACTGTTTTTTCTTTCTGAAGAAAAGCGAGAGTTTAGGTTTTGTGTCCTCTGAGAAGCCGAATGGTCTTGTTTGAGGCAAGATTATGTCAACACAAAATGTGCATATTGTTCAGGCCTTGCAGTGCATGCTGTTTGGAGCACTAACTTTATTTCTTTACCGCCCATTGATCATCGAGCTAAAAAAAACACGATTTAAACATCAGGCAGTGTGCACAGCTTGACAGCTCATCATCAATTCGGTATTGGGTGGAGAAAACATGATTGCATTCTTATAAAGGTGGCAGCAGAATACAGCTTGGGATTTTAACATTGTCATAGATTTTGCTCAGACAAAGAGAATTCTTTTTAATTGTAGAGGTGAATAAATTGCAATAGAAATGTGAGCAAATGATCTCCACTGGAATGCTATTAAATGAAGCAGATGTCACAAGAGCAGAGTAGTGATTTGGAAGTGGTAATGTTGCAGGTTCTTCCCTTTCTACCAGTGTACCCTGGGCAAGTGGGATCATGGATTCTTTGGGAGTCTGGTAGTTATGTTTTTCTCCGTTGGGTTCCCTGACTCTCAGTTGGTTGATGCTTCTTTCTGCAGCTCTAGGGATGAAGAGATGAATGAGGCATGACCTTCAAACAGTGCAACAACCATACATCATGTTGATTGCTATTTCGTACGAGAGGGCTGCTGATGCCCAAGGACCCAGACACTAAACTGAATCACCGGCTTCAGGAAGGAAGGGAAGAAAATTAAGCAAAAGGCAGTTCAGTTTTGAAATTAAAAATAGCTAACGCTATATTTATTAACTTAAAAAGAACTCTATTGAGGGTTATAATCCTATTACCACAGCAAAATACTGTGAATGCTGAAATATAAACAGCAAATGCTACAAATACGCAGCAAGTCAGGCACAGATGCTGCCTGATTTGCTGAGTATTTCCAGCATTTTCTGTTTATCTATGTTATAATGCTATTGTAGTCCTGGATGGTCAATTACTGTATGGTAAGCTACGCTCATAGTTCAGCTGGGACCATGGAAATATCGACTCTGGCTTTCTTCATCCTACCTGGGCGCAGGTCAGGCGAAGCATCTCCAAAGGTCACTCCTCCTGAACCCACCTGTATCATCAAATTCGGATTATTAGTGAGGCCATGAAATGATCCCAACACAGGCCCACTACCTGGACGGGGCCTGGACCCAGAATCAAGGGCAGAGATACAGCCGCTCTTGCAGGCCTCAGAGGCTCAGACCTCAAAGGCCTGCAGGAGTGGTAATGGCTGCTGACTGAGGGGCCTCCTGGTTACTGTCCACAGGCAGCAGTCAAAAGGGGCTTCGGTGCCAAAAAATCTTCTTGAATCAGAAAAGGTTCTTGTTTGCCAGCTTGCCTCAGTGGTAAAATTCTTATCTCTAAGTTAGAAGGTTATGGGTTCAAGTCCAGGACTTGACACATTGAGGCTGAATTGCCCTGCTTTGTGACTGCCGATAGCGCCTCTGGGAGGTGCTAAGTGTAATGTCCGTAAGCTTGTAATGTTTGTGGCTCCACATTGTGGATGTGGACGTATTGTGTACTGCAAGTGCAGGGTTAATAATAAACAGAACCAGGCAGATTTGCGGAGGCTTCCAAGAGAGCTGCCTGCCATGTAGGAAGCTGTGTGTGCTTGTGCTCTGTGAATATATCACATTTGGCGATGAGGATGGGATTTTTCGGATGATTTAAAGCTTAGATTTTGTTGGTGAAGGATTCAGCCAGCCGACAGAGAGACTTTGGAAGTTTCTGTCTTTGGAAAAAGCAACAAAATCCAAGGTAAAGTACAGCACACGGTGTGAACAGCAAAAGATTAAAATGGCAGGTGTAATTGGACATTTGGGGGTATATAGACACGACCGGGAATGTTTTAAAGTGTATGTGGATCAGCTAGAAATGTATTTCATTGCAAATAACATAATCGAAGTTCCAGACAATGCAGTCCAGAACAGGGCTGTGTTGGAACGTAAGAAAGCGATCTTCTTATCGGAGGCAGGTCCGGCATTATATGACACTCTTGTAAATCTGCAAGTGCCTGACGAGCCAAAGGACACAACGCTTAAAGAGATTTTAACGAAGCTGGAGCAGCACTATAACTCCAAACCGTTAGAAATTGCTGAAAGCTATTGTTTCGGGATTCAGAATCAAAAGGCTGATGAGAGTATCAGTGATTACATCGTTGCATTAAAAAAGCTATCGATGCACTGTAATTTTGGAAACTTTCAAAACTGAGCATTACGGGATCGTTTTGTTTGTGGGGTGAAAAATGATGCGATCAGAAGGAAGTTATTGACGACGGATGTCTTGACTTTTGAGATTGCTTGTCAGACAGCGAGGTCAATGGGCATGGCCGAACAATATTCCCGACAATAAAATAATGATTACAGTCATCAGTCAACCGAGGTAAATCACCTGCAGGTTCAAAGTAAAAGACGGGCATGGCCGAAAGTCTCAGAAACTGGAAATTCTAACAGAGCGTCGAAGTCGTACTATAGGTGCCTGGGACAACACATTGCTCAAAGTTGTCTATACGTGAAGGCAGAGTGTTTCTTATGCAGAAAGACTGGACATCTTGCGAAGGCATGCCGACTAAAGGGTAAACCAGCTTTTAAAGCTATGAGTCCAGCGTTCAAAGCTATGAGTAGAAATCCCAAGAGATTACATAGCATGTAAGAACAACAACAGGATGAGGAGATGTGAGAGTTACACGTCATCAGGAGCACGAGGTTAACGGACAGCGATTCGGAAAGCATCAAAATCCACATAATGGTTGCAGGATTCAAGATACCACGGGTGCATCCATGAGTGTAGTACCGGAATCACTATACTACGACAAATTGCGTGATTTTCAACTGGAGAATCCAAGATAGAATTGCGAGGCTGCTCGGGAGAGAAAATTCCTGTGGTAGGTCGTATCATCATATTGGTGAAATATAAAGATCAATTTCAGAACTTGCCTCTAATAGTAGTGAAAGGAGACAAGCCTGCCTTACTAGGAAGAAATTGGTTGAGCTCACTGAAGCTGGATTGGAGTAAGATTTTCTGTGTGGAAGCGAGATTTTCATCAACGGATGAGGTTATCAAGAAGTATGCGAAGGTGTTCTGCGAAACGGGCAATCCGATCCAAGGCTTCAAGGCGAGTATCAGGGTACAAAAGGACGCTAGATCGATTTACTACAAGCCACGTTCCATACCATATGCCCTCAAGGAGAAAGTTGAGCAAGAACTCAAAAGACTAGAGACTGAGAACATTATTTGTAAGCTAGATCGCTGTAATTGGGCTACACCCATTGTTGTTGTACCTAAGTTCGATGGTAAGGTAAGATTGTGTGGTGATTATAAAGTAACCATAAATCAGGTTCCAGAGGACAATGTCCCCAATACATTGCCGAATAAAGAAGATTTGTTCACAACACTGAAAGGTGGTCAGATCTTCTCAAAACTGGATCTTATGAATGCCTACTTACAGCTTGAACTAGATGAGGAGTCCAAGTCATGTTTGACTATAAATACTCATCTAGGCCTATATCAATTTAATAGGCTACCGTTTGGAGTGTCTTCTGCCCCTGCCATATTCCAAGGGGTGATGAACCAGATTTTGCAAGGTATTGAAGGGGTAGTATGTTATTTGGATGACATACTAATTTCAGCACCAAATAGGCAAATTCATAACAACATATTGAATGAGGTCCTCAAATGGCTAGAGAAGCACAGAGTACGAGTGTCTGCTCATAAGTGTGAGTTATTTTAAAACTCAGTGGAGTACTTAGGGTACAGAGTAAACAAAGATGGTTTACATCCAACCATGGAAAAATTGGATGCAATCAGAAATGCACCCACTCCCCGGAATGCAACTGAACGTTGTTCATTCTTGGGTCTTTTAAACTATTATGTGAAGTTCCTACCAAATTTGGCTACAGTATTACATCCACTGAATGAACTTTTGAAAAAACAGGTCCATTGGAAGTGGTCAAAAGAATGCGATACAGCATTCAAGGAGTGTAAAAGCAAATTGGTAGAGAGCACCATGTTAGTTCACTATGACATATCTAAGGAGATAAAGCTGGCATGTGATGCCTCTCCGTATGGAGTTGGGGCAGTAATCTCTCATGTATTACGTAGTGGGGAGGAGAGACCAATTGCTTTTGCTTCACGCACTCTCAGTGCCAGTGAGAGTAATTATGTGCAAATTGAAAGAGAAGCTTTGCATTAATTTTTGGGGTCAAGAAGTTTCACAAATACTTGTATGGTCATATGTTTACCATTGTTACAGACCATAAGCCCCTAACAGCAATCCTCCATCCAAAGTCTCCAGTTCCAACATTAGCTGCAGCCCGAATGCAGAGATGGGCTTTGATTTTGTCAGCATATACATATGATATTGAATACAGATGATCAGCTGATCACAGTAATGCTGATGCAATGTCTAGATTGCCTTCCCCATCACAAGTTACACCCGATAGGGAAGAAGTGTTTGATTTTTCATACATTGATGAACTTCCAGTCACAGCTGAAGAGATTGATAGAGCAACCAAATGTGACCCAATGATGTCAAAGGTGTATGAGTATATTGCAAATGGATGGCCAAACCAGGTAACAGACAAAGATACACATCCATTCTTCATTTGTAGGAATGAATTATCAGTCGATAAAGATTGTATCATGTGGGGTGCAAGAGTGGTTATACCAAATAAGTTCAAGTCTAAATTATTAGGAGACCTCCATGACCAACACATGGGAATGACCAAGAGTTTTGCACGCAGTTATTTATGGTGGCCAGGTCTTGAGAAAGATATAGAGTACATCGTGAGTCAGTGTACGACATGTCAATCAGTAAGCAAGCAACCATCATCAGTACCATTACAGCCTTGGAAATGGCCTCCCAGGGTGTGGCAAAGGCGACATATTGATTTTGTTGAGTTAGAAGGACAACAATTGTTCATTGTGATTGATAGCCATTCGAAGTGGGCTGAGGTGTTTCCAATGTGGAAAATAACAACAAGTAAAACATTGGACCTTTTACGAAAATTATTTTCTTCATTTGGCCTCCCTGAAGAAATTGTTTCGGATAATGGACCACAATTTCGTTCAAAAGAATTTGCACAATTTACGAGCAAAAATGGTGTGAAACATATCAAGGTTCCACCATACCACCCTGCTTCGAATGGTGCAGCAGAGCGCACTGTACAAATTGTCAAACATGCCCTCATAAAACAAATGTTAGATCCAAATCCAAGTAAACGACAGTTGTCATTGGATCACAAATTGGCAAATTTTTTGATTACATATCAAAATACTCCTCATACAACTACTGGTAGAACACCAGCAGAATTGTTTCTCAAACGACAGCCATGAACCAGATTCTCGTTGTTAAAGCCAAATTTGGCACAGTCCGTAGAAGAGACACAATTAAGACAGAAAAAGAATCATGATAGAGATAGAGCAAAAGAGAGAAATGTGAAATTAAACCAGAAGGTGAGAGTGAAGAACCATCACCATAAATGGTTAAAGTGGTTGCTAGGAAGAATGGTGAAGATATGTGGTCCTCGCACATATTTGGTAAAGATGTTTGATAATGGACAGGTTAGGTTTGTTTATATTGATCATATTTTACCTACAGAGGTGGAAGGAGTTGAAGGTGGGAATGATTCAAATTATTTCTGACTCATCAGATAGTTTTGATACACCAGTAGCAAATCCTAAATCCAATGTACTGGAAACAAATCCAGGAGAGAATCAGAATGAAAGTCTATGAGTCCGAGTCAGGAAAACAAAGAGCCTGAAGTTAGAGTGAGTTTAAATGAAAATCAAGAAAATTCCATGGAGGAAAACGTTCCTCAGGATGAGCCTTGAATGAGTTTAGATTCGACACCATGTTTGGAAATTTCTGTTCGAAAGCGAAGGTATCCTCTTCGAAACAGAAAACAAGTGGCAAAGCTAAATTTGTAAATATGGAAAAAAAAATAAGTTTCTATCCTGTGTTATGTATAAACATGTAAGTTATGTATGATGTTTGTTATGATGGCTTCTTCATTAAGGAGGGAGAAGTGCAATGTCTGTAAGCTTGTAATGTTTGTAGCGCCACACTGTGGATGTGGACGTATTGTGTACTGCAAGTGCAGGGTTAATAATAAACAGAACCAGGCAGATTTCCGGAGGCTTCCGAGAGAGCTGCCTGCCATGTAGGAAGCTGTGTATGCTTGTGCTCTGTGAATATATCACACTAATGGTGCGCAAATGGTTTTCACCTGGGTGTGGCACTAAAATCATCCCCAATTGGGCCGGGTTTTTGCAGAGGCACTCTCGTTCCTGCTGGGAGCACCCGCTTGGTTGCGTGCAACGATGATGACGTCATTGCTGTGCCCATCGCCCTGTTATCGTCCCGGAAGTGAAATTCGACTGCGCATCCTCACTTACCACCTATCGGTGACAACGATAGCTTCAGCTATCGAGTTACAATCGGGAATCAGCTGGAGCAGTGCTATTTAAAGGCGCCATCTTGAAACAAAATTTCGGTTGGCCATTACATTTTTCTGCTTTCCAACACATAGGCAGAGGGCTGGTGGATCGATCGCAGCAATTGTTACTTCAATGTTCTGCCTCCTAACTATTCCTCTGTATCACTCAGGGCAGATTTGAAATTACAACATTTCTCTCGCTTCATGAGTGCTGTGTTGGCACTCGACCTCCTGCTCTGACATCACTGTTGGAGGATGCTGAGGTGAAGACAAAGGCAGAGACAATTGCAGAGACAAAGGCATAGAGAGAGGGAGAGAAAAAGACAGGGAGAAGGACATGGTGCAAGACAGGGAGCAGCACAGGGAGAGGCAATGGGAGAGGCACGGGGAGAGGCACAGGGAGAAGCACAGGGAGAGACACGGGGAGAGACACAGGGAGAGGCACAGGGAGAGGCAATGGGAGAGGCACAGGGAGAGGCACAGGGAGAGGCACAGGGAGTGGCACAGGGAGCAGCACAGGGAGAAGCACAGGGAGAGGCAATGGGAGAGGCCCAGGGAGCAGCACAGGGAGCGGCACAGGGAGCAGCACAAGGAGCGACACAGGCACAGTTAGAGGCACAGGGAGAGGCAATGGGAGAGGCACAGGGAGAGTCAATGGGAGAGGCACAGGGAAAGGAACAGGGAGAGTCAATGGGAGAGGCACAGGGAGAGGAACAGGGAGAGTCAATGGGAGAGGCACAGGGAGAGGAACAGGGAGAGGCCCAGGGAGAGGCAATGGGAGAGGCACAGGGAGAGGCAATGGGAGAGGCACAGGGAGAGTCAATGGGAGAGGCACGGGGAGAGGCAATGGGAGAAAGACAGGGAGAGGCAATGGGAGAGGCACAGGAAGAGGCACGGGGAGAGGCACAGGGAGAGGCACAGGGAGAGGCAATGGGAGAGGCACAGGGAGAGGAACAGGGAGAGTCAATGGGAGAGGCACAGGGAGAGGAACAGGGAGAGTCAATGGGAGAGGCACAGGGAGAGGAACAGGGAGAGGCAATGGGAGAGGCACAGGGAGAGTCAATGGGAGAGGCACGGGGAGAGGCATGGGGAGAGGCAATGGGAGAAAGACAGGGAGAGGCAATGGGAGAGGCACAGGAAGAGGCACGGGGAGAGGCACAGGGAGAGGCACAGGGAGAGGCAATGGGAGAAGGACAGGGAGAAGGACAGGAAGAAAGGCAGCAAAATGTGGCCAGAGGGAGAAGGCGCCTTGGGCTGACAATAGGAGGCCTTACCATCCCATGGGTATTCTGGCAGCAGTTCTCCTACATCAATTTCACTGAGGAATAGTGTGTGCTGCGCTTCGGCAAGGATGTGGTCACAGAACTCTGCCATCTACTGCAACCAGACCTCGAGCCACAGACCAGGGTGAGGTCGGCTCTCTCAGTGTCAGTCAAAGTCATCCTCGTGCTCAATTTCTATGCCAATGGATCCTTCCAGGGAGCGACAGGGGACTTCTCCAACGTCTCCCAGTTTGGCGTCCGCTGGTCCATCTGCAAGTTCACAGATGTTCTGTACAGAAGGAGGAGGGACTACATTCTCCTTCCCCATGAGTGTGCATGTGGCTTTGCCAGGATAGCGGGCTGCGCCATTGACCCATGTCGCTGTGCGGGCACCGCATCACAATCCTGAGATCTTCCGGAACTGCAAAGGCTTCCACTCACTGACTGTGCAGCTGGTCTGTTACCACACACGCAGAATCCTCACTGTCAATGCCCTCTATCCTGGCAGCATCAGTGCCTTCATCCTGAGCCAAACTGGTGTGCCAGCTCTGTTCCAGTCCCCAAATGAAGCTTGCGGCTGGCTGCTCGGAGACAAGGGCTATCCGCTCTCCACCTGGCTCATGACTCCCTGCCACAACCCCACGACTCCTGCCCAGCACTCATACAATGAGAGCCATGCCGCCACCAAGAACATCATTGAGCAGACCATCGGACTGCTGAAGCAATGGTTCCACTGCCTTGACCGCTCAGGAGGAGTCCTCCAGTACTCGCCTGAGTGGGTGTTCCTATTTTTGTTGTCTGTTGCATGCTGCAAAAACCTCGCCACCATGAGGGCATGGTCATTGCCACCAGGCATAGCCGCAGCACCTGAGGAGGAGGAAGAGGAGGATGAGGAGGAGGACGAGCAGGAGAAGCAGCAGTGGGTTTCGGCTGGGCCGCCAACATCTTAGGTGCCAGGCCGCTGGCCCGGCCGAAACCTTCCCTGGTGGCTACAGAGTTAGCAGCGGCTCTCCCCTTTAACTGAGGGGCAGAGGCGTTGTGATGCACCAGCGCGATGAAGTCATCAACGCGGCGCTGATGACTGATAGCCTCGGATATTCCGCCCCGCTACTGTTGGCCACTCCGCCCCGCCCCCACTTCCGCTCCTGTGATGAGGCCACTTCCGTCCCGCTGAAAAAAAACCTGCTGAATTTCGAAAGTGAGGTTGCCCCAATGCATGGGGCAGCCAGAACACATGATGTGCCTCACTTCCAGCGGTGGGAAATTTCAGCCCCATGGCCTTCTGCGGAAAGTCCTTCTTCCCATCTTCATCCTCCCTCTTCTAAAAGCTTGTCCTCTTCTGCGTAGCTGCCCTTCTTTCAGCCATGTCTCAGTAATACCTATAATATTGTACACCCAAGTGTCTATCTATGCTCTCAGCTCATCTGCTGTATTCCCTATACTCCTTGCATTGAAGTATATACCATTTAGAGGTGCCAAACTCCCTTGTTGTCTATTTTCCAGCCTCTGTTTCCTCTGTCTTCCAAATTCATTTTCTACTTTCTGCTGCCCAATTCCAGCTTTGCTTCTCTCCCCACTGAATCTATTCTCTGGTTCTCATCCCCCTGCCAAGCTAGTTTAAACCCTCCACACCAGCACGAGCAAACTCTCCCTCGAGGATACTGGTCCCGGCTCTGTTGAGGTACAACCTGTCTGGCTTGTACAGGTCCCTCCTCCCTCAGAAATGGTCCCAATGCCTCAGGAATCTATAACCCTCCTGCCTGCACATCTTGCCAGCCATGCATTCATCTTCTCTATCCTCCTATTTCTGTACTCACTAGCACGTGGCACCGGCAGTAACCCGGAGATTTCTACCTTTGAGGTCCTGCTTTTTAATCACTCTCCTAGCTCCCTAAACTCTGCCTGCAGGACCTCATCCCTCTTTCTACCTATGTGGACCACGACCTCTGGCTGTTCACCCTCTCCCCCCAGACTGTCTTGCAGCCGTTTGGTGACATCTCTGACCCTGGCACCAGGGAGGCAACATACCATCTGGAGTCACGTTTTGTCCACTGGCTTCTCGGGTGCTAGCAGGTCTTTCATGAGCGCGTAAGTCTTAGATCCACAGCTGGTCAGCAGATGTGCCCTTCGCTTGTCAGCCGCTGCATCTCCCAGCCAGTCCTTCATGACAAAACTCTGCTGGAGCCTCTCAATGAAATTGTCCCAGTCCTCACCAACACAGTACCATTCATCTGTGCTGCCAGTGGCCATTCTCGTGGGTCGTTGATTCCCGCTTCTCGTCGTCAATGTAATGTCCTTACACAATACCACAAATCCACACGAGGCACATTCTATGGACAAGGTCACTCCATGACCTGAACCTTTATTCACAGGACCAAGAAGTGATGACCCTGCATGGGACCTCCCTTTATATACCTGGATGACCAGGTGAGGAGTGTCTCCCACAAGTTCACCCCCTGTGGTCAAGGTGTGCATTTCTTATGTATATACAGTATTGCAGTGTTGTTACATAAAGGTTACATACATGACAACCAGTGCTGACAATGGAGCATTCCCTTACTAGAGTGTCAGCTGTGGTTCAGTGGATAGCACACTCGCCTCTGAGTCAGAAAATTGTGGGTTCAGGTTCCACTCCAGAGACTTGAGCACCAAAATCTAGGCTGACACTCCAGTGCAGTATTGAGGGAGGGCTGCACTGTCAGAGGTGCCGTCTTTTGGATGAGATGTTAAACCAAGGCCCCGTCTGTAATGTATGTATGTACATAAGGTCTGCCCACAACCAGGGGGCACTACCGGCAGAGGTCCAAGGGTCAGAGGTACACTCGTGCTGGGCCCGGTATATAACCTGAACTTCACCTTTGTATCTTCACTGCTGGAAGCCATTAAAGACTGACCAGGTTACACCTAGTCACTGGCTCACAGTACGGAGTTCATTGTATCATTTCATACACTACAACTGGCGATGAGGCAAATACGAACCCATGCAAAAGTATGACGAGCACAGCACGATCGAGTACTGTTGGAATTCTCAAGAGATTCAATGAGGGAGAGGATTGGGGAGATTTCACAGATCGTCTTTACCAGTATTTCATGGCAAACGACCTAAACAAAGATGAGGATGCAGAGAAACGCAGGGCAGTTCTTCTCGCCGTTTGTGGCCCCATGATCTATACACTCATCAAGAATCTGCTCTCATCCACTCTTCCTACAGAAAAGGATTATAAAGAACTGTGTGCTCTAGTGTGGGAAAACCTTAAACCCACGGAAGGAATCCTCATATCCAGATATCGCTTTGATACGCACGTTCGTCCAGAAGGCCAGGACGTAGCGGAATTTGTTGCTGACCTGAAACATCTTGCAGAGCCTTGCAAATTTGGGCCTGCGTGACATTTTCGTGATAGGGGTCAACCACGAGGCGATCTTACGTTAGCTGCTGACTGCGGAGACGCTGGACCTCAGCAAGGTCATCACCATCGCCCACGCAGAAAAGCACAAAGCAGATATCGCGACAAAACAGGAACACCACGGCAAGTACTGTGTACAAAATTGCATCGACGGGTGGCAGAGCTGCACATGGCAGGGCCTACTCGACTGCATCTGCAAGACCGGGAGCCGCTCAAAGTTTGCCATCGAGGGCCTACTCGACTGCGTATGCAAGAATGGGAGCCACTCAAAGCCCGCCATCGGGCGCGAATCTGAGCTCAACGTGTTGGCATTGTGGGGGCAATCACCGACCCCATCAGTGCCGCTTCACGCAGTATGTATGCAGAGGGTGTGCCAAGATGGGGTATCTTCAGGGGACGTGTCCGCAACGGAGTAAGCGAGCTGCGACACACCACGTGGATGATGATCAATTCAGCGTGGATCTGGCGATGCAGCCTGAGACAGTTGAGCGCTCCGAGGAGGAAGTGTATAGCGTACATGCATTCCTAACAAAGAGCCAACCGATAATGATGGAGATAAAATTAAACGGCGTGCCGGTATCCATGTAATTAGACACGGGTGCGAGTCAATCGATAATGAGCCAGTGGACCTTCGAAAAGCTGTGGGAGATCAAGGCAGAGAGACCCAAGCTGAGTCCGATAAATGCAAAGTTGCGCACTTACACCAAAGAGCTCATACCAGTGATCGATAGTGCAGCAATAAGAGTGTTATATGAGGGAACTGTTCATGATCTACCATTCTGGATTATTCCGGGCAATGGCCCATCGTTATTCGGTAGGAGTTGGCTCGAGAAAAGAAAATGGAAATGGTACAATATCAAAGCTTTGTCATCAGCGGATGATGATTTGTGTGCTCAAGTGCTGAGCAAATTTCCCTCACTGTTTGAACTGGGAATTGCTTCAAGGGAGCCAAGGTGCAGATTCACCTAGGCCCAGACGCAAGGCCCATCCATCACAAAGCCAGGGTAGTCCCGCACATGATGAGAGAAAAGGTCGAGCTCAAATTGTATAGGCTACAACGGAAGGGGGTCATCTCACTGGTCAAATTCAATGAATGGGCCAGCCTCATTGTTCCGGCATTAAAGAGCAACGGCACGGTAAGGATTTGTGGAGACTAGAAGATCATGATCAACCGAGTTTCGAAACAAGATCAGTACCCACTACCAAAAACTGATGACCTGTTTGCAAAGCGAGCCGGGGAAAATCGTTCACCAAATTGGATCCAATGTCGGCCTACATGACACAGGAACTGATTGAATCATCAAAGAAACTTACGTACATCAACATGCAAAAAAGACTGTTTATTTACAACAGGTGCCCTTTCGGCATTCGTTCGGCAGCAGCCATATTTCAGAGAAACATGGAGAGCCTATTGAAATCCGTTCCCAGGACCATGGTATTCCATGACAACATCCTAGTCACAGGTTGTGACACCGCCGAGCACCTGCACAATCTGGAAGAGGTTCTGCGTTGTCTGGACTCAGGCTGAAATGTTCAAAGTGCGTTTTCATGGCACCAGAGGTCGAATTCCTTGGACAAAAGTTTGCTGCAGACAGAATCAGGCCTACAGACGCGAAAACAGAGCCCATCAAAAATGCGCCCAGGCCCTAGAATGTGACGGAGCTGCGTTCATTCCTGGGTCTTCTTACCCAAATTGAGCACAGTATTAGAGTCTTTGCTCAAGCTGCTCAGGAAAGGAGATGACTGGGTGTGGGATGAACTTCAATACAGAGTCTTTGCGAAGGCTAGAAATCTGCTGTGTTCCCACAAGCTACTGGTACTGTATGACCCATGCAAGCGTCTAGTTTTGACCTGGTATCCGTCGTCCTATGGGGTCGGCTGCGTACTCCAGCAAGCCAAAGAGTCAGGCAAACTACAATCAGTTGCATATGCATCTCGAAGCCTGTCCAAGGCGGAAAGAGCCTATGGCATGGTAGAGAAAGAGACTTTAGCATGTATTTATTGGGTAAAAAAAAATGCACCAGTGCCTGTTTGGGCTTCGCTTCGAGCTGGAAACGATCACAAGCTGCTTACATCGTTGTTCTCGGAACATATAGGTATCAATACCAACGCATCGTCCCGTATCCAGAGGTGGGCAATGACATTATCTACCTATGATTATGTATTCGCCATAGATCAAGCACCGACAACTGCGCTGATGCATTGAGCTGGTTATCATTGCCCACACCGGAGGTGGAAATGCCAATGCCCGCAGAGCTACTCATAGTCATGGATGCCTTTGAAAGTGAAGGGTCGGCTGTCACTGCTCAACAAGTTAAGACCTGGATCAGCCAGGATCCGACCCTATTGGTTGTAAAACATTGTGTTCTTAACGGGGACTGGTCGACCATCCCCAAGGAAATGGGTGATGAAACCAAACCATTCGGCCGTTGCAAAGATGAGTTTTCCATCCAGTCTGACTGTTTACTATGGGGCAATCATGTTATAATGCCCAAGAAAGGCAGGGCGAAATTTGTACGGGAGTTACATAGTACGCATCCCGGTATTGTCATGATGAAGACCATTACCAAGTCCCATGTTTGGTGGCCTGGCATTGACTCGGACTTAGAGTCATACGTGCATCAGTGCTGCACTTGCATGCAGTTAAGCAATGGCCCAAAGGAAGCTCCGCTCAGTCTGTGGTCATGGCCATCCAAACCGTGGTCAAGAATCCACATCGACTTTGCGGGCCCCTTCCTCGATAAAATGTTTTTTGTGGTGGTGGATGCATACTCCAAATGGATAGAATGTGTGATGTCATTCAGCACTTCCACTGCCACCATTGAGAACCTGAGAGCCATGTTTGCCACACATGGTCTGCCAGACATCGTTGTCAGCGACAACAGACCGTGTTTCATGAGCCTGGAGTTTCAAGAGTTCATGAAATGCAATGACATAAAACACGTGAGGTCAGCCCCGTTCAAACCCGCATCCAATGGTCAAGTGGAGCGGGCAATTCAAACCATCAAGCAGAGCCTGAAATGCTTAACTCACGGTTCCTTGCAGACACGCCTGTCATGCATACTGCTCAGTTACAGGACAAGGCCACACACGCTCACCGGGGTCCCGCCTGCGGAACTATTGATGAAGAGAGGCCTCAAAACCAGGCTCTCTCTAGTCCATCCTGACCTTAACAATTATGTTGAAACCCGACGTCAACGCCAGCAGTGGTATAACAACCGCGCCGCAGTGTCATGCGACATATCTGTAAATGACCCAGTGTATGTACTTAACCATGGTCAAGGGCCTAAATGGCTCCCGGGCAATGTTACGGATAAGGAGGGTAACCGGGTGTATATGGTTAAACTCAAGACTGGGCAGATGTGCAGGAAACACATTGATCAAATCAAGCTAAGACACACTGACGAACCGGAACAGTTGGAAGAAGACACTGCGAGCTTAGACGACCAACCAACTCACGTCCAGCCATCAGAAGAATCCACTGTGGTCAACGCCCAGCCCCAAGTCATGAGAGACTCGGAAAGCACTGTGATTGTACTGAGACGGTCAACCAGGGAGCACATAGATTGGGCTAACCAAACTGGAAGCAATACGGTGGAGGAGGATTTTCTGGAGTGCATAAGGGATGGTTTTTTAGACCAATATGTCGAGGAACCAACTAGGGGGGAGGCCATCTTA
Organism: Pristiophorus japonicus; assembly: GCF_044704955.1. NCBI lineage: Eukaryota > Metazoa > Chordata > Chondrichthyes > Pristiophoridae > Pristiophorus > Pristiophorus japonicus. The sequence goes on along the minus strand of NC_091978.1, from coordinate 321,937,882 downwards.
GACTGGGTGTTATGTAATGAGAAAGGATTAATTAGCAATCTCGTTGTGCGAGGCCCCTTGGGGAAGAGTGACCATAATATGGTGGAATTCTGCATTAGGATGGAGAATGAAACAGTTAATTCAGAGACCATGGTCCAGAACTTAAAGAAGGCTAACTTTGAAGGTATGAGGCGTGAATTGGCTGAGATGGATTGGCGAATGATACTTAAGGGGTTGACTGTGGATGGGCAATGGCAGACATTTAGAGACCGCATGGATGAACTACAACAATTGTACATTCCTGTCTGGCATAGAAATAAAAAAGGGAAGGTGGCTCAACCGTGGCGATCAAGGGAAATCAGGGATAGTATTAAAGCCAAGGAAGTGGCATACAAATTGGCCAGAAATAGCAGCGAACCTGGGGACTGGGAGAAATTTAGAACTCAGCAGAGGAGGACAAAGGGTTTGATTAGGGCAGGGAAAATGGAGTATGAGAAGAAGCTTGCAGGGAACATTAAGATGGACTGCAAAAGTTTCTATAGATATGTAAAGAGAAAAAGGTTAGTAAAGACAAACGTAGGTCCCCTGCAGTCAGAATCAGGGGAAGTCATAACGGGGAACAAAGAAATGGCGGACCAATTGAACAAGTACTTTGGTTCGGTATTCACGAAGGAGGACACGAACAACCTTCCGGTTATAAAAGGGGTCGGGGGGTCTAGTAAGGAGGAGGAACTGAGGGAAATCCTTATTAGCCGGGAAATTGTGTTGGGGAAATTGATGGGATTGAAGGCCGATAAATCCCCAGGGCCTGATGGACTGCATCCCAGAGTACTTAAGGAGGTGGCCTTGGAAATAGTGGATGCGTTGACAGTCATTTTCCAACATTCCATTGACTCTGGATCAGTTCCTATGGAGTGGAGGGTAGCCAATGTAACCCCACTTTTTAAAAAAGGAGGGAGAGAGAAAACAGGGAATTATAGACCGGTCAGCCTGACATCGGTAGTGGGTAAAATGATGGAATCAATTATTAAGGATGTCATAGCAGTGCATTTGGAAAGAGGTGACATGATAGGTCCAAGTCAGCATGGATTTGTGAAAGGGAAATCATGCTTGACAAATCTTCTGGAATTTTTTGAGGATGTTTCCAGTAGAGTGGATAAGGGAGAACCAGTTGATGTGGTATATTTGGACTTTCAGAAGGCGTTCGACAAGGTCCCACACAAGAGATTGATGTGCAAAGTTAGAGCACATGGGATTGGGGGTAGTGTACTGACATGGATTGAGAACTGGTTGTCAGACAGGAAGCAAAGAGTAGGAGTAAATGGGTACTTTTCAGAATGGCAGGCAGTGACTAGTGGGGTACCGCAAGGTTCTGTGCTGGGGCCCCAGCTGTTTACACTGTACATTAATGATTTAGATGAGGGGATTAAATGTAGTATCTCCAAATTTGCGGATGACACTAAGTTGGGTGGCAGTGTGAGCTGCGAGGAGGATGCTGTGAGGCTGCAGAGCGACTTGGATAGGTTAGGTGAGTGGGCAAATGCATGGCAGATGAAGTATAATGTGGATAAATGTGAGGTTATCCACTTTGGTGGTAAAAACAGAGAGACAGACTATTATCTGAATGGTGACAGATTAGGAAAAGGGGAGGTGCAAAGAGACCTGGGTGTCATGGTACATCAGTCATTGAAGGTTGGCATGCAGGTGCAGCAGGCGGTTAAGAAAGCAAATGGCATGTTGGCCTTCATAGCAAGGGGATTTGAGTACAGGGGCAGGGAGGTGTTGCTACAGTTGTACAGGGCATTGGTGAGGCCACACCTGGAGTATTGTGTACAGTTTTGGTCTCCTAACCTGAGGAAGGACATTCTTGCTATTGAGGGAGTGCAGCGAAGGTTCACCAGACTGATTCCCGGGATGGCGGGACTGACCTATCAAGAAAGACTGGATCAACTGGGCTTGTATTCACTGGAGTTCAGAAGAATGAGAGGGGACCTCATAGAAACATATAAAATTCTGACGGGGTTAGACAGGTTAGATGCAGGAAGAATGTTCCCAATGTTGGGGAAGTCCAGAACCAGGGGTCACAGTCTAAGGATAAGGGGTAAGCCATTTAGGACCGAGATGCGGAGGAACTTCTTCACCCAGAGAGTGGTGAACCTGTGGAATTCTCTACCACAGAAAGTTGTTGAGGCCAATTCACTAAATATATTCAAAAAGGAGTTAGATGAAGTCCTTACTGCTAGGGGGATCAAGGGGTATGGTGAGAAAGCAGGAATGGGGTACTGAAGTTGAATGTTCAGCCATGAACTCATTGAATGGCGGTGCAGGCTAGAAGGGCCGAATGGCCTACTCCTGCACCTATTTTCTATGTTTCTATGTTTCTATGAAGGGCTCCGGACCGTCTGAACTTGTAATATGGACTTGTGCCAAGAACTGGGGGGGAATGATGTAATGTATGTACATAAGGTCTGCCCACCACCAGGGGGCACTACCGTCAGAGGTCTTAGGGTCATAGGTACACTCGTGCTGGGCCCGGTATATAACCTGAACTTCACCTTTGTATCTTCACTTCTGGAAGCCATTAAAGACTGACCAGGTTACACCTAGTCACTTGCTCACAGTACGGAGTTCATTGTATCATTTCATACACTACACCATCTGCTCTCTCAGGTGGACGTAAAAGATCCTATGGCATTATTTCAAAGAAGAGTAGGGATGTTATCCCCAGTGTCCTGGCCAATATTTATCCCTCAATCAATATCACAAAAACAGATTATCTGGTCATTATCACATTGCTGTTTGTGGGAGCTTGCAATAAGAGGATAAGGAGTAGATTTTCAATTTAACACCCAGCTGTAAAACAGACATTGCAGATTACCCACTCATTATAGGAACCACCCAAAGTTCATGCCCATGATGGAAATTAAAATCAGATGGTCCTTGTAACATGTGGCAGATTTGCATTGTTAGTTTATGCCCAGATGATAAAATTGAGAATCTTCCCCTACGTGTATAAAAGTTAAAATAAGATTGTGCTTAGTATAGAAGTTATACATTATTTGTTATTTTCAATTGCAATTGCTATACTTAATTATTCATGTAAACCTATAGGTTATGTTATTGCTGCTATTTGCTTCTTCATTTTGTATTTAATAAATTTACCAACAAAGCCTAAAAATAAATTAGTATAATTCTGTCATCTTTTGGAGGTGAGGAGGATCCCTTAGAGATACAGGATAGAACCAGTATCTAAAGCAATTGAGAAATGGTGGGGGGGATGGGGGCAATGTCCCCTCTCATTTTTGTTTTGCATGGTACCTTTAAATTTGCAGCATGGCCACGCACACGTGGTATCATAGAGGAAGCAGCTTGTGAACGGCCTGCACGGTTCCTTCCCGATTGCCGCACGGCCATGCACACACACAGCTTAGAGAGAACATTGGGCAGTGGTACATTTTCAACTTATGCCTGGATGTACAACTGGCATTGCAGATTGGCTGCCCATTATAGAACCCACCCGAGTTCGATGGCATATATGCAACACCAGTTTTACTCCCTAGGTCCAGCTTGAAAACCAACACCGGGCTCTCAGTTCATTACCCTGACCATGTTGTGACACTTACTTAGATATCATGACAAATGAAGGGGCTCTCAAAGACACAGGGAGGTTACCTCTGAGAATAGTCCAAGCTATGGAAGCCACAAATATCTGGAGTAAAAAAGGTAAAACAAAAACATAACATGTGCCACCAGAGGGGAGCCTTGCAGGCCTTGCGTATATATCAGGAAATCATTACTGCTGTTAATTTTAATGGCTGGAGATTTGTGTATGTCACACCTGGTGATACCCTGATATGCGTGGCCAGATAGACAAAGCTCTCCGCTAGTCATGCAGTATTCCGAACTTAGGCACGTGATGTAATGTTCAACTTTATAATTGTTGTGCATGTAGAAAGAGTCAGACAGAGCACTGTGAGCTCAAAGTAAAGTGTGACCTTAGTCTTTTATTGCAGGTCTCCAGAGTGCCTCTCCAAGCCTCCTTAAATACCTGTGCTCCCAAGGGATTATGGGATCCCTTGGGACTCCAGTGGATGAGCCCTCTGGTGGATGTACAGAGTAAATACAAGTGCACATATATAACAACACTACCTCCCCCCACAAAGTCAATAGTGTAACTATTTACAATGTGAGGCGATCTGGTGCCCTTCTTGCCTTGGTTGATCGTCTCGGTGTGAAAGCTGGTGGTGTCGAATCATTTGTTGGGCCCTCGCTGGGCTGCTGTGCAGCCTGCCTTGCTGGGCTGCCTGGTGTGTTGGGCCGTGCAGGGCTGCTGTGGATGATGGGTCCTGCTTCGTGATCAACCGTGGTGCCGGTTGCCACTGGTGTGTATGTTGGGGGATCAAAAAAGGTAGGGTCCAAGGTGGATTGCTCAGGGTAGTCCGTGAATCTGAGTTTGATTTGGTCCAAGTGTTTCTGGTGCACGAGTCCATTTGAAAGTTTGACCCGAAACACCCTACTCCCCTCTTTGGCCACGACAGTGCCGGGAAGCCACTTGGGACCTTGTCCATAATTTAACACAAATACAGGATCATTGATTTCAATCTCGCGTGACACATATGCACTATCATGGTATGCACTTTGTTGAAGCTGCCTGCTCATGTAGATCAGGGGTGAACTAATGAGAGCCTTGTTTTAAGTGATCTTTTCATGAGCAGTTCAGCAGGTGGGATCCCAGTGAGTGAGTGGGGTCTCGTGCGGTAACTAAGCAGGACTCGGGATAGGTGAGCCTGCAGTGACCGTTCAGTTACCCTCTTCAAGACTTGCTTGATGATTTGCACTGCTCTCTCTGCCTGACCATTGGACGCTGGTTTAAACAGGGTAGATGTGACATATTTGATCCCATTACGGGTCATGAATTCTTTGAACTCAGCACTGGTAAAACATGGCCCGTTGTCGCTCACCAGGACATCGGGTAAGCCGTGAGTGGCAAACATGGCCCGCAAGATTTCAGTAGTGGCAGCGGACGTGCTAGCCGACATTACCTCAAGGAACATTTTACCCAAGAACGGGCCTGCATAGTCGACGTGTACCCTAGATCACGGTTTGGAGGGCCAAGATCATAAACTTAGCAGCGCCTCCCTGGGTACATTGCTTAACTGTGAGCATGGATTACATCTGTGAACGCAGGACTCTAAGTCCACATTGATACCGGGCCACCCCACGTGGGATCTGGCTATCGCTTTCATCATTATGATGCCTGGGTGGGTACTGTGGAGGTCATTGATGAAGGTGTCTCTGCCCTTCTTGGGGACCACTACTCGATTGCCCCACAGAAGGCAATCTGCCTGTATAGACATTTCATCTTTGTGCTGCTGGAACGGCTTTATCTCTTCCTGCATTTCCACTGGAACACTGAACCAGCTCCCGTGAAGCAAACAGCTTTTGACTAGAGATGATAAGGGGTCCTGGCTTGTCCAGGTTTTGATCTGCTGGGCAGTGACGGGTGATTGCTCACTCTCAAATGCTTCCATAACCATGGCTAGATCTGCAGGCTGTGCCATTTCCAACCCCATGGTGGGCAATGGCAGCCTACTGAGAGTATCGGTGCAGTTTTCTGTGCCTGGCCTGTGGCAGATGGCGCAGTTGTATGCGGACAACGTGAGCGCCCATCTCTGGATGCGGGCCGATGCGTTGGTATTTATCTCTTTACTCTCGGAAAACAAGGATATAAATGGGTTAAAGTCAGTTTCCAATTTGAATTTTAGCCCAAGCAGGTATTGATGCATTTTCTTTGCCCCATAGACCCACTAACGCTTCTTTTTCAATCATGCTGTAGGTTCTCTCAGCCTTAGACAGACTCCTGGATGCATAAGCAACCGGTTGCAGTTTCCTGAAATCATTAGCTAGTGGCAATACACACCCGACGCCATATGATGACGCATCACATGCTAGTACCAAACGCTTACATGGATCATACAACACAAGCAATTTGTTTCAGCTTAACAATTTTCTCGCTTTTACAAAGGCATTTTCTTGACTTTTGCCCCAAGCCCATTCGCCCCCTTTTCGTAGTAAGACATGCAGTGGTTCTAGCAGTGTGCTGAGACCCGGTAAGAAGTTACCAAAGTAGTTCAGGAGTCCCAGACACGACCACAGCTCTGTCGCGTTCTGTGGCCTCGGTGCGTTCTCGATTGCCTCTGTCTTCGCGTTAGTGGACCTGATGCCGTCCGCCGCAATCCTCCTTCCCAGGAACTGCACTTCAGGCACCAGGAAAACGCACTTCGAGCATTTTAACCTGAGTCCCACGCAGTTGAGTCAACTAAGAACCTCCTCCAGGTTCTGCAGGTGCTCGACTGTGTTCCGACCTGTGACCAAGATGGTGTCCTGGAAGACCACGTTATGCGGGACCGACTTCAGTAAACTTTCCATGTTTCTCTGGAATATCGCCGCCACTGATCGGATTCCAAACGGGCATCTGTTATAAACAAAAATTCCTTTGTGCATGTTGATGCAGGTGAGGACCTTCGATGATTCCTCCAGTTCCTGCGTCATGTAGGCTGAAGTCAGATCCAGCTTCGTGAACGTCTTTGCTCCCGCCAGCGTTGTAAAGAGGTTGTCGGCCTTTGGTAGTAGCTATTGGTCCTGCAGGGAGAAACGATTGATAGTTACTTTGTAATCGCCACAGATTCTGACGGTGCAGTTTCCCTTGAGGACTGGGACAATAGGACTGGCCCACTTGCTGAAATCGATCGGTGAAATGGTGCCCTCTCTTTGCAGCCGGTCGAGCTCGATCTCTACCCTTTCTTTCATCCTGTACAGTACTGCTCTCGCCTTTTGATGGATGAGTCGCGCCCCCGGAATTAGGTGGATCTGCACTTGTGCTCCTTGGAATTTCCCGATGCCTGTTTCGAACAGCGAAGGAAATTTGTTTAAGACCTGGGCACACGAAGTGTCATCAGCAGGTGACAGCACTCAGAGGTCTTCCCAGTTCCAGCGTATCTTTCCCAGCCAGCTCCTGCTGAGCAGTGTGGGACCATAGCCCGGTACCACCCAGAGTGGTAGCTTGTGCACCGTTCCATTGTAAGAGACCTTTATGGTAGCACAGCCGATTATAGGAACCAGTTCTTTCGTGTAAGTTCTGGAGTTAAGACTGGCCTTGAGGCCTTGTTGCACCACAACCTTTCGAAAGTCTTTTTGCCCATGATGGACTGGCTCGTGCCCATGTCCAGCTCCATTGACACTGGGAGTCCATTTAGTTCAACATTCAACATTAACGGGGGACAATTCGTGGTGAATGTGTGCACCCCATGTATCTCTAACTCCTCTATCTGAGGCTCTGGTTCGTCATGATCCTCCATGTATCTGTCCTCCTCTGCAACATGGTGAGTTGCAGGTTTAACAGACTTTGCAGCTCGCCTGCACACTCGTTGGAGGTGTCCCATTGTTCCACAGCCCTTGCAAACGTACTCTTTGAATCGGCATGAATGGAAACAATGATCACCCCCGCAGCACCAACAAGGTGTTAATGACCTTGCATTCATCACCTTTGATGGTGGACTCTGAGTCATCTGCGGATGTGCAGCTGCAGGTATGTGTGACCTGCCCTGTACGTTACGATTCGAAAACAACATCACTTTGTTCACAGTACTTGTAGCAGCACTTCTGTGCTGAGAGATTTGCTTCGTATTGTCACTGGTGGCAATGAATACCTGGGCTTTCGCTAAGGCCTTACTCAAGGTTGGGGTCTCTACAATCAAAAGTTTGCAAAGTATGGTTTCGTGGCCAATGCCAAGTACGTAAAAGCCTCTGAGCATGTGCTCCAAATGTCCTTCAAATTCGCAATGTCCTGCAAGGTGTCTTAGCTCGGCTACATAACTTGTCATTTCTTGGCTTTCAGATCTTTTGTGGGTGTAGAACCGGTACCTCGCCATCAGAATGCATTCCTTCGGTTTCAAATGCTCTCGGACCAGTGTGCACAAATCGTCGTACGATTTCTCCATGGGTTTCGCTGAAGTGAGCAGATTCTTCATGAGGCCATATGTTGGTGCCCCACAGACGGTGAGGAGGATCACCCTTCGTTTGGCAGCGCTCTCTTCCCCATCTAGCTCATTGGCCACGAAGTATTGGTTGAGTCGCTCCACAAAAATTTCCCAATCATCTCCCTCCGAACATTTCTCCAGGATGCCCACTGTTCTCTGCATCTTTGGGTTCGCTATCTGTATCTTGTCGCCAGTTGTTGTGTATGGAGAAAGAGTCAGACTGAACATTGTGAGCTCAAAGTAAAGTGTGACCGTAGTCTTTTATTGCAGGTCTCCAGAGTCCCTCTCCAACCTCCGAAGCCTCCTTATATACCCGTGCTCCCAAGGGATTATGGGATCCCTTGGGACTCCAGGGGATGAGCCCTCTGGTGGCTGTACAGAGTAAATACAAGTCCACATATATAACAATAATCATTTAGTTTTAAAAACTCACAGAGCTCCTATAGCGTTCCTCATAAGTCGGATGCTATGTTGTTTTATCATCATAGGCAGTCCCTCAAATCGAAGATGACTTGCTTCCACGTCAAAAAGTTCACAGATGTTTCAATGATGGACCTAAAATTGCAGGTCCAAACTAAATCTTGAAGGATGGAAGATGCCTGTGCTTGGATTTTTTTAACGTGTGGTGACCATTGTACACCAGCCACCACACAGGCTTGACAGACCTAGGTCTTGGTCCAATAGCAAGGATTAACCAAGATGACTGGAGACCTGCTCTGCTGCACAGACCTAGTGCGCACACATATCGCAGTGTGGGATGGTCCGTGCTGTCCCTGGGCCCTTGCCTCTTCTGGGCTCCGAACTCGTGCCTCTCCTGGGCCCTGATCACGTCCCTCTACAATCTCTCGCCCTGACCTCGTCGCTCCTGCTGTACCTGCCCACGCTCCAATCACCGACCTGGACCTTGACGACCTCACTCTTCACTGCCGTTGCTCTCCTGTTCCAGCACGTGCTGCTCCCTGGAATGGTATGCCGCCACACTGCTCCTTCCGCTCCCCAGCCTGCTCCGATGGTGCAGGGAGGGAGGGGGAAGGGATTTTATAATGACCAGAGCATTATATGATATATTACACAATGTATTGTTCTGTTGTCAAGGTGCATCTGAATTTCATAAGACCTGCTTTTATAAGGCCACAAACTCTAATTACTGTGAATAGCCCAACTAGAGACTAATTTGTGTTGCTATGGCAAGTTTGTAGATTGACAGATGCTTGTAAATTTCCAGCTTCAGGTTAAGAGAAACCAGCATGAAATTACAGCTTTTTTCTTTTTTTTATACTTTTGACACTGAAGTGTGATATCTGAAGTATGATCAACTAAATATATAGATGGTAGTTCGAAACATGGGCCAAAATTTGCCCAGGAGTTGCTCAGTTTTTTTTTGGAGCAACTTGATTTTTCTGGAGTATCTTAAAAATCCCCATTCTGCACATTTAATTTGTGTCAGTGTAAGTGAGTTAGTTAGGATATTTATTTAGTTTCAAAAGGGGTTGTTACCAGCCACCTATGCCTGTTTTGGACAATTAAGGCAGTTTGGACAGCTAATAGTTGCTCCAAGCTAACTTAGACCAGCATACGTGGCCAATTGTGGCCGCACAGAAAACCCTTGTGTAGAGTTAAGAAATCAGTGCAGGTAGCCAGAGATAGGGATGGGGGGAGGGGGGAGGGGTGCGGGGAGGGAAGCGGAGAAGACCTTGCAAAGTACTAAACACCTTCACAACAACATTCAAGAAGCATAAAAAGCATCAATAATAAATTTAAAATAAATAAATAAAAATTAAAAAAATAAAACGAAGTCCTTCCTTCATAACTTGGCCCGGGAAGTCATTGGGCCTGCCGGTGCGAGAGGACACTCTACTAGGGATAGGTGCGGGTGGGTGGGACACCCGGGCGGGAGAGAGAGCGCAGGGAACTGGCCACACACAACACACAGCAGGCTGGGCTCGCAGAACATGGAGGCCGCAGGAGCCAGTTAAAAAAATAACAAGCACACCATCCTATACTGCCCTTATCCATGTTCTAACAGCCAATAAAGCAACCTTTCTGGAGGCTTTGGAGCCATCTTCCAATCCAACCAGGCCTCCCGTTGGTTTGGAATGATATGTGGTGTACAAGATTTAAGAGAGGACAGAGTAGAAAGAAAAGTCTGATATACACACATACACTAAGAGTTTCAAATGGGGCAGATCACGATATGCCTCTTTCTCTTATCCAAGATTAAATGATACACATCACTATAATGCTCTAATAAAGACCTAGCTGAGAATGAATTAATATAAAAGCCATCTTTTATACATATAATAAATCTTGCATCTTGCACTTGCAAAGTACGTCACACTGACAACTGATTTGCTCTGATATCCAGCCGGTGCAAGAGACCACTCTATTGGGGATAAGTGCGGGTGGGTGGGATGCTGGGTGGGAGAGAGAGTGCAGGTAACTGGCCACACACAACACACAGCAGGCTGGGCTCGCAGAACATGGAGGCTGCAGGAGTCAACTCCGAGGGACTGCTGATTTCTCCTCCGAGGGACTGATGGACTTCTCCTCCGAGGGACTGGTGGACTTCCCCTCCGAGGGACTGGTGGCCTTCTCCTCCGAGGGACTGATGGATTTCTCCTCCGAGGGACTGGTGGACTTCTCCTCCGAGGGATTGATGGATTTTTCCTTCGAGGGACTGGTGGCCTTCTCTCTCCGAGGGACTGCTAACTACTTCTCCGAGGGAGTTGTGGACTTTTCCTCCGAGGGACTGCTGACTTCTCCTCCGAGGGACTGCTAACTTCTCCTCCGAGGGCATTGTGGACTTCTCCTCCGAGGGACTGCTGACTTCTCCTCCGAGGGACTGGTGGACTTCTCCTCCGAGGGATTGATGGATTTTTCCTTCGAGGGACTGGTGGACTTTTCCTCCGAGGGACTGCTGACTTCTCCTCCGAGGGACTGCTAACTTCTCCTCCGAGGACGTTGTGGACTTCTCCTCCAAGGGACTGCTGACTTCTCTCTCCGAGGACTGCTGACTTCTCTCGTGACGCCACTCGGCCTGGGATAGGGGCGCGACATCGGGTCCCACACTGCAGAGGAGCTACTGTGTATGCGTGAAACCTCCAGTGCGCATGCGTTAAGCTGCCAGCACTCTTTTGAGCGCAGGGCTCTAGCTCTGCCTCCTAATTGAATTGCCACACCGCGCCAAGCCATGGGAGAGGCCACAGAGCGGCCAGAATGCGGGGACAACGTTCTGGCGCCATTTTTATCATAGGAAGTTGGCGCATCTCACGTGAGTGTGCTGAAAAAATGGGTGGGCCAAATTTGGACCCATTGTATCTGTGATTTATGTAGGCATCTTTCGTAATGACTCCACAATGTAGGGTATGGGGCTTAAACTCTGCAGACCTGCAGTCTTTTATTCCAGCTCCTGAGTGAGAACAACAAGCTGTGAGTTTCCTTTTATACTGGGTTTCCTGCCGTGTGCAGGCAACCCTTGGGTCTCCAGCAGCAGCACCCCCTAGTGTACAGTACAAGGGTACATTCAATGTTGCATGACAGTGTTACAGACATCACACAGTAAACAGGCATGCATACACAACAATACTCCCCCCCTGAGCATTTTTCATATCCTAGTTGTCATGACCAGGGGAGGTGATCAGTGGTGGGCTATGGGAGGTTGTGGTGAGGGTTGTGACCCCTGTGCTTGAGGCTGGCCTCGTACGTTTCCCCTCCCTCACACACAAACCAAGTGGGTGTCACTGTTGTGGGTAGTTGTGGGGTGGTGGGCAGCGCCTCAAGACTGAGTAGGCTCCTTGTCCACCAATGGGGATGAGGGTCAGGTCATCCCAGGGTTTGCCAGGGAAGCTGTAGGATATTGGCCTCATGCTTCTGGTGTTGGCCCTAGTGGCCAGGGGCTGTGGGGCTGGTCTAGTGCCGGTTGCCACTGGTGGTGGCTGGGCTGCCTATTGACCACTGTCCCTGTAGTGGGTCTGCTCCCACTGCCTGTGTATGTATCCTGTAAGGGGCATCACATTCGTTCCAAAGGTCCAGGCTACATGGTCAGATAGCCTGCTGGACCTGGGGGTCTCTCACAGAAGGATTCCATTGGCATCGGCATGGTCCCTGTAGGACCCATTGTCCTTTGGCAGTGTCCTATCAGTATACATGACATCTTGGCTTGGATCACACATAGTCGAGCCTGCATTATAGATTCTAGCACTTGCATCACTTGTGGGTGTCCTGGTTTCAACAGACATGGTTACATTAGGCATTTCACAATCTCTATCATTATTGTTAAGCATAATAAACTTGTTCTTAAACTTACTGACATCTGCATTCATCTCATTAGTCACATTAGTTAAACCAGCATCACAATTCATGGTTACATTGCATACATTTTCATACTTGGACACTTTAATTGCATCTTTAGCTTTAAAGTCCGTGTACTCAAATAGTTGGAACTTCCCCTTTAAATTTTTTTGGTTACCGGTCTCCTTTAAGGGAGCTTTTAAATCCGATTGGCCGCTCGATGTCACATGATGCTCCTCCATGTTGACTTGCATTTTGAATGCAGGTCTGCTGCTCCCAAGCAGCAGCCATTTTGTGGTGCTCCTTTCTTCCACGTTCTTGTGGTGCGGCAGCCATTTTGTGGTCTTGTTGCAGGCCGGCTGTGGTGGTCTTTTCTTCCACATGCTTGTGGTGCTGCAGTCATTCTGTGGTCTTGCTGCAGGCAGGCTGTGGTGGTCTTTTCTTCCACAGCACCACTTCGCCTGATGTGGACCCACTTCATCCAATTCCTGCCCAGCAGCGTGGGACCGTCGCCGGCTACAATCCACAGGGGGAGTTTGTGCAACATGCCGCCCTGGGAAACCTGGACGTCTACACTGCCAACGATTTGGATTTTACCTTTGGTGTAGGTGAGCAGCTTTGCCTGGACAGGAGACAGTTTTGGTCGAGTGGCAGGATTCCTCCAAATTTTTTCAAAGGTCTTTTGGCTCATCACAGACCGGCTTGCACCTGTGTCAATTTCCATGGAGCCTGGGACCCCGTCGATGTCCACTTCCATCATCCACAGAGAACTTCCGGTGGAGCAGGTAAAGATTCCACACTCTTCTCCCAGGGTTAGAGCAGCTACATCTTCATCTGTGTCGGAGCCCTGGTGATTAGCCAACTCATCAGGGACGCAGTGAGTACAGCCTTTTCTGCACATTCTCTGAAGATGCCCTTTTTCTTTGCCACCTTTGCATGCATAGTCTTTGTAGCGGCACTGGTGGGCCCTGTGGTTTCCTCCACAGTGCCAGCACAGGGCCATCTGGTTTGCCCCATGTGGCGGACTCAGGGTTGCAAGACTCGGGGCAGCATTTCTGCCTTAAGAAGTGTCCATGCGGTGCACTGCGCTTGCCGGTTTAGAGTCCTGGGTCAGTATTCGCCTGGAGTCGCTGGCCAAAACCATGTAGGCCTGGCTCAATTGAATTGCTTTCTGCAAAGTGTACCGTGATGTCAGCCGAGAGCAATTTGTGTAGGAGGCCGTCGTGGCCGATCCCGATGACAAATATGTCCCTTAGTGCTTCATTAAGGTGGTCCCCAAACTCACACGGTGCAGCTAGTCTTCTTAAGTGTGCAGCATACTTGGCAACTTCTTGGCCCTCAGGTCGCCGGTAAGTGACCGGTGCCTGGCTGTGAGGATGCTTTCTTTCGGTTTTAGTTGTTCCTGTATGATTGTTACAAGTTCCTCATAGCTCTTGGTGGTTGTCTTCTCCGGGGCTAGTAAGTCCCTGATGAGACCGTAGATGGTGGGCCCACAACTGCTAAGCAGGATGGCCCTGCGTTTGTTCGGTAGTGTGGCCGGTGTGTCCCCGTAAAGAAGTGTTCCAATCTTTCCACAAAAGCATCCCAATCTTCCCCCTCCGTAAATTGCTGAAAGTTGCTGAGGTTAGACATGTTGAGCGTGTAGTCCGTGATCCCATATTCCCGTTGCCAGTTGTGGTGTATGTAGGCACCTGTAGTAATGACTCTACGAGGCAGGGTATGGTGCTTAAACTCTGCAGACCTGCAGTCTTTTATTCCAGCTCATGAGTGAGAACAACAAGCTGTGAGTTTCCTTTTATACTGGGTTTCCTGCCATGTGCAGGCAACCCTTGGGTCTCCAGCAGCAGCACCTTCTAGTGTACCGGTAAGGTATGTACAGTACAAGCGTACATTCAATATTGCATACAGTGTTACAGACATCACACAGTAAACAGGCATGCATTCACAACAGTATCCAATTTGGGCACTTATTTTAGGATGGATGTAATAACCTTGGAGAGGGTACAGCAAAGTGTTAATAAGATAATATCAGTAGAGATGTTTTCGTTGCAAGGAGATACTGTACATACCTTGCTCTTTTCATTAGAAAAAAAGTGAAGAAGAGATCTAATAGATGCATTCAAAATGATGACAGCTTTTGACAAGATAAATCAGCAGAAACTATTTCCACTGGTCAGTGACTTGGTAATCCGAGGGCATAAATTTAGGATCATCTACAAAAGAACAGAAAGAGAGGTGGGAGGATTATTTTTTACACAGGCCTTGTTAGGACATGAAATTCCTGACCAGAAGCAATGGTGGAAGCAGAATTGTAATATCTTTAAAAGGGATCTGAATAAATATTTACAAAAGAAAAATGCAAAAGGTTATGGGGAGAAAGCAGTGGAAAGAGACTAAGCAGATAGTTCTTTTGTAGTGTTGGCATGCTCACAGTGTCCTTCTGTGCTGTAAAATTCTATGATTCTATAATTCTAATTAATGACAAGGTTTGCCAGATTTTGAAGAGAAGTTCCAAAATGTTATGCTTTATTAACAGATAATGTCAAGGCTTGCATGAGCTCATAGATTCAAGGTAGCCAAGGTCCAGGATTCTATTACTTTACAAACTTGACAACAGCACAACATTGGCAAAAATAACATTACTTCTTGTATCTAAGGATAATTTGATGTTAATAATGAGCAGATTTCATGGCAACTGGTATTATTATCTCTTATCAGCACTTTGGTTCTGTCTTCACTAAGGAAGACACAAATAACCTTCCAGAAATACTAGGGGACCGAGGATCTAGCAAGAAGGAGGAACTGAAGGAAATTCTTATTAGTCAGGAAATTGTGTTAGGGAAATTGATGGGATTGAAGGTCGATAAATCCCCAGGGCCTGATAATCTGCATCCCAGAATATTTAAGGAAGTGGCCCTAGAAATAGTGGATGCATTGGTGGTCATTTTCCAACATTCTATAGACTCTGGATCAGTTCCTATGGATCGGAGGGTAGCTAATGTAACCCCACATTTTAAAAAAGGAGGGAGAGAGAAAACAGGGTATTGTAGACTGGTTAGCCTGACACCGGTAGTGGGGGAAAATGTTGGAATCAATTATTAAAAATATAATAGCAGAGCATTTGGAAAGCAGTGGACAAGAGAGAACCAGTGAATGTGGTGTATTTGGACTTTCAAAAGGCTTTTGACAAGATCCCGCACAAGAGATTAGCGTGCAAAATTAAAGCACATGGTATTTGGGGGTAATGTATTGGCATGGATAGAGAACTGGTTGGCAGACAGGAAGCAAAGAGTAGGAATAAACGGGACCTTTTCAGAATGGCTAGTGGGGTACCGCAAGGTTCAGTGCTGGGACCCCAGTTATTTACAATATACATCAATGATTTAGATGAAGGAATTGAATGTAATATATCCAAGTTTGCAGATGACACTAAGCTGGGTGGCAGTGTGAGCTGTGAGGAGGATGCTAAGAGGCTGCAGGGTGACTTGAACAGGTTAGGTGAGTGGGCAAATGCATGGCAGATGCAGTATAATATGGATAAATGTGAGATTATCCACTTTGCTGGCAAAAACAGGAAGGCAGAATATTATCTGAATGGTGACAGATTAGGAAAAGGGGAGGTGCAACGAGACCTGGGTGTCATGGTACATCAGTCATTGAAAGTTGGCATGCAGGCGAAGAAGGCAAATGGCATGTTGGCCTTTATAGCAAGAGGATTGGCGTATAGGAGCAAGGATGTCTTACTGCAATTGTACAGGGCCTTGGTGAGACCACACCTTGAATATTGTGTACAGTTTTGGTCTCCTAATCTGAGGAAGTACATTCTTGCTATTGAGGAAGTCCAGCGAAGGTTCACCAGACTGATTCCCGGGATGGCAGGACTGACATATGAAGAAAGACTGAATCGACTAGGCTTATATTCACTGGAATTTAGAAGAATGAGAGGGGATCTCATAGAAACATATAAAATTCTGACGGGATTGGACAGGTTAGATGCAGAAAGAATGTTCCCGATGTTGGGGATGTCCAGAACCAGGGGTCACAGTCTAAGAATAAGGGGCAAGCCATTTAGGACCGAGCTGAGGAGAAACTTCTTCACTCAGAGAATTGTGAACCTGTGGAATTCCCTTCCACAGAAAGTTGTTGAGGCCAGTTCGTTAGATATATTCAAAAAGGAGTTAGATGTGACCCTTACGGCTAAAGGGATCAAGGGGTATGAAGAGAAAGCAGGAATGGGGTACTGAAATTGCATGATCAGCCATGATCATATTGAATGGTGGTACAGGCTCGAAGGGCTGAATGGCCTACTCCTGCACCTATTTTCTATGTTTCTGTGTTTTGACTGTCTATCAAAGCACAGGTTAAACATTAATGTGAGATATGTAAAGATTTATTTGTTTCCAAAATTTGGGGATTTCTTGATATTATATGAAGAAAAGTATCAGTAAAAAAGGTAAAGAGGTGGCACTCCTATATCTTATAGCTTTTTGAAGCCCATTCCCTCTGTTGCCTGGCTTCTCGAATTTCTCTATTGACCAAACTCATCCTTCATATTTGGGTCTTCTAAAGCCACACTAGTGCATTTCTTTGCAATCTAGCTTCCTCATGTCCTTTTCTGACACCACTCATTGTTCATAGGCTGATGCCTTAAATTCGCTTGCTAACTCCTTTCCTCTTTTCAAAGTGGCTATCTGCAGACTCCCATTTATATCCTCCAATTTCAGAGATACAGGGAATGATTTTCAACTGAATTCAATAGAAAGGAAAATCGGGCAAGGAGGTTAGTGTGCAACCGAAAGACTACAGCCAGTTCCACTGAAGTTGAAAATTACCCCATCCGGTGTATTTTCTTCTTGATGTCTTTATTGTTCTTTCATCTTAATTACATCTTCCTTCCCAACCATAATCTCCTATTCTTACTCCTATCCCCCACTGGTCAACTCAACTCTGGGATGAAAATGCAGAATATTGTAATGAACTAAACACAGATCAAGAACTCACTTGATAGCTCAATGGGTAAATGTAGTGAGAACATAAAATTGGTTAAATAATAAAAAGAAGCTGATCATTATGTAGAGATTAAAAAGCAAAACAGAAAAAGTAACATAAGCAACAGAGTAGAAAAGGTTTCTACTGCCCCACAATACCTGTCACAAAACCTCAGCTGCAACCAATGGCGTTGAAACCATCCTGCCACTTGAATGCATTGCTACATAAGGACTTCAGTGTGTGGGGAGCAGCCTGTTACTTTAAACACACTATCTCAGCTCTCTGTTATCTTGTCTTCTACTCAAAAAATTAAGCCTTCCATTAATGTTACTTTTTGGGGAAGCAAAGATATTTCTATTACATTGTTTAACTATGGCGCTTCCTCCTGTTGAAAGGAATCTGTTAGATTATGTGTAAAAAAAAATCACTTCCACAGAAATCTTCGACAAGACCGAAAATTTCCTCAGAGATGTTCCCGCTCTGCCATCGTAACTTTATCTGAAGTGCAGCAGAAATCCTCACACATGTAAAGGAGTTTTCATCGCACTTCCGACAAAGTTACAATGGCAGAGTGGGAACAGCTCTGAGAAAATTCCTGACCAAGTGTTTCCACTTGGAACAGATGGGGAATGCTCAGTTCTCAGGCACAAGGGAAAGGAAAATTAGAGAGGAAATCCATGATGCTGGGTCTTTTCCTTGTCCTGGGCTTTCTAGGGTTCCCTCAAATTGGGGGAGTCCTCATGCTTGCAGCAGGCACCTGCATTATGATGCCTTGGACGTGAGTTGTGAGGGGCTTAATGGGGCCGCCTGCTTCATTTTCCTCTCGGGCACCAGAAGAAGTTGGTGGTACACCTTGTGGCCAATGAGGGAGCAAGGGCAGGTAGGCTAATTAAAAGGTAAATGCCACCCTTTTTAGAGCCTTCCAATAGATTTTCAGGCCTGAAAGCTTTTGTTTTTGGACAATGACCAGAAGTGCCTAAAACAGGCGGCCATTCCAACTTCCTTCTGATTGCTTTCATTTTTCATCCCACAAACAAAGCAGTCACGCAATGTTCGGTCTTGAAAGTTTCCGAAATGACAATGAATGGGTAGCTTCTTTAAAGCTACAATGTACTCACTGATACCCTTGTCATGGAATTGATTTTGTGATCCAAAATGATAACTTTCATCAATTTCCAGGGGCTCAAGACTGTAGTGCTGTTACAATCTGCTTCAGGGGTGTTTCCTTTGGCTTGACGGGAACAAGCACATTTTTCAGGGATTCATACACCTCGGGGCGTGCTTCAATCAAAAAAATAGCTTGTTTCTTCTAACACCACCCGGTTACAGCTTTCTTCATCGGGGACTTCTACAATACTATTCGCGGTGAAAAACATTTTTAACCGCTCCACATGTGCCCTGAAAGTCTCTCGGTTGTGATGGAACTCACCCAAGTGCCCTATTATTCCCATAGGCACAGCCATTTGGACTCTGGCAATTCAGCCAAGTGTGCTTGACACTTACCTTGGATTTTTAGCTGTGCAGCAAAACAAAGAACCTTTCAAAGTCGCTCTGTTGGTTGGCTGGATTATCCAACAACAAAAATTTCAGCCAGGGAATCCAGAAATCCCATCCTCATCATCAATGTGATATGTTCTTTACGACATCACAAACACACATACACAAGATGGCTCTACAGTACCTTGTCATGAGACCTTGTCACATGATCCTTTATTGACGAAGGGTCATCGACCTGAAACGTTAACCCTGTTTCTCTCCACAAATGCTGTCTGACCCGCTGAGATTTCCAGCAATTTTTGTTTTTATTATCACATGGTCCTTTATTGTATTTACATCAGCAGTTGCATTACCACAGTAGTCCACTAGGGGGAAGCTCTATATTATAATAATAACAACAATATCTACAACTTGCAATTATATACTGCCTTTAACATAGTAAAACATCCTAAGGCACTTCACAGGAGTGTTATCTAACAACATTTGACACCAAGATATATAAGGAGATATTAGGACAGGTGACAAAAGGCTTGGTCAAAGAGATCAATTTAAAGGAGTGATGTTAGGGAGGAAAGAGGGGTAGAAAGGCAGAGAGATTTAGGGAGGGAACTCCAAATCTTAGGGCCTAGACAGCTGAAGGCACAGCTGCCAATGATAGGGTGATTAAAATCAGGAATGTTCAAGAGGCCAGAATTGGAGGAGTGCAGAGATCTCAGAAAGTTGTAGGGCTGGAGGAGGTTACAGAGATAGGGAAGAGTGAGGCCATGGAGGGATTTTAAAACAAGGATTAAACTTGTAAAATTGAGGTGTTGCTGGTCCAGGAGCCAATGTAGGTCGGTGAGCACAGGGGTGATGGGTGAACAGAACTTGGTGGGAGTTAGGACACGGGCAGTCGAATTTTGCATGAGCTCAAGTTTATGGAGAGTGGAAGATGGGAGGCAGGCCAGGAGAGCTTTGCAATAGTCGAGTTTAACAAAGACATGGATGAGGGATTCAGCAGCAGATGAGCTGAGGCAGGGACGGAGTCGGGTTGTGATACAGAGGTGGAAATAGGTAGCCTTGGGGATGGAGCGGTTATGTGGTTGGAAGCTCTACTCGAGATCAAACACGACACCTTGATTGCGAACACTTTGGCCAGGTAATCAGATAATCATCTGAATCCAGAATTAAAAGTGGGTTCAGGCGACAATGCAAGTGCAGTACCCTTCTTATTTACTCTATATTGGCATCCAGGAAGTTGGAGGGGGAGAGGCAATGGGGATAATCGGCCCCTCTGGTTGACTTTCCTGTAAAAATACAATTCTGAATATGAAATTGAAATAGTTCGACACAATGAACACTGCAACATGCTTTTATTGTTCTGTTATGTGCAGTTTATAACGTGTTCCTGTTCTTGCTTGTTTTCTATTTCTCATCTCACAAACAATGCTTTGCTTTCACTTCTGTTTTTACTTTTTTATATACTCTCTCTCCTTCCCCCTCCCCAGGAACTATCATTTAGCTTTTTCCAATTCAGTGTTTTGCAATGTTAGAATGTTCTTGCTGGAGCAACAAATCATACAATCATAGAATCATAGAAATTTACAGCACGGGAAGGAGGCCATTTTGGCCCTTCATGTCTGCGCCGGCCGACCAAGAGCTATATAGCCGAATCCCACTTTCCAGCTCTTGGTCCGTAGCCCTGTAGGTTACAGAAATTTAAGTGCACATCCAAGTATTTTTTTTTTAAATGTGGTGAGGGTTTCTGCCTCTACCACCCTTTCACCCAGTGAGTTCCAGACCTCCACCGCCATCTGGGTGAAGACATTTCCCCTCATATTTCCTCTATACCTACTCCCAATTATTTTAAATCTATGCCCTTGGTTGTTGATTCCTCTGCCAAGGGAAACAGGTCCTTTCTATTCACTCTAACCAAGCCCCTCATAATTTCATACAGCTCAATAAGGTCTCCCCTCAGCCTCCTCTGTTCCAAAGAAAACAGACCCAGCAACTCCAATCTTTCCTCATAGATAAAATTCTCCAGTCCAGGCAACATTCTCGTAAATCTCCTCTGCATCCTTTCCAGTGCAATCACATCTTTCCTGTAATGTGGTGACCAGAACTGCACACAGTACTCCAGCTGCAGCCTAACCAGTGTTTTATACAGGTCATACATAGCCTCCTTGCTCTTGTATTCCATGCCTCGACTAATAAAGGCCAGTATTCCATATGCCACCTTATCTACTTGGCCTACTAACTTCAGGGATCTGTGGACCTGCATTCCAAGATCCCTTTGTTCCTCTACACTTTTCAGTGTTGTACCACTTAATGTGTATTCCCTTGCTTTGTTAGATGTCCCCAAATGCATTACCTCACACTTATCCAGATTGAATTCCATTTGCCACTGTTCTGCCCACCTGACCATTACATTGGTATCTTCCTGCAATCCGCAGTTTTCTTCTTCATTATTAACCACACAGCCTGTTTTAGTGTTATTCTTAATCATACCCCCAACATTCAAGTCCAAGTCATTAATATATACCACAAAAGGCACGGGACCCAGCACTGAGCCCTGAGGAACCCAACTGGATGCAACCTTCCAGTCACAAAAACACCCATCAACAATTACCCTTTGCTTCCTGCCTCTGAGCCAATTTTGAACCCAACTTGCCACTGTGCCCTGGATCCCATGGGCTTTTACTTTTGTCTGCCATGTGGGACCTTATCAAAAGCTTTGCTAAAATCCATATATACTACATCATATGCACTGCCCTCATCGACCCTCCAGGTTATCTCCTCAAAAAATTCAATCAAGTTAGTCAGACATGACCTTCCTATAACAAATCCATGCTGACTGTCCTTGATTAATCCGTGTCTTTCCAAATGAAGACTTATCCTGTCCCTCAGGAGTTTTCCCAATAATTTTCCCACCACTGAGGTTAGGCTCATTGGCTTGTAATAATAACTTTTTATTTATTTATATAAATTAATTTACATAAAGTAATTACTCGGTCTATCCCTTTCTCCCTTATTAAACAAAGGTACAACATTAGCAGTCCTCCAGTCCTCTGGCACTACACTAGTAGCCAGAGAGGACTGGAAAATGATGGTCAGAGCCTCTGCTATTTCCTCTTTTGCTTCTCTTAACAGCCTGAGATACATTTCATACGGGCCTGGGGATATACCTACTTTCAAAGTTGTTAAGCCGCTTAATACTTCCTCTCTCACTATATTTATCTCATTTAATATTTCACACCTCCTCCCTCATTGCAAAGTATTAATTAAGAATCATACCCACGTCTTCTGCCTCTACACAGAGATTTCCTTTATTGTCTCTAATAGACCCTATTCGTTCTTTAGTTGTCCTCTTGTCTTAATGTATTTATAAAACATCTTTGGGTTTCCCTGATTTTACTTGCTAACATTCTTTCATGCTCTCTCTTTGCTTTTCTGATATCTTTCTTAATGCACCCCTACACTTCCTATACTCCTCTAGAGTTTCGACAGTATTGAGTTCTCGGTACCCGCCAATAAGCTTCCCTTTTTTTCTTTTTCTTACCCTATATGTTCCTTGACATCCAGGGAGCTCTAGATTTGTTAGCCCCACCCTTTTGTTTTAAGGGAACATACTTGCTCAAGATCTCCTTCTTGAATGCCTCCCACTGCTCTGACACTGATATTTTTTTAAAGGACCTCAACACTCGACTGCAGATAGAATATCAATCATACTGAATTTTATTTTACTGCATGTTATAAGGGAATATTATACCCTATGGGCTAGAAATTGAACTTTTGGCGATAGCCGTATTTATTCGGCATTTTTGCGCCAAAATACCGTTACCAATACCACTATTTTTTAAAGTGGTAAAATTGGCAACGAAATGCGTCTGATGGTAAAAATCGGCATTGCACAAGGATTTGCGGTGGAAACCGCGGTCCTTGCCAGCTTTAGGCTGAGGCCGATTACCGTTAAAAATAAAATTGCAAAAGACAAAAAAATCAAAAATCACAAAACATTTAACTAAGTAATTGCTGCAAAAGAAATTGAAAATAAAAACTTTAACTTTCCTTTCTGGCAGGTTTCGTACTTACACTGTTTCTGGGGCTGCTGTGCAGCTTTTTAACTGGTGGTTTTTTTCGCAGAGAATACGGGTGTGCTGAATGGCCAATTTAAAGCGAAATCGCTTTTTTGGCATTGCATGATGGCGGTCCGCTCTTCAGTGGTATTTCAAAACCTCCGGCGCACAATTTTGGCCAATTTAGGTGGATATCTTTTAACGTCAAAAAAGGCGAAATAGCGCCGAAAAAATGGGTGCAAGACTGGCCAATTTCTAGCCCTATATGTATTGTAGCAGGTGTTATATAATGTGGATTTCAGTGCGTATTTGAAACAATATTTGCTAGCATAAAATGGAATCCAAAGATCTTCTACAGGCATATTTACAGAAAAAGGGTTGTCAAAGAGTGGTGCGGCCAGTTAAGGACCAAACTGGAAATCTATTGCTGGAGGCAGAAGGCATGGCTGAGGTACTAAATGAGTGCTTTGCATCGTTGTTTATCAAGGAAGAGGACTTTTCCAAAGCTATGGTAAATGAGGAGGTTGTCGGGATACTGGATGAGATAAAATTAGATAAAGAGGCAGTACTAGAAAGGCTGGCAGAATTTAAAGTAGATAAGTTACCTGATCTGGTGTAAGAATAAAAGTGTTCAGTAATAAAATTGATTCTGTGTATGTATAAATGCTGAAAGTGTAGCATATACGAAAAGACAGTTTTGAAAGATTCAAAATGGAAGCTCACAGACCTCCAGCATGGTGTTTGTATATTGTGTTAATTGGAAAGCCATTAACCTGATCAAGGAATGCCTCCAGACAGACATATGGGTGAGGAGAGCCAATAAGGAACTGCCCTGGAACCGAGATCCAATCCTGGGGCTTTCTGAGGAACAATGGTTTTGAGAGGTACAAGAACGCAAACCAAAGATTTTTCTCTCTTCTTCTCCTTCTCTCCTGAGCACAGAGCAGACCTCCTGCTGAAGACCAGCCGAAACAGCAAGCCGTGTGCTCAGCCAGCCAGCCAGAGGAAAGTGACGTATACCTTTTTATAAATCATTATTGTAACATTGTATCTGTTGTAACTAGTAACTGATGACTGCTGATAAATGTGCGTATGTGTGTGTGTTTCATAAACTGTTTGAATTGTTTTAAAAGAATCAGTCTCGCTGTCAATTTAATGCCAGAGATTTAGTAATCTTACACTGGATAGGATGCATCCTAGATTGCTAAGGAAAGTAAGTGTAGAAATTGTGGAGGCGCTGGCCAATGTTCGCTTTAATATTTTTTAGGTGCCCGTGCTGCGCGACAAATTCAAATATCCGTGCATGTGCAGTTTTTTTCATTCAGAAGCCGGTGAGCCGGCTGCGCAGGACCTCCAGATAGTTGCACGGCCGCGCAGCTTAAAGTGAATATCGGTGCTGGCCACAATCTTCCAGTCCTCTTTAGGTACAGGGGTAGTGCCAGAGGACTGGAGGCTTGCAAATGTTACACTCTTGTTCAAAAAAGGGAAACCCAGCAACTACAGGCCAGTTATTTAAAGTCAGTGGTAAGGAAGTTTTTAGAAACAATAATCCAGGAGAAAATTAACAGCCACTTGGACAATCATTCAGCCCGAAATTCAGTATCACTGGAAAGCTGGTGCTAACCCCACCTTTTTGGGGCCATTGGCGCCAATTTTTTTTCGTGGCTGGGCCACCCCATATTCAGCTCCAAAAGTAAACAAATGGGTTCCAGTGCTAATGAACCCTTCCAATGTGGATTTTTCAGCAGTGTGGCTGTCTTAATTTGAGCGTTATCACCACGGAGAAATTCAGCATGCAGGTAAGGGTTTCTAACAAGCCAGCTGCTCCCTGGTCTTTTTAAAGGCCAGGGTTTACGGCGGGGGGAAGGAGTTTGGAAGGAGGTTGGAAGGATGGCTGGTGTAAGAGGTGCAAGGAGAGCCAATAGGTTTACTGTTATGGAGCTGGAGACACTGATGGACAATGTGGAGGACAGAAGAAGAATACTGTTTCCTGACGTGGGGAGACCTGGCAGACCGCCAGTACATAATGCATGGAGGGAGATTGCAGGGGAGGTGTCAGGCACCTCCATATATGTGAGGGCGCACCCTCCCAGGAGGGTGCTGGCCAGTCTGCGCCCGGCCCTTCCAGGGCGGCGATGGGTCGATGCCTCATAACTATTGGGTGACGGGGATCCTACTCCTCCTCCTCCTGCGCCTCCTCAGGTGGTACTGCTGGCTCAACCTCCAGTGGCTGTCCCCTCATGATGGCCAGGTTGTGCACCATGCAGCAGACCACAACGATTATGGAGACCCATTGAGGAGAGTACTGCAAGGTGCCACCAGAACGGTCCTCTGCTTAAGGATGCCTATGCACTGTTCGATGATGCACCTGGTGGCACAATGAGCTCTAGCTCTGTCCTGGAGTTTTGCAGTGGAGTGAGCAGCCAAATAAACAGGGGATATCCCTTGTCGTCAAGCAGTGAACCGCAATCCTGATTCGTGCCAGTCAAGATGGTGGGTACACAGGTCCAGCGCAGAATGAACGAATCATAGCTGCTGCCTCCCTTACCCACTGCCTCTCTGCACGGTGCTGATGGCAACGCCTTCTCCTGCATGCCACCCTGCTTCTAACTATGTGTACCAGGTGTCACCCTCCGAACACTCCTCCCATGCTCAGTGTGAACCCTGCCATGCAGGTCCCTGCAGCCCACAGACCTCCACTAAAGACTCAGACCTGAAAGTTGTATAAAAGTTGTGCAAACCTCTGAGCAGCACTCAGCAGGTTAAATGAAACCAAAACAATTAATAAAACTATATAAAAAGCTAAATACTGCAGATGATGGAATATGACATAGAAACACTAATAATTAATACTATATGAAAAGCTAAATACTGCAGATGATGGATTCTGAAATAAAAGCACTAAAATTAATAAAACTATTTCCCTACCAAAGTGCCCCGATCACGATAACACTCCAGCGGTATCACGTTCAAGCATCGACTCGAATACCTCGCGGGGGCACTGACTGAATAAGTCCTACTTTTTTTGAGGTGAAAATCGCTGTGGTGGCCGTTTTCCAGTAGCCCGCACACTAATTAACTCACCGCAGGAAACCCTCCTTTAATGTGGCTTCACCCTGCCATTTCCGGCGGAAGTGCGCACCGCTCAAATCCCCCCCCCCAAGCTGAATATGGCTTGGGGAGGGAAAAGTACCTGACCGTGGCGCTTTTTTCAATCGGCCGCCCAAACCCTGCAGTAGCCGTCCCTTCGGGGATGGTGAATTTCGGTTGCATGGACTTTTAAAGGAGAGCCAGCACAGATTTGTCAAGGGCAAATTGAGTTTTCTGATGAGGTAACAGAGAGGGTGGATAAATGCAGTGCAGTTGATGTTGTGTTTATGGACTTTCAAAAGGTGTTTGATGAAGTACCACATATTTGGCTTGTTGACAAAACTGAAGCCCATTGGATAAAAGGGGTAGCAGCAGCATGGATACAGAATTAGCTAAGGGATAGAAGACAGAGAGTTGTGGCGAATGGCTGTGTTTTGGACTGGAGGGAGGTATACAGTGGTGTTCCCAGAGTTCAGTACTAGGACCACTCGGGGTGATCCGATCTCTGATCCCCGGGGGGGGGGGGATTCAATCCCTGATCCCGAGGGTTGTCCAATCCCTGATCCAGGCGAGTGGGGGGGTGGGGGTTCCGATCCTGGAGGGAGGGCACTTGTATGGAGGGAGGGTCTGCTGGTGGGGGAGCTTGGGGCCCGAGAAGAAGCAATCCTGCTCCTCCTGGCCCACAAGGAGTGCTTGCCAAGGTTCTCCTCACCTTGCTGCAACAGGTTAAATCCAAGGTTTCCAGCCTATTTATTTAAAATGCCAACTCGCCTCCTGGGAGTGGTTTGGCTGTCCATCCCTTGTTCCGCCTCGGGTTGGAGCCGGCTTCACGACACACCTCAAATTTTTGGCAATTTAACCCCCCGACCTGCACCCACTCCCACCAGCTCCCTCGTATTAAAATTCCCCCCAATGTGTCCAATTCTGGGCACCACACTTTAGGAAGAACATGATGGCTTTGGAGAGGGTACAGAAAAGATTTACAAGAATGGTTCCATGGAAGAGGGAATACAGTTACATGGATAGACTGGATAAACCAGGGCTGTTTTCCTTAGAGCAGAGAATGTGAAGAGTAGATTTGACAGAGATGTTTAAAGTCATGAAAGGTTTAGATAGAGTAAATAAAGAGAAACTGTTTTCAATTGCTGAAGGGTCGATAACCAAAGGGCTTTAATGTCAGCTGTGGCTCAGTGGGTAGCACTCTCGCCTCTCAATCAGAAAGTTGTGGGTTTAAGTCTCATTCCAGGGACTTGAGCATAAAAAAATCCAGGCTGACACTCCAGTGCAGTGGATCTTTTGGATGAGACGTTAAACCGAGGCCCTGTCTGCTCTCTCAAGTGGAAGTAAAAGATCCCATGGCATTATTTCAAGGAAGAGCAGGGGAGTTATTCCTAGTGTCCTGGCAAATATTTATCCCTCAATCCACATAACAAAAAAACAGACTATCTGGTCCTTATCACATTGCTGTTTGTGGGAGCTTGCTTGTGTGCAAATTGGCTGCCACGTTTCCTACATTACAACAGTGACTACTTCATTGGCTGTAAAGTGTTTTGAGATATCCGGTAGTCGTGAAAAGCACTATATAAATCCAAAACTTTCTTTCTTTCTTTCTTTAAGGTGATTGGCAAATGAACCAGAGGCGACATGAGGAAAAACTTTTTTATGCATTGAGTGGTTAGGATTTGGAATACACTGCCTGATAGGGTGGTGGATACAGATTCAATCGTGGTCTTCAAAAGGGAATTGGTTAAATACTTAAAGGGGAAAAATTTGTAGGACTATGGGGAAAGAGCAGGGTAATGGGACTAATTGAATAGTTCTTTGAAAGAGCTGGCACCAACTCAATGGGCCAAATGGCCTCCTTCTGTGCTGTACTATTCTATGAATCAAACTTTGGATTATTAGGGCACAGCTTTACAGAAGGAAGTATCCAGTGCAGTCGTCCACTTTGATTTCTACACAAAATGGCTGCTTCTATGCTGCTGCGTATCACCTTTTGTAAAGCAGGATATCAAGAGGTCAATTGACATAAAGCATAATCAAAACTAGCATTGTGGCAAGCAAAATTGGCTGAACAGCACCCATTTTTCAGGCACTAAATGTCTAAGCCTTCAATATGGCGGGCAGGAAGCCCACGCACCTTTCCAGTCAGAAGTGAGGTACGTGTGGATCTGTTAGGCGAAGTCGTACATTGAAACAAAACATTGACCCCAACTGAAGAATGGAGATTGGGTCAAAGTTAAGTGCCAAAATCGTAGTGATAAGCCCGCATCTTCACTTTCACCTCCAAAACAGATCGGGCGAAAGTTCAGCCCTTACACCTACGAGCTCAATGATGGAACTCGGTGGGATGCTCGTAGACTGATCCCAACTCACAGGCCAACAGACCAGCAGGATCAAACAGAGGCACCATTCTGTTTCCCAATCAAAAACCTTGATCAAACGCCACAAGCTCCACGCCAGTCTCAGCGTATCAGAACATGGTCCTGGCTATCTCAAGGATTTTGTCTGTTCATAGACTGTGTTTTCAGAAGGGGGGAAATATGTTGTGTTCATACTCTATTTGTTTGTTATAGGACACTAGACAGGCATTAGGACCCTGTGGGAGCTTTTCTGCTGTAAACAAGCTGGTTTATGCTGGTTTTGGAGACACCATTTTGGGAGTTGTTATAAAGGACACAGTTAATTTCACTTCTCCTGTTTCAGTTAGTCTGTTATTTACGTACACAACTCAGGGGCAGACTCAATCATTGGGAGAGGAGGCAGCATGTTGGCTAATGATGGGGGAGAGGGGTGATGTGGGGGGGTGGGAGTGGGCACAGCCGTGGTCAAGGCATACATGGACTCATGAGATTGCCATTATTGATGTTCCACGGATTTGACCACTATGAAGAAATTGTCATAATGTCCTGCGACATCATCCCATTCATGCTTGAGTTGGACTCCTCCATTCTCTCTGCAATTGTGATCAGTGTACTTGGAAGGCCTGTCAATACATCACACATTCTCTGCTGCTCCTCAATGATTATCCTTTTCATCAACACTCCCCGGTGTCCAGCTGAGCAGAGCTTGGAGAGGCCCTATGACGGGGACTCTCCACAGCTGTTCCTGCCACCACTGTCTGCTCTTGCTCACTTGTGAAATGTGAGTCACCAGGTGAAAACCCAACATCTGCCTTATTGGATCCACTGAAGTGCGAGTATCTGCGCTGGTGCATGGTAATACATGTCCTGTCATGGTGCACCCTCAAAAGGCATCACCTCCTCTGAGGATTCGTCACCCACGAGGTCCATGGACTCCTGCTGCATGTGTGAAGGCCCTGGCAGAGAGAAAATATATGAATTATTACTGGCAAGGTAAATAAGTTGCAAGTTATTATTATGAAGATGATCATATATCACTTGATATTGAAATTGTCAAAATGACTGAATGTTGTATGACATGTGAGTTACTGTGTCAGTAGGTAGCTGGGAGTTAATGGACAGGGATGACAAAATGCCATTGATCTCCGGAGTTTCCTCCTCTGCAGTTATTAGCTGGGAAATCTGTGGAGGACCACCTCCGGTTCGCTCCCTCTTCCTAGTGTTCTATGCTTTCTTCTCCTTCAATGGGAAAAGAACAGACCTATCAGTGAGTGTATTGGCATGTGTTCACCTGGTGCATGCAAGGCATTTGTGGGGGACCATCAGAAAACATAAAATTGCATAAAGTTGAGGGACAGAGATGGATAGATAGATGAGGGTGTGAAGAAGTGCATAGAAAGAGAAGAATGGATGCGCTTGCAAGGTGTGATGGATTAGGATTGACAAGGTGGCGTGAGGGGGTGGGATGATGCATACAGCATGGTGTAGGTGAATGTGTGGCTGCACCCCTTAAAGGTCCTTATAGCGTTTCCTACACTGAATCCAGGAGCATAGCACAATGCTCCTGCTCTTGATCACCTGGGCCACCTCCAGCCATGACGTCTTTGTGTCAGCAGTAAGTTTCTTCCTCCTATTGCTGGCTTCTCACAGCCCTCAGCAGTACACCAAGGGAGGGGTCATTGAAGCGTGGTGCAGCCTTTGAGCATCCTGAATCCATTGTCATACCTTGTATTTTCCTTCCAACTCCAAACTCCTCCAAATTCCATCTTCGGATAAGCCCTTTAAATACTGGAGTTGAAATGTGTCTTGCGGGTTCTCATCATGCCCGCTGCCACGCAATGGATTCCAACCCTGGAAGTAAAATGATAAGCTGGCAGTGTTAAAATGCCACTGACAGATGGGCTGAACTTACTTCCAGGTTTCCTACACGATATCAGACTCCGCAGCCGCCCCCCCGCATCGCGCCCCCAACGCACCTCCGAGTTAATATCGGGGCCATAGTTTCTGATGCTTGAGTTAAGCTTTGTGGGAACAGTGCACACAATCAGTGACAGAGTGGGAATGGGATAGGGAAGTTAAAGTGACAAGCTATAGGTAGCTCAGGCTCACACCGGGGGACAGAACAGAGATGTTTGGCAAAGTTAATCATGGCCAACGATGGATGTGGACCTATTCCAGGCACTTCATGATAATCTGTTTTTGTGATGTTCATTGAGGAATAAATATTGGCCAGGACACCGGGGCTAACTCCCCTGCTCTTCTTCAGAATAGTGCAATGGGATTTTTTTACGTCCACCTGAAAGAGCAGACGGGTTCTCGGTTTAATATCTCATCTGAAAGATGGTACCTCCAACAGTGCAGCACTCTCTCAGCACTGCATAGGAGTGGCAACCTAGATTTATGTGCTCAAGTTCCTGAAGTGGGACTTGGAACCCACAACCTGCTAACTCAGAGGCGAGTGTGCTACCCACTGAGCCACAGTCGCAAGCTTAAGATCTGAGCCGCAAGTCTGAAAACTGTATGATCGACTGCACAGTACTATTGATCTCAAATTAGCAAATTCATTGACAGAAAATCCGATGGCACTTAACATGAGATGACCTTATACTGTAGCAGCGCAAGCTCTATCCAGAAAGAACGACAGGAATTTATGTAAAACTGCAGGAATTGCTATAAAACTGTTTCTACACATCCACAGCAATTTCAGCCTTAACCTTTAGAGTACCAACAGGTCCAGCGAAATAACTATTTTCCAGGGCCGCGTGGTTTTTGTAAGTTACCAGCTCACATAGCTTGATCTCGAATCAAACAGTTACATTACAATGCTAGCACTGACGAAATGGAATCGTTTTAGTTATGTAATAGATTAACCCTATCTGCTACTAAACTACTAAAATACAATTTTTAATGGGTTTTATTTTAATTTTAATTCTGTTCCCTCTACTATTTTATTTTCTCCTCACACTCTCTATCTAAGTTTTTAAACTTTAATTTGTACTTTTTTTCTACCTTATGCAACATGATCTATCCTGTTTTAATTTCCATGGGGGTTCTCCCGATCATCTGCTATAACTTCAGTTCGAGCATCCCCGGAAATCTTGGAGAAATGACCGTTACATAAATGTTGTTTCTCTCGCTCATGAATCTTTTCATATATCCCATCTTTGTTCTTAACCCCCACACATCCCTACACGAACCCTTAACTATTCCTTGGCCTTCCGACTCTCCTGCCCTTGTCCCAAGTTAACTCTATTGAATAAGCCCACAGCTTACCTCGTGCCATCCTCCCAAATAGTTGTGATTTTTGACATACATATGGGGATAAACGTCCCGCGGAGGTTTTTCCCGAACTCCTACTGTAACTTCAGCAGAAAATCAATAGGATGCCTTGGAGAAACTGCGTAACAGGCCATTAATGCCACTTCTCCAGAGGTTCCACCACACCTCCGTCAAAGCTGCTGCAGGAGATTGGGAGAACTGCTGCAGGAATTCTACTTCGGTATATTTTTTGCCATGTTGGAGCTGACTTTTCATAGATATATATAAATATTTTTATTGCCTCCATACTACTACTTTGGCTTTATAGCGAGTTAATGGATCCCACCTACATGTAATGAAAGTGAGATAATACAACAGGAGGAAACTGCGATGTAAAGCTGTGTGTGATCAGACTGGTTCTGTTTCATCTTTCACCCTCGCAGGCAAACAACTGCATTGTTGCTGGGGATAAGGCCTGTTTAAAATAAGTACACAAATGAATGCAGTATAAGCGCCAATTGGAAAATATACACCAATGATTCTGATGTAATAAAAAGAAAGAAGAAATAACACACATTTACATAGCATAAGAATGTTAACTCTTAATCAAAAAAAAACAGATTTTGTAACTAACAATATACCTGGTTGGGGACGTAACATTGCCAAGGCCGGACATTCTGTGCCCGGCGCAGAAGTCCTGCCCCAGAAGTGAAATTGAGGTTACCGCCCCTCACAGGAAGTGGGGTGCAATGTCGCGGGCTCCACTTCCTCTCGAGGCAGATCGGGGGCGCTACATGGGCGCATCGTGGAACCCTATGCGGCCTCTCCACGTAGCGCTGAAGCTTTTCAATGCCCCCCAGCCTTCCGTTAAGGGAGAGGAAGGCTGCGAGCTCTGCAGGCCTTTTAATGGGCCCCCACTCGACCACCAGCAATGCAGGGTGCCGTGGCCACAGCCCGGCACCGAAATGGAGTACCGGGTACATGGTCGCGGCCCGGACCCCGCGACATCGGTGGACAAAGGCCCGGCCAGTGACTTGAAGAAAAAAAATGGTGGTCCGCGGCGCAGCGCACCTCCCCTTTAACTTTCGCCCCGCGAGCGAAGTGCGGCCCGGTTAGTGCCACATGAGACTCTGCCCTGACATTACCTGCAGCAGCCGCACGGGCGCGGCAAAATTTCCACCACAGGCGGAAACGGGCTGCCGCGGGTCCACACCTGGAGTATTGTGTACAGTTTTGGTCTCCTAATCTGAGGAAGGACATTCTTGCTATTGAGGGAGTGCAGCGAAGGTTCACCAGACTGATTCCCGGGATGGCAGGACTGACATATGAAGAAAGACTGGATCGACTAAGCTTATATGCACTGGAATTTAGAAGAATGAGAGGGGATCTCATAGAAACATATAAAATTCTGATGGGGTTGGACAGGTTAGATGCAGGAAGAATGTTCCCGATGTTGGGGAAGTCCAGAACCAGGGATCACAGACTAAGGATAAGGGTTAAGCCATTTAGGACCAAGCTGAGGAGAAACTTCTTCACTCAGGGAATTGTAAGCCCATGGAATTCTCTACCACAGAAAGTTGTTGAGGCCAGTTCGTTAGATATATTCAAAAGAGAGTTAGATGTGGCCTTTATGGCTAAAGGGATCGAGGGATATGGAGAGAAAGCAGGAATGGGGTACTGAAGTTGCATGATCAGCCAAGATGATATTGAATGGTGGTACAGGCTCGAAGGGCTGAATGGCATACTCCTGCACCTATATTCTATGTTTCTAAAAGGGGTCGCCGTGCACAGCGATGATCAGCGCACTCAGTAACATTGGCTTCATCAGTGGCAAAGTTCACATAATTGGCTGATTTGTCAAAGAGGGCATCAGTGACATGTGTGATGCATCTGTGGGCGGCCTACTGTGAGATCCCGTATATGTCTGCTGCAGATCCCTGGATGGAGCCTGAGGTGAAGAAGTTGAGGGTCGCTGGTGAAAGCCAGTAGTAAGGCGTCTCCACCCACTCCTTTGGGCTGATGATCTTGCTCCAGCAATTTGAAAATGTCTGCGCTGACCTGGCGCGATAGCAGGAGTCTCCTTTGGCACTTCTGCTCAGTCATGTTGCAGAAGCTCATTCTCTGGCTGTATACTCTGTGTTGTGGGTAACACCTCCGGTGCAGTGCAGCCCTGCGTTAATGCCCTCTGTCCTGTGGAGTATCAGGTCGTTGAGGAGAAGGTTGGTGATGTTGTTGCTGCTGTTAAGGGAATTGAGGACGGAAATCGTGGAGGTACTGGCCATAATATTCCAATCCTCCGTAGATGCAGGGGCGGTGCCAGAGGACTGGAGAATTGGAAATGTTACACCATTGTTCAAAAAAGGGTTCAAAGATAAACCCAGCAACTACGGGCCAGTTAGTTAGTCTTGGTAGTTGGGAAGCTTTTAGAAACAATAATCAGGGACAAAATTAATAGTCACTTGGATAGGTGTGGATTAATTAAGGAAAGCCAGCATGGATTTGTTAAAGGCAAATTGTATTTAAGTAACTGGATTGATGAGGTAACAGAGAGAGTTGAGGGTAATGCGGTTGACTTGGTGTACATGGATTTCCAAAAGGAATTCGACAAAGTGCCACATAATAGGTTTGCCAGCAAAGTTAAACCCATGGAATAAAAGGGACAGTGGCAGCATGGATACAAAATTGGTCAAGTAACAGGAAACAGAGAGTAGTGCTGAACGGTTGTTTTTTTTGATATATATGAATGACTTGGGCACAATTTCAAAATTTGCTGATGACACAAAACTTGGGAAGTATAATGAACTTTGAGGAGGAGAGCGATACATTTCAAGAAGATACAGACAGGCTGATGGATTGGGAGGACACGTGGCAAATGAAATTTAATGCCGAAAAGTGTGAAATGATACATTTTGGTGAGGAAAGAATGAGGAGAGAAAACATAAACTAATGGCACAATCCTAAAATGGAAGCACGAACAGAGAGACTTGGGAGTGTG
Organism: Pristiophorus japonicus; assembly: GCF_044704955.1. NCBI lineage: Eukaryota > Metazoa > Chordata > Chondrichthyes > Pristiophoridae > Pristiophorus > Pristiophorus japonicus. The sequence continues at coordinate 321,903,327 of NC_091978.1, read as the reverse complement.
TGTGCACAAATCATTGAAGGTGGCAGGGCAGGTTGAGAAATCAGTTAAAAAGGCTTACAGGATGCTGGGCTTCATAAATAGATGTATTGGGCTGGATTTTTGGGTTGTTTGTGCTCCGGGTTTCGCGGATTTTGACCCTCCGTGGTGAAAAATGGGGCGGGGAGATCTTTTGCGTCCGGTTGCTATCCTCTGGTCGGGTTTTACGGCGACGCTTCGAAGTACCGCCAGGAAGAGCTGTGCCGGGTATACAACAGCTCTCCTTGTAACACCAGCAACAGTTTGGACTCACACCCGACCCGTACGCCCCGAAATTTGCCACACGATGACCACCAGGGAAAACACAACGGTTCAGCCCTGCCGACGGCAGTGAGGTAGATAAATTGCAAAAAAGGTAAGTTCCAGTGTTTATTCTTTTATTTTTTTGTAGCGATTTGTTTTGTGTTGGTGTGGGCAATGTTTCTTGAATGTTTTAGTGAATTTTTTTTGTTTTTTTTCCCCCCTCCCAAGGCCTCTCTCGGACCGCTCCCGGTCCCGCATTTTAGTTGGCAAGGTTCTCGATTTTACACCTCAAAAGTCTTACAACTTCGGACCATATCGGAAAGAATGGGCTCCATGCTCTATGCAAAGTCTGGTGCCTAGTTTGAGCTAGACTCCTCCATGCTGTGCATTATTGTGCGCAAGCTCTTTGGCAGGCTGCCCAGCGCACCAAGCATTCCCTACTGTATATCCATTAGTCTTCTTCGGTAGCCTGGCCCATCAAAATATGCATTTGAGTCCTCTGCAACACACTAGTATCCAACCCCATTCTCTGGCGAACTGGCACGTGTGGCTTCCCATCCCCCCGTCCTCGCTCCTGTGCACATGCCTGGTGAGTCACCATGTGCCGATCGCTCATCGGACCATGTTTGTGTGCTGTCAATATCTGAGCTGTTGGCTGCAAAATGTAGATCCGGAAATGGTGTATCTTCATGAACACTGCGCTCATTTTCCTCCACTGAGGGGTGTCAGCATTCTCAGGAGCTGGAATGAAAGGGTTTAGGATTAGATAGTGGTGTGAGGGAGAGGAGAGAAAGAAGTGGGTATTGAAAGCCTCAGCCACTAGTCATGCACAGCGAGGTTCTTCCTTGTCAGAAGAGACAAGGAGGATTAGGTGTAAAGAACCCCTACAAGGCGTCCCCTCCAGCATCGCCACTGGCCACAACCTCCACTCTGCCCCTGCCCATGATTACCAGCACCATCTCTTCAAGGCGGCAAAGAGTGTCCAGATTCACTATTCCTCCTCTGGTGGCAGCCTGTTGCCTATTGGGTGATAAATGACCTCGGTAGAGGTCCGAATGATTCCTAGCTTAAAGAACCTCAGTTACTTAGATAGACTTAAGGACCTTAGTCTATTTACTTCAGAACAGTGTAGACTTACAGGTGACCTGATAGAGGTCTATTCAAGAATTAAAGGGCCGGATGGCATGCCTATTAACAGATTATTCCAGTTTAATGGATCACCTGAAGGGGTCGGAGAGAAATTTTCCAGGGTATTTTTTCCCTTATTGGCCCTGGGTTTTTTCTCTGTTTGCTTTTTCCAGGAGGTTACATGGTTGAGGGCAGTGTGAGGGTGGGGTGTGGAGGGGGTTGTACAGAGTGGGGGGGGGGGTGGCGGGGGAGTGTGAAATTCTTAATCATTATGAAGTGTGTAACTGGCTTAATGGACCGGCTGGTCTTTTCCTGCCTGTCGATTTTGTATGTTTGGATGTTAGGCATCATCTTCTCCTACAAAAAGGAGGGAAGTATGTCAGTGAGAGTGTTGTGAGATGTTTGAGAACGTGGCTGTCATGGTAGTGTGTCTGTGAGTTGTAGATGTGAAGTTTTCTATAGTGCTGAAAGTGTGAGGATGAGGTAAAGAGTGTTTAGTGAAGTGTGCTGTACTGATTGGTGCAGCGAGCAGGGTGGTGAGGGAAGGGAATCTTGTGAGTGCACAGCGTGTTCCAATGTAATGAGGCTGTGGATCCTAGAATCATAGAATCATAGAAATTTACAGCACAGCATGGTGCAACTGTGATGAGAATGCATTTGAACAGTGCTCTTACCTTGACAACTTTTGTCAAATCATTTTCCTGAAATTGACTTTGTGAGCAACCTCCTCACACTGACTCCTTATCAAATGCCTGGAAGGCTTCCTGCCCCCTGATAGATAAAGGATAACGGATGGAAGATGGGAGGTTAGCCAACAGAATATTGGAATAGTCAAGATTAGAGGTAACAAAGGCATGGATTAGGGATTGATCATCAGATGAGCTGAGGCAGGAGCAGAGTGGTGCAATGTTATAGATAGACAGATTTTTGAATGCTAAGGGAATAAAGGGTTATGGGGAGTGGGCAGGGAACTGGAGCTGAGTCCAAGATCAGATCAGCCATGATCTTATTAAATGGCGGAGCAGGCTCGAGGGGCCAAATGACCTACTCCTGTTCCTATTTCTTATGTTCTTATGTTCTTGGATTCTTAGGTTACAGATGTGGAAGTAAGCAGTCTTGGTGATGGAGCAGATATGTGGTCGGAAGCTCGTCTAGAGGTCAAATATGACACCAAGGTTGCGAACAGTCTGGTTCAGACTCAGACATTTGCCAGGGAGAGGGATGGAGTCAGTGACTAGGGAACGGAGTATGTGGTGGGGACCGAGGACAACGGCTTTGGTATTCCCTATTCTTAGTTGGAGGAAATTTCTGCTCATTCAGTACTGGATGTCGGACAAGTCATCTGACAAATTAGAGACAATGGAAGGGTCGAGACATGTCACATAATGCAGTCATATAATGCAATAAGATGCAAATTCCAGTACAATTATATAAGTTAAGTAACTATACATATATATGTTGGACCTGTAACTCCACGGGGTCTCCTGTATTAGATCGGCAGAATCCCCCAGGGAAATAGTGCAAATGTCTGAAAATAACCACTCACGCCTTTTCCCCAGGTGTTCTTCTGGTCTCCTGCCAGAGTTACGGGAGGAAACTGGGAGAACGCTCATGGAATTTCAGGGCCAATATTCCATTTGAAATGTTTTCATGAACTAATGCTGGCCAGAAACAATGGCCTCGAAATTAGGGAGCGGGTGGAAACATGCAGAGTAAGGATGGTGCGCAGACTACCAGCACCTGTTGAGAGCAAGGTAGGTCACACATAAAATCTGTGCTGCCTGCTTGCTATAATTCTTCAAGCGTGCAGCCAGTACTACCTATACTGCTCATTGGCTCTCGTGGCGGTGGTGCCGGTGGGGTTGGGCAATATCAGATGGCCGCGGCACAAAATAAAGGCAGGCAGCATCTTTTAAAGGGGAGGAGGATTGTGGCTGCAAGACCTGTTGTGCTACGACTTGGAATTGAAATGGCTGATCAGGGAGAGTGCAAGCATCAAGGTTTTCTGATGCTGCACTGGAAGTCTTAGTGCAGGAAGTGGAGAGGAGACAGAAAATCCTTTGTCCAAAATTCTGCTTCCGGTATTCTAATTTGCGCCAAGTCCCATTCATCCATCACCCCTGTGCTCGCTGACCTACACTGGCTCCCAGTCCAACAACACCTCAATTTTAAAATTCTCATCCTTGTCTTCAAATCCCTCTATAGCCTTGCCCCTCTCTTTCGCTGTAACCTCCTCCAGCCCCACAAACCTGCAAAATCTCTGCCCTCAGCTCTGGAATTCCCTCCCTATACCGCTCTGCCTTTATATCTCTCTCTCCTCCTTTAAGTCAGTCCTCTTTTACCAAGCTTTTGGTCATCTGTCCTAATATTTCCTTATATGGCTCGGTATCAAATTTTTTTTGATAATCACTCCTTGAATTAAATTTTAAACTGCAAAATAAGTGCAAGTTGTTCCTGTTGTTGTATATTTTAGAATCAGTAAAACAGGCGCACAAAACACTTTTCTGCAAATTAATTTTTTATCACTAGCTCTCTGTGATCTAAGTGAGCCAGTGAGTATGAACAACCCATCGAGGGTTGTTATTAATCTGCTCAATTTCCAGGCCTGTTTTGCAGCTTTTGGGAGGAAAGATTGTGCTTTGGTTGGGATGTTTCAAAATTATGTTGTTGATTGTTGTTATTTTTATGCAGTAATTTGCAGACAATTTCCGGAAGCTGAGGATCCCATTTTTCTGTGAGTTGTCAGTGATACCTTGTGGACAAAGGGAAGGAGTCAGTGACACTGCTGGAAACATTATTGGGCCGAGTGTTGGAGCCCACCTGATTTAGCCGCCCCAAAACAATGTACAGTGCACTTGTAGCAGAGTACAGGGACAGCAAGGAACTCGGAAGGCAAATGGTATGTTAGCCTTTATTGCAAGAGGCTTAGAGTATAAGAGTAAGGAAGTCTTGCTGTAATTATATAAAGCTTTGGTGAGACCACACCTGGAGTACTGTATGCAGTTTTGGTCTCCTTACCTAAGGAAGGATATACTTGCTTTAGAGGGGATGCAATGAATGTTCACTAGATTGATACTTGGAGAGAGAGGACTATCCTATGAGGAGAGATTGAGTAGAATGGTCCTAGATTCTCAGGAGTTTAGAAGGTTCTGGAGCGAAGAGGTTGTTTCTCCTGGCTGGAGAGTCTAGAACTAGGGTCATAGTCTCAGGATAAGGGGTCGGCCATTTGGGACTGAGATGAAGAGAAATTTCTTCACTCAGAGGGTTGTGAATCTTTAGAATTTTCTATCCCAGAGGGCTTGGATGCTCAGTTATTGAGTATATTCAAGAATAATAACGATAGATTTTTAGGCACTAAGGGAATCAAGGGATATGGGCAGGAAAGTGGAGTTGATGTAAAATTCAGCTATGATCTTATTGAATGGCAGAGCAGGCTCGAGGGGCCATATGGCCTATTTCTGCTCCTATTTCTTATGTTCTTATAACTGTTGCTATGGGTTTCATACCATGTATTTGTGTGTTTATTTCTTGGCATCATTAAACTAAGAGAAAGTGCTGATTTGCATTCTAGTCACATTCTGGTATAACAGCGCCATCTTGTGGTCAAAAGTTTCCTCTTCACTTTCAAATTACTGCAGTAAAGTTGCTCTGATAGCTACACAGTTAAGTATTTGTGCTACAGTGCAACACTCAGGTGCTTTCCAGACCTGGAAAACCCGTCCGACCATGGCTGAAGCTAAAATGGTGAAAAATGTGAAGCATGCAGCCTCATTTAATTATTTAAGTGAGCCACCCCACCTCCTGGGAGCAGGTTGGTTGTGTTATGTATGCAATAAAGGTTCAAACTGAGTACTATTTAACTAAGCAAGGCACAACCTTGCCTGTGCTTTATTTAGTCCCAAACTGTCTGACTCACAAAATGGCTGACCTTTTATACCCAAGCAGCATCATGCGTGCTGCTCAGTGGCCTCCAACAATGACACCATCTGGTGGCTACAAACAGCATGTACATACATGACAATACCCTCCTCTGAGATCGTATCACAGTCTTTCACAGGTTGAGATGGTCCGGTGCTTTACGCTTCCGAGTTGACCGTCTCAGTTCGATTCCGGCCTTGGATGAATGTGCGGAGTCTGTTGTGGCTGGTGGCTGGATGTCCGACTTGTTGGGGGTGGCAGTGGCCATGTCAGGAATTGCAAGTCCATTTTTATTGAACAAGTCCGTGATGGGAATTCCGGGGTCACTGATAACCCTTGAGTCCACTGAAGGCTGCTGGTAGATTAGTTGGTCGTCGACGATTTCTTCATCCGACTGCTCTGGCTTGTCTGTGTGCCTCAGCTTTGTTTGATCCATGTGTTTCCTGCAAGTTTGCCTATTCTTGAGCTTAATAACAAATACTCTGTTGCCCTCCTTGGCCATGACCGTATCAGCGATCCATTTGGGACTCTGACCATAATTCAATACATATACAGGATCACTTGCAGAAATCTCACGTGACACAGTTGCGCGATCGTGGTACCCTTGTTGACTCTGTCTTCTGTTTTCAACATGATTACTTAAATCCGGGTGTACAAGAGATAACTTGGTCTTAAGACCTCTTTTCATCATGAGTTCAGCAGGCAAGACCCCTGTGAGTGTGTGGGGTTTTGTCCTGTAACTCAGCAGTATGTAAGACAAGCGGGTCTGCAGTGACCCTTGGGTTACTCTCCTCATGCTTTGCTTGATAATTTGTACTGCACGTTCTGCTTGCCCGTTGGATTCAGGCTTGAACAGTGCTGACCTTGCATGTTTTATGCCGTTAAATTTTACAAACTCCTGAAACTCCTGAATGGTGAAGCACGACCCATTGTTGCTCACCACTATGTCAGGCAGACCATGTGTCGCGAACATGACATTGAGATTCTCTATGGTTGCCGTGGACGTACTGGATGACATGATTATGCATTCTATCCACTTCAAATAAGCATTCACCGCCACTAAAAACATCTTGTCCAGGAAAGGACCTACAAAATCTACATGGATCCTGGACCAAGGTTTGGATGGCCATGACCACAGACTCAGCGGCGATTCCGCTGGTGCTTTGCTGAGGTACATGCAGGTGTTGCACTGATGGTCGCATGCTTCCAGCTCAGAATCAATTCCTGGCCACCCTACGTGGGACCTGGTGATGGCCTTCATCATCACTATACCAGGATGTGTGCTATGTAATTCACGCACAAACTTCCCTCTCCCTTTCTTAGGCATTACAACATGATTGCCCCACAATATGCAATCTGCTTGAATAGACAGTTCGTCCTTGCGACAAATATACAGCTTGGCCTACTCGCACATTTGCTTAGGTATGGCAAACCAATCCCCTTTGAGGATGCAATCCTTTACCACCGATAATATCGACTCCTGGCTGGTCCAAGTCTTAACTTGTTGAGCCATTACAGGGGTACCTTCACTCTCAAAAGCATCCATGATTAACATTAAATCTGGCGGTTGTGGCGTTTCCACCTCCGGTGTGGACAATGGCAACCGGCTCAAAGCATCGGCACAATTCTCTGTGCCAAGTCTGTGGCGAATGACATAATCATAGGCAGATAATGTCAGCACCCACCTTTGGATGCAGGATGAAGCGTTGGTATTGAAACCTTTGCTCTCAGAAAACAACGAAATGAGCGGCTTGTAATCGGTCTCTAATTCGAACCTCAGACTGAACAGGTATTGATGCATCTTTTTAACACCATACACACACGCTAAAGCTTCTTTTTCTACCATACTGTAGGCTCTTTCTGTTTTAGACAAACTTTTGGATGCATATGCGACAGGTTGAAGTTTCCCCAACTCATTGCCTTGTTGTAACACGCAACCAATTCTATATGACGATGCATCACAGGCCAAAACTAAAGCTTTACATGGGTCATAATGTACCAGCAGCTTATTCGAGCAAAACAGATTGGTGGCTTTTTCGAAAGTTCTGTCTTGCAATGCACCCCACACCCAGTTGTCGCCTTTTCTCAATAGCATGTGCAGTGGTTCAAGTAAGGTGCTCAATTTAGGTAGGAAGTTACCAAAGTAGTTGAGTAGACCCAAGAATGAACACAGTTCCGTCACGTTCTGCGGCTTGGGTGCATTCTTGATGGCTTTGGTTTTCACCTCATTAGGTCTGATGCCATCAGCGACAATTTTCCTCCCGAGGAATTCGATCACGGTGCCATGAAGACGCACTTCGAGCGTTTAAGTCTGAGTCCCACTTTATCCAAATGCAGTAGAACCTCTTCCAGGTTGTTCAGATGGTCCTTGGAGTCACGACTGGTGATCAGGATGTCATCTTGGAACACAACAGTTCTGGGAACAGACTTCAGTAGACTTTTCATATTCCTCTGGAATATTGCTGCAGCTGAGCGAATTCCAAACGGGCAGCTGTGGTAAATAAACAGTCCTTTGTGTGTGTTAATGCACGCAAGTCTCTTCGATGTCTCGACCAATTCCTGCATCATATAGGCCAGTTTTGTGAATGACTTCCTCCGGCTAGCGTCGCAAACAAGTCATCAGCCTTCGGTAACAGGTACTGATCTTGTTTCGGAACCCTGTTGATCGTAGCCTTGTAGTCTCCACAGATTCTGACTATGCCATCACTTTCAGCACTAGAACAATGGGGCTTGTCATGTATGTAACCACAATGTAATACCACTGTATTACTGTATACACTCAACCTAGATGCACACCTTGACCACAAGGGGTGAACTTGTGGGAGACACTCCTTATCTGATCACACAGGTATAAAACGGGAGGTCCCACGCTGGGTCATTGTCTTTTGGAGTCCTGTAAATAAAGAGTTAAGGTCACAGAGTGACCTTGTCCCCAGAATGTGCCTCGTGTGGTTTCATACTGTAGAGTAAAGACTTTACATTGGCGACAAAAAACGGGAATTCACGACCCAAGAGAATGGCCACTGGTAGCACAGAGGAACGGTACTGTGTTGGGGAAGACTGGGACGATTTTGTCGAGAGGCTTCAGCAAAGCTTTGTTATGAAAGAATGGCCGGGGGATGCAGCGGCCGACAAGCGAAGGGCTCATCTCTTACCAAAGACTTACGCGCTCATGAAGGACTTACTAGCACCCGAAAAGCCGATGGACAAAACCTTTGAAGAACTTAGCAAATTGATGAGGGAGCACCTCAAACCAGCGAGTAGCATACATATGGCCTGACACAGATTCTACACCCACCGATGTCGTGAAGGACAGAGCATAACGGACTTCGTAGCGGACCTCCGGCGTTTGGCCAGCCGCTGTAAGTTCACAAATGCCTGTAGGGGGGAGATGCTAAGGGACTTCTTTATCGAGGGCATCGGTCATGCGGGAATTTTCCACAAATTAATTGAGAACAAGGATTTGACCTTGGAAGCGGCAGCATTGTTAGCTCAAACTTTCATGGCGGGGGAGGAAGAGACGAAAATAATATACGCACGCAATTCTGCCTCTAACGCGGCAATAGATCAGGGAGTTAACATCATCAATGCGACTCAGAGCCCTGCAGGCAGGCAGGGGCAGTCTGACACTCCCCAGGCAGCAATAGACACCAGAGTAGTACTTCAACAGAGACAATGGCAGGCTGAACAGACATTCACGCCATCACTGTGGACAATGCGGCCCAGGATGGGGCCATTGACACCCACTAATAGGGTACTTAAGAGCAGTCAAAGGGACAGTCAGCGCGGAATGCCTGGCCATAGTCCCTTTGTCCCCAACAATGGAAACTTTAACTCGTGTTGGAGGTGTGGGGGAAAACACTCAGCCAGATCTTGCAGATTTCAACAGTTTGTCTGCAGAAACTGCAACCACTTAGCTCGAATATGCAGGAAGCCTGCAACCAGACTAATATATGAGGCGGATGGACCAGAAGAGGGTTCTTTGAGGCAGGATGACTTTTGGGGCACATCGATGGACGCCGAGGTTCAGCGGGTCCATGTGGGGAATATTCACAGCTCATACACCAAAACGCCACCAATGATGATGAGGCTTTTATTAAACGCCTGGGGCCAGCCAGTCACTCATGGGCGTTCAGCAATTTGAGAAGCTATGGCCACTTAAAGCCAGTAGACCCAAACTAGCACGTATTGAGACACAATTACGGACTTACACAAAAGAAATCATTCCGGTGCTAGGCAGTGCAATGATGGCTGTCACACACAATGGGTTAGTGAATCGGCTGCCACTCTGGATTGTCCCAGGTAATGGTCCCGCACTGTTGAGGAGGAGCTGGTTAGCCGAGATGAACTGGAAATGGGGGGATGTTCACGCAGTGTCATCTGTGGAGCGAAGTTCGTGCTCACAAGTCCTACAACAATTCGATTCACTATTCCAACCTTGCGTTGGGACTTTCAAAGACACCAAAGTAGTGATACACATCACCCCGGACGCCAGGCCAGTGCACCACAAAGCCAGAGCGGTGCCGTATGTGATGCAGGAAAATATTGAGAGCGAATTGGACTGGCTGTTGAGGGAGGGCATCATCTCGCCTGTTGAATTCAGCGACTGGGCGAGCCCCATCATTCCCGTCCTAAAAGCGGATGGCTCTGTCAGGATCTGTGGCGACTACAAGGCCACCATCAATCGGGTGTCCCTACAAAATCAATACCCGCTCCCGAGAGCGGAGGACCTCTTCGCCATGCTGGCAGGCGGCAAGCTGTTCACCAAGTTGGACCTCACTTCAGCTTATATGACCCAGGAACTGGCCGACGAATCTAAACTACTGACCACCATCACCACGCACAAGGGACTGTTCGTTTTTAACAGCTGCCCATTTGGCATTCGATCAGCAGCCGCGATTTTTCAAAGAAACATGGAAAGCCTGCTTAAATCCATTCCTGGAACAATCGTATTCCAGGACGACATCCTCATCATGGGTCGAGACACCGAGGAACACCTCCACAACCTGGAGGAGGTGCTACACCGACTGGACCGGATAGGCCTGTGACTCAAGAAGTCTAAATGCATGTTCTTAGCTCCTGAGGTTGAGTTTCTGGGCAGGAGGGTTGCTGCAGATGGGATTCGGCCCACCGAATCCAAAACAGAGGCGATTCGACGAGCACCCAGGCCCTGCAACACATCGGAGTTGCGTTCATTCCTGGGACTGTTGAATTATTTTGGGAACTTTCTGCCGAACTTGTTGGAGCTGCTACACGTGCTCCTGCGTAAGGGTTGTGATTGGTTTTGTGGGGACTGTCAGGATCGGGCTTTTGATCGGGCACGCAACCTACTTTGTTCAAACAAGTTGTTGACCCTGTACAACCACTTTTAAACAAATCGTTTCTGACATGTGATGCATCGTCCTATGCGGTTGGGTGCGTGTTGTATCAGGGCAATGCTGAGGGTCAACTACAACCTGTGGCTTATGCCTCCAGGTCACTCTCTCAAGCAGAACGGGGATATGGGATGGTCGAGAAGGAAGCGCTTGCATGTGTCTGTGGTGTGAAAAAAATGCATCAGTACCTCTTTGGTAGGAAGTTTGAATTAGAGACGGACCACAAGCCATTAACATCCCTGTTTTCAGACAGCAAGGCTATCAATGCCAACGCATCTGCTCGCATACAGCGATGGGTTCTCATGCTGGCTGCTTATGACTACTCCATCCGGCACCGGCCCAGCACTGAAAATGGCGCTGACGCGCTCAGCAGGCTTCCACTGGCCACCACTGAGGGGGCAGCGGAGCAAAGCGCTGAGATGGTCATGGCTGTCGATGCCTTTGACAGCGCAGGCTCCCCCATCACAGCCCACCAGATCAAAATCTGGACAAACAGAGATCCCCTCATATATCTGATTAAGAAATGTGTCCTGAGTGGGGATTGGGCGCCCGCACACGAAGCATGCCCTGAGGAGGTCAGACCGTTCCACAGACGGATGGATGAGCTCTCTATCCAAGCCGACTGCCTACTATGGGGCAGCCGGGTAGTTATACCCCAGAAGGGCAGGAAGGCATTCATCAGGGAACTCCACAGCGAGCACCCAGGCATTGTGCTGATGAAGGCCATTGCCCGGTCACACGTTTGGTGGCCTGGAATTGATTCAGACCTGGAACACTGTGTTCGCAGGTGCACGACGTGTGCCCAGCTGGGTAATGCGCCCAGGGAGGCCCCGCTCAGCCTGTGGCCCTGGCCCACCTGGCCATGGTCATGCATTCATGTTGACTACGCGGGCCCGTTCATGGGTAAGATGTTCCTTATTGTGGTAGATGCGTACTCGAAATGGATCGAGTGCATCATTCTAAATTCATGCACGTCATCCACCACCGTGGAAAGCCTACGAGCAACCTTTGCAACCCATGGCTTGCCGAACATCCTGGTTAGTGATAATGGCCCATGTTTCACAAGCTACGAATTCCGAGAGTTTATGTCGGGCAATGGCATCAGCCACGTCAGGACTGCACCATTCAAGCCGGCTTCCAATGGCCAGGCAGAATGTGCGGTCCAAATCATTCAGCAAGGTATGCTCAGGATTCAAGGACCCTCCCTATAATGCTGCCTATTGCGTCTCCTGCTGGCCTATGGATCCTGACCGCACTCGCTCACGGGGGTCCCGCCCGCAGAGCTACTAATGAAACGGACACTCAAAACTCGGTTGTCCCTCATTCACCCAGTCCTGCCCAACATAGTTGAGGGCAAGCGCAAGTCACAAAACGAGTACCATGATCGTAATTCGAGGGGGGATGTATAGAAATAAATGATCCTGTATTCGTCCTCAATCACGCCATGGGGCCCAAATGGCTTGAGGGCATTGTAATTGACAAAGAGATGAATAGGGTCATCGTGGTAAAACTCAACAATGGTCAGATATGCCGTAAGTATCTGGACCAAGTAAAAAAAAGGTTCAGCATCAACACGGAGGAACCTGAAGAAGACCATGAGATGGAGCTCACAACACCACCAGTGAACGAGCAACAAGGGCAATCAGAAGAATGCACAGTCCCTGCGGTCAGCCCGGACAGTCCGGAATCACCACAGGTGACAGGCACTCACGTCAGTGTCCAACAACCAGAGCCCCAACTGCGGAGCTCCACGAGAGAGCGTAGACCACCTGAAAGATTGAACCTATGATCCCAATAAGACTTTGGCGGGGGGGGGGGGGGGGAGGTGATGTCATGTATGTAACCACAATGTAACACCATTGTATTACTGTATACACTCAACCTAGATACACACCTTGACCACAAGGGGTGAACTTGTGGGAGACACTCCTTACCTGATCACACAGGTATAAAAAGGGAGGTCCCATGCAGAGTCGTCGTCTTTTGGAGTCCTGCAAATAAAGAGTTAAGGTCACAGAGTGACCGTGTCCCCAGAATGTGCCTCGTGTGGTTTCGTACTGCAGATTAAAGACTTTACAGGGCTGGCCATTCATTAAATTCGACCGGTGATATGATCCCTTCGCGCTGGAGTCTGTCAAGTTCAATTTCGACCTTCTCCCTCATCATATACAGCACTGCCCGAGCTTTATGATGGACGGGTCTTGCATCTGAGTCCACGTGGATCTGCACCTTGGCTCCCTTGAAGTTGCCGATACCCGGTTCGAACAGCGAGAGAAACTTGCTCAATATTTGGGCACATGTATCTTCCTCCGATGACAACACCTTTATGTTGTTCTAGTCGCATCTGATTTTCTCCAACCAGCTCCTACCGAGCAGCATTGGGCCATTGCCTGGAACAATCCACAGCGGTAACTCGTGAACTGCACCGTTACACGACACATTAATTTGTGCACTGCCAATCACCATTATCAGTTCTTTGGTGTATGTGCGCAGCTTGGCGTTAACAGGGCTCAGCCTGGGCCTCGCAGTCTTAGTATCCCACATCTTATTAAATGCCCTCTCGTTCATGATCGATTGACTCGCCCCTGTGTCCAGTTCCATTGATACCGGTATCCCGTTAAACTTCACATTAATCAAAATTGGTTTATTCTTGGTTATGAAAGACTGCAGTCCATACATTCCTCCTCTGGCATCTTGGATTGCGTATCCGGATCCGCGCTAGTCTGACTCTCATCTTCCACGTGGTGTGTCACAGCACGCTTGCTCATCTGCGGACACTTGCACTGGAGATGCCCCACTCTTAGACAGCCTTTGCAACTATATTGCTTAAATCCGCACTGCTGGTGCCGATGATTTCCCCCACAACGCCAACATGGAGAAGTCGGATACATTCCCGCTGGCGGACTTTGGGCAGCCACAGGTTTCGCGAACGCAGTCGGATAGGCCCTGCCATGTGCTGCTTTGCCAAATGCCGATTTAATCGCATTTATAGTACTTGCCGAGGTTCAGTTTTTCATTGACTTTTGCTTTAAACTCCTGCCCGTCATCATACATGATTGAGCTATGTTGACGGCCCTTTTTAAATCCAACTCCTCCACCGCCAGAAGTTTGCGCAGGATCACCTCGTGGTTGATACCGATAACAAAGAAGTCCCGCAGCATGTCTTCCAACCCCATCCCGAACTTGCACGGTCCCGCTAGACGTCTCAGGTCAGCAACGAATTCTGCCGCACTCTGGCCCTCTGATCGAACGTGTTTATAAAACTTGTATCTCGAGATGATGATGCCATCGTCTGGCTTGAGCTGCTCCCGTACCAATGTACACAACTCCTTATGCGTTTTCTCTGTTGGATCACTAGGCATGAGTAGATTCTTTATCAGACCGTAGATCTTTGAACCGCACACAGTGAGGAACACGGTCCAGCACCAATCTGCATCGTTGACCCCCTTCATTTTGTTGGCCACGAAGTGCTGGTTCAAATGGCTCACAAAGTTTGCCCAATCTTCTCCCTCCACGAATCGCTCTAACAATCCAATCGTGCTCATTTTGCAAACAAAGGTTCTTGTATTCTTGTCGCCAAATATTATGTATGCAATAAAGGTTCAAACTGAGTACTGTTTAACTGAGCAAGGTACGACCTTGCCTGTGCTTTAATTAGTCCCAAAATGTTCTGAGTCAAAAAATAGCTGGCCTTTTATACCCGAGCAGCACCACGTGCGTGCTGCTCAGTGGTCTCCAGCAATGGCACCATCTGGTGGCTACAAACAGAATGTACATACATGACAGGTTGCCCACCTCCCTTCCCGCCTCTGTTAAAACCGGAAGTGGGCGGGTTCAGGGTGGATTGGGTTTGGGTTTGAGATTTTTAACGTTTTAACATCCCACCCGACCCAAACCTATCCGTTTTTGGGGGTTAAAATTCCCCCCAATGTGTTGAAGAAAGGTTTTGTGGGTCATGATGTTATGGTGCAATTATGTTTCACATGTGCCGTGCTTAATTTCTCATGGCCACACTATACATGTACAAACCACCAGAAGACACTTTGCCGCTGGTTTAGAGGGAAACCAGCAAGCAGTGTTACTGCTCTGTCAATTCAGGAGAGCAATACTCTTATGGCACTCTCCAAACACCTGGCCATAGCAAAAAGGAATCTCAATAAGATAAATAAGGCATGTCACCATCCCTGACCTGTAGTAAAATTCTCAAGTTTGCTCAAAATAGAATCATTGTGGAGGTGTTCATTCTCTCGATAAATCTGATATTTGCTGAGTGCACCTGGCTGCAATACAAATTGAGCATCGGGGGTGTTGCAATTGCTTGTTGCTGCTGAAGTTCAATATGTTGCAGATTATATTAGTGTGAGGGGGCGAAATTACCACTTTCAATAAGGCCCGTTAGTGCCGTTAAGGGGGCACAATCCCCTTTTCTCCCGGGGGCAGGTGGCGGAAGTGCCTCCCCGGAATTGCCCCCGTCATTGTGATAATGGCGATAATGGCTTTGCACTGTGTCTCCCGATTAGTGCCTCGGGTCGGGGCACACACGGCAATGACATCATCGGCGTGCGCGGCGACCCATTATCGGCTCATGCCGACCCCTTTGCGCACCACGGGTTTCCACCCCGCCCGGCATGCCCATCCCATTGGGCACGTACCGACCCCTTACCGCCCGATGGCAACCCCTTTCTGCCCCGTGAGAGCAAAGTGGCCGCCGCTCGGTGCTTGTTCCTGGTGGGCAGCTGCCAGTGGCTGGGTGGCGTATCTGCCCTTAAAGGGGAGGGCGCTCCACTGTGGCCGGCATTTTATTTTAATTGTCGGCCGAATCTGAAGTCGGCCCGACAATGGCGGCCACAGGGTCGGCCAGGCTGGCAAAACGCAGCCCGGCATCCCATCCTGGGTGCTGGACTGCTGGCCTGGCCGAAGCGCTCCCTGGTGGGCCAGTAGGTGACTCTAAAGTGGCTGCAGAGCTCGCAACGGGCCTCCCCTTTAATTTTAACCAGCGGCCGCCATTTTCAGGCGACTGAAAAGTCAGTCGACAGAAAAAAGATGGCGGCTGCAGCACAACCATGTCCCCTTTAAGGGCGGCTGGGGTGCTACAGCCTCCACAACTTCTCGCACCGATGACATCATCGCCGTGTGGCAGTGCGCTAATCGCAGTGCACGCACAAACCATATTTCGCCGCTGGAGCTCCGGGGGCAAATCCGCTTGCATTGATGTGACCGTCTCACCAACACGCTAACTCATCAGCGCACCATTAACGCTGGCCGGTAGTGCTAACTGGCCCTGTGCAAAGGAGCAATTTCACTTCCCATAGGAAGACTGTGTAAATGGCAGTGTTCTCGGTAAGTTGGCAATGGAAGGTTGGTAAAGGTTGGGCAAATCTCATCATATGTTGTTTTAGATTCATGTGCTTTCTCAAAGTATTTCAATGTCCTTTTGCTCAGCAGCAAGAAGAAATGTCAGTCACTATATATTTTTTTTCGTTCCTGGGATGTGGGCGTCGCTGCCAATGCATTAATTTCCCTTGAAAAGGTGGTGGTGAGCCACATTCAGAACTGCTGCAGTCTGTGTGGTGAAGGTACGCCCACAGTGCTGTTAGGGAGGGTGACGATGAAGGAACAGCGATATATTTCCTAGTCAGGATGGAGTATGCCTTGGAGGGGAATGTGGAGGTGATGGTGTTCCCATGCGCCAGCTGCCCTTGTCCTACTAGCTGATAGCGGGCAAGGATTTGATAGGTGCTGGTTGAAGAAACCTTGGCCAGTTACTGCAGTGCATCTTGTTGATGGTACACACTGCAGACAGAGTGCGCCACTGGTGGAGGCAGTGATTATTTAAGGTGGTGGATGGGGTGCCAATCAAATGGGCTGCAGTGTTCTGGATGGTGTCGAGCCTCTTGAGTGTTGTTGGAGCTGCACTCATCCAGGCAAGTGGAGAGTATTCCATCACACTCCTGACTTGTGCCTTGTAGATGGTGGAAAGCCTTTAGGGTGTGAGGAGGTGAGACACTTGCTGCAGAATACCCAGCCTCTGACCTGCTCTTGTAGCCACAGTATTTATGTGGCTGGTCCAATTAAGTTTCTGGTCAATGGTGAACCCCAGGATGTTGATGGTGGGGCATTCGGCGATGGTAATGCCGTTGTATTTTAAGGGGAGCTGGTTAGACTTTCGCTTGTTGGAGATGGTCATTGCTTGGCAGTTGTGTGGCATGAATGTTGATTTCCACTTATCAGCCCAAGTCTGAATGTCATCCAAGTCTTGCTTTATGTGGGCATGAACAGTTTCATTATCTGAGGAGTTGCAAATGGAACTGAACACAGTGCAATTAACAGCGAACATCCCTACTTCTGAGTTTATGATGAAGGAAAGTTTATTGATGAAGCAGCTGAAGATGGTTGGGCCTAGGACACTGCCCTGAGGAACTCCTGCTGTGATGTCCCGTGCTGAGAAGATTGACCTCCAACCACCACAACCATCTTCCTTTGTTCTAGGTATGATTCAAGCCAATGGAATGTTTTCCCCCTGATTCTCATTGACTTCAATTTTACTAGGACTCCTTGATGCCACATTCAGTCAAATACTGTCTTGAAGTCAAGGGCAGTCACTCTCACCTCACCTCTGGAGTTCAGCTCTTTTGTCCATGTTTGGACCAAGGATGAAATGAGGTCTGGAGCAGGTTATCGGTGAGTAAGTGCCACTTGATAGCACTGTCGACGACATCTTCCATCACTTTGCTGATGATTGAGAGTAGACTGATGGGGCGATAATTGGCTGGATTGGATTTGTCCTGCTTTTTGTGGACATGACATACCTGGGCAGTTTGCAATATTGTCGGGTAGATGCCAGTGTTGTAGCAGTACTGGAACAGCTTGGACAGAGACGTGGCTAGTTCTGGAGCACATCTTCAGCACGACATCTGGGATGTTGTCAAGCTCCATTGCCTTTGTTGTATCCAGTGCGCTCAGCCATTTCTTGATATCATGTGGAATGAATTGAATTGGCTGAAGACTGGCTTCTTCCATTTATGCTTGCAGATGTCAGGCCCCCCGTGGGCAGCGGAAATGGGGGCAGCGATGAGGGCAGAATTGGTAAGTGAGGCCGTCATTGAATGTGCTCACTACTGGAATGCGCCAGTGCCTACTATGCTTTTTCATCCAAAAGTGTGCTAGTTGCAGGCTGTATGCATCAATCCTCCACCTCCCCCTCACGGCAGCCCTTCTCCCATTTATGCTTGCAGATGAAACACCACCAAGACAGACAGCTGTGAGACCATATACAGACCTGAAGCGTAGGCTGCCTGCTATCTCCCCAAGCAGCGATGAGGACACTGAGGTCTCCAGTGATGAAGGCATGATATTCAGCACTCCCCGGCTCATGCCAAGAAATAATGAGGAAGAGGAGGATGAGGAAGAGACGAATAGCACAAGCATATCACTGCTTCCACCAACACGCGGCAGCTCAGATACTGGTGGGAGTGCACGGTCTGATATGGTTGACATGGTAGGTGGGGCGGCACTGGGTATTGCACCGGGGCCTAGTGGGCTGCAGCATGGTGATAGGGCTAGGTAACCTCAGGTGCCACCTCTCTGGGGGCGAGTCACACTGGAGTTCTGCTGAGGAGGACTCGGACGAGCCCATCGATGTTGCGGCTTATGAAAGAAAGGTAGAGGCCATGCATTCCCAGATGTTAGGGGCACTGACAAGGAAGTGGTCAGGAGTGTGGAGGAGTCCGTCTCCCGAATAGTTGACAACTCTGCGCACACCATGGAGCCCATCATTACCAGTGTGCAGGCAATGGTGGACACCCAGAGTGACCGTGCGGATCCAGCTGTGATGCCGTAACCTGCAGGTGATATGGCAGCTGCCATGTTAGCACAGGCGCGATCGAACGAGTGCATCGGTGCTGCATTGGAGAGGATAGCCGCAGCCCTGGAAGCTCCGAATGCTCTTCTGCTCTCTGGGCAACAGGCTGGTGGATTTGAGACTCTGGCTGCTCTCAGGCAGTCTCAGCTCGATGCCACCAGACACCTCACGGCTGGGTCAACAGGAGCCACGGGGGACCCTCGGGTCTTGCGCCACAGCGCCAACCTGACCTCCCTCAGCTTGGTGGTGGTGCTAAGGTGCTGCCCCCGGGGAGTGATGCAGGTTCCTTGGACCAGGATCCTGATGATGTGCTCTCTCTGGATCACAACATTCCTGGCCATAGACCTCCCACTCTGCCAGTGCCTCCACACATGGTTCCACTCGAGCCAAGCCAGGAGGGTTCTGGCCAATTTGCACCCAGCCCTTCCAGACCCAGAGATGTTCCAGGGCGTCCTAGAAGGACAGCTGTAGGTGCCAGACAACAACCACAGCAGCCTTCCCAGACCCATGATGCAGCCACAGGGATGACACTTAGGTGTAGTTTTAGGATAGTCATGCGTAAGAGGTGTTAAATTAAGATGCACAGGGGGAAAAATGATTAGAGTATAATATTGTTGTTTATGTTCTGTTTTTGCACTGATTTGGATAATTTGAAAAATCTTTATTTTTGGCACATATATCTGGCCAGGTGTTTCATTTGGGAGTGGGCAATTGTGCGTGAAGGCACTCATTGTGATAGTCATTGAAAGTGGGACCTGAAGGGTCATGTGTGCATGGGATTATCTGAAGTGAGCAGCTGTGAGACGCAGATGCACCTCTCTCCCAGGGTTGCGATGGGGACGACGTCTTCTAGCTTTGGGGTGACGGGGATCCTCCTCCTCCTTCTCCTCCTTCTCCTGTGCCTCCTCCTCATCAGGTGGTACTGTTGGCTCGACCTCCAGCGGCTGTCCTTCATGATGGCCAGGTTGTGCAGCATGCAGCAGACCACGAGGAGAGTACTGCAAGGTGCCACCAGAGCGGTCCAAGCAATGGAACCTCTGCTTAAGGATGCCTATGCATTCCTCGATGATGCACCTGGTGGCACAATGAGCGTCATTGTATGCATGCTCTGGCGCTGTCCTGGGTTTCCGTAGTGGAGTCCCTTGTCCCCAAGCAGCCTGATACATCCTTACTATACAGTATAAATACACACGAGGCCCAAGCTTGAGAGAAGGTCAGTCTGTGACCTGTCCTTTATTCCTTAGCACTCAAGTGATGGAAGTGGGTGGATCTTCCCCTTTTATACCTGAAGGTCCAGGTTAGGAGTGTCTCCCACAAGTTCACCACCTAGTGGTCATTGTTCTCACAGTGTACAACTTAGGTCAGATTATACATGGGTTACAATGCTGGTTGAATACATGACATCACCTCCCCCGCAAAGTCTTATTGGGATCACAGGTTGAGTTTCTCTGGTTGTTTACGCTCTCTTGTAGAGCGCCTGAGTTGGGGCTCCGGTTGTTGGTTGTTGGGCGCTGGCCTGAGTGTCTGCTGTTAGCGGTGCCTCAGGCCTATCCGGACTGCCCACAGTGACTGGGCTCTCCTCCCTTTGGTTCCGGTGTTCGGTCACCTGTGGTGGAGTGAACTCTATATCGTGTTCTTCCTCTGCTTGTTCAATGAGGTTGCTGAACCTCCTTTTTGTTTGATCCACGTGTTTGCGGCAGATTTGTCCATTGGTAAGCTTATCTACCAGAATCCTATTTCCCTCTTTGGCAATCACAGTGCCTGTGAGCCATTTGGGCCCTGCAGTGTAATTGAGAACAAAAACAGGGTCACTTACAACAATACATCGCGTCCTCGCATTCCTGTCATGGTAGTCATATTGTGACTGGCGCCTGCTCTCGACAATTTCTTTCATGGTGGGGTGTATAAGGGATAACCGGGTTTTGAGCATCCTTTTCATTAGCAGCTCTGCGGGTGGAACCCCTGTGAGCGAGTGTGGTCGGGATCTGTAGGCCAACAGGAAGCGTGATAAGCGGCTTTGTAGGGAACCCCCTTGGATTCTGAGCATCCCCTGTTTGATTATCTGCACTGCTCGTTCTGCCTGGCCATTTGAGGCCGGCTTGAACGGTGCCGTTCTGACATGGTTAATTCCATTGCCTGCCATGAAGTCCTGGAATTCAGTGCTTGTGAAGCACGGGCCATTGGGGGTCTGGGTGCTCTCTGGATCGCTTCCGTCTTGGACACAGTAGGGCTGATCCCGTCTGCTGCTACCCTCATCCCCAGGAATTCTACCTCTGGAGCTAGGAAGACGCACTTCGCCTTTTTCAGTCACAGCCCTACCCGGTCCAGTCTGCATAGCACCTCCTCCAGGTTGTGGAGGTGTTCTTCAGTATTTCAGTATCATAACCCGTGATGGGGATGTCGTCCTGAAAAACCACCGACCCTGGAATCGACTTGAGGAGGCTTTCCATATTTCGTTGGAAGATCGCGGCGGCCAAGCGAATCCCGAACGGATATCTGTTGTACTCAAAACAACCCCTTGTGTGTCGTGATGGTGGTCAGCTTCTTTGACTCACTCGCCAGCTCCTGGGTAATGTAAGCTGAGGTCAGGTCCAATTTTGAAAAAAGTTTGCCACCGGATAGCGTCGCAAAGAGGTCCTCCACTCTCAGTAGCGGGTCCTGGTCTTGGAGTGACACCCGATTGATGGTGGCCTTGTAATCACCACATATCCTGACCGACCCATCCGCCTTGAGCACCAGCACAATCAGGCTCGCCCAGTCACTGAATTCGACTGGCGAGATGATGCCTTCCCTCAGCAGGCGGTCCAATTCGCCTTCTATCTTTTCCCGCATCACGTACGGCATCACTCTGGCCTTGTGGTGTACTGGCCTGACGTCCGGGTTTATGTGAATCACTACCTTGGCCCCCATGAAAGTGCCAATGCCGGGTTGAAATAATGAGTCAAATTTGTCCAGGGTCTGTGAGCATGATACTCGCTCCACAGAGGAAATTGCATTGACATCGCCCCATTTCCAGTTCATGACAGCAAGCCAATTCTTCCCCAGTAGTGCGGGACCCTCCCCTGGGACAACCCAGAGTGGCAACCTGTTCTCCGAATCTTTTTGGGTCACGACTACCGTGGCGCTGCCTAGCACCGGAATGATCTCCTTTATGTATGCCCGTAGCTGTGCGTCAATCGGCGATAATTTTGGCCTCCTGGCCTTGGACGGCCGCAACTTTTCGAACTGTTTAATATTCATCAGGGACTGGCTGGCCCCCGTGTCTAGCTCCATTGATAGTGGGATGTCATTGAGGAGCACTTTCACCATTATCGGTAGCATCCTGGTGTATGAACTGTATACGTGCTCCACATGAACTCACTGAACTTCAGCTTCCAGCGATTTTCCCCAGCGTTCATTTCTGCAATTTCTGCAGATATTTTGCTCATCTCTGCAAACTCCGGCTGAGTGTGTGCCTCCACACCTCCAACATGAGCTGTTGTTGGAAACAAAAGGTCCCTTGCTCGTCGATCGTCCCTGAATGCCTCGTGACTGTCCTTGAGTGCGCCATTAACAGGTGTTGATGGCCCCATTACTGGCCGCATTGTCCCTTGCAATGGCGTGAATTGCCATTCAGCTTGCCATTGTCTCTGTCGAACTCCCCCTCTGGGTTCGACTACATGTTGGGGCATGCCCGATTGCCCTTGTCTGCCTGGAGAATTGTGTGCTGTTTTAACAATGTTGAATCTCTGTCCCAACCATTCCTTAACACAGTATCTCTCGTCTGTTCTGCTAGTGGCCATGCTCACATGGTTTAAACCCCAGTTTCTCGTCGCCATTGATACGTCCTTACTATACAGTATAAATGCACACGAGGCCCATGCTTGAGAGAAGGTCAGTCTGTGACCTATCCTTTATTCCTTCGCACTCAAGTGATGAAAGTGGGTGGAGCTTCCCCTTTTATACCTGAAGGTCCAGGTTAGGAGTGTCTCCCACAAGTTCACCCCGTAGTGGTCATTGTTCTCACAGTGTGCAACGTAGGTCAGATTATACATGGGTTACAATGCAGGTTGAATACATGACACAGCCAACCGCAAACCTGATTCGGACCGGTTAAGACGGTGGGCACACTGGTCTGGCACAGAATGAACAAATCAGGGCTGCTTCCTGGGAATCTCGCATCAACCGCCAGGATCCGACACTGGTGGTCACACACGAGCTGCACATTCAACGAGTGGAAACCTTTGTGGTTCACAAAGATCTCTGGGTGATGATATGGCGCCCTCAGCTCAACGTGTGTGCAGTCCATGGCACCCTGCACCATTGGGAAGTCTGAAATTCGGGCAAATCTGGCCTGCCATTCCACCTGTTTTCCCCTTGTCATCAGAAGGAGATATACTGGACCCTTCTCATATACAGTGCATCTGTGACCTGCCGGATGCAGCAATGTGCCGAAAATTGGGAGATGTTGCCAATGTCTGCAGTGGCAGGCTGGAAAGACCCCGTGGCATAAAAATTCAAGGCAATGGTGACCTTGGTCTCCACGATGAGGGCAGTCCTGAGCCTTGTTTGAGGCTGCAGATCTTCTCACAGGACAGTGCAGAGTTCCCTGAGTACTTCTTCCCAAAATCGTAGCCTTCGCAGGCTTTGCTCATCACAGAACTGGATGAAGGAGAACTGAGGTCTGTAGAACCTTTGAGAGTAGGGCCTCCTTCCCCCACCTCTGCCTTCGCCACCTCCCCAGGCAGCTGGCTGCTGGTCGTCTCCCTGGTCCTCCTCATTATCGGGCTCCTCTCAAGGCTCTTGCTGGAAAAGATTCTCTCCCAGTATTTGGAGGGGGAGGCAGCATCCCTCACCCTCCTCCTGAAGCCATCTCCTTCATGGCAACCCTCTCTAGCTGCAGGTCTGCGCACATTTGCACGCCCTTCTCTCTGTTGTCCAGCCATGGCTGCTGCCTCCCTTGCCTGCTGCCTCTCTAGATGGTGCTGACAGCGATGCCTACTCCAGGTGTTGCCCTCCCAACACTGATCCCACCCTCAGGGTGCGCCCTGCCAAGCAGGTCTCTGGAGCCCAGAATGAGGCCTACAGGCCGCCACTAAAGAATCAGACCTGAAAGTCCTCCAAAAGTCTCTGAAAACCTCTGAGCAGCACTCAGTAACTTCAATGGAGGAAAAGAAAAAATTCCTATATTAACGAAAAAATGCAATCGATCGCGGCAATACTCCAGCAGTGTGGTGTTTGTGGATCGACTGAAAAACCTCTCGGGTGCATTGCCGAGAAAAATCCTCCCTTTTTATTGGTGAATATCGCTGGCGCCCGCTGATGAGGTCACCGCGGCACAAATGCCTTTACCGCGGCTTCATCCCGCTGATTACGTGGAAGTGCGTACTGCTGAAATCCCATCCGAGCTGAATATGGCTCAGGGAATAAAAAAATATCCGACCATGGCGACCGATCTATTTTTTTTTGATCGGTCGCCCAAACCCAGCGTTAACGCTCCCTTCAGGTACACTGAATTTCGGCCCCTTTGTGTCCTCCTCACAACTTGCTTTCCCACCTATCTTTGTATCGGCAGCAAATATGCCTATAATACACTTGTTCCCTTCATCCAAGTCATTAATATAGATTGTAAATAGTTGACGCCCCAGCACTGATCCCTGTGGCACCCCACTACTTTAGGTTGGCAACCTGAAAAAGACCCATTTATCCCGACAATCTGTTTTCCGATAGTTAGCCAATCCTCTATCCATGCTAATATATTACTCCCTATACAATGAGCTCTTGGGGTAGAAATTATCCTCCGCTGGAAACAGGACACACCTACCGTTTTTGAAGTGTTCTGGCCGTCGCAATGGATGCGGTGGCCTACTCGGCGAAATTCAGTTCCTCGGGGTTTTTTTTCCAGCGGGGCGGAAGTGGATCATCATGGTGACGGGAGTTGGAGCGGAGCGCAGTGGCCATCACTAGCGGGGCGGAAGTAGGGCGGGATGGAGTGTCCGCAGCTGTCAGTCATCAACGCCGCGCTGATGATGTTATCGCGCTGGTGAATCACAACATCTCTTCCCTTCACTTAAACGGAAGAGCCGCTGCCAACTCTGCGTTCATTTTAGTTAGGTCTACTGTACTACCAGGGAGGGTTTCGGCCAGGCCAGTGGTCTGGCACTCAAGAGGGGGTGCCAGGCTGCCTGTTGGTGGACCAGCCGAACCCGGGGGCATAATTGTTGGGCCGACCTGGCAGTCAGTCGACAAAATAAAATAACATGGCAGCAGCGGCAGTATGCCCTATCTCTTCAGGGCGGCCGTGCCACCATTTCACAGAGAGTGCACCAACAGCAAAAGCTGTTGGGGGCATCTGCTGGTGGTGGGGCCACTCCAGCGATGCAATTTTGGGTTACGGCCAATTTCGTAAGGACACTTTTGCGAAGGGGTCCCCTCCAGACAATAAGGGGTCAGCGCATGCATGCCATGGCAGGAAAACGGACAGAGCGGTCCCGGATACCTCTCTGCCCTGAGGAAGGGCAATTTCGAAAATGAAGGCCTTTCCACGGAGAGTTAGCAGCCATTCTGCAGTCCGACGGTCAGAGACCTTATCGAAAGGGGCAATTTTGGTTCCCTTATCTTGTGTAGTAACCTTGTATGGGGCACCTTATCGAATGCCTTTTGGGAATCCAAATACACTACATCTATTGGTTCCCCTTTATCCACCCTGCTTGTTACATCCTCAAATAACTCTAATAAATTTTTCAAACATGATTTCCCTTTCATAAAACCATGCTGACTCTGCTTAATTGTATTATGATGTTCTAAATGTCCTGGTACTACTTCCTTAATAATGGATTCCAGCATTTTCCCAATGACAACTGTTAGGCTGACTGGCCTAATGTTTCCTTCTTTCTGTCGCACTCCTTTCTTGACTAGGGGCGTTACATTTGCAGTTTTTCAATCCGCTAACACCTTTCCAGAATCTTGGTAATTTGGAACATTACAACCAATTCCTCCACTAACTCTGCAGCCACTTCTTTTAAGACCCTAGGATGCAGGCCATCAGCTGCAGGGGAGTTGTCCCATTCGTTTGCCGAGTACTTTTTCTCTAGTGATAATGATTGTTTTAATTTCCTCCCTCACTTTTGCCCCCTGATTTTTTACTATTATTGGGATGCTTTTAGTGTCTTCTCCCATGAAGACAGATACAAAATATGTGTTTAAAGTCTCTACCATTTCCTTGTTTCCCATTATTAATTCCCCAGTCTCATCCACTAAGGGACCAACATTTACTTTAGCTACTCCCTTCCTTTTTATATACTTGTAGAATCGTTTACTGTCTTTTTAAAATATTTCTTGCTAGTTTGGTCTCATAATCTATTTTCTCCCTCTTTATTAATTTTTTTAGACATCCTTTGCTGGTTTCTAAAATTATCCCTATCTTCTGGCCTACTACTAATCTTCGCAACATTGTATGCCTTTTCTTTCAATTTGATACCATCCTTAACTTCCTTAATTAGCCACGGATGGTTCATTCTTCTCGTAGAGTCTTTCTATCTCGCTGGAATATATCTTTGTTGAGAATTATGAAATATCCCCTTAAATGTCGACCACTGCTTATCTACCATCTTATCTTTTAGTTTATTTTCGCAGTGCACTTTAGCCAACTCTGTCTTCATACCTTTGTAATTACCTTTATTTAGGTTTATGACACTAGTTTCAGACCCAAGTTTCTCACCCTCAAACTGAATATGAAATTCTATCATGTGTTATGATCACTCTTCCCTAGATGATCCTTTGCTATGATATAATTAATGAATCCTATCTTATTTTGCACATTACCAGATCTAAAATAGCCTGTTCTCTGGTTGGTTCCACAACATATTGTTCGAAGCAACTGTCCCTAATACACTCAATAAACTCATCCTCAAGGCTACCTTTGCCAATTTGATTTTTACAATCTGTATGAAGCTTAAAGTCACCGACAATTATTGCAGTACCTCCATTATAAGCCCCCATTATTTCTTGATTTATACTTTGTCCTACAGTGTCCTATAAACTACTCCCATCAGTGACTTCTTTCCTTTGCTATTTCTTATCTCCACCCAAACTGATTCCACATCTTGATCTTCCGAGTCAAGATCATTTCTCTCTACTGCACTGATCTCATCCTTTATTAACAGAGCTAGTCCACCTCCTTTTCCTTTCTGCCTATCCTTCTGAAATGTCAAGAACCTCCGACCCCTGAATATTCAATTCCCAGCTTTGGACACCTTGCAACCACGTCTCTGTAATGGCTATCAAATCATACTCATTTATTTCTATTTGTGCCATCAATTCATCTATCTTGTTACGGATGCTGTATCCATTCAGATAAAGAGCCTTTAATTTTGTATTTTTACCATTTTTTCAATACTCTGAGCCTATTTGCTGTTGCCCTCTTATGTTTGTATGCTCTGTCCCTTCCTGCCACACTCTGGTTATCATGACCCATATCGCTACCCTACACTATTGCCTTCTCCTTTCTCTTTAACTTTTTACATTTCCCATCACTTGAACCCTGTCTCCCACTATTTAGTTTAAAGCCCTATCTACAGCCCTATTTATTTGATTTGCCACAATATTAGTCCCAGCACGATTCAAGTGACGCCCGTCCCAATGGAACAGCTTCCTCTTTCCCCAGTACTGGTGCCAGTGCCCCATGAATTGAAACCCATTTCTCCCACACCAATCTTTGAGCCATGCATTCAACGCTCCGATCTTATTGACCCTACGATAATTTGTTCGTGACTCAGGTAGTAATCCAGAAATTATTACTTTTGTGGTTCTACTTTTTAATTTAGCACCGAACTGCTCATACTCCCTCAACAGAACCTCTTTCTTAGTCCTACCTATGTCGTTGGTACCTATGTGGACCACGACAACCGGATCTTTCCCCTCCCACTCCAAGTTCCTCTCCGGCCCCGAGGAGATGCCCTTAACCCTGGCAGGCAACACAGCCTTCTGGACTCACACTCTAGGCTGCAGAGAACATTATCTATCCCCCTAACTGTACTGATCCTACCACTACTACATTCCTTTTTACTCTCCCAACTTGAATGGCCACCTGTACCACAGTGCTATGATCAGTTTGCTCATCCTCCCGGCAGCCCCTGCTCTCGTCCACATAGGCTGCAAGAACCTCGTACCTGTTGGACAAATACAAGGGCTGAGGCTCCTTCGTTGCTACCTTCTGGATCCCCATACCTACCTAACTCATAGTCACACTCTCCTGTCCCTGACCACGGAAAAAATTTGAAGTACTTAACCTAAGGGATGTGACTGCGTCCTGGAACAAAGTGTCCAGCTAACTTTCTCCCTCCCTGATGCATCGCAGTCCCTCGGACTCTAGCTCATCAACTCTGAGCCGAAGTTCCTCGAGGTGCAGACAATTACTGCAGATGTTGTCGCCGTGGATCACACTGGTGTCCACCAGCTCCCACATGCTACAGCTGCAACACATCACCTACCCTGCCATCTCTATTGTATTTTATTTATCTAATTAGGTTTTCAAGTATCACTCAATTATCTATTTATAGTTTTTAATCTATAATCACAGCTCTTACTTTAATCAATGCCCTAGTTTGGAGAAAAAAAAGAGAAATACTCGCTAACCAACTAATCAATTACCTGCTTTCCTGTGACGTCACACTTTGATTTTCTTTCCCCCTCACAGGTCCGTCTGCTCCCGCTGCTGCTCCCACCTAGCTTCTGTAATCCCCAAGGCTCCTCCTCTGGTCCCGGTCTCATCACTGGTCTCGGGCCTCAGGATCTGCTCCTTTTATCTCCACCGCTCCTCCTCTGGAGGAATTAGACTGTCAGAAGGATTGTCAGTCAGTCGAGGAGGCGGGAGCTCGGAGCAGCGCGAGTCCGGGGTCGGCGAGGGGCCTATAAAGGCCAGCGGGAGTCGAGCAGTTCGAGCAGTCAGTCGAGGAGGCGGGAGCTCGGAGCAGCGCGAGTCCGGGGTCGGCGAGGGGCCTATAAAGGCCAGCGGGAGTCGAGCAGTTCGAGCAGTCAGTCGAGGAGGCGGGAGCTCGGAGCAGCGCGAGTCCGGGGTCGGCGAGGGGCCTATAAAGGCCAGCGGGAGTCGAGCAGTTCGAGCAGTCAGTCGAGGAGGCGGGAGCTCGGAGCAGCGCGAGTCCGGGGTCGGCGAGGGGCCTATAAAGGCCAGCGGGAGTCGAGCAGTTCGAGCAGTCAGTCGAGGAGGCGGGAGCTCGGAGCAGCGCGAGTCCGGGGTCGGCGAGGGGCCTATAAAGGCCAGCGGGAGTCGAGCAGTTCGAGCAGTCAGTCGAGGAGGCGGGAGCTCGGAGCAGCGCGAGTCCGGGGTCGGCGAGGGGCGTGCCGGTGCAGCTACAGGGAGAAGGCAAAGATACAAAGGTGACGTCACAGCCTAGGGGGTAAGTGATTGGCTGGTGATTGGTGAGTAGTTTTTCTTTTTCTTCTTATATTGGTCAGTAACTTTTAACATTGTTATTACCAGTTTAAGTGTATCTAAGGGTTAAGACATGGCAGGAGAGCTCGGTCGGGTGTTATGCTCCTCCTGTACCATGTGGGAACTCAGGGACGCTTCCGGTGTCCCTGACGACTATGTGTGCGGGAAGTGTATCCGCCTCCAGCTCCTGACGGTCCGCGTTACGGAATTGGAGCTGAGGGTGGATTTACTCTGGAGCATCCACGATGCTGAGAATGACGTGAGTATCACGTGTAGTGAGTTGGTCTTACCGCAGGGAAAGGGTCCACAGCCAGATAGGGAATGGAAGACCAGCAGGAAGAGTAGAGCAAGGAAGGTAGTGCAGGGGTCCCCTGCGGTCATCCCCCTGCAAAACAGATACACCGCTTTGGGTACTGTTGAGGGGAATGACTCATCAGGGGAGGGCAGCAGCAGCCAAGTTCATGGCACCGTGGCTGGCTCTGCTGCACAGGAGGGCAAGAAAAAGAGTGGGAGAGCGATAGTGATAGGGGATTCAATTGTGAGGGGAATAGATAGGCGTTTCTGCGGCCGCAACCGAGACTCCAGGATGGTATGTTGCCTCCCTGGTGCAAGGGTCAAGGATGTCTCGGAGCGGGTGCAGGACATTCTGAAATGGGAGGGAGAACAGCCAGTTGTCGTGGTGCACATTGGTACCAACGACATAGGCAAAAAAAGGGATGAGGTCCTACGAAACGAATTTAAGGAGCTAGGAGCTAAATTAAAAAGTAGGACCTCAAAAGTAGTAATCTCGGGATTGCTACCAGTGCCACGTGATAGTCAGAGTAGGAATCGCAGGATAGCGCAGATGAATACGTGGCTTGAGCAGTGGTGCAGCAGGGAGGGATTCAAATTCCTGGGGCATTGGGACCGGTTCTGGGGGAGGTGGGACCAGTACAAACCGGATGGTCTGCACCTGGGCAGGACTGGAACCAATGTCCTAGGGGGAGTGTTTGCTAGTGCTGTTGGGGAGGATTTAAACTAATATGGCAGGGGGATGGGAACCAATGCAGGGAGACAGAGGGAAACAAAAAGGAGCCAAAAGCAAAAGACAGAAAGGAGATGAGGAAAAGTGTAGGGCAGAGAAACCCAAGGCAAAGAACAAAAAGGGCCACTGTACAGCAAAATTCTAAAAGGACAAAGGGTGTTAATAAAACAAGCCTGAAGGCTTTGTGTCTTAATGCAAGGAGTATCCGCAATAAGGTGGATGAATTAATTGTGCAAATAGATGTTAACAAATATGATGTGATTGGGATTACGGAGACGTGGCTCCAGGATGATCAGGGCTGGGAACTCAACATTCAGGGGTATTCAACATTCAGGAAGGATAGAATAAAAGGAAAAGGAGGTGGGGTAGCATTGCTGGTTAAAGAGGAGATTAATGCAATAGTTAGGAAAGACATTAGCTTGGATGATGTGGAATCTATATGGGTAGAGCTGCAGAACACCAAAGGGCAAAAAACGTTAGTAGGAGTTGTGTACAGACCTCCAAACAGTAATAGGGATGTTGGGGAGGGCATCAAACAGGAAATTAGGGGTGCATGCAATAAAGGTGTAGCAGTTATAATGGGTGACTTTAATATGCACATAGATTGGGCTAGCCAAACTGGAAGCAATACGGTGGAGGAGGATTTCCTGGAGTGCATAAGGGATGGTTTTCTAGACCAATATGTTGAGGAACCAACTAGGGGGGAGGCCATCTTAGACTGGGTGTTGTGTAATGAGAGAGGATTAATTAGCAATCTCATTGTGCGAGGCCCCTTGGGGAAGAGTGACCATAATATGGTGGAATTCTGCATTAGGATGGAGAATGAAACAGTAATTTCAGAGACCATGGTCCAGAACTTAAAGAAGGGTAACTTTGAAGGTATGAGGCGTGAATTGGCTAGGATAGATTGGCGAATGATACTTAGGGGGTTGACTGTGGATGGGCAATGGCAGACATTTAGAGACCGCATGGATGAAGTACAACAATTGTACATTCCTGTCTGGCGTAAAAATAAAAAGGGGAAGGTGGCTCAACCGTGGCTATCTAGGGAAATCAGGGATAGTATTAAAGCCAAGGAAGTGGCATACAAATTGGCCAGAAATAGCAGCGAACCTGGGGACTGGGAGAAATTTAGAACTCAGCAGAGGAGGACAAAGGGTTTGATTAGGACAGGGAAAATGGAGTACGAGAAGAAGCTTGCAGGGAACATTAAGGCGGATTGCAAAAGTTTCTATAGGTATGTAAAGAGAAAAAGGTTGGTGAAGACAAACGTAGGTCCCCTGCAGTCAGAATCAGGGGAAGTCATAACGGGGAACAAAGAAATGGCGGATCAATTGAACAAGTACTTTGGTTCGGTATTCACTAAGGAGGATACAAACAACCTTCCGGATATAAAAGGGGTCAGAGGATCTAGTAAGGAAGAGGAACTGAGGGAAATCTTTATTAGTCGGGAAATTGTGTTGGGGAAATTGATGGGATTGAAGGCAGATAAATCCCCAGGGCCTGATGGCCTGCATCCTAGAGTACTTAAGGAGGTGGCCTTGGAAATAGCGGCTGCATTGACAGTCATTTTCCAACATTCCATTGACTCTGGATCAGTTCCTATGGAGTGGAGGGTAGCCAATGTAACCCCACTTTTTAAAAAAGGAGGGAGAGAGAAAACAGGGAATTATAGACCGGTCAGCCTGACCTCAAGTAGTGGGTAAAATGATGGAATCAATTATTAAGGATGTCATAGCAGTGCATCTGGAAAATGGTGACATGATAGGTCCAAGTCAGCATGGATTTGTGAAAGGGAAATCATGCTTGACAAATCTTCTGGAATTTTTTGAGGATGTTTCCAGTAAAGTGGACAAAGGAGAACCAGTTGATGTGGTATATTTGGACTTTCAGAAGGCTTTCGACAAGGTCCCACACAAGAGATTAATGTGCAAAGTTAAAGCACATGGGATTGGGGGTAGTGTGCTGACGTGGATTGAGAACTGGTTGTCAGACAGGAAGCAAAGAGTAGGAGTAAACGGGTACTTTTCAGAATGGCAGGCAGTGACTAGTGGAGTGCCGCAAGGTTCTGTGCTGGGGCCCCAGCTGTTTACATTGTACATTAATGATTTAGACGAGGGGATTAAATGCAGTATCTCCAAATTTGCGGATGATACTAAGTTGGGTGGCAGTGTGAGCTGCGAGGAGGATGCTATTAGGCTGCAGAGTGACTTGGATAGGTTAGGTGAGTGGGCAAATGCATGGCAGATGAAGTATAATGTGGATAAATGTGAGGTTATCCACTTTGGTGGTAAAAACAGAGAGACAGACTATTATCTGAATGGTGACAGATTAGGAAAAGGGAAGGTGCAACGAGACCTGGGTGTCATGGTACATCAGTCATTGAAGGTTGGCATGCAGGTACAGCAGGCGGTTAAGAAAGCAAATGGCATGTTGGCCTTCATAGCGAGGGGATTTGAATACAGGGGCAGGGAGGTGTTGCTACAGTTGTACAGGGCCTTGGTGAGGCCACACCTGGAGTATTGTGTACAGTTTTGGTCTCCTAACTTGAGGAAGGACATTCTTGCTATTGAGGGAGTGCAGCGAAGGTTCACCAGACTGATTCCCGGGATGGCGGGACTGACCTATCAAGAAAGATTGGATCAATTGGGCTTGTATTCACTGGAGTTCAGAAGAATGAGAGGGGACCTCATAGAAACGTTTAAAATTCTGACGGGTTTAGACAGGTTAGATGCAGAAAGAATGTTCCCAATGTTGGGGAAGTCCAGAACCAGGGGTCACAGTCTGAGGATAAGGGGTAAGCCATTTAGGACCGAGATGAGGAGAAACTTCTTCACCCAGAGAGTGGTGAACCTGTGGAATTCTCTACCACAGAAAGTAGTTGAGGCCAATTCACTAAATATATTCAAAAGGGAGTTAGATGAAGTCCTTACTATTCGGGGGATCAAGGGTTATGGCGAGAAAGCAGGAAGGGGGTACTGAAGTTTCATGTTCAGCCATGAACTCATTGAATGGCGGTGCAGGCTAGAAGGGCTGAATGGCCTGCTCCTGCACCTATTTTCTATGTTTCTATGTTTCTATGTCACCAGTGAAACACTGAATAGTAGTGAGAATGAGGATCTGTCCATGGAAGAGAGAGAGAGTGTCATTCTTCTATGCAAGGCAAACAAATGACCACCCTCAGTTGATGAGTCTAATGACACAGAACCCAAGTTTTCAATAGCACTATGGCTAGGGAGCAGCAATCTCATGTGGAAGCTATGGAGATGTGTTTCACATGTATGGTTGAGATGATGGACAATTGGGAGAAGATTACTATTTACATCTGCTTTATTTATTGGAAACACTGGGCCATCAACATGTTACAGGGCATTTCATATGACCTGGAACACATCCTGAAGTGATTAACAGCCCAGAAGATTTCTGCAACTTCAAGAGTCCATGAACAGCTTCTAAGGACATTGGTGGCTTCTCGGTGGGTCCTGGAACAAAGTGTCCAGCTAACTTTCTCCCTCCCTGATGCATCGCAGTCCCTCGGACTTTTCCTTAATGGCGCCTATTAAGACAGGCCTGCGCATTTCCCGGCCATATTAAATGGTGCGGTTCTGATGACATCATTTTCAGCTAAGATATTTAAAGCAGCCTTGCCCACATCGCAGTTGAAGGTTCATCCAGGAATGTGGAGGCAGTACATATCATCATCTGGTTATTGCTGAGCCATGCACAGAAGGCTTCGCAGAGACAGAGAGCTGCACCCAGGTTCTCAGATGATCCCTTACGTATTCCTGTGGAGGGAGTCTGAGCAGGCCGGGAGGTCTCTTTTAATGGGTGTAAGAGACCTCAGCAGGAGACTAAATGAGCCTGGCTGCAAATTGCAGAGGAGGTGAACAGCAGGGATATGGGGCTCAATTTTCCCCAGTGCCGTTTTTTGGCGTATTTCAAGAGGTACGCTCGTTTTTCTGGCCCCGACGATGCCAAAAAAAAAATTTGGAAAGTTTCCCTGTTCTAATTTTTTTAAATGGCGCCTTGCAGCCCCTAGGGGGTGGAGCCTAATGTCTGTGCCGAAACAAGGATGCCCCCCCCCTTCTGTGCATGTGCGGGAAAAAAAAAGACATTTTTTATGTGACTGCGATGGGTGCACATTCCCAGTACACCACCCGGTCTGCATTCAGCCATTTTTAAAGAGCCAGTTGTGTGTGAGAACTTTTATTCTGAGTGGAACAAATCAGAGCTGCAATATGCAACGCAGATCAAGGACCAAGAATTTCTCACAGGACGAAGTGGAGGCCCTGGTTACTGTAATTGAGGCCAGATGACACCAGCAGAGGTCAAATAAATGTTTCACCAAAAGAAATGAAGAAACACTCGAACCGACTTTCACAAGATTACTGTGCAATGGTGACCACCCCAAGGTCCAGATGCCAGTGCAAAAAGAAGTGGCAGGACCTTGGTCAAACATAGAAACATAGAAACATAGAAAATAGGTGCAGGAGTAGACCATTCGGCCCTTCGAGCCTCCACCACCATTCGATAAGATCATGGCTGATCATTCACCTCAGTACCCCTTTCCTGCTTTCTCTCCATACCCCTTGATCCCTTTAGCTGTAAGGGCCATATCTAACTCCCTCTTGAATATATCCAATGAACTGGCATCAACAACTCTCTGCAGCAGGGAATTCCACAGGTTAACAACTCTCTGAGTGAAGAAGTTTCTCCTCCTCTCAGTCCTAAATGGCCTACCCCTTAACCTAAGACTGTGTCCCCTGGTTCTGGACTTCCCCAACATCGGGAACAAACTACCCGCATCTAACTTGTCCAGTTCCGTCAGAATCTTGTATGTTTCTATGAGATCCCCTCTCATCCTTCTAAACTCCAATGTATAAAGGCCCAGTTGATCCAGTCTCTCCTCATATGTCAGTCCGGCCATCCCGGGAATCAGTCTGGTGAGCCTTCGCTGCACTCCCTCAATAGCAAGAACGTCCTTCCTCAGATTAGGAGACCAAAATTGAACACAATATTCCAGGTGAGGCCTCACCCAGGTTCTGTACAACTGCAGTAAGACCTCACTGCTCCTATACTCAAATCCTCTAGCTATGAAGGCCAAAATACCATTTGCCTTCTTCACCACCTGCTGCACCTGTATGCCAACTTTCAATGACTGATGAACCATGACACCCAGGTCTCGTTGCACCTCCCCTTTTCCTAATCTGCCACCATTCAGATAATATTTTGTCTTTGCGTTTTTGTCCCCAAAGTGGATAATATTTATCCACATTATACTGCATCAGCCATGCATTTGCCCACTCACCTAACCTCTCTAAGTCACCCTGCAGCCTCTTAGCGTCCCCTCATAGCTAACACCGCCACCCAGTTTAGTGTCATTTGCAAACTTGGAGATATTACACTCAATTCTTTCATCTAAATCATTGATGTATATTGTAAAGAGCTGGGGTCCCAGCACTGAGCCCTGCGGCACTCCACTAGTCACTGCCAGCCATTCTGAAAAGGACCCGTTTATCCCGACACTCTGCTTCCTGTCTGCCATACAGTTCTCTATCCACGTCAGTATATTACCTCCAATACCATGTGCTTTGATTTTGCATACCAATCTCTTGTGTGGGACCTTGTCAAAAGCCTTTTGACAGTCCAAATACACCACATCCACAGTTTCTCCCTTGTCCACTCTGCTAGTTACATCCTCAAAAAATTCCAGAAGATTTGTCAAGCATGATTTCCCCTTCATAAATCCATGCTGACTTGGACCGATCCTGTCACTGTTTTCCAAATGCGCTGCTATTTCATCCTTAATTATTGATTCCAACATTTTCCTCACCCCTGATGTCAGACTAACCGGTCTATAATTACCCATTTTCTCTCTCCCTCCCTTTTTAAAAAGTGGTGTTACATTAGCTACCCTCCAGTCCATAGGAACTGATCCAGAGTCGAAAGACTGTTGGAAAATGATCACCAATGCATCCACTATTTCTAGGGCTACTTCCTTAAGAACTCTGGGATGCAGACCATCAGGTCCCGGGGATTTATCGGCCTTCAATCCCATCAATTTCCCTAACACAATTTCACGCTTAATAAGGATTTAATTCAGTTCCTCCTTCTCACTCGACTCTCGGTCCCCAATATTTCTGGAAGGTTATTTGTGTCTTCCTTCGTGAAGGCAGAACCAAAGTATTTGTTCAATTGGTCTGCCATTTCTTTGTTCCCCATTATAAATTCATCTGAATCTGACTGCAAGGGACCTACGTTTGTCTTCACTAATCTTTTTCTCTTCACATATCTGTAGAAGCTTTTGCAGTCAGTTGTTATGTTCCCGGCAAGCTTCCTCTCATATTCTATTCCCCCCTCTTAATTAAACCCTTTATCCTCCTCTGCTGAATTCTAAATTTCTCCCAGTCCTCAGGTTTGCTGCTTTTCTGGCCATTTTATATGCCTCTTCCTTGGATTTAACACTATCCTTAATTTCCCTTGTTAGCCGCGGTTGAGCCACCTTCCCCGTTTTATTTTTACTTCAGACAGGGATGTGCAATTGTTGAAGTTCATCCATGTGATCTGTAAATGTTTGCCATTGCCTATCCACCTTCAACCCTTTAAATATCATTTTCCAGTCTATTCTAGCCAATTCACGCCTCAAACCATCGAAGTTACCTTTCCTTAAGATCAGGACCCTAGTTTCTGAATGAACTGTGTCACTCTCCATCCTAATAAAGAATTCTGCCACGTTATGGTCAATTCTGCCCCAAGGGGTCTTGAACAACAAGATTGCTAATTAGTCCTTTCTCATTACACATCACCCAGTCTAGGATGGCCAGCTCCCTGGTTGGTTCCTCAACATATTGGCCTAGAAAACCATCCCTAATACACTCCAGGAAATCTTCCTCCACCGCATTGCTACCAGTTTGGTTAGCCCAATCTATATGTCGATTAAAGTCACCCATGATAACTGCTGTACCTTTATTGCATGCATCCCTTATTTCTTGTTTGATGCTGTCCCCAACCTTACTACTACTGTTTGGTAGTCTGTACACAACTCCCACGAGCGTTTTCTGCCCCTTGGTATTCCGCAGCTCCACCCATACCGATTCCACATCATCCAAGCTAATATCCTTTCTTACTATTGCATTAATTTCCTCTTTAACCAGCAATGCCACTCTGCCTCCTTTTCCTTTCTGTCTATCCTTCCTAAATGTTGAATACCCCTGGATGTTGAGTTCCCAGTCTTGGTCACCCTGGAGCCATGTCTCCGTGATGCCAATTACATCATACCCATTAACTGCTATCTGCGCAGTTAATTTGTCCACCTTATTCCGAATACTCCTCGCATTGAGGCATAAAGCCTTCAGGCTTGTCTTTCTAACACACTTTGCCCCTTTAGAATTTTGCTGCAATGTGGCCCTTTTTGCTTTTTGCCTTAGGTTTCTCTGCCCTCCACGTTTACTTTTCTTCTTTCTATCTTTTGCTTCTGCCCCCATTCTACTTCCCTCTGTCTCTCTGCATAGGTTCCCATCCCCCTGCCATATTAGTTTAACT
Organism: Pristiophorus japonicus; assembly: GCF_044704955.1. Lineage (NCBI taxonomy): Eukaryota > Metazoa > Chordata > Chondrichthyes > Pristiophoridae > Pristiophorus > Pristiophorus japonicus. The sequence continues at coordinate 321,865,768 of NC_091978.1, read as the reverse complement.
CCTCCCCAACAGCAGTTGGTGTAAGTAATATTTTAATTTATTCACTGGAATTGCAATTGTAAATGTGACCATCTATATGTCCCACCCAGCAGAAAGACACTCTCTCTAATAAGTTATATTTTCATCTTTGCAGAGGAAGGTGGCACACAACGAAAGGAAAAGAACTCGAACAGGAGGAGGCCTGGCAAATCTGCACCCACTGACACCCTTGAAAGAGAGGGTCGCTGCTTTGATGGGACTTGCCTGGAGAAAAGCAACTAATGCTGCACAAGCTGGGCCCACACTTCAGAGAAAGGGTAAGTCCTTCAAATTCTACAGTCTGGCTTTGCTAAATGTTAAGTACTGCTCAGGCTAGCCATGCTTCGGTTCATGGGGATGTCTCTGTCAGCTGCGCTTTGGTTGATGCAATGTGTTATCATTCATCGTGGCCCTTCAAATGAGCCTGTGCCTGCGCTGTGTGAGCCTACTCATGCCACCCACCCTGCCCCCTCCTTTGCTGCTAACCATTTGTCTGTTCTGTTATATTTTGCAGAACTTGAGGCCAACCCTGACGAGGCAGAAGCCGACGCAGAAGAAGATTCAGATGCGGACAAGCCTGAAGAGAAGAACATCTTCCAATCCCACCTTCCAGACTAAGAGCATGAGTGGAGGGGGGTGAGCAAGGGGAGGAGGAGGATGAATCCCCCACTGTTGCACTCACTGTAGTGCTGCCCATTGAAGTGCCAGCCTCTTTCCTGAGTAGTACGAGTTTTGGGACATTTCTTGGTTTCACACACACCTAGGCTGCGGGTTCCAGTGGGATGCAGCAAGGCACACCCAGGGCCCCGTCGTCTGAGGCTGCGGGTCCCATTGGGATGCAGTGAGCCACACCCAGGGTGAAGAGAGGAAGGAAAGCTCGACAGCACTCTCCTGAGGTGCAGGATGCAACAGATGTGGTTCAGATGATGGCAATGAGTGGGGAGAGGACTGACTTTACGCGATCACTTCTGGGCACCACTCTCGCGAGAAATGGGAACACTGTCCAGGCACATTAGGGATGGAATGTCACAGGTAGCTGATACACTGTCAGTGAATATGTGCGAGGGAATGTCACAGGTAGCTGATATACTGTCGGTGAACATGAGGGAGGGAATGTTGCAGGTAGTTGAGGCGCTGTCGGGGCACATGAGGGAGGGAATGTCCGAGGTAGCTACTGCAGTAAGGGAACACACCGAGACTCTACGGCCATTGACGGAATCAACTGCCACTCCCACTCCAATCCCCAGACCAATCTCTGAAGAGGCCCAAGCCATGCCTTCCACATTACCGCCTGCCCATGCCCCCATCAAGAAGTACGCATTACCCAAGATGCTTGAAAGAATAAGCTTGGCACCAACCCGAGAAACGCTGCGCCACCGCCTGCAGCAGGCAGTCTTAGAATAAGGTAGAGGAGAGATGGGTGCAGCCTTTGCTTGTTGCTGCTGTTGTTATTATTCTTGTTTCTGTTGTAACTGTTCTCAAATTAAAAGTTTTCTGTAAGTGATGTATATTTATAAGTTTAAAAGTTTGTAAGTGATCTTAAAGTTTGTAAGTGATCTTAATTAAATACTTTAAAGTTTTTTATTAAAGTTAAGTACAAACAAATGTTACATTTACAATCACAGCCAATGGGGTAAGTGATTGGCTGGTGATTGGTGAGTAGCTTTTCTTTTTATTTTTATATCAGTAAGTAAACTGTAACATTGTTATTACGGGTATCTAAGGGTTAAGGCATGGCAGGAGAGATCGGTCACGTGATATGCTCCTCCTGTGCCATGTGGGAACTCAGGGACGCTTCCGGTGTCCCTTACGATTACATGTGTAAGAAGTGTATCCGCCTCCATCTCCTGATGGACCGCGTTGCGGAATTGGAGCTGAGGGTGGATTCACTCTGGAGCATCCATGATGCTGAGAATGACATAAGTGGCACGTGTAGTGAGTTGGTCTTACCGCATGAGACGGATCCACAGCCAGCTAGGGAATGGAAGACCAGCAGGAAGAGTAGTACAAAGAAGGTAGTGCAGGGGTCCCATCTGGTCATCCCCCTGCAAAACAGATACACTGTTTTGAGTGCTGTTGAGGGAGATGACTCATTAGGGGAGAGCAACAGCAGCCAAGTTCATGGCACCGTGGCTGGCTCTGTTGTACAGGAGGGCATAAAAAAGAGTGGGAGAGCGATAGTGATAGGGGATTCAATCATAAGGGGAATAGATAGGCGTTTCTGCGGCAGCAATCGAGACTCCAGGATGGTATGTTGCCTCCCTGGTGCAAGGGTCAAGGATGTCTCCGAGCGAGTGCAGGACATTCTGAAAAGGGAGGGAGAACAGCCAGTTATCGTGGTGCACATTGGTACCAACGACATAGGTAAAAAAAGGGATAAGGTCCTACAAGATGAATTTAAGGAGCTAGGAGTTAAATTAAAAAGTAGGACCTCAAAAGTAGTAATCTCGGGATTGCTACCAGTGCCACGTGCTAGTCAGAGTAGGAATCGCAGGATAGCACAGATGAATACGTGGCTTGTGCAGTGGTGCAGCAGGGAGGGATTCAAATTCCTGGGGCATTGGAACAGGTCCTGGGGGAGGTGGGACCAGTACAAACCGGACGGTCTGCACTTGGGCAGGAACAGAACCAATGTCCTAGGGGGAGTGTTTGCTAGTGCTGGTGAGGAGTTAAACTAATATGGCAGGGGGATGGGAACCAATACAGAGAGACAGAGGGAAACAAAAAGGAGACAAAAACAAAAGACAGAAAAGAGATGAGTAAAAGTGGAGGGCAGAGAAACCAAAGGCAAGAAACAAAAAGGGCCACTGAATATAAAAGGGCTGCAGGAGGGGTAAAAAACTAAAAATCATGGTTTAAAAACGAGGATGAAAACACTCTACCTAAATGCACGCAGCATTAGAAATAAAGTAAATGAGTTGACGGCACAAATCATTACAAATGGGTATGATTTGGTGGCCATTACAGAGACATGGTTGCAAGGTGGCCAGGACTGGGAATTAAACGTACAGGGGTATCTGACGATTCGGAAAGATAGGCAGGAAGGGATGGGAGGTGGGGTAGCTTTGTTAATAAGGGATGATATTGGCTCCAATGAACAAAATGTTGAATCATTGTGGGTGGAGATTAGAGATAGTAAGGGGAAAAAGTCATTGGTCGGTGTAGTTTATAGGCCCCCAAATAATAACTTCATGGTGGGGCGGGCAATAATCAAGGGAATAATGGAGGCATGTGAAAAAGGAACGGCAGTAGTTATGGGGGATTTTAACCTACATATCGATTGGTCAAATCAAATCGCAGGGGGTAGCCTGGAGGAGGAATTCATAGAATGCATACGGGATTGTTTCTTAGAACAGTATGTAACAGAGCCTACAAGGGAGCAAGCCATTTTGGATCTGGTCCTGTGTAACGAGACAGGAATAATAAACGATCTCCTCGTAAAAGATCCTCTCGGAATGAGTGATCACAATATGGTTGAATTTGTAATACAGATTGAGGATGAGGAAGTTGTGTCAGAAATGAGCGTACTATGCTTAAACAAAGGGGACTAGAGTGGGATGAGGGCAGAGTTGGCTAAAGTAGACTGGAAACAAGGACTAAACGGTGGCACAATTGAGGAACAGTGGAGGACTTTTAAGGAGCTCTTTCATAATGCACAACAAAAATATATTCCAGTGAAAAAGAAGGGCGGAAAGAGAAGAGATAACCAGCCGTGGATAACCAAGGAAATAAAGGAAAGTATCAAATCAAAGACCAATGCATATAAGGTGGCCAAGGTTAGTGGGAAACTAAAGGATTGGGAAGATTTTAAGCAACAGCAAAGAATGACTAAAAAAGCAATAAAGAAAGGGAAGATAGATTACGAAGGTAAACTTGCGCAAAACATAAAAACAGATAGTAAAAGCTTTTACAGATATATAAAACGGAAAAGAGTGACTAAAGTAAATGTTGGTCCCTTAGAAGATGAAAAGGGGGATTTAATAATGGGAAATGTGGAAATGGCTGAGACCTTAAACAATTATTTTGCTTCCGTCTTCACAGTGGAAGACACAAAAACCATGCCAAAAATTGCTGGTCATAGGAATGTGGGAAGGGAGGACCTTGAGATGATTACTATCACTAGGGAGGTAGTGCTGGACAGATTAATGGCACTGAAGGTAGACAAGTCCCCTGGTCCTGATGAAATGCATCCCAGGGTATTAAAAGAGATGGCGGAAGTTATAGCAGATGCATTTGTTATAATCTACCAAAATTCTCTGGACTCTGGGGAGGTACCAGCGGATTGGAGAGCAGCTAATGTAACACCTCTGTTTAAAAAAGGGGGCAGGCAAAAGGCAGGTAACTATAGGCCAGTTAGTTTAACATCTGTAGTGGGGAAAATGCTTGAAACTATCATTAAGGAAGAAATAGCGGGACACCTGGATAGGAATAGTGCAATCAAGCAGACGCAGCATGGATTCATGAACGGGAAATCATGTTTAACTAACTTACTGGAATTCTTTGAGGATATAACGAGCATGGTGGATAGAGGTGTACCGATGGATGTGGTGTATTTAGATTTCCAAAAGGCATTCAATAAGGTGCCACACAAAAGGTTACTGCAGAAGATAAAGGTACGCGGAGTCAGAGGAAATGTATTAGCATGGATAGAGAATTGGCTGGCGAACAGAAAGCAGAGAGTCGGGATAAATGGGTCCTTTTCCGGTTGGAAATCAGTGGTTAGTGGTGTGCCAAGGGATCGGTGCTGGGACTACAACTGTTTACAATATACATAGATGACCTAGAGGAGGGGACAGAGTGTAGTGCAACAAAATTTGCAGATGACACAAAGATTAGTGGGAAAGTGGGTTGTGTAGAGGACTCAGAGAGGCTGCAAGGAGATTTGGATAGGTTCAGCGAATGGGCTAAGGTTTGGCAGATGGAATACAATGTCGGAAAGTGTGAGGTCATCCACCTTGGGAAAAAAAACAGTAAAAGGGAATATTATTTGAATGGGGAGAAATTACAACATGCTGTGGTGCAGAGGGACCTGGGGGTCCTTGTGCATGAATCCCAAAAGGTTAGTTTGCAGGTGCAGCAGGTAATCAGGAAGGCAAATGGAATGTTGGCCTTCATTGCGAAAGGAATGGAGTACAAAAGCAGGGAGGTGTTGCTGCAACTGTATAAGGTATTGGTAAGGCCGCACCTGGAGTACTGCGTGCAGTTTTGGTCACCTTACTTAAGGAAGGATATACTAGCTTTGGAAGGGGTACAGAAACGATTCACTAGGCTGATTCGAGAAATGAGGGGGTTACCTTATGATGATAGATTGAGTAGACTGGGTCTTTACTCCTTGGAGTTCAGAAGGATGAGGGGTGATCTTATAGAAACATTTAAAATCATGAAAGGGATAGACAAGATAGAGGCAGAGAGGTTGTTTCCATTGGTGGGGGAGACTAGAACTAGGGGGCACAGCCTCAAAATACGGAGGAACCAATTTAAAACCGAGTTGAGAAAGAATTTCTTCTCCCAGAGGGTTGTGAATCTGTGGAATTCTCTGCCCAAGGAAGCAGTTGAGGCTGGCTCATTGAATGTTTTCAAGTCAAAGATAGATAGATTTTTAAGCAATAAGGGAATTAAGGGTTACGGGGAGAGGGCGGGTAAGTGGAGCTGAGTCCACGACCAGATCAGCCATGATCTTATTGAATGGCGGAGCAGGCTCGAGGGGCTAGATGGCCTACTCCTGTTCCTAATTCTTATGTTCTTATGTTCTTATTTTTGAATACAATATATTTTAAATTATAACTGAATCATTTACATTATTTGTTCCATTATTAACACAACTTTTTGAACTAAAGAAGAATCATTGACTTTATTTGTTCCATGAACATAACACAACATTATGGACCAGGTCCAAACAGTAAACATGGTCCATGTGGAATAGTTGCCGCTGAGCCTTCAGGCAGCAAAGCGTTCATGGATGAACTGCTGGCGCAAGGCTCGAGCAATCATAAAAGGGGCATGACGACCCACCCTCCTCTGCCATTGTGCTCCGGGTTCAGGTAGTTACATGGTTTCCTCGTCCTCCTCCTCCTTGTCATCTGCATCTTCCTCCTCATCATCAGCCACTCTCACCTCAGGTAGGTCTTCTACTACCAGCTGCTGCTGCCTCATGATGGCTAAGTTGTGCAGCATGCAGCAGACAACAGTGAACTGACCGACAATCTCAGGGGATTATTGCAAGTAGCCTCCGTAATGGTCCAGGCATCGGAAATGCTGCTGCAAGATGCTAATGGTCCACTCTGTTATGCTGCGTGTCACAATGTGCAAGGTCATACCCTTTGTTCCCCAGCAGCCAGCTCTGTCCTTCTTGCTGCTGATGAAACATGGCAGATATAGCGCTCTCGCGTAGAATGAACACATCAGGGGTGCTCCCAGGATATTTCGCATCAATTTCCATGATATAATGCATGCCGCCACAGATGAGCTGCACATTCACAAAGTGGAAGCCTTTTCTGTTCCTGTATATCTCGGAATCCTACAAAGGTGCTTGCAAGGTGATGTGAGTACAATCAATGCAGTCCTGTACCTTTGGGAAGCCAGCGATCCTAGAGTAGCCCACAGCCCATCACGCACTGCCTGGGCGGTCATGGGGAACTTTATTTGTCATTCATCCGGGCATATAGTGCAGCAGTCACTTGCCGAATGCAGATATGTGTTGTATGTTGAGAAATAGCGCACACATCCCCACTTATGGACTGGAATGATCCAGATGCATAAAATGAAAGTGCAGCTATAACCTTCACTTCAACTGCCAAAGCAGTCCTCCTGATGCTTCTCGGGTGTAGGCCTGTTTTTTTAACTTACAGATCTCGGTTACAACTTCTTTGCGGAAACGCAGCCTTCTCACACCATCTGCATCATTCTAGTGCAGGTATGAACACCTGTCTCAAGATACCCGATGTGGGTAAGGCCTCCTGCCCATTATCCTATGTGCTCTGAGGTTCCTCAGGTGATGATGCCTGATCAATCTTCTCCTCCGCAGCACCATCATGCAGAAGGCTTGCACGAGGTATGGCATTGTCCATATTGCCCCCATAATTTAATTGTAGCTTTGCAAGAAGCTCAAAACAGCAGGACAAAGCACTCACACTTTATTTCCTCTCTCTCTCCCCAAGGTCGCGCCCTATTATGGACCACACCCTGGTCTGCGCATGTGCAATAGGCTTGCTTAGAACAGGAAGCTAGGCATTCAATGAAGAAATTTGGGGCAACAAAGTCTAATGCAACTCTTGAATTTTTGATGTTTTTCAAAGTACCACCCCACCAGCGAACGTGTCCTCACCGGGCTCGAGGGAGTGGTCACATATGCCATCCTAGGAAAAATGTAAGTTGGCCAAACTTGCTTAAATCTGAAAAATTGGCGCAGACATCAGGTTACGCCCCCTAGAACGCAAATAAATCGTAACCTAAAGAAATCGTACCTAACTTAATTACGCTGACACAGAAACTTTGGGGAAACTTGAAGATTTTAATTAATCCCCCAAAAAACGGTGCGCACCAAAGAAATGGTGCAGATAATTGGGGAAAATTGAACCTATGGTCTGAAGGAGCTAGGTGCAGTGCCGGAAGTGCTTCAATTATCTCATGAGATCAGGTAAGGAGAGTGCAAAGCCACACTCAACTTCAACCTGCTTGAGCCTGTCATCATATCTCCATCATTCTGCCTTCCCAAGCTTACTCCTGCACATCATTACTCACAGCAACACATCTTGCATGTCCACTCATCCCTCTCTATCTCTGTACATACTCGCATCCCCATCTGACTAACCACCCCACACACTCTTCCTCATCCTAACACAATCATACCAACTAACAACACATAAGAAGGCCACTCTGCATTGGCACTTTGGCATTGGCACCATACTCCCTCATAGTCACCCTCTAAAGATGTAACCCACATTCCTTACACTCATATCAATCACTCTCACTCAAACAGCTCTTCTTTCCCTCCTTGCAGGAGAAGAAAGTCCACAATAAGATGGAGAGGGAGAGTACTGAAGGTGGCCCTCCATTATTCGCCGCGTCGACTCCAGCAGAGGAGGTCACCCTGGAGGTCTTGGGAGTTGCAGAGCAGCAGGTGGTGGGAGATGGAGAGAGAGGGACCTCTCAGCAACCTGGTGACAGAATTACATCTCGTACAGCCACATGGCAAACAACAGTCATTCATATGAGGACTGATGTCAGCAGCCAGTGAATGTTCATCATGTGCATTATGGTATCATTACCCATTCTTGATATGACATTTCTAAATCATCTCTTTACTTTCTACAGGTCCATCAAGTGACCCCCAGGTGGAAGAGGAAGATAACTCCTCAGAGGAGCCTCTAGCCTCTGAGAGTCATCATCATCATAGGCAGTTCCTCGAATCGAGGATGACTTGCTTCCATGCCGAAAAGGGATGAGTTCACAGGTGTTTGAAAGAAGGACTTAATATTCCAAATCCCAAACTACATGTTGAAGGGTGGAAGATGCCTGTGCGTGAATTTTTTTAACATGTGGTGACCGTTGACAGAGCTAGGTCTTGGCACAATGGCAAGCATTAACCAAGACGACTGGAGACCAGCTCTGCTGCATGGACCTAGTGCGCACACATATCACAGTGTGGGCTGGCCCGTGCTGCCCCTGGGCCCTCGCCTCTTCTGGGCCCCGAACTCACACCTTTCCTGGGCCCTGATCACATCCCTCTTCGAACTTTTGCCGCAACATTGCACAAAATAAACCCAAAGTCCCATGTTCAAAAGATCAGCCCCCTGCTGCATCAGTGTGAAATTCTGCACCATCACCAGACCTAAGCGTATCCAGCACCAGCACAGATAGACACAGCTCGGTGGGTCCGACGTGAGATAGAGTAGTGTTGTGACCTGGTGTCTCACAAGACACAAGTGAGCAAGAGGAAATGGTGGAGACAGGGAGAGCAGTAAAGACTCGTCGCCGGAGGTTCCAGGACGTTCCCAGTTCTGCTCAGCTGCATGCAGACACTGAACCATGGAGCCGTCCAGAAAGACAGTGATCCTAGAGGTGCAAGAAGATATGCAGGAGGCTCTGGCAGCTTTTGTGAGTGTGATGTCTGCAAATGTTCAGAGAATGGAGGAGCCCATCTCCAACATGAGCATCACCGTGTCGCAGATGATGGTGACTGTAGGCTCTTCCATGGAAAGGATGGCCACCTGCATGGAGCAGCTAATGTGTCACTCACATGAGCACATGCTAGTTATGGAGAACAGATGGCAGAGGCTCATAGACCTCCTCTCTAGGAGAGTGTTAACGTAGAATAAGGTCCTCATGGCCCCACTGCTGTTGTAAGGGTTACTATATGCCTAGTAACACAGTTGTTTGACGTCAGGATTTATAAGAACAAAATTACACATGGCATAGGGTTTTGCCTCAACCAAGATTTGTTTGTTTTATTGAACACACACACACACACACACACACACACACACACACACACACACAACTACCTCTCTACTATAAATCACTAAATCACTATGATCTATGTGGGACGAACAAACCCAGAATACAAACCCCTACCAAAAGGTCATTTGCATTTGCACAACTTGATAAAGTTAAACCTATTCATGATTTGGCTGTTACATATAAGGATACCCAGACCCACACATAAAACCCTTCTATGATTTGGCTGGAACAAACATACAATCACCAATTCCTCGGCTGAGGTTGACTGTAGGCCCTTTCCTTGTTTACAGCTGGTGTCCTGAAGACTGGCTGGCTTCTGCAGCTGTTCCTGTACTGCTTCCTGTACTGCCGTGTTTTGTCTTCGAAAATGGGTCTTCTTTATACCAAAAAAAACAACTTGCAATCTTGGAACAGGTTTCACACGATGGCAGCATCAAATGTGAACTCTTGATGGTTAATTGTCCCTCATCTAGAATCATTGTCCATGATTACCCTGGCCTCCGCCTGTCTGAGGTCCTTTACAAAGCAACCCTCCCAAGGTGACTTAATTGTTGGTTTCTAGTAGCATTCATATCCAAATGGTTTAGAATCCAGTCCATTGTCTAGGCCTACCCTGATACCAGCATTTCTGGAGCCACAGTCCAAGGTACGTTTTATTAAACAATGTAACCCCTTAAGGTAAACGAACATGTGAATGTTCCTGTATCTTTTCAGGCAGAAAACCATTGAAGGTGTGAATGTCTTTCTTCTGGTGCTCTGATGATGAATGTCTCTCTTTCGCTGCCATTGTCTGTGATGATTTAGATCGATAGCAGATATCCTGTATCATTGTCTCTCATGATGTCTGATGGTTTGGCGGCAATGAATTAACCCTTTCCTACCCAGCTCTTTTTGTGGGCTGTGATGCAGTTCTGGATTTTTATATTTAATAGTCCAATTTTTACCGTTGAGGGGGAGGAACAGATCCTACACTGTGCAGCAAGGTGTTCTCCAGCTCCTTGCTAGCAGGGAAGTATGGATGACCCATGAGAGGGATGATGGTGAGAGGGTACATGGAAGTGCTTACACTTCTCCCCCATTGCCTCCCCAGTTGCCTCCCCCTCAGTCAGAGCCGCAAATGCGTCTTGGGACAGCGATGGGCAAGTCTGCCCCCGTACAGGCGCAGGAGGAGCAGGCATTGCGGGGCCATCAGAGGCTCGAAAATCCAGAGGACATCCGGCAAAAGTGTTTATGCAGCTGGAGCAGAGCAGGCCGCCTCTACCTCTGCTGAAGCCATAGGGGTTGCACCCCATAGAAGCACACGTAAGAGAAAGAGGACACAGAAGTAGATGCACAAGGGTAAACACATGGGTGTTTAAAGAGGTTTTTCTGTTCAGGTTCCGTTGCTCTTACGTCATCTATAAAACTATTTATTTTCACCACTTTCCAGTCATGTCCATTTTTGTCTGCTACTTTCGCTGCCAGCTGTGGCTTAGCGGGTAGCACACTTGCCTCCTGAGTCAGAAGATTGTGGCTTCAAATCCCACTCCAGAGACTGGAGCACATAAATCTAGGCTGACATGCCAGTGCAGTGCTGAGGGAGTGCTACACTGTCAGAGATGCTGTCCTTCAGATGAGATGTTAAACCCTCTCAGGTGGAAGTAAAAGATCCCATGGCACTATTTTGAAGAAGAGCAGGGGAGTTATCCCTCGTGTCCTGGCCAATATTTATCCCTCAATCAACATAACAAAAACAGTTTATCTGGTCATTATCACATTGCTGATTGTGGGAGTTTGCTGCGTGCAAATTGGCTTCTGCATTTCCCACATCACAACAATGACTACACTTCAAAAAAACGTCATTGGCTGTAAAACACTTTGAGTCGTCTGGTGGTTATGAAAGGCACTATATAAATGTAAATCTTTCTTTCACTTTGGAAGTGGCTTAGTGAGTTGAAGTGAATGGTCAGACATAATATTACTACCAGCAGTGGTAGTCTGTGTGAAAGGAATGGCTTTTTCATTGAAGGATTGTTTTAGGTGATGTTGCGGGGGGAGAGAGGGGGGATCCTGGAACAATATGTGCCAGACATATGGGTATAATGCACGAAGTTAAATAAATTTGGCCATGATGAGGCCATCCCTGGCCTCTCGGGCAGCAATGTGCTGGGGTGCTGCTGGCATCTGGACCTCAGGTACCTCCTGCTCCTCCTCGTCTTCCAGCTGATGCTCCTCCTCTTCCTTCGAAGAGGCTGTGCGCTCTGCACATTGTTCCTCATGCAGCACCAATCCTCGTGACTGTGCTATGTTATGCAGTGCGCAGCAGACGACCACGATTCTGGATACCCTGGCTGGTGTATACTGAAGGTCTCCTCCAGGTCTGTCAGTGTATCTGAAGCACATTTTCAGCATGCCTATTTGTTGCTCCATGACACATCCGGTGGAAATTTGGCTTTCATTTTATCACTCCTCGGTCTCAGTACGTGGCCTCCTCAAGGGTGTCATGAGCCGCGTCTTCAGTGGAAAGCCATTGTCTCCAAGTAGCCAGCAGGTAAGTCTGTTTGGCTGTGCACAGAGCTGAGGGAGGGTGGACTGGCGAAGGATGAAAGAATTATAGCAGCTGCCAGGGAATTTGGCGCACACATACTTGATGGTCTTTTTATGGATGCAGTCGAGCTGCACATTGAGGGAGTGGAAGCCCTTGCGGTTTGCAATCCCTCCTGGGTGATGATGGGGTGCCTTCAAGACCATATGAGTGCAGTCAATGATGCCCTGCACCCATGGGAAGCCAGGCAGAGCCGCAAAGCCCAGCGCTCGCTCAGTAACACTGGCATCAACAGTGGCAAAGTTGATTGGCTGACTTGACAAACAGGGCATCGGTGACCTGTGTGATTCATCTGTGGGTGGTTGGCTGTGAGTTCCCACAAATGTCTGCTGTAGATCCCTGGAATGAAGACGTTGAGGGCACTGGTGTCTTTGACAGCCATCAGGTCGTCTGAGCTGCAGGTCTGCTTCCAGTAAGCTGCAAATGTCTGCAACAACCTGAGCCTCCTTTACATAAGTATATAAGAACATAAGAAATAGGAGCAGGAGTAGGCCATTTGGCCCCTCGAGCCTGCTCCGCCATTTAATAAAATTATGGCTGATCTGTTCTTGGCCTCAACTCCACTTCTCTGTCCGCTCCCCCTAACGCTTGACTCCCTTATCGTTCAAAAACCTGTCTATCTCCATCTTAAATATATTCAATGACCCAGCCTCCACAGCTCTCCGGAGTAGAGAATTCTAAAGATTCATGACCCTCTGAGAGAAGAAATTCCTCTTCATCTCCGTTTCAAATGGGCAACCCCTTTGGCACTGCTGCTCAGCCATGTTGAGGAAGCTCTTCCTCTGCCTGTATACGCCATGTTGGAGATATCACCTCGTCCGCGGTGCAGCCCTGCGCTGATGCCCTCTGTCCTGTGGAGCGTCAGGTTGTTGAGGAGAAGGTTGTAGGTGCTGTTGCTGCTGGTGTGCCTGCTGCTGCTGCTGTTGTGGCTCAGTTACAGCAAGATGAGGACTGCTGGATCCCCCTGATCATGCAGTGAAATTCTAAAGATCCGGTTAAAACACAGTTAAGGGCCTGACAACAAGGTATTAGTGAGGTAAATTAGGATGCCTGCCTCCGCCAATCGGGTCTGTGCCGCACTGGCAAACGTGCCTGAGTTAAATCACAAGGAGGCAGGAATACGGCACATTCCTGACCTGCTCCCATTTATTGTGCATTTTACTCCTGACCCACCTCCAATCCCACATGCACGGCAGCATGAATATTCCGGCCAATGCGTCAGGGACCTTCATCTCTAAACCACTCTTTGCAATGTTGTCTCAAATTATCCTTCAATGCCCTAAGTATTTATTGGCTTCCACCCGCCCTCCTCTCGGCACTCAGACTCATCCAGCCGCTATCGCTATAGAAACGCATAAAGGCTACACAAGCCAGGCAGATGATCCACCAGTGCTAGATTGACGCAGGTTTACGGCTGCTGTATCTGCAGTTTGATGCAGCTCCATAAGAGATAGTCTCTGTTCAAATTATGCCAAAGGCTCTTTCTTTCCTTCGCCATAAACATCAGTAGTCACCCCTGTATATTGATGGGACAAATTAACTAGACCCCCAGTTGAGAACCCCAGTTTTAGGTTGTTAAGTCCTGACTCTAATGTACTGACTTACACGAGACACATGCTGAAGTCAAGGTCACTCAGGACATGCAGCTTTTATTTCCAGCTCTCCAGTGCTGCACTTGTCTGAGACCTCCCTTTACATACCTCAGTGGGACAGGTATGAAGTGTCTCCTGCAAGTGCACCCCTGGTGGTAAGGGATGCTTATTGTTACAGGTCATATCCAGTTACAGTCATGTATAGCATGGTAAGATACAGTTATATACAGTAATGTGAGATACATGACATCACTCTCCCCCAAAGTCTTATTGCCTTTATAGATTCAGTCTCTCAGGTGGTCTGCGCTCTCGCGTGGAGCGTCTTAGTTGTGGTTCAGTTGTTTGCCTTGGTGCCTGTTTTTCGTTCGGTGTGATTGCTGGTATCTCACCTGGGCTGTCTGTTGAGACTGCCCTTTCCTCAGGTTGTTCCACCTGTCTGTCCACCAGGTGTGGTGTGAGTTCCACATTGTAGTCTGCCTCTGGTTCTTCAGTGTTATCAGTGAATCTACTTTTTACTTGGTCTACATGCCTCCGGCAGGTTTGGCCATTGTCCATTTGTACAACCAGTAGCCTGTTTCCCTCTTTGTCTATTACTGTCCCTGCAAGCCATTTGGGACAGCGGCCATAGTTTAGCACAAACACTTTGTCTCCTATCTCATTCCACCTCCCCCTCGAATTTCGGTCATGGTACTCAGTTAGCTTTTGACGCTTAGCCTCAACAATTTCATGCATGTCTGGGAGGATTAATGAGAGGATTAAGGTTCGTTTCATCAATAGTTGCGCAGGGGGAACCCCAGTCAACGAATGCGGACGAGATCTGTATGCTAGCAGCAGTCGCGACAGGCGGCTCTGCAGCGTGGGATCTTGGATTCTGAGCATGCCTTGTTTAATGATCTACACTGCTCGCTCCGCCTGGCCATTGGAGGCCGGTTTGAAAGGTGCCGTCTTAACGTGATTTATACCGTGGTCAACTATAAAATCATGAAATTCTGCGCTGGTGAAGCACGGACCATTATCATTGATCAATATGTCAGGAATGCCGTGCGTTGCAAACATGGTTCTAAGGCTCTCCACAGTGGTGGAGGTGGTGCTCGAGTTTAAAATGGTGCACTCGATCCATTTTGAAAATGCATCAATGACTACGAGGAACATTTTGCCCATGAATGGGCCTGCATAGTCTGCATGCACCTGCGACCACAGTTTGGTGGGCCAGGGCCAGGGGCTCAAGGGGGCCTCCCTGGGGGCATTACTGAGTTGGGCACAAATGGTGCACCGACGGACACAGAGCTCCAAGTCCTTGTCAATGCCAGGCCACCAGACATGAGATATGGCTATGGCCTTCATAAGGACGATTCCCGGGTGCTCGCGATGGAGCTCCTGGACAAATGCCTCCCTGCCTCATAAGGGCATAACTACTCGGCTGCCCCACATCAGGCAATCTACCTGTAGTGAGAGTTCATGCATGCGCCTATGGAAGGGTTTGACCTCCTCAGGGCAGGCATCGCGAGCCTCTGCCCAGTCACCGGTTAAAACGCATATTTTGACTAAGGATAACGTGGGGTCGCTGGTCGTCCAGGCTCTGATTTGACGAGCCGTCATGGGCGAACCTGTGGATTCAAAGGCATTGATTGCCATGACCATCTCACAGTCCTGTTTGTCGGACCCTTCTAGGGTGACCAGAGGTAGCCTGCTAAGGGCGTCGACACAGTTGTCTGTGCCTGGTCTGTGCCTTATCGTGTAGTCGTAAGCCGCCAGCATGAGTGCCAACTGCTGAATGTGCGCCGAGGCGTTGCTGTTGATTGCCTTGCACTCAGATAGTAGGGACGTGAGGGGTTTGTGGTCAGTTTCTAATGCAAACTTGGCCCCGAAAAGGTATTGGTGCATCTTTTTGACACCATACACGCATGCGAGCGCCTCCTTCTCAACCATACCGTACCCACGCTCCGCCCGCGAAAGTGACCTGGAGGCATAAGCAACGGGCTGCAATTTACCCGCATCATTGACGTGCTGTAAAACGCACCCGACCCCGTACGCTGACGCATCACACGTGAGGACTAACTTTTTACCTGGGTCAAAAAAGGCTAAAACACTCTTGGAACATAGAAGGTTGCGTGCCTTATTGAAGGCGCGTTCTTGGGCGTCCCCCCAAAACCAATCGCACCCCTTTCTGAGTAGTACGTAGAGAGGCTCCAGCAGCGTGCTCAAGTTCTGCATAAAGTTCCCAAAGTAATTGAGTAGCCCGAGAAAGGCGCACAGTTCCGAGACATTCTGGGGCCTGGGTGCCAGGTGAATCGCTTCGGTTTTGGATTCGGTTGGGCGGATTCCATCAGCGGCAATCCTTCTGCCCAAAAATTCAACCTCAGGCGCGAGAAACAGACACTTGGATTTCTTAACTCTTAGGCCTACCCAATCCAATCGACTTAGTACTTCCTCAAGATTGTGGAGATGAGAGTCGGTGTCCCTGCCCGTAATGAGTATGTCATCTTGAAACACAACCGTCCCCGGGATGGACTTGAGCAGACTCTCCATGTTGCGCTGGAATATAGCAGCTGCCGACCTGATGCCGAATGGGCATCGATTTTACACAAAAAGGCCTCGATGTGTGTTGATGGTGGTGAGTAGCTTAGACTCTTTGGTCAGTTCTTATGTCATATACGCAGATGTGAGGTCAAGTTTCGAGAGAAGTTTTCCTCCAGCCAACGTGGCAAATAGGTCCTCCGCTCTGGGCAGCGGGTATTGGTCCTGTAGGGAGACTCTGTTTATGGTAGACTTGTAATCCCCACAGATTCACACGGATCTATCAGGCTTCATGACGGGGACGATGGGGCTTGCCCAGTCGCTGAATTCCACGGAAGAAATTATGCCTTCCCGCAGAAGCCGGTCCAGTTCGTTTTCAATCTTTTCCCTCATCACATAAGGCACAGCTCTAGCCTTGTGATGGACCGGTCTAGATTCTAACTTTAGCCCCTTTGAAGGTGCCCACACCTGGCTGAAAGA
Source organism: Pristiophorus japonicus (assembly GCF_044704955.1). NCBI lineage: Eukaryota > Metazoa > Chordata > Chondrichthyes > Pristiophoridae > Pristiophorus > Pristiophorus japonicus. The sequence continues at coordinate 321,849,118 of NC_091978.1, read as the reverse complement.
GATGTTCAAAACGGCTTAGAACTGTTGAGCAGGAGGTCTGTTCCTCTGACAACATGGCATGAACATCATCCCATTTCCAATTAAGTTCTGCTAGCCAGCTTCTCCCCAACAGGGCTGGGAGATCCCCGGGGACAATCCACAGGGAAAGTCGGTGCACCATCCCTTTGTGTGTGACTGAGAGCATGGCGCTTCCAAGGACTGGGCCGATTTCTTTTGTATAGGTCCTTAGTTTGGTGTCGATCTTTGTAAGTTTTGGTCTGTTGCTTTTGTGCGGCCACAGCTGTTCAAATTGTTGAACGCTCATGAGGGATTGACTGGCCCCCGTGTCCAGTTCCATGTTGACAGGTATCCTGTTGAGTCGAACCCTCATCATAATTGGAGGCATCTTGGTGTAAGAACAGTGGACATTGATTGTGTTAACTCGCTGTACTTCGGTGTCCCGTGCACTGTTCCAACCGTCTTCTGATCCGCTTTCCGACCCTTCCGATTTGTATACCAGCCGAGCTGCTGTTTTTCTGCACATGCGAGCCAGATGCCCTGTGTAGTTACAGTTTCTGCAAACGGCATGCTGAAATCAACACACCCTAGTTGAGTGCCTTCCCCCACATCTCCAACACAGACCGTTTCCATTGTTTCCGAAGGATGAACTGCATCTGGCTGATCTCCCTTGAGCTTCTCTCTGTTGTTGATTGCTCGCATTGTGGGTTGATGAGGTGTGATCGGACGTTCATGTGGCCCTTGATTTTGATGGCTTCTGGCGCCACTGTCTGCTGTTGAAGGCCTGCTCTCCTGCCTTTGTCTGTGTGTGGGGGTAGCGGTTTATTTCACAATGTGAACCCCTTGTTCCGATGCCTCGTTGGTTGTCATACCCGAAGTATAGATCAGCTTCGTTTCTTCTTTGCCTGCCAAGAACGTCTGTGCGACCAGTGCTGCTGCCTCTAGAGTCAAGTTCTTAGTTTCTATAAGCTTTCGGAATATGCCTGTATGGCCTATTCCTTCAATAAAAAAGTCTCTCAGTACTTCTCTCCTTAGTTCATCGAGGAACTCACATGAACTAGCCAGCCTCCGAAGTTCCGCCACGAAGTCGGGTATGCTTTGGCCCACACAGCGTCTGTAGTTGTAGAACCTGTGTCTGGCCATGTGTAGGCTGCTCGCTGGCTTCAGGTGGTCTCTCACCAGTGTGCTCAACTCCTCAAACGACTTGCTTGCTGGTTTCTCGGGTGCCAGCAGGTCTTTTATTAAAGCGTATGTTTTCGAGCCACAGCTGGTCAAGAGATGGGCTCTTCTCTTGTCTGCCTTATCGTCGCCCAGCCAGTCTTTGGTCACAAAGCTTTGTTGGAGCCTTTCTATAAAGTCATCCCAATTGTCTCCAGCATTGTATTTCTCATCTGAGCTGTTTGTAGCCATTCTGTGGATTCTGTGATCCCGTAACTCGTCGCCATTGTTAAGTCCTGACTCTAATGTACTTACTCACATGAGACACATGCTGAAGTCAAGGTCACTCAGGACCTGCACCTTTTATTTCCAGCTCTCCAGTGCTGCACTTGCCTGAGACCTCCCTTTATATACCTCAGTGGGACAGGTATGGAGTGTCTCCTGCAAGAACACCCCTGGTGGTAAGGTATGCTTATTGTTACAGGTCATATCCAGTTACAGTCATGTATAGCATGGTAAGATACAGTTATATACAGTAATGTGAGATACATGACATAGACCACATGTAAACCTGGTTTTCCTGAATGCAGCTGGCCCAGTGCTGGCTGCATTCAGGGCAACCCAATATTGCAGAGGGGTTTTGAAACAGGCATTAGGCCGTTTATTTGAATATGCAATGGGCCTAACACCTGTTTCAGGATTGCACAGTCGATTTACTCGGCCTATGTTTTAAAGGATATATGGAAAGGGCAGGAAATAGGATTAAGTGGTTTGCTGTTCTTTAGAGTTGAGTGCAGGAGTGCTTAAAATTCAAAATTAATTTCAAAGTTATTCTTGTGGCATGCACAGTTCTCTGTCATGGTTTCAAACCCTGGCACGTGCAAAAGAGCCCATGACTGAGATCCAGAGCCAAGATGACAGATAGATTTGTGACAAAAAAGATAGGACTCAGGCTGACAGCTACCCGGGGGCGGATTTAGCTTCAGAGCTCTTTTGCAAATATTTCCGATAAAAAAATCAATAAACTTTATTTATGCAGTTATGTGTGAGAAATAAGTAACCAAATTGTTTTAAAACAAGCAATGCTTCAAAAGAACTGCCAGAGAGCTGACCTAAAACCTTTGACAGCAGGAGCTGTCATACGATGGATAAAGACAAGAATCAACATGAACACTGAGTGAGTTCAGCATCGTGGCATGGTAATTACGTTGGAGTGTCCTTATTGCTTTCTGAACCATATAAATATTTATCAGGAGACTTCTAACAATCTTCCACAGGAATTCTGGAAAAAGTTGCCCTGAAACTATCATCATAATTTTCTGCAGATGCCTTATATTTTTCAAGATTCTTTTCTTCATCCAAATCTAAAGTATTTTCCAAGAAGAAACAAAGGCTTATTTTAATAACCTCTTTTAATTTTTCATATGAGATGTTAAACCAAGGTTCCATCTGCTCTATCAGATGAACGTAAAACATCCCATGGCACTATTTCAAAGAAGAGCAGGGGAGATATCCCTGGTGCCCTGGCCAATATTTATCCTCTAATTAACATAACAAAAAACAGATTATCTGGTCATTATCACGTTGTTTGTGGGAGCTTGCTGAGCGCAATTAGCTGCCACATTGCCCTACGTTACAACAGTGAGTACACTTCAAAAGCACTTCATTGGTTGTAAAGCTCTTTGGGACATCCTGAGTTTGATTAAGGCGCTATATAAATGCAAGACTTGCTTTTCTTTCTTTCTCTACCCTAATGAAAACATCAGAGTGGATTAACAACAACAGCAACTTGTATTTATATAGCGCCTTGAGCATAGTAAAATGTCCCAAGGTGCTTCACAGGGGTGTAATAAGACAACAAAATTGATACCGAGCCACATAATGAGAAATAAGGGCAGGTGACCAAAAGCTTGGTCAAAGGGGAAGGTTTTGAGGAGCATCTTAAAGTAGGAAAGAGAGGTAGAGAGGCGGAGAGGTTTAGGCAGGGAATTTCAAAGCTTAGGGCCTAAGCAACAGAAGGCACGGCCACCAATGGTTGAGTGATTATAATCAGGGATGCTCAAGAGGGCAGAATTAGAGGAGCGCAGATATCTCCGGGGGTTGTGGGGCTGGAGGAGATTACAGAGATAGGGAGGGACGAGGCCATGGAGGGATTTGAAAATAAGGATGAGAATTTCGAAATCTGCTTAACCGAGAGCCAACGTAGGTCAGTGAGCACAGGGGTGATGGGTGAACGAGACTTGATACGAGATAGGACACGGGCAGCTGTGTTTTGGATGACCTCAAGTTCATGTAGGGTAGAATGTGAGAGACCAGCCAGGAGTGCGCTAAAATAGTCAAGTCTAGAGGTAACATAGGCACTTATGGAGGTTTCAGCAGTGGATGTGTTGAGAAAAGGGTGGAGATTGGTGATGTTACAGAGGTGGAAATAGGCGGTCTTAGTTATGCCGTGGATATGTGGTCAAAAGCTCATTTCAGGGTCAAATATGGCACCAAAGTTGCGTATAGTGTGGTTCAGCCTCAGACAGATGTTGGGAAGAGGGATTGCTAGAGAATGGAGTTTGTGGCCGGGACCGAAAATAATGGCTTCGGTCTTCCCATTATTTAATTGGAGAAAATGTCTGGTCATCCAGAACTGGATGTTGGACAAGCAGTCTGAGGACTAGATTTTTCAAGTTTTTTGCATGCTGAACGCCCACTTAATGTCCATTTTACCGCTGAAATGACGTATAACGCCAATATATCACCCAGTTATCCACAAAATGGAAACTGACGGGCATTTTTCGGAAAATTATCGTCAAGCGTTACTTTCCCCATGTGCGTAACGCCAGGAAAAAATAATACTGCCCGCCCACTTTTTTTGGGCAGAATCATCAGAATGGGCGAAATCAACGGCCATATCGCCCAGGCTACTTTCCGCAGGGAATTAATGCCGAGATTCAATAATACTGCCCACCCATTTTCTTTTGTCGTAAAGACCACATTTGGTGAAAAGAACACCCAGGTGATCGTCCACCGTCACTTTCACCACCTCGCACACATATCGCCCACAATATCGCTCGCCCAAAAAAATGCCCGGAAGAAGTGGAACTGTTCTGACCTAAAGCCAGTGGTGTGGCTGCCATTTTTAAAATCGCAGGTCGCTTCATTCAAAAGGCTGCTCCAACTTCGGGGGAGTTTGTCTGGAGTTCTTCTCAGGTGAAGTGACCATCTCAACAGACATATTTTCAGATTCTGGACTATTGGGGGTTTACTCTAGGTGTATTTTAGTGAGGAAATTATTGCTTCTGATCATTCACTATTATACTTTCATTGCAATGGGGCCAGCCATTTCTCAGCCTGCATCGATTAATACACGGATGCTACAAGAGTGCAGATGGCTCAATGTGTGATGCACATTGTTATGTCCCCAATTTAAGACGTGCAATAATGAGGAGGAGGGCCAGTCCATACACACCCCGCGCATACAGGGAAAAGAGGTCTTACCTCGACGTGTCCGACCATACCTGCCTTCGGAGACTGCGCTTCCACAAAGTGGTGATCAATGAAATATGTGAGCTCCTCAGGCCACATATGCAGCCTGCTATCAGGATATCAGTGTCGGTTGAGGTCAAGGTCTTTCTACATGTTCGGTTCCTATCGGGCCTCCGCGGTCGAGATTTGCCCTCTGTCTCACCATGCCACCCATCGCTGCATTAGACAGGTCGCGGAGGCTCTGTACGCGTGAAGGATGGACTTTATCAGCTTCCCCATGACCACGGAGGCTCAGACTGACAGGGCTGGAGCATTCTACCCCCATGTGCAGGGAGCAATACAGTACACTCACAGCGTCATGTGGTCATCTTCTCAGGACCCGGAGCTTTTTCGTAACAGAAAAGGATTTCACTCCCTGAAGGTCCAATTAGTTGTCGACCACAACCAGGTCATAATAGCAGTGAATGCCAAATATCCAGGCAGCTTCAATGAGACTCACATCCTGTGTGAGAGTGCTGTCTCTGACATTTTAAAAGTCAGCCACAAGGACAAAGCTGGATGCTTGGTGATAACCGATATAGCCTAGCTACGTGGTTGATGAGCCCCCTGCGTGACACCCACACTGAGGCCGAGAAGCGATACAACCAGAGCCACAGAGACACACGTAATGTGGTCCAGAAAGCAATAACAGTGCTTAAGCAGCGCTTCAGATGTTTGGGCCACTCAGGAGGGAAGCTACAATACAACCCTGAGCAAGTCGGTAAATTTGTGGTCGTGTGCTCCATGCTGCACAACCTGGCTATCAGGAGGGGCCAAGAATTGCCAAAGGGGACTGATGCTCCACCTCAGGAGAGAGAGGAAGTGGAGGATGAGGGGCCAGACAATCAGTCTGGCTATGCAACCATGCCACGACCCCCTCCAGACCGCAGCTCAGATATCAATGGTGCCCATCAGCTTGGTGCCAGTTAAAGTTTACGTTGATGAAGTTAAGTTTTATTTAACCCTTTCCTGTTAAGGAATCACATGCGTGTAATGGTCCAGCTATTTGAGACAATGCACAACAAAGTTATGTTCAATAAAAAAAATGTCCAACATTGGTCTGAAATCATAAGTATCACAGGCAATAACACCCAACCCCCGCCCACACCCCACTTTTTCCACCATTGACATCAATCAAATGGTCAACATGTCCAACAACACAGAATGCAAATACAAAGCAGGAGGGTGGCCCCCTCCCCCCATATATTGCAACAAATTGCATACACCCAGATGGAGATATAACACAGCCATTACCTGTGGACATGCACCTCACTTTGCTTCCCCCCTCTTCTCCCCACCTCTAACCCTGCCCCTCCTCGCTTCATGGCGCCTGGCCGAAGAGCTCCTCAGGTGGTGCCCCATTGGGGAGGATGAAGGCAGATGCGGTCATTGCACGGGTACAGGAGCGGGGGGTGCCGAGGGGGCAACATTCTCTGATGCAGAAGCAGGATCTTGGTCCTTGCTGTCATCTGTCGTTCGCAGTGGTATTGCGGAACCTAGGGATGGAGTGCCACGCTCTGGGACCACTGGGAGGCCTGTGGCAGCAGTGTTCCTGGCTATCGCATCCAGGGCCTCCACCATCCGCAGAATGTACTCAGTCATGGTGGCCAGCTGTTGGGATATATCCCCCAATGCTTCGATGAGCTGGTCACCAATGTCTACAGTCCTCCTGGACACTGTACCATCTCTCCGCTCTCATGTGGCGCTCGTGGACCAGACATGCTGCGTCTACGAAGCCTCTGCGAGGTCAGCGCCGTCCTGGGGAAAAATGGGGTGCCCTATGGTGAGGTACTTGGGGCCAGTACCTCCAGAGTGGAGGTGGGAATGACCGGAGGACCACTAGATGGCCTTGGGGTTGAATGGCTTCTGGAGCGAGGCAATGCAGGTTCCTCGAAGTCTGCGCTCTCATCCGTAGAGAACAGATCCAGTGGATTGACGGGCGAGAATCGGAGCTCCTCAGCACCAAATGTAGGATCATCCGGAGAATCGGGCCCTGCGCCCGCACCTTCTGGCCTCTGTGGTGTTGCCTGGGGCTGCGCTGCTGGCTGAGCTGCAAAACCCAAATTAGGTTATTAGAGGAGAAGAGGGTGCTAGGGTCACAAAGTGAGTCGAGCGCTACACACAGCATGTGCTCGACAAAAGCACAACCGCTATCAAAATCATCACAGACATCACATTTCATGACCATCAACACATTTGCATTGCAATGATTTTCAGTAGGCCAGCATTATTTCTATGACAATTTTAGAAATCATCTATCATATATGATTGTTCGGATATGAATGGATGTGGCATCTATTGACTTTACATCACGCAATGGTGTAAACTTTACTCACGTGGGATCACATCAGGGTCTGCAGATGCATCCGTGGCAGTCCGGGTGTGCTTCCCCATGAATGCGAGCACCCGCTCCTCCATTTCAGTGATGACGCTGGGGACTGGTGGCCCCCCACCCGTTCGCCTCTGCACGGACCTCATCGTCGATAGATTCTTCTGTAAAAGGTGACAGGACGACATGGCATGAGATAATTGTGTGATATCATTGCTAGGTACTGTCACAGAGACTGATACAACGCAAAACCGACAGATATAATCATGATTATTATGATAATTATCATTCTTTACCTAAAGACGTACACTGTGACTGCAGGCTTTGAGTACAACATTCCCGGTAAAAGTGAAAGACCTCATAACTGCTGATAATCACTCATGACTGTTACAAATCAAATTATATAAATACATAAGTACATGTAAATAAATGTAATCCTTACTCTTGCAGATCCTATAAGGTCGTTCCATTGTTTGCAGCATTGGTTGCCCTCATGCACCTCGTTGGTTGCTCATGAGACCACCTCTGCTATCTCGGTCCATATCTTCTGGTAGGTCTTTGGGGTGGGCTTCCCACCCCCTCCCTGTGTCAAATCACCCCAGCGTAACTCGACCTCCTGCAGGAGGGAGGTATTTGCCTCGTCCGAGAACTTCCTCGCTCTTTTGCGCCCTCCAAGGTGATCCTCCCCTACCTCACTGCTCTCGCCAGCGTCAATCTCCACAGCATGCTGTAATGCCTCCTCCTCTCCCTCCATTATAGGCCAAATTCGGCCGAATATGTGGCTGGTAAACAGCTAATTTTTGTTTCCCTCTTTGCTCTAAAGCTCTAAACTCTCCCTCCTTCCTCACAAAGCAGCCACACCACACCCATACATGCCTTCAGTCCCTCTTAGCTCCCGCTCTCTCTGTCTCCTCTTCTGTGCATGTCATGATGACCCGTGACCCCCTGAATCGCAGGAATCGAGCATTGCCATGCCGTTGCTAAGGACGGCGATACTTTACGGCAGAAGGTCAGAGAGATTTAACACCATCGCCCATTTCATATCGCTCGCGGTAACGCCCAATTTCAAAAATGGAGAATAGGTGCTTTGAGAATGGGTGCGAAGCCGGCAATCTGAAAACCCATTTTTACTCCCAACGCCGGAAATAACACCCATTTTGGGGCAATGTGCACAAAAGTGTAAAATCTAGCCCTGACACTTTAGAGACCGTGGAGGGGTCGAGAGAAGTGGTGGTGAGGTAATCTATCCAGTTGAAGTTTCCTTTGATGAATCATTGGGTAAATGCACCATGTGGCTTGGTACAGAGCAGTGCAAAACAGGAACGTCCCAGATTTGATCCACGGTCTGTGCTGAGCTAGTTGATTTCAGCTGGAGTGTGAAGGAAACAGTCTTTCTATTCTGTCTTTTCCTAATTAAAAGTGTCCATGAGGAAGAAATCTAAATCATAGCTTGCCGATTTTCTGGCGTGTCAATGTTAGACCATCAAATTTCACTTGATGATCTGCCAATCTATGGCGGTAATGCATTGGATGCCATATTGGCTTAGGGGACCGTTAGTCAATTAGAATGGCCATGTGAAACAGGAGTTAGTGTTTTAAATATGTAAATTGGGGTCCTCTGCCAGTTGTAGTACCTTGAATGTAAAAGGATTGCACAGTGTCCAGTTCCATTCTCAACTCTTCAGATAATGAAGCAGTTTATGCCCGCATGCAGCAAGACCTGGATGACATTCAGGCTTTGGCTGATATGTGACAAGTAACATTTGCGCCACACAAGTGACAGGCAATGACTATCTCCAACAAACGAGAGTCTAATTACCGCCCCTTGATATTCAACGGCATTACCATTGCCATATCCCCCGCCATCAACATCCTGGGGAGTTACCATTGACCAGAACCTTAACTGGACCAGCCACATAAATATTGTGGCAACAAGAGCAAGTCAGACGCTGGATATTCTGCGGCAAGTGTCTCACCTCCTTACTCCCCAAAGCCTTTCTATCATCTACACGGCACAAGTCAGGGGTATGATGGAATACTCTCCACTTGCCTGGATGAGTGCAGCTACAACAATAGTCAAGAAGCTCAACACCATCCAGGACAAAGCAGCCTACTTGATTGGCACCCCATCCACCACATTAAGCATTCACTCCTTCCACCACCAGCACAACATGTCTGTAGTGTATTGTTAGAACTTAGGAATATCTAAAAACATATGGATATACGAATGAAACTGTGACGCGAAGAACGCTGTGCTTCATCGTCGCAGGGTCAAAATCCTGGAACTCCCTCCCGAACAGCACTGTGGGAGTACCTTCACCACAAGGACTGCAGCAGTTAAAGAAGGTGGCTCACCACCACCTTCTCAAGGGCAATTAGGGATGGGCAATAAATGCTGGCCTTGCCAGCGACGCCCACATCTTAGGAACAAATTTTTAAAAACTTGGTTGTGTTAGAACTGGAGAGAACAATTCTCCTCAGGCTGGTACTAGAATGGCTAGACAGATGCTTGGAATGTGTGAATGTTTTGGTTTTAGCATTCAGCATCATGACAGCAATATTTAATCTTCTTGTTGCCAAGCAATTGACTCTTGTTTTTAAGTTAAGACTTGAACCTTTTTTATGTATTTTATGTACACTGGTAAGGTAGGAATTGAAGTTAGCTTAACAGAACTGCTTACAAAGATAATTAAAAGTTAATTAGTATAGAAAGGCGTAGAATGGAAGGAATTTGGGGCGGTTACGATAAACACAATCTCAGAATGGAACAGTTTGCTTGGTCATGAAGTAGATGACAACCGGTTGAAGTGAGACAACTTGGGTTTGGACCTCATGATTGAGAGGGTACAGGGCCAGGCCTTGTACTAATTGTACCTGAGAGGGTAGGAACCAGGGAGATAAGACAAAAATTTCAAACCTTCAGAAAGTATAAAGAAAGACATGTGAACAAGATCATGACGCATCTTTAGGGAGGGCTTTGTTTCAAGAATTGAGACAAACTCAACGCCCTATTTGGGTCCTGAGTTTTTAGGGGAAACTCTATAGACCAAAATGTCTTATCAATATTCCATTTCAGGCCCACCCCTAAAAAGAGAATAAAAGTAATCTCCTGAGGGCTTGTCTCCACAGACGATGGAGGGGAGAGCTATACAGAATTTGGGCTGGTCAAACACTTTTTTGAGAGTGGTCCCATGCTGTACCGAAGGAGCCTGTAGATGAGAGGAAGAGAAGCCCCAAGTCAGAGAACTGTTTGCGCGTGCCAGCTGCCTGTCCGATCGGATTGGTATCAGCTACCTGTCACGGTCGTATGTTTTTGCTGTATAACTAATCTGTTTTATTCTGTTTTAAACTCTGATTGAACACAATATACCCACCATATTGATTTGCAGTTGATCCTGATTATTTAAAGTGACCAGAGATAGCTGTAAACTGGTTATTTCTACCAAACTTGGCAAATCAGGTAGGCATGCAAAAGGGTTATTATGGTTGAAAAGGGTTGAGGACGGATTCGGTTTATAAAGATACTGGGTGTTATTATCGGGATGGCAGCTGCGTATTTGAGAGACAAAGTTGCGAACAGTCTCTTGGATAAGTTAGGGGCCCTGGGGCCCCAAGCAGTAATTGAAATAGTGCAGGGTGACGAGAAGAGCGAGAAGAGTTACTCTGAGATTTGGGGCGAGATAGCGTCATGTAGGTAGGTAAGGACATAAGAACATAAGAAATAGGAACAGGAGTAGGCCATATGGCCCCTTGAGCCTGGTCCGCCATTCAATAAGATTATGACTGATCTGATCATGGACTAGCTCCACTTCCCCACCCGCTCCCCATAACCCCTTATCCCCTTATCATTTAAGAAACTATCTATTTCTGTCTTAAATTTATTCAATGTCCCAGCTTCCACAGCTTTCTGAGGCAGCGAATTCCACAGATTTACAACCCTCTGAGAGAAGAAATTTCTCCTCATCTCTGTTTTAAATTGGCGGCCCCTTATTCTAAGATCATGCCCTCTAGTTCTAGTCTCCCCCATCAGTGGAAACATCCTCTCTGCATCCACCTGCTACCTCGCACCTTCCTTCTTATACTCTAATTCCAAAATCCGACCCGGACCCGTCCGGGTGGGTTAAAATGGTCAAGGCTCAAAACTCAGCACAACTCAGTATTCTTTTCACTGTTATTATACTACGTATAACAAACATCAATGCATGGTTCCCTTTAACTTCAAACACCACTCACCCCGGCGATCATTCAGAGTAGCATGTTTCCATCTGCACAGGTGATTAAATCTGCCTACAGTTCCCTTGCAAGTTGGCGAGGTTTGTCGTTAAACGCACCCTTTTAATAATACAAAGATCAGACCAGTGACAATTGATTGATGCAATCCCTCCTTTGATTGTACCAATTTATCTGTTTCTGCAAATCTATAGAGTACTTGACTTGTTCACTTCTCCATCCTGGGTCAATGAATAGTCCATTATCACACAAGGAAATGTCCTCATTCTGTTCAATGTTCAACCATTATCACCCAGAGGTGTTTTGATGGGGAGAAGTTTCGGGCCTATCAGCATCTGAATGGGTTTTCCAAAAGGCTGAGAAGACCACTGCAGACGTGGTTGGGCCATGGTCATTACCTGTTGTGTCTTGTTAACAGCCTCATCACGGGAGGTCAATGGACAGGACAGTCCGTTAGATTTAAAACAAACACCTGTCATTGTGTGGTCTGATCACACAGCTCCTTCCTTGGTTAGCATATTCATAAAGTCAATCAATCGTGTCTGTGTCTCTGTATGAATAATTTTCTCTTGCATTCCGTTCAGCTCAGACAGCTTGATCTTATTTAATAGTCCCATTTGTTCGTCAAGGCATGCTGTGATTCGAGGCTTGGTCAATTTCTACTGATTGATCGATTTACAAAACTGACTTTACAGTGTCGCCACTTGACACTTCACTGTCGGTTTATTTTAAGTTAAGTGTATTCTTGCTGCAGTACTGGCTACAGGAGTCCATCCCCAAGTGACTGATGTACTAACTCCTCAGGAGATCAGTCACTTTTAAACCAACTTCTATTATTCTTGCTGAACCAAGACCTCACGCATTAACTTTTGCTGTCTTCTTCTGCCGTCTTTTCTCTGCCATCGCCAGACATAGCAAATAGATCACAATGATCAATTGGATTATGACCAATACATGAGACACAATTCTTATCCAAGGATTTATCTCAACTGTATTTCCCTAATTCCATAATTGTTTCCACCATGGTATAATTTTAATGTTTTGTATGTCTTTCCCCACTTCGCTTAGTCTTTTTTAAATTCCCACAATACATGCTGGGTTACATCAAGATCATTCAGTAATTTAGTTATTTTAGCTTGGAGTTCGGGTTCAAGTAAATCTGTATCATAGCCAAACCAACGAACAAATTCTTCAATGTTCAAAGAGTGTGGGTCTGATACATCGATACCAGTTCCCTTTCCTCGGTGTAAGGATTTAGGATCCTATGTCCTATCAATACCACATGAGCAGGCTCAATACAAAAGGTTGGTTGTATAACTGTGCATGTCAAATTAATTTCATAAATAAAAGATTTTACAGTTGCGGTTACATAATACATTCCATTCCCTCTATAAGCAGACTTAACAACTCTATGTCTTCCTGATGTAGATTGCATGACACAATTTTCCTCTTCCCAGAGAATCCACATGTTGATCCTTCATGGTCATGTAGTCTATAGGGACAAATAATTATCTCTCACTTGCTGACATCCCACCAGGTCTGTGGGAATCCACCTATCCGCTCCACTTTCGAAGGCGTTATAGGCTACATAAGGAGCATTGTTTCAGTGCTCCATTACTATTTGTGTCCCAAACAATACATGTCCAATGTTTTCTATTCTAAACAGGGGATATCCCTGATTGTTTGGAGTTATGAGAGGTAATTTCAACACTATACCTACCACTGTACCATTAGCAGGACAATCACATTTGTGATAAACTACTTGAGCCTTAATCAATCTTCTTAATTTATATTTACTCACATTAGGTGAAATTTCATAATCTGTCAATTGTGTTCATTGTTAATCCAATTAATACGTATCGCTCCTCTAATTTCTCTGAATTATGGCAGGTTTGTTCTACTAACCAACTTCCATACATCATGCACAGGTCATTCTGAGTTGCCTCTGTGCTAACATGTCGATCTTCCTTGATGAGCTGTTCCACCTTTCGAGCAGTATCTGAAATAGGATTAGTAAGTTTTGTTAGTGGAGAGTCATTATCAGGTCCTTGTATAGTTGTCATTGTGTTAAATTATTGCTTTGCTGTAAGATACTTTTAATTTGTTGCTTAGCTTTCCTTAATTCACTATCCATTGTTACTAAATCGAATATATTATAAGCCATTCCTGCCACATTGACTCCTGTCACTATATCATTAATCAGACTCTTTCTTTTCCTCTTCCCTTGTGGGCTTTGGGTTGTGACCACTGTAGTAGATAGACTATCACTTCTTCATAGTGATTTTTCAAATCTTTGGATTCCCATTTTACACAAATTCATCTTCCTTCCTTTACCTCTATCACCTTTACCAAAGCAAAATTACCCTTATATCCTGTTGCCCCTTTTGCAGAGCTGTTATTACTGTCGAAAGGACATGCAAAATACAGTTCCTTGCAGTATGTTTCAGCTTTGGATGTTTTCCCCAGGTAGGTGACCGTCGAAAGTTCAGAAGTCACACTTTTGCACCACACAATTCCCACGAGAAACGCTAACACCCTCTTCATCATTTCCTCCTTTTCCCTTTTTCCCTGCAAAATAAAATAAACAAAGGTTCACTCTGCGTTGGCCCTGACTACATTATCCAGGCTACACAGATCCAATGGGTTCCGTAAGTAACTTATTCATTTACAGAACACGGTCGGTCTTCCGTGGCTGTCATACCTGAGTGGCCACAGGTATAATAGCTGGCTGTTACTGCGCCTTCATTGCTTGGAGGGTGCAGAGTGTTCCAGCTTAGAACATAAGAACATAAGAACATAAGAAATAGGATCAGGAATAGGCCATTTGGCCTTTCGAGCCTGCTCCGCCATTCAATAAGATCATGGCTGATCTCATCTTGGCCTCAGCTCCACTTCCCTGCCCGCTCCCCATAACCCTTCACTCCCTTATCATTCAAAAATCTGTCTATCTCCACCTTAAATATATTCAATGACCCAGCCTCGACAGCTCTCTAGGGTAGAGAATTCAATAGATTTAAGACTCTCTGAGAGAAGAAATTCCTCCTCATCTCAGTTCTAAATGGGCGATCCCTTATTCTTAAACTATGCCCCCTAGTTCTAGATTTCCCCACGAGTGGAACCATCCTCTCTGCATCAACCCTGTCAAGCCCCCTCAGTACCTTATACATTTCAATAAGATCACCTCTCATTCTTCTAAACTCCATTAGGCCCAACCTAATCAACCTTTCTTTATACATCAATCCTTTCATCTCAGGAATCAACCTAGTGAATCTTCTCTGAACTGCCTCCAATGCAAAAATATCCCTCCTTAAATAAGGAGACCAAAACTGTATGCAGTACTCCAGGTGTGGTCTCATCATTACCCTGTGTATTAGGACTTCCATGCTTTTATACTCCAGCTCCCATGCAATAAAGGCCAACATTCCATTTGCCTTCCTGATTACTTGCTGAACCTGCATAATAACTTTTTGTGTTTCATGCCCAAGGACCCCCAGGTCTCTCTGTACTGCAGCACTTTGCAATTTTTCTCCATTTAAATTATAATTTGCTTTTTTATTTTTCCTGACAAAGTCAATAATCTCACACTTTCCCACATTATACTCCATCTGCCAAATGTTTGCCAACTCACTTAGCCTGTCTTTATCCCTTTGCAGATTCTTCGCGTCCTCCTCATAAAATGGCGTTCATCATACAGACAAGCCGGTTTCTTAAATACAGATCCAGGGCTCTAGCCCTCCTAGCTAGAGGGAACTATATATTATGTCATTAAACCTTTCCTTTCATAAGAAATAAATTGGGTTACAGTGAGCTTCAATATAAACTGTTAATTAACTTTTATGAATACATGTAGTAAACAATAAGTTTAACAAATTATTTATCCAAGTGTCCAGTGTCCAAGATTTCTTATTTCTGTACATAGTGTTCCAGGTATTTTGGTGTTGTTGCTTTGCCTCAATCTGGTTGTTTCCGTGGTGTTCTGTGCATTGATCGCTTTAGTCTCTTTATCAGTGCTCTGAGGGGAAATATCGGCGACATATCCCTGTTTCGCGTGTTGGTTGGCTGTGTTGTTAGCGGATCGTGTGTGGGTGTCACTGAGATCTCTGGAGTTTCGATGAATGTCTCAGCGCTCTTTCTCAGATATTTGCTATTTCGGCAATACTCATGGTCCTCTTCTGTAATGACCTGATATGATCGAATGCCGACTTGTTTCTGAACCTGAGCTTTTTGCCACTCTTTGCTGTCTCGTGTTTGTTTGAGTCTCACTGTTTCTCCTTCCTGCAGTATAGGAAGTGCTGTAGCACCTCTGTTGTGGTAGTCTGCTTGTTTGCCATGTTTCTTTACTTTGTTGACATTGATGTCCTGTATAATTCTTGGTTTGAGTAGTTCATTTGCGATTGGGATGTTTATCTTTGTGCGGCAACCGAGTAAGCGTTGTGCTGACGAACTATCAAGGCCTCAGTTGGTGTGTTTCGCCAGATGAGAAGGTTCATGTAAAAGTCACCACAGTCTTTCTTTGTCTTCTTGATTAAACCCTTTGCGAGCGTAACTGTGTTCTCAACCTTTCCGTTGCTTTGTGGATATTCTAGTGAGCTTGTTGCATGATCGAATCCATATTTTGTGGCAAAGTTTATGAACTGTTGTGAGTTGAAGGGTGGTCTATTGTCAGATTGAACCTTGTCTGGAATACCATGGTTAGATAATGTTTCTTGAGGTGTTTGATGATGACAGTGCAGATTGTCTATCTCGAAATAGTCCGAGTCATAGTCCACTGTGCATAAGTAGTCTTTTCCCACGGTCTCTGAGGGAGGTCATGACTTATCAATGGCTCTTTTGGTTGGCTCGATTGATAGGTGTTGCATGTTTCACACTTTGAATCATGGGGCCAGACTTTCCCTAAAGGCCCTCAACGCTCGATTGCCCGCTGAGAAGCACCGCCAAAGTTCGGTGAAAAAAGCTGGTGAAAATTTCCATTTTAAAAGTAAAAGTAAGTAGCACGAATCAGCCGGCGAGAAAATGGGCGTTGCACACTCATTCTCGGGGGTTTTCTTGGAGGGTAAGTGCAAAGTTAGACAAATGGGCGGTCATCACCGGAATGGACGGTAAGTGGTAAAATTTAGTCCGAGGCTGCAGTTGGGCCTTGGCGGGGGGGGGGGGGGGGCGGGAAAACTTAAAAAATAAATTTTCATTTAAAAAAAATAAACAGGTACAAAGCATTCCCAAGACAGTTTTAACCCTAATCGCTGTTTTAAAATTTAAAAAAAATAATTAGATAACCTTTAACTAACCTTTCTTTGCAGGGTCTCTCCTTACCGCCCTGTTTAAGCAGCTTTTACGGGGCGGGTCTCTCGGCGATCTGGTCGTCGGCGGTTGAGGCCAAACTTCCGTCCTGGCGGTTGTTCTCGGCATTGCACGTGGGAAGTTTGGTCCCGGCGGACGACTTCAGATGTTGGCGATAACGTTCAAAAACTTACATGGAAACTCTCGCCGGGGGAAAAACCAGCTGTAACACTGAAAAAATTGCCGAAATAAAGCCGAAAGTCTGGCCCATAGTCTTTTATGTCACTGTTCAGTCCTGGCCAGTAAGCAGATTCTCTGGCACGTCAAAGAGTGCTCTCAATGCCGGCGTGAGCAGCATGAAGTGTCTGACGAATGTCGGATCTCAGGGTTTTTGATATGGCACAGCGATAGCCTTTGAAGACTATGCCATCCTGTGTTGTGAGGTCATCACGAACCTTGTAGTATGCATGCGTTTCAGGCGGGCATTCACATGTCATTTCTGGCCATCCCATTGTGATTAGTTGTATGATCAATTGTAGTGTGGAGTCGCTTGCAGTTGTGCATTGTATGTTAGTCAGTCTTTGTTTGGAGAGTGGGAGAAAGTCTACCATGTGTATGCATTCCACTGCAATTTGAGTTACATAGAAACAAAGAAACATAGAAAATAGGTGCAGGAGTAGGCCATTCATCCTTTCGAGCCTGCACCGCCATTCAATAAGATCATGGCTGATCATTCCCTCAGTACCCCTTTCCTGCTTTCTCTCCATACCCTTTAGCCGTAAGGGCCATATCTAACTCCCTCTTGAATATATCCAACGATCTGGCATCAACAACTCTCTGCGGCAGGGAATTCCACAGGTTAACAACTCTCTGAGTGAAGAAGTTTCTCCTCATCTCAGTCCTAAATGGCCTACCCCTTATCCGAAGACTTTGTCCCCTGGTTCTGGACTTCCCCATCATCGGGAACATTCTTCCAGCATCTAACCTGTCCAGTCCCCTCTCATCCTTCTAAACTCCAGTGTATAAAGGCCCAGTTGATCCAGTCTCTCCTCATATGTCAGTCCGGCCATCCTCCACGTTTTCGAGGTATGTGCACGAGAGGGTATCTGTTAAATACATATCTTTTCCTGGTCGATACTTTATTACACATGCTGCAGACTAGAGATGGCAGAAGGTATATTCAAAGAGATGTACTTTCTTGTCAAAGTACCTTTTACTTTGTCTTCTTGACTTCCCCAATTGACTACAAATTGACTGATCTGATCTACCACTTGTTCCAACCACTTGGAACTACATGTTTTCATTGTCAGGGGACTCATCCCTGTTAGTCTTAGCTGGCCTGGTGTTCTCATGAGCCTCCCCGTCATGGCCTGATATGGGGAGACCCCTGTTGTTCTATGAGGTGTGGGCCTCATTGCCATTAAGTACATTGGCAGCATGTTAGCCCATTGAGTGAGGTGGTCCGCGCAAAATTTTTTTAACATTAACTTGAGGGTCCTGTTCCCCCTTTCGACCCCTCCGGATGACTGGGGATGGTGAACAATATGTAATTTGTGTTTTATCCCCAACATTTCCTGCAGGTGGGTAAAAATGTTACCGGTAAAGTGTGAACCTTGATCGCTGTCCACTTGTACTGGTACTCCCCACCTACAAAACACATGATTCATTAGTGTTTTGGCTGCTGTGATTGCGATGTTGGAGCAGCAGGGGAATACTTCAATCCATTTAGTGAATTGATCCACCACCACTAGCGCATGCTGAAACTTGTCTTGCGCCTGTGGAAGTCTATCTGGAGGTGAGTCCATGGCCCTTGAGGTGGAATGCACTTTGAAGCAAGACTCGGTTAGTGCATGCGGGAGGATTGTATTGCAGGCACGGTAGGCATCGTGCCACATAGTGATTGATTGTTCCCCTTATGGAAGGCCACTAAGCTGTGGATGCTACCTTGTAGAAGGTTACCAGGGCCGAATAGAGCCCTGCTGTGGGGTAGGAGTGAAAGAGGGAGTGCAGTTCCTGACCTACCTCTGGTGGAACACACACCACTGGGCAGGCGTTTGGCTTTCTTTTGAAATTCAGCAATTGCTCATCTGAGTCAGGGACAGTGGCTAGTATGGTATTGGGAGCCCAGGCTGTTGGTTGAGGAAGGGGTCTGCCTTTCTCGTGCCAGGTGCATACAACAGCATATGACCAGTATTGTTGCTGCAGGGATTTTAAATCTAGGTGATCTGTTGGGCATTGCAGGGCTCAACAACTATATCCTCTATCTCCCCATCAATCGCAGCATCCTTGGCTGCTCTGTCTGCTCTGGAATTTCCCTCACTATGTGGACCCCCTTTTCTATGGGCTGCTACCTTTCCTATGAAACAGGGCTGGGATCGCTGTTTAAGGTATGACCAGAACAGGCGTAACCAGGGCCCATGGACCAGGGCCTTACCATCTATCGTACAATAGTCATTTTTGTGGTATAGGGGCAGGGAGAGCATGGTGTTTATAGCATAGGCACTATCGGACTAAATATTCACGGGTCTATCTGAGGTTTCCTTCACAGCAGTTGGAAGTGCGGCAATTTCTGCATATTGTGAAGACTGTCTGTTGCATCTTCGTTGGATGGTTCTTTCTGACAATACCACAACATACCCGGTGTGAGGGGATCCTTCAATGTGATATGAGGACCCATTAATACAGACATCTGGGGCACCCTGTATGGGCTCTTTCTGCATAGGATGGTCTCAAAGTTAATCAGGGCTAACGGACATTCATGCCGGTCCCCCTCATAGATCAGAAATTGTGGTAGCAATGTGGTGGGTTTGGAAATGGTATCAATGTCTCTTTCCATAAATTCCAATCTCCATTTGCTGTGGCGCTGCGAAGAAACTTGCGAATCACCAGGTTTCATCAGTAGTTTCAGAGGTGTGTTTCTGTTGTGCAGGATTATAGCCTGTAACCCAGTAATAAAAGTAAAGTGATGTACCGCCCAGTAGACGGCCAGTTGATGGCGCTCGCATATGGTATACATCTTTTCTGCCCCCTGCAGGATTCGAGACGCATATGCAATAGGCTGTAGTCAATCAGCTCGCATTTGGTGTAGAACTGCAGTGAGGCTTTGCTCTATGGCCCCGACCGCCAAATGGAAGGGCTGCGTGGGATCACGAATGATCAGACATGCGGCCTATATCACTGCAGTTTTTAATTTAGCCACGGACTGGGTGTGGGCATCAGTCCATGCCGGGCATATGTCATCAACCTGGAATTTTGTTAAATCATTCAGGGGCTTTGTGTACTCTGCAAAGCCTGGGATAAAGTTCCTTTGGTACCCCACCAAACCCAAGAATGATCGTAGGGCTGTTTTGAAACTGTGTAATGGCAGTCACTGTATTATCTCCACCTTGTGAGAGTCGGGGGATGATCCCTCTGGAGAAATGGACACTCCGAGAAAGGTGACCCATTGTTTTACTAATTGAGCCTTACGGGGATTCACCTTTAGTCCCGCCTGAGCCAACAATGTCAAAAGTTCGCGCAAAAGGGACAGATGCTCCTCCATGCTGTTGGTTGCCAGCAGTAGGTCATCTACGTACTGCAGCAAGCAGGTAGGGTGGGAAAAGTCTTTTAAAATTGCAGCCATTCTTTTGTGAAATATCGTGGGAGCATCGTGGAACCCCTGAGGCAGGCATGTCCAGGTGTAGCTCTGGTCCTCAAATGTGAACGCAAATTTGTACTGGTCTTCCCTGTTAACAGGGATACTCCAGAATCCACTGGCGATGTCGAGGATTGAGAAGTACTTAGAACCAGCAGGAATTTGAGATAATATGCTGGGAGTTTCTCTTACTACCAGTGAGCAGGCTGGTATAACAGAATTTAACTTTCTGTAATGAATAGTCAGTCGCCAGCTGCTATCAGGCTTTTTAACCGGCCATGTGGATGAATTAGTCGTGTAAGTGCCTGTCCTAAGGACACCCTGCTCGACTAGGGATTTTATGGTGTCTCGGATATAAGGGTGACTCTCCCTTGGGATGGGGTACTGTTTAGTGAATGAGTGGGGGTTTTCTTAATAGATTCTTCGCCTGTTTTTCCACAGTCATGCTTGCATGTGGCAAACACCACTAGGTGTTTCTGAATTAGTTTTGCCACAGCTTCATTTTCGCTCCCTGGAGGGTCATACTCAGAAGGCTTTTTAATAACAAAAACCAAGTGAGCATCTGAAATTTCTATCACTCCTGCCTTATCTCTCAATCCCATCCAAATACAGTCTCAATTATAATCTATCACCGAACCATACTGATCCAACATATCAGTCCCTAAAATTCCCCTTCCGTCAGGGGTGGTCATCAGCATCGGTGCTGCGACCTTACAGGTGAGGCCTCCCAACTGAAGTTCAGTGGCCTTTCCTGTATACGTGGTGGTTGTATCACCATTAAACCCTTTAAGGGTCATACAACCCTTGCCCGCTGCTGCATGGCGTTCAGGGTATGGGGTGTGAATGATGGTAACGGCTGAGTCAGTATCGATAAGCATAATCTGCGGCCTGCCCCCTTTTAAGACAAGGACTACTGGTCTCCCACTACCATCACGTCGGAACCCACTTCCGACCAATCTTTGGGGGCTGAACCCTGTCATAGCGTTGATCCTTGAATGGGTCTCTCTAATGAGTGTGCATTGGCGATTATGAACACCGGTAAATGATTTTGCATCCTTTCCGTGACAATTTGGGTTTGTATGAGGGCTATCAATTTATCCAATCATTAATCTGTCCCAGAGGGCTTGGTTTCGTCCCTCGGGAGGTATCTATGCGTCGCAACATGGTTCGGTGCTGGTCTGGGTCTGCTGCAGTC
Source organism: Pristiophorus japonicus (assembly GCF_044704955.1). Classification (NCBI taxonomy): domain Eukaryota; kingdom Metazoa; phylum Chordata; class Chondrichthyes; family Pristiophoridae; genus Pristiophorus; species Pristiophorus japonicus. The sequence goes on along the minus strand of NC_091978.1, from coordinate 321,827,785 downwards.
TTTTGCTAGGTGGTCTACCTTCTTACAATTAAAGCACTGTCCCTTAAAGGGGTAGTTTCGAGATCCCTCCACCATTGACACTGGTTTATTTGCAGTGGGTGGTGACTTTGCTTTTAACTGTTTTTTTACCATCTCCCAGGTTATTTGAGCACTGGTCTCCATATCCGTCCACTGATTGGTGGGCCTCATGGCTATGCCCAGGGTGGTTTTAACTAAAGAGTGGAGTTGGGTCAGGAACGTTGATTTAAATTGTTCCTGATTCTTTCCCACTGTAGCATTTGCGGGTGCCTGGTTCTGCGTACGTTGATAGATATTGTACAGGCGATTACTGAAGGCTCGAGGGGTCTCTTCTGGGCGCTGCTTGGTCTGATTAAGCAGAGTCACTAAATTCAAGTTTTGGAACCCTAAATAGTTTAGGATCTCGGTCATGAGTGCATCGGCCGCTGTGCCAGGCTGGAGGACTGCTTCTGGCAGATTATCTTTTGAGGAAGTGGAATAGGCCAAGAGGAGGACTCATTTTAAGTCTCTCTCTTCCAACTCGGGGTGGCCCCTCCTGAAATTTGCCCACCTCCTATTAACTTCCAGTCCCCATCATTAATGGGCCCCAACTCGTGGCTACGCGCCATGGCGTCAGCACCAGATATGGGCCGCGAGTCGGTATGGTTACTGGTGATGTGACCGTGCGCATTATGTCGTAAAGAAGTGGTTATTACGGCTACGATTGGCTCTTGTGTCTTCAAGGTGTCCCATCCTACACCACCCTCTTGGGGACTATACTGACTTCCTCTTCCCAATCTGTCTCCCCCTTGTCCCCTTGTGCTGTCTCTGTTATGGCTCCCCGTGTTACTGTGGATACCAGGGCTTGCTGCTCCCCTAACTTACTTTTTAGCCTCGCTATTTCTAGTTGGCACTGGGCATGATCTGCCTCCCTATGTGGCTTATTAATTACTTCACTTAATGCTCCCCTAGCATCTTCTATCTCTTGCTGGAGCCTCAAGTTTTCCAATTTATATATTTTTAACTCTAATTTGTTTTCATTTGTTTCAACAACGGCTGCTGTGACATTTACATTTGAGAAGCTTTGTTGTTGTAGCAATGAAGCTGCCTGTTTGGTCCCTCTTTCTAATAGCCTAATTCTGTGGTTTAATTGACCAATTTCTTGTCTTAAATGCTGTATTTCTCCCTCTTTTAACTGCTTCCCAAGTTGGAGGCCTTCTTCCTTTTGTTGTTTTATACCTTCATTCGCTCTTTCTTTTAGTTGAATCTCTTTTACTTGCAATTCTTTTAAATTTTGTATTACTTTGGCGTCCTGCCTCATCAATTCCTCATCTCTCCGGGCTGAATGCCACAAGACCATTTGCCCATTTTGGCCTTAGCTCTCCTTTATCTACTTTCTCCTGGATAAGTGCCACCAGCTCTCCGAAGGACGCAGGTTGACCCATGTGGAGGTACTGTACCTGTGCCTTTAACTCTTCTATGTCTTGTATCGGGAACTATTTGGACAACTTCTCCTGATAAACTAGCTCAACATTTCTTTTTATTGTTGACTTTCTGTTCATGATCAATCCCTTCATCCTGTGTCTTTTGAATATAACTACTGGTGGGTCCCCAATTAAACAGTTACAACTATCGAGACGACTGCTCCTAAGACGCAACTTTCCCGATCCGTTTAATCATTTATAAGTTATACTTCACAACATAGGTTAGAATCGCAACTCCCGAAATTTCCAATTGTTCAAAAGAATCATCAAAAAGCTGTCTCGCCAGATGCCCGCATTCTCCACCAAGTCTGGCCATAGTCTTTTATGTCACTGTTCAGTCCTGGTCAGTCAGCGGATTCTCTGGCACGTCGAAAAGTACACTCGATGCCAGCGTGAGCTGCATGAAGTTTCTGACGAATGTCGGATCTCAGGGTTTTTGATATGGCACAGCGATAACCTTTGAAGACTATGCCATCCTGTGTTGTGAGGTCATCACGAACCTTGTAGTATGCATGTATTTCAGGCAGGCATTCACATGTCATTTCTGGCCATCCCATTGTGATTAGTTGTATGATCAATTGTAATGTGGAGTCGCTTGCAGTTGCGCATTGTATGTTAGTCAGTCTTTGTTTGGAGAGTGGGAGAAACTCCACCATATGGATGGATTCGGCTGCAATTTGAGTTGGTGATCCTTCCACATTTTCGAGGTATGTGCGTGAGAGGATGTCTGTTAAATACATATCTTTTCCTGGTTGATACTTTATTTCAACGTCATACTGGATGAACCAAATGAGCAGATATTGTAGCCGTTTGGGTGCTGCAGATAATGGCTTGCGTCGTATGGCAACCAAAGGCTTATGGTCTGTCCGTAGCATAATCTTGCGACCATTTACATATTGATGGTTTTGTCCCATTCCGAAGACTTGAGCGCGCTGCTTCTTTTCGATTTGAGAGTATCGCGTTTCTGCTGGAGTCAGCGCTTGGCTCGCATTTGTGATTGGTTGTCCCTGTTGCAGAAGGACAAACCCAAGACCCTTGCTCAAAGCATCTCCTTCACCTTCAGTTGCAAGTTTGGAGTAAAAGTACTTGAGCACCGGAGAATCTGTCACGCGTTGTTTGATAGCTTCAAGCGCTTTGTCTTGTTCTTCAGTCCATTTCCAGACCGTGTCTTTGAGTAAGTCGTCGCAGTGGCTCATTGAGGTCTGAAAGATCTGACAAGAATTTTGTGAGGTACTTTGTCATGCCGACAAATCATTGTACACCTGCGATATCCTACGGCTCTGCATTTCGTTGATTGCGACCACTTAGCTTGGGTTGGCTTTGAATCCATCAATGGACAGTATGTGTCCCATGTATTTCATTTGGGAGCTCTTGTATTCGAACTTATCGAAGTTTAGTTTGATGTTTCACTCTTTGCATCTCTGCATGAATTTACGTAAGTTTGCGTGATTGACCTCTTTAAGTGTCTCACCGCATCCATTGATCAAGATATCATCTGCAATCTTGTAGACTCCATCTAGACCCTCAAGGCTCTGGTCTAGTTTCTGCTGGAAGATTTCCAGGGCAGGACTGATGGAAAATGGCATTCTATTATATCGATATCATACCCATGGAGTCTGGAAGGTCATGAGGTAGGAGGATTCTATGTCTAGTTCACATTGCAAGAAACCTTCCTTGCAGTCTGCTTTAGTGAAGACCTTTGTCTGGGCCACTGATCACGGATGTCGACGCGTGTTATGCTTGAGGATTACAGTTCCGCCATGACTATTTTACATGACCCGGTTCCCTTTTCCCATTCTGGCACTGCCCTAAACCTTTCCGGCTTTAATGCTTCTACTCAGTTAGCTAATCAGGGATTGAGCTCCATAGGGCTAGACTTTCCACTTTTCTTGCATTGATACCGCCCACGTAACGTCCATTTTAATGCTGAGATGAGGTATAACATGAGATATCGCCCATTTATAGAAACAAAATGGAAACTAATGCCCATGTATTGCTCACTTATCGCCCAGCATTACTTTTGACATATACTTAACTCCGAGAAATAATAATACCGCCAGCCCACTTTTTTTTGGCGTAAAGATCAGAATGCGCAAAACTAACACCCATAATATCGCCAAGCGTTACTTTCGGCACCTCGCCCACATATCACTGAAAATATCGCTCGCCGAAAAACCTGTTGAGAAAAAGTTGCTCCCACCTGAACTAAACCCAGCAGTATGGACGCCATTTTGTAAATCGGAAGTCGGGTCAGAAAAAGGCTGCTTCAACTTCTGGGGAGTTTTGATGTACTCTGGAGGTCTTTTAAGGTGATTTGAACATCTGAACAAACAACTTATCATACTATGAACGATTTGAATTTATTTTAGCTGTTTTAGTGGGTAAATTTATTGTTTGTGAACAATAGGTACAATACTGATTGTGATTGTAATGGGACCTGTAATTTCTCAGCCTGTCTTGATGACTACGCACATGCTGCAGACTAGAGATGGCAGAAGGTATATTGAAGAGCATTATGTGCCCATTCAAAGAGGTGGCAGACTGCTGAGAAGGTCAAGAACTTACACCCCACGCACTTATAGGGAGAATTTGTCTTATTTGAAATTGTCCGATAACATCATCATCATCATCATAGGAAGTCCCTCGAAACGAGGTTGACTTGCTTCCATGCCAAAAAATAATGAGTTTGCAGGTGTTTCAATGAAGGACTTAATATTCCAGATCCTGAACTACATTCTGAAGGGTGGAAGATTCCTGTGCGTGGATTTTTTTAACATGTGGTGGCCGTTGCACACCAGCCACCACACGGGCTTGACAGAGCTAGATCTTGGTCCAGTGACAAGGGTTATCCAAGACGACTGGAGACCTGCTCTGCTGCATGGACCTATTGTGCACGGACCTAGTGCGCACAGATATCGCAGTGTCTTAGGAGATGTGCCTTAGGAGACTGCGCTTCCGGAAAGAGGTTATCAGTGAGATATGCCAGCTCATCAGGGGAGATGTGCAGCCTGCCAGCAGCATCAGGATCGCACTGTCCATTGAGGTCAAGGTCACTGTGGCACTTGCCTTCTACGCATCTGGTTCCTTTCAGGCCTCAGCTGTGACATTTGCGCTAAATCTCAGCATGACACACATTGCTGCATTAGACAGGTCACTGAAGCCTGTGCACATGCAGGATGGACTTATCAGTTTCCCTATGACCAGGGAGGCACAGACTGAGAGGGCTCTAGGATTCTCCAGAATTGCAAACTTCCCCAGGGTGCAGGGAGCAATAGACTGTATGCACATCGCGATGCGGGCACCTTTTCAGGATGCAGAGGTTTCTCGGAACCGAAAAGGATTCCACTCTCTGAATGTGCAACTCATTGTCGACCACCAGCAAATTATAATGGCAGTAAATGCAAAATTTCTGGGCAGCATCCATGATGTTCACATCCTGCGTGAGAGCGCTTTATCTGACATGTTTACCAGTCAGCCACAAGGTCAATGCTGGGTGCTTGGTGACAAAGGATATAGCCTCGCCACCCAGCTGATGACCCCCCTGGGTAACACCCACACAGAAGCCGAGAAGCGATACGAGAGCTACAGAGCCACACGCAATCTCATCAAGAATACCATTGGAGTGCTTAAGCAGCGCTTTAGATGCCTGGACCATTCAGGAGGCGAGTTACATTACCACCCTGAGCAGGTAGCTCAATTCGTGGTGGTGTGCTGCATGCTGCACAACTTGACTATCAGGAGGGGACAAGAATTGACAGAAGGGACTGATGGTCCATCTCAGGAGAGAGAGGAAGAGGATGTGGATGCTGACCTCGGGCCAGCCAATCAGGCTGACGATGAAACCATGCCCCCGCCTCCATCTAGACCACAGGAAAGGGCCCATGGTGGCTACACAGCTGCAAGACTCTTACGTCAGCAGCTCAAAAATGAGTGCTTTGCTTGAAGTAATGTTGGTCGTATTTACAAAGCTGCAACACTGCTGCGTCTGCAGCTCATACATGAATGACGTGCATTACCTTTGTGACAGTTAAAGTTTAAGTTGATTCAAGTGACATTGAATTATCCCCTTTCATGTTAAGGAATCATCAGTGTGTAACAGTGCAGCTATCTGAGACAGTGCGCAACAAGGTTATGTTAAATAAAAAACGTTTAATGAGAACATTTGTATGAAATCATAATTATAACTGTACAAAAACATCCCACCCCATCCCCACCCCACTCCACAACAAATTTATAACATTTATATCATTCATTAAATGTTTAACATTTCCAACAACACTTCATAAACATAGACCACAAATGCAAAAAAACAAGGTGCACCCCCCCTCCCCCCAAACCTGTCAATAAAATAGCAACAACAACATAAAAATACTGTGACCAAGACAACACCTACAGCCATGCACCTCACTTTCCTTTCCCCCTCCCCCAACCCCCACCTCCCCGCTTCTCCTCCCCACTTCTACCGATTCCCCTCCTGACTCCAAGACGGCTGGCTGAGGAGCTCCTCAGGCAGTGCTTCATTTGAGGGGATGAAGCAGAACCGCTGGTTGGATGGACAGGGGAGAGGACGATCCCGAGGTGGGAACATGCTTCGAGCCAGAAGCAAAATCTTCCTCCTGGCTCTCATGTGTCATTGGCAATGAGGGTGCGGCACCTTGGGGTGCTGTGCCGCGCTCCGGAACCACTGGGAGGCCTCTGCCACCAGTATTCCTGGCTATCACCTCCAGGGCCTCTGCCATCCATGGCACGTACTCGCTCATGGTGGCGGACATGCTGGCCAGCTGGTGGGATATGCCCCCCATTGTCTGTAGGAACTGCTGACCTATGTCAGCACTCCTCCTGGACAAGTGTACCATGTCCCCGCTCAGATCTACCGCTCGTGGAGCAGACCTGCTGCGTCGAACCAACCTCCGCGTGGTCGGCGCCATCCTGGAGACTCCTCGGGTGCCCTGCAGCAAGGTGCTTGGGCCTGGTACCTCCACGGTGGAGGAGGGAATGGCCGCAAAAGCACTAGGTATCGACTGCATTATGGAGCTTGGTGATGCAGGCTCCTCGAAGTCTGCACTCTCATCCGTGGAGAAGGCACCTTGCAGCTCCAAGGGCGAGAATCGGGCTCCTCAGCAGCAGATGCACGATCATCCGGCGAGACCGGCCCCGCACCCCCAGCTTCTGGGCTCAGTGGTGTTGCATGGGGCCGCGCTGCTAGCTGAGCTACAAAGCATAAATGAGGTTATTAGAGGAGAAGGAGGTGCTAGGGTCACAAGGTGATTCCAAAGCAACACACAGCACATGCATGACAAAAGCACCACCGTTATCAAAATCATCACAGACATCACATTTCATGATCATCACCAAATTCTGCATTGCAATGATCCTCATGAGGCCATCATTATTTATGTAACACTTTTATTAATCATCTATCATATATTATTGGTCGGATATGAGTGAGTGTGGCATCTATTGATCCTACATCACGCAGTGGTGTATACTATACTCACGTGGCATCACATCAGGTTCTGCAGCTGCATGCGTGGCCTACCGGGGGTGACTCCCCACTAGTGCCAGCACCCGCTCCTCGATGCCGGTGAGCTCGAAGATGACTGGTGACCCGCCATCCGTTCGCCTCTGCTTGGCCCTATTCTTCGAAAGCTTCTTCTGTAAAGGATAACACCAGCACGACATGGCATGAGATCATTGCATGAGATCATTGCTAGGTACTGTCACAGAGACTGATACAACACATAACCGACAGATGTAATCATGATTATTATGATAATTATCATTCTTTACCTAAAGACGTACACTGTAAACGCATGCTTTGAGTAAAACATTCCCGATATAAGTGCAAGACATCCCATCTGATTTTAATCAATCATTAGACTTACAATTCAAATTATAGAAATATATAAATACATGTAAATAAATATAATACTTATTCTGACGGATCCGACAAGATTGTTCTAGCGCTTGCGGCACTGGTCACCCTCACGCACCTCGTTGGTCGCCGATGAGATCACCTCGGCTGTGTTCAGCCCATATCTTCTGGTAGATCTTTGGGATGGGCTTCCCACACCCACCCTGGGTCAATTGACCCCAGCGTAACTCCACCTCCTGCAGGAAGGAAATATTTGCCTCATCAGAGAATCTCCTCGCTCATTTGCGTCCTCCCAATTGTTTCTCTCCCACCTCACTGCTTTCACCAGCATTCTCAGTCTCCACAGCATGCTGTGTCGCTTCCTCCATCCCTTCCATTTAAAAATTTTTTTTTTCGCCAAAAACTCGGTGGGAACAATGTTCTTTGCGCTCAGCTGTCTTTTTACTGCTGGTAAATCTCCCTTCTACCTCCCACACCAGCCAAACAAGTACACAACACACCCACACACGCTTTCAGTTCCTCTCTGCTCCCCCTCTCTCTCTTTCCTCTTCTGCGCATGTATTGATGACCCCTGACCTCCTGAAACGCGGTAAGCGACCATTGCCATGCCATTGCTATGGACGCCGACACTTTACGGCAGAAGGTCAAAAAACTTAACGCTAACGCGCATTTCAGATCACTCGCAGTAACGCCCATTTTATAAAATGGAAAGTTGGGGTTTTGAAAATGGGCGATAATCCGATGATCTCAAAACTCATATTTACCGCCAACGCTAGAAATAACACCCATTTTTGGGCGCTGTGCACAAAAGTGGAAAGTCTAGCCCATAGCCTTGCACATCAATGAGAATCTCATTGAGGTCCCCCTACTGTATATATGTTCACCCATGACCAGAAAGTTATCCTCAGAAGCGACGTGCTGCATAACTATCATGCTGTCCTGACTACGCTAATAACTGTCGTTGAATCATAGAATCATGGAATATTACAGCACGGAAGGAGGCCATTTCAGCCCATTGTGTTCATGCCGGCCGACCAAGAGCTATCCAGCCTACTCCCACCTTCCAGCTCTTGGTCCATAGCCCTGCAGGTTACAGCACTTCAAGTGCACATCCAAGTATTTTGTAAATGTGGTGAGGCTTTCTGCCTCTACCACCCTTTCAGGCAGTGAGTTCCAGACGCCCACTACCCTCTGGGTGAAGAAATTCCCCCTCATATCTCCTTTGGTGGCACTTTAATGAGGGACGACCAACACCTATTTCGGATGCCCATTTGGTATATGCGATTAAAAAACCCAAGGGCTTCACCCTTCTCGGGACTGAAGTCTCTGTGGTCAATACACTAATTCATAAATTTTCAGAGATTTTTGCTAAGTCCAAACATGATTGTGGTAAAATGTCAGAAGATGAGATTAATGGACCTTCCCACTCTCCTGTTAAGCAGTATTCCATTCCGGCTGAGAGTAGACCTCATGTTCGGTCTACTATTGATTCATTGTTAAAGCAGGGTGTTATCCGCACTGGTACTTTTACCATTAATTCTCCAACCTGACCAGTTAAGAAACCAGATGATAGTTGGCGTCTAACAATTGATTATCGCAAGCTTAATTCGGTAACCCCAGCTTGCACCCCTGTTGTTCGAGAGACCCCCACTCTCCTGTCCCAGATTCCACCAGGTAGCTGCTACTTGTCCAACTTTGAGCTCTCAAGTGGGTTCTGCAGTACTCCTGTTTGGGCAGAGGATCAGTATTAATTTGCCTTCACCTTTGACAATCGAACTTACACATGGACATGTTTGCCTCAAGGCTTTCACAACGTCCTAACTATATTCCACAAACGGATGCCTCAGGCACTTAAACCTTTCTCAAGACCTGAGTGTCTGCTGCAGTATGTCGACGATCTTTTGCTTGCTACGCCTGACAAACAGACTCATATTGAACTAATGAAGGAGTTACTGGACCTTCTTCTGAAGGCGGCACTAAAAATGAATCCAAAGAATGCACGATTGTTACAACCAGAAGTGATATTTTTACGCTAAGTGATGCCCAGGACATTTACATTGATGGATCATCCTAACACAGGGATGGAAAGCCCCTCACTGGATTTGCAATCATTCTGCCTGACCGAAAACTCATGGATAAATGCACTGCCCATTCCTCCCAATATGCTGAAGTTGCAGTCCTGGTGACAGTGATCCAAATTGCGCATGAGATATCTATTAATGTTTGGTCAGATAGTGCCTATGCGATTAAAACTTTGCTATCTTTACCACTGTATGCTCGGAATAATTTTTGTACCGTTGATGGTAAGACTTTGCTCCATGCAAACCTCTTTGCTTGCTGTTGGGACTCTTTAAATTCACGATCAGCCCCTGTTTATGTTGGTAAGGTGAAGTCCCAGTAACTCACAGGCAGATATTGCTGCTAAGAATGCCGCCATTAACGGTGACCTCTGGTAAGCCCCTACCCCTTTCTTAAGTAATATCCCAGGTGGGGACATCAACCTCCCTTCCCTCCAGTCCAGTCATTCCCTCTAAGCAGTTGTTATTGCATGGCATCAAATTGGATGTCCGTTACCTCAGCCCACTTCATGAGCTGCAGACAAACAGTTGGCTTCAGATCAGTGTGGGGAAGCAGCCCCCCCATTAACGTACAAGCCCCGCTTATGGTGGCTATCATCTGATAGCCGATTTGTCTGAGTTCCCCCATCCATGGCAGCCAAAGATTTTTACCTCCTCCACTCACACCCAGTAGGAGGACACTAGTCAGCTGATGTAACTATTCATAAGCTACAGAAATTTGCATGGTATCCTTGACCCTGGTGCAAGGGTCAAGAATGTCTCAGAACAGTTGCAGGGCATTCTGGAGGGGGAGGACGAACAGCGACTTGTCATGGTGCATATAGGTACCAACGATATAGGTAAAAAGCGGTATGAGGTCCTACAAGCTAAATTTAGGGAGCGAGGAGTTAAATTAAAAAGTAGGACCTCAAAGGTAGTAATCTCAGGATTGCTAGCAGTGCCACGTGCTAGTCAGAGTAGAAATAGCAGGAGAGTTAGGATGAATATTTTGCTTGAGAAATAGTGCATGAGGGAAGGATTCAAATTCCTGGGACATTGGAACCAGTTCTGGGGGAGGAGGGACCAGTAAAAATCGGATGGTCTGCACCTGGGCAGGACTGGAACCAATGTCCTAGGGGGAGTGTTTGCTACTGCTGTTGGGGAAGATTTAAACTAATAGGGCAGGGGGATGGGAACCTATGCAGGGAGAGAGAGGGAAGTAAAATGGGGTCAGAAGCAAAAGGTATAAAGGAGAAAAGTAGAAGTGGAGGGCAGAAAAATCAAAGGCAAAAATTCAAAAAGGGCCACATTACAACATAATTCTAAAAGGACAAAGAATGTTAAAAAAACAAGTCTGAAGGCTCTGTGTCTCAATGTGAGGAGCATTCATAATAAGGTGGATGAATTACCTGCGCAGATAGCTGTTAACGGATTTGATTTAACTGGGATTACGGAGACATGGCTCCAGGGTGACCGAGGCTGGGAACTCAACATCCAAGGGTATTCAATATTCAGGAAAGATAGCCTGAAAAGAAAAGGAGGTGGGTTGGCATTGCTGGTGAAAGAGGAGATTAAGGAAGGACATTAGCGTGGATGAGGTGGAATCTGTATAGGTAGAGCCGCGGAACATCAAAGGGCAGAAAACGCTAGTGGGAGTCATAGTGAGGTTGGGGATGGCATCAAATAGGAAATTAGGGATGCGTGCAATAAAGGTACAGCAGTTATAATGAGTGACTTTAATCTACATATAGATTGGGCTAAACAAACTGGAGTAATACGGAGGAGGAGGATTTCCTGGAGTGTATAAGGAATGGTTTTCTAGACCAATATGTCAAGAAACCAACTAGAGAGCTGGCTATCCTAGACTGGGTGTTGTGTAATGAGAGAGGATTAATTAGCAATCTTGTTGTGCGAGGCCCCTTGGAGAAGACTGATCATAATATGGTAGAATTCTTCATTAAAATGGAGAGTGATACAGTTAATTCAGAGACTAGAGTCCTGAACTTTATGGCCCCAAGTTCCGGCCCGCGCCGAAAACGGCGCATCTCCGAGCTGGACGCCTGTTCTTCGCGCCTAAAAATGCGCTAGAAAAAAACTTCGATATTCTCCGGCTCCTCGGAGCTCGATCTCAGCTTGGCGCGGCGCGCTCTTCACAGCGGGGGGGCGGAGCCAAACACTCGCACCGATTCTGTAAGTAGTGGGGGGGCAGGTCCAATTTAAATGAGCCAACGTGGTGCCGGCAACCCTGCACGTGCGCGTTGGAGCGTGTGCGCATGCGCAGTGTCAAACAAACATTGGCACTCGGCCATTTCTAAAAGGACTCGGCTGCCGTCGAGCTATTGACGCCTCCCCTTAAGCGTGGCCGAATGGGCTCAACCCCCTTGAAAAGCTGCGTGCGTCTGGTGTTGATTCTTCGGCTGCCGGCCAGCCTCTGACGCCGCTCCTATCTCATGGCCGAATGGCCTCAGCCCCCTTGAAAAGCTGCATGCCTCTGGTGTTGATCCTTCGGCTGCCGGCCAGCCATTAACAGAATGAAGGCCTGCCTGCAGCACAGCAGCTCAGCTCGAAGGCTGCTTGCTGCCGCTGTTGGGGCTGCCATCGAGACACTGATGTCACACCCCTGCCTGTCTTGAACATGAAAGGCCTGCCTGAAGCACAGCAGCTCGAAGGCTGCTGATGTTTCACACAGGTAGGAACATGGTTTATTTAATCTTTTCTTTGCTTATAAATTTTTATTCAGGTTGGATTTATTTGTATAATATTTGTATAAGTATAACTAAGGATTGATTGTAGAATTTAATGACTTCCCTTTCCACCCCTCCCCCCTCTCGTTCCCTACGCCTAATTTGTAACCTACACCTGATTTTCTAAAGTGTAGACAAGGTTTTTTCGAGCGTACAAAAATCTTCACTTACTCCATTCTAAGTTAGTTTGGAGTAAGTTTTCACTGCCGAAACTTTGAAAACAGGCGTAAGTGGCCGGACACGCCCCCTTTTGAAATAAAAATTCTGTTCCAAAGTGAAACTGTTCTAACTGACTAGAACTGGAGCAAACGAAATGCCGAGAATTTGAATTTCTAAGATACTCCGTTCTACACCAGTTGCTCCAAAAAATCAGGTGCAACTGAGGCCGAAACTTGGGGAAGTCCAGAATCAGGGGTCACAGTCTAAGGTGAGGGGTAAGCCATTTAGGACCGAGATGAGGAGAAACTTCTTCACTCAGAGAGTTGTGAGCATGTGGAATTCTCTACCACAGAAAGTTGTTGAGGCCAGTTTGTTAGATATATTCAAAAGGGAGTTAGATGTGGCCCTTATGGCTAAAGAGATCAAGGGGTATGGAGAGAAAGCAGGAATGGGGTACTGAAGTTGCATGATCAGCCATGATCATATTGAATGGTGGTGTAGACTCGAAGGGCCGAATGGCCTACTCCTGCACCTATTTTCTATGTTTCTATGTTTCTATGTATCCCGATTGTGTGACGGATGTTACTCACAGGGTGAATCGTTGCCTGCCCTGTTTGCAGCACAATGCAAGTGCCCACACTAATCGGGCACTGTTGCATAGTTCCCCTCCTCCCGATGGGCTGTGGACCAACCTTCAAATTGATTTTATTGGGCTCTTACCTGCAGGACCTTCTGGGTTGCGGTTTTGTCTGGTTATAGTTGATGGTGGGAAGTGCCAATCCAAGTTGACAGCGATCAGGGATCACACCTTACTGCCCAAATTTTTATTGAACTACAACGGATAATAGGTAAACCACATAAACTTCACATCTCCCATCACCCACAATCAGCTGGAGTGGTGTATAGAGGAGACCAAACTCTGAAAACTATGTTAAGCAGATTGTGTGCGGATCACCCCATTAAATAGTCCAGTATGTTGCCAATGTGTTTAATGGCTATTAGATTCATCCTACATAGCACAACGGGTATCTCGCCCTACCAGACTATGACCGGGCTACTAATGCGAATGCCAGCCCATCTGTTCACCCCTTCAGCCACATCCTTATTACAGGGAATTGCCAACCAAAAATCACTTGAAATGGTGGTAGAGAACATAGAACAAACTAAGATGTTTGTAGCCACACAAACAGGCAAAAACAACAACAAATTATATTTGTATTGCGCCTTTAATGTAGTGAAACATCACAAGGCGTTTCCCAGGAGTATTATGAGATAAAAATTTGACACCGAGCCGCATAAGTAGAAATTAGCACATATGACCAGAAGCTTGGTCAAAGAGGTATGTTTTAAGGAGCGTCTTGAAGGAGGAAAGAGAGGTAGAGAGGTGGAGAAGTTTAAGCAGGGAGTTCCAGAGCTTGGGGCCTAGGCAACAGAAGGGACAGCCACCAATGGTTGAACGATTCTAATCACGGATGCTCAATAGGGCATAATTAGAGGAGCGCAGACATTTCGGAGATTACGGAGATAGGGAAGGGCGAGGCCATGGAGGGATTTGAAAATACCGATGAGAATTTTGAAATCGAGTCTTTGCTTAACTGGAAGCCAATGTAAGTTAGTGAGCACAGGGGGATGGGTGAGTGGGACTTGGTGTGAGTTAGGACACGGGCAGCTGAGTTTTGAATCACCACTAGTTTACTAGAATGTGGGAGGCCGGCCAGGAGTGCATTGGAATAGTCAAGTCTAGAGGTAACAAAGGCATGGATGAGGGCTTCAGCAGCGGATGAGCTGAGGCATGGATGGAGATAGGCAATGTTACGGAGGTGGAAATAAGCGGTCTTAGTTATGCTGCGGATATATGGTCGAAAGCTCATTTCAGGGTTAAATATGACACTAAGGTTATAAACAGTCTGGTTCAGCCTCAGATAACAAATCTAAAAACCAAGCAAAGAAATAGTTTGACAAGAAGGTACGACCATTTGGGAGATGTTGTAATGATACTAAACTATGGGAGAAGGCAATATTGTTTCGAATCAAAGTGGAATGGCCCCTTCCCAATTATTGACAGGGCCAGTCCTTTGGTCTATCTGCAGCAATTCCCTGGGAAAAAGCGGAGGACCAAGATAGCTAAATTGTACCATATCAATCAGTTGAAAACTGTGAAAGAATAAATATTGCATATTTTACCTTATAGAACCAGTTAAGAATGATAATGAAATATGTAACACGCTGTATCAGTTATTGAACCCCCCTGCACTCGAATGTCTCTCCAATCTCTGCGGTCTGAATGGAATACTACAATCAAACCAACGGCGAGGGTATATCATGTCGAGTTTTGAAGGAAGTATGTGAAGTAAAATTCATATGTGAGGGACGTGTGGTATGTCCAACGATGGTTACTACTTGGAAGCACCACCTTTTTGTTGCTGAAGGAAATGGAGTTCGGATACAACTACACTGCAGCACAGAGGAATACAATCCAGAGGCCGGGAGACAAAGCCCCGGGAAGGTATCCATAGCATTGGTTAAAACTGGACTGATTTTGAATTGGCTGTCTTTTTGGCCGAGACATGAGGGTGAATACCAGTGGAAAACCAAGTTGCAAGTAAATAATACAAGAAATAACTCACGATGCTGTGCGGGACAGTGTGTTAGCAGTGGGGATAGTTGTAATAACACAAAAACGAGAGAAGATCACAGTAAATAAAACCATTAATAGGAAAAGAAACTGTCCCAAAATAACTAAAGGTCCCAATAATGGTTTAATGGTAACTCGCACCCATGGGAGTCTGTATAATGATGTTAGATATGAGATTGTCCCAGTGATATTTAATCTTTCAGCAGTCCAAATGCCAAAGAGCCCATGCAACCACACACATGAGCTATTTTACATTTATCTGGTGAGACAAATAGTTAAGGATTTTGTTGAAAGGATCGCGGAGAAAGACAGTGATGAATCTTGGCCCCCAGTTGATGGACAATGGTACGAACCAATGGTAGGGGGAGGAAATGGTATGATTAAGTCGAGCAATAAGCAAGGGTTGGCAGAATGGATAGAAATAGGAGCCACAGCAGGCACTGCAGCATGGAATAGAATAGACATAACATCTATGTGGGAATATAATGTGGTTATGAGAGGACAATTGAAGGGAATTTTAACCCAAATAAATAAGGGAGGTTCAGACCAAATTAAAGAATTGCAAGAAACACTAAAAACAATCTTAGACATGGTACACAATTTTCGAGAGATTCAGGATAAGGTTAATGAGATAATTGAAGAATCTAAAGGAAGTAAGGTCCAGTCTTCTAACGGTATCACGTGCTATGTATGGGAGTTTCCTATTAGATCAGATACAGAAGGATCTGATGGATATTGAAAATAATCAGATACCTAACTTTGTGAATGACAAACATTTAGAGAAATGGTTTAACAAGACTGAACCATGGTGTACTTCTAGAAAAAAATAGGTTAGCTTACTATGCCAAATTACCATGCCCAGGTGGGGACAATAATGATTATCTAGACTCCAAAAGCATTCTCTTGCCAGTAGACCTATGGGTGCCCCGATTAAACAAGACAAATACGTGGGAAGTGTTGATAGAATCAATAGGATCTATGAAAAGCAAGGTCACAAACAATATGCAGAATATTCACGCTACTTGATTAAGCAAGGCATGACCTGAAAGGCCACTAATTTCGATTGTTGTACTAAAAATAAAGGATCATGGATGTGTAGATGTGACAGTCTCGAGCCAGGGATACCAGCGTGTTGACACTGTCTGGTCTCCTGCATGAGTAATAGCCTCTCCTGCTGCTTGTTGTGAGCCTCCTGCCCCAAACCCTGACTGAAGGGCTTGCCAATGCGGCGTGTCATGCCCCGAAGGGCTCTTCTGCTGCTTGTTGCGAGCCTCACACCCCTAGCCCTGGCCGAGGGGCTTGCCAATGCGATGTGTCATGCACCGAAGGGCTCTTCTGCTGCTTGTTGCGAGCCTCACACCCCTAGCCCTGGCCGAGGGGCTTGCTGGTGCGTGCTGCAGTCGGCAAGGTAGGACTTTTTATTTTTTTAGTAATTGATTTAATTTTCATTTATTATTGATGATGGTTTTTATACTTCTTTAATGTTGTTGTGAAGGTGTTTAGTGCTTTGCAAAATCCTCTTACTTCCCTTCCTCCCCCCTCATCTCTGGCTACCTGCGCTGATTTCTTGATTCACCGTAAGATTTTTCTGAGTGGACACAAGTGGCCACATACGCTGGCCTAAGTTAGTTTTGAATAACATTTAGCTGGCTAAACTTGCTGACTGAAGGAACTGAAGGAAATTCTTATTAGTCAGGAAATTGTGTTAGGGAAATTGATGGGATTGAAAGCCGATAAATCCTCAGGGCCTGATAGTCTGCATCCCAGAGTATTTAAGGAAATGGCCCGAGAAATAGTGGATGCATTAGTGATCATTTTCCAACATTCTATAGACTCTGGATCAGTTCCTATGGATTGGAGGGTAGCTAATGTAACCCCACTTTTTAAAAAAGGAGGGAGAGAGAAAACAGGCAATTATAGACCGGTTAGCCTGATACTGGTAGTGGGGAAAATATTGGAATCAATTATTAAAGATGTAATAGCAGCGCATTTGGAAAGCAGTGACAGGATCGGTCCAAATCAGCATGGATTTATGAAAGGGAAATTATGCTTGACAAATCTTCTAGAATTTTTTGAGGATGTAACTAGTAGAGTGGACAAGGTGGAACCAGTGGATGTGGTGCATTTGGACTTTCAAAAGGCTTTTGGCAAGGTCCCACACAAGAGATTAGTGTGCAAAATTAAAGCACATGGTATTGAGGGTAATGTATTAACGTGGATAGAGAACTGGTTGGCAGACAGGAAGCAAAGAGTAGGAATAAATGGGTCCTTTTCAGAATGGCAGGCAGTGACTAGTGGGGTACCGCAAGGTTCAGTGCTGGGACCTCAGCTATTTACAATATACATTAATGATTTAGATGAAGGAATCGAATGTAATATCTCCAAGTTTGCAGATGACACTAAGCTGGATGGCAGTGTGAGTTGTGAGGAGGATGCTAAGAAGCTACAGGGTGACTTGGACAGGTTAGGTGAGTGGGCAAATGCATGGAAGATACAGTATAATGTAGATAAATGTGAGGTTATCCACTTTGATGGCAAAAACAGGAAGGCAGAATATTATCTGAATGGTAACAGATTAGGAAAAGGGGAGGTGCAACGAGACCTGGGTGTCATGATACATCAATCATTGAAAGTTGGCATGCAGGTACAGCAGGCGGTGAAGAAGGCAAATGGCATGTTGGCCTTCATAGCGAGAGGAATTGAGCAGAGGAGCAGGGAGGTCTGACTGCAATTGTACAGGGCCTTGGTGAGGCCACACCTTAAATATTGTGTATAGTTTGGTCTCCCAATCTGAGGAAGGACATTTTTGCTATTGAGGGAGTGCAGCGAAGGTTCACCAGACTGATTCCTGGGATGGCAGGATTGACATACGAAGAAAGACTGGATTGACTAGGCTTATATTCACTGGCATTTAGAAGAATGAGAGGGGATCTCATAGAAACATATAAAATTCTGACAAGATTGGACAGGTTAGATGCAGGAAGAATGTTCCTGATGTTGGGAAAGTCCAGAACCAGGAGTCACAATCTAAGAATAAGAGGTAAGCCAATTAGGACCGAGATGAGGAGAAACTTCTTCACTCAGAGAATTGTGAACCTGTGGAATTCTCTACCATAGAAAGTTGTTGAGGCCAGTTTGTTAGATATATTCAAAAGGGAGTTAGATGTGGCCCTTACGGCTAAAGGGATCAAGGGGTATGGAGAGAAAGCAGGAATGGGGTACTGAATTTGCAAAAATGATCAGCCATAATCATATTGAATGGTGGTGCAGCCTCGAAGGGCCGAATGGCCTACTCCTGCACCTATTTTCTATGTTTCTATGTAAATGACCAAAACAAGCATAAGTGGCTGGTAACGCCCCCTTTTGAAAAAAAAACGAAACTAAAAAAAAACCTAACTAACTCACTTACACTGGAGCAAATTAAATGGGGAGAATTGCCATTTTTAAGTTACTCCAAAAAAATCTAGTTGCTCCAAAAAAAATGGAGCAACTCCTGGGGAAACTTGGGCCCAGTAAAACTATGACAAAGGAAGAAAATTCATCGCAAAATTGTAAATCAAGATACACTCTTGTATGAACTTTTGACTAATCTATTCATTTATAAATTTGGATCCCCTAGAGATTATTCAAGAATCTCAAATATTGTATAACTTGAAACTTGACTGTACCTGGAGTATCCATGAAACCAGAAGCTCCAGCATTTAATTGATCCCTCTGCAACTATCAACCAAACCCTGAGGACACAAATGACCCATACTTAGCTAGACTCGATAGGTCCTATTTTATGAATGCATGCTCCTGGCAGCCTTGCCCCTTCTTTTTCCAGTGTGCATATTAGGAAATTACAGGTGGCTCCCCACAGTGGATGATCTTGGGAGTGGGCCAACGATATCCTGACCTACATTCTTGACAGGTGTGACTCCCGCTGGAAGTACTTGCTCGCAGGAATCAGCTCAAATTTTCTCTTTACAGATCTTTATGGAATTCTGAAATGGCTGTGAAGAACAGGAGGGAATGTTCTTTGCAGGTGCAAAGAACTTCAACAAACAGATGTTGTCGTATAAAAAGCCTTGTGTGAGGTTAAATATGTGGTGAATGATTGTAACATGCTACTTACATGAATATGCTTCATTTTTAGACAAGTCAGAGTTACCTATTTTGTGAAAACTTATCCTATTCTGTATCTTTCTTCTATCACATTTTTTCATTTACTCAGTGTTACCCCAGTGGCTGCAGCATGGCAGGTGGAAGGCTGCTGACTTTCAGTGGGAGAGACTGGAGATGGTCTTGCAGGACGACCTTGAGGAGCTGGTGGCTGGGAATGTGGAATTGAGTGATGGTGTTTCTTTTTCTTCTTCACTCTCCTCTCCCTCTTCTTGTTCAACCATTTGCTGGGCAGCCTGGATTACTTGGGTGTCTGAAAAGAGGAAGGAACATGGGTAGGGTTGTGGTGAGAGGAGGGGAGTTAATCAAGAGGTGCATGCTTACACTATGTGCAGTTTGTAAATCAGAAATGGATTGTGAGAAGGAGGATAATGTATGAGGAAACCCGCATTTTGTATTCTTTCAGCCACACCACTGGCCAAGGGCTAAGCCATGCCCCTGTCAGAATGGCCAGCACCGTCTCCGCCAAGGGGGTGAGGTGAAACTAGGAATGTGAGGTGTGCCTCGTGTTTGGTAGAAATTGTTGGTAGGTGAATGATGGGGAGGGGCTTATACATTGAGCAGTGTGTGAGGCTAGTGGTACAGTTGGTAGGAGATGGCTTTTGAAGATGCATTCACTGACATTGACCACTGGTCTGAAGTCATGAAACTTCTTTGGATACTGGAGCCAGGACCTGGGGCTTGGACCAGGGGCCACACTGCTGGAAGTGACCGCCTCGCTATCTGGTCCCACATCCTTCTTTCTGGTGAGCCTCCTGGACCCTTGTGGGTAGAGGACCTCTCTTCCAATGTTGACCCCTGCACAAAGCTCGAGTGCTGCATCCCAGATCCTGGGTTCCCTTTTCCTGGCCTGTTGAGCCATTTATGTTAGTGCTGAAGCACCTTTAACATTTCTGATCAACAGAAGATAGCGCATCTTTAAGAGGTGCAGACTGCTTTTAAGAGGTGCAGGCTAGTTTTAAGTAAAGCTTTAAGTAAAGCTAGACTCATGCAAAGATTGAGAACATGTGCCCCCTGCTAAGCGCATAGCCTGTCAGCAGCATGTTCAGCACTGGGCTGTGTGTTACAATCATTATCATTGGCAGGCAGCATGAATTTGACATGCTGCCAGTGTCCCTTGAATGGGCGCAGGCATATCGCACATCACGGTGCCTGTGCCCGTTCTTCAGTGCTATCGAATTTAATCCCTAGTGTGTGCTAAAAGGAAATATTTGTTTACAATGGTACAAATGGTTACACTATGAGGGAATGGAAGTTACCAATTAAAGTTTGTGCCATAGTTTGTGGCTGCCCTAAGAAATATGTGCAAAGTTAAAAGCACACTTGTCATTGCTGGGCTCCTGGTACCAATAAACTTCTTCATTGTTTTCAGTCAAGTATGAGGGACCATGTCATTACTCATAGTGAATCAGTGTTTATGCTGTTGCCAAGAGGTACTGACGTATTTGTATTGGTGGCATTGGGGGGTGGGGGCAATGAACATCCCCACTGAAAGAATCTGGAAAGAGGTTTGTTGCCTTGACATGACTAGTGACCTCCATCTTTGCACCTTCCATCTTTGCCTTTACAGGAAGGTGCTTTTCAGTCCCAAATATCGCCACTGGTGCCCCTTCCTGCAATAGGAGCTGTAACTGTTCAGCATCAAAGGAAGTAATGTGATTCATACATCCCCACTGTGCCATTGTGAACAATGAGTTCACTTTTTGGACATCACCACAACTTCCACTTTAATGGTGAGTTGCATCCCTTTAAGAGCCGTTGCACTCCCAAATTTGTAACTAACCAAACTCTCTGGACAAGCTTGTCACGTGCCAAAGCCTATTCAAATTAGGGGCAGGGGCTGGCAAAAGTCAGTGTGGCTTGTTCCCTAAACTGCACCTGCTCCATACTCCAACTAAATCAATTTTTTGTAATTTTTGTAAAATTGGAGCTTTATATTCCACTTGCAAAATAATGCACATTTAAATTATAGGTTAACAGCAATGATTAACTTCACAATGTTAATCTAGATAGGTCGTCGTAATGCAATACCTCATTATTATCTAGTGGAGTCTTGCCAGTGTAAACCTTGAAATTATTACTATAATGTAGACATACACCAGAAATGTCTTTCCAAGCCATCAGTTCTCATACTACACCACATGTCATAAGATCAATATATCCCTCTCAACTGCACGCGCACTTTAAGTCTAGAATAAATTATATTATACAACTTTTGTCTTCGAAAAAATTTATTTTTTTATATCTGTATTTTTTTCCTCTTCTTTCCCATTAACATTCTTTGCTGTGAAATTAAGCTGGTATAAAACAAGGAAGCCAAAAATGCAGCAACTGTATCCGATTCAGCTCTGCATGGTGCTTCGAGATCAAATGTCAGTGCAACATGTTAGAAAGCATCACCACTACAGACATGGATTGAATTCAACTGCTAAGAGTAGATGTGCTTATACTTTACTGTATCTGGAATAGCTTGTTTCTCTCAGTGACAGTGTACTCTTAGCAGGGGACATATGTGTTTTGATGTGTAGATTAATGGCAGGGATGTCATTGTTTCTATATTTCTATGTTTTCCAGGTTTCTGAACTGAATGCTGTGAGACTTACATAATGAATTTGGGAGGAGGGGTCCAATTTGTATTGGTCTTTCTGCTTTCCACCCCCTGTTGTAATGTAGCTTAGTTTGACCCAATATGGCTGTCCTCCTCTAGTGTGCAAAGATGATGTGAAACTTGACAAGGTGACTTCTAGGTGATGGCGTTTAATGGCAAGCCAATTATCTTCTGTGAAAATGTGAGTGTTTTTTTTTAACAAGCTAGATCTCAATTCAGCTGTACGTATTTTCTAACACAAAATAGAACCCAAATGTCACAGCAATTCTAAATTACAGCTTAAATAGATGTAGGAGGGAGAGAAGCAGACTTGGAGTATTGGTTCACACAGTACTACTGTGCAGTTACTTAACTGACAGGTAGGCAGATTGTGAGTGTAATATGACATCTGTGAGAGAATTAGTTTTCACGATAATATGCTTGTCTTTTTGATGAAAATAGGAAGATGAATTCGCATTAGGAGATGATTACGATGATGGCAATGAGCTCAGCCTAGGAAATGATGGGATTTTTCTGCTGACCTTTTTCAGTAAGTTCATCTTTAATTGATTTCCCACAAAAACTGATTATCAAAGCGATTTTGAAATTGATGTAATTTGAAAGGGAGTGGTGTCTTTGTGTTTTTTCAAAGGTGTTTCAAGTCTCCAGTCATAAATCTCTCTATATACAGTATATTCACAGATGTGTATCCTATGCTATGATGCAGCACAGTCGTCCCTTGAATTAATTTCATGACAATTGCTAGAAATTTAAATATGAGATAACACAGTTCAGCTGTCTCCTACAGAAGACACTTTACTCAAAGCTTTGCATTTAGTGAACAGCATCCAGTTAAACATGCAGCACTGACAGAGAAAAAGTTACCTTTCAACTTCCCTTATTATTATTTCTGTGCTTCTGCTAAAGTCTTTTGTCAAATGCATGTGTTTCATGTGGTCTGCTATTGGTAGAAAGAGGCAGACATGAAGATTTGTCAAAAATAGCAGAGTGAACCTGAGCATAAGTGAAAGACATCCAGAAGGTATTTTGTCGAAAGAGTGAGTGTCACCTTGAGAATCACTTTTTTATAAAATGTCAGATACGTACAGCCATTATCATGAATTTTATTTATCTCTATTTCTGTTGATGTTTTTAATATACAATGACTTTTCTACATTTCTTTCATAAATAGATATGAAAAAGTTACACAAACTGACAGTACATGTGACAGCCAAATTAATATTCACAGTTAAAATGACAAGATCATAGAAACTATTTTTTGTTGGTTGCCATGCACCTCATGTTACATCAGCTCCTACATGCTGCAACATTCAATATCTCCTTGAAGGCAATACCTCAGGTAATGTCATCAGTAATCACAGTTTAAGCATAAATATATCTTTTAAGTCAAGAGAGAGGGAAAAAAAGAGACAGACAAGGAGAATGGAGCCAGAAAGAGAGATAAGGAGCAAAAAGACATAGAGCAAGATAGCTATAAACTTAATGAGAGAAGGATCAGGAAAATGGAGGCTCATAGTCAATAGGTGTAATTTAGATTTTGGACAAAAGTGTAAAACGAGCAATATCAGCCAGCTCACCATTAAATGTCTCTACTGATTGACTTCAATAAAAAATGAAAATCAGAAGAGGTGTTTAATGGGTAGCCGAGGCATTTTTGTCCGTTTTAAACCATTGTTCATGTTATGTATGTAAACCTGTAAATACCATGTCTAACCACCAGAGGGCTCGTCCCCTGGAGCCCCAAGGGATCCCACAATCCCTTGGGAGCAGCTGTATATAAGGAGGCCTCACAGGCTGGAGAGGCACTCTGAGATCTCTAATAAAGGATTACGGTCACACCTTACTTTGAGCTTGCAGTATCTAGCCTGACTCTTTATTCAAGACTTAACAACTGGTGACGAGATACAAATGACAAACCCCACCACAACAATTCAGAGAATTGTGGGCATCCTGGAGAAATTTTCGGAGGGAGATGATTGGGAAACCTTCGTGGAACAACTCGACCGATACTTCATGGCCAATGAGCTGTAAGGAGAAGCGAACGCTGCCAAATGAACGGTGATCCTCCTCACTGTTTGCGGGGCATCAACTTATGCCCTCATGAAAAATCTGCTCGCTCCAGTGAAACCCACAGACAAGTCATACGATGAGTTGTGCATACTGGTCTGGGAGCATCTAAACCTGAAGGAAAGCGTTCTGATGGCGAGGTATCGGTTCTACACGTACAAGAGGTCTGAAGGCCAGGAAGTGGCGAGCTACATCGCCGAGCTAAGGCGCCTTGCAGGACATTGTGAATTTGAAGGATATGCTCAGGGACTTCTTTGTACTTGGCATTGGCCATGAAGTAATACTTCACAAACTTTTGACAGTAGAGACCGCAACCTTGAATAAAGCCATAGCGATAGCCCAGGCATTTATCGCCACCAGTGACAATACCAAACAAATTTCTCAGCATACGAGTGCTGCTGCAAGTACTGTGAACAAAGTAACGTTGTTTTCAATCGAAATGTATGGGACAGGACTTACACGCCTGCAGCTGCACATCCGCAGATGACTCGGAGTCCACCATCAAAGGTGGTGAATACAAAGCCATTGGCGCTGTGGGGATGATCATCGTTTCCATTCATGCCACTTCAAAGGATATGTTTGCAAGGGTTGTGGAACAATGGGACACCTCCAACGCATGTGCAGGTGAGCTGCAAACCCTGCTAATCCTGCAATCCAGCATGTTACAGAGGAGGACAGATCCACGTGGATCATGATGAACCAGAGCCTCAGATTGAGGAGGCAGAGGTATATGGGTTGCACACATTTACCACAAAGTGTCCCCCGATAATGGTGAAGGTTGACTCCCGGTGTCCATGGAGCTGGACACGGGCGCAAGCCAGTCCTTAATGAGCAAAAAGACTTTTAATAAATTGTGGTGCAGCAAGGCCTCAAGGCCAATCCTGACTTCCATTTGTACTAAACTGAGAATGTATACAAAGGAACTGATTCCCATAATTGGCAGTGCTACCATAAAGGTCTCCTACGATGGAGCGGTGCACGAGTTACCACTCTGGGTGGTACTGGGTGATGGCCCCATGCTGTTCGGCAGGAGCTGGCTGGGAATAATACGCTGGAACTGGGACGACGTCTGAGCGCTTTCGTCCGTCGACGACACCTCATGTGACCAGGTCCTCCAAGTTCCCCTCGCTGTTCAAACCAGGCATCGGGAAGTTCCAAGGAGCAAAAGTGCAGATCCATTTGATTCCGGGGGCGCGACCCATCCATCACAAGGCGAGGGTGGTACCTTACATGATGAGAGAGAGGGTGGAGATCGAATTGGACAGGCTGCTACAAGAGGGCATCATTTCGGCGATCGAATTCAATGAGTGGGCCAGTCTGATTGTTCCAGTCCTCAAGGGAGACAGCACCGTCAGAATCCGTATTGATTACAAAGTAACTATCAATCGTTTCTCACTGCAGGATCAATACCCGCTACCGAAGGCAGACGACCTATTTGCGACACTGGCAGGAGGGAAAACGTTCACGAAGCTGGATTGACCTAAGCCTACATGACGCAGGAGCTGGAGGAATCATCGAAAGGTCTCACCTGCATCAACGCGCACAAAGGTCTCTTCATTTACAACAGATGCCCGTTTGGGATTCGATCGGCCGCGGCGATATTCCAGAGGAACATGGAAAGCTTATTGAAGTCGGTCCCGCGCACCGTGGTCTTCCAGGACAACATCTTGGTTACAGGTCGGGACACCGTCGAGCATCTGCAGATCCTGGAGGAGGTTCTTAGTCGACTTAATCGTGTGGGGTTCAGGCTAAAACGCTCGAAGTGCATTTTCCTGGCACCTGAAGTAGAGTTCCTGGGATGAAGAATCGCAGCGGACGGCATCAGGCCCATCGATTCGAAGATGGAGGCAATCAAGATTGCACCGAGACCACAGAATGTGACGGAGCTGCGGTCGTTTCTAGGACTCCTGAACTACTTTGGTAACTTCTTATTGGGTCTTAGCACATTGTTAGAACCCCTGCACTCTTTACTGCGTAAGGGAGATGAATGAGTATGAGGTAAAAGCCAAGAAAATGCCTTTGATAAAGCTAGGAAGCTGTTATGTTTAAACAAATTGCTTGTGTTGTATGATCCATGTAAGCGTTTGGTACTAGCATGCGATGCGTCGTTGTACGGGATCGGGTTAGCTAGCAACAAGCTAATGAATTTGGGAAATTGCAACTGGTTGCTTATGCATCCAGAAGTCTGTCTAAGACCGAGAGGGCTGCAGTATGATTGAAAAAGAAGCGTTAGCGTGTGTTTACAGGGTAAAGAAAATGCATCAATATCTGTTCGGGCTCAAATTTGAATTGGAAACCAAACATAAACCGCTTATATCCCTCTTTTCTGAAAGCAAGGGGTTAAATACGAATGCATCGGCCCGCATCCAGAGATGGCTCACATTATCCGCATACAACAACACCATCCGCCACAGGCCAGGCACAGAATATTGTGCCGATGCTCTCAGCATGCTGCCATTGCCCACCACAGGGGTGGAGATGGCCCACAGGTTTAGTCATGGTAAAGAAAGCATTCGAGAGTGAGCAATCACCTGTTACCGCCTGACAGATTAGAATGTGGACAAGCCAGGACCCCTTATTGTCCTTAGTAAAAAATTGTGTGCTCCACTGGAGTTGGTCCAGTGTCCCATTAGAGATGCAGGAAGAAATAAAGCCGTACCAGCAGCGCAAAGATGAAATGTCTATGCAGGCAGACTGCCTCCTATGGGGCAATCAGGTAGTGATGCATCTCCACAGCACCCGCACAGGCATCGTAATGATGAAAGCGATAGCCAGATCCCACATGTGGTGGCCCGGTATCGATGCAGACTTAGAGTCCTGCGTGCACAAATGTAATACATGTTCACAGTTAAGCAATGCACGCAGGGAGGCGCCACTAAGTTTATAGTCTTGGCCCTCCAAACCGTGGTCCAGAGTCCATGTCGACTTTGCAGGACCATTCTTGGGAAAAATGTTCTTCGTGGTTGTAGATGCGTATTCCAAGTGGATTGAATGTGTGATAGTGTCGGCAAGCACGTCCGCTGCCACCATTGAAAGCCTACGGCCATGTTTGCCATGCACAGCCTGCCTGATCTCCTTGTAAGTGACAATGGGCCCTGCTTTACCAGTGCCAAGTTCGAGGAGTTCATGACCTGCAATGGGATCAAACATGTCACGTCTGCCCCATTTAAACCAGCGTCCAATGGTCAGGCAGAACGAGCAGTTCAAACAATCAAGCAGAGCTTGAAAAGGGTAACTGAAGGCTCACTGCAGACTCGCTTATCCCGAGTCCTGCTCAGTTACCGCACAAGACCCCACTCACTTACTGGGGTCCCTCCCGCTGAACTACTCATGAAAAGGGCACTTAAGACAAGGCTCTCGTTAGTACACCCTGATCTACACGAAGGTGTAGAGAGCAGGCAGCTTCAACAGCATACATATCATGATCGCGCAAATGTGTCATGCGAAATTCAGATAAATGATCCTGTATTTGTGTTGAATTATGGACAAGGTCCCAAGTGGCTTCCTGGAACTCTTTTGGCCAAAGAGGGGAGTAGGGTGTTTGTGGTCAAACTCTCAAATGGACTCACCTGCAGGAAACACTTGGACCAAACCAAACTCAGATTCACGCACGATCCAGAACAACCCACAATAGACTCGACCTTTTTCGACCCTCCAACACACACACAAGTGGCAACCGACCCAACGGTTGACCACGAAGCAGAACCCATCACCTGCAGCAGCCCAGCAGGACTCAATACCCCAGCAGCCCAGTAAGGCCATCTGCGCAGCAGCCCAGCGAGGGCCCAACAAATGACTCACCAAAACCAGCATTTGCACCGAGACGATCAACCAGGGAAAGGAAGGCCCCAGATCAACTCACATTGTAAATAGTTACACTATTGACTTTTGGGGGGTGAATGTTGTTGTTTATGTAAACCTGTAAGTACCATGTCTAACCACCAGGGGGCTTATCTCCTGGAGTCCCAAGGGATCCCACAATCCCTTGGGAGCAGCTGTATATAAGGAAGCCTCACAGGCTGGAGAGGCACTCTGAGATCTCTGATAAAGGACTATGGTCACACCTTACTTTGAGCTTGCAGTATCTAGTCTGGCTCTTTATTCAAGACTTAACAGTTCACAAATAAAATTACCCTCAAAGAGATCGAAACAGCGAATAACAAAAAACGAGAGGTAGAAAGACAAAAGGGAGGTGTAAAACTGAATAAATAGGCAGAAAGGACTAAAAGTGAAGCATAGAAGTGCAATTATTAAATGCTCCAATGTTAAGGATAGTAGGACATGGATCTGTTACTGCAATTTCCCCATTTGATGAATTCTTAATATTGCTTTTTTACAATGTTGAAAATTGGGGCAACAACAACTTACATTCATATAGTCCTCTTCACGTAGTTAATTGCCCAAAGATGCTTCACGGGTGCATAATCAGACAAGAATTAATACTGAGCCAAAGAAGGAGATATTAAGACAGGTGACTAAAAGCTTCATCAACGAGCGAGGTTTCAAGGAGCACTTTAAAAGAGGAAAGAGAGTTTGGCGAGATTGGAAGGAATTCCAGAGCTTAAGGCCTAGATGGCTTAAGGCATGGTAACTAATGGTGGGTTGAAGGCAGTGAGGGATACACAAGAGGTCAGAGTTGGAGGAATGCAGAGTTCTCGAAGAGTTGTAGGACTGGAAGAGCTAACAAAGACAGGAAAGAGCAAGACCTTGTAGGGATTTGAATACGACGATGAAAATTTTAAAATTGAGGCATTGGTCGACCAGGAGCCAATGCAGTTCAGCGAGCACAGGGATAGTGGGTGAGCGGGACATGGTGCAAGTTAGGATCCAGGTAGCAGATTTTTGGGTGAGTTCAATTTTATAGAGGCTGGATAATGGAAGACCGTCCAGAAGAAAATTAGAATTGTCAAGTCTAGAGCTAACAAAAACATGAAGGTTTCAGGAGGAGATGGGCTGAGGCAGTGCAGGAGATAGATGATATTACACAGGTGGATGTAGGCTGTCTATGTGATGGAGAGGATATGGAATGGAAAGGTTAGTTCAGGGTCAAATATGACACTGAGTTTGCAGATAGTCTGGTTCAGCTTAAGACCGTGGCCAGGGTAGGGGATGGAATTGGTGGCTAGGGAACTGACACAGCATAGTGTTCTCACTTGCCTCTCTGAACATAACACAACATACATTTGCCTCCCAATAGACAGATGAAGATACACTCTAAATACTGAAGTTAATTAATTGTGCAGCCTCTTCTCTGATGTAAAATCACAAATTTTGAATGAAACTCTGGTTATATTCAACCTTGTTATTCAAGTTAACTCATTTTATATAACAAGCAAATACTATCTTAATTATTATTGTATACATATTTGAATATTCTAATTGGCCAGTGAATTGTCTCCAGTGCTTAATAACAAAATAAGAAAATGTCCTCAAATTAAAAGCATTGTTCTATTCGATTGAATAGAGGTTACCTTTATGTGATGATGAATCTGAGGTGTCCCTTTACTAATGTGTACCAACCATCCCAATGCATTTATGATTGTGAACAATTGTGACCTATAGATTTTGGGAAGAACTCATTATTGAATTGATGAGTTTGTGTTCAAATTTTTAAATTCCTTTGCAGAAACGCTGGGCAGTGCAAAAGATTAAGATAGTAGTCTGCTGCCTGAGACCCAGGGTTCTATTGAGTTCAGAATAGAAATGGAAGACACCTACCTTTGCTGGCTATTAAGAACATGAGCTTGTCATAGTAATTATTATGATGTCAACAATATTCAATGACTATTTCATAGGGTTAGTCATTTTACATAAGAACTTAAGAAATAGGAGCAGGAGTAGGCCATTTGGCCCCTCGAGCCTGCTCCGCCATTTAATAAGATCATGACTGATCTGATCTTGGCCTCAACTCCACTTCCCTGCCCACTCTCCATAACCCTTGATTACCTTATCGTTCAAAAATCTGTCTATCTCCATTTTAAATATATTCAATGACCCAGCCACGCCAACGCCCTGAGGTAGAGAATTCCAAAGATTCACAATCCTCTGAGAGAAGAAATTCCTCCTCATTTTGAATTTTAAATGGGCGACTCCTTAGTCTGAAACTATGCTCCCAGGTTCTAGATTCCCCAGTGAGGGGAAACATCCTCTCTGCATCCACCCTGTCAAGCCCCCTCAGAATCTTATACTTTTCAATAAGATCACCTCTCATTCTTCTAAACTCCAATGAGAATAGGCCCAACCTGCTCAACCTTTCTTCATATGACAACCCCTTCATCTCAGGAATCAACCTCGTGAATCTTCTCTGAACTGCCTCCAATGCAAGTATATCCTTCCTTAAATAAGGAGACCAAAACTGTACGCAGTACTCCAGGTGTGATCTTAACAACACCCTGTACAGTTGTAGCAGCACTTCCCTACTTTTATACTCCACCCCGCTTGCAATTTAGCCCAAGATTCCATTTTCCTTCCTAATTAATTGCTGTATCTGCATGCTAACTTTTTGTGTTTCATGTACAAAGACCCCCAGATCCCTCTGTACCACCGCATTTTATAATCTCTCCCATTTAAGTAATAATTTGTTTTTTTATTTTTTCTATAAAAGTGGATAACCTCACATTTTCCCACATTATACTCCATCTGCCAAATTTTTCTCCACTCACTTAGCCTATCTATATCCCTTTGTAGATTCTTTGCATCCTGCTCAAAACTTGCTTTCCCACCTATCTTTGTATCATCAGCAAATTTGGCTACAGTGCACTTGGTCCCTTCATCCAAGTCATTAATATAAATTGTAAATAGTTGAGGCCCCAGCACTGATCCCTGTGACATCCCACTAGTTACAGGTTGCCAATCTGAAAATGACCCATTTATCCCAAATCTCTGCTTTCTGTTAGTTAGCCAATCCTCTATCCATGCTAATGTATTATCCCCAACCCCGTGAGCTCTTATCTTGTGCAGTAACCTTTTATGTGGCACCTTATCAAGTGCTTTCTGGAAATTCAAATTTTACTGTAATTTTACAATGTCATTTTAAATTGTTTGGTTCCTGGGTCATCCAATCTGAGGCAGTCTAATAATGGGGTTTACCTAACTCCTTGCTGGTTCAGTGCTGAGAATGTATATGATCTCTAAGATTGAGAGGAGATGGGCCATTTGCAAGGGATGTCATAGTCCGCATGCCAGACTCGAGACTCCCAAAGCAAGTGCTCTACTCGGAGCTCCTTCACGGCAAACGAACCAAAGGTGAGCAGCGAAAACGCTACAAGGACACCCTCAAAGTCTCCCTGATAAAGTGCGACATCCCCACTGATACCTGGGAGTCCCTGGCCCAAGACCGCTCTAAGTGGAGGAAGTGCATCCGAGAGAGCGCTGAGCACCTCGAGTCTCAACGCCGAGAGCATGCAGAAATCAAGCGCAGACAGCGGACAGAGCGTGCGGCAAACCAGTCCCACCCACCCCTTCCCTCAACGACTATCTGTCCCACCTATGACAGAGTCTGTGGCTCTTGTATTGGACTGTTCAGCCACCAAAGAACTCACCTTCAGGAGTGGAAGCAAGTCTTCCTCGATTCCGAAGGACTGCCTATGATGATGATATCCAAATCCTGTCATTTGCATAGCCAGCTATTTTAATAGGGCCTACTTTCTTGTTCCATAGGAGCCTTGGACCTAGAATTTCTGCTTGTTTCCATTAGTTATATAATTTGCGCTTGAGTTGCTGTGATCTTTAATACTGGTTTAAAAATTATTGCGCCCAAAACCGGCCCCACCCGTAAAACTGGCCACAACTCCAGATTGAAAGAATGAGGATGGTTAACTGGGGACAAGGCCTACGCCCTGCTGTCACGGCTGGTGACACCATTTCAGGCACCACAGACAGGGGCGGAGGTGAAATTCAGTGTTTCCACCAGGCTCTGTAACAAAGTCTGGACATCCTGGAAGATGTGCCAGTCGAGATGAATGTTGTGCCTTGGGAACCAGAGCCGAGGAGTGAAGAGATTGCACAGGCAGCAACTGCTCGACTGGGCACAGCATCTAAAGCATAGCTCGTAGAGCATACTTCCGCAAAATGAGTCTCACTTAAGGCTCCCCTCCTTGCACTGAGAGCAGAAGAAGACTCCGACTCTGATCTTTTAAAAATCAAAAGAGATTTATTACAATCTCCAATTGTTAACGTTAAATGAATATAATTTTGCAGTTCAAAAATATGGGTAAATTTGTATCTTGTTTACATTTGTTACAACCAACAACTGTATTAAAAATTTCTAATATTTTATGAGCTTCAAGAGTGTCAGGATTTATTCAGAAATGTACGTGGAGCAGTACAACATTGTTCAACACTTATTCAACGTTAAGAGTGCAAAATTGAAACTTCAATAATTTCAACAATCATCCAAAAACTTTAGAAAAGTGAAAACAAATAATTAATGAAAGTGCAATCAATTCTCTGTCAACTCCCCTCTTGAACAGCAAGGAGGAGAAAATGGAAGTAAAAGAGACAGGAAATAAGTTCTCTGACTGTCTCAAGACACCTCGCTTGGCCCCGTGCCCAGATGAGCTCTTCTACCTGCTACCCCACTGTGCTGTCTACCAGCTTTTGTAGTTGGCACATCCATCTACGGTGAATGTAGGTCCGATGAGCCAAGGGCCTGAGGCTCATCAACACTTATGGCCATGTGCTCCTGGGGCAGTGATGCTGCTGCCTTCATCCCCGAATTGAGATCCTGAGCTGTTTTGTGTGGCCTGCTGTGTGCAGCTTGCAACTTGCCTGCTGCTGTAAGGCTGGAGTCCAGGGTGGTGCTGCCACCCATGGAGGTAGAAGTTTCAGCCACATGGACCCCATGAACCAACCCACCAGTGCTGAGTTCACCGACAAGTTCACCAACCGCTGTGATAGAAACATAGAAACTTGGAAAATAGGTGCAGGAGTAGGCCATTCGGTCCTTCGAACCTGCACCACCGTTCAATAAGATCATGGTTGATCATTCCCTCAGTACCCCTTTCCTGCTTTCTCTCCATATCCCTTGATCCTTTTAGCCATAAGGGCCATATCTAATTCCCTCTTGAATATATCCAATGAACTGGCATCAACAACTCTCTGCGGCAGGGAATTCCACAGGTTAACAACTCTCTGAGTGAAGAAGTTTCTCCTCATCTAAGTCCTAAGTGGCCTACCCCTTATCCTACGACTATGTCCCCTGGTTCTGGACTTCCCCATCATCGGGAACATTCTTTCCACATCTAACCTGTCCAGTCCCGTCAGAATCTTATAAGTTTCTATGAGATCCCCTCGCATCCTTCTAAACTCCAGTGTATAAAGGTCCAGTTGATCAAGTCTCTCCTCATATGTCAGTCCCACCATCCCAGGAATCAGTCTGGTGAACCTTCACTGCACTCCCTCAATAGCAAGAACATCCTTCCTCAGATTAGGAGACCAAAACTGAACACAATGTTCCAGGTGAGCCCTGTACAACTGCAGTAAGACCTCCCTGCTCCTATACTCAAATCCCCTAGCTATGAAGGCTGTAAGGGGCTGGTCTCTATGAGGGGGTCAGGTTCCCTTCTGACCAACTTGAGCGGTCCGAATCGCTCCCACTCCCTTGGGTTCTACACTATGGATTTATTTGGGGGATGTGACAAAGTGCAAAGGACACTGGTTTGATGCAAAATAACTTTGATTTTATTACAGTCAAGGAAAATTACAAACTTATAATTGCTCTAATAAGAAAAGGTACAATGTCAAAACTTATTCAAACTTGTTAAAGAACAATACCTTACACACTAGTTTATAATGACTCTAATGGAGAACAACACATTAGATTCAAAGGGGGTTACCAGTAGAATTACACCTCCCACCTCCCAATACCTAATTCTAGCTAGGTTGGACTCCAGGGCAGGCAGGGATTATGCTTACCAATCCTTTTGACAGTTAATGGTAGATTGCGATTTCGGGGTTTGCTGGATGTGATAGGGTCTACTTGCCATACCCCGGACGTCGGAGAAGACTTTCTGCTGTGCAATCTTCAGTTGGGTTGAGTTCACTGATGCGGTAAGGCGCGTTTTGGATCTGTGGGGTAAGTACCCGTTTTCTTTGGTTAGAAATAGGTTTCTACAGTCTTTTAGGTAATGTTTTACCTGTTGGTAGGTCAGGATTAGATTG
This sequence comes from Pristiophorus japonicus, assembly GCF_044704955.1. Lineage (NCBI taxonomy): Eukaryota > Metazoa > Chordata > Chondrichthyes > Pristiophoridae > Pristiophorus > Pristiophorus japonicus. Next base: position 321,793,834 of record NC_091978.1, on the reverse strand, counting down.
TAGAGTGGAAACTTTTCGATTCTTTGGTTTTCCCCGTTGGAGTTTGTTTCGTGTTTGGTCGATCGCGGTGGTTTTTCGTTGATACCACATTGGCTGTGGTTGGTTGCTGCTGCATTGGTGATGTTCTTCCTTCCTTCAGGGCTTCAGGACTTTGAGGCTGGAGAAGTTAGCTTACAACTGTCGCGTTGATTTCTCTCCTTATCTTGATGAGGTAGTAGCAACCTTGTAGCTCCTTAGCAACCCAACCTCTGTTGAAAACAGGGGCCAGTTATACGCCTTGAGTGGCTCTAATCTTGGCGCCAAATCTGTTCAGAATCCTTTGTTTGAATTTGGCGGGCTTGACTCTTTGTTATATTTTGGCGGGCACGTTAAAGTTAATATGTCTCGGGTGGACTGATGTTCAAAAACTGTTTCCTGATGAGAATATTAGTTTGGTAATTGCAATGTCCTTTTGTGCTTAGTTTTTTGCATACAGGCTGGATTGGGCCTCTTTGTGATGTATATGCTGAAATGGTTTTCCAGTTTCAAGTTGATGGGTAGCTATCTCTGGGCCATCTTGTAATGTTAATGTCTCTTGTGGAGAAGAATTCTCGAATACCAATTTCTTCAGACAAGTTAACTTAGTCCCAACACCCAGACAATTCCAATAATCAAGTTGTCTTCTTTAGGCCTGGCCACAGCCTTGAATTTGTCTTTTAAAATCCAACATTCGATTAAAGTTTGTAGTTTCTTCCATAAGCATTTTAGGATGTTAAACTTTCTAGTAGATAGTCCCAAATTAAATTTCCTTTCGAATGAGTCCAAATATGGGGGTTCTTGTGAATTTTGCACCCTTCATCCCCCCTATTGACACTCTACACTCAAGAGTGTGGAATCAAGGTAAGCAAAATTCCTGCTCCCGAGAGTCAACCTTCTCTGCATTTACACTAGATAAACATTACCCTGCATCCCCCGTTGAAATGCAATGCAATTTATAGGCGAATACAGTCATTACAATTCGGTTATAGCACAGACGAGGTGCCCCTCCTTTATTCGGATTTTTCCAGTAAAGTAACGGTATACAGTTAAACACAACTTTAAGTAAAATAAAATTAAAGCACATAGTAACACATTCTCAAGTAACATAAAGGTCCATAGTCAAACACATTTTAACTTCAGTAAAATAAAGATACATAGTCGAAACATTTTAAGTAATGCTCTTACAGCAGGTAAAATCAAACACAAATTAAACATGGTAGTATGGTGTCACCCCTCCCTGCGCGATTCCCAAGTTCGGCCAGGGAGCGTACAGCACCCTTTGGTGCCGGACCTGACGGCCTCTGCGTTTCACTTGGCAAGTAAAGAATAATCGCGAGTTGACAGATAACTAAAGTGTGGGAAGCGATTCGGATCCAGAGTGGTACTTCTATATTTCTGAAAAGGTCCCATCAAGGTGGAATGGTGGTCTCGAGAATATTTTTCCCTATCTCAATAGTTTTCTGTTCTAGACTGTAGAAGTGTTTTTGTGAGATAATTACAGCTTTTAGCAGAGCGGTAAGATGTTCGGGTAGAGGGGGAATTGCATAGCCAAAATGTACAACATAATCCTGCAGGTTTGTAATGTTTTCCTTCACAGTGAGGTGGACAGTGGAGGGTTCAGGAATGGGGACAATCCGTTCCTGGGCCACTTGAACTGATGCCTCAGGTTTGAAGCAAAAACTGCTGTCACTTACCGGACACCAGAAGTGTCCATGCTGGTAGTGGGGCACACTGGTAGTGACACAATATGTCCCACCCCCTATGTATGTTACCTGTGGAGAGACATGGTCTTGTGCCATTACCACCATGGTACAGTTAATAGGCTGTGTGCCAGCAGCTTTAAACCCACACTGTGACTTTGAATGAACACTCAAGTACTGGGGACACAGTATTACGTGTGCACCCTGGCCCCGGCACCCGGAGAGGTCAGTACCCATTACAGCGTGTTCCCACTTTATGACATAGGGTGGGACCGCTGCGAAACAAATGTGTGCACCTCCCTGAATAACTCCAATGTTCTCCACCCGGTATACCGGTGCGGGTCGGGTTGTCCCACCCATGACCGGCATCCTTAATACTATTCCCATAATGGTGTGGTTAGATTCCCCACAGTCTACTGGGACAGGGGAGGCTTCAGAGGCTAGGCGGAGCTGGCATGGGCTTAGTGAATTGCTGTATGGGTGGAGGGCTGCGAGGTGCTTGTTCCTGATCCAAGAGGGGACTGCACCTTGTTTTAAATCCTTCCGGTTGTTGCGGCCCTCGCCCAACAACCATGCCCCATACAATACACATTCCTCGGTCCGAAGCGTTTCTATCCTCCCGCATGAATGCATTCACTGTCTGTGCATGTTCTTCCAGCTCAGCCACTATTTCTTTTAAATGGACCGTCATAGCCTGGTCCTCGTGTAGTTCTGATCCTACTACGGTGTTCTCTTGTTTCAAGATTTTTCTCAATTGGTTCTTTAAACCGTTTATCTGTGTTTGCAGTTCTATGTCACTTAGGCTATTTATTACAGAGGATGCTGTATTGTAGGTAGTGAAAACGTTGTTTATGATTCTCCTTCTAGGTCTCCCCGAGCCCATGGTGTCCCTAGTGTTCAGGGTGTATAGATCTGCTTTGTCTACATTTCCAAAGTCTAACTCATAAAATTTCTTGAACATGTCTTTAAGTAGGGCCTGGTATAGCAGCTCTGTTTCCTTCTGGCACCATGCAGGTAGGTATACCTCGGTAAGGTTTAAAATTACTGAAGCTACTGCATAATGTACCCCCTTTTCGGTCGGTACCAACACTAATCCATTTCCAGGTCCCTTGGTGGTGGTAGGACACCTTTCTATTACTGTGCGTATTGGCGGGGTTGTGGGCAGGGGTTTCTTAATGTGTGCTCTTAGTTCGGTGATGTTAATTGGGACTGGGGAGTGTGGGACCACGCACTCATGTAGGCTAGAATCCCACCCCATCCCTTCCCCTTCATCTTACCATTGCCTGGCAAAGGCGATCGATATGCTTGCGGGACAAATACTCTCTGATCCCACATGCAAACATAAATTCCTTGTTCAGATTCCGACCATTTGTCCAAACACACTTTTACTCCTCCTCGTGTCCCCGTGTACGTATCATTACCGAGTCTTTCCCAGTCCGATTCCTGGTCCCATGCATCCTTGCTGAGTTTTCTGAGCCACCACCACCTTCCCAGGGGACTGTTTCCTTTGCAAGTCAAACATACACAATTTCCCTCTGTAACACTGACTCCGGCAGCAATGATCCGTATCCGGGGGCATGGAACTGACGCCTCCCCGTAGGTAAAACCTTCCTGGCTGGAGTAGCGGGTAGAATTAGATCCCAGCCACCTTCCCTTGTGGGTGTAAACGCCGAGTTCTTCCACATCTCGGGGGCCACCCCCGGCGGTTACAATTGATGCTTTTTCTCCTGAACACCCGTAAATGAGGGATTCTTCCATGTCTCCCCAGTCGCCGCTGCTCATCCTTATTAGGGCGAGCATGAAAAGGATCCTTCTCATGTTGCTCTCTTTCCTGTAGGAGCACATAAAACAGATTGTCTAGCCCTGAGAAAGTTCTCTGGCTTGACAAAGGTGACGGAGTTCCAATTTGGGCTCATAGTCTTTAATTGACTGGCTGTCTTATTCTGTTCCTTGTGGACTGATTGCTTTTAACTTTATCTCACAGTCGTTTTGTTCTTAGCTTACCGGTGCTTCCTTAATAGCCATACCGGTAGATTCTTCTTACTCCCGGGTATTACCTGGCCTGTGCCTCTTTCAGCAGCTGCACAGGTAGATTCCTTTCGTTACCCCAGTTAACTAATACACATATACTTATCATTGCACATACGAATCTTACACTACTCTAAATTATTCATTAAACATACTTAAATTCATATTGTTATATATGTACATCTGCCACGCATCTTCAGGTAGCCAGGTTAATTCCTGCTTTCTATCTTTCTTCTTCTTCCTCTGGGTGTCCAGCGAGGTCGGTAATAGGTTGGTCTACACCGCCGGACCCGGAATGTCCTGACCGGACGTGGGTTCGAGTCCCACATGATCTGGGGAATGTCCCCTCCGGTACTACAGCACACCGCTCCTTTGGGGGTGGCTGCCTGGTTGAGGGCTACGGGCTGGGGACTCCCACTTGGTGGCTGTTCCACCGCTATCTCTTCTGGGGTCCCTCGTTGCCTGAGGCTACCGGCTGGGTGTCCCTGCTCGCGGGCTGGCCTCTGATCTTAGGTGCCCTTTTGTGGCTGGTCCCTTTCCCGGGGCTGAACCATTCAAATTGGAGTGCTGGTGACCACAGTGTCTTTGCTCGTGGTGTGCGGGGAGTCCTTCTTAAGGCTCCGGCTGCTGGAGGTGCGTCTGAGTCCCAAATGATTGGGGAACTGTAAAGTCCTTACTCTACAGCATGAAACCACACGAGGCACATTCCAGGGACAAGGCCACTCCGTGACCTTAACTCTTTATTACAGCACTCCAGAAGTGATGACCCTGTGTGGGACCTCCCTTTATATACCTGAGTGATCAGGTAATGAGTGTCTCCCATAAGTTCACCCCCTGTGGTCAAGGTGTGCATCTGTGTTGAGTGTATACAGTAATACAGTGGTGTTACATTGTAGTTACAAACATGACATCACTTTCCCCCCCCCAAAGTCTTATTGGGATCATAGGTTTAGTCTTTCAGGTGGTCTGCGCTCCCTCGTGGAGCGCCGCAGTTGGGGCTCTGGTTGTTGGACACTGACGTGAGTGTCTGTCACCTGTGGTGATTCTGGACTGTCCGGGCTGACTGCAGGAACTGTGCATTTCTCTGATTGCTATTGTTGCACATTCACTGGCGGTAGTGTGAGCTCCATCTCATGGTCTTCTTCAGGTTCCTCCGTGTCATTGCTGAACCTTTTTTTTACTTGGACCAGATGCTTACGGCATATCTGGCCATTGTTGAGTTTTACCACAATGAACCTATTCCCTTTTTTGTCAATTACGGTACCCCCGAGCCATTTGGGCCCCATGGCGTGATTGAGGACGAATACAGGATCATTTATTTCTATACATCTCCCCCTCTAATTACGGTCACAGTACTCATTTTGTGCCTTACGCTTGCCCTCAACTATGTCGGTCAGGACTGGGTGGATGAGGGACAACCGAGTTTTGAGTGTCCGTTTCATGAGTAGCTCTGCAGGCGGGTCCCCCGTGAGCTAGTGCGGGCGGGACCTATAGGCCAGCAGGAGGCGCGATAAGCGGCATTGTAGGGAGGATCCTTGAATCCTGAGCATCCCTTGCTTAACGATTTGGACTGCATGTTCCGCCTGGCCATTGGAGGCCAGCTTGAATGGCGCAGTCCTGACGTGATTGATGCCATTGCCCGACATAAACTCCCGGAATTCATAGCTCGTGAAACACGGGCCATTATCACTAACCAGGATGTCCGGCAAGCCATGGGTTGTGAAGATCGCACATAGGCTTTCCACGGTGGTGGATGACGTGCATGAATTCAGGATGATGCACTCGATCCATTTCGAGTACGCATTTACAACGATAAGGAACATATAAGAACATAAGAACATAAGAATTAGGAACAGGAGTAGGCCATCTAGCCCCTCGAGCCTGCTCCGCCATTCAATAAGATCATGGCTGATCTGGCTGTGGACTCAGCTCCACTTACCCGCCCTCTCCCCGTAACCCTTAATTCCCTTATTGCTTAAAAATCTATCTATCTGTGACTTGAATACCTTCAATGAGCTAGCCTCAACTGCTTTCTTGGGCAGAGAATTCCACAGATTCACAACCCTCTGGGAGAAGAAATTCTTTCTCAACTCGGTTTTAAATTGGCTCCTCCGTATTTTGAGGCTGTGCCCCCTAGTTCTAGTCTCCCCGACCAGTGGAAACAATCTCTCTGCCTCTATCTTGTCTATCCCTTTCATGATTTTAAATGTTTCTATAAAATCACCCCTCATCCTTCTGAACTCCAAGGAGTAAAGACCCAATCTACTCAATCTATCATCATAAGGTAACCCCCTCATCTCCGGAATCAGTCTCGTGAATCGTCTCTGTACCCACTCCAAAGCCAGTATATCCTTCCTTAAGTAAGGTGACCAAAACTGCATGCAGTACTCCAGGTGCAGCCTTACCAATACCCTATACAGTTGCAGCAGGACCTCCCTGCTTTTGTACTCCATCCCTCTCGCAATGAAGGCCAACATTCCATTCGCCTTCCTGATTACCTGCTGCACCTGCAAAACTAACTTTTTTGGATTCATGCACAAGGACCTCCAGGTCACTCTGCAACTCAGCATGTTGTAATTTCCCCCCATTCAAATAATATTCCCTTTTACTGCTTTTTTTTCCCCAAGTTGGATGACCTCACACTTTCCGACATTGTATTACATCTGCCAAACCTTAGCCCATTCGCTTAACCTATCCAAATCTCTTTGCAGCCTCTCTGTGTCCTCTACACAACCCACTTTCCCACTAATCTTTGTGTCATCTGCAAATTTTGTTGCACTACACTCTGTCCCCTCTTCCAGGTCATCTATGTATATTGTAAACAGTTGTGGTCCCAGCACTGATCCCTGTGGCACACCACTAACCACCGATTTCCAACCCGAAAAGGACCTATTTATCCCGACTCTCTGCTTTCTGTTAGCCAGCCAATTCTCTATCCATGCTAATACATTTCCTCTAACTCCGCGTACCTCTATCTTCTGCAGTAACCTTTTGTGTGGCACCTTATCGAATGCCTTTTGGAAATGAAAATACATCACATCCATCGGGACATCTCTATCCACCATGCTCGTTATATCCTCAAAGAATTCCAGTAAATTAGTTAAACACGATTTCCCTTTCATGAATCTATGCTGCGTCTGCTTGATTGCACTATTCCTATCTAGATGTCCCGCTACTTCTTCCTTAATGATAGCTTCAAGCATTTTCCCCACTACAGATGTTAAACTAACCGGCCTATAGTTACCTGCCTTTTGTCTGCCCCCTTTTTTAAACAGAGGCGTTACATTAGCTGCTTTCCAATCCGATGGTACCTCCCCAGAGTCCAGAGAATTTTGGTAGATTATAACGAATGCATCTGCTATAACTTCCGCCATCTCTTTTAATACCCTGGGATGCATTTCATCAGGACCAGGGGACTTGTCTACCTTGAGTCCCATTAGCCTGTCCAGCACTACCCCCCTAGTGATAGTGATTGTCTCAAGGTCCTCCTTTCCCACATTCCTGTGACCAGCAATTTTTGGCATGGTTTTTGTGTCTTCCACTGTGAAGACCGAAGCAAAATAATTGTTTAAGGTCTCAGCATTTCCACATTTCCCATTATTAAATCCCTCTTCTCATCTTCTAAGGGACCAACATTTACTTTAGTCACTCTTTTCCGTTTTATATATCTGTAAAAGCTTTTACTATCTGAACGGGCCCGCGCAGTCAATGTGAATGCGTGACCATGGCTTGGTGGGTCAGGGCCACGGGCTGAGTGGGACCTCCCTAGGGGCATTGTCCAGCTGGGCACATATCGTGCGCCTGCGAACATAGTGTTCGAGGTCTGAGTCAATTCCGGGCCACCAAACGTATGACTGGGCAATGGCCTTCATCATCACAATGCCTGGGTGCTCGCTGTGGAGTTCCCTGCCCTTCTGGGGCATGACTACCAGGCTGCCCCATAGTAGGCAGTCAGCTTGGATGGAGAGCTCATCCATCCGTCTGTGGAATGGTCTGACCTCCTCAGGGCATGCTCCGTGTGCGGGCGCCCAATCCCCAGTCAGGACACATTTCTTAATCAGGGATAGGAGGAGATCCCTGTTTGTCCAGATTTTCATCTGGTGGGCTGTGATAGGGGAGCCTGCACTGTTGAAGGCATCGACAGCCATGACCATCTCAGCGCTTTGCTCAACTGTCCCCTCAGTGGTGGCCAGTGGGAGCCTGCTGAATGCGTCAGCGCAATTTCCAGTGCCGGGCCGGTGCCGGATGGAGTAGTCATAGGCCGCTAGCATGAGAACCCATCGCTGTATGCGAGCTGATGTGTTGGCATTGACAGCCTTGCTGTCTGACAACAGGGATGTGAGTGGCTTATGGTCCGTCTCTAATTCAAACTTCCTACCAAAGAGGTACTGATGCATTTTCTTTACACCATAGACACATGCAAGCGCTTCCTTCTCAACCATCCCATAGCCCAGTTCTGCTTGAGAAAGCGACATGGAGGCATAAGCCACAGGTTGTAGCTGACCCTCAGCATTACCCTGCTGCAACACGCACCCAACCCCATAGGACGATGCATCACATGTCAGAACTAAACTTTTGCAAGGGTCGTACAGGGTCAACAGCTTGTTTGAACACAGTAGGTTTCACGCCCGATCAAAAGCCCATTCCTGACAGTCCCCCCAAAACTAATCGCAACCCTTACGCAGGAGCACATGCTCAATTTCGGCAGAAAGTCCCCGAAATAGTTCAACAGTCCCAGGAATGAACGCAGCTCCGATGTGTTGCAGGGCCTGGGTGCTCGTCGAATCACCTCTGTTTTGGATTCGGTGGGCCGAATCCCATCTGCAGCAACCCTCCTGCCCAGAAACTCAACCTCGGGAGCTAAGAGCATGCATTTAGACTTCTTGAGTCGCAGGCCTACCCGGTCCAGTCGGCGCAGCCCCTCCTCCAGGTTGTGGAGATGTTCCTCGGTGTCTCGACCCGTGATGAGGATGTCGTCCTGGAATACGATCGTTTCAGGGATGGATTTAAGCAGGCTTTCCATGTTTCGTTGAAAAATCTTGGCTGCTGATCAAATGCCAAACGGGCACCTGTTATACGCAAACAGTCCCTTGTGCGTGGTGATGGTGGTCAGCAGTTTAGATTTGTCGGCCAGTTCCTGCGTCATATAGGCTGAAGTGAGGTCCAACTTGGTGAACAGCTTGCCGCCTGCCAGCGTGGTGAAGAGGTCCTCCGCTCTTGGGAGCGGGTATTGGTCTTGTAAGGACACCCGATTGATGGTGGCCTTGTAGTCGCCACAGATCCTGACAGAGCCATCCGCTTTAAGAATGGTGACGATGGGGCTCGCCCAGTCGCTAAATTCAACAGGCGAGATGATGCCCTCTCGCAATAGCCGGTCCAATTCGCTCTCGATTTTCTCCCGCATCACATACGGCAACGCTCTGGCTTTTTGGTGCACTGGCCTGGCGTCCGGGGTGATGTGTATCACTAGTTTAGTGCCTTTGAAAGTCCCGATTGGAAAAGTGACTTGAATTGTTGTAGGACTTGAGAGCACGCACTTCGCTCCACCAAGGACATTGCGTGAACATCCCCCCATTTTCAGTGCACCTCGGCTAACCAGCTCCTCCCCAACAGTGCGGGACCATTGCCCGGGACAATCCAGAGCAGCAGCCGGTTCACTAAGCCATTGTGCAAGACAGCCAACATTGCATTGCCTAGCACCGGAATGATTTCTTTGGTGTAAGTCCTTAATTGTGTCTCAATACGTTCTAATTTGGGTCTACTGGCTTTGAGTGGCTATAGCTTCTCGAATTGTTGAACGCCCATGAGTGACTGGCTGGCCCCCGTGTCCAGCTCCATGCATACTGGGATACCATTCAATAAAACCCTCATCATCATTGGTGGCATTTTGGTGTATGAACTGTGAATAGTCATTGCATGGACCCGCTGAACCTCGGCTTCCATCGATTTGCCCTAAAAGTCATCCTGCCTTACAGAACCCTCTTCTGGGCCATTTACCTCATATATCAGTTTGGTTGCGGGCTTTCTGCATATATGAGCTAAATGGCCACTGAGATTGCAGTTTCTGCAGACAAACCGCTGGAATCTGCAAGATCTGGCTGAGTGTTTTCCCCCACACCTCCAGCACGAGTTAAAGTTTCCATTGTTGGGAACAAAAAGGCTGTGGCCAGGAATTCCGCGCTGACTGTCCCTCTGACTGCTCTTAAGTACCCTATTAGAAGGTGTCAATGGCCCCATCCCGCGTTGCATTGTCCACTGTGATGACGTGAACGTCCGTTCAGCCTGCCATTGTCTCTGTTGAGGTCCTACTCTGGGGTCTATTACTGCCTGATGAATGTCGGATTGCCCCTGCCTGCCCACGGGGCTCTGAGTAGCATTGAGGACACTGACTCCCTGATCCATCACCGCATTGGAGGCAGAATTGCGCACCTAAATCATTTTCGTCTCTTCCTCCCCTTCCATGAAAGTGTGAGCCAACAACGCCGCCGCTTCCAAGGTCAAGTCCTTGGACTCAATTTACTTGCGAAAAATTCCTGCATGACCGATACCCTCGATAAAGAAGTCCCTTAGCATCTCCCCCCTGCAGGCATCTGTGAACTTACAGAGGCTGGCCATGCGCCTGAGGTCTGCTACAAAGTCTGGTATGCTCTGTCCTTCACGACGTCAGTGGGTGTAGAATCTGTGTCGAGCCATGTGTACGCTGCTCGCCGGCTTGAGGTGCTCCCCAATCAACTTGCTAAGCTCTTCAAAGGTTTTGTCTGCTGGCTTTTCGGGTGCCAGTAAGTCCTTCATGAGCGCACAAGTCTTTGACCCGCAGCTGGTCAAAAGATGAGCCCGTCGCTTTTCGGCCGCTGCATCCCCCAGCCAGTCTTTCGTGACAAAGCTCTGCTGAAGCCTCTCAACAAAATCGTTCCAGTCTTCCCCAACACAGTACCATTCATCTGTGCTACCGGTGGCCATTCTCGTGGGTCGTGAGTTCCCGTTTCTCGTCGCCAATGTAAAGTCCTTACTCTACAGCATGAAACCACACTGGGCACATTCCAGGTACAAGGCCACTCCGTGACCTTAACTCTTTATTACAGTGCTCCAGAAGTGATGACCTTGCGTGGGACCTCCCTTTATATACCTGAGTGATCAGGTAAGGAGTGTCTCCCACAAGTTCACCCCCTGTGGTCAAGGTGTGCATCTGTGTTGAGTGTATACAGTAATACAGTGGTGTTACATTGTAGTTACAAACATGACAGGGACAGCTCCTCCAGTAACAGAGTCCACTGTCCGTCTTGGTGCAGTCTGTGGGTCTGCCACGTCCCCTGTGGGATTTCCACAGTCGGGGGCTATTGGCTGGGGGTCCCTGTCTTTAGTACAGTTTACAGTTTTTGGCTGTTCCTTACGTTTAGCTGCTGCCCCTGAGTTGAAAAGTTTGCACTGATTTATGTGGAACCACTTTGTTCGGCGGGGCAATTTTATGGCACAGACCATGGGGCTTGCCTTGTCGACAATGTGGTACGGTCCCATGTACAGTGCCTCAAAGACTCCTACTCTAGCATAGTTTCTAACCATGACCTGGTCCCCTATCTCCCTTTCATGGTGTTTGCGGGGCTCTAACAGCAGTTGCTCCGATGCTGTTTTCCCATGTTGTTAGCAGCCTGCCAATGAAGCTGTTTAAGGTGTTCAAACAGATTCCTGACAAAGCTGTCCCGGTTCACTTCCCTAAGCTGACCTTCCGTGAGTACTGGGGCTAACACATGGGGAGAGTTCGCATGGCTCTGCCGGTCATGAGCTCATACGGGGAGTACCCCGTGCTCTTTGACTGGCTGGCCCGGATCCCCATGAGGACTAGTGGTAGGATCTCTACCCACCCTTTGGGTGAGTCCCCTATCTCTTTGTGCAGCCTTTCTTTGATGGTGCGGTTTAAATGCTCCACAGGCCCGGATGACTGCGGGTTGTGGGCGACATGCCATTTCCCTTTGATGCCGAGCACCTTAAGGGTCTCCTGCATCACCTGCCTGGTGAAGTGACTCCCTTGGTCGGACTCCACGTATTGTGGTAGTCCCCATCGAGAGAACACTTCTCACACCAGGATCCAAGCTGTTCCCAGGGCAGTGGCTGTTCAGCATGGAAAGGCTTCCACCCATTTGGTGAATACATCCACCAATACTAGGCAGTACTTGTAACCTCCCTGGGCAGTGGGTAGGGGCCCGATGTAATCGATTTGGATTGACTGCCAGGGTCCCTCTACCCTCCTGATATGTCCCATAGACACCTTTCTTTTCTGGGGGTTGGGGTTGTTGGCCACGCACACCAGACAGCTAGTACAGAACTCGCGGACATCTTCCCTGAGTCCTGGCCACCACCCTGCCTGTTCCACTCATTGCCAAGAGATCTCAGGTCTGGGGTGTCCTGCTCCTGGACCCTCGTAGGCCAGCTGGAGGAATTCTCTCCAGTGTTGTTGCGGTACTACCCATTGCTCCCCCCTGAACAGAATGCCTTCTTTAATGGCAATTGCTGTGGTGCCATACGAGCCGCCTATCCTTTTCCCTTTAGCTAGCGTGTTCAGGACGGCATCTTGGGTCTGAACCGTTTTTAGGTCCGGGGGCAAAGCTATCCCTGCCTTCCCTGCCGTTCCCATCCTGCCCCTAACTGCTGCAATGGGTTCTGGGTTGTACGGATACCAGAGTTGGTCCCCTGCTTGGCCAACATGTCAGCCTGCTGGTTTCCCTCGCTACAGGGTTCTGTGGTGGAATGTGCCTTCACCTTATGTATGTAGATATTCCCTTCCTCCCCTATGGCTTTCATGATCTTTTCTAGTAGGGGCTTAATTGCCAGGGGTCTCCCATCTGCAGAGGTATATCGCGGCGGACCAAATAGCCAGGTACTCCGTACCCGAATTGCATGTGAACATACTGTCCGAGCAAATCGTGTATGGGGTAGGGAATTCTTCGGGGTGTGTGACTACGTACATCACCGCGGAGAGTTTAGCATGCTGGGCGCTCATAGTGCTGGGGAGTTTAATCGCCAGGGCAATGCCTGCCTCGGGGTCATAAACTTCACAGCTTGTGAGTTGTTCACCCGCAGGTACTGTGCTTGAACCGTCCACATAGATCTCTCGGCCTCTGGGGTGTAACCCAGCCCGAAAGCCTATGTTAATTTCCCATACCCCTTCTACGGAACATCGGTGGGCTGCCCCTGGATAAATCATGTTGGCTGCGAGTCTTAGCTCGATGTGACCCTTTACCCGTAGGTCCATTTGAGAGAGGAGAGAGTCCAGCGAGCAATGCGGGCACTGCTCACTGTCCCGTCCTTGATTCTTCTGTCCAGGAGCATTTGGGTGGGCATATGGTGGGTAAAGAGTGTGATAGGGGACCCTCCTGTGAAGGTCAGTGATCTTTTCACAGCCCAGTGTAAGGCTAGGAGGTGCCTCTCACAGTTGGAGTATCCCTTCTCCACGTCCGTGAGTATCCTGGAGGAGTAGACCACTGATCTCAGCCGGCCATGCCACTCCTGGAGCAGAACTGCACTCAGGCTATCCCCACTGGTTCTACCTCGAGGAAAAACTCTTTACCCCCATCTATGGCCCCTAGAGCTGGCGCTGTCTGCAGGTCTTCCTTGAATTGGATAAATGCTGCCTCGCAACTTTTGTCCCATTCCCACTCCACTCCCTTGTGTAGGAGTCAGAGCAGAGGGGCTGCGGTGGCTGCATAATCCTCAATGAAATCTCTGCAGTAACTGGTCAGTCCTAGAAAAGATCTTACTCCTGTTACTGTGTTGGGGGAGGGTAACTTCTGCACTGCTTCCCTTCTAGCTTTGTCAATGGCTCTTTCCCCAGCACGCACAGCCAGTCCCAGGAATTTTACTTCCTTCAGGCCGATCTGTGCCTTCTTGGGGTTTACTTTCAACCCTTCTTCTTTCAGCAGCTCCAGCAGTTCAGCCAGCAGTGGGACATGCTCCTCCCCCTCATCGGTGAACTGGAGCAGGTCATCCACATACTGTACAAGCTGCTGGGGTCTGCTGAAGTTCTTTAAACAGTTGGCCATACACTGATGGAAAATACTGGGGCTATTGTGGAAGCCCTGAGGGAGACTGTTCCAAGTGTATTGCTGCCCTTTAAAGGTAAAAGCAAACTTGTACTGATCTTCCCTTCTTAAAGGTATGGACCAGAACCCGTTGGAAATATCCAGCACCGTGTAGGTGGTCGCGGAGGCTGGGATACTTCCAATGAGGTCGGCGACAGCAGCAACGGTGGGTGCACAGACGGGGATGTTACGGTTGAGTACTCAATAGTCCACCGTGGCTCTCCAGGAGTTGTCCGGTTTCTTAACCGGCCACAATGGAGAGTTCACATGGGTAGCTATTGGTCTCAGTACCCCCTATTTAACCAGCGAACCCAAGGCTGTTTCCATGTCTGCCTCTGCCTCCCTGGGGAAGTTGTACTGTTTCTGTGGTCGGGTCATGGGGTTCCCATCTATGCTAACCTCGACCCCATTTATTCTCCTGCAGTCGTGTTTGTGAGGGGCAAAAGCTGCAGGTTTTTCCTCACATATTCTTGGTATTCTATCGGAGTGTTACTGACCAGTGATTCAAGGTCATAACCCTCCTTTGGTTTCATAGTGCACACCGTCCCTTTTCCCTGTTTTCCTGGGATAACCATCACCTCACTCTCCTGTCCCGTACAAACTGACCCCCAAAGACAGTGGTTTCTTAAATCTACTAGGATCCCGTGGCCTAGGATGAAGTCAGCCCCCAGGATCCCTCTCCCTTCCTGCTCCTATTTCATCAGGACACAAGTCCACTTAGTGTGGAGTGTACCTAAATGAATAGAGAACGGAACAGAGAATGAGCCAATCTGTTCAGTGCCTGTGAAACCCAGCAAGCTGTAGGGGACCCCGTTAGACAGAGGTGAGGTGGCGTGGTTGGCTGCATGGACAAGGGTGCTTGAGGCACCGGTGTCCAGCAGGTAAGTCCCTTTCACTGTTTCCACTTCCATCTGGACGGTCGGTCTCCCCCACGCATCATACTCGAAGGAACACAGGTGGCGGTGGCTACCTTCCCCAGGGCCATCTAACATGGCTCGGAGTACGGTTAGGAAAGTATCGAATGTGTGGGGAGGGACTGGCTTATCTGTCTCGGTCTTTTCCTGCGCTATTCTTCCATGGATTTCGACAATCCTTTCTCCAGTGCCCACTTTTTCCGCACCCGAAGCAGGTACGTTTTGTATCGGAGGGGTTGTCCCCCTCGTGGCACCATTCCCTCTCATCTTGGCTAGGTCGGATTTCGTGAACCCTTCCCTTTTATGAGTGCTCTTCTGTCCCTCTGCCGTTTCTGTAAGCTAGGGCCAGTTGCCTAAGCACTCCCTGTTCGGTGGCTTGGGGATCTCTTGGGTCGAACCAGGCCTCGGCCTTGGTTTTTATTCGGGGTAAACTATTAGCCACTAGGCTTCGGAGCCAGTGCGCTAACTTGTCCGGGCTTAAGTTATCCCTGTCTATGTCCCCACTACAGGCGCTTTGGTACACAGGCCACAGTTGGTCTGTGAAAGCCTGTGGGGTTTCCCCTGTGAGCTGCACCATTTTCTCCATTCTGAAGAAGGGACTTCCGTCATTGCAGCCCATAGCTTCTAAAATGTCTTTCTGGATGGCAGCAAGTATTTTCCATCCCCTTTTGCTCTCATTAGAGAGGGACTGGTACAGCTTGCTGTCCAGGAATAGGAGAAGCATCTTTGCCATTTCTGCATCATCGCACCCATTAATATCCCTATGCCTGTTCCACTTCCACAAAGTGAACCGAGGGGTCTCCCTTTGGAGTTAGCTTTCCCAGGTGGCTTATCATAGCCCTAAGCTGGTGGGGAGTGTGGGGGACCACAAACTGATTTTCCAGGGGCCAGCCCACACCGGCAAGGGTGGGCGGGCCAAACTTCAGTTGCTGCACCGGGCACATTGGCCCTGGTTCTGGCTCTCCCTGTTCTGGTTCGCCTCCCTCTCCTCCCTGCGGCCAAGCCAAGCTGAAACTCAGTGCCACAGGTGGTGGTGGTTCACTATCCCTGTCCGTCCTGCAACTGATTTTTCCCAATTGCTACTGAACCGGTGTAGTCACCAGTGCCACAGGTAGTGGCCGGAGAGTTTCGTCCTTCTCTTCCAGGTTTACCTGGGGCATACCCTGGCTTACTAGGCATACCATGCCTTTTGCCTTGGATAGAGCAAGGTTTAAACATTTAATTTGTTGCTGGCAGGTACCGTGGTCTCCCGATTCAAACCCACAAGTGCTAGCTACTTTATACGCTGCTTGCACATCTTTTAATCTTTCCTGGAGCTCTTTTACTTGTAGGGTGAGGCAAGTGCTTTCCTCCCTCAGTGTCTTTTCATTACTTTTGGCCTCGGTAACCTGACATTGAAAATAGTCCTGACTGTTTCCAGTAGAGTGGACAAGGGAGAACCAGTTGATGTGGTATATTTGGACTTTCAGAAGGCTTTCGACAAGGTCCCACACAAGAGATTAATGTGCAAAGTTAAAGCACATGGGATTGGGGGTAGTGTGCTGACATGGATTGAGAACTGGTTGTCAGACAGGAAGCAAAGAGTAGGAGTAAATGGGGACTTTTCAGAATGGCAGGCAGTGACTAGTGGGGTACCGCAAGGTTCTGTGCTGGGGCCCCAGCTGTTTACACTATACATTAATGATTTAGATGAGGGGATTAAATGTAGTATCTCCAAATTTGCGGATGACACTAAGTTGGGTGGCAGTGTGAGCTGCGAGGAGGATGCTATGAGGCTGCAGAGCGACTTGGATAGGTTAGGTGAGTGGGCAAACGCATGGCAGATGAAGTATAATGTGGATAAATGTGAGGTTATCCACTTTGGTGGTAAAAACAGAGAGACAGACTATTATCTGAATGGTGACAGATTAGGAAAAGGGGAGGTGCAACGAGACCTGGGTGTCATGGTACATCAGTCACTGAAGGTTGGCATGCAGGTACAGCAGGCGGTTAAGAAAGCAAATGGCATGTTGGCCTTCATAGCGAGGGGATTTGAGTACAGGGGCAGGGAGGTGTTACTACAGTTGTACAGGGCCTTGGTGAGGCCACACCTGGAGTATTGTGTACAGTTTTGGTCTCATAACCTGAGGAAGGACATTCTTGCTATTGAGGGAGTGCAGCGAAGGTTCACCAGACTGATTCCCGGGATGGCGGGACTGACCCATCAAGAAAGACTGGATCAACTGGGCTTGTATTCACTGGAGTTCAGAAGAATGAGAGGGGACCTCATAGAAACGTTTAAAATTCTGATCGGTTTAGACAGGTTAGATGCAGGAAGAATGTTCCCAATGTTGGGGAAGTCCAGAACCAGGGGTCACAGTCTAAGGATAAGGGGTAAGCCATTTAGGACCGAGATGAGGAGAAACTTCTTCACCCAGAGAGTGGTGAACCTGTGGAATTCTCTACCACAGAAAGTTGTTGAGGCCAATTCACTAAATATATTCAAAAAGGAGTTAGATGAAGTCCTTACTACTAGGGGGATCAAGGGGTATGGTGAGAAAGCAGGAATGGGGTACTGAAGTTGCATGTTCAGCCATGAACTCATTGAATGGCGGTGCAGGCTAGAAGGGCGAATGGCCTACTCCTGCACCTATTTTCTATATTTCTATGTTTTTAAACCTTTCCATTATCTGGGTCCTTTCCTGTTTTAACAAACAGAGTTCTCTCGATAATCTTTCTTCTGACATAACCCTTTCCTGGTAGTTCTCTGCGCATTCCCATAAATCTGCCTGTAATGTATCATTCATTCTGTCTAGGAGTTGGACCTGTCGCTGTAGACAGACCAAACAAATTGCCTTCTCTACTTTGTGATCTTTGTGATCTTTGCTTGCTGTCCACTGGGCTGCAGCGTCAGCTGGACGCTCAGCGTGCAATAGACTAAGCACCCATTCTTTAGTTACATTGACTTTCTTATACACATAGGAGGAAATCCTCTCTTCCATCTTTGTTCTTTGCCCCAAACCAGCACTCTCCACATCACACCCCTTGTACCAGAGTCCTGCCGCGGTCGCCATTTTATAAGGGGGTGGTCTCTATGAGGGGGGTCAGGTTCCCTTCTGACCAACTTGAGCGGTTCAAATCACTCCCACTCCCTTGGGTTCTACACTCTGGATTTATTTGGGGGGTGTGACAAAGTGCAAAGGACACTGGTTTGATGCAAAAGAACTTTGATTTTATTACAGTCAAGGAAAATTACAAACTTATAATTACTCTAATAAGAAAAAGTACAATGTCAAAACTTATTCAAACTTATTAAAGAACAATACCTTACACACTCAGAGGGGGTTGCACTCGTTTATAATAACTCTAATGGAGAACAACACATTACATTCAAAGGGGGTTATAGTAGAATTAAACCTCCCACCTCCCAATACCTAATTCTAGCTAGGTTGGACTCCAGGGCAGGCAGGGACGATGCGTACCAATCCTTTTGACAGTTAACAGTAGATCGCGGTTTCAGGGTTCGCTGAATGTGATAGGGTCTGCTTGCCATAACCCAAACCTCAGAGAAGACTTTCTGCTGTGCAATCTTCAGTTGGATTGAGTCCACTGATCGGGTAAGGCGCGTTTTGGATCTGTGGGGTAAGTACCCGTTTTCTTTGGTTAGAAATAGGTTTCTACAGTCTTTTAGGTAATGTTTTACCCGTTGGTAGGTCAGGATTAGATTGTAGAGTGGAAACTTTTCGATTCCTCGGTTTTTCCCCGTTGGAGTTTGTTTCGAGTTTGGTCGATCGCGGTGATTTTTCGTTGATACCACGTTGGCTGTGGTCGGTTGTTGCCGCAATGGTGATGTTCTTCCTTCCTTCAGGACGTTGAGGCTGGAGAAGTTAGTTTACAACTGTCACGTTGGTTTCTCTCCTTGTCTTGATGAGGTAGTAGCAACCTTGTAGCTCCTTAGCAACCCAACCTCTGTTGAAAATAGGGGCCAGTTATACGATTTGAGTGGTTCTAATCTTGGCGCCAAATCTGTTCAAAATCCTTTGTTTGAATTTGGCGGGCTTGACTCTTCTTTGTAATATTTTGGCGGGCTCGTTAAAGTTAATGTGTCTCGGGTGGGCTGATGTTCGAAAACTGTTTCCTGATGGAAATATTAGTTTGGTAATTGCAAAGTCCTTTTGTGCTTAGTTGCTCGCATACAGGCTGGCTTGGGCCTCTTTGTGATGTATATGCTGAAATGGTTTTCCAGTTTCAAGTTGATGGGTAGCTATCTCTGGGCCATTTTGTAATGTTAATGTCTCTTGTGGAGAAGGATTCTCGAATACCCATTTCTCCAGATAAGTTAACTTAGTGCCAACACCCAGACAATTCCAATAATCAAGTTGTCTCCTGTTAGTTTGTTAGCCTGGCCACAGCCTTAAAATCCAAAATACGATTAAAGTTCATAGTTTCTTCCATAAGCATTTTAGGATTTCAAACTTTCTGATAGATAGTCCCAATTAAATTTCCTTTCGAATGAGTCCAAACACTGGGGCGGATTCTTGTGAATGTTGCACCCTTCAAGGCCAACATACTATTTGCCTTCTTCATCGCCTGCTATACTTGCATGCCAACTTTCAATGCCTGATGAACCATGCATGACACCCAGGTCTCATTGCACCTCCCCTTTCCTAATCTGCTGCCATTCAGACAATATTCTGCCTTTGTGTTTTTGCCCCCAAAGTGGATAACCTCACATTTATCCACATTATACTGCATCTGCCATGCATTTGCCCACTCACCTAACCTGTCCAATTCACCCTGCAGCCTTTTAGCATCTTCCTCACAGCTCACATCACCACCCAGTTTAGTGTCATCTGCAAACTTGGAGATATTACACTCAATTTCTTCATTAAATCATTAATGTATATTGTAAAGAGCTTGGGTCCCAGCACTGAGCCCTGTGGCACTCCACTAGTCACTGCCTGCCATTCTGAAAAGGGCCCGTTTATCCCGACTCTCTGCTTCCTGTCTGCCAACCAGTTCTCTATCCATGTCAGTACATTACCCCCAATACCATGTGCTTTGATTTTGCACACCAATCTCTTGTGTGGGACCTTGTCAAAAGCCTTTTGAAAGTCCAAATACACCACATCCACAGGCTCTCCCTTGTCCACTCTACTAGTTACATCCTCAAAAATTTCCAGAAGATTTGTCAAGCATGATTTCCCTTTCATAAATCCATGCTGACTTGGACCGATCCTGTCACTGCTTTCCAAATGCGCTGCTATTTCATCCTTAATAATTGATTCCAACATTTTCCCCATTACTGATGTCAGGCTAACCGGTCTATAATTACCCGTTTTCTCTCTCCCTCCTTTTTTGAACAGTGGTGTTGCATTAGCTACCCTCCAGTCCGTAGGAACTGATCCAGAGTCGACAGGCTGTTGGAAAATGATCACCAATGCATCCACTATTTCTATGGCCACTTCCTTAAGTACTCTGGGATGCAGACTATCAGGCCCCGGGGATTTATCGCCATTCAATCCCATCAATTTCCCTAACACAATTTCCCGCTTTATAACGATATCCTTCAGTTCCTCCTTCTCACTAGACCCTCCATTCCCTAGCATTTCCGGAAGGTTATTTGTGTCTTCCTTCGTTTAACTGGTCCGCCATTTCTTTGTTCCCCATTATAAATTCACCTGAATCTGCCTGCAAGGGACCTATGTTTGTGTTCATTAATCTTTTTCTCTTCACATATCTATACAAGCTTTTGCAGTCAGTTTTTATGTTCCCAGCAAGCTTCCTCTCATACTATATTACCCCCCTCCTAATTAAACCGTTTTTCCTCCTCTGCTGTATTACAAAATTCTCCCATTCCTCAGATTTGCTGCTTTTTCTGGCCAATTTATATGCCTCTTCCTTGGATTTAACACTATCAATTTCCCTTGTTAGCCACGGTTGAGCCACCTTCCCCGTTTTATTTTTACTCTAGACAGGAATGTACAATTGTTGAAGTTCATCCATGTGATGCGTGGAATATAGCAGCTGCGGTACATTGCAAGGTTTCATTGACAGACTGTATGCCATCTCTTATAACGACCTCCAGTCTGTCTCCTAAGTCCTACACCACAGAAGCCAGAACCTCCATCTAGTTGGGTGCTCTGCCTCCTACTCATTTTCCCCTTGCAGGAGACCGGCCGGATGACCCAAGGTGACAGTCAACTGGCGAGTCAGCTATTAGATGGATTCCTGGACTACAGCTGCTGCCCATCCAATGTTGTCACGGATCTGAACCTGCATGGTCGGAGACCAGGCCAGCACGGTTGTCCAATGTGATTTTGATGGATGACAGAGAACTTACCATCCCCCACTCCTCTCTGATGCTCCATCAACAGGCACCTCCTCAATTCAGTAGATGACATGTCAGGCTTCGCTGACTCACCACCTCGTGTCTGCCATCTAACCGGTCTCTCCTCCTGCTTCAAGTTTTCCACTGCCACAGCGCTGCTGGAGTTAGATGCCCGGAAGTTATAACGGCACAGAAGTACTCTCCAAGCACAGTCATATATGTCCATGCTGGTGCTAGGCTAAGGAGAGTGGGTTGACTCTGTCTCTACTTGAGGGTGGCCTAAGGATGGGATTGAGGGCTCACTCCCAGGTGATGAGCTTTGGCTTCACATCAGTTCCTCATCATAGGGCATGAGCTGCCTTTTGAAGCCAGGACTTTATCCCTCCACCTCCTGCTGGGGCTGCTGTACCTTCCTTCCCCATGCATTCATTCCCTCCTCCGCCTCCGTCTCCTCCAAGTTGCCCCCTCTGGATCCTCCAGCAGAACCACCTTTGATCCCTTCTTAGCTGTGGGGAGAAAACCAGCTTTATATTGCTGGGAGGAAGGGGAATGGTGTGGGTGGCAACCCTCTGCCACTGTCCTGTACAGAAGCATTGAATGGCCAGCAGGTAGGTACTCACCGGTTGTTGGACTCTCCCAACCTGCCTTGGCTCCCATCATAGCCATAACGGTGGGTCTCCCTAGCAGCCCCAATGCCTTCTGCTCATGGAGGGGTGGGGGAAGTGTCAACACCATGAGGCTTGGGATGCCCCCACCATTCTTTGATCATTCCCGGTCATTGTGCACATGATTGGCCTGCAAAGACATAAGGAAAAGATCAAAATTCCAGCGAGCTACTACTGTGCATATATTAGGAGGAAAGGGTTCAGTGTTCTCCGACAGTTTACTGGTCTGGTTCTTCGCCTGGGCATGGCAGAAGGAATGGAAATGCATTTCTCACCTTCCATGATGTTGTAAGGTCATTTCTTCCAGCACTGATCTGCTATCTTGGTGATTAACATGGTCCCATTCAGTGCCTCCAGTACCTCCCTTCAGACACACCTCCTCACTGCTCAGACAAGACAACCAGGCTCCCTCGCCATGTCTAAATCTTGTCAAGGAGCGCTTGAAGGTCCCCATCCACTAAAGGCCCACTTGCAGCCATCTTTTTGTCAGCCTTTTGTTTGTCATCTGCTGTGAGGGCTTACTCACTAGTCATTGCAGAGATAGTAAAATCAATTTGCAGACTGCTCAGATTGAAAACACTCATCACTGTTCTTAACTTATGCATTGTTTAAATTAATTTTAAAACTTAAGGCTTTTATTAACTTGTGCATTGATATTAATTTGAATCCTTTAATTAGATCAATGCTTTCCTTAAATTAAATTGCACACTGCTGAGATTGAAATTACTCACTAGTACTTTGCAGTAAATCAATCAATCCGATAATTCCAGCCACATGGCATCATTTCCCAGGAAGAGGGGAGCGTCCTCTTACCTTCTACTCTTCAGCCTCACTCTGAAGGAAAAATTGTCACAGTGGCTTGTTATAGGAGCCTGACCCAGATACTTGAGGCCTGATTGGTTCTATTCCCAGCCACTTCCTGATCATGCCCGTTAACATTACTCCATTAAGTTGTTTTATGGGAAATGTTATGCTTGGCATTATGCACAAGAGTTTGGGCGGAAACATGAATCATAACTTCAAATTGAAAAAAACAGCCCAATTTCCCGATTTCCTCCACAAGCTGAAACTCTAGAGCCATGTGATTACTGTATACATTGTAATTGATGCTGAACCATGCAATTATCATTGAAACATAACAAGGTTTGTAATTCTGTTAATTTTTCCAAATTAATGACTACGTTCATTTTCTTTGCTTTTTAGTTGCATTTATATTTAACTGGATTGGATTCTTTTTATCCTTCTGCTCAACCAATACCATTGCAGGCAGATATGGAGCAATCTCTGGGTTTGGGTTGTCTCTTATAAAGTGGATTCTCATTGTGAGGGTAAGTGTTCAATGTCTATGACATAGTCACATATGCTTTGGATGAAACCTACCCCTTTATTTGGCTGTATTGTTAATGCTTCTGTCATTTGTTATACTTGCGAATATACATTTTGTTAGTTTCACTGTAATTTTAGAAGAGAAAATTGCTATTATTGACACTCAATAGTATCTCAAGACCAATAATGACCTCAGATTACAAACTGTGCTGGATTACACCTTAGGAGAAGCATTGAATCTGAAATGTAAAACCAATTATCTGAATTAAGCCCTTATTTTGAACTAGGTAATAAGGGATAAACTTGGTGCAATGTACTTTCAATCATGTTAAGTTTCCATGATGGCTAATTTCAGTCATGCACAAGTTTTCATGATGCTTGGTTTGTTAATAGCTGCAAAAAGTAAATGGCCCCGATATAGGCGGGGAGGGAGCGAGGAGGGTGGGAGTGGAGTGGGGAGGGGAGGGGGCATGGGCTGGGGTGGGGTGCGGGGCAGGAGTTTTGAGGTCGGGAAACCCTGTTTCAGCTTTAAACTGGCCGGCTTTGGAAAGCCCGCAGCTAAAGGTAAGTGAAGACTGCTGCTTTGATGAGGCCTGCAGCACCAGGCTGCGGCTGGGGAGTATAAAAGAGGGAAGGAGAGATGGGTGGTTGTGGGGGATGTCGTTTGCGGGGGGTGGGGGCGAGAGATTGGGGGTCAAGGGGGGCATGGATGGGGAGGGGGGCTGAAAGACCAGGGGTGGGGGGACATTGATGGAGGGGCTGTGAGAGATTGGAAGACAGGGAGACATCGATTGGGGGGGAGGGGTGGCGGGAGAGATCAGGGGTCGAGGAGGACATCAATAGAAGATCCAGAGAGATTCTGTGAGGAAAAGAGAGGATCTCTGGGGGGGCCGTGGAAGACTTGGGGTCAGCGAGGGTGTCCAGGAGGAAATCACGGCCGTGGAGTACATCGTGAGGACATCAGATGGTACAGGGTGGATGTGGTGGGGTCCAATCGCAAAGGAGGTTAACAGGTTTGCTTGGTGGGCAGGAGCAAGCACTCCTGCTCCTCCTGGCCCACAAGCAGCCCTGGAAAAGCACTTATCTCTTCCATGCAGCAGTCCTTGCATCCCTTTCACTGCCAGGTTTCCCGAGGCCCAGGAACCTTGGCCGGCCAGCATTAAAGCTGGAACAGGGAACATAAATCAGAGGCTTCACCCCACCCTCACCCTGCCTCTGTTAAAACTGGAAGTGAATGAGTTCAAAGTGGGTTAGGTTCGGGTTTGAGATTTTTTACATTTTTACTTCCCACCTGACCCAAACCCACCTGTTTCTGGGGGTTAAAATTTCCCAATGTGTCACAAAAAAATAATGGCCGTGGAAATTGGCTATGACTCATTTTCAGTTGCATAACCAGCAATGGCCAACAGTGCACTTCCCAACTAGGAGGACTGAGCCCTTGCCCGAAATTGATAGCGCTTATTTTAGGCGACTGCATCAGATGCCTGCTATGCTCCCATAACACAGGCATGGATTGGGTGTGTTATGTTGTACCCATGAGATTGATCCTTTTTGCCTTACTTTTCCACCTGGAAAACGGGTGCAAAGAAGAGCATTTTTTAACCACATGGAATCTTGTTATTGCAGGAGGTTTGTTGCAGGAGGGGAGAATTAACCTGCTTTTTGTATTCATTAAAGTGTGGAGTGCCTGTACAAAAAAACATTCCTTCAATTTTTGCACCCAGTATTAGTCAATGTTTCTTTTAAGTTGTGCAGCTGTGCAGCGCTGCAGCGGTCCTGTGTAGCCAGCTTGCCGGCTTTCAAGTAGAAATATTGCACATGCACAGTATGGTCCGTGCAGCCCGTTAAAGGGTCTTAGTGTAGACCACTTTTGGATCAGATATAACATGAGTTAGGTACCGATTGAAGCTCCCATTGCTGTGCCCTAACAAAGTGCACCAATCACAATCTCAATAAAATGCTTCTGCTGCTCGTGTAGCATTTCCACTTCTCACACACCTTTCGGGCTTGTTCAGTGAGATTGACTGTTCTGTGCCAATCGCTACTGCATTATGAGTTGTTTTGTGCTGTAGCGTCATGCCCATTAAGAGAAAATATACCAACAATTTTAAACTTTGTTGCCTCTGTTATTCTAAATCTAGAAGATGGAACAGCTTTTAATTTGACCAAAATGCTTCCAAAACTGCAACAAAATCGATCAGCATTCTGTTTTATTTTACAGTTACAATGTACTGCAAGCTGATTTGATTTCCAAATTGCATTTGTCTGACTAAATTGCACAAATATATCATGACATATTTGACATCATTGCCTTTTTTTACGATATATTCTGGAACAATCTGCATTCAGTCCCCAATTTTGCTTTTACTAAGACTGTATGGCCTGAATTATGAAATCTGCTTCTGGTGCAATGGAACTAGCATGGAATCATGCGTTCTGGTAATCAGAAGCCAATATGAACAAGATAAAGAGGGAGAATGCTACACATTGCATTTACTGCAGCAGAATCTGAGTGATATAGAATTAGAAACTGTCGCTTCAGCCCAAGCAGTCTGTGTTGGTGTTTATCCTCCACATGAACAGTAGCCCTAATCTTGTGCACCGGCCATGTTCCCATAATCCCTTTATTCCCATTTCCTTCAACCATCTATCTGACCTATTTCTAAATGTTGACATTGTCTGGTTTAATCATTAAATCGAATGGTGCATTCCACAGCCTCACTACCCTGTATTTAAAAAGGTTTCTCCTGCTCACTGTCCTAATTCACTTTAATCAATTTCCCCTGGTTCTAGATCCCTTTATCACTGGAAATAGTCTGTTTCTGTCTACAGCATCCCATGTCTTCATCATTTTAAACACCTCCATCAAATTACCCCATAATCTCCTCTGTTTCAATGAAAACAGCCCATTATTTCAAGTGCATGTAGTACTTCATACCAGGCAACGTCCAAGTGAATCTGAATCTCTCTCGATGTCAACATCGTTCCTATAGTATGGAGTCAAAAACTGCACCCAGTATTCCAATTATACTCTTACTAAGGTTTTATATAGATTCATCATTACATCTCAACTTTTATATTCTATACCCTTGTCATTTGTCCGCTAAAGTGTGAGATATCAAATTGACATGTTCAAATAAGCAATGACTGGCTCAATGAATAAATGCCCTCTACATGCCTGCAATCATGGTATGGCTACATTATCAGTCTGGACTAGGCCATTTGAAATTGTTTCTTGGCTATATTGCTTGTGACTTGGGTTTCAATGCAGAATCTTTGTAATTTAATACAAATATTTGTTTTTACAGTTCTCTGATTTTATTGCCTATTTTGACGGAAAGATTTGGCTCTGGTGGATTTTTCTTGCTGTTGGTAAGTTGTTTTCCAAAGTAATATGGTTTGTTTTTTTATATTTCTCTTACCTAATCTCAGTGCTTTGAATAGACAAATGTACATTGCATATTAGATATGGATGTATGTGGAAATGAAGATAATAGCATCTCTCATTAGCTTAAAACCATTTTCAGTGACATTAGCAGACTTATTCCTTTGTCTGCTAGTTTAGTGTAATCATTTAAACTACCTTGGTTAATGCCTGGGTTAAAATAAAATGCGTTTAACATTTGTTCACTAATTTGCCAACAATAATTTCTAGACTATGATTGCGTCCCTCCCCAAACTCTTCATTCTGTGTTGCATAATGAGAAGTTTCAGTCCCCACTGCACGTTGATACATTTATAGTCTCATGAAAAGCCCTAGGGCAGAAGCACTAAGTGGAGATACAGTCTTTGTTCACTGCTCCCCCTCATTACTTCACTTGGTGCCACTGCTCCGAATTCAGGTTGTTGGAGGTTGGAGACCTGTGATAAAAGGTAAAAGATAAAAGGGAGGGAATTAATCTCTGCAAAGTTACTTCTAAGTGGAAACCTCAAGACAGTTTGTGAAGCCCATGAAAATGTGGATCTCCAATACTGTTTAGTGTCTGGAGGTAAGGTGCTTTCCATTAGAGTTCTATTGATGGTGGGATTACTGGTCAACTCAACAAAGCTCTATCAACGGAAGAGTGCTCTTAGAGTACTTTCAACAGTTACACATGCTTTCGGTAGCTATTATTTAAACTAATTATGTGCCAGATTAAATATTTTAACAAGATGTCCAAGTATAATAATTTGTTAATTTTTCCAGCTAATAGAGAGAATTAGTTATGCTTTACTTGACATTGATGTGATGAGGAACTGCACTACACAAGTTATAATTTGGACTGTGTGCAATTTCATCTAGGAAACATTGAAATCACTTTGATGAGGGGATTAGATTCATTTACGGATCGGCAGCTCAATCAACCTTTAACCACAGAAAATGTAAGATTAGAGATTGTTAACAGGGACAAAGAAATTAATAAAAATGTGGGAAGTTGGGGTTGTTTTTGTTGGAAAAGATGAGACTTTGAAGTAACATAATAAACCCTTTAACAATCATTATGTTGACCAAGGCAAATTCTTCACTGTGACAAAGGATTGAGATATAAAAAGAAATATGATTTTAAATTAGTGACTTTGCCACCCAAACAATAAAGTGTACCATGTTAGCCATGAAAGTCCTTGAAAGAGGCAGTAGAAATTCATTCAAGAGGCAATTAGATGTATTTCTGGTGCAAGAAGTGGGTAATAAATTTATGGTGAGAGGGTGCAAAGGTAGGGTTGAGACCTATTGAAAAATAATTAATTTGTTAGGTCTATTGAGTAGATTGGTCCTATAATCTCTGGAGTGTAGAAGAATGAGAGGTGATCTCATTAAAATATATAAGATTCTGAAGGGGATTGACAGGGTAGATGCAGAGAGGTTGTTTCCCCTGGATGGAGAGTCTAGAACTAGGGGACATAGTCTCAAGACAAAGGATCGGCCATAAGACAGACGAGGAGGAATTTTTTTACTCAGAGGGTTATGATTCTTTGGGATTCTCTACCCAAAAGATGCCGAGTCATTGAGTGTATACAAGGCTGAGATAGATAGATTTTTGGACTCTGGGGGAATCAAGGGATATGGGGATCGGACGGGAAAGTGGAGTTGAGGTCAAAGATCAACCATGATCTTATTGAATGATGGAGCAGGCTTGAGGGGCCGTATGACCTACTCCTGCTCCTAATTCTTATTTCTTATGTTCTAACGGTCTTTTCCTGTTCCTCTAAGTTATTATGTTCTACCCCAGCATTATACACAAGACTTCAGTAATGATGTAATATATCCCCAATGCTAGTGACCAGCCTGCTGTACAGTAAGACAATGAAAATTTCCAAATGTTTCATGACAGCCGATTGCAGCACAAGCCTAGCTGTGTTGCCTAATATTGCTGCCTTGCATATATATCATCAAACAAGCACATCTACTGCAATACAGGGATAATCTGATCCCACATTTGTTGTGGGGTTCTAATAGATTTTTAAGACGAAGAACATATTATTTTCACCCAAATTAATTTTGGAATGCTAATAAATGAAATGCTGTAACATTGTGAGCCATGATCTTACCCCGTTCCCCCCTCATCAATTTGAATAATTCATTTTGGCAAATCTTCAATTGATGTGTAGAGGTGGCCATTTCTTGGTTAGACAGGGAAGTGGTATAACAGTGCAGCCTGTAGTGGAAGGATATGATAGCACAAGTCAGCCCAGCACTCTGGGTTTGAAGAGGTACAAGTCAACTCATCAAACAACGAAAAACTCAAATTTGCAAAGCAATCTAATTAAAATACAGTAAAGGAATAGTAGGGAAGTTCCCCATGCCGCATTCCCTATAAGCCAAATAGGATATAATTATTGGAGGTACTTGAAAGACTATACCCTAACCTAGCTGAATCAAGTTTAAGCTTGTATTGATCCTGTTGATGTAAAGGCACCAAGAGTGACTAATCTACTTAGGATCAGTTTGTCACTCATTTTCTTGGGTAAGCATTGAAATTATGACATTTTGCACTATTGTAATATGGGCAGAATTTGTTTTACTAGGCTGTAGCTTCAGGAAATTGACAGTAGCATATTTCACAAAGTTGAAGTCACCAAATGACATTTTCACATTTAAAGCTAGATCTGGTATCTATGGGCTATAATTTCCTAACAACTTGCCAGCGCCCGATTGCCGCCGAAAAGACCACTAAGATTCCCAAGATTATCGCCGGTGAAAACTTCCCCCCAAAAAAGAAAAAATCCGTCCAGTGGAAAAAATGGGGGTTGCACCCTGATTCTCGACTAAAAAGATGAATTTTGGGTTGATTGGGCAGTTCTTAAAGAAAATGGGCAATAATTAATAAATTTACCCTGCAGATTGGGCCTAGGAGGAGAAAAACATAAATATATATTTTTAAAAAACATAACATAAAAAATAATTAAAATATTCTCAGGACGTTTTTAACTTAAATCATCACAACAGAATTTAAAAATAATTAGTAAAAAACCAATGACTTACCTTTTTCTTGCAGAGCTACTCACCTACCACTCAGCTCCGCTGATTCTCGTGGGTGTTTTTTTTACACTTTTACACTTACCTACGGGTCACCTCTAAGCTCCCCAGCGGTACCTCGAAACTGCCGGCGTAACTCAGCTGGGTAATTTCTCGCCAACCCGGTTATCGCCCAAAACCACCAATACCGCTGAGAAACCGGGCGGTGATCCACTGGAAATTCTAGCCCAATGAAGTTAACACCACACAGTGAAGGTTGTCTTAATTATGTATCTTATTCCGATGAAGATCTGCCCACGAGTAACTAGAGTACGAGAGGAAGCTTGCAGGGAACATAAAAACTGACTGCAAAAGCTTCTATAGCTATGTGAAGAGAAAAAGATTAGTGAAGACAAACGTACGTCCCTTGCAGTCGGATTCAGGTGAATTTATAATGGGGCACAAAGAAATGGCAGACCAATTGAACAAATACTTCGTTTCTGTCTTTACGAGGGAAGACACAAATAACCTTCCGAATGTACGAGGGGACAGTGGGTCTAATGAGAAGCAGGACCTGAAGGATATCCTTATTAGGCAGGAAATTGTGTTAGGGAAATTGATGGGATTGAAGGCCGATAAATCCCTGGGGCCTGATCGTCTGCATCCCAGAGTAGTTAAGAAAGTGGCCCGAGAAATAGTGGATGCATTGGTGATAATTTTCCAACAGTCTATCGACTCTGGATCAGTTCCTATGGACTGGAGGGTAGCTAATGTAACACCACTTTTTAAAAAAGGAGGGAGAGAGAAAACGGATAATTATAGACCAGTTAGCCTGACATCAGTAGTGGGGAAAATGTTGGAATCAATCATTAAGGATGAAATAGCAGCGCATTTGGAAAGCAGTGACAGGATCGGTCCAAGTCAGCATGGATTTATGAAAGGGAAATCATGCTTGACGAAACTTCTGAAATTTTTTGAGGATGTAACTAGCAGAGTGGACAAGGGAGAAACAGTGGATGTGGTGTATTTGGAATTTCAAAAGGCTTTTGACAAGGTCCCGCACAAGAGATTGATGTGCAAAATCAATGTGCATGGTATTGGGGGTAATGTACTGATGTGGATAGAGAACTGGTTGGCAGACAGGAAGCAGAGTGTCGGGATAAACGGGTCCTTTTCAGAATGGCAGGCAGTGACTAGTGGAGTGCCGCAGGGCTCAGTGCTGGGACCCCAGCTCTTTACAATATACATTAACGATTTAAATGAAGGAATTGAGTGTAATATCTCCAAGTTTGCAGATGACACTAAACTGTGTGGCGGTGTGAGAATTGAGGAGAACGCTAAGAGGCTGCAGGGTGACTTGGACAGGTTAGGTGAGTGGGCAAATGCATGGCAGATGCAGTATAATGTGGATAAATGTGAGGTTATCCATTTTGGTGGCAAAAACACGAAGGCAGATTAGGAAAAGGGGAGGTGCAACGAGACGTGGGTGTCATGGTTCATCAGTCATTGAAAGTTGGCATGCAGGTACAGCAGGCGGTGAAGAAGGCAAATGGTATGTTGGCCTTCATAGCTAGGGGATTTGAGTATAGGAGCAGGGAGGTCTTACTACAGGTGTACAGGGCCTTAGTGAGGCCTCACCTGGAATATTGTGTTCAGTTTTGGTCTCCTAATCTGAGGAAGGACGTTCTTGCTATTGAGGGAGTGCAGCGAAGGTTCACCAGACTGATTCCAGGGATGGCTGGACTGTCATATGAGGAGAGACTGGATCAATTGGACTGGATCAACTGAGCCTTTAATCACTGGAATTTAGAAGGATGAGAGGGGATCTCATAGAAATGTATAAGATTCTGACGGGACTGGACAGGTTAGATGCGGGAAGAATGTTCCCGATGTTGGGGAAGTCCAGAACCAGAGGACATAGTCTTAGGATAAGGGGTAGGCCATTTAGGACTGAGATGAGGAGAAACTTCTTCACTCAGAAAGTTGTTAACCTGTGGAATTCTCTGCCGCAGAGAGTTGTTGATGCCAGTTGATTGGATATATTCAAGAGGGAGTTAGATGTGGTCCTTACGGCTGAGGGGATCAAGGGGTATGGAGAGAAAGCGGAAAAGGGGTACCGAGGGAGTGATCAGCCATGATCTTATTGAATGGTGGTGCAAGCTCGAAGGGCCAAATGGCCTACTCCTGCACCTAATTTCTATGTTTCTATGTCTATGATTTGTGGATTTTACAGAATTCCATAAACAACATAAAAGATCTCTAATGGAGGGATATATGAAGTTTGGATTTATATAATATTGTCTGGTAATAGCATTTGACATTAAACGGGTCGATTACATAATTTGTGGTTTGTGTCTCAGTGGTCACCACATTATTCTGGAATTAGGCACCGTTCTAAGACTTGCCATTATTTTGCAACAGAAAAATTGACAGGTAAGATGTTTTGATAAACTAAGTGATCTGTGTAAACAGGTTTGTTTGGTAAGCAATTCACATTGTTCCATTTGATCTATTTTGTGCATTTTGGCTGATTTTTCCTGAGTTAGTCTGGTTAAGAACCTACAATATAGACTATTACCACTTGAGGGCAATGTAAGCACCTTAGAATTGAGCAGAGAGTTAAAATGCAGTAATTTGAATCGGTTGTCAATATTTACATATCTAGAGATTACACGTGTACAACATTTTAATATGAAGAGAATCAGATTCTACTAAGTAATTGCTCGCAATAATCATGGATTTGCACTACAAATATTGCAGTCAATTTAGCATATATTTGAAAACCTTATAAAAGTACACTCCTTAATGATTCTTGATGGCAGATTTTTTACAAGGTCCTAAATTTTATACTCCCACAAAACTTTAGGAAGAATTCCCACTAAAATGACAGTGAGTTGAAGGTTGTAACTTTTTCTTGGAATTCAGGTTCAGCCACTCAAGGTTTGTTTCAGAGTTTATGATGTCACCTAAACTTTACAATTAAGTTGTGCTATTGCACCTCAAATTAAAGTTGCCAAGGGCCTATATTTTGGAGTCACTCACTCACTTTGTAATTCCCAGGTGGCTATTATTCTTCCATTAGGGATTTGGGGATACTTCAATATTAAATGTTTTGCCATAAACTTCCCTGAGGGTCTGCATTTTCTTTCAATTATTTACCAAAAGTTCTTCAGGCTTAATAGAGATACAATTGAAATGGGTTTGTCTACAATGCATCAAATCTTTCCTGTGACAATGTTTAAAAATATTTAATTTGAATAAAGAAAGCAAGAGTTATGTCCAAAACTCTCAATCAGTGTCAGCTCAGCTCAATGGTAGCTCTCTTGTAAGAACCAGAGGGGAGATGAGAAATTATTTTATGATCTGGAATGCACTGTTTGAAAGGATGGTGGAAGCCGATTCAATAGTACCTTTTAAGAGAGAGCTGGATATGTACTCGAAAAGGAAAACTTTTGCAGGGCTACGGGAAATGGGCAGGAAAGTGGGACTAATTGGATAGCTTTTTCAAAGAGCCAGTACAGGCGCGATGGGCCGAATGGACTCCTTCTGTGCTGTATTATTCTTTGTAAGTCAGAAAGTTGAGGGTTGAGCCCCACTATAGGACTTGAGAAGTTACAACTTCAGTGCAGTATTGAGGGAGTGCTGCATTGTCGGAGGTGCCATCTTTTGGATATATTCAACAAAGCCACAGCTGCTTTGAAACAGAATATATTGCACACATACAGCAAGTATGGCAGCAACTATGGAGAGAGAAACAGAGTTAACAGCTAAAATTTTCTGTAATGGGCAACTCGGATGCGGGCAGACGGCATGGCAGGTCGCGACCCCGTTGCTGCTTCCATCCCGCTATAGAAATCAACTTTGCAATACTGGGCCCTATTAAGCGCACCCTGCTCATTACCCAACCCTATTAAATGGTACAGGTCTGAGGTCATCATCCATGACATGTTTTCAGCCAGGATATTTAATTTGAAAGTTCATCGAGGAGTGTGCAGGCTGGGGATTTTCATTGCTTCAAACGTTGGAGAGATGGCTGCACAAAGGCAGAGGGCTGAATCCAGGTTCTCTGATGACTCCTTCCATATGCTTGTGGAGAGAGTCTGAGCTCGCAGGGACATCCTCTTCCCTTCCAATGGGTGGATGAGACCTCCCCAGGGGACAAAAATTGCAGAGGAGGTCAACAGCAGGGGTGTGTTTAAGAGAACCTGGATGTAGTGCCATAAACATTTCAATGATCTCATTAGATCTAAAAAAAGTGAGTACAAAGCCACACTCAACTTCATCCTGCTGTGCTTCTCATCACATCCCCATCACTCTGCCTTCCCAACCCTACTCCTGCACATCCTTACTCACACCAACAGGCCTTCATAGAATCATGGAAGTTTACAGCACAGAAGGAGGCCATTTCGACCCATCGTGTCCGCGTCGGCCAACAAGAGTCTATCCAGCCTAATCCCACTTTCCAGCTCTAGGTCTGTAACCCTGCAGATTATGGCACTTCAAGTGCACATCCAAGTACTTTTTAAATGTGGTGAAGGTTTCTGCCTCTACCACCCTTTCAGACAGTGAGTTCCAAACCCCCGCAATCCTCTGCGTGAAGAAGTTTCCCCTCAAATCCCCTCTAAACCTTTACCAATTACTTTAAATTTATGCCCCTGGTTGTTGACCCCTTTGCTTAGTGAAATAGGCCCTTTCTATCCACTATATCTAGGCCACTTATAATTTTACACATCATCATCATCATAGGCAGTCCCTCGAAATGAGGATAACTTGCTTCCACGCCGAAAAACAATGAGTTCACAGGTGTTTCAATGAAAGACCTAATATTCCAGGTCCAGAACTACATAGTGTAGGGTGGAATATGCTTGTGCGTGGATTTTTTTAACATGTGGTGGCCGTTGCACACCAGCCACCACACGGGCTTGACAGAGCCAGGTCTTGGTCCAGTGGCAAGGATTAACCAAGATGACTGCAGACCTGTTCTGCTGCGCGGGCCTAGTGTGCACACATATTGCAGTGTGGGTTGACCCGTGCTGCCCCTGGGCCCTTGTCCCTTCTGGCCCCGAACTCGCACCTCTCCTGGGCCCCGATCATGTCCCTCTACAATCTCTCGCTGCTCCCAATGAGGTCTCCCCTCAGTCTCCTCTGTTCCAAGGGAAACAAACCCAGCCTATCCAATCTGTCCTCATAGCTAAGATTCTCCACTCCCAGCAACATCCTCGTAAATTTCCTCTGTACCCTCTCCAGTTCAGTCCTTCCTGTAATGCGGTGACCAGAACTGCACGCAGTACTCCAGATGTGGCCTAACGAGTGTTTTATACAATTCAAGCATAGCCCCCCTGCTCTTATATTCTATGCCTTGGCTAATAAAGGCAAGCATTCCGTATGTCTGATTAACCATCTTATCTATCTGGCCTGCAACCTTCAGGGATCTGTGGACATGCACTCCCAGATCCCTTTGTTCCTCTACACTTCTCAGTGTCCTACCATTTAATGTGTATTCCCTTTTCTTGTGAGCCCTCCCCAAATGCATTACCTCACACTTCCCATATCCCATATCTCGGGAGCCTCCTATCAACAAGAGCAGGCATTGACGATGAAATCCAACTCCACCTCCAGTGCGCTAGTGCAGACTTCGGCCGCCTGAGGAAAAGAGTGTTTGAAGACCAGGCCCTCAAAACTGCCAGCAAACTCATGGTCTACAGGGCTGTGTCTCCGCAAGATCCTACAAATCCCCTGGGAGGACAGACGCACCAACATTAGCATCCTCGACCAGGCCAACATCCCCAGCATCGAAGCACTGACCACACTTCATCAGGTCCGCTAGGCAGGCCACATAGTTCGCATGCCAGACACGAGACTCCCAAAGCAAGCGCTCTACTCGGAACTCCTTCATGGCAAACGAGCCAAAGGTGGGCAGTGGAAACGTTACAAGGACACCTTCAAAGCCTCCTTGATAAAGTGCAACATCCCCACTAACACCTGGGAGACCTTGGCCAAAGACTGCCCTAAGTGGAGGAAGTGCATCCGAGAGGGCGCTGAGCACCTCGAGTCTTGTCGCCGAGAGCATGCAGAAATCAAGTGCAGGCAGCGGAAAGACCAGTCCCACCCACCCCTTCCCTCAACGACTATCTGCCCCACCTGTGACAGAAACTGTGGCTCTCGTATTGGACTGTACAGCCACCTAAGAACTCATGTTAAGAATGGAAGCAAGTCTTCCTCGATTCTGAGGGATTGCCTATGATAAGGATGACTTCACACTTCTTCGGATTAAATTCTATTTTCCACTGTTATGCCCACCTGCCCAGTTGATTGATATCTTCCTGCAGTCCGCAGCTTTCTTCTTCATTATCAACCACATAGCCTATTTTTGTGTAATCTGCAAACTTCTTAATCATGCCCCTTATATTCAAATCTAGATCATTGATGTATAATCACAGAAAGCAAGGGTCCTAGTACTGAGCCCTGCAGAACCCCACTGGAAACATCCTTCCAGTCACAAAAACACCTATCAACCATTACCTTTGGCTTCCTGCCTCTGAGCCAATTTTGGATTCAACTTGATCCCTCTGTCTTTCGTGTCCAGTCTTCCATGTGGGACCTTATCGAAAGCTTTGTTAAAATCCATATACACTACATCATACTGCCCTCATCGAACCTCCTGGTTACTGCCTCGAAAAATTCAAATATGTTAGTCAGACACAACCTTCACTAAACAAATCCGTGCTGACTGTCCCTGATTAATCTGTGTCTTTCTAAATGTAGATTTATCCTATCCTTCAGGATTTTTTCCAATAATTTTCCCTCTACTGAGGTAAGGCTGACTGGGCTATAATTACTTGGTCTATCCCTTTCTCCCTTCTTAAACAAAGGTACCACATTAGCAGTCCTCCAGTCCTCTGGCACCATAGCTGAAGCCAGAGAGGATTGGAAAAAGATGGTCAAAGCCTCTGCTATTTCCTCTTTTGCTTTGCTTAACAGCCTGGGATACATTTCATTCGGGCTTGGGGGACTTAACCACTTTCAAAGTTGCTAAACCCCTTAATACCTCCTCTCTCACTATGCTACATGCTGGATCAAAAAGTTCTCTTGAATGCATTTTAGGAATTCCACACCCTTCACACTAATTTTGTCCCTGTTAATATTAGGAAAGTTGAAATCCCTTACTATTACTGCCCTATGGTTTTTGTACTTCTCAGAAATTTGCCTACAAAATTGCTCTTCTATCTCCCTCTCACTATTTAAGGGTCTATAGTACACACCAACCAGCGTGATCACCCCTTTTTTGTCTTTCAGTTAGACCCATATGACCTCTTTTGATGATCC
This sequence comes from Pristiophorus japonicus, assembly GCF_044704955.1. NCBI lineage: Eukaryota > Metazoa > Chordata > Chondrichthyes > Pristiophoridae > Pristiophorus > Pristiophorus japonicus. Next base: position 321,757,038 of record NC_091978.1, on the reverse strand, counting down.
CTCTAACATATCATCCCTCCTTGCAGCTGTAATAGTTTCTTTAATCAATACTGTGACCTCTCCCCTCCCTTTTTACCTGTCTCTCTATCCCATCTGAAAATCCTGTACCTTGCACGTCCACCCTTTCTCTCTATCTACATTATCACATCGTCAACTTACTAGCCACCCTCACACTCAGCCTTATCCTAATGCAATCATACTAACTAACAACACGCAAGGAGACCTCTTGGCATTGCCACACAAATCTATCATCATCTCCCTCTGAAGATGTAACCCATCCATTCCTTATACTCATTCCATCACTCTCACTCAACATTCTCTTCTTTCTATCCTTGCAGGAGAAGAGACCACACAATAAGAGGGAGAGGAAGAGAACTGGAGGTGGGCCTCCATCATTTGCCACCCTCACAACAGCAGATGAGGCTGCATTGTAAGTTTCAGGAGTGGTCGAGCAGCTGGAGGTGGGAGACAGAGAGAGGGGGACATCTCAACAACCTGGTGACAGATTTACATATCATACAACTATATGGCAGATATCAGTCACTCATATGGGAACTGATGTCATCAGCCACTGAATAGTCATCATGTGCATAATGGTATGTGCACCCATTCTTCATATGGCATATCTAACTCATCTCGCTACTCTCCCACAGGTCCATCAAGAGCAGCCCTCCCATCCCTCCACACTGTCCAGGAGGAAGAGGAAGACGACTCCTCAAAGGAGCCGCCAGCCTCTTTGGGTGCAATGCCACCAGACATGAATGCACCCAGCACCAGCGCAGGGACGCACACCTCAGGGGTCCCATGGGACATAGAGTAGTATTGTCATCAGGTCCGTCACAAGTCGCAAATGAGCAGGAGCTGATGGTGGAGAGAGGGACAGCAGTGGAGACTCCTCGGCAGAGGGCACAGTACACTCCAAGCTCTGCTCAGTTGCATGCAGACGCTGAGCCTTGGGGGCCATCCAGAAAGAGGACAGTGCAGAAGGCTCTGACAGGTTTTGCGAACGCGATGTCTGCAAATGTTCAGAGAATGGAGGAGTCCATCTCCAACATGAGCACCACCATATTACAGATGATGGTGACTGTAGGCTCTTGCATGGAAAGGATGGCCACCTGCATGGAGCAGCTAATGCACCACTCACAGGAGCACAGGATCTCTATGGAGCATAGATGGCAGAGACTCATAGACCACCTGTCTAGGAGGGATGTCAGGGTAGATATGGGACCTCATGGCCCCACTGATGTGCAACAAGGTGCTCTTCAGCACTTTGCTAGCAGGGAAGTGCAGGCGGCACATGAAAGGTATGCTGGTGAGAGGGAAATGTGGGCTCCTTTCAAAGCACTTACAATTCTCCCTCATTGACACCCCCTCAGTCAGAGACACAGATGACTCCTCTGATCACGATGGCCAAGTCTGCTTCTGCACAGTCGCAGGAGGAGCAGACTTTGGTGGGGCCATCACAAGCTCTTAAGCCCCGAGGATGTCCATCAATAGCGTTTAAGCAGCAGGGCAGTGAGCAGCCGGCCTCTACCTCTGCTGAATCCACAGGGGTTGCACCTCCTGGACGGACATGTAAGAGAAAGAGGACACAGAAGTAGATGCACAAGGGTAGGCATATGGGTCCTTAAAGAAGTGTTATTGTTACAGTTCCATTTCTCTTATGACTCAAATAAATGTATTTGTTTTCACCACTTTCCGGTCAGGTCTATTTTTGTCTGTTACATTACAAGTGGCTTAATGAGTTGGAGTGAGACATAACTTTACCTTCAGGCAGGCTGCCTGTACCTCTGCTGAAGCACCTCATAGAAGCATGTGGAAGAGAAAGATGACACACAAGGGTAGCCACTTGGGTATTTTAGTCAATGTTAATGGCAAGTTTCTATTAATGTATTGTCAACCATTAACATCTTTACTTTCACCACTTTCCCATCTTAGACACATTTGTGTGCAACTTTGGAAATGACTTAGTGAGTTGCAGTGACTGGTGAGACTTAATTGTACCTCTAGCAATGGTCATCAGTGTGAAAGGAATGATTTGGTTATTGTAAGATCCTTTATGGTATTGCTGTGGGGTGGTGCCAACCTGGTGCAGCATGTGGCAGCCATATGGGTATACTGCGTAAAGTTAAGTAAATCTAGATATGATGAGCCCATCCCTGGCCTCCTGGGTAGCAATGTGCTCGGGTGCTGGTTGGATCTGGCCTGCAGGTTCCTCCAGCTCCTGGTTCTCCTCGTCTTCCGGCTGATGCTCCTCCTCCTGTGAAGAGGCCGCGTGCTCAGTGCCTTGCTCCTCATGCAGTGCTAATCCTCAATGCTACACTATATTGTGCAGGGCACAGCGTAACACGATGATTCTGGAGGCCCTGACTGATGCGTACTGAAGGGCTCCTCCAGTTCTGTCAAGTAATCTGAAGCGAATTTTGAGCAGGCCAATTGTCTGCCCTATGACACATCTGATGGAAATGTGGCTTTCATTGTATCTCTCCTCGGCCACAGTACTTGGCCTCCTCAAATGTGTCATGAGCCATGTCTTCAGTGGACAGTCCTTGTCTCCAAGCAGCCAGCCAGAAAGTATGTTTGTAGGAGCCAAGCGCTGAGGGAGAGTGCACTGGTGAAGGATGAAAGAGCAATGGCAGCCGGCAGGGAATTTGGCGTACACATGCATGATGATCTTCCTATGGCTGCAGACCAGCTGCACCTTGAGAGAGTGGAAGTCCTTACAGTTGACAAAAACTCCTGGGTTATGATGGGGTGCCCTGATGGCCATAGTATCTGCAGTCAATGACGCCCTGCACCCGTGGGAAGCCGGCAAAGCTGAGCACCTTCTCAGTAACATTGCTTCATCAGTGGCAAAGTTGTTATAATTGGCTGACTTGTCAAAGAGGGCATCAGTGACATATGTGATGCATATGTGGGCAGCCGACTGCGAGTGCTGCAAATGTCTGCTGCAGATCCCTGGAAGGAGCCTGAGGTGAAGAAGTTGAGGGTGGTGGCGACTTTGTCAGCCAGTGGTAAGGCATCTCCACCCACTCGTCTGGGCTGCAGGTCTTCCTCAAGCAATTTGCAAATGTCTGCAATGACCTGGTGCGATAGCCTGAGCCTCCTTTGGCACTGCTGCTCAGTCATGTTGAGGAAGTTCATCCTCTGCCTGTATACCCTGTGTTGGGGGTATCACATTCCGGCGCAGTGCAGCCCTGTGCTGATGCCCTGTGTACTGTGCAGCATCAGGTGGTTGAGGAGAAGATTGGTGGTGGTGCTGGTGCTGCTGGTATTGGGACTCATCGTGGTCTGATTCTGTGAACCAAGGTAAGACAGTATAAATGGCAGCCATGCTGATGGAATAGATGAGAGGTCAAGTAGAGATCAGAGGAGCAAGCTGTCAATGAAGTGAGACTGGATGGCAACTTTGCTGGAAGCACTTGTAGCCTTGAGATAGCTAAATGTGTGCTGAGAATGCAGCCAGCAACAGCTTCTGCCTGAGGAAAGTGACCAGCTTTGAGCTGGGAGCTTTTATAGTACATTTCATACTGTCATCTAATCAGCTGGAACAATGGCCACTCAACTTCCGTTGTTCGCGAGCTGTGTGAATCCTGTGGGCAGCTGAGGAAATTTGAAAATTAGGCTGAAAAAGGGTCGTCTAACAACTACCTGTTAATGATTTGAATTCGGTCACTGCCACACCGGCAAACGTGCCCTAGAGGAAGGCACGTGGGGGCGGGATAACGGCGGGTTCCAGACCCGCTCTAACTTTTTCCAAATTTCTCACCTGAAACGCCTCCGATCGCGCCCGCACGGACCCCAGAAAATTCCAGCCAATGTTTCAGGTCTGGAAGAAGTTATAGATTTAATAGATTAAAAGCAAGTACAGAGCCAGGGAAAGGGGGAGGTCTAGAAAAGAACAAAATGAAGGTCTGCAGGATTGATTAAATGGCAAAAGGGATCATGGGGAAAAGCAAAAAGGGGGATGCTAATGGGACAATAATGAAAAAATAAAGAAACAAAAGATGGATACAGAGGAGATGTAAATTGTTGCAGCAGAACCATTACCAGCACCTATTGAGGGAGAAAATGTTCTGATCTGAAGTTGTTGAACTTAGTGCTGTCTGGAAGGCTGTAAAGTGCTGAGTCGAAAGATGAGGTGCTGCTCCTCGAGCTTTCAGTAAGCTATATTGGAACACTGCAGGAGGCCGAAGTCAGAGAGGCATGAGTGTGATTTGGATGGAGAATGAAAGTGACCGGAAGCTTAAGGTCACACTTGAGGACTGAATGAAAGTGTTCAGCAAAGCGATCACCCAATCTTCATTGTGTAGAGGAGGCCACATCGTGGGCAGCGAATACAATATACTAAGTTGGAAGAAGTAGAAGTAAATTGCTATTTCACCCAGAAGGAGTGCTTGGGGATCTAAACAGTGGGAAGGGCGAAGGTGAAAGGGCACGTGTTGCATCTCCTGCTCTTGCATGGGCAGGTGCCAGAGGAAGGGGAGGGGGTGTTGGGCTGATGGAAGAGTGGCCCAGGATGTGGGGTGGGAATGGTCCCCTTGGAATGTTGAAAGGAAAGGGGAAGAATTCTTTGGTGCTGGTATCGTGGTGGAGGTTGCAGAAATGGTGAAGAATGACCCATTGAATGTGGAGGCTGGTGGGATGGAATGTAGAATTGTGCTTCTAGGAAGGAGGGAAAGGGGTGAGGGCAGAAGTACGGGAAATTGGATGGACTTGTTCAGGTTGACTTAACAAATCCCATGGCGCTTTTTGAAGAAGAGCACGGAAGTTGCCCTGGTCAACATTCCTCCCTGAAGTTGCTGCACCAAAAGCAGCTTAACTGCTCATTTATCTCATTGCTGTTTGCAAATTATCCAGATAACAACAGTGAATACACTTCAAAAGTAATTCATTGGCTATAAAATGCTTTGGGATGTCCTGAAGATGCGCATAGCACTATATAAATGCAAGATTATGGAAGAGCAGGTAATGATTTAGTGTTTTTAAGAACTTATAGGAGATTTCATTACATAGTCCAAATATATCCTGCTTAATGGGACTATGGGGTTGAAATTGGGTTTTGTATACCGTCCATTACCGTGTGCGGGAGGCAGCCAATGTGCGGCAAATGCCTACCGTCGGCCATAAGCGGCCTCGACACCTCGCCCTAAATTAAGTCGGTTCTTTGACAGGGGTGCCAAGAGGTAACACTGTGCTGGCTAACACCACCCACGTGGTGACATCATCCAGCATACAATGCCTCTTTGATGCCTCTGTCGCGACATTTGCTTTGTACGGTTGCCATACAAACTAGCGGCTGCACAGCCAGGAAAAAGTGGTTGTAACAGGTCGGACCTTGGGCGGAATCGCCTAGAAAGGAAGGTAACTTTTCTCTTTATTTACTTCTGCATATTTTCATTAGTTTTAAGAGTAGTGTGTGCGTGGATCGGAGAAGTTTTAGTTTTTTTTTTCTTCCTGTTTTTTTTCTAGCATGGCGACAGCCTCCCGTCGGGAAATTCAGTAGACTTCCTGAGCTGCCGCCCAAGGATGAGTGTGCAACACTACTTTTTAGCACTGCTCTCTCATCTTTGGGCATACAAACTGAATTTAAGACTTTGAGGCTAGATCTAACACCTGGCTCTAAAATCAGCACTCAGGCTGTGACATCGCCTCAAAAATGGTGGTACCGAATTTCGACCCCTATGTCTTCATTGAAAATATGTCTGGTTGCTTTTGTTTGTTTGCTTAAAAACACATGGTGAGATTATGCTGAACCATAATACAATATCACTTGTCCATGAAATCATTCTGACGAAAATAAATCATTGCTCTGAATCCTTCCCAAATGTCAAAAATATTTACCATACAGTTATCTATGAAGACACAACCCCTTTCTTTTTTACCTTGCCATCATAAAAATATGATACTTTAAAGGAGCAACTGATTCATTAAATCACAATTTTTTTGTAGTTATGTGATGTCTAGCTCCTGCCCAAGTATAATAGTCTCTATTTAAAATGCTGTTTTATTTCCTGCAGTGCTCTTAAAAAAAAATCCATCTCATTGACTTGGTCACATACTAACATTACATCTAACTATATAACGAACTTACATTTTGTGGTCAAAACAGAACAAATTACACTAGTCTTTCATTATTCTTCTGCATTGAGAAATATAAATGAATAATATTGGCCCTGATTTTGCAGTTAGAGGCAAACAAATGGTGCTATCCGTTCAGTGCACTTGCCCACAGACTTTCTGCCACTTTTGCACTGAAACTTGTGATAATTAGCGAGCCGAAACAGTGCAGCACCCTCTACAGGCAATCTGGGGCCTGTGTGAATAGGGCAAGAAATGGCGTGTTTCCGTAACCAATCAGATTGAAGAATCGTTACTGAGCCACGCAACGTCTAAACCAGGAAGTGGAAGTTAGAATAATTAATTCAATGCCAAATAATATACAGAAAGCGAAACAAAGAGAGCTAAAGAAAGATGGGTTTAAGAAAGAGAAATAAAATAGAGGGAAAGAAAACTCCAACAATAATTTAAATCTGAAGGAATGAAATGCCACACATTTAAACATTAATTTTTAATGTCAGAGAGGTTGTTTGGCAGTTGTTTGGCCGTCAGAAATTCACTCACACTTGAATAGACAAACTCTAACTTTTTCTGGCATGTTTAGTGGGTATCTTATGGGTAATTACTGCAACTTCATGCCCTTCATTTGTTTAAATGCCAATTCTTTCGGTGAGATACTATTATAGCGAAGCTTCTGGAGGAGTAGGGCAACTCAGGCAGCAATTTCCTGATTTCCACATTTAATAGTGTATGTGCGGATACCGGAAGTTGCTGTCTGATTTACTCCTTAATAAAGTAAATTGCTGATAGCCACATTGTTACATAGAAACATAGAAAATAGGTTCAGGAGTAGGCCATTCGGCCCTTCGAGCCTGCACCACCATTCAATAAGATCATGGCTGATCATTCACCTCAGTACCCCTTTTCTGCTTTCTCTCCATACCCCTTGATCCCTTTAGCCGTAAGGGCCATATCTCACGCTCTCTTAAATATATCCAATGTACTGGCATCAACAACTCTCTGCGGTAGGGAATTCCACAATTAACAACTCTCTGAGTGAAGAAGCTTCTCCTCATCTCAGTTCTAAATGGCCTACCCCTTATCCTTAGACTACGTCCCCTGGTTCTGGACTTCCCCAACATCGGGAACATTCTTCCTGCATCTAACCTGTTCAGTCCTGTCAGAATTTTATATGTTTCTACGAGATCCCCTCTCATCCTTCTAAACTCCAGTGAATACAGACCCAGTCGATCCAGTCTCTCCTCATATGTCAGTCCTGCCATCCCGGGAAGCAGTATGATGAACCTTCGCTGCACTCCCTCAATAGCAAGAAGTCCTTCCTCAGATTTGGAGACCAAAACTGAACACAATATTCCAGGTGAGGCCTCACTAAGGCCCTGTACAACTGCAGTAAGACCTCCCTGCTCCTATATTCAAATCCCCTAGCTATGAAGGCCAACATACCATTTGCCTTCTTCACCTCCTGCTATACCTGCATGCCAACTTTCAATGACTGATGTACCATGACACCCAGGTCTCGTTGCATCTCCATTTTTCCTAATCTGCCGCCATTCAGATAATATTCTGCCTTCGTGTTTTTGCTACCAAAGTGGATAATCACATTTATCCACATTATACTGCATCTGCCATGCATTTGCCCACTCACCTAACCTGTCCAAGTCACCCTGCAGCCTCTTAGCGTCCTCCTCACATCTCACACTGCCACCCAGCTTAATGTCATCTGCAAACTTGGAGATATTACACATAATTCCTTCATCTAATTCATTGATGTATATTGTAAATAGTTGGGGTCCCAGCACTGAGCCCTGCGGCACCCCACTAGTCACTGCCTGCCATTCTGAAAAGGACCCGTTTATCCCGACACTCTGCTTCCTGTCTGCCAACCAGTTCTCTATCCATGTCAGTACATTACCCCCAATACCATGTGCTTTAATTTTGCACACCAATCTCTTGTGTGGGACCTTGTCAAAAGCCTTTTGAAAGTCCAAATACATCACATCCACTGGTTTTCCCTTGTCCACTCTACTAGTTATATCCTCAAAAAATTCCAGAAGATTTGTCAAGCATGATTTCCCTTTCATAAATCCATGCTGACTTGGACCGATCCTGTCATTGCTTTCCAAATGCGCTGCTATTTCATCTTTAATAATTGATTCCAACATTTTCCCCACTAATGATGTCAGGCTAACCGGTCTATAATTCCCGCTTTCTCTCTTCCCTTCTTTTTAAAAAGTGGTGTTACATTAGCTACCCTCCATTCCATAGGAACTGATCCAGAGTCGATAGACTGTTGGAAAATAATCACCAATGCATCCATTATTTCTAGGGTCACTTCCTTAAGTACTCTGGGATGCAGACTGTCAGGCCCCGGGGATTTATCGGCTTTCAATCCCATCAATTTCCCTAACACAATTTCCTGCCTAATAAGGATTTCCTTCAGTTCCTCATTCTCACTAGACCCTCGGTCCCCTAGTATTTCCGGAAGGTTATTTGTGTCTTCCTTCATGAAGACAGAATCAAAGTTTTTGTTCAATTGGTCTGCCATTTCTTTGTTCCCCATTATAAATTCACCTGAATTTGACTGCAAGGGACCTACGTTTGTCTTCACTAATCTTTTTCTCTTCACATATCTATACAAGCTTTTGCAGTAAGTTTTTATGTTCCCAGCAAGCTTCCTCTCATACTCTATTTTCCCCCTCCTAATTAAACTCTTTGTCCTCCTCCGCTGAATTATAAAATTCTCCCAATCCTCAGGTTTGCTACTTTTTCTGGCCAATTTATATGCCTCTTCCTTGGATTTAGCACTATCCTTAATTTCCCTTGTTAGCCACGGTTGAGCCACCTTCCCCGTTTTATTTTTACTCCTGACAGGGATGTACAATTGTTGAAGTTCAGCCATGTGATCTTTAAATGTTTGCCATTGCCTATCCACCATCAATCCTTTAAGTATCATTTGCCAGTCTATTCTAGCCAATTCACGTCTCATACCATCAAAGTTACCTTTCCTTAAGTTCAGGACCCTAGTCTCTGAATTAACTGTGTCACTCTCCATCTTAATAAAGAATTCTACCATATTATGGTCACTCTTCCCCAAGGGGCCTCGCACAACAAGATTGCTAATTTGTCCTTTCTCATTACACATCACCCACTCTAGGATGGCCAGCCCTCTTGTTGGTTCCTTGACATATTGGTCTAGAAAACTATCGCTAATACACTCCAGGAAATCCTCCTCCACTGCTATTCCTACCTCAAGCTCTGGGCCAATATTTCACAGATTTAATAATATTTCCAGTGACAGAATGCCCCTCTATCAGTACTGAAGATCACCCTAGTGATGTTATTGTATAACACATAATTCATGCTTATTTGGAGAGACTCTGGAGATTCACCCACTGCCTGGGGTTGATATTTACCAACAATGACATCTGTAGTCTGCGGTGTTAAAATTGCTGCTCTGCTTATACTCCTTATTGCTTGGAGACACACATAAAAATAATGTATAAGGTTACAGATCACAAAAATGTTGGCTGCTTCAGAGATTTGTTTTCCCTGTGCATGTGTGTAACTCTAAAGCCACATAGCTTGAAATTGACAAAGATGATCACCCTACAGCACTGTGAGGATTATTAGAGCGTTTTGTTTTTCATTACACATATTGTTATTATTGCCTTGTGGTGATTATGTTATTTTATGCCCAATTACCTAATTATTCATCTCATTTGTGCTCATACATTAATCTGCAATATTTTTTCTTTTGTGAGGTTACTTTGCCTTTTTCTTCTCATTCTCCAGGGACATGTTTGCTCCTAATTTGCACTGATACTCGTGACTGATTTGGTGACAGGAGGATTTATATAATTAACAAGCCTCTGCTTGTATTTCTTGCTGTGATTTTCCTGCATTGAGATGTCTGCACTCCTCTAATTCTGCCTTCTTGAGCATCGCTGATTGTAATTGCTCAACCATTGGTGGCCGTGCCTTCTGTTGCCTAGGCCCTAAGCTCTGGAATTCCCCCCCTAAATCTCTCTGCCTCTCTACCTCTCTTTCCTCCTTCAAGACACCCCTTAAAATCTTCCTCTTTGACCAAGCCCTTCCCTAATTTCTACTTATGCGGCTGGGTGTCAAATTTTTAAATCTCATAATAATCCTGTGAAGTGCCTTGGGACATTTTACTATGTTAAAGGCGCTATATAAATACATATTGTTTTTATTGTTGTTGAATTGTTTATGTAATTTGCAAATCCTACGTATGTCATTTGAAAATGAAAGCAATAAGAACGTTGCAAATATTTCAGCACTGCCACTGCCACTGGATGCAGCCTTGCATATGAAAACAGTGCTGTAATATAAATGAGATGGCGCTCGTGTATTCAGTGGCATAGAGAGCCACCTCTGGAATTGATCTTGTGCTATATGGCCAGAGACACAGCACAATAAGCAGGACACGTAAACAATTGCTCCCAGACTTTTTGGCAGAGAGCAGGCTGATCTGTACAGCTCATTTTGGAAAGGCCATTGCCAGAAAATTAAAATTGTAAATGCTGTTAATTATAATCATACACATTCGCCAACTGGTCATGCTTTATGTAGATGGTCAGCATTTGGGACCCCTGCCTGATGGCCCACATTTGACATTGAAGATATTGACTACTCTGGTTTAGTGCAATACTGAGTACTCTGGTTTAGTGCACACACACACACTGCTTCCCCCTGTGGTTCCCAAGCATAGTGGGACAAGATTGGAGTAGTGTTGGTGACTTGTCTCAGCAGTATAAGCTTTCCAGTTGATGAGCTTCCATTTCATGGAAAGTGCAAGTTGCTCTCCTTCCTAATGCTACTTTTATCCTTTGTGAGGCCAGCGCTGGTATTACCATCTGTCTTTTTGAGGTTGTTTTCTTTCGGTCCAATGTTTTCAAGCAAGTGGCTGAAGTCTGAGACTGAGTGGTACAGCTGCAGCTTGAGAGAGCTGTTGAAAAAGTAAAACTGCAATAATATGAATAAAAGGTGTAAAGAGTATCGATGTGCCAGCTGTAAGATGCAATCGGAGGAGCCCTTCGATCTGCTGTTTAAGGGCAGAGGAACCTCTTTCAAATAATAAGACAATACTGTAAAATCTTGGGGATTTTAAACATAAATATTAGGACAATATTGTAGACACTAAACACAAATCCAGAGTTCCTGGCGTAGATTTATAGAAAACAAGTACTGTGAAAATTACATGCAGACGTGTTGTGCATCAACAAATTCAATTGCTAAACAACATTTTATAAAATCATTTTGATTTCACAATCTTGACAAGTAAAATAAGCTATATTGTACTACAATTCCTGAGGTTGCAAACACTTTGGGGGGAAAATTCCGGTTGGAGGCTTCCTTCGGACGAACGCCTCTGATCCGGAAATATTTTGCGAAAGTACCTGGTGATCACAGAGGCGCCTTCGATTCCGATCGGAGGCCTTCATTCGATGCACAGCGTACGGGGAGATGACTTCCCTGTACGTAAGGAAATGCTGGAGTCACGTGGGCCTAGACCACTAATCACTGTCTAGTATTCTCATTGATAAAAATAGAAACTCTGTTTTTACGAGTTCCCATTACTATCAATGAGAATAAACCCCTAAAACAAGAAACGCAACATAATAAATTAAAAAAAAACTCACATATTTAAAATTAATTGAAATTAAAGTTAATTAAATGTTTTAGAAAAAATATATATTTTTTGGAATTTTTTTAATAAGCTTTAAAATAAACTTACCTTACTGGATAGGGTTTTAACATAAAAAGTGAATGATTACATTTAATTTTTATATGTTTTAAAACTCTTATGCTGGCAAAAGTAAGCTATACGCCTGCTTTTACCAGGCATAAAAGTTTAAAGGATATTTGCTGGGCATGAGTTGCGCGAATAGCCCAATCTCTCCCACGTGAATGTCCTTCTCCCAGGGATGCGGAGGATCTGTCAATCGTGACAGATCGGAAAAGCCGGTTTTTAGTGCATTCGCATCATGCCCCGAAAACAAGATTTTGCGAGGCCTTTCCAAGTCCGTGCACACTTCGTATGGACCCAGCAAGGCCGGAATTTTCAGTACAAATTTTTTTCCTAAGTGAAAATGAATATTTCTCAGGTTTGTCTGGTCTGATTTTGGATTTTGGAGCAGCACTCAGCATCAAATCTGCCCCATAAAAGAGTGGAACGTGTAGGTCATGTTCTTTACCAAGTTTGGGATAAGTGATTTGTCACCCTTAAGCATAACCGGGTTCTGTGAGGGTAAAACAGCCTCATGGCGATCATAATTAATTCTGAAATAAGGATATAACTAGAGTTTCACTTTCTGCCACAACCAAAATCAAACTGAAATGTTAGAAGGCACAGAGGTGAAAATCAAATCTACTATTTAAAAAAAAAAGGCGTTTTGCATTGTTAAAGTTTATGGACAGCCTACTGTAAAACCAAACTGGATGTAATTTTAGGTTAACTCAGTGTGAGTTGTTAGATATTATCACTTTAAGTTTGTACAGGTATTTGAAAATCATGCATTACCAGTCAATAGTAAAACCACTCCGAGTAACAAGGAGCTTCAGCATTGTGTAACTACATTTCACAAGCCCCAGGCCTCACCCTACTTATGTTCTGACATGGTACCTTTTAATAAGCTGTCCCTAATGCTGTAAGTAACTACTGTACTATAGCTGACAGGTTGGTAGTCTGCGGCTCTATATTTCCCTGAGGTACTGAATGAATTATTGAGGCAGGCAGATTTATGGCAGACAATGTGCCAGTGTGGAAGCAGTTGATTATAGGGCTTTAATTACAGCCTTCCACTCAGAGTGTCACGCAGAGCTGCAGAAGCAGCCAAAGTTCTCAAGGGCCCTTGCGGCAGCCAGAATTAGAACAAGTTAGTTAAGTTCTCTCATATTTATGTCATAATCTGAATTACCAAGTAAGAGAAAAATGCTGCTGAGGATGTTCCTCTGACATAACTTGGATATATCTAAGTATATGTTAACATTTGTAAATGTTTGATTATTTAGAGTATAATCAGACATTATATATTTCTCTAAATATTAATAGTTACATGGCACCTCTTAATGTGTAAGAAAGCAGTCAATTATTTAGGGCGAGAATTTGGTAAGCATTTCCGCCGGGTTTTTCGGCGGTATTCTTCATTTTTGGCAGAAAACCACCCGGCAGAAATGTCATTGAAGAGTTCCGCCAGCAGTGTCGAAATACCGCTGGGGAGCGGACTGCCGGCATGCACCGCCAGAAAAAACGCTACCGCCCAAGTTTAGTCACAGCGGCGAACCGTTGGTGAGGAGAAAAAAAAAATGCCCGCGAGAAACCAGCCAGAGCTCGGCGGTAGGTATGAAATCCTGCAAAAAAAGGTAAGTTAAAGTTTAAAAAAAATTATTTTGAAGCGATTCAGTGGAAAAGGGTTTGAGAATGTTTCCGATTTTTAAAATGTTTTGTTTTATTGAAAAATATTCTTTTGTGTTTCCCCCCTTCCCTCGGCCCAACTTGCAGCCTCGTTCTAAATTTGATAAGGCTCGCATTTTCCGCTGAGAATCCACCGATTTTTCCCACCAGGCGGATTTTTTCCATTTTTTGATTAATTTTTCACCGGTCTTAATTTAATAATCTTAGCGTTTTTTGGGAGCAGCAATCCGGTGGTGGCAGGTTTTGATCAAATTCTAACCCTAACTGTTTCCCACAGTCTTTTGGTGATGTCCATTATAAGTAATCTCATTTTCCCAAGGAGGTGCATACATATTCCTGCATTAACATTGCTAAATTAAACACCCTGCCAGCTCTTTCTAAGAAACTCCAACTTGAGTTCATTTTAGTACTCCTTCCAATGCACCAATAGGAACACAAGAAGGAACAAACAATTTGTCCCTTAGTGGAGCGACATTCATGGATGTACTTATATGTTCATTGTTTTTAGTGGGAGAGGAAAGCATCAAGTTATCCACTGCCACAACCTAATCACCTGGAAAATAGGAGTTTGTGCCACAAAAAAGGAACAATAATTCATCAATTACTTATGTTATATCATCGGATGATATTTTTGTGTTTCAAGTGATCACAGGATTTAGTTTTTGTACTTTATCGGTGAAATAATGCACCAAGAGCAACTGTCACAAGGAGACATAATTCTCAAATTTGACCCTGGTGGTTGTTTGGAGGACTTGTACCTGTTGTACTGGAGAGCCACAGATTTCTCATAGCTTCGGCAATTAATCGTTAAATCTCTGCTCATTATTTACACTTGCAATCAGTCTCCGAACATCCACTTCATTGAGTAAATATGTTCAAAGGTCTCAGTGCCTGCTGCTTTATTGTACCATCATCTGCTCCAAAGCCCTTTGCAGTTTCACCACCTTGTGTCTAGTGCATCTTGTGCAGTGAGCTTAAGAGCACTGCAACACCTTTTGAGAAAGCACGTGAAGCTGACACTAGCTATGATAAGCCTTGCTCTGGCTTTGCCAACCTCCTCTCGTCTCCAACCTAACTATAGCTCCCACAGTTTGTTCTGTCTTCCTATTCTTCACACAGCTTCCTCTTCATGTGGAAGGATAAAATTCAACATTGATGGGGGTGCAAAGCGGACACTAGTAGAATGGCCACCTGTTATATACTTCCATTCTTTACAGTTTAAAGAAAATCAGGCACCATGTATAATGGTAGTTGATTCACTACCAGCTGTTTTGTGACCCAACCAAAGTTAAATTTTACCCTCAGGGTTTTCAGTCATGGTGCTTTTCACCCAGTGCTGATATAACAAAGGTATATTTGCATCTGACAGATTGGGGGACTGTCCAACTATTAGGAAACTTCCATACAAATTAAGAGGTTCTGGTTCAGTATTTTAATAGAGGAGGAGGAGGAGGAGGAACTAAGGAGGGAGAGAGAGAGAGAGGCAGTTTCTGAGGAGGATATGCTCCACCAGATATTAACACCTCAGCCACCCCCATAAAAAATCTACAAGCCACATAGATCTTACCAAGATCTAAGTGAGGAGCTCTGCATGAGAAGAATGAGTGTCACAAAAGAGGCTAAAGTAGATGAGCTGTGCCTGCTTCTGTAAGAAGACCTGCAGCTAAGATTATCTTCCCAAAACTTCTACCTGTGCATGTCAAAGTAATCGCTTCATTCATTTTTTTTGCCATCAGCTCCGTTCAAGCTGCCATAGGGTATCTTTGTAACATAGCCCAGGATGCCATTCAGGTATGTATTCACCAGGACACTGACACCATATTCAGAAGAGCTTGGGAATTCATACAGTTTGGGATAGCATCAAGGCAGCAGCATGATAGGTCTAAATCATTTTCACAAGTTGCTAGTTTCCCCAAAGTTCAGGGTGCAATAGATGGCACAAATTCCTATTCAAGAATATTCAATATACAGAGCATTGATACAATATCTTCTTGCTGAGGAATTCCCTCCCTGATCTATTCAAGAAAACCGAGTAATTTGATCGTGCCAAAAATGGTCATGCCTGTTCATGTGTTCCCATGATACATTTGTGCTGGGACCTGTGGGTGGGTGGGTGGGTGGATGGATCTCCTAATGGAGAGCTGTATTCTAGCTGTACTACAGGAAAATGACCCAGTTGAAGAAAATGGCTGAAGGAGGTCGAGATAGGGCACTCAGGTCCTCTGAACCCCTGTTAGATGCCCTGGCCCAGGAGATGGGTAGGAAAAGAGAGATTCTGTTCCTTCCAAAGGGCAGAAATCCCTCCAGGAAATCCCTCTGCTGTCAGTGGGAAGAAGCTGCTGAGGAGGTCAATGCCTGGTGCAGAGTTCTAAGGACATGGCTGCAATGCACGATAAAGCTCAATTACCTCATCAGATTTGTTAAAGTAAGCATTCTGCTCTCTTACTCTCTGCTCACAGTTGCACCACCACCAGCCTCACAACTCACAATATTCCCCTCCCGTACTTCCCTTCATTCTCGTACAATCACTGAAGCACACTTCACTCTACTTCTCCTTAAACTCACACACTCACTACAATTACAACCCTCAATTTTCCACACCTCACATCTTACACACTGCATATCAACCTGACAGGCATATTCCTTAAACATCTCACAAGAATGTTACTAATACACTCCTTTCTTTCTTGCCGGACAAGGTCACGCACGCGCAATGCTAAGAGGTTGCCATCGGAGGAGGCTGGGCCCATTTGCACATCTTCTTCTGCATGGAAGAAAGCAAGCTGGCTGTCATAGGCAGGGGGAGAGTCGTGGCTGTAATGACTGGTAACGTTGGAGGGTTCTTTCACACTCTTATCCTCATTTCCCTTTTGACTTCTATCTCTTCCCACACACTCTGCATGAAAAGCAGCACATACTTGTATCAGCCACTTTTCCCTCTGCTCTCCCCTCACATTAAAATCTAATCCTTGTCGATCTCTTTCATTTTAGGTGCTGAAAATGAGTCCCTGTGCCACTTCAGGCCAACCATCCTGAAAATCCACAAAAAGTAACAACTTGATCTCCCCATAGCGAGCACCAGCTCAGATACTGGCATCACGCATACTTTAGAGGCTCGGCTAGAGGAGGGATCCTTACATGGTGAATCACCAGCCACAAGTGAGCAAGAGCGAGGGCAGTGGGATAGGACACCACAGATGCCAGTGTGCCGGAGGGCAAGATCAAATTTGTAGCTCAGCTGCAAAAGACTTAGATGTGTACTTCAAGGACCTAACCTATTGAAAAAGACTGATGGGCATATACCAAGAAATACTAGGAGCATTGCACAGCCTGCCAGAGAACTTGCACACAATGGCTCCAAGCATGGAGATGTCCCACTTCAACTTGTGTCAAGACTTTGTGCAGAGAACCTAGACTATGCTGTCCAACATGGACTGAGTTGTCAACTCCATGAATATGATAGTAGCCTCCACCTTGATGGAGCCTCTGCTGACAGCTTCTATGACAGCGAACACTGATGCATGGAAGCTCAGACATCTGACATCTTGGCTCTGGCAGCCAGTGTTGACTGGTGATTCCAAAGCATCACATCACCTTGTCACGCAGAGCCATAGGTGTGCTGAGGCGCAATGTCGTAGTAGAGTGGCCTTGGATCCATGGGATAGACACTTGCTGTCCACTCCCAGGATGACAGCATGCCTGCTCCCTTGCTACCCACGCTGCCAATGATCTTGTTAGTGCCACACAGCCAGCTGGACCAGACTGCCCCCGGTGCACACCAAGAGTCTGCAGTTGGGCCCTCTAGGCCCAGAGCTGCTCGAGGTCGCCCTCCACGGCCATCCGAAGCATCCTCAATGAAAGCTTAGTAGCCTTCCACCTCCCAAACTCTAGCCACTGGGGAAACACTTTGTAGGAGCACGAGGAGAGGTTAGTGAGCACAGAAGACAGGGTTTGCACTGTGGTGATTCTTCTTAATTCTTATTAACACCTGTAGTGAAGTGAGGGCAAAAACCATGAGGCTGGTCTGAAGGAATGTAATCGGAAGGTGGTAGTTAGGATGATGGTGATAAGGATTGCGAGACTGTTGGTGGATTGGAGTCGGGAGGAATGGTTCATCTAAAGTGCTTTTGGATGAGCTGCTGTCTGAGAGCTCTGCCAGCAAGGGGCAGTAGTAGTCAATGCAGCTCCTGTTCTTCCTCCTCCTCCTCCTCCTACTGTACTTCTTGCTGTCCAGATAGAGGCTGGTCCTTCATAATCACAAAATTAGACAGCATGCAGCAGATGACTACAGATCTGGTTACCTGCGCATGGCTGTACTGCAAAGCTCCTCTCGAAGATCCAGGCAGTGGAAGCATTGGTTGATCACCCAGGCACTCGTTGAAGGCCAGCTCTGATGTATACGGGTTCCTAACTGGAGTCATGAGCCAAAGTCTGAAGGGGCTAGCTCTTGTCACCCACCAACTAACCTGTAACCTGACAGCCTGATTGGAATAAAGATGGCTAAATGTGCTTTTTTTCCCTCCTATTTTTGTGCTTTTCCTAGGTGCAACCTGAAGGCCAGTATCATAAGAGGTGGTGACTGCTCCTCTGGTACAATATGGTTATGGGACTGAGGTGGCCCTCCTCTCATGACAGTATGATCTGAGGAAGGACAGACTTCGAGCTGCAACTGTTGAGTGTCCATCTGCAGTGTGATCTACCCTCCTATGTGCTACTTAATTGCTGTTCCAAGAGAATAGGTCAAATGCTCAGCATATGCTGCTGTCCAGTGAAAAAACAGCCTTATGTAGGTTGCCTTCAGCCATCGCCATGCTTCTAGGTTGTGCATCTATGTGTCCACTGAGCATGGGATGGCAGATCCAATGGTTTGAAAGTGGTGAGGACTACAGCCTATATCCTGCCCTAAGTGTCTAAAAGTCAGAATGCAAGATTTTGCCAAACCCATCCACTACTGCCACCAGAGGGGCAGTCTGTGCTTCCATGGAGGATGTTGCACTAACTGGCCCTGGCCTGAAGTGGGAAAGTGTGTCTGATTCCAATTAAACTACAACATCTTTTATTGATGCCTGAAATGAAGGAAGTGCTTCCCTAATGTTATTACAAATGACAGCTGCTGTAATTCCTAGGAGACTGAACGCAAAGCCTGCGCGTAGGTGTAATGTTTCTTGAATGTGCTTCTTTTCAGACAAAGACTGGTGAGAATTGAGTTCCATGACTCTGTAATCAAATGCAGCTGTCTCTTCAACCTCCTGGGGAGCTGGAACATCCTTACCCACTCCCTCGGCCACCTCATGCTCTGTGAATCATCCAAAGTCACTACCACATTAACACGATCTACATCCCCTTGGATGAAAGTATCTGAACTTCTGTGTGTGAGTGAGAAAACAAATGATGAAGAGGGTGATATTTTGAAGGTTAGAATAAAGGAACACCATCGTTATTTAATCTTTTGAAGAGGTAACAGAGAGAATAGACAAGGGTAATGCAGTAGATGCAATTTATCTAGATTTTCAAAAGGCCTTCAATGAGGTACCACATAATAGACTAATGAATAAGGTCAGAGAATGCGGAGTCAGGGGACAAGTAGCAGAACAGATAGCTAGCTGGCTTCAAGACAGAAATCGAGAGTAGGGGTAAAGGGTAACTATTCACAGAGGCAGAAGCTGGGTAGTGGTGTTCCACAAGGATCAGTGCTGGGACCACTGTTGTTCACAAGTTATATTAACGATTTAGACTTTGGAATCAAAAATACAATTTCTAAATATGCGGCTAACACCAAATTGGGGGGGATAATCAATATTGAGGACTGCAACAAGTTACAGGAAGACATTAATAAACTTCAAAATGTGCATAGAATTGGCAAATTAATTTCAACATAGGCCCTCAAATAATAACTTCACAGTGGGGCGGACAATAATCAAGGGAATAATGGAGGCATGCGAAAAAGGAACTGCAGTAATCATGGGGGATTTTAACCGACATATCAATTGGTCAAATCAAATCGCACAGGGTAGCCTTGAGGAGGAATTCATAGAATGCATACGGGATTGTTTCTTAGAAAAGTATGTTACAGAACCTACAAGGGAGCAAGCTATCTTAGATCTGGTCCTGTGTAATGAGACAGGAATAATAAACGATCTCCTAGTCAAAGATCCTCTCGGAATGAGTGATCACAGTATGGTTGAATTTATAATACAGATTGAGGGTGAGGAAGTAGTGTCTCAAACGAGCGTACTATGCTTAAACAAAAGGGACGACAGGGGGATGAGGGCAGATTTGGCTAAATTTGACTGGAAACACAGACTAAACGGTGGCACAATTGAGGAACAGTGGAGGACTTTTAAGGAGCTCTTTCATAGCGCTCAACAAAAATATATTCCAGCGAAAAAGAAGGGCGATAAGAGAAGGGATAACCAGCTGTGGATAACCAAGAAAATAAAGGAGAGTATCAAATTAAAAACCAATGCGTATAAGGTGGCCAAGGTTAGTGGGAAACTAGAAGATTGGGAAAATTTTAAACGACATCAAAGAATGACTAAGAAAGCAATAAAGAAAATAAAGATAAATTACGAAAGTAAACTTGTGCAAAACATAAAAACAGATAGTAAAAGCTTTTACCGATATATAAAACGGAAAAGAGTGACTAAAGTAAATGTTGGTCCCTTAGAAGATGAGAAGGGGGATTTAATAATGGGAAATGTGGAAATGGCTGAGACCTTAAACAATTATTTTGCTTCGGTCTTCACAGTGGAAGACACAAAAACCATGCCAAAAATTGCTGGTCACGGGAATGTGGGAAGGGAGGACCTTGAGATAATCACTATCACTAGTGGGGTAGTGCTGGACAGGCTAATGGGACTCAAGGTAGACAAGTCCCCTGGTCCTGATGAAATGCATCCCAGGGTATTAAAAGAGATGGCGGAAGTTATAGCAGATGCATTCGTTATAATCTACCAAAATTCTCTGGACTCTGGGGAGGTACCAGCGGATTGGAAAGCAGCTAATGTAACGCCTCTGTTTAAAAAAGGGGGCAGACAAAAGGCAGGTAACTATAGGCCGGTTAGTTTAACATCTGTAGGGGGGAAAATGCTTGAAGCTATCATTAAGGAAGAAATAGCGGGACATCTAGATAGGAATTGTGCAATCAAGCAGACGCAACATGGATTCATGAAGGGCAAATCATGTTTAACTAATTTACTGGAATTCTTTGAGAATATAACGAGCATGGTGGATGGAGGTGTACCGATGGATGTGGTGTATTTAGATTTCCAACAGGCATTCGATAAGGTGCCAAACAAAAGGTTATTGCAGAAGATAAAGGTACATGGAGTCAGAGGAAATGTATTAGCATGGATCGAGAATTGGCTGGCTAACAGAAAGCAGAGAGTCGGGATAAATGGGTCCTTTTCAGGTTGGAAATCGGTGGTTAGTGGTGTGCCACAGGGATCGGTGCTGGGACCACAACTGTTTACAATATACATAGATGACCTGGAAGAGGGGACAGAGTGTAGTGTAACAAAATTTGCAGATGACACAAAGATTAGTGGGAAAATGGGTTGTGTAGAGGACACAGAGAGGCTGCAAAGAGATTTAGATAAGTTAAGCGAATGGGCTAAGGTGTGGCAGATGGAATACAATGTCGGAAAATGTAAGGTCATCCACCTTGGAAAAAAAAACAGTAAAAGGGAATATTATTTGAATGGGAGAAATTACAACATGCTGCGGTGCAGTGGGACCTGGGGATCCTTGTGCATGAAACTCTTTTAGAGTCTACCTGCAAAACATAAAACATGTATCCGTGCCACCCGACCTGGGTGACACACCAGACATTTACAAGGCCCTTTTTTTTTTGTTTTGTTTTTTTGGTTTTTTTTTTGGGCACTAAAATCAAATTTTTTCCTTTTTCCAGTGCCCCCTATAAAAGGAGAGGGGGACACTAAAAGCACCGGCAATTAAAACAAATTAAACTTTAAAACGTAAAATCAAATTAAAATTTGGTTGCCGGGCGTGATGATGCACTCCAGTCCCTCCGGTGAATCCCAAAAAGTTAGTTTGCAGGTGCAGCAGGTAATCAGGAAGGCGAATGGAATGTTGGCCTTCATTGCGAGAGGGATGGAGTACAAAAGCAGGGAGGTCCTGCTGCAACTATACAGGGTATTGGTGAGGCCGCACCTGGAGTACTGCGTGCAGTTTTGGTCACCTTACTTAAGGAAGGATATACTAGCTTTGGAGGGGATACAGAGACGATTCACTAGGCTGATTCCGGAGATGAGGGGGTTACCTTATGATGATAGATTGAGTAGACTGGGTCTTTACTCGTTGGAGTTCAGAAGGATGAGGGGTGATCTTATAGAAACATTTAAAATAATGAAAGGGATAAGACAAGATAGAGGCAGAGAGGTTGTTTTCACTGGTCGGGGAGACTAAAATTAGAGTGCACAGCCTTAAAATACGGGGGAGCCAATTTAAAACCGAGTTGAGAAGGAATTTCTTCTCCCAGAGGGTTGTGAATCTGTGGAATTCTCTGCCCAAGGAAGCAGTTGAGGCTAGCTCATTGAATGTATTCAAATCACAGATAGATAGATTTTTAACCAATAAGGGAATTAAGGGTTATGGGGAGCGGGCCGGTAAGTGGAGCTGAGTCCACGGCCAGATCAGCCATGATCTTGTTGAATGGTGGAGCAGGCTCGAGGGGCTAGATGGCCTACTCCTGTTGCTAATTCTTATGTTCTTATGACTCACACGGCTATGGTATATTTTCCCATAAATTCTGTGGCTTCACTAACTATTTGCATGCTATCTACTCATCGTATCAATATTGGAGTACACCTCATCTTCTGTCCTATAGCTCAATGGCAGTCATTGTTCACTTTTCAAAGAAGAAGGCTACACATAGCCATCAGCAGAGAACCTGAGGTGGTGGCAGACCAAGGAACTTGTGATGCCGCAAATGCCACTAGAAGTGGACCCTCCAAATAAAGTGGAGGCCATTGAGAGATTGGGTGAGGGAATGCCTGGTTCCTTTGTGCCAACCCAACAAAGTAACATTTCTCTTTGACCTCATCTTCTTACTGGCACTTAATACTTAATCAGTAGCTAACAAGCAGCCGCATCTGTGCGTCTGTTGCCAAACACTGTAGCATCCTTGTTAGTGTGCAGCGTCTTTGGGCTGACACATGTTCCCTTTCTTTTTCCCTCCCAAGATAAGAAACTAGCACCAGGAACGTAAAGAAATCAGGCCCATCACATCAGCACACATCAAGCACTTCAGTTCCTGAATGCCTTGTGGGAAATCAGATAAGGGAATTCAGGAACATTAAAAGAACCATAGAAGTTTACAGCACATTGTGTCTGTGCTCGGTCTTTGCTAGCGAAATCCCAAACTAATCCCACTGCTCCATTTTCTCCCCATAGCCTTGAATGTTCCTCTGCTTCAAATATATAATAGAATAGGAAGAAACACCTGGCAGAAGTGAGAAGGACAAAATGGAGACAGCAGCAGATGAGTAGCAATCAGAGGAATGGAGAGTTGGGTTCAGGCAGGCAGTTTCTGTGACCCCACCTACTATACCTTACAGGGGCTGCATTGATTAACTTACAGATGGCTCTCACTTCTAGGTTTACAGAAACTAACATATTGGTATGTGAATAACTTAATGGCAGGTTTGGCACTCTTTAGTACCAGCCAGGATCTGGTCTGGCACCACCCAGATCTCTGGTCAGCTGTTAGGGGTTGCCAACAATTGGAGCATGGCAGGAGCAGAGAAGGATGAGAACTTGATCTTTCAGGATGATACCTATCTGCAGTTCCTAGCCAGCCTCCTCACAGGATTGCAGAAGCAGCAGGTAATGGAGAGGAATAGCTGGCCAGCACAGCTGCCACGGTACTGGCTGACGTGGCAGGAACATCTTGTGATAGCGCAGAAACAGTGCATTCACTACAGTTGAGTCATTAGGTCCACATTGAGAAACAGGAACGAGCCAGAATTTCTTAAAGCACCAGTAGAAATTCAAGAATACCATGTAATAAAAGTAATGGCCCTGAGAATGTGTGGACGGGCACATCTTGACATAAGTACTGGGATTCACCCATGTATGATTACAGCTGTTGACATTACCAAGGTTCACAGGTTGGAGCAGGGCCATGAAAAGTGGGCCTTTAGTGGTTGCAGGCACATTTGGGGAAACCCACCGAATAAGTGGCTGGCCAAGGAGGAGTACTGCCATTCCCCACTATCCCCCACCCCACCCGGTAACTAAGTGGCTGATCCCTCAAGGGGGTTGCTTTAATTTTTTTTAGATCCTTCTCATCCTTGCAATCCAGGCTCTAATCGCAACCTGGACCCCTCCCAGTGGAATCCATCTTTGCCAAAATGAAGGTCCAGTTTGCCTCTTCTCCCTCAACTTGCTGGCTTGCAATGTTATGCCGGGTCCCCTGCAGGCTGAGGATACCCCAGCTTCGGTAATACCCGCCTTCAGCCCTGCCCCCCTGGTGCAGATGCTCTCAAAGGAACAGATGTAGGTTCTGCCCATCACTAGGCCTGACAGAAACTCTGTTCCAAGGCAGGGATTCTACAAATTCAGTTCCTGGTGGAGTAGATGGTTATTCCACTGGATTCCTGTCAGAGTTACAGTGGGAGTCCATTGGAGTGGCTTCACAATTTGGCTCCAGAATTTGCCCGATTCAGTTACTATAAGTCAGTAGCCGTCATGTTATGCCCTACATTGCATAACATGACTATCTTTATAAACAGTGAATCCTCTGAATCAGTGAGCAACAATATGGGCGAGCTGATAGTTTAAAAGAACTGTTTGAGTACACTGAAATAAACCCTTAATTTTACAGTATTAATGCTGTCCTACTAAAATGAACATTTTAAAACTTTTATTAAAATCTTGAACAATTCTGCTTGCTTTGTCTCTTTCCTTCTTGACCTCTGACTTCTGTTATTATTACTTTAACTTTCCTTTTATTTTATTTATCAATAATGGAGCCTATTTTAACTTTGCTGTATCTTTTTTACTTTGCTCACATATTTCCTGAACCTCCAAAGGCCCACTGTTTATTTCTTTATAAGAGGTTAGAACTTCTTTTATGCAAAGGGTAATGAACTGTGGAATAAGTTACATGGCAACACCACAATTAGAAGTGTTTCTGGAGTGAGAATGGATTGATGGTTTTAATGAAAAGGCAGATAGGTGTGGTTAAGATCACAATGGCATGTGTTGGCTGGGCCCAGTAGCTATTTCCTGTTTCTAAAGATTCTAATTATCATTTTTGGAAATGGGACACACATGTCCATAATTATCTGAAAATTAGCTCCAAAGGCTGGGATGACTTTCAAATGAAGAGTGGGCCTACATCGGAAGATTACGCCAGGCTGGCTTTCCACATTGTGCAGGTGTGTGTAACCCTGATCTTCCTGGAATTGGAAATGTATGTTAAATAACAGACGATGGTACATCAAAGAGTGTCTTTGTGAAAGGCTTGCATTTACCATGGACACGAACAGCAACAATTCAAAGCATCAAACATAGAACTGACTGACAAGTTACTGTTGGATTGTTCATATATGGCCACTAGGTGATGCTATGATCCTTTCATTCAACATCATTCAGAAGCTGTGTATGATATGCGTTACCATGTGTTAAATCTGTGCTTCTTATAGGGATCAAGCATAGTTCAAAATAACTTTTGGCAATTCTATACTATAGTCACATACATTAAAAAATATTTCACTGACATCCCTCCTCTTGATGCACATAACATTCGCTAATTTTCTTTTAGCAATTGTAAAATTATTCATCAGAAACTGTGGCCACTTAAACTGGAGGGTGCATGCAAGTAAGTGGTGTGGTTCTCCTTTACTAACCGAGCTAAAGCATGTTGTTGGTGTTCATATATGTAACATTTTGGCAGGTAAGAAAGCTGGGAGGGACGATTTTCTTGCCACCGGTGATTGCTCATGGCACTGTGCCATGTTTTATGGTTCTGACAATGTGCGTAGTTCTTGGAAACTTGAAATAATACGACTTTGAAATCTTCGGGAAGAAAATAAACCTCTGTAAGCAGGGGCAACATAACAAACCAGGCCTGACAGAATTAATTCAACAATCGTCTTATTTGTTAGCCCACTCACTGAGAATAGGCTCACTCACATTTAAAATAACATGTGTAACAATGTGCTTCCAACTGGTCTCCCTCTAGAAGTACTTCTACTGCGTTTGATTGAACCCATTGACATGACACAGCACTAATGAAATTTGCGTGTAAAATAATATTCAAAGGAGGAGAAATTGTCCTGGTTTGTGCCTCCCGTTAGCACCTGTGGGGGGCGGTAACGGGCTCTAAGGGGTTACTGACTGGGCACGGCGAAATCACCAATGCCCGCGAACTTCCCTGGCGGGTTTGCGCTGATGCTAAAACTTACTGCCTTGATCTCTTGCGCCCCGGAGATCGTGACATCATCCGGTGTGCAGCGCCTCACTACTGCCCCAGATACAGTATTTGCTCCCGCCTCCTGCAACATCGCCGGACGTCAACAGAGGCAGCTGCAGGAGGCATTGTCACCTTGGCTGGCCGCTTGGGGGAGTGCTAATAAAAAGCAATAGTGGTCAGGTAGGGCAAAATTTAATTATGTTCCCAGTGTGGTATATTTTGCTTTTTTTGGACCTCGCGATTGCTCAGCCCTATGCTCTCTTAGAGTGCTTGGGGCTGCTATGCGCGTATCGCAGGTGCTGTCGCCCAACAGACACAGCCTTAGGATTCAATAACGGCAGCATTGGCCTTTCCCTTTAAGGGAAGGAAGGAGCCTGTAAAACAGGCACGCTGCCCTGAACATTACTCAGTGCTCTGCCGATACCACCCCTCTTGCTCCCTTTGGCGCTCTAAGGGAAGTGGTAATGCTTGATTTAGCGCTCCACTTCCCTCTTGGAGCTAAAGCAGAAGTTCCCGGCTGATTCAAATCTTTATTGCCTCAAATGGGGTGCTACGCAATTTCTAGCTCAAAGTATATTTAATTTCTCCAGACTTATGTCTTTATTATGATTTCTATCTATCTATCTATCTATCTATCTATCTATGTCTAGCACATGTTTGTAGTGCCACATCTTTATTTCAAACTCGACTCAATTGTTAATTTTTTTCTGGCCTACCATTCAAAATCCAGCTAACAATTACATTTCTAACATAATAAGTATATTAAAAACATCATAATTCTTTTTATTAAATCACTGAACTTTACCATAAACTTGGTTCGAACACCATTCTCTCCCTCTTCAACTAATACTTGGATGCATCCCTAGGACTGTCAACATTCTGCGCTCCAGGTACGAGTTCCCTCAGTAAGCCAGTTGTGTGCTCTGATCTGAAGTTATAAACTGGGGATGTGCAGATGTCCTTCCACCATGCAGCTGTCTACAATTGATTAGAGCTACCACATAGGGATGGTGTTAGGAACATAGGAACAGGAGTGGGCCATTCAGCCCCTTGCGCCTGTTCCATCATTCAAGTAGATCATAGCTGATGTGTATCTTAACTCAATTTATGCACTTTGGTTCTGTAACTCTTAATGCCCTTGCCTAACAAAACCTTTAAATCTCAATTTTGAAATTTTCAATTGACCTAGCCTCAACAGCTTTTTGGCAGAGAGTATTCCAGATTTCCACTAGCTTTTGTGTGAAGAAGTGTTTCCTGACATCACTCCTGAACTGCTTTACTCTAATTTTAAAGCCTTGCCCCCTCATTCTGAACTCCCTCACCAGAGGAAATAGTTTCTCTCTACCTACCATATCAAATCCTTTAATCATCTTAAACATCTCAATTAGATGACCCCTTAATCTTCTATGCTCAAGGGAATACAAGCCGAGTGTATGGAATCTGTTCTCATAATTTAACACTTTCAGCCCCGGTGTCATTCTGGTGAATCTGCATTGCATCCACTACAAGGCAATATATCCTTGCTGAGGTCTGGTGCCCAGAACTGAACACAATACTCCAGATGGGGTATAACCAGAGCTTTATCTAACTTTTAGTAATTTCTGTACATGGACTCCTAAATCTGTCTGTTGATCCACAATTCCCAGCTTCTCATTTAGAAAATATCTTTCTTAGGTCCAAAGTAGTTGAACTCACATTACCCCACATTAAACTCCATCTGCCACAGCTTTGACCACTTGCTTAATATGTCAATATCCCTTTGCAACTTTCTGCTCTCATCTACATTATTTACTGTGCCACCTAGCTTAGTGTCATCAATAAACTTGGATATATGGCACTCTATTCCTTTGTGTAAGTCATTATAAATATTCCAAAAAGCTGAGGCCCCAGTACAGATCCCTGAGGGACACCATGAGTCACATTCAGCCAATTTGAGTACACAGCCATTAACCCTACTCTCTGGGGGTGAAATTGCCTTGCACCCCAATTGGGGGTGGTAACTAGCTGGGGCCAGGACTTTCAGCGCCCGCGCAGAAGTCCTGCTCCCGACGCTGAATTGGGTTTTCCGCTCCTCAAAGGAAGTGGAATGCAATCTCGCACGCTTTACTTCCTTTAGGGGCGGTTTGCGGATGCTCTGTGTAGCGCTGACGCGCTTCAATGCCCCTCCCCTTCGCTTAAAGGGGAGGGCTGCTGCGGATTCTGCAAGGCCTCTGATGGCCGTCCTGGAGCTGACCCGAGAGTCGGCAATCTGGAAAAGATGGCAGCATGCGGCGCTGGCTCCCTCCCCTTTAAGTAACGCCCCGAGACCGGCCAGCTTTGTGACCTGCAGGGCATTTTGCTCCACGGGGCAGTAAGGGGATGGCGTGGGGGGTGAGGGGTTGCTGAGTAGGGTGATGACATCATCGCCGGTTGCGTACCGGCCCAGGGCGCTAACTGCGGTGCATCTCCGCAAACTCGTGGGCGATTTCTCGGGAAACCACCCTCCCAGGCAAATAGTCTCCTCCGGGAGGCACTAGCGGGCCTCTAGGAAAGGTACAATTTTGCCCACTCTGACTCCTACTTCCTAACCCATTCCCTAGCTATGTTCCCATAATCTTGTTCTTGGCCCTCTTGGTGGTAGAGGTTGTGGAGCTGGGAGGTAATGTCAAACTAAGTTTGGTGAGTTACTACTGCCCACCATTGAAGTTAGTACATAGTGCAGCATGCCAATGATGAAAGGGGTGAATTTGAGTCCAGTGACAGGGGAATTGATTCGGCAACTGCTCTGTCCTGGATGTTATCAAGCTTCTGAGTGCTGTTGTCGTTGCACCTATCATGGTGAGTATTTCATCAGGAAAGGAAGTCTGCTGACATTACCTGGTCTAGTCTATATGTTGACTCGTAACATCCCTCTGAAATGGCCCAGAAAGCCACTCAGTTGTACGCAACCACTACGAAAATCAACAATAATAAAACTCAACGGACTACCTCGGCACCAGCTTCGAACACGATAACGGCACACCCAGCCCAGTCAACCCTGCAAAGTCCTCCTAACTAACTTAAAAACATAGAAACATAGAAAATAGGTGCAGGAGTAGGCTATTCGGCCCTTTGAGCCTGCACCGCCATTCAATAAGATCATGGCTGATCATTCCCTCAGTACCCCTTTCCTGTTTTCTCTCCATACCCCTTGATCCCATTAGCCGTAAGGGCCATATCTAACTCCCTCTTGAATATATCCAATGAACTGGCATCAACAATTCTCTGCGGCAGGGAATTCCACAGGTTAACAACTCTCTGAGTGAAGAAGTTTCTCCTTATCTCAATCCGAAATGGCCTACCCCATATCTTAAGACTGTGTCCCCTGGTTCTTGACTTCCCCAACATCGGGAACATTCTTCCTGCATCTAACCTGTCCAGTCCCGTCAAAATCTTATACGTTTCTATGAGATCCCCTCTCATCCTTCTAAACTCCAGTGAACAAAGGTCCAGTTGATCCAGTCTCTCCTCATATGACAGTCCAACCATCCCTGGAATCAGTCTGGTGAGCTTTCGCTGCACTCCCTCAATAGCAAGAATGACCTTCCTCAGATTAGGACACCAAAACTGAACACAATACTCCAGGTGAGGCCTCACTAAGGCCCTGTACAACTGCAGTAAGACCTCCCTGTTTCTATACTCAAATCCCCTCGCTAAGATGGCCAACATACCATTTGCCTTCTTCACCGCCTGCTGTACCTGCATGCCAACTTTCAATGACTGATGTACCATGACACCCAGGTCTCGTTGCACCTCCCTTTTTCCTAATCTGCCGCCATTCAGATAATATTCTGCCTTCGTGTTTTTGCCCCCAAAATGGATAACCTCACATTTATCCACATTATACTGCATCTGCCATGCTTTTG
This sequence comes from Pristiophorus japonicus, assembly GCF_044704955.1. Classification (NCBI taxonomy): domain Eukaryota; kingdom Metazoa; phylum Chordata; class Chondrichthyes; family Pristiophoridae; genus Pristiophorus; species Pristiophorus japonicus. The sequence goes on along the minus strand of NC_091978.1, from coordinate 321,727,199 downwards.
CCCACTCACCTAACCTGTCCAAGTCATCCTGCAGCCTCTTAGCGTCCTCCTCACAGCTCACACCGCCACCCAGTTTAGTGTCATCTGCAAACTTGGAGATATTACACTCAATTCCTTCATCTAAATCGTTAATGTATATTGTAAAGAGCTGGAGTCCCAGCACTGAGCCCTGCTGCACCCCACTAGTCACTGCCTGCCATTCTGAAAATGATCCGTTTATCCCAACTCTCTGCTTCCTGTCTGCCAACCAGTTCTCTATCCACGTCAGTACATTACCCCCAATGCCATGTGCTTTGATTTTGCACACCAATCTCTTCTGTGGGACCTTGTCAACAGCCTTTTGAAAGTCCAAATACTCCACATCCACTGGTTCTCCCTTATCCACTCTGCTAGTTACATCCTCAAAATTCCAGATTTGTCAAGCATGATTTCCCTTTCATAAATCCATGCTGACTTGAACCAATCCTGTCACTGCTTTCCCAATGCGCTGCTATTTCATCCTTAATGATTGATTCCAACATTTTCCCCACCACTGATGTCAGGCTAACCGGTCTATATTTACCCGTTTTCTCCCTGCCTCCCTTTTTAAAAAGTGGTGTTACATTAGCTACCCTCCAGTCCATAAGAACTGATTCAGAGTCGATAGACTGTTGGAAAAAGATCACCAATGCATCCACTATTTCTAGGGCCACTTCCTTAAGTACTATCAGGCCCCGGGGATTTATCGGCCTTCAATCCCATCAATTTCCCTAACACAATTTCCCGCCTAATAAGGATATCGTTCAGTTCCTCCTTCTCACTCGACCCACTGACCCTAGTACATTCGAAAGGTTATTTGTGCCTTCCTTCGTGAAGCCAGAATCGAAGTATTTGTTCAATTGGTCTGCCATTTCTTTGTTCCCCATTATAAATTCACCTGAATCCGACTGCAAGGGACCTTCATTTGTCTTCACTAATCTTTTTCTCTTCACATATTCTGGGGACTTGTACCAAAATTGGGAGAGCTGTACCACAGATGAGTCAAGCAACAGCCTGACATAGTCATACTCACACAATCATACCTTTCAGCCAATGTCCCAGATATCCTCCCTGGGTATGGCCTGTTCCACAGGCAAGATAGTCCCACCAGCGGTGGTGGCACATTGGTAGACAGTTTGGAGGGAGTGGCCCTGGGAGTCCTGAACACTGACTCTGGACCCCATGAAATCTCATGACTTCAGGTCAAGCAGGGGCAAAGACAATTCCTGCTGATTATCACCAACCACCCTCCCTCAGCTGATGAATAAGTACTCCTCTATGTTGAACACCACTGAGGGTAGCAAGGGCACAGAATGTACTCTGGGTGGGGGACTTCAATGTCCATCACCAAGAGTGGCTCAGTAGCATCAGTACTGACAGAGCAGGCAGAGTCTTGAAGGACAGAGCTGCCAGACTGGGCCTACGTCATTGAGGAGTGCAGCAGGGGAATGAGGGGAAAAACCTACTTGCTCTCGTCCTCACCTGTTGCAGATGCATCTGTCCATGATAGCATTGGTAGCAGTGACCGCCATGCAGTCCTTGTGGAGATGAAATCTCGTCTTCACACTGAGGATACCCTCTAGTGTGTTGTGTGGCATGACAACCGTGCTAAGTGGGATTAATTCAGAACAGATCCAGCAGCTCAAAGCTGGGCAGTCATGAGGTGCTGTGGGCCATCAGCAGCAGCAGAATTGTATTCTACCACAATCTGTAACCTCATGGCCCAGCATATCCTTCAATCTACCATTACCATCAAGCCATGGGACCAACCCTGGTTCAATGAGGAATGTAGAAGAGCATACCAGGAGCAGCACTAGGTGTACCTAAAAATGAGGTGCCAACCTGGCGAAGCTGCAACACAGGACTACATGGATGCTAAACAACAGAAGCAGAATGCTATAGACAGAGCTAAGCGATCCCACAATCAACAGATCAGATCAAAGCTCTGCCACAGGGAGGGATTCAAATTCGTGGGGCATTGCAACAGGTTCTGGGGGAGGTGGGACCAGTACAAACCGGACGGTCTGCACTTGGGCAGGAACGGAACCAATGTCCTAGGGGGAGTGCTTGCTAGTGCTGTTGGTGAGGAGTTAAACTAATATGGCAGGGGGATGGGAACCAATACAGGGAGACAGAGGGAAACAAAAAGGAGACAAAAACAAAAGACAGAAAAGAGATGAGTAAAAGTGGAGGGCAGAGAAACGAAAGGCAAGAAACAAAAAGGACCACTGAATATAAAAGGGCTGCAGGGGGGGTAAAAACTAAAAATCATGGTTTAAAAACTAGGATGAAAACACTCTATCTAAATGCACGCAGCATTAGAAATAAAGTAAATGAGTTGACGGCACAAATCATTACAAATGGGTATGATTTGGTGGCCATTACAGAGACATGGTTGCAAGGTGGCCAGAACTGGGAATTAAACATACAGGGGTATCTGACGATTCGGAAAGATAGGCAGGAAGGGAAGGGAGGTGGGGTAGCTCTGTTAATAAGGGATGATATCAGGGCAGTTGTGAGGGATGATATTGGCTCCAATGAACAAAATGTTGAATCATTGTGGGTGGAGATTAGAGATAGTAAGGGGAAAAAGTCACTGGTCGGCGTAGTTTATAGGCCCCCAAACAATAACTTCATGGTGGGGCGGGCAATAATCAAGGGAATAATGGAGGCATGTGAAAAAGGAACGGCAGTAGTTATGGGGGATTTTAACCTACATATCGATTGGTCAAATCAAATCGCAGGGGGTAGCCTGGAGGAGGAATTCATAGAATGCATACGGGATTGTTTCTTAGAACAGTATGTAACAGAGCCTACAAGGGAGCAAGCCATTTTGGATCTGGTCCTGTGTAACGAGACAGGAAAAATAAACGATCTCCTCGTAAAAGATCCTCTCGGAATGTGTGATCACAATATGGTTGAATTTGTAAGACAGATTGAGGATGAGGAAGTTGTGTCAGAAACGAGAGTACTATGCTTAAACAAAGGGGACTACAGTGGGATGAGGGCAGAGTTGGCTAAAGTAGACTGGAAACAAGGACTAAACGGTGGCACAATTGAGGAACAGTGGAGGACTTTTAAGGAGCTCTTTCATAATGCGCAACAAAAATATATTCCAGTGAAAAAGAAGGGCGGCAAGAGAAGAGATAACCAGCCGTGGATAACCAAGGAAATAAAGGAAAGTATCAAATCAAAGACCAATGCGTTTCAGGTGGCCAAGGTGAGTGGGGAACTAGAGGATTGGGAAGATTTTAAGTACCAGCAAAGAATGACTAAAAAAGCAATAAAGAAAGGGAAGATAGATTACGAAGGTAAATTTGCGCAAAACATAAAAACAGATAGCAAAAGCTTTTACAGATATATAAAACGGAAAAGAGTGACTAAAGTAAATGTTGGTCCCTTAGAAGATGAAAAGGGGGATTTAATAATGGGAAATATGGAAATGGCTGAGACCTTAAACAATTATTTTGCTTCCGTCTTCACAGTAGAAGACACAAAAACCATGCCAAAAATTGCTGGTCATAGGAATGTGGGAAGGGAGGACCTTGAGAGGATCACTATCACTAGGGAGGTAATGCTGGACAGACTAATGGGATTGAAGGTAGACAAGTCCCCTGGTCCTGATGAAATGCATCCCAGGGTATTAAAAGAGATGGCGGAAGTTATAGCAGATGCATTTGTTATAATCTACCAAAATTCTCTGGACTCTGGGGAGGTACCAGCGGATTGGAGAGCAGCTAATGTAACGCCTCTGTTTAAAAAAGGGGGCAGGCAAAAGGCAGGAACTATAGGCTGGTTAGTTTAACATTTGTAGTGGGGAAAATGCTTGAAACTATCATTAAGGAAGAAATAGCGGGACATCTGGATAGGAATAGTGCAATCAAGCAGACGCAGCATGGATTCATGAACGGGAAATCATGTTTAACTAACTTACTGGAATTCTTTGAGGATATAACGAGCATGGTGGATAGAGGTGTACCGATGGATGTGGTGTATTTAGATTTCCAAAAGGCATTCGATAAGGTGCCACACAAAAGGTTACTGCAGAAGATAAAGGTACGCGGAGTCAGAGGAAATGTATTAACATGGATAGAGAATTGGCTGGCGAACAGAAAGCAGAGAGTTGGGATAAATGGGTCCTTTTCCGTTTGGAAATCAGTGGTTCGTGGTGTGCCACAGGGATCAGTGCTGGGACCACAACTGTTTACAATATACATAGATGACCTAGAGGAGGGGACAGAGTGTAGTGCAACAAAATTTGCAGATGACACTAAGATTAGTGGGAAAGCGGGTTGTGTAGAGGACTCAGAGAGGCTACAAGGAGATTTGGATAGGTTAAGCGAATGGGCTAAGGTTTGGCAGATGGAATACAATGTTGGAAAGTGTGAGGTCATCCACCTTGGGAAAAAAAACAGTAAAAGGGAATATTATTTGAATGGGGAGAAATTACAACATGCTGTGGTGCAGAGGACCTGGGGGTCCTTGTGCATGAAACTCCTTTTGGAGTTCACCTGCAAAAACATAAAACATTAAACGGTGCCACCCGACCTGGGTGACACTCCAGACATTTACAAGGCCCTTTTTTTCCCCCTTTTTTTTTGTGTTTTTCTTTTTTTGTTTTTTTTTTGGGCACTAAAATCACAATTTTCCCCAGTGCCCCCTATAAAAGGGAAGGGGGACACTAAAAGCACCGGCAATTAAAACAAATTAAACTTAAAAACGTAAAATCAAATTAAAATTTGGTTTCCTTGTGCATGAATCCCAAAAGGTTAGTTTGCAGGTGCAGCAGGTAATCAGGAAGGCAAATGGAATGTTGGCCTTCATTGCGAAAGGAATGGAGTACAAAAGCAGGGAGGTGTTGCTGCAACTGTATAAGGTATTGGTAAGGCCGCACCTGGAGTACTGCGTGCAGTTTTGGTCACCTTACTTAAGGAAGGATATACTAGCTTTGGAAGGGGTACAGAGACGATTCACTAGGCTGATTCCAGAAATGAGGGGGTTACCTTATGATGATAGATTGAGTAGACTGGGTCTTTACTCCTTGGAGTTCAGAAGGATGAGGGGTGATCTTATAGAAACATTTAAAATCATGAAAGGGATAGACAAGATAGAGGCAGAGAGGTTGTTTCCATTGGTGGGGGAGACTAGAACTAGGGGGCACAGCCTCAAAATACGGAGGAGCCAATTTAAAACTGAGTTGAGAAAGAATTTCTTCTCCCAGAGGGTTGTGAATCTGTGGAATTCTCTGCCCAAGGAAGCAGTTGAGGCTGGCTCATTAAATGTTTTCAAGTCAAAGATAGATAGATTTTTAAGCAATAAGGGAATTAAGGGTTACAGGGAGAGGGCTGGTAAGTGGAGCTGAGTCCACGACCAGATCAGCCATGATCTTGTTGAATGGCGGAGCAGGCTCGAGGGGCTAGATGGCCTACTCCTGTTCCTAATTCTTATGTTCTTATGTTCTTATGTTCACATCCAGTCGTAAATGGTGTTGGACAATTAAACAACTAGCGGGAGGCGGAGTCTCCATGAATATCCCCAACCTCAATGATGATGGAGTCCAGCACGCGAGTGCAACAGACAAGGCTGAAGTGGTTGCAACCATCTTCAGCCAGAAGTGCCGAGTGGATGATCCATCTCGGCCTCCTCCTGAGGTCCCCACCATCACAGAAGCCAGTCTTCAGCCAATTCGATTCACTCCATGTGATATCAAGAAAAGGCTGAGCGCACTGGATACAGCAAATGCTATTGGCCCCGACAACATCATGGCTGTTGTGCTGAAGACTTGTGCTCCAGAACTAGCTGCATTGCTGGCCAAGCTGTTCCAATACAGGTACAGCACTGGCATCTACCTGACCATGTGGGAAACTGCCCAGGTATGTCCTGTTCAATAAAGCAGGACAAATCCAATCTGGCCAATTACCGCCCCATCAGTCTATTTTCAATCATCAGCAAAGTGACGGAAGGTGTCGGCGGCAGTGCTATCAAGTGGCACTTACCAATAACCTGCTCACTGATGCTCAGTTTGGGTTCCGTCAGGACCACATGACTCCAGATCTCGTTAGAGCCTTGGTCCAAACATGGACACAAGTGCTGAATTCCAGAGGTGAGGTGAGAGTGACTGCCCTTGACATCAAGGCAGCATTTGACTGAGTGTGGCATCAAGTAGCCCTCATAAAATTGAAGTCAATGGGAATCAGGGGGAAAACTCTTCACTGGCCTGAGTCATACCTCGCGCAAAGGAAGATGGTTGTAGGTGTTGGAGGTCAATATCTCAGCTGCAGAACATTGCTGCAGGAGTTCCTCAGGGCAGTGTCCGAGGCCCAACCATCTTCAGCTCCTTCATCAGTGACCCTTACTCCATCATAAGTTCAGAAGTGGGAAAGTTCGCTGATGATTGTACAGTGTTCAGTTCCATTCGCAACTCCTCAGAAAATGAAGCAGTCCAAGCCCGAATGCAGCAAGACCTGGATGACATTCAAGCTTGGGCTGTTAAGAGGCAAGTAACGTTCACGCCACACAAGTGCCAGGCAATAACTATCTCCAACAAGCGAGAGTATAACCACCACTCCTTGACATTCAATGGCATTACCATTGCCAAATCACCCACCATCAACAATCTGGAGGTCACTATTGACCAGAAACTTAACTGGACCGGCCACATAAATACTGTGGCGACAAAAGCAGGTGAGAGGCTGGGTATTCTGTGGCGAGTGTCTCTCCTCCTGACTCCCCCAAACCTTTCCACCATCTACAAGGCACAAGTCAGGAGTGTGATGGAATACTCTCCACTTGCCTGGATGAGTGCAGCTCCAACAATACTCAATAAGCTCGACACAAAGCAGCCCATCGGATTGGCACCCCATCTACCACCTTGAACATCAGTTCCCTCCACCAATGGCACAACATGTCTGCAGTGTGTACCATCTACAAATTGCACTGCAGCAACTCGCCAAGCCTTTACGGCAGCACTTCCCAAACTCATAACCTGCACCACCTAGAAGGACAAGGGCCGAAGGCACATGAGGACACCATCACCTGCAAGTTCCTCTCCAAGTTACACACCATCGTGACTTGGAAATATTTGCCATTCCTTCATCGTCGCTGGGTCAAAATCCTGGAACTCACTCCCTAATAGTATTATGGGAATATGTTCACCACATGGAATGCAACGGTTCAAGAAGGCAGTTCACTACACCTTCTCAAGGGCACCTAGGGATGGGCAATAAATGCTGGCTTTGCCAGCGACGCCCACATTCCAGGAACAAATTTTTAAAAATCACACCTCTGATGAGCCTTGTAAATGGTTTGAGAGCTTCAGGCAGTGAGCTACTTTTCAGAGAGTACTCACCCTTTGCCCTGCTCTTATAGACACATTATTGATATGGCAGGTCCAGTTAAGCTTCTGGACAATGGTGATGTCCCCTACCACCCAGGATGCTAATGGTGGGGGCTGCGTGATAGTGTAACTGTTGAAAGTCAAGGGGTGATGATTGGGCTTTTTCTTGTTGGAGTTGCCTGGTACTCGTATGGCGTGAATGCTACCTATAACTTGTCAGGTAGATCCTGCTGAAGGCTGGCATGATTTACATTATTCTTGGAGGAGTTGCAATTAGAGCTGAACACTATAAAGTTGTCAGTGAAGAGCTTGATTCCTATTTATGATGCAGGGAATATGATTGTGTAATATGGTTTGGCCCTGAAAAATCTCCTGAAAAACTCCTGCAGCAATGTCCTGGGGCTGTGATGATTGGCCTCCAACAACTAAGACCATTTTTCTTTGTGTAAGCCATGGGACAGTTTTTTCGTTGATTCCCATTGACTTCAGCTTGGTGCCATACTCATTCAAGCGCTGCCTTGATGTCGAGGCAGCTACTCTGAACACTCCAATGGCATTCAGCTCTTGCATCCATGTCTGGATCAAGACTGTGATGATGTCTCTTGAGACAAGTAGTTCTGACACAATTGGAACTGAGCATCATTGGGCAAATTATTCATGGGTAGTTATCACTTGATGGCAAAATTAATACTGCTTTTATCACTTTGCTGATGTTTGTGAAGAGGTGTTAGTTAGCTACATACTGTTTCATGGCTAGGATAATACCTCGGTATTTTTTTACATTATTGGGTAGATGTCACAGCTGCACTGCAATACCTTGTCTGGGAGGGGGCGGGGGGCAGTTAGTTTTGATCCACAGTTCATCAAGCACTAACAAAGCATATGTTATCAGGACCCATAGCCTTTGCTCGGCCCAGTGCAATCAGCTATGCTTTAATGTCATATAGAGTGAATCCAGTTGGCTGGATACTGGCATTATTGATGGTGAGGGCCTTGAGAGTGGAATTAACTACTTGTCACTTTTGGCTAAAGAGGGTTGTAAACTCTTCAACCTTGCTGAAGACATTTGTAAACTCTTCAAACATGCCTCTTACATTCACATATTGGGCATTGCCATGGTTGAGGTTGGGGTTGTTCAATGAGCTTCCTATTCTTGTTAATTGTCTGACTGTCCACCACCATTTCTGACTGGATGTGCTAGGGGTAAAGGCTTTATAAGAACATAAGAACATAAGAAATAGGATCAGGAGTAGGCCATATGGCCCCTCGAGCCTGCTCCAGCCATTAAATATGATCATGGCTGATCCGATCATGGACTCAGGTCCACTTCCCTGCCTGCTCCCCCTTAACCCCTTATTCCCTTATCGGTTAAGAAACTGTCAATCTCTGTCTTAAATTTATTCAATGATCCTGACCCAACTTCCGCAGCTCTCTGAGGCAGCGAATTCCACAGATTTACAACCTTCTGAGAGAAGAAATTCCCCCTCATCTCAGTTTTAAATGGGCGGTCCCTTATTCTAAGATTATGTCCCCTAGTTCTAGTCTCCCCTATCAGTGGAAACTTTGATCTGTTGATTATGGGACTACTTAGCTCTGTCTATAACCTGCTGCTCTTTCTGTTTAGTATTCAGGTAGTTTCACTAGTTTGATTCTAAGGTATGTGTGGTGCTGCTCTACATTCCCCATTGAAACAAGGTTGAGCTCCTGGTTTGATAGGTATATAAAAAGAAAAAGAGTGGCTAAAGTACATGTTGGTCCCTTAGTGGACAAGACCGGGGAATTAGCAATGAGGAACATGGAGATGGCAGAAACTCTGAACAAGTATTTTGTATCGGTCTTTACAGTAGAGGACACTAACACAGTGGCTAGTCAAGGGACTATGGGTGGCGGGGTGGGGGGGGGGAGGAACTTAACACAATCACAATCACAAAGGAGGTGGTACTCAGTAAGATAATGGGACTAAAGGCAGATAAATCCCTTGGACCTGATGGCTTGCATCCTAGGGTCTTAAGAGAAGTAGCTGCAGGGATTGTGGATGCATTTGCTGTAATTTACCAAACTTCCCTGGATTCTGGGGAGGTCCCAGCAGATTGGAAAACAGCAAATGTAATGGTCCTATTCAAAAAAGGAGGCAGACAAAATGCAGGAAACTATAGACCAGTTAGCCTAACATCTGTGGTTGGGAAAATGTTGGAGTCCATTATTAAAGAAGCAGTAACAGGACATTTAGAAAAGCAAAATTTGGTCAGGCAGAGTCAGCATGGATTTATGAAGGGGAAGTCATGTTTGACAAATTTGCTGGAATTCTTTGAGGATGTAACGAACAGGGTGGATAAAGGGGAACCAGTGGATGTGGTGTATTTGGACTTCCAGAAGGCATTTGACAAGGTGCCACATAAAAGGTTACCGCACAAGATGAACGTTCTCAGGGTTGGGGTAATATATTAGCATGGATAGAAGATTGGCTAACTAACAGAAAACAGAGAGTCGGGGTAAATGGTTCATTCTCTGGTTGGCAATCAGTAACGAATGGGGTGCCGCAGGGTTCAGTGCTGGGACCCCAACTATTTACAATCTATATTAACGACTTGGAAGAAGGGACTGAGTGTAATGTAGCCAAGTTTGCTGATGATACAAAGATGGGAGGAAAAGCAATATGTGAGGAGGATATAAAAAAGCTACAAAAGGACATAGACAAACTAAGTGAGTGGGCAAAAATTTGGCAGATGGAGTATAATGTTGCAAAGTGTGAGGCCATGCATTTGGCAGAAAAAAAAATCAAAGAGCAAGTTATTATTTAAATGGAGAAAGGTTGCAAAGTGCTGCAGTACAGTGGGACCTGGGGGTACTTGTGCATTGAAACACAGAAGAATAGTATGCAGGTACAGCAAGTGATCAGGAAGGCCAATGGAATTTTGGCTTTTATTGAAAAGGGGATGGAGTATAAAAGCAGGGAAGTCTTGTTACAGCTGTACAGGGTATTGGTGAGGCCACACATGGAATACTGCGTGCAGTTTTGATTTCCAAATTTACAAAGGGATGTGCTTGCTTTGGAGGCAGTTCAGAGAAGGTTCACTCGGTTGATTCTGGGGATGAGGGGGTTGACATATGAGGAAAGGTTGAGTAGTTTGGGCCTCTACTCATTGGAATTCAGAAGAATGAGAGGTGATCTTATCGAAACGTATAAGATTATGAGGGGGCTTGACAAGGTGGATGCAGAGAGGATGTTTCCACTGCTGGGGGAGACTAGAACTAGAGGGCATGATCTTAGAATAAGGGGCCACCCATTTAGAACTGAAATGAGGAGAAATTTCTTCTCTCAGAGGGTTGTGAATCTGTGGAATTTGCAGTCTCAGAGAGCTGTGGAAGCTGGGACATTAAATACATTTAAGACAGAAATCGACAGTTTCTTAAATGATAAGGGTATAATGGGTTATGGGGAGCGGGCAGGGAGGTGGAGCTGAGTCCATGATCAGATCAGCCATGATCTTATTGAATGGCGGAGCAGGCTCGAGGGGCCATATGGCCTACTCCTGCTCCAATTTCTTATGTTCTTATGTTCTTATTGATCATGATCAAGAATTGAGGGACATGCTCGACTATGAGGTTACAGATTGTGGTGGCATAAAATTCTGCTGCTGCTGATGGCCCACAATGTCTCATGGATGCCCAGTTTTGAATTGCTAGATCTGCCCTTGTTCTGTTTCACTTAGAACAGTGGTAGAGTTACACTACATGATAGAGGGGTTCCTCACATTGAAAACTAGACTTTGTCTTCACAAATGCTGTGAAGTGGTAACTTCTGCAAATACTATTGTGGATAGATGTGTCTGTGAAATGTAGGTTACCCAACCCTCTTCTCAATCTTCCTTGCCGCCATGCTCCACCTCACAGTCAACAAGTTCCCCGCTGTAGTGGAACTAAACTACAGAACCAGTGGGAACCTGTTCAACCTCCGCCATCTCCAGGCCAGGACCAAGACCACCCAAACCTCTGTCGTTGAGCTACAGGACGACGCCCGTGCCTGCACACATACAAAGGCTGAACTCCAGGACATAGTCGATGTATTTACTGAAGCGTACGAAAGCATGGACCTTACGCTAAACATCAGCAAGACAAAGGTCCTCCACCAGCCTGTCCTTACCGCACAGCACTGTCGCCCAGTCATCAAGATCCATGGTGAGGCCCTGGACAATGTGGACCGCTTCCCATATCTTGGGAGCCTCCTATCAACAAGAGCAGGCATTGACGACGGGATCCAACATCGCCTCCAATTTTCCAGTGCAGCCTTCAGCCACCTGAGGAAAAGAGTGTTTGAAGACCAGGCCTTCAAAACTACCACCAAGCTCATGGTCTACAGGACTGTAGTGATACCCGCCCTCCTGTATGGCTCATAAACATGGACCATGTACAGTAGACACTTCAAGTCGCTGGAGAAATACCACCAACGAAGTCGCCGCAAGATCCTACAAATCCCCTGGGAGGACAAATGCACCAACATTAGCGTCCTCGACCAGGCAACATCCCCAGCATCGAAGCACTGACCACACTTGATCAGCTCCGCTGGGCAGGACATATAGTTCGCATGCCAGTCACGAGACTCCCAAAGCAAGCGCTCTACTCGGAACTCCTTCACGGCAAACGAGCCAAAGGTGGGCAGCGGAAACATTACAAGGACACCCTCAAAGCCTCCCTGATAAAGTGCAGCATCCCCACTGACACTGGGAGACCTTGGCCAAAGACCATCCTAAATGGAGAAAGCGCATCCGGGAGGGCGCTGAGCACCTCGAGTCTCGTCGCCGAGAGCGTGCAGAAATCAAGTGCAGGAAGCGGAAAGAACTCAAGGCAAACCAGTTCCACCCAGTCCTTCCTTCAATGACTATCTGCCCCACCTGTGACAGAGACTGTGGTTCTCGTCTTGGACTGTACAGCCACCTAAGAACTCATATTAAGAGTGGAAGTAAGCCTTCCTCGACTCTGAGGGACTGTCTATGATGGGTGGGGGCAATGTCAAGTAGGTTACTCCCTCATATTGGTTTTTTCACCAAATGGTGCAGGCCCAGTCTGGCAGCTGTATCCATCAGGACTTAGCCAGCACAGTCAGTTGTGGTGCTCCCGGACCACCCTTGATGATAGACATTGAAAAATCCATTTTTTGTCCTTGCTTCCCTCAGTATTTCTTCCCAGTGGTGTTCAATTGTTCAATTATTATCTGAATGGTGACAGATTAGGAAAAGGGGAGGTGCAACGAGACCTGGGTGCCATGGTACATCAGTCATTGAAGGTTGGCATGCAGGTACAGCAGGCGGTTAAGAAAGTAAATGGCATGTTGGCCTTCATAGCGAGGGGATTTGAGTACAGGGGCAGGGAGGTGTTAGTACAGTTGTACAGGGCCTTGGTGAGGCCACACCTGGAGTATTGTGTGCAGTTTTGGTCTCCTAACTTGAGGAAGGACATTCTTGCTATTGAGGGAGTGCAGCGAAGATTTACCAGACTGATTCCCGGGATGGTGGGACTGACATATCAAGAAAGACTGGATCAACTGGGCTTGTATTCACAGGAGTTCAGAAGAATGAGAGGGGATCTCATAGAAACATTTTAAATTCTGACGGGTTTAGACAGGTTAGATGCAGGAAGAATGTTCCCAATGCTGGGGAAGTCCAGAACCAGGGGTAACAGTCTAAGGATAAGGGGTAAGCCATTTAGGACCGAGGTGAGGAGAAACTTCTTAACCCAGAGAGTGGTGAACCTGTGGAATTTACCACAGAAAGTTGTTGAGGCCAATTCACTAAATATATTCAAAAAGGAGTTAGATGTAGTCCTTACTACGAGGGGGATCAAGGGGTATGGCGAGAAAGCAGGAATGGGGTACTGAAGTTGCATGTTCAGCCATGAACTCATTGAATGGCGGTGCAGTCTCGAAGGGCCAAATGGCCTACTCCTGCACCTATTTTCTATGTTTCTATGTTTCTGTGAGTACTAATTCATCAGTTTGTGGGAAGGATTTGATGGTAATCAGCAGGATGTTTCCTTAGTCTTGTTTGACCAATGTTGAGGACACCCAGGGCCACACAAACCCAACTGTATACCACTATTCCCTCAGGGATGATGATTAAGAAGTCTCGGACGTTAGCTGATAAATATGACTTTGTGAGTGCAATTATCATAAAATCATAGAATCATAGAAATTTACAGCATAGAGGGAGGCCATTTCGGTCCATCATGTACGTGCCGGCCGACCAACAGTTATCCAGCTTAATCCCACTTTCCAGCACTTGGTCCATAGCCCTATAGGTTACAGCACTTCTATGTTTCTATGTTTCTTTGTTTCTAAACCTCCCCCCAATTACTTTAAATCTCTGTCCCTTGGTTGTTGCCCCCTCTGCCAAGGGAAACAGGTCCTTCCTATCTACTCCATCCAGGCCCGTCATAATTTTATACACCTCAATCAGGTCTCCCCTTAACCTCCTCTGTTCCAATGAAAACAGTCCCAGCATCTCCAATCTTTCCTCATAGATAAAATTCTCCAGTCCAGGCAACATTCTCATAAATCTCCTCTGCACCCTTTCCAGTGCAATCACATATTTCCTGTAATGTGGTGACCAGAACGGCACACAGTACTCCAGCTGCAGCCTAACCAGTATTTTATACAGTTCAAGCATAACCTCCTTGCTCTTGTATTCCATGCCTCGACTAATAAAGGCAAGTATTCCATATGCCTTCTTAACCACCTTATCTACCTGACCTGCTACCTTCAGGGATCTGTGGACCTGCACTCCAAGGTTCCTTTGTTCCTCTACACTTTCCAGTGTTGTACCATTTAATGTGTATTCCCTTGCCTTGTTAGCCTTTCCCATATGCATTACCTCACACTTATCTAGATTGAATTCCATTTGCCATTGTTCTACCCACCTGACCAATACATTGATATCTTCCTGCAGTCCACAACTTTCTTCTTCATTATCAACCACACAGCCTACTTTAGTGTTTTCTGCAAAATTCTTAATCATACCCCCAACATTTAAGTCCAAGTCATTGATATATACCACAAAATGCAAGAGACCCAGTACTGAGCCCTGTGGAACCTCACTGGATACAGCCTTCCAATCACAAAAACACCCACCAACCATTTCCCTTTGCTTCCTGCCTCCGAGCCAATTTTGGATTCAACTTGCTACTGTGCCCTGGATCCCATGGGCTATAACTTTCATGACCAGGTCGTGAATTATGATAGGTTATTGCAGTCTGTGGCCCAGTTTTCCCAGCTTGGGCATCAGCCCCTAGATGTTAGTGAGGAGGACTTTGCAGGATCGACTTCTGCTGATCTGATACCTGGATCATTGTTCACAGGTCAATCTGACATTTCTCTTATAATAATGTTCTGCAACGATTGTTTATAACTGGGCAGCTTGCTAGACCATTTCATAGGGCATTAAGAGCAAGGTCGCCCATAAGCTGCACTGCCTCCTGCACGGACTGCCTCCCCCAGTTCACGGCCCATTCAAATTTTTGCGCATGTGCGGTATCTACAATGTAAAAGCCGGTGAATTGCCTGTATGGGACCTCTCTGATCATTGCGCGGTCCCGCGTCCGCACACCTAAGTGGGAACTCTGATTAAGAGTCAACCACATGTCATGGGACTGGGGACACTTGTAGCCTAGACCTGGAAGAGGTGGTCAGTTTCCTTTCCTGAAGGACATTAGTGAACCAGCTGGGTTTTTATGATAAGCTGGCAACTTTTCCTGATCATTGTTCCTGGTGCTAGTTCTGATTTATTGATTTTAATTTCATCCTTCTGGAGTGCTAGTCCAGTACCATATTTACTGCACTACCATGCCCACCATGGTACTAGTACTTTTACCTCAGTTTCCAGCCCTTTTAGTGCCAACCTCCAAGAGCACTAGCAGCAGAAGATATAACGACACGTGTGCTAAATATTGTACTTTGTTTTGTCTGATATTACAGTTTACATGGGTCGGTCATTTCCTGCTCTGTCGCTGGCAGTTTGGTGGAAACACTTCTGGCAAAGTTAGCTGGTGGACTAAGAACAGCTCAAAGAAATTCCTGACCATTATCAGATCAATACTTAAATGCTTGAACATTCGTAAGAAAGCAGGACCAGACAGTAAATATCAAAAAATACATAAGATATTTCATTATCATAGACAGTCCCTTGTATCGAGGATGACTTGCTTCCACACCAAAAAGGGATGAGTTCACAGGTGTTTCAATGAAGGACCTAATATTCCAGATCCCAAACTAAATCTTGAAGGGTGGAAGATGCCTGTGCGTGGATTGTTTTAACGTGTGGTGGCCGTTGCACACCAGCCACCACACGGGCTTGACAGAGCTAGGTCTTGGTCCAGTGGCAAGGATTACCCAAGACAACTAGAGCAGAAGTAATGGCTAGAAGTAATAGCTGAAATGATCTGTTGTTCATTGTAAATGCACTGCAAAATAGCTAGCATGTTTCTAATTTTCCAAATGTGCTCCTGGAAATCTTATACCTGCTGGCATAATGTGCTATCGGAAAAATACTGCAGTCTATTATATAGGAAGCAAATCAATACCATTTAACAAGTAAAGGCAATAAAACGTAAACCAGCACAGAATTACAAAAGGGCCTTCAAGCCTAGCAAATTTATTGGAACTCTTTGAGCGTATGAACAGCATTGGTGGATGAGAATAATGTGATGGTTGCTTTACTCTTGACTTTGAGAAGGCATGTGACAATGCCAGCAGTTCGAATTGGACAGCTGTGACCAGCAGGGTATCCCAGCAATTGGCTCTGGGGTCCCTGTTCTTCACAATTTATGTAAATGATCTTAATAGAAGTACTAAATGTAGAAATTGCTATTGCTGATTTTGTCATATGAACGATTAATGCGTTTGTACCCACTTTTGTCTCCACTTTTTAACAGAGGCATGAACTTGTTTAAAAAGAAAGTGTTAAGACCTCTGTTCAAATAGTTGACAGAGGAACTTGATATGAATGTTAAAGTGTTCATAGGTAAACATCACCGACAGCGATTTCTACCGCACTGAAAATGCGGTCGGAGGCTTCCCGCGGGCAGATGCCACCGACCGCAAATTTTTTAACGAAAATACCTGGTGGCCCCAGAGGTATGAAAACTTCTGAGCCTGGATGCACAGCAAGATGCAGAGGACCATGTATCCCATCAGCGCATGCGTTTCGTACGCATTAGTGGGATCACATGGCCAGACCCACCAATCAAAATGGAGTATTCCCATTGATAGTTATTGTGAGTTCCATATGATAACTATGAATGGGGATACCCCCAAAACACAGAAACACATTAAATAAAAAAAACACATTACATATTTACAATTAATTGAAATTGAATGTAATTAAATGTTTTAGATAAAAATGTATTTAAACATTTTTTTTTAATGGGGCTGAAATTGCAGTCGGAGGCCTCCTGCGGGCAATTGTCTCCGACCTGAAACATTTCTACGAATTTACCTGGTGGTCTGGGAGGAGCGTGCGATTCTGTTGGGGAGGCCTTCTCTTCCCCGCGCTGCGAAGCGTGCTCCGATCCTCCAGGTTCCCACGCAGAAGGTGCAGTCATGTGTGACTGCTCAGCCAATCAGGTACAGTATTCCACAGCTTTCTCATTAATAGCAATGAGAACTCCACATCTACGAGTTCTTATTGCTATTAATGAGAAAAAAAACAAACACACTAAACATATATAATAAAAAATAAAAAACACACCTCACATAATTAAAATTAATTGAAATTAAAGTTAATAAATATCTTAGAGAAAATTTTTCTTTCCAAGTTTAAAATTTTTTTTTAAATTATGGTTAGAAATAAATGTAATGTAGTGGGCAGGGTTTTTAAAAATAATGTGTTTTTTAATTTAATTTAATTATATTTTTGTATGTTTTTAAATTCTTACGCCTAACAGACACAAGAATTTTGAGGACATTTGTCAGGCAAGATATGGGTAAATACCGCAATCTTGCCCTTACAAATGTCCTCGTACCCGATATGCGTTGGATCTGTCAAATTCCAACTTGACAGATCAGAAAAGCCGGTTTTCAGTGCTTGCGCATTGTGTGTTGAAAACGGGCTTTTGCGATGCCTTCCCTGGTCCGTAGACAGTTTGTACGGACCCGGGGAGGCTGGGATTTCCAGCCCATTATGTTTTAACAGGGGTAAAAATAAACTTACCTTAATGAACAGGGTTTTTAATATAAAAATTAGTGATAACATTTTATTTTTCTATCTTTTAAAGTTCTTACACTGGTAAAAGCAAGCCTAACGCCTGAATCATAGAATTTGAAGGACATTCACTTGGCAGGAGATTGGATAATAGCCCACTCTCCGCCCGCAAAGGCCCTTGTCCTGGGGACGCGTGCGATCTGCCAAAAGAAATCTTGACAGATCGCAAGTTTCGGATTTAGGCGCATGCGCAGTGCACGGCTAAACCTGGAACTTGCACGGCCTCGTACGCGTCCGTAGGGGCCACGATTTCAGGTCCAATAAGAAGACCAAAGCCAATATCCTAGAAATTCATAAGTGTGTGGAAACGTGCATGGGGAGGGCAGTGTGCTGATTAAGAGCAATGTACACAGCATGTAAAATCCATTCTGGCTGCTTATTATAGTTATTCATGCATGCAGCCATTCTACAATGTCTACAATATTCATTGGCTACACACCTCCCGGGGGGTTATCAGGAGGCCATGATACTGCTTATAGGCAGCCAGCATCTCTTGAAGGAGAAGTGGATTCTGGCTGCAAGACCTGTTGTGCTACAACTTGCAATTGAAATGGTTGAAGCTGGGAGAGAACAGGCACCAAGGCTGGAGGTCTTAGTGCAGGAAGCGGCGAGGAGGCAGGACATCCTTTATTTATCAGGGGGCAGGAAAAACTCCAGGCATCTGATTATCAGGCAGTGGAAGGAAGTGCTGATTATGTCAATGTCAGGAACATTGTTCCAAGAACATGGGTGCAATGCAGGAAAATGTTTAATGATTTGACTAAAGATATCAAGATGAGAACACGATTGAAAAACTTTCTCCTCACAGTTGCACCACTCACAGCCTCATTAATTACAACACTTTCCGCACTCACAAGACTGCCCTCCCTCACTGCCCTGCTCTCTGCTCCAATCAGTACATCACACTTCACAAAATATTCTTCACCTCATCCTCACACACTCAACACTGTTACAAATTTCACACCCATAACTCACATCTCATGCAAAAACAATTCAACCATGTCAGCTATATTTCCCAATCACCTTGCAAGGTTCTCATTAACATATTTCCCTCTTTCTTGCAGGAGAAAGTGCCATATAACACCGGAAACAGGCTACCACCAGTGGGACACCAGCACATCGACACACCCTTTCCCCATTTTGAAAAGACTATGCTGGCAGTCATGGGAAGGGGAAGAATGGTGGCCGTGGCCACTGGCAATACTAGAGGATGGGCCTCAACGTAATCCTCATTCTCTTGTCTAACTTCTCATCCCCCCATACATTTTGTATGACAAGCTACAGATGCTTTCAACACGCATTTCTTTCTCTCCATTCTCCCTCACACCACATCCTAACACATGTCCTTTATTCATTTCAGCTCCTGTGAATGCCAATGCCACTCAGCCAGTGGAGGAAGAGTAGCATATTGTTCATGAAGATGCACCATCACTTGATCTGACTTTTACAACCACTTCTTAGAGGTTAGCTTAAGAGGAGGGATCAGCACATGGTGACTCACTGGGTACAAGTGTGCAGGAGTTAGGACAGGTGGATAGGACGCCACAGGTACCAGCTTACCAGAGATTGAGATCACATACTAGTTCTGCTGCAGAGGACTGAGATGCAGACTTGATGGGCCAGGTAACTGAAGAAGGCTAATGGACATATGCCAGGAAATTCTTGTTGCACTGTGCAGCCCCCGGAGAGCTTGTGGACAATGTCGTAGAATGTGGATTCCAACTCCAACTTGATGCAAGGCTTTACACAGAGTATGGAATGACTGGTCAGCTCCATCAGCAGCGCACCGGAACCCATCATGGTAGAGCATCTTATGGCAGATCTAACAACATCCATTGTAGCATGAATGCTGCCATGGAAGCTCAGATGGCTGCCATCTTGGCTTTGACGGCCACTGTTGTAAGGAGCTTCTAGGGCATTGCATCATTCCAACACTCTGTTCTCCAGCAGAGCACTTGAAGTACTAAG
This sequence comes from Pristiophorus japonicus, assembly GCF_044704955.1. Classification (NCBI taxonomy): domain Eukaryota; kingdom Metazoa; phylum Chordata; class Chondrichthyes; family Pristiophoridae; genus Pristiophorus; species Pristiophorus japonicus. Next base: position 321,707,627 of record NC_091978.1, on the reverse strand, counting down.
CCACCATCCAAGGAGTATGCCTTGACTCCATGGGAGAGGAACTTTCTGTCCTCTCTCAGGATGACAGCATGCCTGCTCCCCACCAGACACTCTGTCAGTGCCCTTGCTCAGTTTACTCAGGCTTCTTCTATACAGGCCAAGATGCTGCAGTCTGCAGCCAGATATTCTAAGCCAGAGCTGCACGAGGTTGTCTTCCAACACCATCTGAAGTGTCCTTAATGGAAGCTCAGCAGCCTTCCACCTCCCAAGCTCTGGTCACTGGGGGTAGGGAAAGGAATACGCAAGATAGGCACTAAGGGAATGCACAAGGGCGAATACTAATTTTTCTTGTAAATGATGGCATGATTTGTTAAATTTGTTTCTGCATCTGAATTTGGTGTTGCTATTTATCTTTGTAGTGAAGTGAGGGCAAGACGCATAAGTGAACAGTGAAGGAAAGAAATCTGATGGTGGTTGTAAAAGGAGGCAGTTCAGAGAAGGTTCACCAAGGTTGATTCCAGAGATGAGGGGTTTGACTTATGAGGAAAGGTTGAGTAGTTTGGGACTCATTGGAATTCAGAAGAATGAGAGGTGATCTTACCGAAACATATAAGATTATGAGGGGGCTTGACAAGGTGGATGCAGAGAGGGTGTTTCAGCTGATAGGGGAGACTAGAACTAGAGGGCATAATCTTAGAATAAGGGGTCGCCCATTCAAAACTGAGCTGAGGAAAAATTTCTTCTCTCAGAGGGTTGTAAATCTGTGGAAGAGCTGTGGAAGCTGGGACATTGAATAAATTTAAGACAGAAATAGACAGTTTCTTAAACGATAAGGGAATAAGGGGTATGGGGAGCGGACAGAGAAGTGGAGCTGAGTCCATGATCGGATCAGCCATGATCATATTAAATGGCAGAACAGGCTTGAGGGGCTGTATGGCCTTCTCCTGCTCCTATTTCTTATGTTCTTATGAGAGGGAATGATTGTGTGATTTGTTGAATAGAGAATGGGAGTGTTAACTTTGTTGAAGCATTCCTTGATAAGCTCGTCTCTGAGAGCTCGGCCAGATAGGAAATCTGGTTGATCGTTACCTCGACTCCTCCTCTTGCTCTTAGCCTTCGTCGTGTTTTTTCTCTTCTTCCTCCTGCTCGTCCTTCTTCCATTCCTGCTGCACTTGTTGCTTCTCAGGTGGAGGTAAGGGCTAATCCCTCATGATGGCAAAGTTGTGAAGCGTGCAGTAGATGAGGGACATCTGGATACCCATTTAGGGGTGTACTGCAAGATTTCTCCAGAACAGTCCAGACAGCGGGAGTTTTACTTTTGCATGATTGTTTGTTCGATGATGTTCCTCGTAGGAATTAGGCTTTTATTGTATGCCAGCTGTGCGCGGGTTCCTGACAGGAGACATTAGCCGTGTTCAGATAAGATAACCCTTGTTGCCCAATAACCAGCCTGTAACTTGGTCATCTGGTTTGAATAAAGGTGGCACAGAATGAAAGAATCATGATTGCTGCCAGGAAAATGGACCTGAATAATGCACTGCCTGTAGTAGCAAAACAATTGTACATTGAGGGATTGGAATCCTTTTCAATTGATAAATATTCCAGTCTAGTGATAGAGAGGACACAAGGCAATGTGCTGTAGTCAATGGCACCTTGCATAATGATGAGGCCCGCTATCCAGGAAGAACCTTATGCTCTTCGCTCTGTCAATAGGGAAGGAGATGTAAGTGTTCCTTCTGGTCTAGGAAACCTTGGAGACCACCGTGATACATTGGTGCGCTGTGAATTGTGAGATGTTTCTTAAGTTACCTGTTGCAGCCTGAATAGAGCCCATGGCATAGAAGTTGAGGGTAAGGTTGAACGTGATAGCCACCGGCAGTGCTGTTCTTGCCCTTGTTTGAAGCTGTAGTTGAGGCTGGAGTAGGTGACCTAGATCAGTAACAGCCTCCTTGATAAAGCGGAGGTGCTTCATACATTGCTGCTCAGTCACGTTGAGATATAAGAAGTATTACCTGAAGACATTCTGTAGATAAGGCTTCTTGTTGAGTTACCTCCTCCTTTTCCTTCTCCTCTTCTGTCAGCTTCTTCTGCTCTGTGGTGTCAAACCGTCACCAGAAGTAGTAAACAAGCAACTCACCTGTAATTACTGCATGTAATGACTTTAAAAAGTGCAAGTGAGGGGGCTTTCATGTGGTTAGCATATAGCAGGTAGAGGCGCTGGGGTGGTCCAAAATGGAAAAGAGGTCACTGAGATGAGCTTCCGACCATATATCTTCCACCTCCGTAACATTATGCCTGCCTCAGCTCATCTGTTGCTGAAACCTTCATCCATGCCTTTCTAATCTCTAGACTTGACTATTCCAATGCTCTCCTGGCCGGCCTCCCATCTTCCACCCTCCATAAATTTCAGCTCATTCAAAACTCTGCTGCTTGTACCCTATCTGGCACTATGTCCCACTCGCCCATGACCCCTGTTCTCCCAGTCCTCCAATGCCTCAAATTTATAATTCTCCACTTTATTTTTAAATCCCTCCATGGTTTCATCCCTCCCTGTAATCTCTTTCAGTACAACAACCACTGTGAACTCTTTTGTTCTCTGGCACAGGCCTCATGCATCCCCCTTCCTTTACCCTGCCATTGGTGGCCATGCCATCAGCTGCTTAGTCCCCTCATTCTGGAATTCCCTCCCTAAACACATCCCCTTCTCTACGTCCCTCTCCTCTTTTAAGACTCCCTTTAAAACCCACCTCTTTGATCAAACTTTTTCTCACCCTTTCTAGTATCTCTTTCTTTGCCTCTGTTATAGGCACGATATAAATTGTTGTTTTATGTTTGTGTGTGTAGCCAGTAGTATAACCTGGATCTTATAACTGAAGTAATATATATTCAATTCAGGATTTGGACAAGCAAGTTAAGTATGACCATGTTATTATCTGAGATTTATATTCATTCCTACAACACTGATTACACTGTAGCTACCGCTACTCCCCTATATTTGAGGAATTGGCATTTTATTGCATTGGCTTGGACAGAATTTCACACCAATCCCTAGTTAGTTAGCAGTATGTACAAATAAAGAAGAAGTAAATGGCGAATGCTAGAAATCTGGAACCAAGCAAAACACATTGGAAATAGACAGTTGGTTAGTCAGTATCTGTAAAGAGAAAGGACAGGTTAATGTTTTGGGTATATCCCTGAAAACTGATCTGCTATTTATTTTAAGCAGTATACACCACATTCCGTTTGATCTCTCCAAGAATCCTTTTTACTCCTCCCCCTTTCGTTTCCTTTCTTCTCGTTGTGTGTTATTGATTCTGTCAGCCCACCTGCTGTGTCAGTGCTTTTTAACCTGTTACTCAATATATCAGCCTCACTGCATTCACCATCTCTCAAATTCAACTACTGTAATAGATTCAAGATGGGAGGGGCGGGGAGGTGGGGGGGGGGATGTGGGGGTGGGGGGGGGGGAGGTGATGATGAAGGGGGCGGTGCTGAAAAGTCTTGTTTCAGTATGATGTTGATGAGCTTTTCATTGATTAATCACTAGTGGTCCTTCTGACTATAAATCAGAGTGGAATAAACTATTCCACACGATTACTATTGGATATATGTTCATCAAAGTATATCTAAAACTAACCTTAGCGACTGAATAGCATTAACAGCTATTCACCGCACTCATTCTAACCACATGCCTGCCTAGCATTGCCTCACACCTTGTTTTGCCCTGTGGGCAAGTAGGCATTTTGTGACAATAACAAACATAAGCTGTACAGGACTGTATTTGGGTAAAAAAAACTCTTTTGATTTTAACACAAGAGAAAATAATTAAAGGGCACTTCTAACTAGTAATGAAATTCTCTCCCTCATTTTGTTTGATATGAGGGTGCAATTTAGTGGTATCATTCATTGTTATTTGTCTTATGTTTTCAACACATTGAATGATGTTAGTAAAAGTTTTGTCTGGAGAATGCACCATTAAGACATAAAACAATGTAATGATGCTTTTAATGCAAGAACCTGCTCAGTGAGATTCATGCAGACAGGAAAGTAGTGCCAATGATGTCACATGATCACAGTTCACCAAATGTCATGAGCGAAGTTACTGATTTGCTGTTTACATGGAAAAAAATGGGTGAAATCATAAAATACAATCCCTAACACACTGGTTAAAAATCCTGGAATATCCCAAAAACTACTTTATAAAAATGGAATTATTTTGTCACCATAAACTAATAGACTAAATATAAAGTCAGAATTGCAGCATGGAGTCCCCAAAGTAATGTAAACCAGTCAACAAAAGTCAGCTTTTCTGGGCTTTTCCACTTTTTGTTCCCATGTTTTGAAAGTGTTGTTTTGTCTTGTATTACATGGCTTACAGTAAAATATTAAAACTGGACTGATTTGAATTATTCCAAGGGCTGCAATGTTGGGACTTGAAATGAAGCCCAACATCAATAGCAATGAGCTGGTCCTGGCTGACAAAGTAAAAGAAAAATAAACAGAGAGGGAACAATCCAAGTAAATGCCTCACATTATGACAGGAAGCATATAAAAAACCGTAAACTTTAATTTTAACTGAGAGTGAGGTGTAAGTGGATGGAAAGCCTCCAGCTCGCCAATGTGAGGTCCTGGTGGGGCCTCATTTAATTATACCAGGCCTCACTCCCACTCAAATTCAGCATCAATAATGCAATTAGAAGGAGAAAAGAGTAGAATTCAGGTGAGTGTGGCAGGAGGCTATAGCGTGGACCTGTGGGAACAGGCCCCAGCAGTCACATGGGTGGAAGGAGTGGCGGGGTAGGTGATCGTGGTCGACGAACAGAGGTCCACGGGTATAAGACCAGTACATATTTTGTAATTCTTACTTTTTCGGCCCTCTTCTGGGTCTGCTGCTCCTCCTGGTGAGGTGGCACCGGGCACCAAATACAGCCAGCGAGAATTAAAATATAGTCAGAGTCTGAACGATGCCATCAATTTCAATGAGGCCCTCGTTTGCTAGGTGTGAGGGGCTCAGTGTCTGGCCATTATTCATCGATTAAAATGGTGCAGGAAATGAGCCCTGTGAGGATCAGGTGAGTAGGTCATTTTAACCCCCCGCACAGCCTGTTCCTGTTGGAGGTGGGGTCAGGATGTGGGGGGTGAGGTGTGGGAGGGGTTAATATTAGAACTTTATATACAGAAAGCAGTACAAAATATAATTTTGGGCCCAAGTTTCCACACGATAAAAAACAGGCGCCCCTCCGAGCTGGGCGCCCGTTTTTCGCGCCTAAAACGGCGCCGGAAAAAAACTCGCGTTTCTGGAGCGTTCTGCAGCTCCTTGTCTGCCTGGCGCGGCGCCCAGGGGGGGCGGAGCCTACACTCGCGCCGATTTTGTAAGTGGGAGGGGGCGGGTACTATTTAAATTAGTTTTTTTCATGCTGGCAACGCTGCGCGTTCGCGTTGGAGCGTTCGCACACGCGCAGTGTGAAGGAAACATTGGCATTCAGCCATTTTTGTAGTTCTTTGTAGCTGTTTAGTTTTTGAACATTTTTTAATAAAAGCACATTGCCATCAGCACATCAGCACTGAGAAGGCTGCAGGAAGCCTCAGAAAGTTGAGGCAGACGTTTCCCGACGACCTCCCCCTTTTGCTGTCGGGAAATGGCTCCTCAATTTCTGAGGCTTCCTGCAGCCTTCAGTCTCCCTCCCTCCCTCCCTCCCTCCCGCCATCTGGAACGGCTTCCTCCCCACCTCCCCCCCCCCCCCCCGCTGCGTTCGGTCGGTCAGGCCCACACTCCCCCCCGCCTCCCCCCGCTCGCCCGCCCGGAACGGCTCCCCCACCCCCCCCTGCGTTCGGTCGCTCGCCCGCCGTCTGGAACGGCTTCCCCCCCCCCTGCGTTCGGTTGGTCGGTTGGGTCCCTCCCCGCCGTCTGGAACGGCTTCCTCCCCTGCGTTCTGTCGGCGGTCGGTTCCCTCCCTCCCTCCCTCCCTCCCGCCGTCTGGACAGCTTCCTCCCCCCACCGCGTTCGGTCGGTGGTCGGTTCCCTCCCTCCCTCCGTCTGGAACGGCTTCCTCCCTTCCCCCCACCCCCCCGCGTTCGGTCGCCGGTCAGTTCCCTCCCTCCCTCCGTCTGGAACGGCTTCCTCCCTTCACCCCCCCCCCGCGTTCGGTCGGTCGGTTCCCTCCCTCCCTCCCGCCGTCTGGAATGGCTTCCTCCCCCCGCCCCCCTCCCCCCCCCCCCCCCCCGCGTTCGGGAACGGCTTCCTCGTTTTGTGAGGCTTGCTGCAGCATTCTCCCTGGCTGAAGCACTTTCACACAGGTAGGAAGATGGTTTATTTAATCTTTTCTTTGCTTATAAATTTTTATTCAGGTTGGATTTATTTGTATAATATTTGTAGAAGTATAAATAAGGATTTATTGTCGAATTTAATTACTTCCCTTCCCCCCCCCACTCCCCCCCACCTCGATCTGGACACCTAATTTGTAACCTGCGCCTGATTTTTTAATGTGTAGAACAGGTTTTTTCAGTTCTACAAAAATCTTCACTTGCTCCATTCTAGTTAGTTTGGAGTACATTTTCACTGTGGAAACTTTCAAATCAGGCGTCAGTGGCCGGACACGCCCCCTTTTGAAGAAAAAATTCTGTTCCAAAGTAGAACTGTTCTACCTGACTAGAACTGCAGAAAAAAAAATGTGGAGAATTGCGATTTCTAAGATAGTCCGTTCTCCACCAGTTGCTCCTAAAAATCAGGTGCAAATCATGTGGAAACTTGGGCCCATAATCACTGAAGAATAACAAGGAATTCGGGACAATAGCCTAGAAATTTGATGGTGGCGCGCCCGACTTTAATGTGCAAAACAGGCACCTAAGCATTTAATATCGTGGACAGAGCAAATACACCAGAACGACGTTGCCTGCCATTTTGAATCAGGCTGCTCTGTAGACTTGGCACTAACAGGCAGGAAGGATGCTTCCGCAATGCTATTTAAAGGGTTTACCGCTCATCATCATAGGCAGTCCCTCGAAATCGAGGAAGACTTGCTTCCACTCTAAAAGTGAGTTCTCAGATGGCTGTACAGTCCAATGCAGAAATTACAGTCTCTGTCACAGTTGAGGCACACAGTGGTTGAAGGAAAGGTTGGGTGAGGAGTCTGGTTTACTGCACGCTCCTTCCGCTGTCTGTTCTTTACTTCCGCAGGCTCTTGGTGACGAAACTCGAGGTGCTCAGTGCCCTCACGGATGCTCTTCCTCCACTTTGGGCAGTCTTGCTCCAGGGATTCCCAAGTGCCAGTGGGGATGTTGCTCTTTAACAAGGAGGCTTTGAGGGTGTCCTTGTAGCATTTCCCTGCCCACCTGGGGCTTGTTTGCCGTGTCGGAGCTCCGAGTAGAGCACTTGCTTAGGGAGTCTCATGTCGGGCATGCGGATGATGTGGCCCACCCAACGGAGCTGGTCGAGCATGGTAAGTGCTTCAATGCTGGGGATGTTGGCCTGAGCGAGAACACTGATGTTGGTGCATCTATCCTCTCAGTGGATTTGCAGGATAGAAATATAGAAACATAGAAAATAGGTGCAGGAGGAGGCCATTCAGCCCTTCAAGCCTGCACTGCCATTCAATATGATCGTGGCTGATCATGCAACTTTAGTACCCCATTCTGCTTTCTCTCCATACCCCTTGATCCCTTTAGCCATAAGGGCCACATCTAACTCCCTTTTGAATATGTCTAACGAACTGGCCTCAACAACTTTCTGTGGTAGAAAATTCTACAGGTTCACAATTCTCTAAGTGAAGAAGTTTCTCCTCATCTCAGTCCTAAATGGCTTACCCCTTATCCTTAGACTGTGACCCCTGGTTCTGGACTTCCCCAACATCAGGAACATTCTTCCTGCATCTAACCTGTCCAATTCCGTCAGAATTTTCTATGTATCTATGAGATCCCCTCTCATTCTTCTCAATTCCAGTGAATATAAGCCGAGTCGATCCAGTCTTTTTTCATATGTCAGTCCTGCCATCCCAGAATCAGTCTGGTGAACCTTCGCTGCACTCCCTCAATAGCAAGAATGTCCTTCCTCAGATTAGGAGACCAAAACTGCACACAATATTCAAGGTGTGGCCTCACCAAGGCCCTGTACAACTGCAGTAAGACCACCCTGCTCCTACACTCAAATCCTCTCGCTATGAAGGCCAATATGCCATTTGCCTTCTTCACCGCCTGTTGTACCTGCATGCCAACTTTCAGTGACTAATGTACCATGACACCCAGGTCTCGTTGCACCTCCCCTTTTCCTGTCACCATTCAGATAATATTCTGGCTTCCTGTTTTTTCCACCAAAGTGGATAACCTCACATTTATCTACATTATACTGCATCTGCCATGCATTTGCCCACTCACCTAACCTGTCCAATGTCATTCTGCAGCCTCTTAGCATCCTCCTCACAGCTCACACTGCCACCCAGCTTAGTGTCATCTGCAAACTTGGAGATATTACATTCAATTCCTTCATCGAAATTATTAATGTATATTGTAGATAGCTGGGGTCCCAGCACTGAACCTTGCGGTACCCCACTAGTTGGTGCCTGCATTCTGAAAAGGACCCGTTTATTCCTCGTCTTTGCTTCCTGTCTGCCAACCAGTTCTCTATCCATGTCAGTACATTACCCCCAATACCATGTGCTTTAATTTAGCACACTATTCTCTTGTGAGGGACCTTGTCAAAAGCCTTTTGAAAGTCCAAATACACCACATCCACTGGTTCTCCCTTATCCACTCTACTAGTTACATCTTCAAAAAATTCTAGAAGATTTGTCAAGCACGATTTCCCTTTCATAAATCCGTGCTGACTTGGATCGATCCTGTCACTGCTTTCCAAATGCGCTGCGATTAAGTCTTTAATAATTGATTCCAACATTTTCCCCACTATCGATGTCAGGCTAACTGGTCTATAATTCCTTGTTTTCTTTCTCCCTCCTTTTTAAAAAAGTGGCGTTACATTTGCTACCCTCCAATCCATAGGAACTGATCCAGAGTCTATAGAATGTTGGAAAATGACCACCAATGCATCCACTATTTCGAGGGCCAATTCCTTAAGTATTCTGGGATGCAGACTATCAGGCCCTGGGGATTTATCGGCCTTCAATCTCAGCAATTTCCCTACCCCAATTTCCTGACTAATAAGGATTTCCTTCAGTTCCTCCTTATTGCTAGACCCTCGGTCCCCTTGTATTTCTGGAAGGTTATTTGTGTCTTCCTTAGTGAAGACAGAACCAAAGTATTTGTTCAATTGGTCTGCCATTTCTTTGTTACCCATTATAAATTCACCTGATTCTGACTGCAAGGGACCTACATTTGTCTTCACTAATCTTTTTCTCTTCACATATCTATCGAAGCTTTTGCAGTCAGTTGTTATGTTCCCTGCAAGCCTACTCAAGAATAAAAAAGGGAAGGTGGCTCAACCGTGGCTAACAAGGGAAATTAGGGAAAGTGTTAAATCCAAGGAAGAGGCATATAAATTGGCCAGAAAAAGCAGCAACCAGAGGACTGGGAGAAATTTAGAATTCAGCAGAGTAGGACTAAAGGTTTAATTAGGAGGGGGAAAATAGAGTATGAGAGTAAGCTTGCAGGGAACATAAAAACTGACTGGAAAAGCTTCTATAGATATGTGAAGAGAAAACGATTAGTGAAGACTAATGTCGGTCCCTTGCAGTCAGAATCAAGTGAATTAATAATGGGGAACAAGAAAATGGCAGACCAATTGAAAAAATACTTTGGTTCTGTCTTCACTAAGGAAGACACGAATAACGTCCCAAAAATACTAGGGGTCCGAGGTTCTAGCGAGAAGGGGGAACTGAGGGAAATCCTTATCAGTCAGAAAATGGTGTTAGGGAAATTGAAGGGACTGAAGACTGATAAATCCCCAGGGCCTGATAGTCTGCATCCCAGAGTATTTAAGGAAGTGGCCCTAGAAATAGTAGATGCATTGGTGGTCATTTTCCAACAATCCATGGACTCTGGATCAGTTCCTATGGATTGGAGGGTAATTAATGTAACCCCACTTTTTAAAAAAGGGGAGAGAAAGAAAATGGGGAATTATAGACCTGTTAGCCTGACATCGGTGGTGGGGAAAATGCTGGAATCAATTATTAAAGATGTAATAGCAGAGCATTTGGAAAGCAGTGACAGGAGTGGTCCAAGTCAGCATGGATTTATGAAAGGGAAATCATGCTTGACAAACCTTCTAGAATTTTTTGAGGATGTAACTAGTAGAGTGGACAAAGGAGAACCAGTGGATGTGGTGTATTTTGGACTTTCAAAAGGCTTTTGACAAGGTCCCACGTAAGAGATTAGTGTGCAAAATTAAGGCACATGGTATTGGGGGTAATGTATTGACGTGGATAGCGAACTGGTTAGCAGACAGGAAGCAAAGAGTGGGAATAAACGGGTCCTTTTCAGAATGGCAGGCAGTGACTCGTGGGGTGCCGCAGGGTTCAGTGCTGGGACCCCAGCTTTTTACAATATACATTAATGATTTAGATGAATGAATTGAATGTAACATCTCCAAGTTTGCAGATGACAATAAGCTCGGTGGCAGTGCGAGCTGCGTGGATGATGCTAGGAGGCTGCAAGGGGACTTGGACAGATTAAATGAATGGACAAATGCATGGCACCAAAGAGGTTATGTTTTTGCCACCAAAGAGGTTATCCACTTTGGTGGCAAAAACAGGAAGGCGAATTATTATCTGAATGGTGACAAGTTATTAAAAGGGGAGGTGCAACGAGACATGGGTATCATGGTACATCAGTCATTGAAGGTTGGCATGCAGGTACAGCAGGCGGTAAAGAAAGCTAATCGCATGCTAGCCTTCATAGCGAGGTGATTTGAGTATAGGAGCAGGGAGATCCTACTGCAGTTGTGCAGGGCCTTGATGAGACCACATTTTGAATATTGTGTGCAGTTTTGGTCTCCTAATCTGAGGAAGGACATTCTTGCTATTGAGGGAGTGCAGCGAAGGTTCACCAGACTGATTCCCGGGATGGCAAGACTGACATATGAAGAAAGATTGGATCAACTAGGCTTATATTCACTGAAATTTAGAAGAATGAGAGGGGATCTCACAGAAACATATAAAATTCTGATGGGATTGGACAGGTTAGATGCAGGAAGAATGTTCCGGATGTTGGGGAAGTCAAGAACCGGGGTCACAGTCTAAGGATAAGGGGTGAGCTATTTGGGACCGAGATGAGGAGAAACTTCTTCACTCAGAGAATTGTGAACCTGTAGAATTCTCTACCACAGAAAGTTATTGAGGCTAGTTTGTTAGATATATTCAAAATGGAGTTAGATGTAGCCCTTATGGCTAAAGGGATCAAGGGGTATGGAGAGAAAGCAGGAATGGGGTAATGAGGTGAATGATCAGCCACGATCCTATTAAATGGTGGTGCAGGCTCGAAGGGCCGAATGGCCTACTCCTGCACCTATTTTCTATGCTTCTATCTAACTTGATTATATGCTCAACCCTGTGGTGGGACTTGAACCCACAATCCTTCTGACTTAGATGTAAAAGTGTTATTGAACAAACAAACTACATCTAATCACTTCTTGAAGCAAATCATAAGAATATAAGGAATAGGAGCAGGAATAGGCATTCAGCCACTCGAGCCTGCTCTACCATTCAACAACATCATGTCTGATCTTCTACCTCAACTCCACTTTCCTGCTCTATCCCTATATCCCTTGATTCCTTTAATATCCCTAAATCTATCCATCTCTGTCTTGAATATACTCAAAGACTGAGCCTCCGCAGCCCTCTGGGTTAGAGAATTCCAAAGATTCGTTCCTCATCTCAGTCCTAAATGGCCGACCCCTTCATCTGAGACTGTGACCCCGGTTCTAGATTCCAGGAGAAATATCCTCCCTGCATCTATCCTGTAAGCCTTGTAAGAATGTTGTATGTTTCAATGAGATCCTTCCCTTATTTAACATTTGGCGTCCTTAAATTATTCAAAATTGATTTGCCCTGAAATTCTGTGGGAATTCACCTGGTATGACAAATTCTCCACTATGACGTCAGCTGAAGACCGGCAAAACCCTCAGAGAAGTGACATAATCTTCCAGGTTCAGTTATTTACATTGTTTTCCTGGAATGGGGAGGGTTCTGTCAGTCTTGCACCACAAGTCACAGCAGGAGAGCAGGAGAAACCCTGCATCATTTCAGGACCAATGTTTGAATTGACTATAGTGGCACATTTGAGCTTCACACCTTATTTTGATTCCACCATTGTATGTCGCTGTGCCTGAGTCTATCCTTTGACCAAGGGAGCGGGTAGGAAATGTTTTCCCTGGTGTCTGCCAGTGCTGCTCTCTATTCACTGGGAAATAGTTGTATAACAGCAAAACCGAGCGACTCATATCCTGATGTGCCCTACCCCTACAGAGGGAACATGCCTCATCTTCATTAGCTTCCTCCCTCTCACGGCCTATCTAAGACTATAATTTCTTGGGGGTGGGGAGAGGAAATTTTTAGCCATGAGCTTGCTCATCACCAATGTTCCTAAAGGCTTAGCAGCTCCTCCATCCTCGTCAGAGTCAAAACACAATGGAAGAGACAGTCTCAGCTGTAATTATAAGCCCAGATAAAAAAACAAACACTACCCCTGAAAGCTATCTTTGATTTCTTCCTTGGCAATAATTAACTTTGAGAAAAGTAAACCATCTTTTGTCCTTAAAAAAATAAACATATGCTAGCAAGCTGCAGACTTCTCCTGCACCGTAAGCAGTTATGCTAAACTGGCCAAGTCAGAGAACTTGGTTCCATTACCCGCAGGCATGTTATCCGCACAGCTGCTTTAGGCTTCAAACAGTGGTTTGGGATTGAAATGGACACATTTTATATTTGGCCCTAAAGCTGCCTCAATTAAAACCTGATGTATTGACTTCAAAACTGACATCATAAAATGGAAGAACTTGTATTTATATAGCATGTTTTCACAAATCCAGGAATTTTCACAAAGACTTTTCACAACCCATTAATTATTTTGTTATTGGTCTGTCGGCATAGAGACCAAGGTGTAGAGTGAAAATTTGGGCTACATAGCGCCCAATGTTTTGGCACCACAGCTGCCGTTTTGGGAAGAAAATGGCATTTGCACATGCACACATCTGGTGCATGCCGTGCTGTGCCAGACACCATCTTGGTGAGGTCATTAGCGTCGGCGCTGGGAGCATGCACCAGAAGTATGTAGAATAGACTGATCGTGATATCAGTCAACCCGCAACACTGATTTGACGCCAGCGCTGCCACTGTCATCCTCAACTGGAGCTAATGCCCTGTGTTAAGCTCGCACAGCAGCAGCAAGGACCCCCGACCAGCGATATTTAAAGGGATCAGTAACCACTCTAAAGTCAGTTACTGATTGATTTCGATTGGCTCTGCATGAGTTTGTAGAAGTGTTTGGAGCTTTTTAGAGTTGTTTAACGTTGGTGAGGTGACAGGGAGTGGTGCTGTAAGTGGAAATGGCCTTGGTTCTGACCTCAAGGGTTCTGGTCAGTCCACTTGCTCCCAATCATGGGTGATCTGTCATCCCCTTGGCCTGCAGCATGACAGGGAGATGGAGCAGAGGCAGCGAAGCAGAGGACAAGCTGCTCGAAGAGGGAGGAGGAGGAGTGGGAAAAGGGCTCTTAGTAGGAGGCCTAAACCACATGGTGCGAGTTAGGACATGGGCAACAGAGTTTTGGATGAGCTCAAGTTTATGGAGAGTGGAAGATGGGAGGCCATTAGATTAGTCAAGTCTAGAGGCAAACTTGCGCACCAGTATGTCTGTGTGTGCATGTATTTTGGGTGTAAAATGGAGTCTTATCAATAAACAATGCAAGTTGCAGAGGTTCAAGCTTTTAGTTCATGCTACTTTGCAAGCACTCACAGCTGGTTTGATCCTGTTTTCTGTTTGTATACTTAAATAAACCCCCTAGATTACCAATTTAACAGACAGACAGGATGCAGTGATCTCAAAGCAAACTTAAAGCAACATTACAAATATGTTGGACATTGCAGTGAGGGGTAGGGGAGTAAGAGAAGGGAGACTAATTACTATTTTAGGAGGGAAAGGATTTAATGGAGGCAAGTGCTCGTTTTACTTTGATGTACCAAAGTATGATGTCACATGGAATCAATGACAATTTAGCAATGCTGTGAGGTTTTCATTTTGTAAACAGAGGCCAGAAACTTCCTTGGAGCTGCCCCCACTCCACTGCTTAAACTCAGCCAAACCTCCAGCGTAGTTACAACAGTGGAGATGGAGCACATCCCAAGAGATTATCTTCCAATGTCTTCCTTATGTGAACTATGTCAAAGCATTATACTCATTAGAAGCATACAAATCATAATACAAAAAATTAAATATATTATTTGAATATTTATGGTGTGGTTACGAATTAAATCAATTGTCCCTAACGATGAGGATTGGACACCTCTTACACATTCAGCACGATTTTCCTTTCTAATGAGGTCAAGGCCCAGAGCTGTTCGAGGTCACCCACCACGGCCTTCTGAGCTGTCCTCAATGGAAACTCAGCAGCCTTCCACCTCCCATGCTATAGCAGCACCAGGATAGGGAAACAAACACACAAGACAGCCAGTAAAGGTTTGTACAAGGGTAATCATTAATGATTGCTGTTAATGATTATATGCATATTAATTAGAATTATTAAGAGTAAATGTTTTTTTTCTGGATTTGATATTGGTGTTAATAGTTGTTAAGAAATGAGGGAAACACCCATAAGTCTGAACTGAAAGAAGGCAATCGTGGATGGTCGTAATAAGAACAGTGGTGATAAAGGTTGCGTGACTGTTGGCATTGGGGATGGGAGGGATGGTTCTCTCTGAGATGAGCTGCTCCCTAAAAACTCTGGCAGCTAGGGGCACTGGTGGTCAACGCTCCACATGCTCCTTCTCCACTTGGTACTGCTCTTCCTTCTGCTCCTCCTTCTCCCCCATCTCCCATGCACTTCTTGCTGTCCAGGTGGTGAATGTAGCATGCAGCACATGACCAAAATATCTGGATAGACAGTCAGGGCTATACTGCAAAGCTCTTCCCGAACAGTCCAGACAGTGAAAGCATTGCTGGAGCATCCTGACGGCCTGCTTGTTGATATTTGACCGGGTAAAGACAGCAGATTTCCTTCCCTAAAGGACATTAGTGAACCAGATGGGTTTTTACAACAATCCAGGAGTTTCATGGTCACCATTATTGATACTAGCTTTTTTATTCCCACACTATTCAATTAACTGAATTTAAATTCCCCAGCTGCCGTGGTGGGATTTGAACTCATGTCTCCATGATCATTAGTCCAGGCCTGTGGATTACTAGCCCAGTAACATAACCACTATGTTACCATACCACCAAAATATTGCTGGTGAGGGAGCCTTCCTGCCAGTAGCGCTGTGGAAGCTTAGCACGTGGCGAATGAAGTGCTGAGTTAGTCGAAAATGAAAATAGATCCTGCAAGATATCTGAATGAATTGTTCCCTCTTTATATGTTCCCAACGTGTACTTTTGACATCAGCTCAACCAACTTCACCAATACGGTGGGCAGTGTACTTCCGACCGGAAATGTGCGCGCACTTCCTACCGGCCATATTTGGACATCAGTAGGCCGGTTAGCGCCTGAAAAACAGTACTACGTGATCGAATTTCTAGGACAATATTTTTTGAACCAACAAGAGAACAGGCCATATTCAATTTAGTGATGAGGAACAAACCAGCATTTATTAACAATCTGATGGTAAGGGTGCACCTTGCAAATAATAATATGATTGAATTTGATATTAGGTTTGAAAGAGAGAGGGGAGAGTCACAAATTTCAATGAGACAAATTTTGAACAGATGAAAAATAAATTGACCACAGTAGACGGGGCTGAATTTGTCATATATGTACATGCTGTTTGTAGTCACCAGATGGTGTCATTGTTGGAGGCCACTGAGCAGCACGCACATGGTGCTGCTCTGGTATAAAAGGCCAGCCATTTTGTGAGGCAGGCACTTTGGGCCTAAATAAAGCAGTTGCTTAGTTAAACAGTACTCAGTTTAAACCTTTATTGCATACATAACATTTGGCGACGAGAATACAAGAACCTTTGTTTGCAAAATGAACACAATTGGATTTTTAGAGCGATTCATGGAGGGAGAAGATACGGCAGACTTTGTGAGCCGTTTCAAACCAGAACTGCGCGGCCAACAAAATGAAGGGGGTCGACGATGCAGGTCGGCGCCGGACCGTGTTCCTCACGGTGTGCGGTTCAAAGATTTACGGTCTGATAAAGAATCTACTCATGCCTAGTGATCCAACAGAGAAAACATACGAGGAGTTGTGTACATTGGTACGGGAGCACCTCAAGCCAGACGACGGCATCATCATCTCGAGATACAGGTTTTATACACACGTTCGATCGGAGGGCCAGAGTGTGGCGGAATTCGTTGCCGACCTGAGTGGTCTAGCGGGACTTTGCATGTTCGGGATGGTGTTGGCAGACAAGCTGCAGGACGTCTTTTTATCGGTATCAATCATGAGGTGATCCTGCGCAAACTTCTGGCAGTGGAGGAGTTGGATTTAAAAAGGGCCATCCAGATCGCTCAATCATGTATGACGATGGACAGGAGTTTAAAGCAAATATCGGTGAAGAACCGAACCTTGGCAAGTACTGTAAATGCGGTTGGTTCGGCGTTCGGCAGAGCGGCACATGGCAGGGCCTATCCGGCTGCGTTCGTAAAACCTGTGGCTGCCCAAAGTTCGCCAGCTGGAATGTATCTGACTTCTCCGTGTAGGCGTTGTGGGGGAAATCATCGGCACCAGCAGTGCGGATTTAAGCAATATAGTTGCAAAGGCTGTCTGAGAGTGGGGCATCTCCAGCGCAAGTGTCCGCAGATGAGCAAACGAGCTGCGACACACCACGTGGAGGATGAGAGTCAGACTAGCGCCGATCTGGATACACAATCCGAGATGCCAGAGGAGGAAGTATATGGACTGTACTCTTTCATAACCAAGAGTAAACCAATTTTGATTAATGTGAAGTTTAACGGGATACCGGTATCGATGGAACTGGACACGGGGGCGAGTCAATCGATCATGAATGAGAGGGCATTTAATAAGCTGTGGGATACTAAGACTGTGAGGCCCAGGCTGAGCCCTGATAACGCCAAGCTGCACACATACACCAAAGAACTGATAAAGGCGATTTGCAGTGCACAAATTAATGTGTCGGATAATGGTGCGGTTCACGAGTTACCACTGTGGATTGTTCCAGGCAATGGCCCAACACTGTTCGACAGGAGCTAATTGGAAAAAAATCAGATGCGACTAGAACGACATAAAGGCGTTGTCGTTGGAGGAAAATACATGTGCCCAAGTATTGAGCAAGTTCCCCTCGCTGTTCGAACTGGGTATCGGCAACTTCACGGGAGCCAAGGTGCAGATCCACGTGGACTCAGATGCAAGACCCGTCCATCTTAAAGCTCGGGCAGTGCTGTATATGATGAGGGAAAAGGTCGAAATTGAACTGTACAGACTCCAGCGTGAAGGGATCATATCACCACTTGAATTTAATGAATGGGCCAGCCCCATTGTTCCTGTGCTGAAAAGTGATGGTACAGTCAGAATCTGTGGGGACTACAAAGCTACGATCAACAGGGTTTCGAAACAAGATCAGTACCCGTTACCGAAGGCTGATGATTTGTTTGCGATGCTAGCCGAAGGGAAGTCGTTCACAAAACTGGACTTGACGTCGGCCTATATGATGCAGGAATTGGTCAAGATGTCGACGAGACTTATGTGCATTAACACGCACAAAGGACTATTTATTTACCACAGGTGCCCGTTTGGAATTCGCTCAGCTGCAATATTCGAGAGGAATATGGAAAGTCCATTGAAGTCCGTTCCCAGAACCGTCGTGTTCAAAGATGACATCCTGATCACTGGTCGTGGCTCCAAGGAACATCTGAACAACCTGGAAGAGGTTCTACTGCGTTTGGACAGAGTGGGACTCAAACGTAAATGTTCGAAGTGCGTCTTCATGGCACCGGAGGTCGAATTCCTCGGGAGGAAAATCACCACTGATGGCATCACACCTACTGACGTGAAAACCAAAGCCATCAAGAATGCACCCAAGCCGCAGAACGCGACAGAGCTGCTTTCGTTCCTGGGTCTACTCAACTACTTTGGTAACTTCCTACCTAAAATTGAGCACCTTACTTGAACCACTGCAAATGCTATTGAGAAAAGGCAACAACTGGGTGTGGGGCACATTGCAAGACCAAGCTTTCAAGAAAGTCGCCAATCTGCTTTGCTCGAACAAGCTGCTGGTACATTATGACCCATGTAAATGTTTAGTTTTGGCCTGTGACGCATCGTCATATGGAATTGGTTGCGTGTTACAACAAACCAATGAGTCGGGGAAACTTCAACCTGTCATGTATGCATTCAAAAGTTTGTCTAAAGCAGAAAGAGCCTACAGTATGGTAAAAAAAAGAAGCTTTAGCGTGTGTGTATGGTGTTAAAAAGATGCATCAATATCTGTTCGGTCTGAGGTACGAATTAGAGACCGATCACAAGCCACTCATTTTGTTGTTTTCTGAGAGCAAAGGTATCAATACCAATGCTTCATCCCGCATCCAAAGGTGAGCGCTGACATTATCTGCCTATGATTATGTCATTCGCTACAGACCTGGTACAGAGAATTGTGCCAATGCTTTGAGCTGGTTGCCGTTGCCCACACCGGAGGTGGAAACGCCACAACCGGCAGATGTTGCCTGATAGTTGGTTCCATAAGTGTGCTAATGGATCTGCCCATCCCTTCCATGCTGGAAAGGATAGTCTCCATACTCTGCGCAAAGGCCTGTGCGAGTTTGATCCTGATCTCTTTCATGCTGCTTAACATTGCATTCAGGCTTCCTGGCAGGCCTGTCAATGCAACAAGTATTTCAATGTGCATACCCATTAGTGTTCTTCTATAGACCGCCCCATCTAAGTCCTCATCTGAGTCCAGTGCAACCTTGCCCTCCGGGGAGCTAGCATTTGCACTACCTTTTCCCTCTCCACTTGCTGCAGCCCACTTGTGCCCAGTGTCTCACCACTTTCTAATCCCACCTCTAAATTACCTTCTAAACTTCGCAGAGTGCCAGTATCTGAGCTGATGGATGCAAGTGTCAGTGATGGTGTTTGTTCTTCATCATCACTTTCCTCTTCTTCTTCCACTGGCTGGCCAGGTTGGATTTCTGAAATGAGAAAGGCACAAGTGTAGGGTCGTGATGAGGGGAGTGGCGAGGCGGGTGGGGGAAGCAAGTGTTGCATCCTTACACCATCTGCAGCTTGTAAATCAGAAGAGATTGTGGGATGAAGGGGAAGTGGGATGTGAGAAGGAGGATTAGGTTTGAGGATACCAATTGATTCAGCACCACCACTGGCCATGGGCTCAGCAATGTGTCTCCCAATAGTGGCCAGCACCATGTTCTCCATTGGGGGAGTAAGGACATGCAGCCGGGCCCGTCCCCTGCCGATTCGCTCCTGCTGCCTCCAGTCTTGCGGGAACTTGTCCTGCAAAAGAGAGGAAAGTGTATCAGTGAGTGTGGTTCAATGTGTTTGGCTAATGTGGCTATCATGATTGAATAGTTGGCAGTGTGTGCAATCTGTGAGAGTGAGTGTGAGACGTTGAACTGTGTTAAGTGTGTGAGGGCGAGCTGAAGCTATAAATATTAGGTGTATGACTCATGATTGATAGAGATGGTTGGTAGGTGAGTGGCGGCCCCGACCTGCATGAGAACACCAGCAGCAGGTTGGGGCCATAAAAGGAGTGCTGAGCGGCGGCCCGGGAGCAGCGTGGAGACCCTTCAGGGAGCAGCGCAAGCTGGTGCAGGAGGGCGATGGCAGCGAAGAGTGACGTCATCAAGGTCCAGGTCAGTGATTGGAGCGTGGGCAGATACAGCAGCAGCGGCGAGGTTGTGGCAAAGGAGCGGTAGAGGGACATGATCGGGGCCCAGGGGAGGCGTGAATTGGGGGCTAGGAGCCCAGGGGCAGCACGGGCCAGCCCACACTGCGATATGTGTGCGCACTAGGTCATGCAGCAGAGCTGGTCTCCAGTTGTCCTGGGTAATCCTTGCCACTGGACCAAGACCTAGCTCTGTCAAGCCCGTGTGGTGGCTGGTGTGCAACGGCCACCACACGTTAAAAAAATCCAGGCACAGGCATCTTCCACCCTTGAGGATGTAGTTCGGGTCCTTCATTGAAACACCTGTGAACACAACCTTTTTTGGCGTGCCTTTTATACCTGCTTTTCCAGGGTGTGCAGGTGACCCTTGGGTCTCCCACAGGTACATCCCCTGGTGGCAAGTCTTACATCCTCGTTTCGAGGGATTGCCTATGATGATGATGAGGTGAGTGAAGGGGTGGTGATGAATGAAGCATGTCTAAGCCTAGTGGATCAGCTGTAAGGATATGAAATTTGAAGATTAATTCACTGGCCTTGACTTCTCGTGTGCGGTCATTAAACTTGCAGCACTCCATCCATGTCCTCGGGGCTACACTGCTAGTATTGACTGCGACGGCTATCTGCTCCCTTTCCCTTCGCAGAGTTTATCTGCTGGGCCTCCCATGGATAGAGGACCTCTCTCTCCATATCCACTGTTACGTTTAGAATAACTCCACAAGACTGTATTTCTTAAGCTCAAAAATGTTGTGACCTTGGTCTCTTTATTGTAACTCCAGAGTGTGGAAGCAGCAGGGTAATCTGCCTTTTATACCTGCTTGCCCAGGGTGTGCAGGTGACCCTTGGGTCTCCCACAGGTGCGCCCCCTGGTGGCAAGCCTTACACATTGGTAATATTTACATACATAACATCATTCCCCCCAAAGTCATATGTACAAGTTATTTACAAGTTGAGGCAATCCGGGGCTCTGCGTTCCCGGGTTGATCGCCTGAGTTGAAGTCCTAGCATGGGTGAGTCGGTCAGATCATTGCTGCACTGTGGTGTGGCTGGTCTGATCGGACTGTCGGGCATGGTGGATTCATCCTCGTGGTTGACCACGAGGTCGATTGCTGGTTGGGTGTGTGTGGGTGGATCAATGATGGTAATGTCCTCTTCAAACTGTTCTTGGTTGTCAGTGAACCGCGGTTTGGTCTGATCCAAATGCTTTCTGCACATTTGTCCATTCAAAAGTTTGACAACAAATACTATTCCGCTCCTTGGCTAACACAGTGCCAGCAATCCATTTGGGACCATGACCACAATTAAGAACAAACACAGGGTCATTGTGATCATGGTACATGTTATGCCGGTGACGCTGGGTTTCTACATGATCATTGAGATCTGGGTGGACTAAGGAGAGCCTGGTTTTGAGTGCTCTCTTCATCAGCAATTCTGCAGGGGGAACCCTGGCAAGCAAGTAGGGTCACGTGCGGAAGCTGAGCAGAATCCGAGATAACTGGGTCTGCAGGGAACCATCCGTTACGTGTTTCAAGCTCTGCTTGTTGGTTTGGACTGCCCGTTCCGCTTCAGCATTGGATGTGGGATTAAACGGCACAGACCTGACATGCTTGAAGCCATTGCGGGTCATGAACTCGTTGAATTACGAGCTGGTGAAGCATGGTCTATTGTCACTAACAAGGACGTCGGGCAAACCATGGGTGACGAACATGGCCCGGAGGCTTTCAAAGGTGGCAGTGGACGTACATGATGACATTATTATACATTCAATCCATTTAGAGTAAGCGTCCACTGCTACTAGACACATCTTTCCAAGAAAGGGGCCAGCGAAATCTATGTGGACCCTTGACCACGGTTTGGAGACCCATGACCACAGACTCAGTGGGGCCTCCCTTGGTGCATTGCTCAATTGTGAGCAAGTGTTACATTGGTGTACTCATGACTCTAACTCCGAGTCAATGCCGGGCCACCAAACGTGTGACCTGGCAATAGCCTTCATCATGACTATGCCTGGGTGGGTACTGTGAAGGTTGCATATAAACGTTTCCCTGCCTTTTTTTGCAAAATTACATGATTCCCCTATAGGAGACAGTCCGAATGGATGGACATTTTGTCCTTGCGTCGGTGGAACGGCTTAATTTCATCTTGCATTTCCCCTGGGGCTGCCGACCAGCTCCCATTGAGGACGCAGCTTTTTATTAGTGATAGCACCGGGTCCTGGCTAGTCCAGGTCCTGATCTGGCGAGCCATGACGGGTGACCCCTCGCCCTCAAAAGCATCCATTACAAGAAGCAAGTCTGTGGGTTGTGCCATTTCCACCCCGGTGGTGGGCAATGGTAGCCGACTGAGGGCATCCACACAGTTCTCAGTGCATGGTCTGTGGCGGATTACATAATCATATGCAGATAATGTTAGTGCCCATCTTTGGATATGGGATGAAGCATTGATATTAATACCTTTGCTTTCTGAGAACAACAAAATGAGCAGCTTGTGGTCGGTTTCGAGCACAAACCGGAGCCCAAATAGGTATTGGTGCATTTTCTTAACCCCGCATACGCATGCTAATGCTTCTTTTTCAACCATACTGTAGGCTCTTTCAGCCTTAGATAAGCTTCTGGACGCATATGCAACCGGTTGCAGTTTGTCTGACACATTGGCTTGCTGTAACTCACAATCGACCCCGTGCAAAGATGCATCACTAGTACTAAACGTTTACACGGGTCATACAATACAAGTAACTTGTTAGAACATAGCAGATTTCTGACCTTGTTAAAGGCTATCTCTTGAGATTTACCCCAAACCCAGTCGTCACCCTTGCGTAGCAATTAATGCAATGGTTCCGCAAAGTGTTCAACCCCAGTAGAAAGTTATAAAATAGTTGAGGAGTCCCAGGAACGAACGCAGCTCCGTCACATTCTGTGGTCTGGGTGCATTCTTGATGGCCTCTCTCTTGGAGTCCGTGGGTCTGATGCCATCTGCCACAATCTTTCTCCCCAGAAATTCGACCTCTGGCACCAGGAAAACACACTTGGAGCATTTCAGCCTGAGTCCCATTCTGTCCAGTCGCTTGAGAACCTCTTCCAGGTTGTGCAAGTGTTCGGTGGTGTTGTGGCCAGTGATCAGGATGTCGTCTTGAAACACCACGGTGCGCTGAACTGATTTCAGTAGACTCTGCATGTTCCTCTGGAAAATGGCCGCCGCCGAGTGAATCCCAAAGGGGTATATGAAAAGTCCTTTGTGAGTGTTGATGCACGTCAATTTTTTCGAAGGTTCAGCCAGCTCCAATGTCATGTAAGCAGAGGCTAGATCCAGCTTGGTGAATGACATCCCCCCCCCCTCTGCTAGCGTTGCAAACAGGTCGTCCGCTTTGGGTATTGGGTATTGATTCTGTAACGAGACTTGGTTGATCGTTACATAGAAACATAGAAACATAGAAAATAGGTGCAGGAGCAGGCCATTCAGCCCTTCTAGCCTGCACCGCCATTCAACGAGTTCATGGCTGAACATGAAACTTCAGTACCCACTTCCTGCTTTCACGCCATACCCCTTGATCCCCCGAGTAGTAAGGACTTCATCTAACTCCCTTTTGAATATATTTAGTGAATTGGCCTCAACTACTTCCTGTGGTAGAGAATTCCACAGGTTCACCACTCTCCGGGTGAAGAAGTTTCTCCTTATCTCGGTCCTAAATGGCTTACCCCTTATCCTTAGACTGTGACCCCTGGTTCTGGACTTCCCCAACATTGGGAACATTCTTCCTGCATCCAACCTGTCCAAACCCGTCAGAATTTTAAACGTTTCTATGAGGTCCCCTCTCACTCTTCTGAACTCCAGTGAATACAAGCCCAGTTGATTCAGTCTTTCTTGATAGGTCAGTCCCACCATCCCGGGAATCAGTCTGGTGAATCTTCGCTGCACTCCCTCAACAGCAAGTATGTCCTTCCTCAAGTTAGGAGACCAAAACTGTACACAATACTCCAGGTGTGGCCTCACCAAGGCCCTGTACAACTGTAGCAACACCTCCCTGCCCCTGTACTCAAATCCCCTCGCTATGAAGGCCAACATGCCATTTGCTTTCTTAACCGCCTGCTGTACCTGCATGCCAACCTTCAATGACTGATGTACCATGACATCCAGGTCTCGTTGCACCTTCCCTTTTCCTAATCTGTCACCATTCAGATAATAGTCTGTCTCTCTGTTTTTACCACCAAAGTGGATAACCTCACATTTATCCACATTATACTTCATCTGCCACGCATTTGCCCACTCACCTAACCTATCCAAGTCACTCTGTAGCCTCATAGCATCCTCCTCGCAGCTCACACTGCCACCCAACTTAGTGTCATCCGCAAATTTGGAGATACTACATTTAATCCCCTCTTCTAAATCATTAATGTACAATGTAAACAGCTGGGGCCCCAGCACAGAACCCTGCGGTACCCCACTAGTCACTGCCTGCCATTCCGAAAAGTACCCATTTACTCCTACTCTTTGCTTCCTGTCTGACAACCAGTTCTCAATCCACGTCAGCACACTACCCCCAATCCCATGTGCTTTAACTTTGCACATTAATCTCCTGTGTGGGACCTTGTCGAAAGCCTTCTGAAAGTCCAAATATACCACATCAACTGGTACTCCTTTGTCCACTTTATTGGAAACATCCTCAAAAAATTCCAGAAGATTTGTCAAGCATGATCTCCCTTTTACAAATCCATGCTGACTTGGACCTATCATGTCACCATTTTCCAAATGCGCTGCTATGACATCCTTAATAATTGATTCCATCATTTTACCCACTACTGAGGTCAGGCTGACCGGTCTATAATTCCCTGCTTTCTCTCTCCCTCCTTTTTTAAAAAGTGGGGTTACATTGGCTACCCTCCACTCGATAGGAACTGATCCAGAGTCAATGGAATGTTGGAAAATGACTGTCAATGCATCCGCTATTTCCAAGGCCACCTCCTTAAGTACTCTGGGATGCAGTCCATCAGGCCCTGGGGATTTATCGGCCTTCAATCCCATCAATTTCTCCAACACAATTTCCCGACTAATAAAGATTTCCCTCAGTTCTTCCTCCTTAATAGACCCTCTGACCACTTTTATATCCGGAAGGTTGTTTGTGTCCTCCTTAGTGAATACTGAACCAAAGTAATTGTTCAATTGGTCTGCCATTTCTTTGTTCCCCGTTATGACTTCCCCTGATTCTGACTGCAGGGGACCTACGTTTGTCTTTACTAACCTCTTTCTCTTTACATACCTATAGAAACTTTTGCAATCCGCCTTAATGTTCCCTGCAAGCTTCTTCTCGTACTCCATTTTCCCTACCCTAATCAAACCCTTTGTCCTCCTCTGCTGAGTTCTAAATTTCTCCCAGTCCCCAGGTTCGCTGCTATTTCTGGCCAATTTGTATGCCACTTCCTTGGCTTTAATACTATCCCTGATTTCCCTAGATAGCCACGGTTGAGCCACCTTCCCTTTTTTATTTTTACGCCAGACAGGAATGTACAATTGTTGTAATTTATCCATGCGTTCTCTAAATGTCTGCCATTGCCCATCCACAGTCAACCCCTTAAGTATCATTAGCCAATCTATCTTAGCCAATTCATGCCTCATACCTTCAAAGTTACCCTTCTTTAAGTTCTGGACCATGGTCTCTGAATTAACTGTTTCATTCTCCATCCTAATGCAGAATTCCACCATATTATGGTCACTCTTCCCCAAGGGGCCTCGCACAATGAGATTGCTAATTAATCCTCTCTCATTACACAACACCCAGTCTAAGATGGCCTCCCCCCTAGTTGGTTCCTCGACATATTGGTCTAGAAAACCATCCCTTATGCATTCCAGGAAATCCTCCTCCACCGTATTGCTTCCAGTTTGGCTAGCCCAATCTATGTGCATATTAAAGTCACCCATTATAACTGCTGCACCTTTATTGCATGCACTCCTAATTTCTTGTTTGATGCCCTCCCCAACATCACTACTACTGTTTGGAGGTCTGTACACAACTCCCACTAACGATTTTTGCCCTTTAGTGTTCTGCAGCTCTACCCATATAGATTCCACATCATCCAAGCTAATGTCTTTCCTAACTATTGCATTAATCTCCTCTTTAACCAGCAATGCTACCCCACCTCCTTTTCCTTTTATTCTATCCTTCCTGAATGTTGAATACCCCTGGATGTTGAGTTCCCAGCCCTGATCATCCTGGAGCCACGTCTCCGTAATCCCAATCACATCATATTTGTTAACATCTATTTGCACAATTAATTCATCCACCTTATTGCGGATACTCCTTGCATTAAGACACAAAGCCTTCAGGCTTGCTTTTTTAACACCCTTTGTCCTTTTAGAATTTTGCTGTACAGTGGCCCTTTTTGTTCTTTGCCTTGGGTTTCTCTGCCCTCCACTTTTCCTCATCTCCTTTCTGTCTTTTGCTTTTGCCTCCTTTTTGTCTCCCTCTGTCTCCCTGTATAGGTTCCCATCCCCCTGCAATATTAGTTTAACTCCTCCCCAACAGCACTAGCAAACACTCCCCCTAGGACATTGGTTCCGGACCTGCCCAGGTGCAGACCGTCCGGTTTGTACTGGTCCCACCTCCCCCAGAACCGGTTCCAATGCCCCAAGAATTTGAATCCCTCCCTGCTGCACCACTGCTCAAGCCATGTATTCATCTGCGCTATCCTGCGATTCCTACTCTGACTAGCACGTGGCACTGGTAGCAATCCCGAGATTACTACTTTTGAGGTCCTACTTTTTAATTTAGCTCCTAGCTCCTTAAATTCTTTTCGTAGGACCTCATCCCTTTTTTTACCTATGTCGTTGGTACCAATGTGCACCACGACAACTGGCTGTTCTCCCTCCCATTTCAGAATGTCCTGCACCCGCTCCGAGACATCCTTGACCCTTGCACCAGGGAGGCAACATACCATCCTGGAGTCTCGGTTGCGTCCGCAGAAACGCCTATCTATTCCCCTCACCATCGAATCCCCTATCACTATCGCGCTCCCACTCTTTTTCCTGCCCTCCTTTGCAGCAGAGCCACCTACGGTGCCATGAACTTGGCTGCTGCTGCCCTCCCCTGATGAGTCATCCTCCCCAACAGTACTCAAAGCAGTGTATCTGTTTTGCAGGGGGATGACCACAGGGGACTCCTGCACTATCTTTCTTGCACTGCTCTTCCTGTTGGTCTTCCATTCCCTATCTGGCTGTGGACCCTTCTCCTGCGGTAAGACCAACTCACTACACGTGATACTCACGTCATTCTCATTACCTTGTAGTCCCCGCAGATTCTGAACGTCCTATTGCTTTTCAACACCAGAACAATTGGACTGGCCCACTCATTGAACTCGACTGACGATATGATCCCCTCTCTCGTTGAAGTCTGTCCAGCTCGATCGCAACTTTCTCTCGCATCATATATGGAACCACTCAGGCCTTGTGATGAATGGGTCATGCATCAGGGACTAGATGGATCTGCACTTTGGCGCCTGTGAAGTTGCCGATGCCTGGCTCGAATAACGGGAATTTGTTTAGCACTAGGAGACATGAGGCGTCATCCACCGACGACAGTGGTCCCAGTTCCATCGGATCTTTCTTAGCCAGCTTCTGCTGAACAGCATTGGGCCATCGCCTGGTACAATCCATAGTGGTAAATCATGCACAGCTTCATCGTACGATACCATCACTGCCGCACTGCCAATGACTGGTATGAGCTCTTTGGTGTAAGTGCGCAGCTTGGTGTGGATCGGGCTTAGTTTTGGCCTTTGTGCCTTGTTGCCCCACAGTTTCTCAAAAGCCTTCTGGCTCATAATTGACTGACTTGCCCCCATGTCCAATTCCACGGAAACAGGAATGCCGTTTAATTTGACTTTTAACATTATCGGGGGGCTTTTGGTGGTGACGTTGTGTACCCCATATACTTCCTCTTCAGCCACGGGTTGAGTGGCTTCTCTTACTTGTTCAGCGTGATCCGTGCCGGATCGGTCCTCTTCTGTCGACTCTGCCACGTGGTGAGTCGCAGCACGTCTGCACATTCACTGGAGGTGCCCCATTGTTTCACAATCCCTGCACACGTAGTGCTTGAATTGATATTGATGGGCTCGGTGATTACCCCCGCAGCACCAACATGGTGCTAATGGATTCGCATTCACGCCCCACGGCGGACTCTGAGTCATCCTCGGTCTCGCCTCTGCAGGCGTGTAGGCCCTGCTATGTACAGTTCTGCCCGCTGAAGGCATTATTTTATGCACAGTACTTGCCGGTGAGTTTCGATGCTGCAGTGATATCTGTTTAGTGTTATCGGTCGTGGACATAAAAGCCTGGGCTATCGTGATGGCCTTGCTCAGATCTAGGGATTCGGCAGACAGCAATTTGTGAAGAATGACCTCGTAGACGATTTCAAGCACGAAAAAGTCCTGCAACACTTCCCCCAAAAATACAGCAAATATGCACGGCCCCACAAGGCGTCTTAGGTCGGCGACATAGCTCATCACGTCCTGGCCCTCGGAGCGATGGTGTGTATAAAAGCGATACCTGGCCATCAAGATGCTCTCCTTTGGTTTGAGGTGTTCCTGAACCAGTGTGCACAACTCTTCATATTTCTTCTTCGTTGGTTTCATCGGTGCTAGCAGATTGTTGATGAGGCTATATATCGTGGACCCCAAACGGTGAGGAGAATCGTCCTGCGCTTGACCGCGGTTTCTTCCTTTTCCAGCTCATTGGCCACGAAGTACTGGTCAAGACGCTCAATGAAGGCTTCCCAAACATCACCCTCAACAAATCTCTCAAGAATACCAACGGCAGCCATAACTGCATGAAAGTTCATTATCTGTTACTCGGCGCCAATTGTTATGTTTAGAATAACTCCACAAGACTGTATATCTTAAGCTCAAACTGTTGTGACCTTGGTCTCTTTATTGTAACTCCAGAGTGTGGAAGCAGCATGGTAGACTACCTTTTCTACCTGCTTGCCCAGGGTGTGCAGGTGACCCTTGGGTCTCCCACAGGTGTGACCCCTGGTGGCAAGTCTTATACATTGTTAATGTTTACATACATAACATCCTCCTCCCGCACCAAGGTCTCCAGTGCTGCGTTTGATAATCTGCGAGCTCTCTCTTTCTGCCATGTTGTGCCATCACTCAGTTTTCTTGCTCCTCAGTCTGTTTTCTAGTCACTTCAACCACCTGCTGAAGCCAGAATGCACCTTTGCTTTAAGATGTGCAGGCTGCCTTTATGAAATGCACGCTAGCTTTAATTGGTGCTAGCCTCACACAAACTTGGGCCCCCTGCTGAGGTGTTAAGTAATTAAACAGCCTGTTTAGCACTTCCTTACAATCATTTTAATTAGCAGACATCGCAAAATTTGCATGTTGCCTGCATCGGACTCAACGGGCGTGGGCTAATCGACACCTGCACATTTTTAGGCCATAAATTCCACTTGTGTAGTTCAGAAACCATGGTCAACAAATGAGGCAAGAGACAGTATCAAACTGAAAGAGGCGGCTTGCACAAATTGAACGAAAAGTCAAAATCTAGTGGACTGCGAGAGCTATAAACAGCAACAAAGGCATTGAATGAAAATAATAAGAGGTGCAAAAATGGAATATGAAAAAATCTTGCAAGGAATATAAAAGTTAATAATAAATATTTTTATAAATAAGTTAAGAGAAAGAGAGTGGTAAAGGGGAATGTCAGCCCATTAAATAGATAGATAGACTTACATTTCTATAGCACCTTTCTTGATTTCAAGACATCCCAAAGTGCATTAGAGCCAACAAATTACTTTTGAAGTGGAGTCACTTTTGCAATGTAAAGAACATGGCAGCCAGTTTTGTGCACAGCAAGGTCTCTCAAACAGCAATGTGATAATGACTCGATAATCTGTTTTTTAGGTGTTGGTTGCGGGATAAATATTGGCCAGATTATTGGGGAGAACTCCCATGCTCTTCTTCAAAAATAATGCCATGGGATCTTTTACATTCATCTGAGGGGGCAGACAGGACCTCGGTTTAATATCTCATCCAAAAGACGAACCCTCATTACTGCATTGGAGTGTCAGCCTCGATTTTGTGCTGAAGTCTCCAGAGTGGGACTTCTGACTCAGAGGCAAGAGTAGTACCAACTGAGCTACAGCTGACAAAGGATGAGTGCATTCAAAGATGAATGCAGGTGAAACTATAATGGATAATAAAAACAATTGAGCTCCAGGCCTGCTTGATCAAATGATATCATCAGATCTGTCTTCCTGCTGATCAGTGGGAGCCAGTGCAAATGCTGCGCCTAGAAAACACCTTCATGATGATGTCCCCTCTACTGGTAGCAGCCCATGTGGCTGTTCTAGCCAACCTCCTCAGATAACTGGTTAAGTTGATGGCAGGATATAGTAGCTTGCTGAAGAAACATAGAAACATAGAAACATAGAAACTAGGAGCAGGAGCAGGCCATTCAGCCCTTTTAGCCTGCACCGCCATTCAATGAGTTAATGGCTGAACATGAAACTTCAGTACCCCCTTCCTGCTTTCTCACCATACCCCTTGATCCCCCGAGTAGTAAGGACTTCATCTAACTCCCTTTTGAATATATTTAGTGAATTGGCCTCAACTACTTTCTGTGGTAGAGAATTCCACAGGTTCACCACTCTCTGGGTGAAGAAGTTTCTCCTCATCTCGGTCCTAAATGGCTTACCCCTTATCCTTAGACTGTGACCCCTGGTTCTGGACTTCCCCAACATTGGGAACATTCTTCCTGCATCTAACCTGTCTAAACCCGTCAGAATTTTAAACGTTTCTATGAGGTCCCCTCTCATTCTTCTGAACTCCAGTGAATACAAGCCCAGTTGATCCAGTCTTTCTTGATAGGTCAGTCCCACCATCCCGGGAATCAGTCTGGTGAATCTTCGCTGCACTCCCTCAATAGCAAGAATGTCCTTCCTCAAGTTAGAAGACCAAAACTGTACACAATACTCCAGGTGTAGCCTCACCAACTGTGTACAACTGTAGCAACACCTCCCTGCCCCTGTACTCAAATCCCCTCGCTATGAAGGCCAACATGCCATTTGCTTTCTTAACCGCCTGCTGTACCTGCATGCCAACCTTCAATGACTGATGTACCATGAGGTCTCGTTGCGCCTTCCCTTTTCCTAATCTGTCACCATTCAGATAATAGTCTGTCTCTCTGTTTTTACCACCAAAGTGGATAACCTCACATTTATCCACATTATACTTCATCTGCCATTCATTTGCCCACTCACCTAACCTATCCAAGTCACTCTGCAGCCTCATAGCATCCTCCTCGCAGCTCACACTGCCACCCAACTTAGTGTCATCCGCAAATTTGGAGATACTACATTTAATCCCCTCGTCTAAATCATTAATGTACAATGTAAACAGCTGGGGCCCCAGCACAGAACCTTGCGGTACCCCACTAGTCACTGCCTGCCATTCTGAAAAGTACCCATTTACTCCTACTCTTTGCTTCCTGTCTGACAACCAGTTCTCAATCCACGTCAGCACACTACCCCCAATCCCATGTGCTTTAACTTTGCACATTAATCTCTTGTGTGGGACCTTGTCGAAAGCCTTCTGAAAGTCCAAATATACCACATCAACTGGTTCTCCTTTGTCCACTTTACTGGAAACATCCTCAAAAAATTCCAGAAGATTTGTCAAGCATGATTTCCCTTTCACAAATCCATGCTGACTTGGACCTATCATGTCACCATTTTCCAAATGCGCTGCTATGACATCCTTAATAATTGATTCCATCATTTTACCCACTACTGAGGTCAGGCTGACTGGTCTATAATTCCCTGTTTTCTCTCTCCCTCCTTTTTTAAAAAGTGGGGTTACATTGGCTACCCTCCACTCGATAAGAACTGATCCAGAGTCAATGGAATGTTGGAAAATGACTGTCAATGCATCCGCTATTTCCAAGGCCACCTCCTTATGTACTCTGGGATGCAGTCCATCAGGCCCTGGGGATTTATCGGCCTTCAATCCCATCAATTTCCCTAACACAATTTCCCGACTAATAAAGATTTCCCTCAGTTCCTCCTCCTTACTAGACCCTCTGACCCCTTTTATATCCGGAAGGTTGTTGGTGTCCTCCTTAGTGAATACCGAACCAAAGTACTTGTTCAATTGGTCTGCCATTTCTTTGTTCCCCGTTATGACTTCCCCTGATTCTGACTGCAGGGGACCTACGTTTGTCTTTACTAACCTTTTTCTCTTTACATACCTATAGAAACTTTTGCAATCCGCCTTAATGTTCCCTGCAAGCTTCTTCTCGTACTCCATTTTCCCTGCCCTAATCAAACCCTTTGTCCTCCTCTGCTGAGTTCTAAATTTCTCCCAGTCCCCGGGTTCGCTGCTATTTCTGGCCAATTTGTATGCCACTTCCTTGGCTTTAATACTATCCCTGATTTCCCTTGATAGCCATGGTTGAGCCACCTTCCCTTTTTTATTTTTACGCCAGACAGGAATGTACAATTGTTGTAATTCATCCATGCGGTCTCTAAATGTCTGCCATTGCCCATCCACAGTCAACCCCTTAAGTATCATTCGCCAATCTATCTTAGCCAATTCACGCCTCATACCTTCAAAGTTACCCTTCTTTAAGTTCTGGACCATGGTCTCTGAATTAACTGTTTCATTCTCCATCCTAATGCAGAATTCCACCATATTATGGTCACTCTTCCCCAAGGGGCCTCGCACAACGAGATTGCTATTAATCCTCTCTCATTACACAACACCCAGTCTAAGATGGCCTCCCCCCTAGTTGGTTCCTCGACATATTGGTCTAAAAAACCATCCCTTATGCACTCCAGGAAATCCTCCTCCACCATATTGCTTCCAGTTTGGCTAGCCCAATCTATGTGCATATTAAAGTCACCCATTATAACTGCTGCACCTTTATTGCATGCACCCCTAATTTCCTGTTTGATGCCCTCCCGAACATCACTACTACTCTTTGGAGGTCTGTACACAACTCCCACTAACGTTTTTTGCCCTTTGGTGTTCTGCAGCTCTACCCATATAGATTCCACATCATCCAAGCTAATGTCTTTCCTAACTATTGCATTAACCAGCAATGCTACCCCAACTCCTTTTCCTTTTATTCTATCCTTCCTGAATGTTGAATACCCCTGGATGTTGAGTTCCCAGCCCTGATCATCCTGGAGCCACGTCTCCGTAATCCCAATCACATCATATTTGTTAACATCTATTTGCACAGTTAATTCATCCACCCTATTGCGGATACTCCTTGCATTAAGACACAAAGTCTGCCTCGGAATCAGAAACCCTGAAGTGAAGGTCATCTCAGTCTCAAGAAGCTCATAATGCCACAGCACAACCAAGCACCATTGGAGTTCTTGGCCTCAAGTATCACCTCGACACCACACCAGGATATGTTTAAGAACAACAGAGAGAGGCACCAGGATAGTAAAAAGAAGCACGTTGCAATATATAAGTGAAAAGTGAAACCACTTTGTGATATGAAGTCCAGTGCTTGAGGGGGTGTTTGGATGTCTGTTTTCATTGAGCGGCAGAATTCCTTCCACCCCTCCTTACTGAACTCATGGCTCTGTAAGCAAAACTCTTCTGATAAGAGGGCACAGGCTGGCTGTCGATGGTCACCTTATACAGACAGTCAAAAATAAATTCTCACCAAACTCTTCAGAGTCCCAGGCCTGCACCCTTAGTTGGGCCACACTTCGGCAAACTAAAGATGAGTATGCTTCTACTGACTCGACAATTTAGCCGTCTGCCAGACCCCAGGCTGAGGTAAAGGAAACTTCTGACCTTGGAGTCAGCTTCTTCCACCCACGCTCGCTCTGATATGGGTGTTCTTGTTTGAGGCAAGCAAAGGTTTTGTCCCAAATAAAGCCCCATAGAAACTGGTGGAGAAGGCCGAGACCCCGGTATGCTAGATCCTTCCCTAATGGCCATAATCCTGCCTGATTTACAGCAGGAGTGCGTCATCAGGCCCATGGGACTTCAAGCCCATTAGCACATTTATTGATTCTTCATAAAAAGAAGTCTATTTTCATCCTTTCTGCTTCCAGGTCTATTTCTTTAAGGAAAAAAACTGTTATCACAGACATTTACAGCACAGAAGAAGGCCATTTCAGCCCATCGTTATAATTTCACAATAATTAAACAAAAATCAATGTGAAATCAATGCTGAGAGCTAGTCCTGCATCTTACAGTTTACTTTCTGCATTGTTCAGACAAATGTACTTTTGTAAATTTTCATGAATGGAATGAAAACTGGTTCTAAATCAATGGGTGATCACTCGGTCATGTTATCACCACTGTGTCTTCCATGGGTTCCCATTTCTTCACTGTACCCCTGCAGATGGTAGATTGCCTTGTACAAAATAAGTCATTAAAATTGATAGAATTACATATATATTTATGTTACATTTATTACAGTTCCTTGAAGAAAACTTGAATTACTGCTGCTTATTTGTGCAAATTGGCTTATTTTAGTCTGGTGTTTAATAATTGCATTTATTGGGATTTTAGCCCTTGCTCAGTAATGTGTTTACAGTGTGATTAATTACCGTGGAAACTGAGGAGTAGAAGTTGGAGTAGAAATTCACCCCTACTGGTGTTGTGTATCTGTAAAGCATGCACTCCCATGTTCCGCCACCAGGGAGCACATCCCATGAAGTCCCACGGGATCCCAGCATCCCTTGGGAGCACTGTATATAAGCCGGCCCCGAAGGCCTGTTCCTCACTCTGGAGTGTCTTAATAAAGACTGAGGTCACTGTTACTTTAACCTCCCTGTGTGCAGTCTCATCTGTGTTAGGAACACAATAACTGGCAACGAGTATACGAATCCAACGCAAAGATGCAGCAAACTGTGGGCATCCTGGAGAAGTTCTCAGAGGGTGAGGACTGGAAGCCTATGTCGAATGGCTAGACCAGTACTTTGTAGCCAACGAGCTGGACGTAGAAGGAAGCGCTGCAAAAAGGAGAGCGGTCCTCCTCACGGTTTGCGGGGCACTGACCTACAGCCTCATGAAGAATCTTCTGGCTCAATGAAACCCACAGATAAGTCGTATGAGGAGCTGTGTATACTGGTTCAGGAGCATCTTAACCCAAGGGAGAGTGTGCTGATGGCGAGGTATCGGTTCTATATGTGCCAGCGATCTGAAGGTCAGGAAGTGGCGAGCTATGTCGCCGAGCTAAGGCGACTTGCAGAACAATGTGAGTTGGATGGCTACCTGGAGCAGATGTTCAGAGACTTTTTTGTACTGGGCATTGGCCCCGAGACCATCCTACGAAAACTTTTGACTGTAGAGACACCGACCATCAGTAAGGCCATTGCGATAGCACAGGCATTTATGTCCACCAGTGATAACACCAAACAAAGCTCTCAGCACACAAGTGCTAGCAATGTTCATAAATTAACTGGAACTGTGTTTGTGAGCAGAAATGTACAGGGCAGAAACCACGAGTCTGCAATTGCCAGCAGGCCTCAGGTGACCCAGATGACTCAGAGTCTGCAACAAAGGATGAATGCAAGGCAATTCACACCTTGTTGGCGTTGTGGAGACTTCCATTCAGCCTATTCATGCCACTTCAAAGTGTATGTTTGCAAGAGCTGGAACAATGGGGCACCTCCAACAAACTTGCAGATGAGCTGCAAGCTCTGCAAAACCTGCTAACCACCACGTGGCAGAGGAAGATCAGTCCATGGTGAATCAAAGCAATTTCGAGCCTCAGAGAGAGGAGGCAGATGCTGAAGTACATGGGGTGTACACATTTTCGCTGAAATGTCCATCTATAATGCTAAACATAAAATTGAATGGCTTACCCATAGCCATGGAACTGGACACTGGCGCTAGCAAATCCATCATGAGTAAAAAGATGTTTGAGAGACTGTGGTGCAACAAGGCACTCAGACCAGCCCTGAGCCCCATCCACACAAAACTGAGAATGTACACCAAGGAGCTCATCACTGTCCTGGGCAGTGCCATGGTCAAGGTCACCTACGAGGGAACGGTGCACGAACTGCCATTCTGGATTGTCCCGGGCGATGGCCCCACACTGCTTGGAAGGAGCTGGCTGGGCAAAATCCGCTGGAACTGGGATGACATCTAAGCGCTATCACATGTCAATGATGCCTCATATACCCAGGTTCTAAACAAATTTCCTTCCTTTTTTGAGCCAGGCATTGGAAAATTTTCCGGGGCGAAGGTGTGGATCCACTTGGTCCCAGAGGCACGACCCATTCACCACAAGGCGCGAGCGGTACCTCACATGATGAGGGAGAGAGTGGAAATCGAGCTGGACAGACTGCAACGCAAGGGCATCATCTCACCAGTGGAATTCAGATAGTGGGCCAGCCCAATTATTCCAGTACTCAAAAGTGATGGCACGGTCAGGATTTGCGGTGATGATAAAGTAACTATTAATCGTTTCTCGCTACAGGACCAATACCCGCTATCTGAGGCAGACGACCTATTTGCGATGCTGGCAGGAGGCAAGACATTCACCAAGCTCGACCTGATTTCGGCCTACATGACACAGGAGCTGGAGGAGTCTTCGAAGGGCCTCACCTGCATCAACACGCACAAGGGACTGTTCATCTGCAACAGATGCCCGTTTGGAATTCGGTCAACTGCAGTGATCTTCCAGAGTAACATGGAGAGTCTAATCAAGTCGGTACCACGCACGGTGGTTTTTCAGGACGACATATTGGTCATGGGTCGGGACACCGTCGAGCACCTACAAAACCTGGAGGAGGTCCTCCAGCAACTGGATCGCGTAGGGCTGCGGCTGAAGAGGCCGAAATGCGCCTTCATGGCAACAGAAGTGGAATGTTTGGGGAGAAAGATCGTAGCTGATGGCATTCGGCTCACAGACGCCAAGACAGAGGCTATCAGGAACGCGCCCAGGCCACAGAACGTCTCGAAGCTGCGATCATTCCTGGGACTCCTCAACTATTTTGGTAACTTCCTACTGGGGTTAAGCACCCTTTTAGAGCCCCTACGTTTGTTATTGCCTAAAGGTGAGAACTGGGTATGGGGAAAAAAACAAGTAATTGCTTTTGAGAAAACCAGAAACATTTTATGCTCCAACAAGCTGCTTGTATTGTATAACCCGTGTAAAAGACTTGTGCTAGCATATGATGCGTCGTCGTACGGAGTCGGGTGAGTATTACAACAAGCTAACGTTGCGGGGAAGTTGCAACCTGTCGCCTATGCCTTCAGGAGCTTGTCTAAGACTGAGAGGGCCTACAGCATGATTGAGAAAGAGGCATTAGCGTGTGTGTTCGGGGTAAACTGTTGGTAGCTGTTTGGCCTCAAATTTGAGCTGGAAACCGATCACAGGCCCCTCATATCCCTGTTCGCTGAAAACAAGGGGATAAATACTAATACCTCAGCCCGCATACAAAGGTGGGCACTCGCGCTATCGGCGTATAACTATACCATCCGTCACAGGCCAGGCACCGAGAACTGTGCGGATGCTCTCAATCGGCTACCATTGCCCACCACGGGGGTGGAAATGGCACAGCCTGCAAATTTGTTGATGGTGGTGCAGCCCGCAGACTTGTTGATGGTCATGGAAGCGTTTAAAAATGATAAATCACCTGTCACGGCCCGCCAGATTAGGACTTGGACTAGCCAAGATCCTCTGCTGTCCCTAGTAAAAAACTGTGTACTGCATGGGAGCTGGGCCAGCATCCCCGTTGAAATGCAAGAGCTAATCAAGCCGTTCAGCGGCAAAAGGACGAGCTGTTCATTCAGGCAGACTGCCTGTTGTGGGGTAACCACGTAGTGCTACCGAAATAGGGCAGGGAGACGTTCATCTCGGATCTCTACAGCACACACCCGGGTATAGTAATGATGAAAGCGATAGCCAGATCCCACGAGTGATGGCCCGGTATCGACTTTGACTTAGTGTATGGCAATGCAGCGTGTGTGCTCAGTTGAGCAACGTGCCCAGAGAGGCACCACTAATTTGTGGTCCTGGCCCTCCAGACCATGGTCGAGGATCCATATCGACTATGTAGGCCCATTTCTCGGTAAAGTGTTCCTGGTGGTGGTGGATGCTTTTTCAAAATGGATTGAATGTGAAATAATGTCGGGAAGCACCGCCACCGCCATCATTGAAAGCCTGAGGGCTATGTTTACCACCCACGGCCTGCCTGACATACTGGTCAGTGACAATGGGCCATGTTTCACCAGTGCCGAATTTAAAGAATTCATGACCCGCAATGGGATCAAACACGTTACCTCGGCCCCATTTAAACCAGCCTCCAATGGGCAGGCAGAGCGGGCAGTACAAACCATCAAACAGAGCCTTAAACGAGTCACAGAAGGCTCACTCCAAAATCGCCTGTCTCGAGTACTGCTCAGCTACCACACGAGACCCCAGTCATTCACAGGGGTGCCCCCGGCTGAGCTACTCATGAAAAGGAACTTAAAACCAGGCTCTAGCTGGTTCACCCCAACCTGCATGATCAGGTAGAGAGCAGGCGGCAGCAACAAAATGTAAACAATGATCGTGCCACTGTGTCACGGGAAATTGATCTGAATGACCCTGTGTATGTGCTAAACTATGGACATGGTCCCAAGTGGATCGCGGGCACGGTGATAGCTAAAGAAGGAAGTAGGGTGTTTGTAGTCAAACTAAACAATGGACAAATTTGCAGAAAGCACTTGGACCAAACGAGGCTGTGGTTCACAGACTGCCCTGAACAACCCACAGCAGATACCACCTTCTTCAAGCCCACAACACACACCCAAAGGATCAACGACACCACCCTGGACCAGGAAATCGAACCCATCATGCCCAACAGCCCAGCAAGGCCAGGCTCACCCAGCAGCCCTGCAGGGCCAACAACATGCCAGCCCAGCGAGGGCAGAGCCAACACACCCGAACAAACATTTGTATCGAGGCGGTCCACCAGGGAAAGAAAGGCTCCCGACCGCCTCACCTTGTAAATAGCTTTCACTTTGACTTTGCGGGGTAGTGATGTTGTGTATCTGTAAAGCATGCACTCCCATGTTCCGCCACCAGGGAGCGCATCCCCTGAAGTCCCAAGGGATCCCAGCATCCCTTGGGAGCACTGTATATAAGCCGGCCCTTAAGACCTGTTCCTCACTCTGGAGTGTCTTAATAAAGACTGAGGTCACTGTTACTTTAACCTCCCTGTGTGCAGTCTCATCTGTGTTAGGAACACAACACTTGGCACACGTATTGTTTTCAAAGTGTTTTTACCGACGCGTCAGACGAAGTGGAGTCTTGTTCGATTTTCAGCTCTTTGACAATTTTGTTGGAGCGGACCGGAAGCCGGTCATAATGGGGAAGTGGGACAAAATTTCAGGCCAAGCTCAGGCTTACCGGTTTAAGCCTGGCTGAAATGGTCACATCACCGCCTTTGCACCCAAAACCAAACGCCAGTGTATTTCTACCCCTGACAGTTTGTGGTAATTACACACAAAATATGGCGTCTGCCAAAATAACTGTTTCACTATGGTCTGGAAATTATTGCTGCTGGTATTAGTGAACAAATGCTTAATGCATTTGTACAGCATTCCTCTGATCACGATTTTAAGAGAGGTGTTAACCCGTTTATTATAAACAACAGGCGAAGAGATGTAATACAAATGTATAAAGTATTTGTTCACTAATATTCCCAACAGTAGTTTCTAGGCTCACAAATATTAAGTCACCATTATTGCAGGTAGCAGCACTACTTTGAAGATCAGTAAAATATTTTTAAAAAGAGGCAAAAAATCTATCTCATCTCTCTCCTCATTGGTCGTATTGCCACATGTCAGTTACAAAAACGTTTCTGGGGTAATTTTGACTTTGTGTGATAGTGTAAAATAGGTGATATTGATTCAGCCACTCATTATACATCTTTCTCGAGTTTAATTTTCATTGACTTGGAAATGAAAATCGGGAAAGATGTACAATATCATGGCCCTGGAAATCCCGGCCTCCCTGGGTCTGTACGGAGTTTCTACAGACCCGGAAAGGCATTGGAAAAGCCGTGAATGCGCTGAAAACCATCTTTTCCGATCTGTCAAGCTGGAGCAGCGCCTCCGGATCTCGGGAGCGAGGACATTTGCAAGGGCAGGATTGCGGGATTTACCCACATCTTGCCCAGCAAATGTCCTCAAAACTTTTGCACCTGAGAAAACCAGGTGCATAGCTTACTTTTACAGGCATAAGAGTTTTAAAACACCCAAAAATATGGTAAAATAAAATTTTAAAAACACATTTTATTGTTAAGAACCCTCCCCACTATGGTAAGCTTATTTTAAACAATAATTTTTAAAAAAATTAAAAAATCGGAAAAATATATATTTTAAAAATTTTATATATTTATAACTTTAATTTAAATTAATAAAAATATGTTGTACCTTTTTTCTATCTTTTATTATTGGTTATGTGTGTTTTGGGGGCTGTTTCTCATTCATAATAATGGGAACTCCAACTTACGGAGTTCCGATTATTAGAATGAGAATATACTATACCTGATTGGCTACCCAGAGCCATGTGACTCCAGCTCCAGGCCTGCACACGTCCCGACATGCATGCGCTGTGACGTGCAGTCAAGGGAGGCCTCAGGACCAGGATCTCATGTGGGTGCAACAGCTTCAGGTAGGTGCGCATCTTTTTTCTAGAATCCAGTTGAACGCCCGCGGGAAGGAGAAACCGGGATTTCTGGGCCCATGGGCTAAAACCTCCACTTTTGAGCTTATCGCCTAAAAATGGGCGTGGGCATTAAAAAAGGGTTTTCAGATCGCCGGCTTCTTGCCCATTCTCAAAACACCTGGTTTACATGTTTGAAAATGGGCATTACCGCGAGCGATATCAAATGGGCGGTAGAGTTAAATTTTTCTGCCATAAAGTGTAGCCGTCCTTAGCAACTGCATGGCAACACTCGATTTCCGTGATTCAAGACGTCAAGGGTCATCATGACATGCGCAGAAGAGGAGACCAAGAGAGAGGGAGCTCAGAGGCATTGAAAGCATGTGTGGCTATGGTGTGTGCTTGTTTGGCTATTGTGGGAGGAACGACGGAGATTCACCAGCAGCAAAACGCCCACTAAGCACCAAGAAAATAGTTGGCACCAAGTTTTTGTCCAAAAAATAACATCTAAAATGGAAGGGATGGAGGAGGCCCTGGAGCTGGTAGCCAGGAACACTGGTGGCAGAGGGCTCCCAGTGGTCCCGGAGCGCTGCACTGCACCCCAAGGTGACATACTCCCATTGCCAACCACACATGAGAGCCAGCAGCAACATCTTGCTTATGGCTCGGAGCATGCTCCCACCTCGGGACCGTCCTCTCCCGTATCTGTCCAAGCATCGCTTTGGCCATTACCACGTCTCCCTCCCTCCCACCGCCCCCCCACTGAAGCATCGCTTGAGGATCTCCTCGGCCAGGCGGCTTGGAGTCAGAAGGGTAAGGGTAAGGGGTAGAGGTGGAGAGATGAAGCGGGTGGGGGCGGGCGGGGGGGAGGGGTGGTTTGTACAGAAATACTGATGATTTCAGACTAATGTTTGTTTTAAATGTTTTTATTTAACAATACCTTGCAGCACATTGGCTCAGATAGCTGCACCATTACACGCTGGTGATTCCTTATCATCAAAGGGTATAATCACACTTAACTTCAATCAACGTAAACTTTAACTGTCACCAAGGTGATGCCCAACATTGATGTATGACCTGCACACCCAGCTGTGTGTCAGCCTTGTAAATAACACCAACGTTCTTTCAGGCAAACCGATCATTGATGAGCTGCTGACATAACGCTCTTGCAGCTATCATGCCACCATGGGCCCTTTCATGCGGGCTACAGGGGGGCGGGGGCATAGCTTCAGCATCAGCCTGATTGTCTGGCCCGATGTCAGCGTCCGCCTCCTCGTCCTCCTCTTCCTCTCTCTGGTGAGGTGGGCTGTCAGACTCATCAGGCAATTCTTGTCCCCTCCTGATAGCCAAGTTGTATGGCATGGAGCAGACCACCACGAATTGAGCTAACTGCTCAGGGTGGAAATTGGTGCTCGCCTCCTGAGTGGTCCAGGCATCTGAAGCGCTGCTTCAGCACTCCAATGGTTTCCTCCACGATATTGCGAGTTGCTCTGTGGCTCTCGGCCTCGGTGTGGGTGTCACGCAGGGGGGTCATCAGCCAGGTGGTGAGGCCATATCCATTGTCACCAAGCATCCAGCATTGATCTTGTGGCTGATTGTTAAACAAGTCAGATACAGTGCTCTCACGCAGGATGTGTGCATCATGGCTGCTGCCCGGAAATTGAGCATTCACTGCCAGTATAATTTGCTGGTGGTCGACAACCAGCTGGACATTCAGGGAGTGGAATCCCTTGCGGTTCCTGAAAACCTCAGCATCCTGAAAAGGTGCCTGCATCGCGATGTGTGTACAGTCTATTGCTCCCTGCACCTTGGGGAAGTTTGCAATTCAGGAGAAACCTAGAGCCCTCTCACTCTGTGCCTACCTGGTCATAGGGAAGCTGATCAAGTCCCTCCTGCATGCGTACAGGGCTTCAGTGACCTGTTTAATGCAGCGATGTGTGGTATGCTGAGAAAGTCCACAAATGTCGCCAGCTGTGGCCTGAAAAGAACCTGGGCATACAACGACAGTGCCGCAGTGACTATGACCTCGACGAACAGTGTAGTTCTGATGGTGCTGGCAGGCTGCAGGTCTGCCCTTATCAGCTGGCATACCTCAGTGATAACTTCCTTGTAGAAGCGCAGTCTCCGAAGGCAGGTGGTGTTGGGCAAGTCGAGGTAAGAATGCTTCTCCTTGTACTTGCGGGGGGAGTAACGTCTGGTCCTCCTCATCTGTCTGTCACTTCGTACATTGGGCACATAATGCAGTGGAGCGTTCCTTCGACAATGTATTTGGTCACCAAGAGAGGGTGAGAAAGGACAAGCCCCATTGCAGTAGCTCTCTGTTTTCCACCGATTGCAGGCAAACAAGGAATGTCCCGACGAACACACCTCTTCAATTCCAATCAGTCACAGTATGGTCAAGATGCTTTTAGAGATGTTCACATCAACTCCAATGAGCTGCAGAGTACATCCGAACTCTGCCGAGATTGAAGCACAACAGCCTTTTAAAGGACACGATATGTGATTCATTCCGGTTAGTTCCACTTTTTGTGGGTGGTTTTTTGAGCGAGCGATATTGTGGGTGAAATGTGTGTGAGGTGGTGAAATTGACGATGGGCGATCTCCATGGCCACTAGTTCGGGTAAATATGCTCTTTACGATAAAAAAAGTCACCGGGTGTTAATATTGAATATCGGCATTAATTCCGTGCGGAAAGTAACGCTGGGCGACATTATGGGCATTGAATTCGCCCATCCTGCTGATTCCGCCCCAAAAAAATGGGCGGGCATTAATATTTTTTCTCGCCGTTATGCACATGGAGAAAGTAATGCTCGGCAATAAGTTTCCGAAAAATGCCCGCCAGTTTCCATTTTGTGCCAAAATGGGCGATATATGGGCGTTATACGTCATTTCAGCGGTTAAATGGGCGTTAAGTGGGCGTTAAACAGGCAAAAAAAGTGGAGGTTCTAGCCCCATATGTTTTACGCTATCACCCAAAAGTCAAAATTACCTCCTTAATTTGAATTCATTCTAGAAACAGCAAGCTGTGGTCCTGCAATTTTCCAAAGACCTGACAGTAACATCGTGATGTATTTGGTGCATTTGAATTCTATTACCTCAATAAATTAAAATGGTACATAACAGTGCAGTATTTAAAATCAAGACAACGCATAGCCTCAGGAAATATTCAACAGAAAAGCAGCCGGCCTGCTACAACATGTGAGCCACTAACTAGGCATGATTTAAACCTTTTCCAGTGGGGCCTTGCAATACCATTCAATGCAATTAACAGCTGAACTTCAGTTTTGCGTTCAATATTATAATTTATCTGCAATAACATGGTTTGATTATTGATGCTGGGCAATAGATGGGGGAGGTAAGTAAAAATTGGGATGTTTAAATTCTTGATTAAAAGACAGTTAAGTCTTCAAAGAGTTAGCAGCATCATGACAAAACCTTTTACTGGATATTTTACCATGTATTTACATGGAAGGGATGTGCAAAAACACAACCTTCAAACTATAAAACATAAGTGCAAATATCACGTTGCAAAAATCACTCATCATAGGCAGTCCCTCGAAATCGAGGAAGACTTGCTTCCACTCGAAAAGTGAGTTCTCAGGTGGCTGTACAGTCAAATGCAGGAATTACAGTCTCTGTCACAGGTGGGGCAGACAGTGGTTGAAGAAAAGGGTGGGTGGGGAGTCTGGTTTGCTGCACGTTCCTTCCGCTGTCTGCGCTTTATTGCCGCATGCTCTCGGCGATGAAACTCGAGATGCTCAGCGCCCTCCCGGATGCTCCTCCTCCACTTTGGGCAGTCTTGGACCAGGGATTCCCAGGTGCCGGTGGGGATGTTGCACTTTATGAAGGAGGCTTTGAGGGTGTCTTTGTAACGTTTCCTCTGCCCACCTGGGGCTCGTTTGCCGTGTCGGAGCTCTGAGTAGAGCACTTGCTTAAGGAGTCTCATGTCGGGCATGCGGACTACGTGGCCCACCCAACGGAGCTGGTCAACCGTGGTAAATGCTTCACTGCTGGGGCTGGCCTGAGCGAGAACACTGATGTTGGTGCATCTAT
The DNA here is from genome assembly GCF_044704955.1 of Pristiophorus japonicus. Taxonomy (NCBI): domain Eukaryota; kingdom Metazoa; phylum Chordata; class Chondrichthyes; family Pristiophoridae; genus Pristiophorus; species Pristiophorus japonicus. Next base: position 321,663,027 of record NC_091978.1, on the reverse strand, counting down.
CCTGTCAGTGGATTTGTAGGATCTTGCAGAGGCAACGATGGTGGCACCTCTCAAGCGCTTTGAGATATCTGCTGTATATAGTCCATTTCTCTGAGCCATATAGGAGAGCAGGTATCATTATTGCCCTGTGGACCATAAGCTTCTTGCCAGATTTGAGGTCCTGGTCTTCAAAAACTCTCTTCCTCATTGATGTCTGCCCTTGCTGATAGTAGGCTCCCTAGGTATGGAAGATGGTCCACCTTGTCCAAGGCCGTGCCATGGATTTTGATGACCGGGGGGTAGTGCGATGTGGTGGGGTCAAGTTGGTGGAGGACCTTTGTCTTATGGATGTTTAGTGTAAGGCCCATGCTTTCATACGCCTCAGTGAAGGTGTTGACGATGGTTGGAGTTTGGCCTCTGAATGTGCGCAGACGCAAGCGTCATCAGCATACTGTAGTTCAATGACGGGGATGGGACGACCTTGGATCTAGCCTGGCGAAGGTTGAACAGGTTCCCATTGGTTCTATAGTTTAGTTTCACTCCAGCGGGGAGCGTGTTGAGAGTGAGGTGAAGCATTGCAGCAAGGAAGATCGAGAAGAGCGTTGGTGTAATGACGCAGCCCTGCTTGACCCCGGTCCTGACGTGGATTGGTCTGTGGTGGATCCGTTGGTCAGGATCACGGTTTGCATGTCATCGTGGAGCAGGCGGAGGATGTTGACAAACTTTTGGGGACAGCTGAAACGGAGGAGAATGCTCCATAGTCCCTCACGGTTGACAGTGTCAAAGGCCTTTGTGAAGTCAATGAAGGCCATGTACAAGGGTTGATGCTGTTCTCTGCATTTCTCTTATAGTTGTCACGCGGTGAAGATCACTATCAGCTGTTAGATTAGACTTGGTGCATTAGCCCACATGGGATTATTGCAACCAAATATTTGGAGCTGGCAGCTTTCAGTAAATTCATAAATTGAGTCTGCCCCAGAACTTCACATTACCGTGGCAGTGTCCCTTTAATAATTTTGCACCCAATTCTTTCAACGTCAGGAGCAACATTTTTCAGATAAACCTAAAATATTGCCGTATCCCATTAATTTCTTAAAGATGAACTATGCCCCAGTTGTCAAGCCTTTCCTATTCTTGCTCTAACTTATGTTCCAGAATCTATCTTCTGATGTTTATGTAGTTGTGGTAGTCAGGAAACCAGTACAGAGGCGTATTTCTTCTCACTTTCTAACCAGCTAGCTTTTGAAAGCAGGTGTTGTATCACATGACTATTTTTGCCATTTCCCTTTGTCATCTGTCGTCTTTGGCTCTAATACTGTCTTTGTACTTGCAAGAAGATTGACAAGTTGATATGTCGTTATGCCAAAGGGAAGTAAGAAAAAACCCAGTCTATGATACAACAGATCCTGTGGTTACAGTAGTAAGAGTACCCTTCAGCCTAGTGCACCTTCCTCCACCCATTAACATCTGTTATTGATATGATTTGCAGTGCCCTTAACTGAAGATCAAAGCCAAGTATTGTGATTTACCATGTGCTCAGGATAAACTAGCCCTGAGTAACTATAGCTGATTGATGTTTCCCATATTGCTGCATATATTATCATTCTGTTCAGGTTTTCATGTGCACTTTGTGCTCAGAACAATTACTCTAATATTTTGTTACAAATACTTGATTCATTTTATTAGAGAAACATGCACAGATAGTAATGATAATGCAATCTTACATTTTGCTCTTTGGATCAGTCTAAAGGATAGCTCCTTTTTGCACATTCAGCAGAAATATGAACTGTAGGATTTTCTGACTGATTTATGAAGGAATTATGTGTACCTATGCATTATGGATAATTTGTGAACAAAGTGGAATGAGCGCAGGGCAGTGTGGGACAGGAAGGTTACTCGGCTGTTGGCTTTGAAAGTGTTACGATTTATATCCGTTCCAACAGTCATATAATTGAAACCAGGAAAAAATCATTCGTTAGGGAAAATGGCTATTATCCAATAAAGGTTCACGAGTATGTAGTGATTAAACAACAAGTGGTCTTCCTAAAGCAACAGAATTGAGGCAGCATGATACATAGTCAGCAGCTCTAAATGTGCCACTCTTTCCTTTGTTTCATACACAGTTCTGATTTGCAGTAAAGGCAATTTGCTTCAAGCACGAGTGAAGAGGCGCAGAGATTCTACAAGAAGTCATGCAAAATTCTGTAAAGGATTTTAGGCACCAAAGTGATTTATAAACTGAAATATAAGAATGTTATTTATAGCGCAGCTCCAGCACCTCCTCCTCCACAATCACGCATATGTGCATGCACACACATGTTCTCTTTGCCGAGTACTGGCTGTGCAATAAATCAGGAAAAATACACATTATTATGGGCAGGTTGTTTTTTGCACATAGTACTCACAAGCTTTCATTACTACAAATATAACAGTAATAAAATTAGCTGCCTAGGTGTTCCAGTCATGAAATAAAAAAGAAAGATTAGCAAAAGATACAAATAAATTCTCATGTATACAAAACAATCACAACTTACATTCCTCTAATAATTTTTTAAAAATTTGATCATGGGATCTGGGTGTCACTGGCAAGGCCAGCATTTATTGCCAATCCTTAATTTCCCTTGAGAAGGTGGTGGTGAGCCACCTTCTTGAACCTCTGCAGTCCTTGTGGTGAAGGTAATCCCACAGTGCTGTTAGGGAGGAAGTTCCAGGATTTTGACCCAGCGACGATGAAGAAATAGTGATATACTTCCAAGTCAGGATGGTGTGTAATTGGAGGGGAACTTGTAGGTGATGGTGTTCCCATGCACCTGGTGCCTTGTCCTTCTAGGTTATAGAGGTCGTGGGTTTAGGAGATGCTGCCGAAGAAGCCTTGGCGAGTTACTGCAGCGCATATGTACATAGCACACACTGCAGCCACGGTCAGTGGTGGGAGGAGCGAATGTTTAAGGTGGTGGATCGGGTGCCAATCAAATGGGCTGCTTGATTCTGGATGGTGTTGACCTTCTTGAATGTTGTTGGAGCTGCACTCATCCAGGCAAATGGTGAATATTCCATCACAATCCTGATTTGTGCCTTGTAGATGGTGGAAAGGCTTTGGGGAGTCAGGAGATGAAACATTCGTCACAGAATAACCAGCCTCTGACCTGCTGTTATTACCACAGTGTTTATGTGGGTGGTCCAGTTAAGTTTCTGATCAATGGTTGTTAGATCTCTTAATTTCCAATGAAATACGAATTCCGAATGTAGTTTTAACTTCTTTAATTTGGCAGACAGCAGTAACAAGTTCTTGGCTTTAAGCCAGGTCTTTGTCCTTCTGGGACCACATGGTCAAAATGGCTGTACTTATACCTGGATCAATTTACAGAAAAGAACTTGCCTTCTTTGACCTTATTGGTTCAATTAATAGTCTTTTAACTTTTTAATTGGCTCGCTACCCAAGGGTCCTAAAATGTCAAGTTGATTGATGCCTCAATGCAACATGCTGAACTGCATGTAGCAGCCTTGACTTGGGGGTCTGTGAATTTTCACAGTCTGTCTAAATGCAGCCTGTTTGAATTCTCTATCAATCCCCCATTTGATTCTTTCACAAACTGAATCATAAAACATCAGGTATCACTGGTTAAACATTCTACAAAATAATTTCATACATGTTAATAAAGTTTCCTTCTAAAATTTGTTGATGCGTTTCGCCACATGTCCGGACTAGTAGCTTCCACACAAATTTACACCAACCCGAGTTCCATCGTGGCCACAATGGAAGTCAGGTTTTAGTAGGTTAATTAACCTTATTCCAATTTAATCCAAATCAATATCTTAATTCAACCAGTAAACAACCTTCCCTTAAGCATAACATACCCCTGTGCCACGTACAGACGGTCTGCTGGGACCTGCAAGGTGTCTCACCTGCGGGACAGCAGCTACAGCCGCCTGGTCGCAACAACATTTAATCAACATAAACAAACAATATAAAAGTAAAACAATTACAACAAATAGAATTAAACCTTCCACCAATGAAGTTCCTATTGAACCTAGCCATTCAGTGGCTCCACTCCACAAAGTGAATGATGGGGGTTGCTTAAGTTTTTCTACCTCCTTTTGGATATGCTCCACTAAGTGGGTAATTTCTTCGGAGCTATCTGGGATATATGTGCAACACTCAGTTCCGAGTAGGGTGCAAGTACCTCCCTTTTCAGCCAGGATGTAATCAAGGGCCAGTCTATTCTGTAGGGCTACTGTGCGGATTGCTACCATTTCTGCATTGATTTTAACTAGGGCCTCTGAGGTATCATTGGCTACTCGTTCCACAGCGGATGCCATGTTAATGGATTCCCTTGCCAGTTTGGCGGTCCCATATCTGGGGATCAGAATGGCAAAGAACCTCTGTTTCTGTGATAGCTCTTTTAGGACGGTGTAAATGTTCCGACAGTGACTTTATATGATACATATAAGGCACAATGTAGGCTAAATAGCAGGATCCCATCCAATTCTGGGGCAGCCAAGGGTAGGCCTTGTGGCCACACACCCAATAGGTGCCATTATATGCAATGAATGTTAGCTGTTTCTTTGTCAGCAACTCTCCGGGGCCTGTCCAGGCTTTTCCATCTGTTTTATTCAGAATCCCCGTTACGTTAAAAATTCCCACATCGGCCCAGTTTGGACGGTTCCGTGGCTTGATTATATTATAATTCCGGGAGCAGTTACTATACCCCATATTTTGGCCTCCTTTGATGTTTCTAATCAGACAGACCGATTCCCCCGGTCTTCCTATTCCCGTTGTATTAGTGATAACAAAAAATGGGGGCCGTTTGGAATTATTGTAGCACGGTTGGTATCCCCCTTCAAAGGTCGTCAGATTGTAACCTGCTGACTTCCATTTACGTGCCCAGTTTTCCATATTCTGAAACGCATTGCCTGTTTTGTTTTGATTAATTATCCACTCAGCCATTTCCGAGATATTCAAGGGAACTGGCCTCAAGGGAATCCCTCCCTTTGAGTGAATAGGAATATGCGTACACACCCAACAACTAGAAATGTTACCTTGTTTGGCATAAATGTATGACATATATAAAAAAGTATTTACATGTAATTCCCTTGCTACCCTACTATTTCCCTTTGGTGCAGAAGGTCGGCTAGTAAGAAGTAGGCCTATGCCTAGAATACCTACAATCAATAATACAGTAAATTTATACATTTTCGCAAAAAGTAATTGTCCTTATTAGATTTCAGCTTCAGTTACGGGTGCTCGTTTAACATGTGAAGCGTGGATCCAGGCTTTCTTTCCTTGGACTTAAACAGCTGCCTGGGTGGTCAATAACACTTGATAAGGTCCCTCCCACTTGGCACCCAAAGGTTTTTTATGCAACTTTTTCACATACACTCAGACTCCCGGGATGATGTCGTGTCCTCCTTCAGGTGGATTACCCCAAGCTGCCGATACCTGTCGGGAAACAGAACTAATAGCATTGGTTAAGTTCTGACAGTAGGATAACAAAGTGTCACTCATTAAGTGAACATCAGCTTTCCGTAAATCGATAGTTCCTGGCAGCGACATGGGTCTTCCTGTTATAATTTCAAATGGGCTTAGACCTGTAGTTCTGTTCGGAGTTGCCCTAATGCTACATAGCACTATTGGTAGTGCCTGGGGCCATGGTGTTCCTTCTTGGTGATATTTGGCAAGCTGTTGTTTCAGAGTTCGATTCATTCGCTCTACTTGTCCTGATGATTGTGGATGATAAGGACAGTGTAAATCACACGTAATGTTCAGTAACCAACAGACTTCTTGGCAGACAGCACCTGTAAAGTGTGTTCCCTGATCTGAGTCAATGCTACTCGGGACTCCCCATCGGGGAATGTAATCCTTACACAAGACCTTTGCAGTGTGATTGGCTGTGGCTCTTTTAGTTGGGACAGCTTCTACCCATCTAGAGAATCTGTCGACCATGACAAGAATGTTAGTGTATCCTTGGCATGAAGGAAGAGATATATAATCAACCTGCAGATGCTGGAATGGTCCGACAGGGGCAGGGGGCCTCAGTTGGGGCATTACCGTGATGGGTCCAGAATTATTTTTCTGGCAGACCACACAGCGGTCTGTTACCAGCTGAGCATGTTTTTTAAATCCCCGACCCCACCAGCTTTTCTGGGTGCCGTCATCTGTTGTGAGGCCAAGTGTCCCCACGAGTGGATCTGTTGGGCTAAAAAAGACATAAGCGCTTGTGGCGCGACTGGCTTGTCGGTAACTCTTTGTCTCCAGACACCATCTTCGCATAGCTTAATTCCTGCCTCAATCCATGTCCATTTTTCCTCTCGGGAGCACTCGCCTTGCATTGTTTGACGGTCTCATGTCAGAGTCCTGAGTGCTTTCAATCTGCACATCTGTGTTGGTTCTTCTGGAGGAACGCCCTGTGAGGCGGCATCTTTAGCTGCCTGGTCGGCTAGGGCATTTCCCTGTGCTTCTGTGATATTTTCCTTGGTATGGGCCTTACACTTCAGGATGGACACTTCCTGAGGTAATTGTATGGCCTCCAGTAAGTCTCGGACTTCTTTTCCATTTCGGATAGGTGTACCAGCAGCAGTGAGGAATCCTCTTTTCCGCCATAACAAACCAAAGTCGTGAGCGACTCCAAAAGCATAACGCGAATCTGTGTAGACATTAGCTGTCTGTCCTTCTGCTATTCGACATGCTTCTGACAGGGCCCGTAACTCGGCCTGTTGTGCTGACGTTCCTGAGGGTAAACATCCTTTTGCCACTACCTCATATAAGGTTGTAACTGCCCATCCTGCTTTTCTGGTACCATTGTCAACAAAGGAGGAAGCATCTGTAAACAGGATGAGGTCTGGGTTGTGCAGAGGCTCCTCTGCTGCTAAGGCTGCCTCTTCTGTTTCTTTTAAAATCTCCACACAGTCATGCTCTTCACATTCTCCCCCCTCTTGCTCCCTCGATTCTGACATCGGGAGCATAGTTGCGGGATTAACCGGGCTGGCCCGGACGATATGGAGATTAGGAGCTTCCAAAACTGCTGTCCAGCGGGTCCATCTTGCTGCTGTCACCTGAGACATTCTATTCATAGACAGCAAAGCGTGTACAGTGTGGGGACACTTGACAATCAGCTTTTGGTCGAGGACTAGACCCGCAGTGATCATTACCGCTTGACATGTAGCTTCCATGGCCCTTAGGCAACTTCCCCATCCGAGGGCTACCGCATTCAGTTTTGCCGAATAATAGCCAATAGGTCTTTGCCGATCCCCATGTTCTTGTGTCAGTACAGCTGTCATATAGCCTTCTTTCTCATGGACAAACAGGGTAAATGGCTTACCACTGTCGGGGATTCCCAGAGCCGGTGCCGAACACAAAGCCTTTTTCAAACTCAGGAAGGCCTCTTGCCGTTCTTTAGTGAGGGTGATGGCTTCTTTAGAGGCACGTTTCCCCTTTAAAATATCATTCAGTGGCTGAGCAAGCTGTGTGAAGGAGTCAATCCAATTTCTGTTCTTTGTCGATGCTGGCTTTATGTTCTTTCAACCGAAGGTGGTCCAGCAAAGCTCGTAAATCTTGTTCATGCTGTTCTTCCGTGTTTGAAGCTAGCAAGATATCGTCTACATATTGGATGACTGTGGATGACAGGGGAGGTAATTTTCACAAATGGCTTTGTCAAGCCATGTGGAATACCGTAGGGCTGTTGTGGAAACCCTGCGGTAACCGGCCAGAGGCACCGACCAAAATCCGTTGGCCATATCTATAACCGAGAAATATTTATCTTCCAGTTTGAGGGCATTAAAAATGGTGGAGGGATCTGCGACCAAAGGAGCTTTTTGATCAATACACTGGTTAGCTTTCCTATAATCGACAGTCAAACACCAAGTCTCATTAGATTTCTGTACTGGCCACACGGGGCTATTGGAGGAGCTATGCGTTTTAATAAGCACCCCTTGTTTCTCTAATTGCTGAATAACCGGTAAGATTCCCGCGATGGCAGTTGGACTGATGGGATACTGTTTAGTGCATGGAGGCTTGGTCCCTGTAAATGACGCAGGCTCCATCTGGAGTAGGCTACAATCGTTCTTATCTTTACCCCATATCGGGTGTTCCTTCAATTCTTCTTTCTTCAAAGTTCTAATTGACCATGTCACCCGACCATCCTCGAAATGAAAAGATGAATCTACTTGGATTAGAACGTCCATTCCCAAAAGGGGTTGATCTACTGGACCTATCCAGACCGGCATGGTTAGTTCATGTGGACCCAGCCCTATAAGTACTGGTGTTGTCCTTTTAATTCCCATTTTATGGCCCCCAACTCCATAGGCTGTACGTGCCCTACCATCCAATGGCAATAAATCTCCATATTGTAGGGGTAAGCATGTTAATTCTGCCCCTGTGTCTAAAAGACAGTCCACATCCTTATCGCCCACCCTCACAGTTATATATAGCCCATCTCCCCTTTGTTGTATTAGTGCGAGGAGGGGGGCCAGGGTGGGCTCTAATAGTTTTTTGCTATCCCAAGTAACTCCTTCTGTTGTGGTATTGTCAGTCGCTTAAATGCTTCTATGAGGTCGTTATCTTGTGACAAGCCTGGCTTGTTGGCTGAATTGTATCCCTGGCTGCGTCCTCTTCCGCAGCCACGACCTTGCTGTTTTGTCCTGCACGTCTTGGCCCAGTGACCTTCTTTCCCACAATAATGACATTTTACGGATAATTTTCCAAATGACTGTTTATCGGAATCCTGGGATTTCCATCCCATAGCCTGTACAGCTCGGACTTTAGCTCCCATATCCCGATCTAATTGGTTACATCGATCCACCAATGCTGCAAAGGTAGTTCCTCTACCTTCCCAGTCCGGTAATACTACCTTAAGCATTTTGGATAGTTCTGGCTTTAGACCTGCCACGAAAGCTGCTTTCAGGGGTCCAAACACTTGTTCATCCATTTCCTCATCCGTATTATTCATACCCGAATGTTCTAGCCACGTGCATCTAAACCGCTCGTCATACTCCAGGACCTCCTCTGTTCCTTTCTGTTGGCAGGCTGCAATTTTTCCCCAGTCTGTCTTAGCTGGACTGAAGGCTTGCAGCCAGTGTTTAATCGCCTCCCATCCTGCATCTAAATCTTGCTCATCCTGCCCCAAAGCTTCTTCTACCTTGTCGTGCAATTTTCTTCCCTGTGTTTTTGGCACCATTATGGTCAAAATTTGCACTCCGTCCCAGGGATGAAGTTGATATATATTTCTTAAGCGGTCCAATTGGTCCCACATTTTTACTCCCCCTTTCTTTGGATTGAGCAATTCCTTGGACCATTTATCAATTTTCTCTGGGTCTGCCGAATCATGAATTAAGTATTTTTTATACAGCCTTTTCTTCGTTTTTTTGGTTCCGCCCTCATCCGCCGTCTCTTCTGATTTGACTACAACTCGTCTTTTTTTAAACGGGGCAATGCGCACCCCTAATTCGTCATCCTCCGACCCTGTATCGTCGGAGGATTCAGAATTTGTATCTATTCCTCGGTCGTGTCTTCGGGTTTGCGCTTTTAATTTATCCAAACATGAGTACCCTGGGAATTGATCAATACATTTTCCTTTTCCTATTACTGTCTCTTGACCTAATGATTTTTTCCATTCTTTAATTTCACCTTTAAGATCTTTAACTTCCGCTTCCAGCTTTTCAAGTTCAAGCTTTTTCTGTCGCAGCTGCGCACAACCTGCTTGCAATTGATCCTTTGTACTGGTCAGTTCTCGATCATGTTGGGAACACATTATAATTTCATTCCGGTTTCGGATCTTTCCCATAACCGCTAGGGACCATCTAGTTCGCTCTTTATTTTTCATACGGGTCGTTTTTCCCCAGACCCTTTTAATCTCGTCCAAGGACCATTGTCCTTTGGAGATTCCGTACTTTTGTTCAATCTTAATATAGGTTTTAGATAAATTGAATTGTTGCTCTATGTATTCTTTCAACTGTTCGAGAATTAAATCTAGCGAAATTTCAGGTGGTGCCTGCCCACCTTTAACAGTTGTAGGCAATTCTTTGCTCTTATCTCCTGCTGCCATAATACTGAGTTCTTTACTGGGGTCTCGAGTCGTAGGCTTTCTAGCCGATCAATAGGTCGGTGATTAATTAATTAACACACCGCCGAAGTTTAGATGTCTATGGACCTCGAGCCGACTACTAACCGGAGGGTTCGCAAACCGGAGGCTTTCGGAATCGCGTAGAAGGAGAGGCGAATTTAGACTTTTGACCGAGGACATTTAAAAAAAGAGGTATCCTTACCTCAGTACGTAGGTCCGATGTCCAAAATTCAGTTTCTTTCCTCAGCGATCCTCTTCGTGACGCCAAAATTGTTAATCTCTTAATTTCCAATGAAATACGGACTCCGATTGTAGTTTTTACTTCTTTAATTTGGCAGACAGCAGTAACAAGTTCTTGGCTTTAAGCCAGGTCTTTGTCCTTCTGGGACCACATGGTCAAAATGGCTGTACTTATACCTGGATCAATTTACAGAAAAGAACTCGCCTTTTTTGACCTTATTGGCTCAATTAATAGTCTTTTAACCTTTTAATTGGCTCGCTACCCAAGGGTCCTAAAATGTCAAGTTGATTGATGCCTTAATGCAACATGCTGAACTGCATGTAGCAACCTTGACTTGGGGGTCTGTGAATTTTTACAGTCTGTCTAAATGCAGCCTGTTTGAATTCTCTATCAACGGTGACCCCCAGGATGTTGATGGTGGGAGATTCGGTGATGGTAATGCCATTGAATATCAAGAGGCAGTGGTTAGACTCTGTCTTGTTGGAGGTAGTCATTGCCTGGTACTTACATGGTGCGAATGTTACTTGTCACTTATCAGCGCAAGCCTGAATGTTGTCCAGGTCTTGCTGCATGTGGGCATGGACTGCTTCATTATCTGAGGAGCTGTGAATGGCACTGAACACTGTGCTGTCATCAGCGAACATCCCAAGTTCTGATCTTATGATGGAGGGAAAGTCATTGATGAAGAAGCTAAAGATAGTTGGGCCAAGGACACTGCCCTGAGGAACTTCTGCAGCGATGTCCTCAGGCTGAGATGAGTGGCCTCCAACAACCATAAACATCTTCTGTGCTAATTATGAATCCAGCCAGTGGAGAGTTTTGCCCCTGATTCCCATTGACTTCAGTTTTACCAGGGCTCTTTGATGCCACACTCGGTGAAATGCTACATTGATGTCAAGGGCAGCCACTCTCACCTCAGCCCTGGAATTCAGCTCTTTTGTCCATGTTTGGACCAAGGCTGTAATTAGGTCTAGAGCCAAGTTGTCCTGGCAGAACCCAAACTGTGCATCAGTGAGCAGGTTGTTGGTGAGTAACTGCCACTTGATAGCACTGTCAACGACACCTTCCATCACTTTGCTGATGATTGAGAGTAGACTGATAGGGCAGTAATTGGCTGGATTGGATTTGTCCTGCTTTTCGTGGACAGGACATACCTGGGCAGATTTCCACACTGTCGGATAGATGCCAGTGTTGTAGCTGTACTGGTACAGCTTGGATAGAAGCAAGGCTAGTTCTGGAGCACAAGTCTCCAGGTCGGGATGTTGTCGGGGTTCATAGCCTTTGCTGTATCCAGTGCACTCAGCCATTTCTTGATATCATGTGGAGTGAATCAAATTAGCTGAAGACTGACTTCTGTGATGGTGAAACTGTCAGGAGGAGGTCGATATGGGATCCCCCACTCGACATTTCAGGCTGATGATGGTTGCAAATGCTTCAGTCTTGTCTTTTGCACTCACGTGCCATCATTGAGGATGGGGATATTCATGGAGCCTCCTCCTCCCGTTAGTTATTTAATGGTCCATCATCATTCACGACTGGATGTGGCAGGACTGCAGAGCTTTGATCTGATCTGTTGATTGTGGGATTGCTTAGCTCTGTCTATATCATGCTCGTTCCACTGCTGAGCATACATGTCATCCTGTGTTACAGCTTCCCCAGTTTGGCACCTCATTTTTAGGTACGCCTGGGACTGCTCTTGGCATGCTCTTCTGCATTCCTTATTGAACCAGTGTTGGTCCCTGGTTTGATGGGAATGGTAGATTGAGGGATATGCCGGGCCATGAGGTTACAGATTGTGGTGGAATACAATTCTGCTGCTGCTGATGGCCCACAGCGCCTCATGGATGCCCAGATTTGAGCTGCTAGATCTGTTTTGAATCTATCCCATTTAGCACGGTGGTAGTGCCACACAACACGATGGAGGGTGTTCTCAGTGTTAAGCATGACAGTGTGGTGGTCACTGCTACCAATGCTGTCATGGATAGATGCATCTGTGACAGGTAGATTGGTCAGGACGAGGTCAAGTAGGTTTTTTCCTTGTGTTGGCTCTCTCACCACCTGCCGCAGGAGCAGTCTGGCAGCTATATCCTTCAGAACTCAGCCAGCTCAATCAATAATGGTGCTGCTGAACCACTCTTGACGATGGACATGGAAGTCCCCCACCCAGAGTACATTCCGTGCCCTTGGACTCTCAGCGTTTCCATCAAGTGGTGTTCAACATGGAGGAGTACTGATTCATCACCTGAGGGAGGGCGGTAGATGGTAATCTGCAGGAGGATTCCATGGCCTTGCTTGACCTGAAGCTATGAGACTTCACGTGGTCTGGAGTCAATGTTGAGGACTCCCAGGGCCATTTCCTCCTGACTGTATACTACTGTCTGCCACCTCTGGTGGGTCTGTCCTGTCAGTGGGATAGGACATACCCAGGGATGGTGCTGGAAGAGTCTGGGAATTTGGCTGAACGGTACGATTCTGTGAGTATGACTATGGCTAGTCTGCGCAACAGCTCTCCGAATTTTGGCACAAGTCCCTGGATGTTAGTGAGGATAACTTTCCAGTGTCAACTGGGCTGGGTGTGCTGTTGTGTTGTCTGAAGCCGGTGCCGAGGTCCATGCTGGATGGTCCATCCAGTTTTGTTCTTATTATTGTTTTTTGTAGCTGTTTGTTACAACTGAATGGCTTGCTACACCATCTCAGAGGGCAGTTAAGAGTCTACTACATTGATGAGGGTCTGGAGTCATATATATGCTAGACCAGGTAAGGACAGTAGATTTCATTCCCTAAAGGATATGAGTGAACCAGATGGGTTTTTATGACAATCCGGTAGTTTCATGGTCACCATTACTGATAAAAGCCTTTTTGTTAATTTGAGTTTTATTTAATAACTGAATTTAAATTCCCCAGCTGCTGTGCTGGGATTTAAAATCACTTCTCTGGATAATGTCGAGGCCTCTCGATTAGTATATAATATAACTACTATGGTAACATTCCCAAAACTACTAAGCTGCCGTTAATCATCCAACAAGATCTGTGATGAAAACATTCAAGATCAAGATGTTTTCATACACTGGGCAGATGGTGTATAGGCTGCGCAGTTCTCACTCCATTACTCCTGTACCATGCTCAATCATCTGCCCCTGCATTGTACTCACTCCTCTACTCCTGCACTGTGCCCACTGCTATACACCTGCACTGTACTCACTGCTATACACCTGCACTGTGCCCACTGCTATACACCTGCACAGTGCCCACTGCTATACACCTCCACTGTGCCCACTGCTATACACCTGCACTGTGCTCACTGCTATACACCTGCACTGTGCTCACTACTATATACCTGCAATGTGATCACTGCTATACACCTGCACTGTGCTCACTGCTATACACCTGCAATGTAATCACTGCTATACACCTGCACTGTGCTCACTGCTATACACCTGCACTGTGCTCACTACTATACACCTGCAATGTGATCACTGCTATACACCTGCACTGTACTCACTGCTATACACCTCCACTGTGCTCACTGCTATACACCTCCACTGTGCCCACTGCTATACACCTGCACTGTGCCCACTGCTATATACCTGCACTGTGCTCACTACTATACACCTGCACTGTGATCACTGCTATACACCTGCACTGTAATCACTGCTATACACCTGCACTGTGCTCACTGCTATACACCTCCACTGTGTCCACTGCTATACACCTGCACTGTGATCACTGCTATACACCTGCACTGTGCTCACTGCTATACACCTGCAATGTGATCACTGCTATACACCTCCACTGTGCCCACTGCTATACACCTGCACTGTGCTCACTGCTATACACCTCCACTGTGCCCACTGCTATACACCTGCACTGTGCTCACTGCTATACACCTCCACTGTGCTCACTGCTATACACCTGCACTGTGCTCACTGCTATACACCTCCACTGTGCTCACTGCTATACACCTGCACTGTGCCCACTGCTATACACCTGCACTGTGCTCACTGCTATACACCTCCACTGTGCTCACTGCTATACACCTCCACTGTGCTCACTGCTATACACCTGCACTGTGCCCACTGCTATACACCTGCATTGTACTCACTGCTATACACCTGCAATGTGATCACTGCTATACACCTGCACTGTGCTCACTGCTATACACCTGCACTGTGCTCACTGCTATACACCTGCACTGTGCTCACTGCTATACACCTGCAATGTGATCACTACTATATACCTGCAATGTGATCACTGCTATACACCTGCACTGTGCCCACTGCTATACACCTGCACTGTGCCCACTGCTATACACCTGCACTGTACTCACTGCTATACACCTGCAGAGTGATCACTGCTATACACCTGCACTGTGCCCACTGCTATACACCTGCACTGTGCCCACTGCTATACACCTGCAATGTGATCACTGCTATGCACCTGCACTGTGCTCACTGCTAAATACCTGCACTGTGCTCACTACTATACACCTGCACTGTGTCCACTGCTATACACCTGCACTGTGCTCACTGCTATACACCTGCACTGTGATCGCTTTTCGAGGGTAGAAGTTTTGGATTCCTAGCTGAGATTTTTGTTGCTGGATGTTGTTGCCAACCAACAGAGAGACGTTGAGAGGTTCTTTATTTTTCAGAACAGCTAACAATCTAAAGTGAATTTCAAGCACACATAGCCAGAGTCCAGATGGCTGCTTCTATGAGAATAATAGGGTACTTTGGTGAGTTCCATCATGACCGAGAAACATTAGAAGAATATGTGGAGGTGCTAGAAATGCTTTTCTCCATGAATATTATTGTCGATGGTTTTAGAAAGGAAACAGGCTATTTTCTTGACTGAAGCAGGCCCCAAGGTGTATGAAATCATGAAAAATGTGCTTGTTCCCATCAAGCCAAAGGACATGCCACTGACAGGGTTCTAACCAAGTTAGAACAGCACAACAGTCCTGAGCCCTTGGAAATTGCTGAAAGTTATCATTTTGGAACATGAGATCAATTGAATGACACGGGTATCACTGAGTACATGGTAGCTTTAAAAAAGCTGTCGTTTCGGTAACTTCCAGGACCGAGCATTGCATGACCGCTTTGTTTGTGGGATGAAAATGAAGCAATCAGAAGGAAATTGTTGACAACCCCTAACTTGACTTTTGATTTAGCTTGTCAGACAGCATTGTCGATGGATATGGCCGACCAATACTTCCGAGAATTTCGTGCTATTTCCAGTCGTCAGACAACCGAGGTGAATCGCCTGCAGGTTAAAAGTAAAAGGCAGTTGGGCCCCAAGGCCTCAGCAACTGGCCAAGGTAACAGTAACTTGAATTCATGTTATTGGTATCTGGAACAACATGTCTATATGTGAAGGCAGAGTCTTTCTACTATAAGAAAACTGGGCATCTTGTGAAGGCATGCCAACTGAAGAGTAACCCAACTTTCAATGCTGTAAGTAGAAATTGCGAAAGACTACATAGCATTGAAGACAAGCAACAGGATGAGGAGCTTCTGGAGATACATGTCATTTGGAGCACAAAGGTATCTAACAGCGATTTGCGAAGTATCATCATCCAAGTAGATATTGCAGGAACCAGGATACCCATGGAAATTCCCACTGGGGCATCTGTGAGCGTAGTACCGGAATCACTATATCTCGACAAGTTGATTGATTTTTGACTAGAAAAATCGAAGATAGAGCTGTGAGGCTAGTCAGGAGAGAAAATCCCTGTGGTAGGATGTATCACCATACCATTGAAATACAAGGATCAGTTTCAGAGCTTGCCTCTCATACTAATGGCAGGAGATAAGCCTGTATTGATGGGTAGAAATTGGTTGGGACCACTGAAGCTGGATTGGAATGAGATTTTTTGTGAGGAAATGAAATTTGCGTCGAAAGATGATGTCATCAAACAATATCCAAAGGTGTTCCGTGAAACAGGCATATCAATCCAAGGTTTCAATGTGAGTGTCAGAGTGAAGAAGGACGCTAGACCAGTTTACTGCAAGCAACATCCCGTACCATACACACTCAAGGAGAAAGTTGAGCGAGAACTCAAAAGATTAGAAACTCAGAACATTATCTCTAATGTAGAAGAAGTGTTCTATTTCTCAAACATTGATGAACTGCCAGTCACAACTAAAGAGATTGGTCAAGCAACCAAATGTGACCCAGTTATGTCAAAGGTATATTACATAGCAAATGGCTGTCCAAACCATGTATCAGAGAAAGATATTCATCCATACTTCGATCGAAGAAATGAATTATCAGTGGATAAAGATTGTATCATATGGGGTGCAAGAGTGGTTAGCCCAAATAAGTTCAGGCCCAAATTGTTAGTAGATCTTCATGACCTGCACCTGGGAATGTGCTTGACCAAGAGCTTTGTATGCAGTTACTTATGGTTTAGCTATAGCGTACATCGTTAGTCAGTGTACAACATGTCAATCGGTAAGCAAGAAACCATCAACAGTACCATTACAGCCATTGAAATGGCCTCCCAG
Source organism: Pristiophorus japonicus (assembly GCF_044704955.1). Taxonomy (NCBI): domain Eukaryota; kingdom Metazoa; phylum Chordata; class Chondrichthyes; family Pristiophoridae; genus Pristiophorus; species Pristiophorus japonicus. Next base: position 321,646,243 of record NC_091978.1, on the reverse strand, counting down.
TGTGTGGCAAAAGTTACATATAGATTTTGCTGAACGAGAAGGATAACAATTGTTCATTATGATTGACAGTCATTCGAAGTGGGCAGAGGTGTTGTCGGATTTTTCCTACGGGTTTCAAACACCAAGACTTATAAGAATACTGAGATTTTCAAATACAATGGACTTTAGTAAAAAAATTCTAAATTACTATAAGTTCCTAGTTCAACACTATCAATTACAGGTTTAAAATCAAACCAAACTACAAATTATTCTCATTGATTTCAGATTCATCAGTACATACAAGAAAATTCTATGCTCTAAGTTAGACAGTTTAAATACAATTAAACCAAATCCTACTTCTTGCAATAACTATGCACCCCCCTCAAGTTTCTAAGTCATGTACACCTCCCAATAATTAATGCCTATTGGCTTATGTATAGTCCATCAAATGATCAATTCCACCTAACTATACTTCCCAACAGGTTCTTCTTGCCGGCTTACTAAAAGTTCCCTCACGATGTCCACTTCTAAGAGAAAGATTTCCTTTGTCCTCATGTTTTTATAGCTCACAACAACAAACTGGGCCTGCATGATAGCTGGGTGTCCAGTAGTGTTTGGCCAGAGATAACTTGACCCTTTCGCTGATTGGCCAACTCAAATGTCCTTCAACATTCCTCTTCCTGTTTGAATTCCAAACTGCTTGTAGTGTAGAATGCCCATTCCCCGAGTTTTCTTCAGACAGGTTACAGGTGATTGTTCATCTCTCTTAAGCCTTCAGTGTTTCCAATGCAGAAAATAACAACAAGTAAAACACTAGACAATATGCGAAGATTGTTTTCATCAGATGGCCTCCCAGAAGAAGTTGTCTCTGATAATGGGCCGCAATTTTGTTCAGAAGAATTTGCACAGTTCACGAGCAGAAATGATGTGAATCATAGCAAAGTTCCACCATATCACCCTGCATCAAATGGTGCAGCAGAGTGCAGAGTACAAATTTTAAAACGTGCCCTCATCAAGCAAATGTTGGATACAAATCCAAAGAAACGGCACTTGTCGTTGGACCACAAACTGGCAAATTTTCTGATTACTTATCGGAATACTCCTCATACAACTACTGGTAGAACACCAGCAGAGTTGTTTCTCAAACAACAGCCACAAACCAGGTTCTCGTTGTTAAAGTCAAACCTGGCACAGTCAGTAGAAGAGAAACAATCAAGACAGAAAGAGAGTCATGTTAAAGGGAGAGTAAGAGAGAGAACTATGAAATTGAATCAGAAGGGTAGAGTGAAGAATCATCACCATAAATGGTTAAAGTGGTTACCAGGAAGAGCAGTGAAGGTATGTGGTCCTTGCACATATTTAGTCAAGATGTTTGATCATGGAAAGGTTAGGTTTGTTCCCATTGATCATATTTTACCTACAGATGTGAAAGGAGTTGAAAGTTGGAAGGATTCGATTATTTCTGATGAGTCAGATAGTCTTGTTACAAGAGCGAACGTATCTACTTCAAAACAGAAAACCAATGGTTAAGTTTGATTTGTAAATATGGAAAAATAAGTCCATGGCCTAGACTTTCTGCTTCATTGTCGGCTATTTTCTCGCCGTTACAGCTGGTTTTCCGGCCGGTGATAGTTTCCACGTAAGTTTTTCAATGTTATCGCCCACATCTGAACTCACCCGCCGGGACCAAACTGCCCACGTGAACAAACACCAGGGCATAAGTTTGGCCTCAACCACCAACGTCCAGATCACCAAGAGAACCGCCCTGTAAAAGCTGCTTAAACAGGGCGGTAGGGAGGATCCTGAAAAGAAAGGTAAGTGAAAGATTTCTTTTTTTTTAATTTTAAAATGGCGATTAGGTTTAAAACTGTCTTGGGAATGGTTTGTATGTTTTTATTTTTTTTAATTAAATTTTTTTTTTAAGTTTTCCCCCCTCCCTAGGCCCAAATCGCAGCCTCGGACTAAATTTTACCACTTACCATCCATTCCCGTAACGACCGTCCATGTTGCTAACTTTCCACTTTCCCTCCAAGAAAATTGCCGACAATGAGTGTGCAACACCCATTTTCTCACCGGGCGATTAGTGCTACTTACTTTAAACAATAAAATGGAAATTCTCGCCAGCTTTTCTCACCGAACGTTAGCGGTTCTTCTCAGTGGGCAATCGGGCATTGAGGGCCTTTAGGGAAAGTCTGACCCCATATCTTTTGTTGTGTATAAAAATGTAAGTTATGTAAATTGATTATTTTTTTATGATTACTTCTTCATTAAGAGATTTGAGTACAGGGGCAGGGAGGTGTTACTACAGTTGTACAGGGCCTTGGTGAGGCCACACCTGGAGTGTTGTGTACAGTTTTGGTCTCCTAACTTGAGAAAGGACATTCTTGCTATTGAGGGAGTGCAGCGAAGGTTCACCAGACTAATTCCCGGGATGGCGGGACTGACATATCAAGAAAGGCTGGATCAACTGGGCTTGTATTCACTGGAGTTCAGAAGAATGAGAGAGGATCTCATAGAAACGTTTAAAATTCTGACGGGTTTAAACAGGTTAGATGCAGGAAGAATGTTCCCAATGTCCAGAACCAGGGGTCACAGTCTAAGAATAAGAGGTAAGCCATTTAGGACCGAGATGAGGTGAAACTCCTTCACCCAGAGAGTGGTGAATCTGTGGAATTCTCCACCACAGAAAGTTGTTGAGGCCAATTCACTAAATATATTCAAAAAGGAGTTAGATGTAGTCCTTACTACTAGGGGGATCATGGGGTATGGCGAGAAAGCAGGAATGGGGTACTGAAGTTGCATGTTCAGCCATGAACTCATTGAATGGTGGTGCAGGCTCGAAGGGCCGAATGGCTTACTCCTGCACCTATTTTCTATGTTTCTATGTTTCTATTAAGGAGGGAGAAATGTAATAGAGCGCTCCACCTAGTGGACTACTGTGGTAATGCAACTCTGATGTAAATAATAAAAGATCATTTCTGTTAAGAGCCATCTTGTTTAGAGTAAGCTTCTTAATGATGTCGTAAGAATATATCACAGCTCACTGCTCTACTCCTGCACTGTTTTTTCCACTCTACTCCTGCACCATGCTCACTTCTCTAACCCTGCACCGTGCTCACTCCGTTACTCCTGCATGTGCTCATTCTGTTACTCCTGCACCGTGCTCACTTCTCTACCCCTGCACCATGCTCACTCCATTACTCCTGCATGTGCTCATTCCGTTACTCCTGCACTGTGCTCACTCCATTAACCCTGCACCGTGCTCATTCTGTTACTCCTGCATCGTGCTCACTCCGTTAACCCTGCACAGTGCTCACTCCGTTACTCCTGCATGTGCTCATTCCGTTACTCCTGCACCGTGCTCACTCCATTAACCCTGCACCGTGCTCATTCCATTAGTATATATTAATGATTTTGACTTAAATGTAGGAGGCGTGATAAAGAAGTTTACAGATGATACAAAAATTGGCTGTGTGGTTGACTTTAGACTGCAGGAAGATATCAATGGACTGGTCAGTTGAGCAGAAAAGTGGAAAATGGAATTCAATCCAGAGAAGTATGTGGTAATGTATTTTGGAAGGTGCAGCAAGCAAAGAAATATGCAATAAATGGGAGGATACTGAGAGGTGTGGAGGAACAGAGGGACCTTAGAGTGCATGTCCACGGATCCTTAAAGGTAGCAGGACAGTTTGATAAGGTAGTTAGAAAGGCAAAGGGAATGCTTTCCTTTATTATTCAAGGATCTGAATATAAGAGCAGGGAAGTTATTCTAGAATTGTGTACAACACTAATTAGAGCACAGCTTGAGTACTGCGGCAGTTCTGGTCACCACATAACAGGAAGGCTGTGATTGCACCAGAGAGGGTGCAGAGGAGATTTACAAGGATGTTGAAGGACTGGAAAATTTTAGCTATGCGAAAAGATTGGATAGCCTGGGGTTGTTTTCTTTGGAACAGAGGAGGCTGAAGGGAGATTTAATTGAGGTGTATAAAATTGTGTGGTCTAGATAGAGTGGATAGGAAGGACCTATTTCGCTTAGCAGAGGGGTCAATAACCAGGAGGCATAGAGTTAAAGTAGTTGGTAGAATGATTAATGGGGAGATGAGGAAAAACATTTTCACCCAGAGGGTGGTGGATATCTGGAACTCACTGCCTGGAAGAGTGGTAGAGGCAGATAACCTCAAAACATTTAAAAAGTACTTGGATGTGCACTTAAAGAGTTGTGAACTACAGGGCTGTGAAACTAGTGCTGGAAGATGGAATTAGGCTGTGTTGCTCTTTTTTAACCAACACAGACACGATGGGCCAAATCGCCTCCTTCTGTGTCGTAAATTTTTCTATGATTCTATTCTTGATGCAGCTGCTCCCATCTTTATTTTCCTACCGGGCTTCCCAAGCCCTGGAAAACCCTGTCACCCAGCGTTACTTTTAAATCAGGCCCTCCAATTACACTCTGGTTGTCTGTTTTAAAGATTATAATGTGTTGTCTCACCTCTGGAGTGTTGGACACATATGCACAATGCAACCCGCTGCCGTAAAAATGGTGGCAGGTGTGATATATTCTTTACAACCACACACATACACAAGATGGTTCTACAGGAACTTGTCATGTGACCTTGTCACATGATCCTTTATTATATACATTAGCTGTTGCATTACCACAGTAGTCCACTAAGTGGAGTAGTAGTCCACTAGGGGGAGCTCTATTACACTTCTCTCTCCTTAATGAAAAAGTAATCAAAACAAAATAATCATTAAACATAACTTGCATGGTATGCACAACAAAAGATATGGGCCCAGAAATCCCAGCCTCCCCGGGTCCGTACAGACAGTGTATGGACCCGGGAAGACATCGTAAAAGCCATTTTTCAGCACACAATGTGCATGCGCTGAAAACCGACTTTTATGATCTGTCAAGCTCCAGCTGTTCTGAAAACTCCTGTGCCTGATAAAAAGCAGATACATAGCCTACTTTTACAGGCATAAGTGTTTTAAAACACACAAAAACATAATTAAATTAAATTAAAAAAGCACATTTTATTGTTAAAAACCCTGCACACTATGGTAAGTTTATTTCAACCCATAATTTAAAATCGGAATTTTTTTTTCGAAGACATATATTAACTTTAATTTCAATTAATTTTAATTACGTGAGGTGTGTTTTTTATTTTTTATTGTGTTTAGTGTGTTTGTTTTTTTTTCATAAATAGCAATGAGAACTCGTAGATATGGAGTTATTATTGGTATTAATGAGAATGCTGTGGAATACTGTCCCTGATTGGTTGACCAGTCACACGTGACTGCACCTTCTGCGTTGGAACCTCGAGGACGGGAGCGCACTTCGCAGCACGGGAAAAGAAGGCCTCACCTCCACAATCGTAGGCTCCTCCAGGATCATCAGGTACTTTCGTAAAAATTCTCTGGTCGGAGGCGTTCGTCCGAAAGAAGCCTCCAACCGGAATTTCAGGGCCATGAACTTATTTCGCAATATTTACAAATCAAACGTGACGATGGTTTTCTGTTTCGAAGAGAATGCCTTCTCTCTTGAACAGAACTTTCCAAACTTGGTGTCGAACTTAGACTCATTCTAGGCTGAGTCTCTGAAAAGTTTTTCTCCAAGGGATGCACTTCATCTACATTTGAACTCTCTATAACTTCAGACTGTTTGTCTGCCTGACTCGGACGCAGACTTAAATCCTGACTTTCTCTTGGACTTGTTTCTGATGTAGGATTTGCTACTGCTACTCTACTTGTAACAAGACTATCTGACTCCATCAGAAATAATCGAATCATTCCAACTTTCAGCTCCTTCCACATCTGTAGGTAAAGTATGATCAATGTGAACAAACCTAACTATTCCATGATCGAACATCTTGACCAAATATGTGCGAGGACCACATATTTTCACTATAAATAGTAAACACTTTAACCATTTATGGTGATGGTTCTTCATTCTCACCTTCTGGTTCAATTTCACACTTCTCTCTCTTACTCGACCTCTCTGATGATTCTCTTTATGTCTTAATTGCTTCTCTTCTACTGACTGTGCCAGGTTTGGCTTTAACAACAAGAACCTGGTTCATGGTTGTAGTTTGAGAAACAACTCTGCTGGTGTTCTACCAGTAGTTGTATGAGGAGTTTTACGATAAGTAATTAGAAAATGTGCTAGTTTGTAATCCAACAACAACTGACGTTTCTTTGAATTTAGAGCCAACATTTGCTTGATGAGGGCACATTTTACAATTTGTACTCTGGGCTCTGCAGCAACATTTGAAGCAGAGTGGTACGATGGAACCTTGGTATGTTTCACATCATTTCTGCTCATGAAGTGCACAAATTCTTCTGAACAAAATTGCAGCCCATTATCAGACACAATTTCTTCTGGGAGGCCATATGAAAAAAACAATCTTCGCTAGTGTTTTACTTGTTATTTTCTGCAATGGATACACTCTACCCACTTCGAATGGCTATCAATCACAATAAACAATTGCTGTCCTTCGCGCTCAGCAAAATCTACATGTAACCTTTGCCACACTCTGGGAGGCCATTTCATGGTTGTAATGGTACCGATGATGGTTTCTTGCTTACCGATTGAAATGTTGTACACTGACTAACAATGCATTCTATGGCCTGGAAATCGCGGTCTCCCCGGGTCCGTACAGAGTTTTTATGGACCCAGGAATGCATCAGAAAAGCCGGTTTTCAGCGCACAATGCACATGCGCTGAAAACCGGCTTTCCCGGTCTGTCAAGTTTCTGGCTTGACAGATCCTCTGCATATCGGGAGCAAGGACATTTGCATGGGCAAGATTGCGGGATTTATGCATATCTTGCCCAGCAAATATCCTCAAAACTCTTGCACCTGATAAAAGCAGGCGCATAGCCTACTTTTATAGGCATAACAGTTTTAAAACACACAAAAACATTGTTAAATAAAATCTTAAAAACACATGTTATTGTTAAAAACCCTCCCCACTACGGTAAATTTATTTTAAGCCAAAATTAAAAAAACCTTTTTAAAAATCGGGAAAATATATATTTTTAAAATACATAAATAACTTTAATTAAAATTAATAAAAATACGTTATGCATTTTTTGTATCTTTTATTATTGGTTATTAGTGCTTGGGGATGTTCTCATTCACAATAATGGGAACTCCAACTTACGGAGTTCCCATTATTATGAATGAGAATATACTGCACCTAATTGGCTCCCCAGAGCCATGTGCCTCCAGCTCCAGGCCTGTGCACATCCTGACGTGCACGTGCTGCGACGTGCAATCAGAAGAGGCCTCAGGACCGGGATCTCGCGTGCCCACAGCAGCTTCAGGGAGGTGCGCATCTTTTTTCCAAAATCTATTCGAACGCCTGCGGGAAGGAGAAACCGGGATTTCTGGGCCTATGGGCTAGACTTTCCACTTAACATTCATTTTAACACTGAGATGAGGTATACCATCCAGATATCAGCCATTGCGCTAAAAGATGGAAACTAATGGCCATTTATCACTCACTTATCACCCAGCGTTACTTTCGGCATTTAGTTAACGCCGAGAATTAATAATACCGCCCGCCCATTTTTCCTGCCATAAACAGCAGAAAAATGCAAAATAACGGCCATAATATCGGCAAACGTTACTTTCGGCATCTCAACCATATATCGCCAAGGACAAGGTCACTGCTGTTGTGTATCTGTAAAGCATGCACTCCCATGTTCCACCACCAGGGGCCTCATCCCCTGAAGTCCCAAGGGATACCAGCATCCCTTGGGAGCACTGTATATAAGCCGGCTCCTAAGGCCTGTTCCTCACTCTGGAGTTCCTTATTAAAGACTGAGGTCACTGTTACTTTTACCTCTCGTGTGTGCAGCCTCGTCTGTGTTAGGAGCACAATAACTGGCGACGAGAATACGAATCCAACGCAAAGATGCAGCAAACTGTGGGCATCCTGGAGAAGTTCTCGGAGGGTGAGGACTGGGAAGCCTATGTCGAACCGCAAGACTACTACTTTGTAGCCAACAAGCTGGACGGAAAAGGAAGCGCTGCAAAAAGGAGAGCGGTCCTCCTCACAGTCTGCGGGGCACCGACCTACAGCCTCATGGAGAATCTTCTGGCTCCGGTGAAACCCACAGATAAGTCGTATGAGGAGCTGTGTACACTGGTTCGGGAGCATCTTAACCCGAGGGAGAGCATGCTGATGGCGAGGTATCGGTTCTACACGCGCCAGCGGTCTGAAGGTCAGGAAGTGGCGAGCTATGTCACCGAGCTAAGGTGACTTGCAGGACAATGTGAGTTTGATGGCTACCTGGAGCAAATGCTCAGAGATTTTTTTACTAGGCATTGACCACGAGACCATCCTACGAAAACTTTTGACTGTAGAGACACTGACCCTCAGTAAGGCCATTGCGATAGCACAGGCGTTTATGTCCACCAGTGATAAGACCAAACAAATCTCTCAGCACACAAGTGCAAGCAATGTTTATAAATTAATTGGAACTGTGTTTGCAAGCAGAAATGTACAGGGCAGAAACCACGAGTCTGCAACTGCCAGCAGGCCTCAGGTGACCCAGATGATCCCAACAAAGGATGAATGCAAGGCAATTCACACTTTGTTGACGTTGTGGAGGCTTCCATTCAGCCTATTCATGCTGCTTCAAAGGGTATGTTTTCAAGAACTGTGGAACAATGGGGCACCTCCAACGAGCTTGAAAATGAGCTGCAAGGTCTGCAAAACCTGCAAACCACCACATGGCAGAAGAAGATCGGTCCATGGTGGATCAAAGCCATTTCAAGCCTCAGAGAGAGGAGGCAGCTGCTGAAGTACATGGGGTGCACACATTTTCGATGAAATGTCCACCTATAATGCTAAATGTAAAATTGAATGGCTTACCCGTAGCCATGGAACTGGACACTGGTGCTAGCCAATCCATCATGAGTAAAAAGATGTTTGGGAGACTGTGATGCAACAAGACATTCAGACCAGCCCTGAGCCCCATCCACACGAAACTGAGAACATACACCAAAGAGCTTATCACTGCCCTGGGCAGCGCCATGGTCAAGGTCACCTACGAGGGCACGGTGCACGAACTGCCACTCTGGATTGTCCCGGGCGATGGCCCCACACTGCTTGGAAGGAGCTGGCTGGGCAAAATCCACTGGAACTGGAATGATATCTGAGTGCTATCGCATGTCGTGAGGCCTCTTGTACCCAGGTTCTCAACAAATTTCCTTCCCTTTTTGAGCCAAGCATTGAAAACATTTCCGGGGTGAAGGTGCAGATCCACTTGGTCCCAGAGGCACGACCCATTCACCACAAGGTGCGAGCGGTACCTTACATGATGAAGGAGAGAGTGGAAATCAAGCTGGACAGGCTGCAACGCAAGGGCATCATCTCCCCAGTGAAATTCAGTGAGTGGGCCAGCCCGATTGTTCCAGTACTCAAAAGTGATGGCACGGTCAGGATTTGAGGCGATTCTAAAGTAACTATTAATCGTTTCTTGCGACAGGATCAATACCCGCTACTTAAGGCAGACGACCTATTTGCGACGCTGGCAGGAGGCAAGACGTTCATCAAGCTCAACCTGACTTCAGCCTACATGACACAGGAGCTGGAGGAGTCTTCGAAGGGCCTCACGTGCATCAACATGCACAAGGGACTGTTCATCGACAACAGATGCCCATTTGGAATTCAGTCGGCTGCAGCGATCTTCCAGCGAAACATGAAGAGCTGACTCAAGTCGGTACCACATATGGTGGTCTTTCAGAATGATATATTGGTCACGGGTCGGGACACCGCCGAGCACCTACAAAACCTGGTGGAGGTCCTCCAGCGACTGGATCGCGTAGGGTTGCGGCTGAAGAGGTCGAAATGCGTCTTAATGGCAACAGAAGTGAAGTTTTTGGGGAGAAATATCGCGGCGGACAGCATTCAGCCCACAGACACCAAGACAGAGGCTATCAGGAACGCGCCCAGGCCACAGAACGTCACGGAGCTGCGGTCGTTCCTGGGAATCCTCAACTAATTTGGTAACTTCCTACTGGGGTTAAGCACACTTTTAGAGCCCCTACATGTGTTATTGCGCAAAGGTGAGAACTGGGTATGGGGAAAAAAACAAGTAATTGCTTTTGAGAAAGCCAGAAACATTTTACGCTCCAACAAGCTGCTTGTATTGTATAACCCGTGTAAAAGACTTGTGCTAGCATGTGACGCGTAGTCATACAGAATCGGATGTGTATTACAACAAGCTAATGTTGCAGGGAAGTTGCAACTTGTCGCCTATGCTTCCAGGAGCTTGCCTGAGGCCGAGAGGGCCTACAGCATGATTGAGAAAGAGGCATTAGCATGTGTGTTCATGGTAAAGAAAATGCAGCAGTACCTGTTTGGCCTCAAATTTGAGCTGGGAATTGATCACAAGCCCCTCACATCCATGTTCGCTGAAAACAAGGGGATGAATACTGATGCCTCAGCCCGCATAAAAAAGTGGGCACTCGCGCTATCAGCGTATAACTATATGATTCGCTACAGGCCAGGCACCGAGAACTGTGCGGATGCTCTCAGTCGGCTACCATTGCCCACCACGGGGGTGGAAATGGCGCAGCCTGCAAACTTGTTGATGCTGGTGCAGCCCGCAGACTTGTTGATGGTCATGGAAGCATTTGAAAATGATAAAGTACCTGTCACGGCCCGCCACATTAGGACTTGGACCAGGCAAGATCCTCAGCTGTCCCAAGCAAAAAACTGTGTACTTCATGGGAGCTGGGCCAGCATCCCTGTTGAAATGCAAGAGCCAATCAAACCGTTCCAGCGGCGAAAGGACGAGCTGTCCATTCAGGCAGACTGCCTGTTGTGGGGTAACCGCGTCGTGCTACCCAAAAAGGGCAGGGAGACGTTCATCTCAGATCTCCACAGCACACACCTGAGTATAGTAATGATGAAAGCGATAGCCAGCTACCACGTGTAGTGGCCCAGTATCGACTCTAACTTTAGAGTCCTGTGTATGGCAATGCAGCGTATGTGCTTAGTTGAGCAACGCGCCCAAAGAGGCACCACTAAGTTTGTGGTCCTGGCCCTCCAGACCATTGTCGAGGATCCATGTCGACTATGCGGGCCCGTTTCTCGGTAAAATGTTCCTGGTGTTGGTGGTGGATGCTTTTTCAAAATGGATTGAATGTGAAGTAATGTCGGGAAGCACCGCCACCACCACCATTGAAAGCCTGAGGGCCATGTTTGGCACCCAAGGCCTGCCTGACATACTGGTCAGTGACAACGGGCCATGTTTCACCAGTGCCGAATTCAAAGAATTCATGACCCGCAATGGAATCAAACATGTCACCTCGGCCCCATTTAAACCAGCCTCCAATGGGCAGGCAGAGCGGGTAGTACAAATCATTAAACAGAGCCTTAAACGAGTCACAGAAGGCTCACTCCAAACTCGCCTGCCCCGAGTACTGCTCAGCTACCGCACGAGACCCCACTTGCTCACAGGGGTGCCCCCTGTTGAGCTACTCATGAAAAGGACACTTAAAACCAGACTCTCGCTGGTTCACCCCAACCTGCATGATTAGGTAGAGAGCAGGCGGCAGCAACAAAATATAAACGATGGTCACGCCACTGTGTCACGGGAAATTGATCTGAATGACCCTGTGTATGTGCTAAACTATGGACATGGTCCCAAGTGGATCATGGACACGGTGATAGCTAAAGAAGGGAATAGAGTATTTGTAGTCAAACTGGACAATGGACAAATTTGCAGAAAGCACCTGGACAAAACGAGGCTGCGGTTCACAGACTGCCCTGAACAACCCACAGCAGACACCACCTTTTTCGAGCCTACAACACACACCCAAAGGATCAACGACACCGCGCCAGACCAGGAAATCGAACCCATCATGCCCAACAGCCCAGCAAGGCCAGGCTCAACTCGCAGCCCTGCAGGGCCAACAACATGCCAGCCTAGCGAGGGCACAGTCAACACAACAGAACAGACATTTGTACCAAGGCGGTCCACCAGGGAAAGAAAGGCTCCCGACCGCCTCACCTTGTAAATAGTTTTCACTTTGACTTTGGGGCGGGGAGTGATGTTGTGTATCTGTAAGGCATGCACTCCATTTTTCGCCATCAGGAAACTCATCCCCTGAAGTCCCAAGGGATCCCAGCATCCCTTGGGAGCTCTGTATATAAGCCCGCCCCTAAGGCCTGTTCCTCACTCTGGAGTGTTTTATTAAATAACTGAGGTCACTGTTACTTTAACCTCCCTATGTGCAGCCTCATCTGTGTTAGGAACACATAACTGCGGCACTTTCCTTCTACACATCTGGTTCCTTTCAGGCCTCAGCTTGCGATATTTGCGCTATATCTCAGCATGCCACACATTGTTGCATTCGACAGGTGACTGAAGCCCTTTATGCACACAGATAGTCTTTATCAGCTTCCTTATGACCAGGAAGGCACAGACTGAGAGGGCTCTAGGATTCTCCAGAATTGCAAACTTCCCCAAGGTGCAGGAAGCAATAGACTGTACGCACATCGCCATGTGAGCATCTTTTCAGGATGCAGAGGTTTTTCGGACTCAGGGACATTCCACTCCCTGAACGTGTAATTCATTGTCGACCACAAGCAAATTTTAATGGCAGTAAATGCAACATTTCCGGTCAGCATCCATGATGCTCACATCCTGCGTGAGAGCGCTGTATCTGACATGTATGCTTGGTGCCAAAGGATATGGCCTCGCCACCTAGCTGATGACCCCCCTGCGTAACACCCTGACAGAAGCCAAGAAGTGATACAACGACAGCCACATAGCCACATGCAATATCGTCGAGAATACCATTGGAAGCAGCGCTTTAAATGCCTGGACTATGCAGGAAGCGAGTTATAATACCACCCTGAGCAGGTAGCTCAATTCATGGTGGTGTGCTGTATGCTGCACAATTTGGCTATCAGAAGGGGACAGGAATTGGCAGAAGGGACACCACAGGAGAGAGAGGAAGAGGAGGACGAGGAGGTGGACGCTGACTTCGGGGCAGACAATCAGACTGATGATGAAACTATGTCCCCGCCCCCCTGTAGACCACAGGAAAGGGCCCGTGGTGGCTACATAGCTGCAAGACTCTTATGTCAGCAGCTCATAAATGAGCATTTTGCTTGAAATAATGTTGGCAGTATTTACAAAGCTGCAAGACTGCTGTGTGTGCAGCTCATACATGAATGGTGTGCATTACCTTGGTGACAGTTAAAGTTTAAGTTGATTCAAGTGACGTTGAATTCTCCCCTTTCATGTTAAGGAATCACCAGTGTGTAACGGTGCAGCTATCTGAGACAACGCACAACAATGTTATGTAAAATAAAAAACATTTAATGAGAATATTTGTATAAAAGCATCATTATAACTGTAAAAAACACCCCACTACACCCCCACCCCACAACAAATTTATAACATTTATATGAGTCATTAAATTTTTAACATTTCCAACAAAACTTCATAAACATAGAACACAAATGCAAAAAAACAAGGTACCCCCTCCCCACTTCCCTAAACTTCTCAACAAAATAGCAACAACATAAAAATATTGTGACTAATGCAACTCCTGCAGGCATGCACCTCACTTTCCTTGCCCCCCTGCCCTCTCCGCTTCCCCTCCCGACTTCAAGCCGCCTTGCCGAAGTGCTCCTCAGGCGCTGCTTCATTAGGGGGGATGGTGACAGATCCGTTGGTTGGCCGAATACTGGAGAGGACGGTCCCACGGAAGGGAACGGCCTCTGAGCCAGAAGCAAGAGCTTCCTCCTGGATCACATGTGTCATTGGCAATGGGGGTGCGGCACCTTGGGCTTCAGTGCCACGCTCCGGGACCACTGATAGCCCTCTGGCACCAGTGTTACTGGCTATCACTTCCAGGGCCTCCGCCATCCGCGGCATGTACTCGGTCATGTTGGCGGACATGCTGGCCAGCTGTTGGGATATGCCCCCCATTGTCTGGAAGATCTGCTAACCTATTTCAACATTCCTCCTGGACAAGTGAACCAAGTCCCCGCTCAGATCTGCCGCTCATGGAGCAGTCCTGCTGCGTCGAACTTCTAGTTCCTCTCCTACGTCACTGCTCTCGCCAGCATCCTCACCCTCCAAATCATGCTGCCTCGCCTCCTCCATGCCTTACATTTTAATTATTTTTTTCCCCAAAATCTCCGTGCAACAAAGTTATTTGTGCTCTCAATTCTTTTCACTGCAGCTAAATCTCTTTCCTACCTCCGACAAGTGCCAAACAACCACACAACACATCCACACATGTTTTCAGTTCCTCTCTGCTCTCTCTCTCGCTCTCTCTCTCTCCTCTTCTGCGCATGTATTGATGATCCCTGAGCTCCTGAAACGCGGGAAATGACCATTGCCATGACGTTGCTATGGACGGCAACATTTTATGGCAGAAGGACAAAAAAAATGCCGCTAACAGCCATTTCACATCGCTCCCGCTAATGCCCATTTTATAAAGTGGAAACTAGGGGGTTGAAAATGGGCGATAATCCGGCGATCCCAAAACCTATAATAAACGTCAACGCGGGAAATAACACCCATTTTTGGCCGATCTGCACAATAATGGAACGTCTAGCCCGATATCTTTATCTAGACCTGGCCACTATAAGTAATTGCCTGCAAAACTCTTGGTCAAGCACATTCCCAGGTGCTGGTCATGAAGATCTCCTAACAATTTGGACCTGAACTTATTTGGTATAACTACTCTTGCACCCCAGATGATACAATCTTTATCCACTGATAATTCATTCCTTCGAATGAAGTATGGATGAATATCTTCCTCCGCTAAACCTTTGACATAACTGGGACACAAATAACGTTCCGGTAATACTAGGGGACCGAGGGTCTAGCGAGAAGGAGGAACTGAAGGAAATCCTCATTATCAAGGAAATTGTTTTAGGGAAATTGATGGGATTGAAGGCCGATAAATCCCCAGGGCCTAATAGGCTGCATCCCAGAGTATTTAGGGAAGTGGCCCCAGAAATAGTGGATGCATTGGTGATCATTTTCCAACAGTCTATCAACTCTGGATCAGTTCCTAAGGACTGAGGGTAGCTAATGTAACACCACTTTTTTAAAAAGGAGGGAGAGAGAAAACGGGTAATTATAGACCGGTTAGCCTGACATCAGTAGTGGAAAAAATGTTGGAATCAATTATTAAAGATGAAATAGCAGCGCATTTGGAAAGCAGTGACAGGATCAGTCCAAGTCAGCATGGATTTATGAAAGGGAAATCATGCTTGACAAATCTTCTGGAATTTTTTGAGGATGTAACTAGTAGAGTGGACAAGGGAGAACCAGTGGATGTGGTGTATTTGGATTTTCAAAGGGCTTTTGACAAGGTCCCACACAAGAGATTAGTGTGCAAAATTAAAGCACATGGTATTGGGGGTAATGTATTGACGTGGATAGAGAACTGGTTGGCAGACAGGAAGCAGAGAGTTGGGATAAACGGGTCCTTTTCAGAATTGCAGGCAGTGACTAGTGGGGTGCCACATGGCTCAGTGCTGGGACCCCAGCTATTTACAATATACATCAATGATTTAGATGAAGGAATTAAGAGTAAAATCTCCAAGTTTGCAGATGACTCTAAGCTGGGTGGCGGTGTGAGCTGTGAGGCGGATGCAGGGTGATTTGGACAGGTTAGATGAGTGGACAAATGCATGGCAGATGCAGTATAATGTGGATAAATGTGAGGTTATCCACTTTGGGGGCAAAAACATGATGGCAGAATATTATCTGAATGGCGGCAGATTAGGAAAAGGGGAGATGCAACGAGACCTGGGTGTCATGGTACACCAGTCATTGAAGGTTGGCATGCAGGTGCAGCAGGCAGTGAAGAAGACTAATGGCATCTTGGCCTTCATAGCTAGGGGATTTGAGTATAGGAGCAGGGAGGTCTTGCTGCAGCTGTACAGGGCCTTGGTGAGGCCTCACCTGGAATATTGTGTTCAGTTTTGGTCTCCTAATCTAAGGAAGGACGTTCTTGCTATTGAGGGAGTGCAGCGAAGTTTCACCAGACTGATTCCCGGGATGGCAGGACTGACATATGAGGAGAGATTGTATCGACTGGGCCTGTATTCACTAGAGTTTAGAACAATGAGAGGCGATCTCATAGAAACATATAAAATTCTGACGGGACTGGACAGGTTAGATGCAGGAAGAATGTTCCGGATGTTGGGGGAGTCCTGAACCAGGGGTCACAGTCTAAGGATAAGGGGTAAGCCATTTAGGACCGAGATGAGGAGAAACTTCTTCACTCAGAGAGTTGTTAACCTGTGGAATTCTCTTCCGCAGAGAGTTGTTGATGCCAGTTCGTTAGATATATTCAAGACGGAGTTGGATTAGGCCCTTACGGCTAAAGGGATCAAGGGGTATGGAGAGAAAGCAGGAAAGGGGTACTGAGGCGAAAGATCAGCCATGATCTTATTAAATGGTGGTGCAGGCTCGAAGTGCTGAATGGCCTACTCCTGCACCTATTTTCTATGTTTCTGTGTTTCAGTGTTTGGTTGTTCTACCAATCTCTTCAGCTGTGACAGGCAGCTCATCAATGTGTGAAACATAGAACACTTCTTCTACCTTAGAGATAATGTTCTCAGTTTCTAGTCTTTTGAGTTCTTGCTCAACTTTCTCCTTGAGTGCGTAGGTATTGGATGTGGCTTGCAGTAGTGTCCTTCTGTACCCGGACACTCACCCTGAAACCTTGGATCAGACTGCCCGATGGCGGAATACCTTCGGATACTGTTCGATATCATCTTTCGATGCAAATTTCATTTTAATACGAAAAATCTAATTCCAATCCATCTTCAGTGATCCCAGCCAATTTCTACCTATTAAGGCACGCTTGTCCCCTACCACTAGTATGAGAGACAAGCTCTGAAACTGATCCTTGTATTTCATGGTATGATGTAAAAACAGTAACACAGCCACTCTACATTACCTCAAGTAACAGTTGGAATATTGTGAATTGCAGGCTGCAACACAATCTCAGGACTGTGATAATGATTGCAAACTACTCAAGCTTCCCTCTTGCAGATTGGCATCAACTGGGCCCCTAGCTTATCTCAATATTTGACTGCAGTTTAGCCCTTGTGCTCACTCCGCCTGCTTCTCTCTGACAAGAGGGAAAGAGACGAAGTTGTCTCTCTTTGCAGAGAGAGCCTCCATGACCTCCCTAATGCAGCAGAGCAGGTCTCCAGTCGTCCTGGTTAACCCTTGCCACTGGATAAAGGCCTAGCTGTGTCAAGCCTGTGTGGTGGCTGGTGTGCAACAGTCACCACAAGTTAAAAAAATCCACACACAGGCATCTTCCACCCTTTCAATTGGAGTTCAGGACTAGAATATCAGGTCCTTCATTGAGGCATCTGTGAACTCATGTGGAGGCAAGTCATCCTCGTTCGAGGGACCGCCTATGATGATATGATGATGATTCGCACTACCACAGGGCTCTGCTCTCTTGATTACCCTCGCAGCTCTATCTTCGACTTCGGCAGTGGAAAATCACTCAACTTGTTGAGATATAGCGAATCCAAATCTACGCTCACGGATGCACAAGTGTCGATTTCCATGGGTATCCTGGTTCTTGCAACATCTACTTGGATGACAATACATCACGAATCATTGTTAGATACCCTCGTGCTCCTGATGACAAGTTTCTCCAGCACCTCCTCGTCTTGTTGCTCCTCTTCAATGCTATGTCATCTCTGGCAATTTCTACTTATAGCATTGAACATCACTTTATTCTTCAGTCGGCATGCCTTCGCAAGATGTCCTGTTTTCTTGCAGAAGACGCACTCTAGGGACGAAATTCAGCATCCAGAGAAGGCTCGTTACCGTTGTTTTGTGAGGGCAGAATCGAGTGGCCACTGCGCTGCAGTCGATTGGCCACCACGAACCAAATTCACCACGGGGATTTTTCGACCCGACCCCCTCTTCCGCCCTGCTACTGCCAACTGCCGCAAGTGCGTCATCAAAGCGCACACCACTAATCTCCCGCACCGACATCTTAATCCGCCTGAAATTTACCTGCCAAAATCCTTGATCCGCCTCGCGGTGCTCCCGACAGCTTTTTCTAGCACTTAACGGAAATTATGTAATTGGCATCACGCAGACATGGCTCCAGGGTGACCAAGGCTGGGAACTCAACATCCACGGGTATTCAACATTTAGGAAGGAAAGACAGAAAGGAAAAGGAGGTGGGGTGGCATTGCTGGTTAAAGAGGGAATTACTGCAATAGTAAGGAAGGACATTAGCTTGGATGATGTGGAATCGGTATGGGTGGAGCTACGGAATACCAAAGGGCAGAAAACGCTGGTGGGAGTTGTGTACAGACCACCAGACAGTAGTAGTGAGGCTAGGGGCAGCATCAAACAAGAAATTAGGGATGCATGCAATAAAGGTACAGCAGTTATCATGGGCGACTTTAATCTACATATTGATTGGGCTAACCAAACTGGTAGCAATGCGATGGAGGAGGATTCCCTGGAGTGTATTAGGGATGGTATTCTAGACCAATAAGTCGAGGAACCAACTAGAGGGCTGGCCATCCTAGACTGGGTGATGTGTAATGAGAAAGGATTAATTAGCAATCTTGTTGTGCGAGGCTGCTTGGGGAAGAGTGACCATAATATGGTAGAATTCTTTATTAAGATGGAGAGTGACACAGTTAATTCAGAGACTCGGGTCCTCAACTTAAGGAAAGCTAACTTCGATGGTATGAGACGTGAATTGGCTAGAATAGACTGGCAAATTATACTTAAAGGGTTGACGGTGGATAGTCAATAGCAAACATTTAAAGATCACATGGATGAACAATTGTACATTCCTGTCTGGAGTAAAAATAAAATGGGGAAGGTGGCTCAACTGTAGTTAACAAGGGAAATTAACGATAGTTTTAAATCCAAGGAAGGGGCATATAAATTGGCCAGAAAAAGCAGCAAACCTGAGGACTGGGAGAATTTTGTAATACAGCAGAGGAGGACAAAAGGTTTAATTAGGAGAGGGAAAATAGAGTATGAGAGGAAGCTTGCTGGGAACATAAAAACTGACTGAAAAGCTTCTCAAGATATGTAAAGAGAAAAAGATTAGTGAAGACAAACGTAGGTCCCTGGCAGTCAGATTCAGGTGAATTTATAATGGGAAACAAAGAAATGGCAGAACTGTTGAACAAATATTATGGTTCTGTCTTCATGAAGGAAGACACAAATAACCCTCCAGAAGTATGAGAGGGCCGAGGGTCGAGTGAGAAGCAGGAACTGAAGGATATCATTATTAGGCGCAAAATTTTGTTGGGGAAATTGATGGGATTGAAGGCCGATAAATCCCCGGGGCCTGATATTCTGCATCCCAGGGTATTTAAGGAAGTGGCCCTAGAAAAAGTGGATGCATTGGTGATTATTTTCCAACAGTCTATCGACTCTGGATCAGTTCCTATGGACTGGAGGGTAGCTAATGTAACATCACTTTTTAAAAAAGGAGGGAGAGAGAAAACGGGTAATTATAGACCGGTTAGCCTGACATCAGTCGTGGGAAAATGTTGGAATTAATTATTAAAAATGAAATAGCGGCGCATTTGGAAAGCAGTAACAGGATTGGTCCAAGTCAGCATGGACTTATGAAAGGGAAATCATGGTTGACAAATCTAGTGAAATTTTTTGAGGATGTAACTAGCAGAGCGGACAAGGGAGAACCAGTGGATGTGGTGTATTTGGACTTTCAAAAGGCTTTTGACAAGGTCCCACACAAGAAATTGGTGTGCAAAATCAAAGCACATAGTATTGAGGGTATTGTACTGACGTGGATGGAGAACTAGTTGGCAGACAGGAAGCAGAGTGTCGGATAAACGGGTCCTTTTCAGAATGGCAGGCAGTGACTAGTGGAGTGCCGCAGGGCTCAGTGCTGGGACCCCAGCTCTTTACAATATATATTAATGATTTAGATGAAGGAATTGAGTTTAATATCTCCAAGTTTGCAGATGACACTAAACTGGGTGGCGGTGTGAGCTGTGAGGAGGATGCTGAGAGGCTGCAGGGTGACTTGGACAGGTTAGATGCATGGCAGATGCAGTATAAGTGTGAGGTTATCCACTTTGGGGGCAAAAACATGATGGCAGAATATTATCTGAATGGTGGCAGATTAGGAAAAGGGGAGGTGCAACGAGACCTGGGTGTCATGGTTCATCAGTCATTGAAAGTTGGCATGCAGGTACAGCAGGCGGTGAAGAAGGAAAATGGTATGTTGCCCTTTATAGCTAGGAGATTTGAGTATAGGAGCAGGGAGGTCTTACTGCACTTGTACAGGACCTTGTTGAGGCCTCACCTGGAATACTGTGTTCAATTTTGGTCCCCTAATCTGAGGAAGGACATTCTTGCAATTGAGAGAGTGCAGCGAAGGCTCACCAGACTGATTCCCGGGATGGCTGGACTGGACATATGAGGAGAGATTGGATCAACTGGGCCTTTATACACTGGAGTTTCGAAGGATGAGAGGGGTTCTCATAGAAACATATAAAATTCTGATGGGACTGGATAGGTTAGATGCGGGAAGAATGTTCCCGATGTTGGGGAAGTCCAGAACCAGGGGACACAGTCTTAGGATAAGGGGTAGGCCATTTAGGACTGAGCTGAGGAGAAACTTCACTCAGAAAGTTGTTAACCTAAGGAATTCCCTACGGCAGAGAGTTGTTGATGCCAGTTCATTGGATATATTCAAGAGGGAGTTAGATATGGCCCTTCTGGCTAAAGGGATCACGGGGTATGGAGAGAAAGCAGGAAAGGGGTGCTGAGGAAATGATCAGCCATGATCTTATTGAATGGTGGTGCAGGCTCGAAGTGCTGAATGGCCTACTCCTGCACCTATTTTCTCTGTTTTCATGTTTCAATGTTTCTATTGGGGCACCTTGTTTCTTGTGTGTGCAGCACGACATCGCGGTGGCCCTTCAAAGGGAGGGCATATTCCCATGGCTGCCATGTTTTATTTTGCCGGCCGACTTCCCGATCGGCCGGACAAGTATTGCCCCGAGTTTGGCCATTGGGTGCCAGGCCGTTGGCCCGGCCAAAACCCTCCCTGGTGGCCCAGTGGCCGAACTTACAAAATCGGTGCTTCACTCCTATTTAAATGAGGGGAGAGACGTGGTGACGCATATGTGCACTGACGTCACCACCTCTCCCTGCTCCGCCGCTGAGTGACAGTGGCAGAGTCTCAATCCCGCCCAAACTTCCACCCCTCACCAGCACTTACTGCCACGGTTCCACCTCCATTATGAGCGGCTTCCGATCCAATGCAAAAAAAATTTCAAAGTGGAGAAAATTGATCGGAAGCCCGCCTCATCGCACCCAATGGTAAAAACTTCAAAAAAAAGATAGATGCGCCAGCTTTCTGGCAGGCCAGAATTTCAGCTCCTCTGCCTTCACATATGGACAACTTTGAGCAACTTTGAGCAGGCACCAATAGCATGACTTCAATGTGCTGTTACCTTGGCCAGTTGCTGAGGCCTTGGGGCCCAACTGCCTTTTACTTTTAACCCGCAAGCGATTCACCTCGGTTGGCTGACGACTGAAAATAGCACTAATTTCTCGGGAGTATTGGTCGGCCGCAGCCATCGACATAGCTGTCTGACAAGCTGTATCAAAAGTCAAGTTCAGGGTTGTCAATAACTTTCTTCTGATTGCTTCATTTTTCATCCCACCAACAAAGCAGTAATGCACAACTTGGCCTGAATGTTTCCAAAATGACTGTGAATGGATAGCATTTTTTAAAGCTACAATGTATTCACTGATACTCTCATCAATGAATTGATAATTTTCAGCAATTTCCAGGGGCTCAGGACTGTAGTGCTAATCTCCGTCAGTGGCGTGTTCTTTGGCTTGATGGAACAAGCCAATTTTTCAGGGTTTCATGCACCCTGCTTCAGTCAAGAAAATAGCCCATTTTCTTTCTAAATCCACCCAGTGACGGATTTCATCATCGGGAACTTCAACGATACTATTTGTGCTGCAAACATTTCTAGCCGCTCCACGTATGCTCCAAAGGTCTTTCGGTCGCGATGGAACTCACCCAAGTGCCCTATTATTCGCATAGGCGCGGCCATCTGGACTCTGGCAGTTCAGACAAGTTAGCTTGAAATTTACCTTGGATTTTTAGCTGTGCTGCAAAACAAAGAACCTTTCAATGTCTCTCTATCGTTTGGCAGGAATTATCCAACAACACAAATTTCAGCTAGGGAATCCGATTATCCTATCCTCATCGCCAATGTGATATATTCTTTACGACATCACAAACATACACATACATAAGATGGCTCTACAGGAACTTTCATGTGACCTTGTCACATGATCCTTTTATTATATACATGAACAGTTGCATTACCACAGTGGTCAACTAGTGGGAGCTCTCTATTACAATAGGCACATATATGTTGGGTTTGAGTCAAATTCACGATTTTTAAACTTTTACCTCCCCATCCCCCTCTCTCACTTGTCATGTGAGCGGGAGGTGTAAAAATTCCCTTCATGATGTTTGTGGATCTGGTATGGCTTGGAGGCATTTTCGTTAAAAAAAAGTCACTTGATCCTATTTAAAGTGAAATAGATACAGGAATGAATGTATGCAGGGATAATGATATCTATGCATACTTTTCCTAATTCGCGACTCATACACAACATACACATGAAAAATATCCCAGTTCACACATAATCTTAAAGCCGCACAGTACATAAGAACATAGGAATTAGGTGTAGGAGTAGGCCATTCGGTCCCTCGAGGCTGCTCTGCCATTCAATGAGATCATGGCTGATCTTTTACCTCAACTCCACTCTCCTGCACTATCCTCATATCCCTTGATGCTCTTAATATGCAAAAATCTATCTATCTCTGTCTTGAAAATACTCAAAGACTGAGCCTCCACAGCTCTTTGGTGTAGCGAATTCCAAAGATTCACCACACTCTGAGTAAAGAAGTTTCTCCTCATCTCAGTCCTAAATGGCAGACCCTTTATTCTGAAACTGTGACCCTTGGTTCTAGACTTCCCAGCCAGGGGAAACATCCTCCCTGCATCTACCCTGTCAAGCCTTGTAAGAATTGTGTATGTTTCAATGAGATCACCTCTCATTCTTCTAAACTCTAGAGAATATAGGCCAAGCCTGCTCAATCTCTCCTCAGAGGACAATACCCCCATTCAAGGAATCAGACTAGTGAACCTTTGTTGCACTCCCTCAAGGGCAAGTATAACCTTCCTTAGATAAGGAGACCAAAACTGTACACAATACTCCAGATGCGGTCTCACCAGGGCCCTATATAATTGCAGTGGAATGTCTCTACTCTTATACTCAAATCCTCTTGTAATAAAGGCCAACATTCCATTTGCTTTCTTAATTGGTTGCTGCATCTGCATGTTAACTTTCAGTGATCCATGTACAAGGACCCCCAGGTCCCTCTGAACACCAACATTTACCAATCTCTCATCATTTAAAAAATACTCTGCTTTTCTATGTTCACTACCAAAGTGGATAACTTCTCATTTCTCCACATTATATTCCATTTGCTATGTTCTTGCCCACTCACTTAGCCTGTCTATATCCCCTTGAAGCCTCCTCACAACTTACATTCCCATCAAGCTTTGTATCATCAGCAAACTTGGATGTATTACATTTGGTCCCCTCATCCAAATCATTGATATAGATTGTAAATAGCTGGGACCCAAGCACTGATTCTTGCGGCACCCCACTAGTTACAGCCTGCCAACCCGAAAATGATCTGTTTATTTCTACTCTCTGCTTTCTGTCCATTAACCAATTCTCAATCCATGCTAGTATATTACCCTCAATCCCATGAACCCTATTTTTATTCAATCACCTCTTGTATGGCGCTTTATCGAATGCCTTCTAAAAATCTAAATAAACCGCATCCACTAGTCCTCCCTTATCTATTCTGCTAGTTACAACCTCAAAAACTCTAACAAATTTGTCAAATATGATTTCCCTTTAATAAATCTGGGTTTAATCTGCCCAATCCTATTATTATTTTCTAAGTGCCCTGTTACCACGTCCTTAATAATACATTCTAGCATTTTCCCTACTACTGATGTCAGACTAACTGGTCTGTAGTTCCTCATTTTCTCTCTCCCTCCTTTCTTAAAAAGCAGGGTTGCAATTGCTACCTTCTAATCCATGGGAACCATTCTAGAATCTATGGAGTTTTGGAAGATGACAACCAATTCATCCATTATCTCTATAGCCACCTCTTTCAAAACACTAGGATGTAGGCCATCAGGTCCAGGGAATTTATTGTCCTTCAGTCCCATTAATTTCTCTAATACTATTTTTTTACTAATACTAATTTCTTTCACTTTCTCATTCCTGCTAGACACTTGGATACTCCACTATTTCCAGGAGGTTTCTCGTGTCTTATTCTGTGAAGACAGACACAAAGTATTTGTCTAATTTCTCTGCCATTTCCTTATTCCCCATTCAAATTTCTCCTGTGTCAGTTTGTAAGGGATCCCATTTACTTTTGCTAACCTTTCCCCTTTTACATACCTTTAGAACTTTAGCAGTCTATTTTTATGTCTCCCATTAGTTTACTCTCATATTCTATTTTCCTTTTCTTTATCAATTTCTTGGTTCTCCTTTGCTGAATTCTAAAATCCTCCCAATCCTCAGGCTTGCTGTTCTTTTTGACAACATTATAAGCCTCTTCCTTTGATCTAATATTATCTTTAACTTCTTATGTTAGCCACGGTTGGAGCACTTTTCCTGTGGGGTTTTTGTGCCTTAAAGGAATGTATGATTGTTGTAAATTATGTATTGATGCTTTAAATGGTAGTCATTGCTTGTCTACAATCATACCTTTAAAGTAGTTTCCCAATCTACCTTAGCCAACTCTCTCCTCATACCTAGGTAGTTTCCTAATACCTGGAACAGTTGGCATAAAGAATCAATGTTTAGGAATGTAGACACAAATATTAAAGGAATACACTTTCAGAAATTACCTTCAAATGGTAAGAGAGATAAGAGGTGGATTCCAGCTCCGGTGGCTTGCTGAGTATCATTCAATCATTGTCCACTAGGCAGGGATGATTGTGATTTTTTTGGATTAAAATATTGCTTGACCTGATTTCAAAGAAAAATCAGATCCCTGATAACGTGGAGGTTATTATGTATCAGAGGATCTCAAAATATCAAAACTTTTGAAAGTTGAAAACATTAGCGCCAGGCACTAATGATTTTCAGCTTGAAAAAAATCAGTGTTTTTATTCCAGGAAGGAAGTGGAGCATTAAATCTAGCCCTCCACTTCCTTCGTGGAGCACTAGAGAACGCAGGCGGGCCAGTAGTTGTACAGCGCTGCCACATTCCATGGCTTCTTCCTCCCTTAAATGGAAGGACCATCGCTGCTTTGGGACCAGTTAGCTGGTCCCCGATGGCAGCCACAATTGGCCCAATCAACCCCATGCACTCCAGCAGAGTGCTGGGCTGAGTAATCGCGGCCCAGGAGAATTATAAAATTTTCACCATTTTATAAATGTTGCTACTTACCTCGGCAAGCCCGCCTTTAACCTTCGCCCCCGAAACACCTAGCCCCCCAAACAATGCCTTCTGCAGCTGTCGGTGTTTTTGCCCGGCGATACTGCAGGGGTGGTAACAGAAGTTCGGGTCCGGGCCGGTACAATGGTGTGAATAGTAATGATGTCACGATCTCCGGGCGTAGGAGATCGGAGTGCAACATTTTACCGTCATCGTAAACCTCCCGCCAAAGTTAGCGGGAGTCGCTCATTTCGTCGAGCCCGCTCGGTAAGTCGTTAGCGTTCAGTTATCACTCCCCTGGAGATGATAACGGGAGGTGCTAATGTGGCTAATTTCTCTCACATAAAACGCCAGATGACCTTGCAAGTTTATAATTTGCAGTTGTACTTAGTATCACAGACAGTAGTACAGCTGATGTTACTAAATACTGTAGAAGGTTATACTGGAATAATGAGAGACAATACTATGATGTCATATTTTACTACATGAAAGATATATAAATGCAGGTGTCATGGTTGAATAGGTTTCCTGATACAGTGGACCTTATGTCTCCTGCCTTCCATCCTACCACAGATTTTGCCTTTTGTTCTTTCCTCCCCTCCCCCCTTTCCCTGTCCCTCCTTAAAATCAGTTACATCTCTAAATTTTTCCAGTTCTGACAAAAGATCATCGACCTGAAACGTTAACTCTGTTTCTCTCTCCACAGATGCTGTCTGACCTGCTGAGTATTTCCAGCATTCTCTATTTTTATTTCACATTTCCAGCATAGAAACATAGAAAATAGGTGCCGGAGCAGGCCATTCGGCCCTTCGAGCCTGTACCACCATTCAATATGATCCTGGCTGATCATGCAACTTCAGTACCCCACTCCTGCCTTCTCCCCATAACCCCCTGATCCCTTTTGCCGTAAGGGCCACATCTAACTCCCTTTTGAATATATCCAACGAACTGGACTCAACAACTTTCTGTGGTAGAGAATTCAATAGGATCACAATTCTCTGGGTGAAAAAGTTTCTCCTCATCTCAGTCCTAGATGGCTTACCCCTTATCCTTAGACTGTGACCCCTGGTTCTGGACATCCCCAATATCGGAAACATTCTTCCTGCATCTAACCTGTCCAATTCCGTCAGAATTTTATATGCTTCTATGAGATCCCCTCTCATTTTTCTAAATTCCAATGAATATAAGCTTAGTCGATACAGTCTTTCTTCATATGTCAGTCCTGCCATCCCGGGAATTAGTCTGATGAACCTTCGCTGCACTCCCTCAATAGTAAGAATGTCCTTCCTCAGATTAGGAGACCAAAACTGCACACAGTACTCAAGGTATGGTCTCACCAAAGCCCTGTACAACTGCAGCAAGACCTCCCTGCCCCTATACTCAAATTCTCTCGCTATGAAGGCCAACATATCATTTGCTTTCTTTACTGCCTGCTATACCTGTATGCCTACTTTCAATGACTGATGTACCATGATACCCAGGTCTCGTTGCACCTCCGCTTTTACTAATCTGTCACCATTCAGATAATAACCTGCCTTCCTGTTTTTGCCAGCAAAGTGGATAACCTCACAGTTATCCACGTTATACTGCATCTGCCATGCATTTGCTCACTCACCCAACCTATCCAAGTCACCCTGCAGCCTCTTAGCATCCTCCTCACAGCTCACACTGCCACCCAGCTTAATGTCATCTGCAAATTTGGAGATATTACATTCAATTCCTTTGTCTAAATTATTAATATATATTGTAAATAGCTGGGGTCCCAGCATTGAACCTTGCGGTACCCCACTAGTCATTGCCTGCCATTCTGAAAAGGACCTGTTTATTCCCACTTTTTGCTTCCTGTCTGCCAACCAGTTCTCTATCCAGGTCAATACATTACCCCCAATACCATGTGCTTTAATTTTGCACACCAATCTCTTGTGTGGGACCTTGACAAAAGCCTTTTGAAAGTCCAAATACACCATATCCACTGGTTTTCTCTTATCCACTCTACTAGTTACATCCTCAAAAAATTCTAGAAGATTTGTCAAGCATGATTTCCCTTTCATAAATCCATGCTGACTTGGACTGATCCTGTCACTGCTTTCCAAATGTGCTGCTATTACATCTTTAAGAATTGATTCCAGCATTTTCCCCACTACCGATGTCAGGCTAACCGGTAATTCCCTGTTTTCTCTCTCCCTCCTTTTTTTAAAAGTGGGGTTACATTAGCTACCCTCCAATCCATAGGAACTGATCCAGAGTCCATGGACCACCAATGCATCTACTATTTCTACGGCCACTTCCTTACGTACTCTGGGATGCAGACTATCAGGCCCTGGAGATTTATCGGCCTTCAATTCCATCAATTTCCCTAACACCATTTCCTGACTATTAAGGATTTCCCTGAGTTCTCTCAATTCCTCCTTCTCGCTAGACCGTCGGTCCCCTAGTACTTTCGGGAGGTTATTCGTGTCTTCCTTCGTGAAGACAGAACCAAAGTATTTGTTCAATTGGTCTGCTATTTCCTTGTTCCCCATTATGAATTCACCTGATTCTGACCTACATGAGTCTTCACTAATCTTTTTCTCTCCACACATCGATAGAAGCATCCGCAGTATTATGATTTTGTATTAGTCATACAATACTCCTGTGAAGCGCCTTGGGACATTTTACTATGCTAAAGGTGCTATATAAATACAAGTTGTTGTTGTTTTCAAGCTGTTGTTGAATTACATTCAATATATTTCTTTCTTTACATTGGGTGTTGGGATCAAAAGGCTTCGGCATATGTTTTTTCTGCTTCCAACTTCAGATTTTGTGTTCGATTGTCTGAATTTTGAGTAGTTGGACCTGAATCCAAAGTTCAAATTGGTTAGTTCCGCAATGTACTGTTCAAGGAAACTATCCCAGATACATTCTACGAAATCTTCCTCAAGGCTACCCTGGCCAATTTGCTTTGTCCAATTAATATGAAGGTTAAAATCGCCCAGGATAATTGCCGTTCCTTTTTTATTTCCATTATTTCTTGATTTATACTCCATGTAACAGTGTAGCTACTGTTAGGGTGCCTATGGACTACGCCCACCAGTGACGTTTCCCCTTATTATTCCTTATCTCCACCCAAACTGATTCAACATCTTGATCTTCTGAGCCAATATTGTTTCTTACTAATGTACTGATCTCATTCTTTATTCACAGTGCTACCCCACCTGCTTTTCTTTTCTGTCTGTCCTTCCGAATTGTCAAATACCCCTGAATATTTAGTTCCCAGTCCTGGTCACCCTGCAACCACTTCTCTGTAATGGCTATCAGATCATACTCATTTTTATCTATTTGTGCCATCAACTCATCTATTTTGTTACGAATGCTATGTGCATTCAGCTAAAGAGCTTTTAAATTTTGTTTTTTTACCATTTTCTCCTGCTTTGACTCCACTTTCTGATTCACCTTTATATTTATACATTCTGTCCCTTCCTGACATGCTCTGGTTTTCATTTCCCCCAGTGCTACCCTGCTCTATTGCCTTCTTCTTATTCTTTGACTTTTTAAATTTTTGCTCACCAGAATCCTCCCCCCCATTAATTAGTTTAAAGCCCTCTCTACAACCCTAGTTATTGTGTCCCCTGTGGATTCAGCATGACTGGTAGAAGGCTGCTGTGTGTCAAGAGCAGATACTACAGATGGCCTTGCAGGACACCCTTGACCAGCTCTGGGTCTGAAAGTAGGCTGCACCACCTCAGGCTGGGCGGTGGCAGTCTGGGCTGGTTGGATGATGGCCAGCGACAAGTGCAATGGTGGAGTGGCAATGGTGGGCTCAGGAATGCTGTCATCCTGAGAGAGGACGGCAGGTTCCTGATCCACTGACCTCGTGCCACACCCCCGGGGGAAGCACCTCAACACCCACACCGATCTGCTGGAGCACAGTTTGGTGGGCTGCTGCGTCACCGTGACATTTCTGGTGGACTGTGGTGGATGGCGATGGCAGCAGTCAGAGCATGAGTGGCATCAAGCTGAGTCTGTGTGAGAGCAGTGTGAGACTCTATGTCAACATTCACTGACTGCACCAAGACATTGCATGACATAAACTGGGACTGCATGAGAGCAGTCTAAGCTTCAATGCCACCAACCATTGTCTGCATTACAGACGTTGAGTTGCTTCCTGTGCTGTCATGTCACCCATGACACACGTCATGAGGTCTGGATCCGCACAGTCTCGCTGGGAACCCATCATCGTCTGCAAACTGGCAAAGATTGGCTCCATGGTGTGTGTAGAGCTCTGTGCAATGCTGGAGGCAGACTCCTCTATGCTCCGTACCACTGCCGAGAGGCTCTCGGACATGCTTGCCATTGGAGCTATGGTGCATGGCCATCATCGTTTGTGTGCACGCCTCCCAATCGAGGTCCTCATCTGAGTTCTGTGCAGCAGAACTCCTGCGTGAAATCATCCTCCAGGGAGATGGCACCCCAGGTTCTCTTTCCCCTTGGCCTTGCTGCAGTCCGCTAAGCCCCAGTGCATCACTCAGTTCAGGCCCCTCTACTAGCTTAACCTCTAAGGAGCGCATAGTGCCAGTCTCTGAGCTGGTGCCTGCAGGTGAGAGGAGCAATGATGCAATGATGCAGTTCTCAGCTCCTCCTCCTCTTCTATGTTTTTTTTTTGGGGTGGGGTCTCAGGTGCAGCATGGACAGCTTCTGCCTGGTTCTCTGAAAGCATAAATGGCATTGCGGGAGGGTAGTGGGGCAGGAATGGAGCAAGGAATCAAGAGCTGGAAAGTACTAAAACATTCTGGTGTGGGGCGGAACGATGGGTGGGGAAAGTGATATGAGAGAAGGAGAGGGGATTGGAAAGTTATAAAGCAGTTATAAAGGTGTGGTGGTGGGGGCGGGGGCGGCAAAGGCATGGGGGGGGGGGTGGAAGTGGTATGAGAAAAGGAGAGGGGATAAAGATACCATTATTTCACCCAGCGGGGTCGAAATCTCTGCAGGCAATGGCGCCCACCACCTGCGGGCCCATGAGCCCCAGCACTCGCTGCTCAAGGTTGGCGAGGGGTCATAGGTCAGGTTCCCCTCCTCCAGTCCTTTGCTGCTCCCGTCTGTTATTTGCCGCCCTGGCCTGCAAAAGAAAGGAACTCGTGTATGTAAGACTCCAGCAATGTATGTGGAAGATATACCTGCCGTAGTTGAATAGCTGTGAATATATGCAAGGTGTGAGATGAGGATGTGATTGTGAGTATCTGCAGATGCTTGGTGGTTGAGTAGTGTAGAACTGATGGTTTGCACAGTGTGCGCAGAGGTTCAGAGACTGGTATGGAGGATGTGTGGAAGCTTGTACTGACTTTCACCACCCGACATAGGTCGCTGAATTTCTTGCAGCCCTGGGTGAGGCTTCTCTGCACCTCAGTGCTGGCTGACACCTCCGGGGCCACCTCACACCACATGGCACGGAAACTTGAGCTGATGGCCTCCTTCCTGAGGCAGGGAACAGGGAGTCCCTCCTGGTCTCTAGTGCTGCCACCAATGCCTCCAGAGCAACATTGTTGAATCTCGCGGTCCTCTCCCTTGAAGGGGGATTTCCAGCAGCCATTTCAGTACCTTCCTGAGCTCCAGAGATGAGTGCCTGACTTCAGCAATGCTGAAAATGAGCATCAGCAGATTCAAATGGCCACTCATTTAAGAGCCTGATGAAGCTGGAGTTAAGGATTGAAGGCTGATTGATGAATGGAACTCAGCTAAAATTGGGTAAGTGGCTATGAATAGCGCCCCTGCAGTGCCCAGCTGAGGCCATTACTGTCCCCCCTCACTCCTGGGGCGAAAACGCCCAATTCGCTACAATTTGGCAACCCATCTCGCCAGGCACTAAATTTTCTCAACCTGAAAAATCACCGCCCCAAACAGGACACTACTGAATTTCACCCCTAAAAATCTATTACTGTCACAGTAGATATATATTTTAGTTTTAAATGTTTTGTGTAAGTCCGTTTATTTAATAGTTTTGTCAAACACTAGTTTGTCACTACCTCCTGTATGACTTATATCTGTAATGACCTCTCAGCATCGTAACATTTCCAGTCGAGCTCAGCCCAATACTTTGACATAGCAATCAAGCTCAGCAGTACACTGCCAACAAATGAAGATGCTCTCCAGAACATTGGCTTTTGGTTGTTTAGTCCGGTGTAATAGAATATTTCACAATAGATGCCACTCTGCATCTTAACATATCATTCTTGCTGATGAACTGCGTCTGTGTCACCACAGGCCAACTCATGACCATGGTTCACTGTGTCACCATATCATTCACTATTGCTGACGATTCTGAATACTTTTCATATTATTAAGTTAGTGTACTTGTTAAGAAAATAAGAATGTTGGCAGCAATCTAAGCAAGGCTGGGAATAATTTATTAGGAAAAGAATTGCACGATAATACTTTTTTAAACAATGGTTTCTTCCAGCACAAATTGTTTTGATTTAGTGCAGGTGATTGTCGCTATTATTGTGGGTGACTACTTACTAACTTGTGGTTGTGTTCTCAAACAGTCATTTGTGGTTTCCTCCCTTTTTCACTGGTTTTGATTTGGAGTTTCCTAGATGACACATCCTGTGGTGTCTTTTGGCGAGCAGTCAACTGCTGTCGGTTGGCTGACTCATATGTTTAATGGATGTGCTGCTCACTACATACTTAAAAATACTGGATTTGATTAAAAAACAATTTATAGTGAGGCTTTCGGCCTGTTTTTAAGTTGATGCTGTCACAGACTGACTTTTTTTTTAACCCATTTGGCTATTACTACATGAGTTACAGGAAAAACAGTGAAAGCCATCAGTGAAACAACGGGGGTTATTTTCACTCTATCCACACAGCAGAAACTGGGTGGGTGCGTGGTTAAGTTCACCCAGGTAACTTACCCGCTCTGGAGGTTCCAGGACCTGACAATTCAGCATTTATGCTCACTTCACTGAGAAGACAGGAAGGAAATTCAACGTCAATGGAAATTAATATTGGGAGAAATGCAAAACGGGCTGCCAACTTTCCTTCACCCGTTTTACACTATCACTCAAAGTCAAGATCTATCTCATTGCATTTCATCCATATTGGTGAGACACAAACCCTCATTTCATAGGCCCCTATTTTCGCCATGATTGTGCGCCATTTTTTGGCGTCCAAACCTTTTTTGGCGTGAAATCGTTCGTTTCCAACTTTCGCCAATGTTTGTACGCTGGTGTCGACCATGTGCGCCAGTTTAAAAAATGTTGCCGCAGACACGAGTGAAAACGGGCTCAGGCGCCATTTTTGTGCAGTTAGGCGATTTTGGCCGACCACGGTTTTCTTCAACTGTCAAAAAGCCCTGAAAATAAAACCTTCTGTGAAGGTCAGGAAATCAGTGCGGCACGCAAAATGACATTGAGACCAGACAAAAGAAGACAAAATAAAGTACAAATGCATGAATTTATTTTGACAGGGTACTCTGGGAATAACATGGAAAGTAATTTCTGAGTTTTTGGGTGAGACAATAAACAAATGTATAAGTTTTTGGGAGGGAAATGAATTAACTCTGCTGGGTTCTTTTTCACCCAAATCGCGTCTGTCCACCCCAAAACAATCGTTGCTGGCCGGGTTCCAGGCACGGTACGGGGGAGTGCTGGCTGGGCAGGGTTGCGGGCTCGGCTGGACACAAGCACCAGAGCCCGGGCTGCTTTTGAAGCCGAGCGTCGAGTTGTTGTGCTTGTGTCCGGCTGAGCTTGTGATCCTGCCCGGCCGGCATTCCTTTCACCCGTGCTCGAGCTCGGTCAGCATCCGAAACGGGACATTTGTGCACAGGCACAGCAGCAAGCTAAAAATCACCATTTGTCATAGGTGACCCAAGAGAATCAGTGTACAAACAAACAAACAAATGCATGCGCAGATCAGGGGGTGGTCCGATCAAGGGTGTCACCCAGCCTTGTGGAGCAATACGGAGAGGAAAGGTGTCAGTGATTTAGGTATTTATCTGCATAATAACAATAATAATGGATGCAAGTTTTAGCATGCCTGATGTGGTAAGGGCGTTGGTCATACATGGCATGCACATGCAGAGGCGACAAATAATTTGACGCCGATATCGGGAAGACAGATTGATGGGGAGGAGGCCATACCCTCAGCGAGTCTATAGGGAGAGGCGCTCATACCTGCAACTGATTGAGGCAGTCTGCATTCGCAGGCTGCGATTCAGAAAAGAGGTCATCACTGAGATCTGCCAACTAATCAGGGCAGACATACGGCCAAGAAATGGAAGGAGGACTGCCTTACCTGTAGAAGTAAAGATACAGCGGCACTTGCGTTCTATGCTACGGGATCATTTCAAGCTTCAACTTGGGACGTATGCTCGATCTCGCAGCATGCCTCCCATTGCTGCATTTGCCAGGTGACTGCTGCATTGTATACCAAAAGGGACCAGTACATCACTTTCCCTATGACCATGCAGGCAATGAGAGACAGGATTGTGGGGTTCTCCAGAATTGCTGGTTTCCCCAGGGTACAGGGTGCCATTGACTCACCGCCTTGAGAGCACCCTTGCAAGATTCCAAAGTTTCAGGAAATGGTTCCACTCCCTAAATGTGCAGCTGGTGTGCGACGATCTGCAGCAGATCATGGCAGCGGATGCCAAATATCCCGGTAGCATCCGTGATGCTTTCATCCTATGTCAGAGCGTTATATCTGCCAGAAGGGCAGAGCTGGTTGCTCGGGAACAAAGGTTACGGGCTCGCCACTTGGCTTATGAGCCCCCCTACGCAAACCCCACACTGAGGCACAGCGTGAGTACAATATGTCCTACATAACGACATGGAGCATCATAGAGAGGACAATTGGTGTTTTAAAGCAGCGTTTCCAATGCCTGGACCACTCTGGATGCTACCTGCAATACTCCCCTCACCACATCGCTCAGTTCACTGTTGTTTGCTGCATGCTGCACAACTTGGCCATCATGAGGGGACAGGTACTGCACACTGAAGATCCTCCTGAGGGGAGGAGGAGGATTCGGATTGGGAGGAGTCTGACGAGGAGGAGGAGGAGGATGAGGACCAACAGTAGGAGGAGGAACCATCTCAAGTGCAAGACGACGGTGGAGGAGGGTGGGACGACTAAAGAGACCTCAAACCATTGCTAGAGACTTGCGTCAGTGGCTAATCCGTGAACGTTTATCTGCCTGAAGGCTAAACGGCAGCACGGTTGATTATAGTGTTGCACCATGTTGACCTTTTACATCTGTTTGCTCTTTTAATAATGTGTTGGTTTATGTTGGTTAAATTCATAAAATAATGCACTGATTCTGGTTAAATTAAAAGAATAGATTTATTAGACATTTGTACATTTGTACTTAACTTTAATAAAACATTTTACTTTTCAATGAAGAAATATCAAACTTTAACATTTTCAATTAACATGTATCAAACTTTAAACTTCTTGCAAACTTTAACATTTTCAATTAACAAAACATTATTGTATCAAACTTTCCTAGTAACAAAACAAGTAACAGCAAGATACAAATATCTCACCTCCCCTTTATTGAACCACCACTGTCATGTAGTGCCCCCCTTGCCCGCACTGGGGCCTCTACCCTTAGCCCTGTCTGTTGGCGCAGCAGACTTCCTTGGCCCCCCGGTGAGCCCAAGGTTATATTTTATTGTTTTTCGTTGGTGGGGTTGGACAGGGGCAGACCGAGTAGACACCTTTCTGGAAGGCCCGGGTTCGTCTTCATCTTCTTTTTCAAGCTATGGATCACCCTGCGGCACAGGCCCTGAGGATGGTCTGGGGATGATTTGAGTGACAGCAGTTGATGTCGCCAATTGGTGTTGTTGAATGACAACCTGGGTGTGCTCCCTTATTGCAGCAGCTACCTGCAAATTTCCATCACATATGTCAGACAATTTCCCCATCAGCTGTCCGGACAGTGCATCAAGTGCATTCCCTCCCTAAACTGCCCTGCCAGTGGTGGTCCTATTCCTCCAGACAGTGTTGCTACTTCTCCTGACAGTCCTGCAATTTCTACCTTCAGCTCACCCATGATGTCCAGGAGTGACCTGGTTAGCTGCATACTCTCCCCACTCATCCCCATGAGCTGTACCATGTCTACCTGCGCTTCTGGTTCAGCTATCCTTTCCACCCTTCTTCACCGTCTCCCACCTGTGCCTTGCTCTTCGACCCTATTGGGCATCCCTCTCACAGGTGTGCGTTGCTGGACCACACTGGGACACGCATCCTGATCCATGGGCTCCACTGGCTGCAGGTCTAATATGACCATCTGATCAGTGGGGGATCTTCATGCTGGCCTTCATCCAGATCATCCTGCTCAAAATCAGGAAACAATTCTGGACTCTCTTCTGGATATCCTTCAGGTGGTACTTCTGCTTCTCCTTCTGGATCACCTTCTGCCTCTTCCTGACCAGCAGCTGCTGTAAAACATATCTAAAACATCCATTAAAGCCTAGCTAGCCTACGCAGTATTTAGCCAACCTACAGTGTAAATTGCAGGGCTTATTCCGTCTCTTTGACCTGGGCCCAGCGTCCACATTGGTTGTGGATCTTCTCCGGTGAGCTTTAATCAGATCAGAGTTCCTCTGTTCCATCTGGCTCAATTGCAGCTTACTTGGCGGACCTCCACCAGTATGATTCCTGTGATTCCTGAACTTTGCATTCTTCAACTGCAAAGATGAAAATAGAACTTTTTAAGAGAGGGTCCTTTTGTGTGGTGCCCCCTCCTCCTCCCCCCCACCCCCCCCCGCCCTCCTCAACCAGACACACACACACATACATTTACAAAAATCATTGCAGTGCATTCCTACTTGAACTAATTGTCCTAGGTCCTGCTGCCGATTGTCCAAGTGGTGGCTACTGCATTGTACTGTACAGCAACATCATTCCAACATTGCGCCATTACAGCACGTTTTATTTTTTTCCGCTTTTCCCCCTGAGTTGCCAGCAGATCACATTTCCTCTCAATGATATCTACCAGGGATACCACTTTGTGTGGGAGAAATCAAACGGCCCTTCCTTCTCCTCCTTCGAATTCCTCTTCCACTTCCCTCTCAGCCATGTTTTGCAGGTTTTAATGCTCAACATTGCAGAAAGATCCAGCCAGCGCGATCCGATCACAAAAGGAAAAACAATCCGATCACAAAGGGCTCTTTAAATATATCTGATCCAGACCAGGAAGTTTCTTTTTTCGCGCATACCCAGAGAGTTTTTAGCGCAGACTTGAAGATCCGCCCCCCAGGCAACTTCGGAGAGCGCGGCGCCAAATTCAAATATTTGCTTGGTGAAAGTCCTGTTTTTTTTTTCTGCCGCGAATGTACAAAAAGGAATCAAACGCTAACATGCACAGGCACCAAAAATGCAGCAAGTTGAAAATAGGGGCCATAGTCTCGCTCAGTTAATAACAGGGTGGGATGGTCTGGCTGTGGGTTTCTTCAAGACCACACAAATACTGCTCCATGAAGAACCAACTGGTCAAGTTAAATAATGCAAAGACACTTGGGTGAAGATCCATTACTGCTATTCACATTGTTCATTTTATTCTTACTTCAATTGTTTCACTAAACTTTTCAGCAGGAGGAATTTCATTCCTACAGCATCAGTGTATTCTAACTTCACTTCATCCTTAACATTCACCTTAGTTTGGAAGCATTCTGACCAGCAATGAACTGAGACAAAGAATGTTTTTTCCTTTTAGCTCATAAATGTTATTCATGTAATTTTCCTGAAGGAATATAAGAATGTGCAGGATTGGGAAAACCTATTTGGCAACCCCAAATTAAAAAAAAAAAATGCACTGTTCACTACCTAAATCCCTCAATTCTTTGTCTCATCAAATACCTGACCATACTTAAAATTGCTGATGTTATCATTTGTTAATTTCCTGTATACACCAAGAAGTAAAAATAGGTTTATGCTGAAGTTATTGTGATATTTTACATAGGATTAACGAAGTGTAGTCTCGATATTGCCCACTTTCTCAATTAGTTGATGCCATCATTTAAATGGCAAACTATGGAATTAAAGAGGTAACCTTGTTGATTTGGTGTTGTCAATTTTCCTTTCTGGACATGGGACTTTTTTCCCACTGTAAAATACAGAAGTCCCTCTAGATATGGAAGCAATAGACTGTAATCTACTTTTCTCATATGAATGGGGTTTGGGAAAATATTGAGGCTGATTTTAGTATTCTGGCTCAGAGAAGGTGTACCAGACCATAAAATGAGGCAGCAAGGAGTCCCATTGGTTACTGCCAAATCTTTGCTCCACTCCATTTTCCAGTTGAGCCTTTTTTATTTAACCCAATAGGGGTGACATTTCAAAAACATAAAATCAGTATAACAAGTGCCCTAGGGCACCACTAATAACTTAAATAAAAAGCCCAGTTAAAATAACATGTTCAATAAAGCAACAGAAAAAAGGCTAGAAAATTGAATAAATAGTTCAATTATAATATAATTATTAGTGTCTAAGATATTCTGCATTGTCCACCGGTCATGGAAGACCTCCAGCATAATGGTGGACGCCACAAGCTTCCTCTCCAAGGTTACCTACTAACAGACAATACCATGGAAGAGAAGCAGGCAGTGATTTCCCCCCACCCCTCACATGTGCTCCACCCATCCTGGACCGATAAATTCCCATTTTGGTTAGATCCAGGAGCAGACCCAGGAGAAGGTCCTCCAACTTGCCCTGCACAGCGAGTGGCCAAAGATCAGGAGTGTGAGGCTAACATGCAGCCAAAAGTAGAGGAGCAACCTTCTCAAAGAGCTGAACAGGGGCTGTAACCTCTCGGATTCCATATATATGTGAAAGATGGATTCCTCCAGCAGTCACATGCGGTCTGGGAATCCTTGAAGGCACTTAAAGAAATATTGCAAATGACTGCTCCCTGTAATACTTTCAATGTCGAATCGCCAATGGTGCAGGAAAGGACTCCCACATAGAGGGTGTTCCATTGGGGCCCCGAATTTGATTATTTTGTTCTACGTCTGGATGGTGTGGCTTGCTTGCCCCACTTTGACTTTCTCTCCCTCTTTCTTGGAGAAATGGTTCCTCTCCTATTGGGCTCTCCAGATGATGATTTTATCAGGATAAGGCATTGGCCTTTTGGGGAATTGAAGGACATGAATCCTCGAAGGACATGGATTCATGTCCTATCACCTTGAGAGGCAGTGTCTTGTTAAGCTAATGAGCGATGCAATAAAATTGCTAGAGCTTTTCTAACTTGTTCTGGGGTAAATTATTGAATAATATTTACCTGTACATTAGGCATATTTGCAGTGTTTATCATATAAAGATGCATTTTATTTCCTTATGGTAAGGGTTAAAATAGTGCCATTTTAACGACCAGGAAATTTATTTATGGACCTCCAAACTCCTTCTGGATCCCAAATTATATTTAACAGCCCATCATTGCATAGCTAAGGTTTGTTTTAGGGTCTGATTAGCAGGTTTGCCCTGTAGGACAGAAGAGTTTATGGTTCAATTCTTCTGAGGTCAAAAAAGATAAACATATTCAGCCTCCTAACAGGATGTTTGTAATCAGTAATTAATGCGGCGTTCTCGTCACTTGTCTTTCTTGTGATATTGAAGAGTAAATCATATGTGTAACTCTCCCCCTCCCTCCTACATTACAGGGTTTTTGCTTTTCACAAGCGGTTTTGTCAATTATGCAAAAGTTCGGAAGGTGGCTGCCAAGATCGCCAGCTTGAAAAAGTCCAGGTTCCTTTTCATTTACTGATGGTAACAAATCACATCTTTCCCGTTTCCTGTTATACTGTATGTAGAGGTATCCATTTCTGTAGTCTGAACGATTCTGGTCTTGTCAGCCAATTACATTTTAAAAAGCAAAGCAAAAATAAGAGTTAGTGTTATAGCTGAACTGAGAAAGACAGCAGACTGAAGGATTTGTTGCATCACGGTCTTATACTCATGGGTACTGACAGTACGCTGAATCTTTTTTTGTTAGTGGAGAAAATAATTGCCATGTGCAATATTGCCCTCAACCTTTGACCTTGAGCACCAACGCAGATCATCACTTACTGTTGTAATCCTTTAGGCAATGACTTAACCTCTACAACCCTTAAAAAGCAGTCTCTCTTTATTTATCTATAATAAAGGCAGACTATCTGTTACTTAAGGCTGGATAGCTTGTGGCTACAGTGGGTTAGCAGTGCTCTTTCATACGTCCCAAAGATTTAGTTTAGATAAAAGTGAACTGCATGTATCTACTGTACAGCCGAAAGAACCTCTGCAGCTATGAAGCTGTCAACTATAAGATAGTCTACTTTATTTGTCAATATGTCTACAGTTGTTAGTACTATGGCAAGCACAACTGGATGTGTGCATGAAAATTCCTCCAAATTCATACACTTTTATCTTTATTCTGTTCTAAATCTGATATTCATTCACTTCCTGTTTTAAATAAGTGAACAGGTACTGCACTAAGAGGTACATTTTAGATTTTGGGAAGTTCATCCCACTCACTGGGGGTAATTTTGGATTCAATGGAAATGAAAATCGGAAGAGATGTATAACAGATAGCTGAATGGATATTGTCCATTTCATTCAAAAGTCAATACCCCCTGTTTCGTGAGTTTAAGTGCTCTATTTCCCAAAAATGGTCTTCCAGTTGATCAATTGAATACTGGAAACAGACTGTGTTGTATATTGAAGCAGATGGCTGGGGCAGACAACAGCAGTGTATTGATTAGAGCGGTGTCATTTTTGGTACAACTAAATAGGCCCCCATCAAATTCTAAGGGGCCGAAATTGATGGCCTTACCGCTGACTGCCATTGAGATCTGCCGACATTCCTCTCTGGGTTGCACTCAGTGCCAGTTTGCACTTGGGCTGGAGTGGGCTGGAGGGGAGAACCGCTGGGAACCGCTATCTGACGTCAGCGGATGGCCAAATGGCACAAATGACTTACCGCCCGCCGAGATGCCAGACTGGTGAGAGCGGGAGTCGGCGCCAGCAGGGAGAAGGACTGCCGTGAGGAGGCTGGTCTAACCCCCAAGATAAGTTTTTTAAAAATGAAAAAAAAGGTTAGTAAACTTTTAAATACATTTTTTTTCACAGTGACTTACCTTAATGGGTTCTCCTGAAGGTCTTCCGGGTAACTTTTCTTTCCAATCATTTTTATTTGAACGTCTTCGACCCTCCGTGGGCCTGACTCCAACCTCTGCGGCACTTCGGCAGCAAGAGCCTTTGCCACCGAAATTGGGAACTCTCGCCTGCTCCCGCCCAGTTGACATCATACGTCGTTCTTTTGCTGCTGGCCCAAATTTAAATTATTTTTCATTAATTTCTTGCCCAAAGTGCCGCCCGGTCTCTTGGCGGCCATTGGCGGCCTTTTGGGTGGCACTTGGGTGGGACTTGGCCTTCACCAAGTTCAGCCCCTAAGTAACAAAAAACATCTATTAATGTGCTCTTGTACAGTTCTTTGGTGTATGATCAAATCCATGGGAAGGTTGGCTGATGAAATGGATTAGCACACTGGCCTTTCACCTCTTGAATCTGGGTTTGAATCTTGCTCAAACTACTGGAACAAAGGTTTCTTTTCTTTCCTGGCTGTAAGGATCTGATATAAAATGAGTTTGGATTGTCTCAACCCAGTTCCAATTAATCCAGGACAAATTTCATCATTAATTGGTACTAAACTGTAACTCTCACTTAGAGAGGCCATCGAATGGTCTATAATTGGTCAGAATAGTTTAAAGTTTACTTTGCATCAAAACATGCTGGGTCTGATACTCCATGCATTCCTGTCACACCTCCAACAGGGGGTAATCTTAACTGTGGCTAATAATGTAAAAATGGAAGATAACGGTTCTTCTACCCATTATACATCTCTCCTAAATTTAATTACCATTAACTTTAAATCAGGAGAGGTGTAAAACGAGTGGCCAATCCGATATCGCTCATTTTAGATAATCAACAAAAGTCAAAATTACCACTACAGAATGTCGGGAAGCACTGCAAACTACAGTGGGACTGAAATACACCATCCCACCCTGCACTGAGAGTTCCTGAATGGCCTTGGAAAGGGCAGCATTTCCACATGCCCCTTACAAGGCCAGTGATGTGGTGGTGGTGATGTCAGGTGCTAGGGATGGGGACACTAAGTTGGGAATCCCCATGAACTAAGCCTTGCATAGAGTCAGAGCCTCTTTGGAAGCTGGTATGCTGAAAGCAAAGAATCTTACAGACTTCAGCATTGGTGGGAATGGGGCCTATCTTTGGGGGCCCAGATGCAGTTCATGGCCTGAACTCCCAAAGATAAGTCATAATATTTAGACGCTGAAGTTGCTTAATATCAGTAGTGCCATCGTTACACCAAAGTTATGCCAACCACCAGAGGAAGTTACATGCAAGTTTCCTGGGATAAGTAAGTTAAATATTTGTCGTGCAGCTCTGGTGTAACTTGAGTATAAACCTGTGTAAGTTGCTGACAGCCCCCCCACCATACCCCCAGCCTGCCAACAAACACCTCCCCTCCCCCCCACCCCCGCCCCTGTGGCAACTTTGGTGCAACAATGACTTAACTCTTTAAAACCACTTTACAGATACCCAGCAGTAGAACAATCTCGAGGAAAACAGCTAACGTGTTTTTGTTGGTAATTTCTACGATGAAGGAACGGTTATATATTTCCAAATCAGGATGGTGTGTAACTTAGAGGAGAACTCGTAGGTAATGGTGTTCCCATGAGCCTGCTGCGCTTGTCCTTCAAGATGTTAGAGATCACGATTTTGGGAGGTGCTGCCAAAGAAGCCTTGGCAAGTTGCTGCAGTACATCTTGTAGAGGGTACACACTGCAGCCTCGGTGAACCGGTAGTGCAGGGTGTGATTATAATGTGGTGGATGGGGTGCCAATCAAGCGGGCTGCTTTGTCCTGGATGGTGTCGAGCTTCTTGAGTGTTGTTGGACCTGCATTCATCCAGGTAAGTGGCGAGTATATCATCACATTTCTCACTTATACCTTGTAGATGTTGGAAAGACTTTGGGGAGTTGGGAGGTGAGACACTTGCCGCAGAATAGCCAACCTCTGACCTGCTCTTGTAGCCACATTATCTATGTGTCGGGTCAATGGTGACCCCCAGGATGTTGATGGTGGGAGATTCGACAATGGTAATGCTGTTGAATATCAAAGGGTGATGGTTGAACTCTCGCTTGATGGGGATAGTCATTGCCTGGCACTTGAGTGGCGCGAATGTTACTGGCATTTATCAGCCCAAACCTGAATGTCATTTGGGCATGGAATGCTTCTTTATCTGAGGAATTGTGAATGGAACTAAACACTGTGCAATCATCAGCGAACATCCCCACATCTGACCTTATAATGGAGGGAATGTCATTGATGAAACAGCTGAAGAGGTTGGACCTATGACACCGTCCTGAGGAACTCATGCAGCGATGTCCTGGGGTTGAGATGATTGACCTCCAACAGCCACAACCATCTTCCTTTGTGCTAGGTATGACTCCAGCCACTGGAGAGTCTTCCCCCTGATTGCCATTGTCTTCAATGGGCCCTTGATGCCACACTCGATCAAAATACTACCTTGATGTCAATGGCAGTCACTCTCAGCTCACCTAATGGCCATAAATGTTTTTTTTCCCTTTTTGAATTTCTTGATAGTTATGCTTGGGTACACAGTAGTCCATTGCATTCAGAATCACCTCCTTGAAGGAACTTCATAGTTTCTCCACTCTCCTAGTCATATTTGAACCTTCCAAGCCTACTCTGACAAGACTTCTCAAGCACATAAAGTCGGTCCTCTTAAAATATGGCAGTTTTGTTTGGGTTTTAGTAATCTCTCCAATTGTTGTAATGTCAAACCTGATCACATTATAATTACTGGTACCTTGTACTTAAAGCCTCACCTACATCTGTGTTGGAGATTTGATCATCCCTATTACTCATAATCAAATCCAGAGTGTTTTCTCCCCTTGTAGGCTGTTTTACAAACTGAGTCATAAAACAATCTTCTATTAACTCTAGAAATCCCTTCCCCATCATACCATCCTCACAGTAGAGGCATTATTTTGGTAAGTTGAAATCTCAACTACTATAGTTGATCCCTTATCAGTTACTATCCTTATCTCATCTCATAATTACACATCAAGGCTTTTACCCTGGTCTGATGGTCTATAGCATCCCCGCAGTAATAGTTTCCCTCTGTTACCATTCATTAATTCAAATCAAAGTGATTCTGTGTCTGTCCTTTCCTGTGTTTAGATCCTCTCTGACTTGTGTCTCGAAACTGGAGTTTATGTATAGTGCCACACCATCTTTTATCCCTGTACTGTCTCTTCTAATCAATTTATATCCTTCCAGACATGTATCCTATTGATTTGAATCATTACACCATGTATTTGAAATGCTAATGTTATCCAATCTATCAATCCCTGAAAGACCTTCCAGATCACTTATCTTATTTGTCAAATTTGCATTAATGCAAGCACAGCACAATGCTGTTTACCTCTCCCATCATAAGGTCAGAAGTGGGGTCATTCTCTGTTGATAGCAGTGTTCAGCTTCTTTTACAATGCCTCAGCTAATAAAGCAATCTGTGCTCGCATGCAGCAAGATCTGGACAACATCCAGTTTGAGCTGATGGGTGGCAAGTAAGA
This sequence comes from Pristiophorus japonicus, assembly GCF_044704955.1. Lineage (NCBI taxonomy): Eukaryota > Metazoa > Chordata > Chondrichthyes > Pristiophoridae > Pristiophorus > Pristiophorus japonicus. Next base: position 321,602,094 of record NC_091978.1, on the reverse strand, counting down.
TTTGCGCCACACATCTGCCAGCCAATGACCATCTCCAACAAGAGAGAGCCTAACCACCTCCACTTGACAATACTACTGCCACCTCCATGGGGTCACTATTGACCAGAAACCCAACTGAATCAGCCACATAAATGCTATGGATACTAGAGCAGGTCAGAGGCTTGGTATTTTGTGGCAAGTGGCTCATGTGACTTCCCAAAGCTTCACCACCACCTGACGGGTTACTCACTTACCTGGATGGGTTCACCTGCAATAACACTCAAGAAGCTTGACAGCATTCAGGACAAAGCAGTCTGCTTGATCGGCACTTCATTCACAAGCCTAAAAATCCATTCCCTCCACCACCAGCGTACTGTGGCTGCAGCGTGTACTACCTACAGGATGCACTGCAGCAACTTGCCAAGGCTTCTTCGGGAGCATCTCCAAAATCCACCACCTCCATCATCTATAAGGACAATGGCATCATCATCATAGGCAGTCCCTCGGAATCGACAAAGACTTGCTTCCATTCTTAAAATGAGTCCTTAGAAATGTAGAAAAATAGAAAATAGGTGCAGGAGTAGGCCATTCGACCCTTCGAGCCTGCACCACCATTCAATAAGGTCATGGCTGATCATTCACCTCAGTACCCCTTTCCTGTTTTCTCTCCATACCCCTTGATCCCTTTAGCTGTAAGGGCCATATATAACTCCCTCTTGAATACATCCAAAGAACTGGCATCAACAACTCTCTGCGCTCGGGAATTCCACAGGTTAACAATTCTCTGAGTGAAGAAATTTCTCCTCATCTCAGTCCTAAATGGCTTACCCCTTATCCTTAGACTGTGTCCCCTGGTTCTGGATCTTTCTGCATCTAACCTATCCAGTCCCGTCAGAATGTTACATGTTTCTATGAGATCCCCTCTCATCCTTCTAAACTCCAGTGAATACAGGCCCAGTCGATCCAGTCTCCCCTCATATGTCAGTCCTGCCATCCCGGGAATCAGTCTGGTGAGCCTTCGCTGCACGAATGTCCTTCCTCAGATTAGGAGACTAAAACTGAACACAATATTCCAGGTGAGGCCTCACCAAGGCCCTGTACAACTGCAGTAAGACCTCCCTGCTCCCATACTCAAATCCCCTAGCTATGAAGGCCAACATACTATTTGCCTTCTTCACTGCCTGCTGTATCTGCATGCCCACTTTCAATTTCTGATGTACCATGACACCCAGGTCTCATTGCATCTCCCCTTTTCCTGATCTGCTGCCATTAAGATAATATTCTGCCTGCGTGCTTTTGCCCCCAAAGTGATAACCTCACATTTATCCACATTATACTGCATCTGCCATGCATTTGCCCACTCACCTAACCTGTCCAAGTCACTCTGCAGCCTCTTAGCGTCCAGAGGTAGCTAAATAGTCCAATACGAGAACCACAGTGTGTGGTGTATGTAGGCATCTTTACTAATGACTCCACGAGGCAGGGTATGGTACTTAAACTGTGCAGACCTGAAGTCCTTTCTTAGCAGCTCCTGAGTGCTGACAACAAGCTGTGTGTTCCTTTTTATACTGGGTTACCTGCCGTGTGCAGGCAACCCCTGGGTCTCCAGCAACAGCACCCTCTAGTGTACCGGTAAGGTGTGTACACTACCAGGGTACATTCAATGTTGCATGACAGTGTTACAGACATCACACCGTGAACAGGCATGCCTACACAATAATACTCCCCCCTGAGCATAACCTAGTTGTCATGACCAGGGGAGGTGACCAGTGGTGGGCTATGGGAGGTTGTGGTGAGGGTTGTGTGGTTGCCTGGTGTGACCCCTGTGCTTGAGGCTGGCCTCGTACGTTTCCCCTCCATCACACACAAACCAAGTGGGTGTCACTGTTGTGGGATCTCTCGGGGAGGTAGCCACGGCAGCTGTGAGTGGTGTGTATACACTGTGAAGTGGGTAGTTGTGGGGTGGTGGGCAGGGCCATAAGACTGCGTGGGTTCCTTGTCCACCAATGGAGATGAGGGTCAGGTCATCCCAGGGTTTGCCAGGGAAGCTGGAGGATATTGGCCACATGCTTCTGGTGTTGGCCCTGGTGGCCAGGGGCTGTAGGGCTGATCTGGTGCAGGTTGCCATTGGTGGTGGCTGGGCTGCCCATTGACCACTGTGCCTGTAGTGGGTCTGCTCCCACTGCCTGTGTGTGTGTCCTGCAAGGGGCATCACATTCATTCCAAAGGTCCAGGCTACATGGTCAAGTAGCCTGCTGGACCTGCGGGTGTCCCACAGGGGGATTCCATTGGCATTAGCATGGTCCCTGTAGGACCCAATGTCCTTTGGCAGTGTCCTACCGGTATGCATGACACCTTGGCTTTGATCACACATAGTCGAACCTGCATTATACGTTCTAGCACTTGCATCACTTTTGGATGTCTTGGTTTCAACAGACATGGTTACATTCGGCATGTCACAATCTCTATCATTATTGTTAAGCATAATAAACTTGTTCTTAACCTTACTGACACCTGCATTCATCTCATTAGTCATATTAGTTAAACAAGCATCACAATTCATGTTTACATTGCATATATTTTCATACTTGCACCCTTTAATTGCATCTTTAGCTTTAAAGTCTGTGTACTCAATTAGTTGAAACTTCCCCTTTAAATGTTTTTGGTTACCGGTCTCCTTTAAGGGAGTTTTCAAATCGGATTGGCCACTCGATGTCACATGATGCTCGTCCATGTTGACTCGTGGCATGGAGGAGGCCATTTTGAATGCAGGTCTGCTGCTTGGTGTGCTGCAGTTATTTTGTGGTGCTCTTTTCTTCCGCATTCTTGTGATGTTGCAGCCATTTTGTGGTCTTGTTGCAGGCAGGCTGTGGTGCTCTTTTCTTCCACATGCTTATGGTGCTGCAGTCATGCTGTGGCCTTGCTGCAGGCAGGCTGTGGTGGTCTTGTCTTCCACAGCACCACTTCGCCTGATGTGGACCCGGTTCATCCAATTCCTGCCCAACAGCGTGGAACCGTCGCCAGCTACAATCCACAGGGGGAGTTTGTGCAACACACTGCCCTGGGAGACCTGGACATCTACACTGCCAATGATTTGGATTTTACCTTTGGTATAGGTGAGCAGCTTTGCCTGGACAGGAGATAGTTTTGGTCGATTGGCAGGATTCCTCCAAATTTTTTCAAAGGTCTTTTGGCTCATCACAGACTGGCTCGCCCCTGTGTCGAACTCTATGGAGACTGGGACCCTGTCGATGTCTACTTCCATCATCCACGGAGAAATTCCGGTGGAGTAGGTAAAGATTCCATACTCCTCTCCCAGGGTTAGGGCAGCTTCATCTTCATCTGTGTCGGAGCCCCGGTGATTAGCCAACTCATCAGAGACATAGTGAGTACAGCCTTTTCTGCACATTCTCTGAAGGTGCCCTTTTTCTTTGCAGCCTTTGCATGCATAGTCTTTGTAGTGGTACTGGTGGGCCCTGTGGTTTCCTCCACAGCGCCAGCACGGGGCCATCCAGTTTGCCCCATGTGGCGGACTCAGGCTTGCGGGACTCGGGGCAGCACTTCTGCCTTTAGAAGTGTCCATGCGGTGCACTGTGCTCACTGGTTTAGAGACCTGGGTCAGTATTCGCCTGGACTCGCTGGCCGAAACCATGTAGGCCTGGCTCACTTGAATTGATGTCAGCCGAGAGCAATTTGTGTAGGAGGCCGTCGTGGCCGATTCCGATGACAAATATGTCCCTTAGTGCTTCATTAAGGTGGTCGCCAAACTCACACGGTGCAGCTAGTCTTCTTAAGTGTGCAGCATACTTGGCAATTTCTTGGCCCTCAGATCGCCGGTAAGTGTAGAACCGGTGCCTGGCTGTGAGGATGCTTTCTTTCGGTTTTCGTTGTTCCTGTATGATTGTTACAAGTTCCTCATAGCTCTTAGTTGTTGTCTTCTCTGGGGCTAGTAAGTCCCTGACGAGACCGTAGATGGTGGGTCCACAACTGCTAAGCAGGATGGCCCTGCGTTTGTTCAGTAGTGTGGCCGGTGTGTCCCCGTCCAGGTCGTTGGCTATAAAGAAGTGTTCCAATCTTTCCACAAAAGCATTCCAATCTTCCCCCTCTGTAAAATGCTGAAAGTTGCTGAGGTTAGACATGTTGAGCGTGTAGTTCGTGATCCCGTATTCCCGTCGCCAGTTGTGGTGTATGTAGGCACCTTTAGTAATGACTCCACGAGGCAGGCTATGGTACTTAAACTGTGCAGACCTGCAGTCCTTTATTAGCAGCTCCTGAGTGCTGACAACAAGCTGTGTGTTCCTTTTTATACTGGGTTACCTGCCGTGTGCAGGCAACCCCTGGGTCTCCAGCAACAGCACCCTCTAGTGTACCAGTAAGGTGTGTACAGTACAAGGGTACATTTAATCTTGCGTGACAGTGTTACAGACATCACACAGTGAACAGGCATGCCTACACAACAACATACCATTTGCCTTCTTCACAGCCTGCTGTACCTGCATGCCAACTTTCAATTTCTGATGTACCACGACACCCAGGTCTTGTTGCATCTCCCCTTTTCCTAATCTGCTGCCATTCAGATAATATTCTGCCTTCGTGTTTTTGCCCCCAATGTGGATAACCTCACATTTATCACATTATACTGCATCTGCCATGCATTTGCCCACTCACCTAACCTGTCCAAGTCACCTTGCAGCCTCTTAACGTCCTTAGGCAGCTGAATAGTCCAATATGAGAACCACAGTCTCTGTCACAGGTGGGACAGATAGTCGTTGAGGGAGAAGGGAGGTGGGACTCGTTTGCCGCACGCTCTTTCCGCTGCCTGCGCTTGATTTCTGCAGGCTCTGGGCGATGAGACTCGAGATGCTCAGCGCCCTCCCGGATGCACTTCCTCTACTTAGGACTGTCTTTGACCAGGGACTCCCAGGTGCCAGTGGGCATGTTGCACTTTATCAGGGAGGCTTTAAGGGTGTCCTTGTAATGTTTCCTCTGCCCACCTTTGGCTCATTTGCCGTGAAGGAGTTCCGAGTAGAGTGCTTGCTTTGGGAGTCTCGTGTCTGGCATGCGAACAATGTGGCCTGCCCAGCGGAGCTGATCAGGTGTGGTCAGTGTGTCAATGCTGGGGATGTTGGCCTGGTCGAGGATGCTAATGTTGGTGCATCTGTCCTCCCAGGGGATCTTGTAAAGACATCGTTGGTGGTATTTCTCCAGCGACTTGAGATGTCTACTGTACATGGTCCATGTCTCTGAGCCAAACAGGAGGGCGGGTATTACTCCAACCCATAGACCATGAGCTTGGTGGCAGTTTTGAGGGCCTGGTCTCGAAACACTCTTTTCCTCAGGCGGCCGAAGGCTGCACTGGTGCACTGGAGGCGGTGTTGAATGGCAACATGTGTATGGGACCACCAACACCTCAAAGTTCCCCTCCAAGTCATGCATCATCCTGACTTGGATATATATCAAGGTTTCTTCATTGTCGCTGGGTCAAAATCCTGGAATTGCATTCCTAACAGCATTGTGCAAGCATCTTCACTACAGACTTTAGCAATTCAAGAAGAAGGCCCACCACCACCATCTCGAGGTCCACTAGTGAGAAACAATAAAAGCCGGTCTTGCCAGCATCGCCCACATCCTGAAAATGAATAAAAGAAACACCAGGCCTGATCAACACTGCAGAAAGAAGTGAAAGCATTTCACGAGGGCTAGCAAGGGTTTCATGTCACCACGCTCTTCTTTTCCTTCCTGGCCGTATCTATTGTCGCCACAAACTTCACCCTCTTAAAGCAATACTCACATCACTACCCCTTCACACTGCATTTTAGGTAAGGATGACTAGAACTTCCCTAACACACACCAACTTGCACAATCCCCAAGAAATGTTCCCCATCTCTAACATCCTCACACCCCCCACATCTCTCACTTCTATCCTTTCACAATCTCCACACTTTCCTTAACTGATATATGCCTTGGCCTCACGCACACAATCTGCCACCCCCTTTGCTTTACTCCTTCCTACCTTCTGCCATCTTTGCCTGCAGATCTACCATCAACACAGAAGCCTACAATGGAGCAACTGCATACTGAGGAAGACGGAGAAGAAGAACTTTGGGGCCTTTTTCACACTGCTGACATAGGATGACAAGAAGGAAGAGGGCAAAGAAGAACAATCCAGGCCATAGGGCCAAGAATTAGTAGCTGCCCTATGTCCTAACCACCTGAGTCAGCAGTTCAGGGGGGAAATTAGATCATCAAGGACCCAGTGGAATGGTGACAGCTGATGTCCGCCTACCTCATACTGCCGTCTCTCAGGACAGCAACACATGCCAGGACTCTAGCCATCCCCCATAGAGTGCCACATCATCATATGGTGGCAGGCAACACCAGCGCCCAGGTGTACCCTCTGAAACTGTAGTCAACAGTGGCTCTTTCTCATGAGTCAAGGGCCACGTCAGTCTCATGACCCTATCGTACAGCCTGATCAGCCAATCACATCCTGCACTACAGGTCCTCAGAAAGCAATCAGATGCAGGAATATGACAGGAGATAAGAAGGTATGATTAGGCATGAGGGAAACACAGTTAAGAAAGAGTAGGAAGTGTTATAACTTTTATACAGTATTATTTCTCTATAAAAAAAGAATAGTTTTGCTTGAAGTACACTGTGTAGTCATCTTGTGCTTCATTAGTTATGATCATGACAGCCTTTCAGGAATCATAGAATGATACAGCCCAGAAAGACCCCATTGTGCCTGTGCGGGTGAACAGGAACATTCATTTAGTGTGGACTTCTTAACACACTTGATGCTTTGTGGCAAAGTCCTGTTGGGCAAAATCGGTCTACTGAGATATCGTCTGGTAGGATGGTTGGAAGATGGTAAGGTTGAAGTGTAGTAGATCAGTCTATGAAGATGTCCTGCAGAACCTGCTTTCTACTGCCTCTTGCAGCGGTGTGAGGACACGGCCTGGTTTGGATTTCTAGCTGAACATTTGCAGAATGGAACCCCTGCCCATTCTTTTATATCAGCAGCTGCTTGGCTGGTATTTTCCATGCGAGCCACTTGCTATCGTATAGCAGCCTGCATCCTGGGGAATCCAGCTATCCAGCAGAAGTCCCTGACTCTGTGCCTCTGCTCCTTGGGGGCGATGCCTATGTGGAGGAATCAGCTCCTCTATGAAACACATGCAGGATACACATCATAAAAGCTCACTGGTTAATGTTACACCCCTGTAGTAGCCTGGAAGGAGCCAAAGTAGTAAAACTTGAGGACTGTTTGCACTTTAATGGCCACGGACAGAGCCGTTGTGGCAGCGAAGCAAGTCTGCAAATCATTGTGATAACGTTGGCAGAGATAGCCGATGGCATGCTTGGAGAGACCCAGCCATCCAATGCTCCTCGGAGAGGTCCTCATAGGTCCGATGCAACCTGTACACATGTTTCAGCGGAGTGTGTCTTACCTGGAGGGCTGCTGTACTCAGCTTTACTGCTTGACTCTTCTAGTCTGGACATGCCACTGCAACTCTTCTTCCATTATGATAGCACAGATTGATACATCCATGGGGAAGACAATCTCTTGTCCGAATTCAACCTGGGGAAGTCGGGGATCCCAAAATCTTTCTCTGGGAAAAGGCAAAGCACGGTAAAATGAAGTGTTGGTGTTAGTGATTGAAACATTTAAAGGAAGAGGTTTAAAAAAGGTCATCAGAAATCTGAAATCAATCAGTGAAATCGATGCCCTCTTCAGCTCACCAACTCCTCACTTACCTTGTCTGAACTGTTAGACCATTTTCTTTGGGTGTAAAGTTACACCAATTGCAGGAGTGGTGTAAATCCTCAAAACTTGATATTTGAGCAGTGCAGCTCTGCAACTGAGCCCTCGGGAGCGTAAGATTTGCACTGTTAAAAAGATTGATGAAATTCCATTTAGTGCAATAACAGCACTCTATCTGGAATACTTAATGCTGACATGGATGCCTGAACTTAATTTTCACTGACACACAAAAATATAATTTAAAAACTGAAGATGATGAGAGTGACTCAACTCATCGCGATGAAAATAAGACTAAGTGAGAAAATACACTTTCACATTGACAAACCTTTTGCAGTGGTGGAAATGGCCTCATATGTGTCAAATAAAGTAATGTAACTATTTAGTTCCCAGATTGCTGGAGCTGGCCTCCAGAACTCCCTCCCAATCCCCATCCCCCCTCTCCCCCCGCCCCCACCACCGCCCCAACAAAGTCACTGAGACTCTATCTTGTTTTAAGTGAAACTTTTTGTCACTCTGTGCCTCTTGCATTCCACTTGGGGATGGAATAACCTACATCACAGAGGTAAGGCTGACAAACTCCCGACAACGGGTCAGAGTTTCAGATGTCGACCCCTTTGGTGGCTGCATTTGTTCTACCTCTGCTCTTTCTTAGTGACAGCTGGGCACATTGGCCCTGAAATTGCAGCCTCTCTGGGTGCATATGATGTGTGCAAGCACCCAAAGAGGCCCTGCAAGTTCCAGGTTTAGGTGCACAAAGCACATGCGCCTGAACCTAGCACTTGCGATCTGTCAAGGTTATGCCTGATAAAAGCAGGAGTAAGGCCTGCTTTTACCAGTGTAAGAGTTTTAATAGATAGAAAAAAAAATGTCATTACTTAGCTTTATATTAAAAACCCTGTCTATGAAGGTAAGTCTATTGAAACATTATTTTTATTTCAAAAAAAATGTTTTTCCTCCAAAACATTTAATTTAATGCAATTTCTATTCATTTTTAAAAAGTGAAATGTTTTTTAAATTTACATTAGTGTTTTATTTGATTTTAGGGGTATTCTCATTGATAGTAATGGGAGTTCGGAGCTCGCATTACTACGAATGAGAATACTACATTGTAATTGGTGGTCCATGCCATGTGATCCCAGGATGCACATACACTCCAGGAATATGTGGGCCTCTGCGCTAGGCTACGCATCTAGTCCTCTGAGCACAATTGGTTATTCCTCCGGAACCACCAGGTACTTTTGTAAAAAGATTTCTGGTCGGATGCATTCGCCTGTGGGAAGCCACCAATCGCAATTTTTGGCCCATTGTGTGGTGTTGCTAATGGGGAAGAGGGATTGAATATAATCAACTGTGTGCCATTTCATTGAAACTATGGCCTGAAATGTGGTGCAAACAAAACTGTGTGGCTACCTTAGTGTTATTGGGATAGTGCTTGGACTCAATTTAACTCTAGCCCTATGGTAAGTGCACTTGGAGAAACAGCAAACTTTTGCACTTGCATAATACAAGACTGTCATTTATATACACTAGATTCGTCTGCAAATCTGTACGTTTCTACAAACCCTGTGCGTGTGTCGTACTGCTGCAGTTTATAAATAGAACTGCTAGCAAGTACAAGATGCTGGTTTACATGTTATTCCCTGCCAAGCTTCTGGCATCCGGTGCTTTCTTCAAGTTACTCAGAGTAACAGAGTGCTTTCTTTTCTCTAGCCTCACGTAGATCTGATTTTTATAGGGATGTCTGTCAGTATTGACTTGCCCCGGGCATTTATACTTTGGATCCAAATGAGCATTCTGGAATGAAAACTTGGCTGTGATAACTGCTTTTCAAATGTGAAATGGAATAATTGTCACTTTCTAAGTATTGTTCCTGCTGTAACATGTACAGAGCTGTAATAATCAAAAGGTCCCCACCCATGCACGATAGCAACCAAAAAGGCCCCAAATGTCAATCTTAAATGACTTATAGTGTATTATCTTCTGACATGCAGTACAGCATTCTTGGCACATGCACAAGCAAAGAAGGGTAAAATATGTAAAACAGACCAGTTTCTTTTTGATAATGGCCTGGATTATGCAGTCAGTGGCAAACAAATGGTGCCAGCCATTCATTATAGGCTTTTGCACTGGAACGCGCAGTGATTAGAAATCCATTTTGGCGCGGTGCCCTTTACAGGGGATGTGAGACCTGTGTGACCAGACCAGATTGAAGAATTCTTAATGAAGCATGCAGTCTGAACCAGGAAGTGTAAGTTAGAATAGTTAATACAATGCCAAATCATGTACAGAAAGCAAAATAAAGAGAGGGAGAGAAAGATGGGGTTAAGAGAAAGAAAGAGAGACAAAAGAGACATCGAAGAAAAGTTTAAAAAAAATGTAAAATCTCCAACAATAATTAAAATCTGAAGGAATGACACTTTAAAAAGTTAATTTTCAGTCCCAGAGAGCTTGTTTGACTTACCACACTGATAAAAATGTACTTACACTTGAATGGACAAGCCCAATCTTTTTCTGGCATGTTTAGTGGGGTAACGAGTGGGAAAGTACCACAACTTCACACCATTCATGTATTTCAATGTCGAGTCTCTTGATGAGATATCGGTATAGCACAGCTTCTGGAGGAGCAGGGCAACTCAGACAGCAACTTCCTGATTTCCACGTTTAACTGCACAAGTGCGGTTGCTGGGGGTTGCTGTCCAATCTATTCTTTAATAGCGGTGAACGCTGATAGCCTTACCATTATTTTTACCACAGAATCCAGACCAATATTTTTATTTCCCATATTAAATAGGGAAAATAATACATTTAAAAAATCACCAACAATTCCTGATGTATGTTCAGATAGATTATTCCTTCACTCTACTAAGGATGAGCACAATAATTCTGAGCCTGAAATTGGGCTTACCTCTAGTTCAGAGGTACAATCGAAACAAACCAGCTCACAAATTCAAGGGTGTGATGGAAGCAAATTTACAGACTGGGAAGGTCCTAGGTTCAGTACTTGGTTGGCAATTAGTCTCCGGTGGGGTGACTTGGACATATATCAATGTTGCTTCATTGTCACTGAGCCACAATCCTAGAACACCCTACCGAACAGCATTGTGGGAGCACCTTCACCACATGGATCACCAGAAGGCTCACCACCATCTTCTCGAGGGCAACTAGTGATGGGTAATAAATGCCAGCCTTGCCAATGATGTCCACATCCTGAGAATGAAGAAATAATACCAGGAGTGCTACATGCACAGTAAATAAGATAGAGGATGGTTTGAGGGAGGAAACAGAGTAGGATAAATGGCAGTTTCCGAATGGTTGGAAGTGGGTAGTGATGATCCATGAGGTTCTGGTCTGGCACCACTTATGTTCACTGAGTACATCAATAATTTGGATATAAATCAAGAGGGAGTAGTGTCCAAATTTGCAAATAATACTAAAATAGAACGCATAGTCGTTTTAGCATTAAAAAAAAGGCTCATTGTGCCCCTAAGATGCTATTGATATACATTCAATATACTAAAGTTGAAAGGTATTGGATTATTATTATTTAAATTGAATGTGTGATTTAAACAGTTGGAGCCGTTATGATCCGTAACAAACTGAATGTTCCTGAAGCTCTGAAGAGGCATCAAAGGATCCTGAAAAATACACAATGGATAATATAATAAAGGAATGCTGGAATTCTTAATATACTGATTTTCCCCCTTGCCTTCCTCGCCTCTCCTGATGGTGCAGACTCCTTGCCAGTGAACAGCTCCACAGGGCCCAATCACTCTGCTAACTCATCCAAGTGGCATGCTTCATTCAAGTCCAGACAGTGTATGTCAGCAGACTGTTTGACCAAGAGGCATGAGAGTCAATGTGTTCTCACTTAATATCCACACATGCATATTTTCAAGGAGGAGTCACTAGATAGTGGTCAGAAGTGGCAACCCAGATTGGTTTGTTCCTCTTTAAAACAGTGACAGAGACCAATTGTCACATCACCAGCTGGTTGCGATCATCTTACTTGGTACAGGATAAGAGTCAAACTTAAGATCTTCCCCAGTCCTTATGGATAGTTATTTCATCATCATAGGCAGTCCCTCGAAACGAGGATTACTTGCTTCCGCGCCAAAATAAAAAGGATGAGTTCACAGGTGTTTCGAATGAAGAACCCAAACTACATTCTGAAGGGTGGAAGATGCCTGTGCGTGGATTTTTTTAAAGTGTGGTGGCCGTTGCACATTAGCCATCACAAGGGCTTGACAGAGCTATGTCTTGGTCCAGTGGCAAGGATTACCCAAGATAACTGGAGACTTGCTCTGCTGCACGGACCTAGTGCGCACACATATTGCAGTGTGGGCTGGCCCATGCTGCCCCTGGGTCCCTGGCCCTGAACTCATGCCTCCCTTGGCCCCCGATCACATCCCTCCACAGTCTTTGGCCACTCCTACTGCATCTGCCCATGCTCCAATCACCAACTTGGACCTTGCTGACATCACTCTTTACTGCCATTGCCTTCCTGCACCAGCTCGCGCTGCACCTTGTAGTGGCCTCCATGCTGCTCCCTGGGCTGCACGCCGCTCCTTTTATGGCCCCAACCTGCCGCTGATGGTTTCTCGCAGGTCGGGGCCTCCACGCTGCACCCTGGGCCACACACTGCTCTTTATGCAGGTACAGCAAATAAACAGGAAGGCAATTGGAATGCTGGCCTTTATTGCAAGGGGGATGGAATATAAAAGTAGGGAAGTCCTGCCAGAACTGTGCAGGACATTGGTAAGACCACACCTGGAGTACTGCGCACAGTTTTGGTCTGGACTTGTCTCCATTCCCGTGCTGTGGAGATTGCTACACCAGACGGGAGGGGCAACATTTGGGTTCACGGATTCCCCACCAATTCCCATTCCCATCCTTTCTGGTGGATAATGGAGGGGCCACTCTGTGTAATGTGCAAGTTAGTAAGAATTGTCAGCAAGCTCTTTCTAATTGGAGATTTTATTCAGTGGAAACTTTCACTTGTTCATCCAAGCTGCTGAAACACCAGCGAGTTCACACCGGGGAGAGACCGTTCACCTGCTCTGAGTGTGGGAAGGGATTCACTTGTTCATCCCAGCTGCTGACACACCAGCGAGTTCACACTGGGGAGAGGCCGTTCACCTGCTTTGTGTGTGGGAAGAGATTCACTCAGTCATCCTGCGTGCTGAGACACCAGCGAGTTCACTAGTGACTGCAGGGGTTGGAATCTGCTGATATTGCTGCTGTTAATCACATCCCGACTGAACTATGTTCATTCTGACAGTTGGGGTTTGTTTCTGCTGATGTTAATAACCCTGTAACTGGGCTGGACTTTAATATGCTGGATATATTGCTGATTGTGTTCTCGGGCTGCAGTGTCCATTTAAGAAACGCTGTGTTATCTTTCCCTTTAATTCAGCAACTCACAACAGAAATTTAGTTTGCAAAAAAATTATGAACTTTTACGTTAATCCTAAATTGATCTTTGGTACAAAATCTAGTTATTTACAACCAGCTAGCCATCGGGGAGAAGCATATACTACCACTGAGATTTGTGTTATTTTCAGTTTATGTGGTCACACTATGATTTGGCTCAGAGCAATTATTAAAATTAAAATACTCAATAAATGTCAAACTTCAATCGAGTCCAACATGTCACCATGATGCGGGTAAAGCTTGCTCGTGCACCATAAAGTGACAGCAAGCTCAGTGCAATGCTGACAACTTTGTGAGGAATGTTTTTAACTGTGACATCCAAACAAAATTACATTATTGTCACTTTGACTACTACATCACATGCATATACATTCCATAATTGTACTTTTAAACTTTTGATTTAGTTTGACTATTGAAATGTTTTATCTTTTTTGGTGAGGATATTAAGCCCCTCTATTATCACCCTAGTTTTGTTGGCCATCCGTCCTAGGTCATCAATAGCTGACGGGCCACAAGGATAGAAATGACTGTCAGCGATTTACAAATGCTGAACACGTTTGTACTAAATTCCACTGATATTTTAACAAAGGTGTTAAACCATTTATTTTAAATAGGTTAATGCCTCCTTACAACAGTGGAGAGAGGAATTTGATGCAAGCCTGTCAAGTATTTATTACAATAACATGAACAATCGTCCATTTTTATCCAATAGTGATCTCTTCCCAAGTGTCTGCCAACACCTCACTGGACCAGTTGCAATGTTCCTGTGGCGATGTGCTTGGCCTCCACTCAGCATTTTCGCAGCGGTTGTGTCCTGAAGATCAGGAGCTCAGCATATTGGGGTGTCAAACACATTACCCCGCGCTACAGCATCATACATTAGTGCTCTAATTGCTTAATCTTTGAGAATGGTGGTTTGTTAGACATTTAGTTAGCCAACATGTATTTTGTCACTCATGACCATGTCTTATTGGCCTTCTTAGTCTATGTATCTCGACTTGGTTAAAGTAGTTTGGAGCTGCCAAACAAGGTGTTTGAGAATACTTCTAATATTATGCTGTCGGGAATATATATATTTTCCACAGGGGTTGTCCTGATTTCCCCCCTCCCCCCATTAAAATTTTGATGGGAGTTAGGGGAAGCCACCTGGTACACTCATAATAAAGGATAAACTTGAGTATTGTGTACAATGAGCAAGTGTGACCTTAGTTCCTTTAATAAGACTCCAGAGTGCAGGTACCTCATGGGCAGCCTGCTTATATACTGTGCTCCTAAGGGATGCTGGGATCCCTTGGGACTCCAATAAGTGGGCCCTCTGGTGGTCAGATGTCATGTAGGTTACACAGGGCTAAATACATTACATCACTCCCCCGTGAAGTCAACAGTATACTTATTTACAAGGTGAGACGATCTGGGGCTTTACGCTCCCTTGTCGATGGTCTCGGTACAAATGCAGGTGTGGGGTTGGTCAGTTCTTCACTGGGCTGTTGGTCAGTCGGCCTTGCCGGGCTGCTGGGGATGATGAGTTCGGCATCGTGGTCAACCATGATGCCACTTGTGTGGGTGTTGGAGGGTCAAAGTTGGTGGTGTCCTCTTCGGGTTGTTCGTAGCTGTTGGTGAACCGCAATTTGATTTGGTCAAAATGTTTTCTGTGCGTTTGTCCATTGGCCAATTTGACCTGAAACACCCTACTCCCCTCTTTGGCTGTGACCATGCCAGCAAGCCATTTGGGACCATGTCCATAATTGAGCACAAACACAGGATCATTGATCTCAATGTCGCATGACAAATTTGTGCGGTCATGGTACACACTTTGTTGATGCCGCTTGTCCTCCACGTGATCATGGAGATCAGGGTGGACAAGCGAGAGCCTTGTTTTTAGCGCCCTTTTCATGAGCAGCTCGGCTGGGGAAACCCCGGTGAGTGAGTGGGGTCTGGTGCAGTAGCTGAGCAGCACTCGGGACAGCCGAGTCTGCAGGGAGCCTTCTGACACATGTTTCAAGCTTTGCTTGATGGTCTGAACTGCCCGTTCTGCCTGGCCATTGGATGCAGGCTTGAACAGAGAAGATGTGACGTGTTTCATCCCGTTGCGGGTCATGAATTCCTTGAATTCAGCACTGGTGAAGCACAGCCCATTGTCGCTGACTAGGACATCAGGCAAGCCGTGCGTGGCAAACATGGCTCTTAGGCTTTCAATGGTAGCCATGGACGTGCTTACAGACATTATTGCACATTCAATCCATTTTGAGTAAGCGTCCACGACAATCAAAAACATTTTGCCTAGAAATGGGCCCGCATAGTCTACATGGATCCTCGACCACGGTTTGGAGGGCCACGACCACAAACTTAGCGGTGCATTTCTGGGTGCATTGCTCAGCTGAGAGCAAGTGTTGCACTGGCGCATGCATGACTCTAAATCTGAGTCGATGCCGGGCCACCACACATGGGATCTGGCTATGGCTTTCATCATTACGGTGCTGTGCAGTTTGCAAATTAACGTATCTCTGCCTTTCTTGGGCAAGACCATGCGATTGCCCCACAATAGACAGTCCGCCTTCAGGGACAACTCATCTTTGCGCCTGTGGAATGGCTTAATCGTATCCTGCTTCTCCACTGGGACACCGGACCAGCTCCCATGGAGGACACAGTTTTTTTTACCAAAGACAGTAAAGGATCCTGATCTGGCGGGCCGTAATGGGGGACTTCTCGTTCTTGAATGCCTCCATGACCATGAGCACCCCGGTGGTGGGCAATGGCAGCCGACTGAGAGCATCCGCGCACTTCTCTGTGTCCGGTCTGTTGCGGAATACATAGTTATATGCCAACAGCGTGAGCGCCCATCTTTGGATGTGGGCAGAGGCATTGGTATTAATCCTCTTGGTATTAACAGCGATATGAGCGGCTTGTGGTCAGTTTCAAGCTCAAACTGGAGGCCAAATAAGTGCTGGTGCACTTTTTTAAACCCATTGACGCACGCCAGAGCCTCTTTTTCAATCATGCTGTAGGCCCTTTCAGCCTTGGATAAACTCCTAGATGCATAGGCGACCAGTTGCAAAATCCCCGATTCATTAGCCTGTTGTAACACACACCCGACCCCGTATGACAACGCATCGCAAGCTAGCACTAATCGTTTACAAGGATTATACAGGACAAGCAGTTTGTTTGAATACAACAGATTTCTGGCTTACTTAAAGACAGCCTCTTGTGAATTCCCCCATACCTAGTTGTCTCCCCGCATTTAGGGGTTCAAGCAGGGTGCTTAACCCAGGTAGGAAATTACCGAAATAGTAAAGGAGTCCCAGGAACGATCGCAGTTCCGTCACGTTATGTGTTCGCGGTGCGTTCTTGATGACCTCCATCTTGACGGTGGGTCTGATGCCATCTGCTGCGATTCTTCTTCCCAAGAACTCGACGTCCTGTGCCATGAAAACACACTTCGAGCGTTTTAAACTGAGTCCCACGCGATCCAACCGACTAAGAACCGCTTCCAGATTCTTCAAGTGCTCCATGGTGTCCCGACCTGTAACCAATATGTCGTCCTGGAAAACCACTGTGCAAGGAAATGACTTTAGCAGGCTCTCCATGTTCTGCTGGAAGATTGCCGTGGCTGACCAAATCCCGAACGGGCACCGGTTGTAGATAAGCAGACCTTTGTGCGTGTTGATGCAGGTGAGGCCTTTCGAAGACTCCTCTAGCTCCTGCATCATGTAGGCCGAGGTCAGGTCCAGCTTGGTGAACATCTTCCCTCCAGCCAGGGTCGCAAATAGGTCATCTGCCTTAGTAGCGAGTACTGGTCCTGCAGCGAAAAACGGTTAATCGTTATTTTATAGTCCCCACAAATTCTAACCGTGCTGTCCTCCTTAAGTACCGGGACAATCGGACTGGCCCAATCGTTGAATTCCACCGGCACGCTGATGCCTTCACATTGCAGCCTGTCCAGCTCAATTTCAACTTTTTCATGCATCATGTACGGTACTGTGGTGGATGGATCACGTACCGGAAACCAAATGGATCTGCACTTTCACTCCCGGAAGCTTCCAATGCCTGGCTCGAACAACGATGGGAACTTGCTCAGAACCTGGACACATGAGGCATCATCAACGCACGAAAGCACTCGGATGTCATCCCAGTTTCAGCGGATTTTTCCCAGCCAGCTTCTGCCAAACAACGTGGGGCCATCCCCTGGGACAGCGGGAGTTTGTGTACTGCTCCACCATAGGAGACTTTGACTTCTGCACTGCCAATTACAGGGATTAGTTCCTTGGTGTAAGTCCTTAGTTTGGTGAGAATGGGGCTGAGTTTGGGCCTGTGTGCCTTTTTGCCCCACAGCCTGTCGAAGGTCCTTTTACTCATTATGGACTGACTTGCCCCCATGTCCAGTTTCATAGATACTGGAATACCGTTCAGTTCAACTTTCAACATTATTGGTGGACATTTCGTAGTGAATGTGTGTACCTCGTACACTTCTGCCTCCTCTGTACAAGTCGCCAATTCAGCCTGATTCACAGTGGATCGATCTTCCTCTGCAACATGGTGGTTTGCAGGGTTTGCAGGGTTTGCAGCTCGCCTGCACATTCATTGGAGGTGTCCCATTGTTCTGCAACCATTGCACACATAGTGCTTGAAGCGACATTGATGGGGCCGATGATCACCTCCGCAGCACCAACAAGGTATTAACTGCCTTGCATTAATGATTGATGGCAGACTCTGGGTCAGTTGAGGTCGGGCCACAGCAGCCGGTGTGTACGTTCTGCCATGTACATTTCTGCTCGAGACCAACATTACTTTATGCACAGTACTGGCCGAAACTTCTTCACTCTTCGAAATCTGTTTGGTGTTGTCGCTGGTGGACATAAATGCCTGGGGCTATCGTTATGGCTTTACTTAGATTCAGAGTTTCTACAGTCAACAGTTTGTGAAGGATTGTCTCATGTCCAATGCCCAGTACAAAAAAGTCTCTGAGCATTTGTTCGAGGAAGCCCTCAAACTCACAATGTCCTGCCTTAGTTCGGCGACATAGCTCGCCACTTCCTGGCCCTTCGATCGTTGACAAGTATAGAACTGATATCTCGCCATCAAAACGCTTTCGTTAGGATTTAGGTGCTCCCGGACCAGCGTACACAATTCTTCGTAGGATTTTTCTGTCGGTTTTGTCGGGGCCAAGAGATTCTTCATGAGACCATAGGTTGTTGCCCCACAGACAGTTAGGAGGATCGCCCTTCATTTGGTAGCGTTCTCGTCCCCTTCCAGCTCGTTGGCCACGAAGTATTGGTCGAGTCTCTTCACGAATGCTTCCCAATCGTCCCCTTCTGAGAACTTCTCCAGGATACCGACTGTTCTTTGCATTTTCACGCGGTTGTTCGTTACCTCGTCACCAACTGGTACACTCATAATAAAGGATGAACTTGAGTACTGTGTACGATGAGCAAGTGTGACCTTAGCTCCTTTAATAAGACTCCAGAGTGCAGGTACCTCGTGGGTGGCCTGCTTATCTACCATTCTCCCAAGGGAGGCTGGACTGCAACAGGTGGGCCCTCTGGTGGTCAGATGTCATGCAGGTTACACAGGGTTAAATACATTACATCACCAGAGAAATGGTGATAATGGTCACGTTCAGCCATTTGCGCCTTTTCTTTGGGAGTTCTGCTGATCGCTCGACAAAGTTGCAGCCGGATATCATGGCAAAAAACTTCAGGGCCATTTAGTTAAAAAAATATATAAAGCAATTTTCTCATTGCTATATACAAGAAAATCAGCAGAGGTTACCTAGATGATAAGTTATATAGATCAAAAAACCAGCAAAAGTTCAAAGAGAGGCACATATGTTTGAAATCAAATATTTAAATGATATTCTTCTGTAAATTGAAAATTACCTTGTTCCAATAAGGGCCACTTAAATAAAAGAAAAACAAAGCTCCACATCCTTTGAGCTAGGCTTGAAACTGTTTAAGAAATTTGTGGCACAGCCAGGAACTAGAATCAAGTTTTCTCTGAAGCCTAATTGGAATTACATGGATCTCCAGTATGTTTCATATATATATAAATTCATATCTATTTATCCCAACATTTAGCAATACGTTTTAGCAATTGAATGGTCATTGTCTGATATATATATATAAAACTAAAATTGATGTCTTTTTATATGGGAGGAGTTTACAGAATGAGTGGGCACATCATTTTCATGGGCCCACAGTGCGTCAGCATCACTGCGGGTACATCTCTAATACCCGTCTGCCCCAATTGATAGGAAAACCTGCCATCTGCCCACCATTGGGGCAGAGTGCCTTGGTAACTCACCCGAGAACCCAGCCATCTCATTTGGCACCTCTCACCGGGACCACCCATTCCACGGTGGGGCTTTCTTGCACCTATCCGGTGGATGGTACACCTCATCTCTCTTGGTGTATTGGTCTCCAGTACCTCATTAGATCCCTTCTGAGTTGTGGAATTGGTAACATCTGGTTCTGTCCCTTGGCACCATTGGCCTTGTGAGGGGCGGACATAGGTTCCCCCCTTTGAAGGCCGACTGGGAACTCAATGAGTTGGCGGATCAGGATCCCTGCCTCCTTCCGGTGGGATTCCTCCAGAATCTAGTTTCTTTGCTAACCTTTTTCTTCAGTTTGTTCATTGCTGGATTTAGCCCCCGGCATTTGTTTTCCAGGTTCTGAGAACTTACTACAATTAGTGGGAGGAATAGCCGCAGAATTTTCAGCAAAGTCATTGGTGTTACCTCTGCTCAATCCTCAAATTAAATTTCCTCAGACAAGTTCAGATCTTTAATTATTATTGTTGACTGAAGCCTGGGTCTTTACTTAAAATTAACATTGCTGATGTGTAAGGGCCCTTTCAGTTATCTTTATTTAGTTAATTTTATCAAATTGCTCTCCAATTTATTTAATTAATTTATTCCCATCAGTACCAGTTTTCTTTATTTATTTGGTGCCATTTCTCCACATTCTCTGAAAGGCTGCTTTAAGTAAATGAACCATCCATCTTTATTAAATTCATTTCCTCAGTTCCATTTTTACTTTTTATAATGTGTCCTCTTCCCTTCTCCTCTCCCCTTTTCTCTTCCTCCCTCCCTCCTGACTTCTCCCCCCTCTCCAATCCTCTTCCCATTCTGCATCCCTTTTTCCTTCCTCTTCCTCATCTATTTTCTGCATTCCCTTCCCCTTTCCTCATCATCTCCTCCTCTCTCCCATTTTTCCCATCCTTTCTTCCATCTCTTCCACTTTTCCATACTCTGCACTCCCTCATTTCCCCCTTCCCTTATTTCCTTCCTTATATTCACGTAATATGTAATCTCCCAGAAATTCAGAAATTGAAACCAGCTGCATTAAGGTTACTAAGCACAAAGAGGTAGAATTTTTTGCCCCGCCTCATGACACTGTTGTGATAGTCATGAACAGCAGCTGAATGCAGATACAATGAAGCCCATCCATCCACCAGCACACAATAGTTCTGCCAGGGTCTCCAAGATTATTATTCTCTGTTGCATGTTACATAACTTTGCCATCCATCAAGGCTGACCCATAAAGAATGGCAGAATGGGACACTAACAATGACCCTGAAGATATCCCTGCCAGAATATCTTTGCAGCCACGAAGAGTTATACGCCAGACTCTCATAAGTGATGGCTTCATCAAAGTACCCTATACACTGACAGTCCTGCTTACGGGTCCGAAATTCATCAGGGCGTAAGTTCCACCCATTTCTCAGTGGTATACTGGCGGTGCATCGTTTAAAACCGCCGGAATAACGCCGAGACCAAAGAGTGCTAGTTTGGTGGAAATTTTTTCGGCGGTATGCGAGCGGTATGCAAGTGGTGTGCAGTGGGTGGTATGCAGTATTATACTCGATCAAGATCAACTTTCTTGTTGATGGATGGCGCGGCACTGCACTGCACATGCGTGAAATTCTTTTTTTGCTTTTTGTTTCACAGCTGCTTTTTCCCCACGATTTCAGGGGTCAGGGGTCACCTGTGTATGCGTAGAGAGTTGAAGTCGAGGGAGAGAGTGTGAGAAGGAGCAGCAAGGTATTCTAGGGTCAGTTGGTTTAATCAGAGATTCCAGAGTTTAAAAATATTAATAACAAATAATAATTATACAATATCAACAATAATAATACATATTTTATAAATCAAAAATCATATCATAAATATAATAAATATAAATATAATGGAAATGCTGAATAATAAATCGAAGCGCAGGAACATCGAGAAGGATGGGAGGTTGAGGGCGCCCGCCTTCGATAAAACGGATCACGGAGAGGTACTCCGACTTAACGAAGGGTGGTCGTGGAAAGCCCTCCCCCAAAGGAGTAAAACAGAGTATGGGAAGAGATTGGGGAGGCTGTGTCCTCCACAAGTACCATGGTATGCACTGGAGAAAGAGTCATAAGAGGTGGAATGACCTGTTGAGGGTAGCAAGAGTAAGTAATGATTTTATTTATGCACCCCCATGAGCCATGTACCATGTAGGTTCTGTGTCACATGGATGATGTTATTTATTCCAAGGTTATGGCAATGTATTTGTGCTTTCAGGCAATGACAAGAGGATCGATGCAGTGTTTTGATGTGTGTATGTGTGTGTGTGTGTGTGTGTGTGTGTAAACCTGTGCATCTGCGATGTTAAATGGATTGAAGATTTTTACTTTCATTTACTTCACTTTCTGCAGAAGAAGACATCTTCAATAGCAGCTGATCAGCGGCGTACGGGGGGAGAACCCCCAACACAAGAATCATTGACGGAGATTGAGATCCGTGCCCTGTCGCTAGTCGGGGATAGCAACCGTGTCACCACCGGCATTGGAGCTGACCCACTCACACAGCATAGTAAGTTCAATACAATCCAGTCTGTGTTGCGGTCCTGTAATGTTATATAATGTAACTGTGACTGTAATGTTGGTCTTATGTAATGTAAGTTTATTGCACCGTAATGTTGGGCTCATGTGATGGACTACAATGTTGGGGGCATGTAACACAATGTATTGTCTGTCTGTGATATGTAATGCAGTAATGCAGCAGCGGTGGACATTTAAGTAAGACTGCGCTACATCACTGTACTGATGTACTCATGTAATCCTCACCCCTCCCCTGGTGCCAAGCATTTTTAAATGTTGTTTTGTACTTCCAGACTCCGAGGATTCAGACCAGACTTCCGCAGAGAGACCAGGCAACAGATCCACTCCACCTCTGACATCACTCAGCCCTCTCCCGACTTCACCCCTGCCAGAGATGATGAAGACGAAGAGGAGGAGGAAGAGCAGCTGATCCTGGAGCCAGTGGAGGTGGAGGTGGGGGTGGAGATGGAGGAGGATACACCAGCTCCATGTGGGCCAGCCGGAACATCCTCCACTATCAACTCTATATTCATGGGATTCATCTGATTCTGCGGGACCAAGCGGTGCGCAGCAACGCACCCCCAGCATTGCAGCACTTTTGCCACAGCAACGGAGGTTGGTGCAGAAATGGTCCGATACTGCACGACAGATAGGCACGTACCAGGACATGGTGCATCTGTCACAGGCCAACGTCGACATAGGTCGAGAGCTGCTCAAGGCCATGGCTAGGATAGCCGGAAACATCGCGACGCTATCAGAACGACATTCGGAGGATATGTCGGTCTGATCACCGCGATGGAGTGAGCCGCCAACTCCGTCGATGCCATGCGGCAATCGATGGGATTGGGACTTGCCGCAGAATCCCCCCGTGCCATAGTAGTCAGGTCAACAGCACCTGAGGGCGAGGAGCTGCCAGCAGCTTCCAGCCCTGAAGCCGAGCCTTCCACATCACGAGCTTCTCCTGAGGCCCCATTCATTGAGCCTGCAATGTCTGACCCCCAACGACAGCAACATCACTCAGGGTGCACTGCTGCACACCAGCTTGGTATCACCACGGGGAGGTCCGGGCTCAGGGGAAGTGGGAAAGGGAAGGGCGGGAGTAAGAAAGGGGGGGTGGGCGAGTCCAAAGGGTGGTGGAGCATGCAGTCGAGGTTGAGGACAATAAAGGGGGCTTTGTTCTATTCAAGTGTTCATTTAAAATAGTTGAAGTTTGATTTTTTTAAAGTTTATTTCAAGTTGTTAAAGTTGTTAAAGTTTTTACAGTTGTTACAGTTGTTACATTTGTTCAATGTTATAGTTATAAGTTTTACAAAGTTTTACAATTGTTGGATATTTTTTACATTTTTACATAAACGTTTGAAATGAATGGAAGCACTCTTTGTACAGTGTCAAACTTTTGGGGTAACCATCATCATGGTCCCAAAACGCAGCTCTCCACATTCAAATAAAGTGTTCATTTATGAGCTGCTGACGTAACAATTTTGCAGTGGCATACGCTCTGCGTGCTCTCTGCTGTGGTGTTGTAGGGGGCGGGGTGATGCCATGGGTTCATCTGGAATCTCATCCTCATCCTCCTCACCCTCATTTTCCTCTTCTTCCTCCTCCGTCTCCTGCACTCTCTCCTCAGGTGGACCCACAGTCCCCTGTGGCAATTCCTGTCCCCACATGATGGCTAAATTATGCAACATGCAGCACAGCACTGTGAACTGAGCAACCTGCTCAGGGTAGTATTGCAACCTGCCTCCCGAGTGGTCCAAGCATCGAAAGCGCTGCTTCAGCACTCCAATTGTCTTTTCGATAGTATTATGTGTGGCTATATGGCTCTTATTATATCGTTGTTCGGCTTCTGTCTGAAGGTTCCGCAGTGGGGTCAAGAGCAAGGTGGTGAGGCCGTACCCTTTTTCTCCCAGCATCCAGCATTTACCTTGTGGCTCAGACTTCCACAGGTCAGATACTGTGCTCTCACACAAGATGTATGCATCATGGATGCTCCCTGGAAAGTAGGCATTCACTGCCATTATGCACTGCGTATGGTCGCAGACAAGTTGCACGTTGAGGGAGTGGAATCCCTTACGGTTTCAGTACACCTCCACCTCCTGTAATGGTGCTCGCAGGGCAATATGGGTACAGTCAACAGCACCCTGCACTTTGGGGAAGCTGGCAATGTGTGCAAATCCCAAAGCCCTCAAACTCTATGCCTCCCTGCTCATTGGGAAGTTTATAAATTCCATTTAGCGTGCATACAGTGCTTCGGTCACCTGTCAAATGCAGCAATGAGTAGCGTTCTGAGAAATACAACATATGTCCCCAGCTGATGCATGAAAAGAGCCACATGCATAAAAGGAAAGTGCCGCAGTCACCTTCATCTTGACAGAGAGTGCAGTAATGTTGGTGGCACTGGGCTGCAGGTCTGCCTTAATGAGCTGGCAAATCTCATTGATCACCTCTTGTCGGAAGTGCAGCCTTCGAACGCACTGTCGATCGGTCAGGTCCAAGTATGAGCGCTTCTCCCTGAAAATCCTTTGGGGGTAAGGCCTCCTCCTCCTCATCAGTCTGATCCTCATTACCCTGATAACTCTGCTCAATAAACCTTCTCCCATCTGGATCCTGCATTAGACAAGTAGTCAGCAATACAGGCTGAAATAGTACAGGCCCCATTCTTTTTAAATCTCCAGAATCTCCTCAAATATCTTGAGATAAACTCAAATGATTTTTCAGTGAAAAAAATGATAACTAAAATGCCTTTGATCTTAATAATGTACTCAGTACCAATAAAAATACCTTTCCCACTGTAAATCGCACTGTAACGTCACTGTTCACCTCAGAAATACTGAGGTACTGCTTTTGCTGACTGTTCCCGATTTCAAAATGGCGGCCGGAGCACTACCGCCCATTCCCGCCCACTTAAGATCGAGTAAAACCACTTTTTCAAGGACGGTATGCAGCTCCGGTGGTATGTCGGTGGTCTGTCATGAAACTTGCACTTTTTGGGCGATATGCGGGTGGTTCTGCATGGCAGATGGTGTGCATACCGCTCAGCGGTATGTCAATGATGAATCTTCCGCCAGGCGGTGTGTCGGCGGTATGCACGTGTTTTTTGACCAAACTTGCATTTTTGGGCATTAAGCGGGTGTTAGTGGGCAGTATGTCGTTGCATTTTGGGCCCTATATGTGCACACTGCAGTGGCCAACACACACTATCACCAACTCTGCACTACATAAACTACCAACATTGATCCTTTGATCTGCAACCTTATTCTACATCATCAAAAGTAAATGCTCTGGACAAAGTTGAAATAAAGTGCTAAGTTTATTTTCTCTAATTGATCTGTGGATATAGGCTATTGTTTTGTACTCCTGTACTTCCCCTTGTGTGTTTGTGTGTGTGTGTGAGAGCCTAACGCAGTGTTTCTTCTAGGTTCCTCCCCAGTGGAAGGAGTAAGCAAAGTTGCTGGCTGCTTGGTGCTCATGGAAGTTTTGGGGATTAAAGTGGCTTGTGACTGCTTGTCCAATGCTATGGCATTTTGCTGCTCCTCTTCATTGTCATCATCATAGGCAGTCCCTCAAAATCGAGGAAGACTTGCTTCCACTCTCAGGTGGCTGTACAGTCCAAAGCAGGAATTACAGTCTCTGTCACAGGTGAGTCGGACAGTGGTTGAAGGAAAGGGTGGGTGGGGAGCCTGTTTTGCCGCACGGTCCTTCCGCTATCTGCACTTGATTTCTGCATGCTCTCGGCAATGAGACTCGACGTGCTCAGCTCGCTCAGGCCAACATCCCTAGTATCGAAACACTGACCACGCTTGACCAGCTCCGTTGGACGGGCCACATTGTTCCAATGCCCGACATGAGATTCCCTAAGCAAGCGCTCTACTCGGAACTCCTACACGGCAAGTGAGCCCAGGTGGACAGAGGAAACGTTTCAAGGACACCCTCAAAGCCTCCTTGATAAAGCACAAAGTGAAGATTGCTCCTACCTACTGTCTGGCACACCTCTCATTTGAACAGATGGGTCATATGGCCTGGATGTGGCATAATCCTGAGAGATAACATCCATGCTTAGTCCAGGCATGACTCCATAACTGAGCAATCCCTCACCATGTCCAGAGGTCTGCTTGGGATCATCCTTCTGGGTAGTAATGAGGCCTGTGAATGACTTTCTCAGTCTGATCCCTCAGTATGTCAAGAGCAAATGCAGAGGGCTGGCTGCATATATTACAGTCCAAGGCCTCCATAACAGCAATGTAAATATTCATGAGATCTACACTCACTTATATCATGGCATTAGTAAGTTCTCCATGATGGACTGCAATTCCAATAAATGGTTGCATAAAAAAATACAGATGCATTTAGTATGCTTTTTCACAGTCACGACCAGAGCTTTCAGCCTGTTCTTCGCATACCCAAATGCCTCAATAGAATGTTCATACACAGATGGCAGCCATCTTTTACATTCAGGCTGCCTGAGATCTGAAACGCTGGGCTCTGAATTGCTGAGGAATGATGTAAACTGGTCCTCCAGGCAGCAGACTTCTGCTCCTTCCATCAGCACGTATCCCTGCTCACTCATGATCTGTGACTCACCCAGCTCTCTGCTCAAACTGACAAGCTAAATTCCCTGGGGTGAATGTGCCAGTGCTAACCTTGTAAAAGGTTGAGTGAGTGACAGAGCGCTGTTAATTGCTAGCTTGTTCCATTAGAGTGGGAGTTTGGATGGGTTATTATGGGTAACCTATAGCAACAGAAGAGGAACATGCGTTAGACGCTGGCTGGAACACACCTTTTCAAACAGTGCACGTATAGTGATGAAATGTGTACACTGAAGTTTACGCCAGTGTCAAAACATGTGATTGAGTGAGTAGGGGGAGACAGAATAACAGGACAATGGTAGTACAGGCCCTAAACTTCGGGCAGGACTCCAGCTTTATCTTCCCCCACTTTCTCTAAGCCATCCCTACTTATGGTTTTGACGGTGGCCTTTTCAAAGAAACTTAAATGCATGAAATTGCTGAGTCCTTCTCCCTTCTGTTATATGTAGCTTCCCTTGCCAGATTAAAAATAGTGTTGAGATGTTAAAAAATTGAAGAATACACACAGTATGTGTGTGAAAAAATTAACATGCATAACGTTATAATGCTGCCATGGACAAAGTGAAGGAGGAGGTCATGGAGACACTGATATCTGTAAGACAAAGGTCCCCCACCAACCTGACCCTGCCACACAGCACTACCCCCTGATCATCAAAATCCACAGCGTGGCCTTGGACAACGTGGACCATTTTCCATACATCAGGAGGCTACTATCAGCAAGGGCAGATATCGATGACAAGGTCCGCACCGCCTGCAGTGTGCCAGCGCAGCCTTCGGTCACCTGAGGAAGAGAGTGTTTGAAGACCAGGACCTCAAATCTGGCACCAACCTTTTGGTCTACAGGGCAGTAGTGATATCCACCCTCCTGTATGGCTCAGAGAAGTGGACCATATACAGCAGACATCTCAAAACGCTGGAGAAGTACCACCAGCGCTGCCTCCGCAAGATCCTGCAAATCCACTGGGAGGATAGACGCACCAATGTAAGTGATGTCACTCAGGCCAACATCCCCAGTATTGAAGCACTGACCACGCTCGACCAGCTCCGTTGGGTGGGCCACATCGTCCACATGCCCGATACAAGACTCCAAAAACAGGCGCTCTACTCGGAGCTCCGACACGGCAGACGAGACCCAGGTGGGCAGAGGAAACATTTCAAGGACATCCTCAAAGCCCCCTTGATAAAGTGCAACATCCCCACCGGCACCTGGGAATCCCTAGCTCAAGACCACCCAAAATGGAGGAAGAGCATCCGGGAGGGCGCTGAGCACCTTGAGTCTCGTCGCCAAGAGCATGCGGAAATCAAGCACAGACAGCCGAAGGAGCATACGGCAAACCAGGCTCCCCACCCACCCGTTCCTTCAACCACTGTCTGCCCCACCTGTGGCAGAGACTGTAATTCCCGCATTGGACTGTACAGCCACCTGAGAACTCACTTTTAGAGTGGAAGCAAGTCTTCCTCGATTTCGAGGGACTGCCGATGATGACGATGATAAAAAATTGATAAAGAAAAGGTATCAGAAAGGCTGTCTGTACTTAAAGTAGATAAATCGGACAGGCACATGAATCGCAAACAATGCCCTCAGCATGCCTGTTCGCAATCAAATTTCTAGGCCAACACCTCTGACAATCCAGCACTCACTCAAGTGTCAAATTTGATTATGTGCTCAACTCCGTGGTGGGACTTGAACCCACAATCCTTCTGACTTAGATGTAAAAGTGGTATTGAACAAATCAAACTACATCTAATCACTTCTTGAAGCACATCATAAGAATATAAGGAATAGGAGCAGGAATAGGCCATTCAGCCCTCGACACTGCTCCACCATTCAATAACATCATGGCTGATCTTCTACCTCAACTCCACTTTCTTGCCCTATCCCCATATCTCTTGATTCCCTTAATATACAAAAATCTAACTATATCTGTCTTGAATAAACTCAAAACTGAGCCTCTACAGCTCTCTGGTGTAGACAATTCCTAAGATTCACCACCCTCTAAGTGAAAATTTGTGTCCTTATCTCAGTCCTAAATGACTGACCCCTTATTCTGAGACTGTGACCGCTGGTTCTAGACTCTCCAGCAGGGGAACATCCTCCCTGCATCTATCCTGTAAGAATTTTGTCTAAAAAAGTGGCCTGGAAATCCCAGCCTCCCCGGGTCCATACTAAGTGTGTACGGACCTGGGAAGGCATCGCAAAAACCGGTTTTCAGCGCACAATGCGCAGGTGCTGAAAACCAGCTTTTCCAATCTGTCAAGCTCCAGCTTGACAGATCGTCTGTATCTCCACATCTGGGACATTTGCATGGGCAAGATTGTGGTATTTACCCATATCTTGCCCAGCGAATGTCCTGAAAACTCTTGTGCCTGATAAAAGCAGGGGCATAGCCTACTTTTACAGGCATAAGAATTTTAAAACAATCAAAAACATTGTAAAATGAAAATTTTAAAACACATTTTATTGTTAAAAACCCTGCCCACTACGGTAAGTTTATTTTAAACCATAATTAAAAAAACTTTTGAAAAAATCAGGAAAATATATTTTTTTATATAAGACATAAATAACTTTAATTTAAATTAATCTTAAATATGTGGTGTATTTTTTCTAATTTTTATTTGTATTTTGGGTGTTTGAGGGCTGTTTCTCAATCATAATAATGGAAATTCCAATTTATAGAATTCCCATTATTATGAATGAGAAAATACTTTGCCTTGATTGGCTGCCCAGAGCCATGTGACTCCAGCTCCAGCTTACTGATATCCAGACGTGCAAGCGCTCCAAGGCGCAGGGAGTAGAGACCTCAGGACCAGGATTTCTAGTGGGTGCAGTAGGAACAGGTAGGTGCACGTGTATCTTATGTTTCAATGAGTTCACCTCTCATTCTTCTAAACTCTAGAGAATATAGGCCTAGTCTATTCAATCTCTACTCATAGGACAATCCCCCCATCCCATGAATCAGTCTGGTAAGCCTTTGTTGCACTTCCTCTATGGCAATTATATCGTTCCTTAGGTAAGGAAACCAAAACTGTACACAATACTCCAGGTGCGGTCTCACCAGGGCCCTATATAATTCCAGCGCAAGCTGGTCCAGGTATACGACAGCTTCGAGATGGGCAATTGGGTGACGTCAGGACTCAGGTCGCTGTTTGGAGCACGGGCAAGGAGCATCTGCGTGGCCCAGGAACAGCAGAGGAGTGGGAAAGTCGTAGCGGAGTTGCGGCGAATGATTGAGGCAGAGGAGCATTGAGGGATCGTGGCTGAGATTCAGTGAGTGATTGTGGCAGAGGTTCAACGAATGTTTGGTATGGAGGTACGGTGGGAGATCGTGGTGGCGATGTGGCGAGTGTTTTGTGGCGGAGGAGCGGCTAGAGATCGTGGCAGAGGTGTGGCGAGTGTGTTGTGGTGGAGGAGCGCTTAGAGATCGTGGCAGAGGTGCGGCGAATGTTTGTGGCAGAGGAGCAGCAGGAGATCATGGTGAAGGTATGGCAAATGAGGGTACGGGACCCAGAAGAGCCGAGGGCCCAGGGGCAGCACGGGCCAGCCCACACTGCGATATGTGCGCGGACTAGGTCTGTGCAGTAGAGCAGGTCTCCAATCATCCTGGTTAACCCTTGCCACTAGATAAAGGCCTAGCTCTGTCAAGCCCGTGTCATGGCTGTTGTGCAACAGTCACCACATGTAAAAAAAATCCACACACAGGCATCTTCCACCCTTTTAACTGGAATTCAGGACTGGAATATCGGGTCCTTCATTGAAACATTTGTGAACTCATGTGGAAGCAAGTCATCCCCGTTCAAGGGATAGCCTATGATGATGATGATATAATTGCAGTCAGACAACTTTACTCTTATACTCAAATCCTCTTGTAATAAAGGCCAACATACCATTTGCTTTCTTAATTGTTTGCTGTACCTGCATGTTAACTTTTAGCGATTCGTGTACAAGGACACCCAGATCCCGCTGAACACCAACACTTCCCAATCTCTCACCATTTAAAAAATACTCTGCTTTTCTATTTTTCCTACCAAAGTGGATAACTTCACATTTCTCCACATTATATTCCATTTTCCATGTTCTTGCCCACTCACTTAGCCTGTCTATATCCCCGTGAAGCATCTTTGCGTCCTCCTCACAACTTACATTCCCACCTTGCTTTGTATCATCAGCAAACTTGGTCCCCTCATCCAAATCATCGATATAGATTATGAATATCCGGGGCCTGTAAGTGGTTTTGCCTCTGGTGGTTTCGAATCACCCCTCTTACAATAGTTCTAGACAGCAGAATTATAGTCGTGAACAGTAATATACAGTCATATACAGATCTTTTCGGTCTCCACTGTCACAATGCTTTTATTCAAGTTCAAATACTCCTTCACCCAGTAAAAACATATCCTGATAGTGTAATACAAACAAACACAGTACAACACATAGTCTGGCCTGTCTAAACGGACCCCTAACGCAAAGTACCCATGTCTAAATCACCCTTGCTCGGATTCAAAATTGCACCACTGAAATCTGTCCAACAGAATGTGCGTACACTTATGATCCTTGCAAAAACCTCCCCACTAAAATCCCTAAGGCTTGGTTGGGACACACAACACCCTTTCACACTATGCAGTGGTCTTAAAGATGCATGGGCTGGGAGAAATGCTCACCAATTACCCCTCTAGCTTACTCACTGCTTCTCCTGATGAGGCGTATCTTCTGGGTCCGTACCAAACTGTGGTATTCAAGTTCAATCTCAAGGTCAGCTTCCCAATCAAAGTAGCAAGGCTCTCTTGGCTCGTAGATGGTGGTTTCTTCTCTCCATCCCAGATGGAGTGCTCAGTCCTTGTGCATTGCAAGCAGGCATAGAAGAGGGGAGAGAGAGATGGCAGCCAACACTGCCTCTCTTATACTTGCAAAAATGTATCTTACACGCCAAAAGTCCAACTGTCCCTTTGCCTGAGGCTGTGCAACTGAAAAGCAAAATCAAGTCTCTGGCTTGTTCCTTTGTTAACTGGGCTGTACTTCGATGTGTGGCTCCGCTGAGTCTGTGGTTGAAAAAGCTTTCCTTTGTCTTTTGATGGCCTGAAACCCTGCCCACTTTACTTAATGTCTCACTGATGGGTTCCCATTCCATGACAAAAGGCACCCATCAACCATGATGTTCCTGCTTTCAGCCATTCTCATTCTCGCCCAGCTGATGTGTATCCCTGTGAGACATGTTTGGACCTGTCCCACTTCAGCTGTCTGCTCTTCTGCAGTAACAGAAAATATGTCCAAGCAAAGTCCAAAAGGTCCAAAAGTGTTTTTGCCGAATTCTTACAGGCCCAAGCACTGATCCTTATGGTACCCCACTAGTTACAGCCTGCCAACCCAAAAATGACACGTTTATTCCTACTCTCTGTTTTCTGTCCATTAACCAATCCTTAATCCATGCTACTATATTACCCCCAATCCCATGAGCTAGGGGGTACTGGCCATAAAATTCCAAGCCTCCATAGATATGGGAGTGGTGCCAGAGGACTGGATAATTGCTCTGGCATTGTTCAAAAATAAAGATAAACCAGGCCAGTCAGTTTAACCTCTGTAGTGGGAACGTTTTTAGAAACAGTAATCATGGACAACATTAACAGTCACTTGGATAGGGGTGGATTAATTAAGGAAAGCCAGCACGAATTTGTTAAAGACGAATCATGTTTAACCAACTCAATTGAGTTTTTGATGAGGTAACAGAGAGGGTTGATGAAGGTTAATTCAGTTGATTTGTTGTATATGGATTTCCAAAAGATGTTCGATAAAGTGCCATATAATCGGTTTTCCAGCAAAATTGAAGCCCATGGAATAAAAGGAACAGTGGCAGAATGGATACAAAATTGTCCGAGATGGTTCACCAATTGACACTTCTGGCTGAAAATGGTTGCAAACGCTGCAGCCCTGTTTTTTACACCCATGAGCTGGACTAGGCCATCATTTCAGATGGGGATGTTCATTTAGCCTCCTCCTCCCAGTAGTTGATTAATTTTCCACCACCATTCACAACTGGAAATGGCAGGATTGCAGAGCTTTGAGCTGATCCGTTTGTTGTGGGATTGCTTAGGTCTGTCTATAGCATGCTGCTTCTGTTGTTTAGCAAGAATGTAGTTCTGTGTTGTAGCTTCACCAGGTTGGTACCTCATTTTTAAGTACTCCTAGGGCTGTTCCTGGCATGCTTTTCTGCACTCCTCATAGAACCAGGATTGGCCTCCTGGCTTGACGGTAATGGTAGATTGAGGGATATGCCGGGCCATGAGGTTACAGATTGTGGTGGAATATAATTCTGCTGCTGATGGTGGCCCACAGCACCTCATGGATGCCCAGTTTTGAGCTGCTAGATCTGTTCTGAATCTATCCCATTTAGTACGGTGGTAGTGCCACACAACACGATGGAGGGTGTCCTCAGTGTGAAATATAGAAACATAGAAAATAGGTGCAGGAGTAGGCCATTCGGCCCGTCGAGCCTGCACTGCCATTGAATGGCTTCATGGCTGAACATGCAACTTCAGTACCCCATTCCTGCTTTCTCGCCATACCCCTTGATCCCCCTAGTAGTAAAGACTACATCTAACTCATTTTTGAAGCCAGGACCTCGTCTCTACTAGGACTGTGCGGTGATCACTGCTACCAATACTGTCATGGACAAATGGATCTACGACAAGTAGATTTATGAGGATGAGGTCAAGTAAGTTTTTCCCTCGTGTTGGTTCTTTCTCCACGTGCCGCAGGCCCCAACTGGCAGCTATGTCCTTCAGAACCCAGCCAGCCTGGTCAATAATGGTGCTACCGAGCCACTCTCGGTGATGGACATTGGGGTTCGCCACCCAGGTTACAGTTTGTGCCCTTGGTGACTTCAGTGCTTCTTCCAAATGGTGTTCAACATGGAGGAGTACCATTGTCAGCTGACGGCAGGCTATAGATAGTAATCAGCAGGTTTTCTTGCCCAAATTTGACCTGATGCCATGAGACTTCATGGGGTCCAGAGTCAATGGGTCTGAATTTGCGGCCCTTATGGCGCATACGAGGTGCAAATGTGCACATAGGAGCCCCGCAAATTCTGGGTTTAGGCATGCACTGCACATGCGCTGAAATCCAGAACTTGTCATCTGTCAAGAATCCCCTTAACAGATCGTACGACTCTGAAAGAAAAGGAAATTCACGGGCAGAGAGTTAGGCTATTTGCCCAGCGAATGCCCTTGAAATTCTTACACCCATTAAAACATATAGGGGCCGAATTGCCCCTTTTTATAAACCCGTTAGCACCTCCAGGGGCGCTAATGAGGCGCAATGGCATTTTTGCCCGGGCGAGGGGGGTAATATGGCTTCCCGGGAAATTGCCCTGGAAGTTTGGGGGGGCACTGTCCTGGCAGCGCTGCACCTCGCAATTAGTGCCCCGAGCTAGTGCACACTGACTCCTCATTGCCCCGCGCCAACCCCTTTGTGCCCCCCCGGGGAAATTGCCCCATAGGCTATGAGGCTGCGCTGGTGGATGTCAACGCCAGTTTTATGGGGCGCGAAGCTTGCAGACATCCGCCGTCAAGTTGCCCCTTAAATAGGAGACATTTAGTGCCATGGTTTGCCATTTTAATTCGTTATGCAGCCCAGCACTCTGTTATGGGTGCTGGGCTGCTAGCCTGGTCGATCCGCTTCCTGGTGGCCCAGTGGCTGGCCACCAAAGGGCTTGCAGGGTGTATAGCAGCCCTCCCCTTTAATTGAAGGGGAGGGGCGTTGTAGCACGTTAACGCTATGCAGTGCTCCGCATAGCAGTGAGCCCCCGCCCCAGGTGCGCCCCTCCCAGGAAGCAGATCCATTGAGAGACGTACGTGCCCAATTCCTCATCGGGGGCGGGACTTCCGGGCTGGGCGCAGAAAGTCCCGGCCCTGGAAGGTTACCGCCCCCAATTGGGGCACGGGGCAATTTTGGCCCATAATATTTTTTTCAAAAAATTACTTATTTGTTTAAAATATTTAATTCAATGGCATGTTAATTAATTTTAAACATGTAATTTAAAAATTATATTATTTCATGTGCTTGTGCATTTGTTAAGTGATCCCCATTCATACTTATGGGAGTTCCGTACAAACAGAAACCCCATAAGTATGAATGACGATTCCTTTCTTTTATTGGTTGGACAAACCCACGTGATCTCAGGGGCACTTGTGAACTGCCTGCGCCCCTGGGATACATGGGCCTCTGCCCGCGGGTACCCACAGAGATAATCTACAAGCCTCCCGGACCACCAGATAAATTTGTAGATTTTTTGCAGGTCGGAGGTATCCGCCCGCGGGAAGCCCATTTCCACCCCATTGTTTTTGGACTCCCAGGGCCACTCCCTCCTGACTGTATTACACACCACATTTCATACCCAGGGATAGTGATGGAGGAGTCGGGGACATTGGCTGTGAGTATGAGTATGTTCCTTGACTAGTCTGTGGGACAGCTCACCCAATTTTGGCATAGGTGCCCAGATGTTAGTGAGTAGGACTTTGCGTTTCGAGGGTGTCCGAATCCGTTCGATACCAGCTGGTCCATCCAATTTTACTCTTGTTATAGTTCTTTACAGGCCATTTCAGAGTGCAGTTAAGAGTCAACCACATTGCTATGGGTCTGGATCATATAAAGGTCAGACAGTATAAGGACGGCAGATTTCCTTCCCTAAAGGACATTAGTGAACCAGATGGGTTTTTACAACAATCCAGTAGTTTCATGGTCATCATTATTAATACTAGCTTTTTATTATTAACTGAATTTAAATTCCCTATGCTGGGATTTGAACTTGTGTCTCCAGATTATTAATCCAGTCCAGTAACATAACCACTGTACTACTTCACATTTTCCAGATTATTAGTCCAGGCCTCTGGATTACATCAAGTAATATAGCAAACAACATTACTCTCCCTTACACTATTCAGAGTGATTGTGTGTGGAAGCTGCAAGCATATATAGATCAAATGGTGGAATTAGCAAAAAAGTAAATGTGAAGTGGCACATTTTGGTTAAAAAAAAAGGTAGCAATTGTACCTTACATGAGGGAAGATTGGTTGGTGTGGGAAAGCAGAGGGATTTGAGGATTCATGTTCACAAGTCGCTAAAAGCAGCACCCTACGTTGTTAAGGTCATAACATCTAATAGAATACTGGATTTTATGGCAATATAGAATATAACAACTAAGATGTAGTGGTAAATCTATATAAAACCTTAGTAAGACAACAGTTGTGCAGTGTTGGGCTCCTTACTGTTGGAAGGATGCTGAGGCGATAGAGGATAGAGTGCAGATGCATTAGGATGCTGCCTGGTATGAGGAAACACAAATAAGGAAAGACTTGAAAAATTTGGGTTATTTTTGATGGATCAGAGAAGATTACAAGATGACTTGATAGAGGTATTTAAAATTAAGAAGAGATGGTACAGGGTAGATAGAAACAGATTAGGCTAGAAATTCTGTTGCGCCCCATTTGGGGTGATAACTTTTGAAAAATGAGAAATGTATCAGCAGGCGATAATCCTTTTTTCATCGCAGGAACTTCAGCTTTAACACTCCAAGGGGGAAGTGGAGCACTAAATCAAGCACTGCCACTTCTCTTAGGGCGCTAAATATGTGAGAGGGGCCGTAGCGGCAGAGCGCTGGAGAATGCTCAGTGCAGTGCTGCCAGCATTAGAGGTTCCTTCCCTCGCTTAAAGGGAAGGTCCAATGATGGTTTGCAACATTCCTCTTCTTAGTTCTGTGGGGCCGGGGGACCTGTGTGACTGCCATTACAGCCCCAGTCACTCTCAGAGAGTGGAGTGCTTGGACATTACTCAGCAATGAGCCATTAAAAACATTCAGCAAACACGAAATTGGTGCGAAAAATAAAGTTTGCCCTACCTGACTACCACTGCCTTTAATTATCGCTCCCCAAGCGGCCAGCCGAGGTGACAACGCCTCCTGCTGCTGCCACTGTGAATGCCTGCCGATGCTTTGTGGAGGTGAACTTCAAGCATGGAAAATGGTTTATGTTCATTCCCCCTACCTCTCACTTCCCACCAAGATGCCATTCCAGTTGTCTCCATATGGCATTGATCTGGAAGCTCATTTTTACAGTTTCCAATATTAGGATATCCTCCTTCATTTCTGAAGTGTGAGTCAGTCATCAGTCAACTTTGGCATTTCTTCAATTATTCAACCATCATTAGACTTTATCACTCAGTCACTCACTGATTCACACATCACTTGACTTAGGTATCACTGAGTCATAAACCACTTAAGTTCTGGATCAAGCAGTAATGCTTCATTTGTGTATGGCACAAATGAGTCAGGCATCACTTAACTTTAGATTTCTTATTATGATTAATTAAAAATTATACCACATTGTTTAAATTTAGCTGTACTAACTTAAAAGAGAATTAGTGAGCATAAACAATTACGTTCTTCACATGCAAGCATGAGTGGTGACTATCAGTGAGCTATTTGACCACAGCTCAGCCCAATTTGGTCCTTGCCTGACATCCACTCATGCACAATTTCCTTTGTTACTTCCACCATAAATTTTCAAACTGTGCCTCCCTGCTGAGGTGTGGACTTCATCTTGGAGGCAAACCTTAAAGATTGAGAGCTCAAAGTTTGGTAATATAGGAAAATGTGGATGTGCGAATCTCAGGCAAGAACAGAAGTGGGAACAGCAGGGACTAACACATTACAGACAATAAAATTGGGGCAGAAATGCTCTCACTGTATCGAGTTCTTGATGTAACTGTCAAAATGGGTATTGTCTTCTGAAAGCAGCATTTTGTTCATATATTGGCAGTGACATGTGATACATTGCCTTTCACTAATATTTTGTGTAATACTGACAGTGACGATTGCTGCATTTGCAAGGATTCCACCACGCCCTCTCTCCTGCAACATCTGATGCTTCTCTGCCTGGTCTCATGTACTTCTCCCATTCCTCCAGCAGATCAAGGGGGGCCCTTAGCAAGATGCCAATGATCAAGTACTCCCTTTCTCCTGGGGTGTCCTATAAGGTGTTGAATAAGGTAGAGTAGCACAGCACTTACTCTTTTTAAGTGAAGTCCCCAGAGAATTTTTGCAACAAATGTTAATAGAATGTTGGTGAAGTCTTGACAAAATGCCCTCGAAAGTCTCTTGATATGTTTCAAACCTCCAACAGCAAGGGAACTGTAAAAGCTCATATATTTTTAAGTAGTGCTCCAAATCCTCTGCGAAACTTGTTTACTCCCAATCTGCTGGTCGATGTTCGGAGAAGGTGTTAGGTCAAGCGCCATCCACCAAAATGCCGTGCAGCCTCCTTAAAGCGCACTAGCAGGCAAGTTAAGTGACAATCAGTTGTTTAACAATCTCCATATGGCCATCCCTAGTGCAAGCTTCAACCCTTTTACCAAAATGGTGTCTTGCACAAAACATGGGCTAAACCAATATTTCTATTTAATACCCCATTTAGCATCTAAGGTGTCTGGGGAAAATGCTCCCCAAAAGAATTGAACAGCAACATTTGCCAGGAAGGTAACCCAGGTATGCATGCCAGACAGTGTTGCCTGTCAACCTCTTACACATTTCCCAATTAAACATTGGAAAGACCGATGCCATTGTCTTTGGCTCCCACCACAAACTCCGTTTCCTAGTCACTGATTTCATTCCCCTCCCTAGCAATCGGCACAGGTTGGACCAGACTATTCCAACCTATTTAACCCAGAGATGAGTTTACAACCCCATATCTTCTCCATCACAAAGACTTCCTACTCACACCTCCATAATATCACTCATCTCTGCCCCTGCCTCAACCCTTTTGCTGCACCAGGTCCCATTCACCCATCGCCCCTGTGCTCGCTGACCTATATTGGCTTCTGGTCTTCCAATACCTCAACATAAAAATTCTCATCTTTGTGTCCAAATCTATCGATGGCATCACTCCTCCCTGTTGTGTATGGAGAAAGAGTCAGACTGAACACTGTGAGCTCAAAGTAAAGTGTGACCTTAGTCCTTTATTGCAGGTCACCAGAGTGGCTCTCCAACCTGTGAAGCCTCCTTATATACCTGTGCTCCGAAGGGATTATGGGATCCCTTGGGACTCCAGGGGATGAGCCCTCTGGTGGCTGTACAGAGTAAATATAAGTTTACATATATAACCGCCCCCCCGCAAAGTCAATAGTGTAACTATTTACAATGTGAGTCGATCTGGGGCCCTTCTTGCCCTGGTTGATCGTCTTGGTTTGAAAGCTGGTGTTGTGGAATCATTTGTTGGGCCCTCGCTGGGCTGCTGTGCAGCTGGCCTTGCTGGGCTGCCTGATTTGTTGGGCACTGCTGGGCTGCTGTGGATGATGGGTTCAGCTTCATGGTCAACCGTGGAGGCAGTTTCCACTGATGTGTATGTTGGGGGATCAAAAACGGTAGGGTTTAAGGTGGGTTGCTCAGTGTTGTGTTCCTAACACAGATGAGACTGCACACAGGGAGGTTAAAGTAACAGTGACCTCAGTCTTTATTAAGACACTCCAGAGTGAGGAACAGGCCTTAGGGGCCGGCTTATATACAGTGCTCCCAAGGGACTTCAGGGGATGAGCTCCCTGGTGATGGAACATGGGAGTGCATGCTTTACAGATACACAACATCACTCCCCGCCAAAATCAAAGTGAAAACTATTTCCAAAGTGAGGCGGTCGGGAGCCTTTCTTTCCCTGGTGGACCGCCTCGGTACAAATGTCTGTTCTGTTGTGTTGGCTGTGCCCTCGCTTGGCTCGCGTGTTGTTGGTCCTGCAGGGCTGCTGGGTGAGCCTGGTCTTGCTGGGCTGTTGGGCGTGATGGGTTCGATTTCCTGGTCCAGCGTGGTGTTGTTGATCCTTTTGGTGTGTGTTGTGGGCTCGAAAAAGGTGGTGTCTGCTGTGGGTTGTTCAGGGCAGTCTGTGAACAACAGCCTCGTTTGGTCCAGGTGCTTTCTGCAAATTTGTCCATTGTCTAGTTTGACTACAAACACCTTACTTCCTTCTTTAGCTATCACCATGCCCGCGATCCACTTGGGACAATGTCCATAGTTTAGCACATACACAGGGTCATTCAGATCAATTTCCCATGACACAGTGGCGCGACCATCGTTTACATTTTGTTGCTGCTGCCTGCTCTCTAGCTGATCATGCAGGTTGGGATGAACAAACGAGAGTCTGGATTTCAGTGTCCTTTTCATGAGTAGCTCAGCCGGGAGCACTCCAGTGAGTGAGTGGGGTCTCGTGCGGTAGCTGAGCAGTACTCGGGACAGATGTGTTTGGAGTGAGCCTTCTGTGACTCGTTTGAGGCTCTGTTTGATTGTTTGTACTGCCTGCTCTGCCTGCCCATTGGAGGCTGGTTTAAACGGGGCTAAGGTGACATGTTTGATCCCATTGTCGTCATGAATTCTTTAAATTCGGCACTGGTGAAACATGGCCCGTCGTCACTGACCAGTATGTCAGGCAGGCCGTGGGTGGCAAACATGGCCCTCAGGCTTTTAATGGTGGCGGTGGCAGTGCTTCCTGACATTATTTCACATTCAATCCATTTTGAAAAAACATCCACCACCACCAGGAACATTTTACCGAGAAATAGGCCCGCATAGTCGACATGGATCCTCAACCATGGTCTGGAGGGCCAGGATCACAAACTTAGTGGTGCCTCTCTGGGCGCATTGCACAACTGAGCACACACGCTGCATTGCTGTACACAGGATTTAGAGTCGATACCGGCCACCACACGTGGGATCTGGCTCTCGCTTTCATCATTACTATACCCGGGTGTGTGCTGTGGAGATCCAAGATGAACGTCTCCCTGCCCTTTTTGGGTAGCACTACGCGGTTACCCCACAACAGGCAGTCTGCCTGAATGAACAGCTCATCCTTTCGCCTCTGGAACGGCTTGATTAGCTCTTGCATTTCAACGGGGATGCTGGCCCAGCTCCCATGCAGTACACAGTTTTTTACTAGGGACAGCAGAGGATCTTGGCTGATCCAAGTCCTAATCTGGCGGGCCGTGACAAGTGATTTTTCATTTTCAAACACTTCCGTGACCATCAACAAGTCTGCGGGCTGCGCCATTTCCACCCCCGTTGTGTTCAATGGTAGCCGACTGAGAGCATCTGCACAGTTCTTGGTGCCTGGCCTATGGCAGATGGTATAGTTATCTGCTGATAGCGCGAGTGCCCACCTTTGTATGCTGGCTGAGGCATAAGTACTTATCCCCTTGTTTTCAGCGAACAGGGATATGAGGGGCTTATGATCGGTTTCCAGCTCAAATTTAAGGCCAAACAGGTACTGATGCATTTTCTTTACCCCGAACACACACGCTAATGTCTCTTTCTCAATCATGCTGTATGCCCTCTCAGCCTTAGACAAGCTCCTGGAAGCATAGGCGACAGGTTACAACTTCCGCGCGACCTTAGCTTGTTCTAATACACACCCGACTCCATACGACGACGCATCACATGCTAGCACGAGTCTTTTACATGGGTTATACAATACAAGCAGCTTGTTGGAGCATAAAATGTTTCTGGCTTTCTCAAAAGCAATTACTTGTTTTTTATTCCCATACCCAGTTCTCCCCTTTACGCAATAACACATGTAGGGGCTCTAAGAGGATGCTTAACTCCGGTAGGAAGTTACCAAAATAGTTGATGAATCCCAGGACCGACCGCAGCTCCGTGACATTCTGTGGCCTGGGCACATTCCTGATAGTCTCTGTCTTGGCGTCTGGGGGCCGAATGCCATTCGCCACGATCTTTCTCCCCAAAAACTCCACTTCTTTTGCCATGAAGACACATTTCGGCCTCTTCAGCCGCAGTCCTACGCAATCCAGTTGCTGGAGGACCTCCTCCAGGCTTTGTAGGTGCACGACGGTATCCCGGCCCCGTGACCAATATGTCGTCCTGAAAAACCACCGTGCATGGTACTGACTTAAATAGGCTCTCCATGTTTCTCTGGAAAATCACTGCAGCCGACCGAATTCCAAACGGGCATCTGTTGTAGATGAACAGTCCCTTGTGCGTGTTGATGTAGGTGAGGCCCTTCGAAGACTCCTCCAGCTCCTGCGTCATGTAGGCCGAAGTCAGGTCGAGCTTGATGAACGTCTTGCCTCCTGCCAGCGTCGCAAATAGGTAGCGGGTATTGGTCCTGTAGCGAGAAACGATTAATAGTTACTTTATAATCGCCGCAAATCCTGACCGTGCCATCACATTTGAGTACTGGAACAATCGGGCTGGCCCACTCGCTGAATTCCACTGGGGAGATGATGCCCTCGCGTTGCAGCCTGTCCAGCTCGATTTCCACTCTCTCCTTCATCATGTGAGGTACCACTCGCGCCTTGTGGTGAATGGGCCGTGCCTCTGAGATCTTCGCCCCGGAAAAGTTTCCAATGCCTGGCTCAAAAAGGGAAGGAAATTTGTTCGGAACCTGGGTACATGAGGCCTCATCGACATGTGATAGCGCTCAAATGTCATCCCAGTTCCAGCGGATTTTGCCCAGCCAGCTCCTTCGAAGTAGTGTGGGGCCATCGCCCGGGACAATCCAGAGTGGCAGTTTGTGCACCGTGCCCTCGTAGGTGACCTTGAACATGGCGCTGCCCAGGACAGTGATAAGCTCTTTGGTGTACGTTCTCAGTTTCGTGTGGATGGGGCTCAGGGCTGATCTGACTGCCTTTTTGCACCACAGTCTCTCAAACATCTTTTTACTCATGATGGATTGGCTCGCGCCAGTGTCCAGTTCCATGGCTATGGGTAAGCCATTCAATTTTACATTTATCATTATTAGTGGACATTTCATCGAAAATGTGTGCACCCCCTGTACTTCAGCATCTGCCTCCTCTCTCTGAGGCTCGAAATTGCTTTGATCCACCATGGACCGATCTTCCTCTGCCACATGGTGGTTAGCAGGTTTTGCAAAGCTTGCATCTCATCTGCGTTGGAGGTGCCCCATTGTTCCACAGCTCTTGCAAACATACCCTTTGAAGCGGCATGAATAGGCTGAATGGAAACCTCCACAACGCCAAAAAGGTGTGAATTGCCCTGCATTCATCCCTTGTTGCAGACTCTGCGTCATCTGGGTCATCTGAGGCCTGCTGGCAGTTGCAGACTCGTAGTTTCTGCCCTGTACATTTCTGCTCGCAAACACAGTTCCAGTTAATTTATGAACATTGCTAGCACTTGTGTGCTGAGAGATTTGTTTGGTGTTATCACTGGTGGACATAAACGCCTGTGCTATCGCAATGGCCTTACTGAGGGTCGGTGTCTCTACAGTCAAAAGTTTTCGTAGGATGGTCTCCTGGCCAATGCCCAGTACAAAAAAGTCTCTGAACATTTGCTCCAGGTAGCCATCAAACTCACATTGTCCTGCAAGTCGCCTTAACTCAGCGACGTAGCTCACCACTTCCTGACCTTCAGATCGCTGGTACATATAGAACCGATACCTCG
The DNA here is from genome assembly GCF_044704955.1 of Pristiophorus japonicus. Taxonomy (NCBI): domain Eukaryota; kingdom Metazoa; phylum Chordata; class Chondrichthyes; family Pristiophoridae; genus Pristiophorus; species Pristiophorus japonicus. The sequence goes on along the minus strand of NC_091978.1, from coordinate 321,559,057 downwards.
CCATCAGCACGCTCTCCCTCGGGTTAAGATGCTCCCGAACCAGTGTACACAGTTCCTCATACGACTTATGTGTGGGTTTCAGCAGAGTCAGAAGATTCTTCATGAGGCTGTAGGTCCATGCCCCGCAGACTGTGAGAAGGACCGCTCTCCTTTTTGCAGCGCTTCCTTCTCCGTCCAGCTCGTTGGCTACAAAGTACTGGTCTAACCGTTCGACATAGGCTTCCCAGTCCTCACCCTCCGAGAACTTCTCCAGGATGCCCACAGTTTGCTGCATCTTTGCGTTGGATTCGTGTACTCGTCGCCAGTTATTGTGTTGCTGCCACAGATGAGACTGCACACAGGGAGGTTAAAGTAACAGTGACCTCAGTCTTTATTAAGACACTCCAGAGTGAGTAACAGGCCGTAGGGGCCGGCTTATATACAGTGCTCCCAATGGATGCTGGGATCCCTTGGGACTTCAGAGGATGTGCTCCCTGGTGGCGGAATATAGGAGTGCATGCTTTACAGATACACAACATTCAGGGTAGTCCATGAATCTAAGTTTGATTTGGTCCAAGTGTTTCCGGTGAATGAGTCCATTTGAAAGTTTGACCCGAAACATCCTGCTCACCTCTTTGGCCACGACAGTGCCGGGAAGCCACTTGGGACCTTGTCCATAATTTAATACAAATACAGGATAATTGATTTCGTTCTTGCGTGTAACATGTTTGCGCTATCATTGTATGCTCTTTGTTGAAGCCGCCTGCTCTGTACCTGTTCATGTAGATCAGGGTGAACTAACGAGATCCTTGTCTTCAGTGCTCTTTTCATGAGCAGTTCAACAGGTGGGATCCCAGTGAGTGAGTGGGGTCTCGTGCGGTAGCTAAGCAGGACTCGGGATAGGCGAGTCTGCATTGAGCCTTCAGTTACCCTCTTCAAGCCTTGCTTGATGGTTTGCACTGCTCTCTCTGCCTGACCATTGGACGCTGGTTTAAACGGGGCAGATGTGACATGTTTGATCCCATTACGGGTCATGAATTCTTTGAACTCAGCACTGGTAAAACATGACCGGTTGTCGCTCACCAGGACATCGGGTAGGCTGTGTGTGGCAAACATGGTCCGCAGGCTTTCAGTAGTGGCAGCGGACGTGCTTGCCAACATTATTTCACATTCAATCCACTTGGAGTATGCGTCTACAACCACTAGGAACATTTTACCCAAGAACGGGCCTGTATAGTTGACGTGTACCCTAGACCACGGTTTGAAGGGCCAAGACCATAAACTTAGTGGCGCCTCCCTGGGTATATTGCTTAACTACGAGCATGTATTACATCTGTGAACGCAGGACTCTAAGTCCGCATCGATACTGGGCCACCAAATGTGGAATCTGTCTATCGCATTCATCATTACGATGCCTGGGTGGGTACTGTGGAGGTCACTGATGAAGGTGTTTCTGCCCTTCTTGTGGACGACTACTTGGTTGCCCCAAAGAAGGCAGTCTGCCTGTATAGACATTTCATCTTTGCGCCACTGGAACGGCTTTATCTCTTCCTGCATTTCCACTGGGACACTGGACCAGCTCCCGTGAAGCACACAGCTTTTGACTAGAGACAATAAGGGGTCCTGGCTTGTCCAGGTTTTGATCTGCCGGGCAGTGACGGGTGATTGCTCACTCTCAAATGCTTCCATAACCATGGCTAGATTTGCAGGCTGCGCCATTTCCACCCCCATGATGGGCAATGGCAGCCTACTGAGAGCATCGGCGCAGTTTTCTGTGCCTGGCCTGTGGCAGATGGCATAGTTGTATGTGGAAAATGTGAGCGCCGATGTCTGGAAGCAGACCGATGCATTGGTATTCATCCCTTTACTCTCGGAAAACAGGTATATAAGTGGCTTATGGTCAGTTTCCAATTCGAATTTTAGCCCAAACAGGTATTGAAGCATTTTCTTTACCCCATACACACACGCACACGCCATATGATGACGCACCACATGCTAGTACCAAACGCTCACATGGATCATACAACACAAGCTGACCTGCATTGGCTTCTGGTCTTCCAACACCTCAACATAAAAATTCTCATCTTTGTGTCCAAATCTATCCATGGCATCACTCCTCCCTGTTGTGTATGGAGAAAGAGTCAGACTGAGCACTGTGAGCTCAAAGTAAAGTATGACCATAGTCTTTTATTGCAGTGCCTCTCCAATCTGTGAAGCCTCCTTAAATACCTGTGCTCCCAAAGGATTATGGGATTCCTTGGGGCACCAGGGGATGAACCCTCTGGTGGCTGTACAGAGTAAATACAAGTTTACATATATAACACTCCCTATCTCTGTAGCCTCCTCCAGCCCTACAACCCTTCGGGAACTCTGAGTTCCTCCAACTCTGGCCTTTTGTGCATCCCCCACTTCCTTCTCCCCCACCATTGGCGGCTGTGCTTTCAGCCAATTCGACCTCAAACTCTGAAGTTCCCTCCTAAAATAAAGGTCGGCCATTTCTTTTATCTTCTAATGATCAGATTTGGATAACAAAATGCAGAGCAGAAGTCACTACAATTTGGTTCTCTGTGTTTTTAATTTAAAAAATAAAACCCATCAATTGCTGCCTGTGATTCCATGACCAGAGCACATGCTCTGAGACAGAATAATTAAAGGGTATGAGGCTGACAGAAAACGTGAGTGCTTATTGTAGATTTACAACAGCTTTCACCGAACCAAATCTAACAGTTAGCCCTATCCTCTATCCAGTCTACAGTCATCTACATTGTGCTGTTCCAGAGTTGTACTCATTGTTACAACTATAGATTAAAGAGAAAGAGGTATTTTTTGTGTGTTAATGATGGCTTTGGGATCTTGTCTGTCCTGTAGCAATCAATCTCTTTAAAGCTCAAGAGACTGTGCAGAAGCACATAGGCATTAAAGTGGCACAGGAAATTGACTCTGGTTTTCTTTTTATTGCAGGTATTTGCCGGCCTACTTCTTCCCATATTGCCCTGCTTCACTACGTGGTGACTTTGTCAAACAACAATCACAAGAATCGCACATCTCGCAGGATGAATTAAAAAGTAGCCAAAATGCTTTTTTCTGGTTGGCTTGGCTTTCCAAGCCACATGAAGAAGTTCTGTTAGGTACAGTACGCTTTCTAGTTGTGCTGCTTTCAAATCAAGTTATAGAAACCATGTAATTAAGCAGATAATTTCCTTAAGGACACCCCTTCTAGTTCTGGTAAACTGAAATTATTCTCATCATTTGATAAATCGTAGGAGGTGTATTCCAATGCTACATTAAATGTTCTTTTGATCAAGAGAGGGCAGTGTTGCATTTGCAAAGGCTAAGATGGGCAATGGAGATTTGCAAGCTGTGAGTTGGAAATAGACTGACTGGACTCTTGAAAAATGTCATTTATTCAGCTGCATGATGAAAAGTAGAGTAAACAAAAAATGATGAATTGTAATTTGTCTTTAGAATTGTCTGAGTACAAATATCATCTGATAAAGGAATTTAAAATATTTAATGAAAGGGATAACAACTACTACAGATTAAAAAGCTTTTCACATTTGTGGAAGAGACTCAGTCGCACACTGTCACCAGTTTGATAACAAGTAACTGTTTCCCCTGATGGCTCAGTGGGTTTACACAGTGAGGAGCTGGGCCATATAAACTTGGAATGTCCCACGGGTGATTCCCAGTCCATGCTGACTCAGCTGGGAATGCAGTAAGGGGTTCTACAACTGGCCTCAGCATTCCTTGGTTAGGCAGGGGGAAATTGGTCAGTGACTCACTAATGATCAATATCTGGCAACCTCTGCTGGAAATGCGCATCTGCAGAGGTGAGTTCAGTGCCAGCTGAGATGCCCTGCCCAGTCTAATGGCTTTCAAATAGTAACTTTAAGGCTTAGACATGAATGGCAACTTGGGTACGATACTGGTGCCCGACCAAGGACTTGTGGAACCATATTCTAACAAGGATTTAATGACTTCCAGAGAGAAGGGTGAAAATTGCAAAAAGAAACATTTAGTTGCTTCCAGAAATAATCTTTGCCTCTGAACAGGAAATCCTCTGTACTTAGCACAACTGCTACACAGTCGCCAACTATATTAGCTTCTGATCAGTAATATTCCGGGGAAATGATTTTTAAACCACTGCTCTCAAGTTGAATTTGAATTTTTGACTCAGTGCAATGAGAGGAAGTGGCTTTGGACTAAATTGAAAACGACATTTATGCTTTGAAATTAGGCTGTAGGATAATTGATAATATGCTTAATATGTACATCTGAAACTGGTCTCTCTGCAATTTTAGCTCATTTAAAGTAGAGTTAGTGCCTCTGCTAAAACAACAGAGTTGAATTTCAGATGAGCACAATAAGTGTTTGTAGCTATTATCCCATGGCGTAATTTCAAGGCCTTAGGCTTTGCGAGGGCGAATAACAAGTCTTTCTCTCTTGTTATCCTGCCAACTGAAGAGCGTGTGAGTATCAGAGCACACACTATAATCACATGTTCACCAGATGACAGAATCATGATTTATAATGTGGATTAAGAAACCATGTGCATTTCTTAATGTAAAACATATCTTTATTGCTCAGACTTAAAGACACAGTACCTTCCTCTCTAGACATATGTAGCTGCAAATCTATTTCAAAATGCCTTTATTACTAATGTATACAGTGCTGCTTTGCTGTGTAATTTTAATAATTACATGAAAAAATCAACATAGCAATGTAAACATGCTGTGCACAGAGAGGTTTATTCTGTTCTGGGGGAATTTTGTTCTAACCCGTATAGATGTTTGTGCCAAGGGAAGGCAGAGCTCACCCCAGTGCACAGTCTTCAAAGTGTTGCAACATTTATAATAAAAATAAAAGGCCTAAGATTTTGCCGCTGTAACTTGACAGAAGATCAGTGAGAACCAGAGAAATGGCAATTTTTTTGTTTAGTCCCTTTCTCTGATTGTTCTGCCGATCCCCTGTCAAAAGGTCCTGTGGAATTTCTAGGCGATAATATCAAAGTTGAGAGCAATCAATGTTGCTATGATCTCTTCACCTTTAACAAATGGTGACATTAGAAGAAATTAGCTGACCCGTATGACCTGCACTTCTCTCCCTGCAACTCTGGTGTTAGTCAAAATGTGCTGCTGTTGCAACAGAATTTGTATTTTATGAAGTTAATGATTTAATGGAAAGCTGTATATATGTAGTTTGATGTGGTGTTTCTAATGGTTGATTGATAGAAACCTACTTTATATATTTGTACTTACATTTTCATTGTCATTATATTTAATACAAATCAATAAAACCTTAATTTCCAGAAGAATTACTTGAGCTTTACATAAATGTACTTTGCTACCAGTAATCCAGCAGTAGTCCCTGCACACTTTAAAAACTTTTAATATCTATTGCACCAAGCCACTACTTCAATAAAATATTTTTAAAAAGCACAAAAGCTTAAATCCAAACTTACCTGAAAGATGTGTTTGTCCCTTTAAGAAGTGCTGACAATCTCTCTGCAGAGCTTCTTCACCCACACTTTTTTGTGTATGCTTAGGACCCAGCGTAATGGTGAGCAAAAAGATCCAAATTAGTTGTCGTGGCTTCAAGTCAAGCGTTGCATACCGATTGACATCACAATCTGATCATTTGCATTTCAGAGGCAAGCGCTGTCAATGCTATGGCCCTTACCAAAATGGTGGCCGCTGCGTCCCGTGCCGGAAGCGATCGAATGAAAGGCGGTTGCCATTTTTTCAACAAAACTGGCCTTAATAGCCGGCACTACAGCGGAGAATTTCTAGGCCTATATGTTTCAGAGATCATCTTTCATTGTTCTAAATCCAGAGCGTATAGGCCCATTCTACTCAATCTTTCTTCATAGGACAACCCTCTCATCTCAGGAATTAATCTAATGAACCTTTGTTGCGCCCCCTCTAAGGCAAGCATATCCTTCCTTAGGTACGGAGACCAAAACTGTATACAATACTGTGGTCTCACCAATGCCCTGTACAATTGCAGCAGGACTTCCTTACCCTTGTACTCCAACCCCCTTGCAATAAAGGTTAACATATCATTTGTCTTCCTAATTGCTTGCTGTACCTGTACATTATCTATCTGTACAAAAGAAAAATACTGCAGATGCTAGAAATCTGAAATAAAAACAGAAAATGCTGGAAATACTCAGCATGTCAGGCAGCATCTGTGGTGAGAGAAACAGAGTTAATGTTTCAGGTCGATGATCATCAGGCCAAATCCATCTGAACATCAACTACATCACAGAAGGAGGCAATTTGCCCCGTCGAGTCCGTGCCGGCTCTCTGCAAGAGCACTTCAGCTAGTCCCACTTCCCCACCCTTTCCCCATAGCCCTGCAACATTTTTTCTTTGAGGCACTTATCCAAATCCCTTTTGAATGCAATATTTGAATCTGCTTCCACCACCCTTTCAGGCAGTGCATTTCATATCCTAACCACTCGCTGCGTAAAAATGTTTTTCCTCGTGATCCCTTTGGTTCTTCTATGCAAATTTTGAAATTGTGCCCTGTACACCTAAGTCCAAGTCAATAATATGTATCAAGAAAAGCAGTGGTCCTAGTACTGACCCCTGGGGAACACCATTGTGTACCTTCCTCCAGTCCGAAAAACAACCGTTCACCGCTACTCTCGGTTTCCTGCCACATAGCCAATTTTTTATCCATGCTGTCACTGTCCCTTTTATTCCATGAGCTTCAACTTTGCTGGCAAGCTTATTATGTGGCTCTTTATCAAACGCCATTTGAAAGTCCATGTACACCACGTCAACCGCATTGCCCTCTTCAAACCCTTCTTTCTTATTACAGTTAACCTGATCCTGTCTTCATCCATTGTTCACAGATGCACACTTTCGAGTTTGGATCACTGAATAGTTATCAGTAGCAGGATCAAGTTGATTTTTTCCTCTTATTAACCCAGGGTGCTAAAGATAACTATATCATTCCTGACACCACACAGGTGACATCAGCTAATTCAGCACAGTCTGGGGATTGAATGCAGGACCTCTCTGAGGGGGGTCAAACTAGGTGGTACAGATTTTGCTTTATTCTGCTTTCAGTCTGTACTCTGTATCCTGAAGGCCAAGACTTCTCCATGGCTACTAATGCTGCCCCATTATCAGTCGACAGAGGATCTACTTTAAAGGGAACAACAGGTCTCCCTGGTGATTTTTTTTTGTGTTGCTTTCCCATCCCAACATAGTGCATCCACTGCTGTGAATTGCCCAGCTAAGAATTGGGAAACCTGTCCAATGGTGGATAGTCACATTTGAGCACCAGTCAAGCTGGCATTGAACCAGTTCAACATTTTACCGCGAGAGGTACCAAGGAACCTAAAAGTAGAAGTTGTCCATGATGGTTGTGGAGTACAACAAAGAAGAATGAACTTGTGTTATACCCTTTGTTTTTGATTGTAAGGGGATTGTTGATGATTAAAAGGGACATATTACAGTTAATAAGTAGTCTATGTATTCTCATCAAATCTTGATTTTGAATATCAAGAATGCAGCAAAAAAGAATGCAGCTGCACAGGGGGGAGGAAGAAGAATGGAAGAGCTATGGTGGTAGGGAATTTAATAGTCAGGGGAGCAGACAGGCGCTTCTACGGCCGCAGACGTGACTCCAGGATGGTATGTTGCCTCCCTGGTGCCAGGGTCAAGGATGTCACCGAGCAGCTGCAGGGCATTCTGGGGGGAGAGGGTAAACAGCCAGAGGTCATGGTCCATATCGGTACCAATGACATAGGTAGAAAGAGGGATGAGGTCCTGTAGGCAAAGTTTAAGGAGCTAGGAGAGAGATTAAAAAGCAGACCTCAAAGTTAGTAATCTCCGGATTACTCCCGGTGCCACGAGCTAGTGAGTACAGAAATAGGAGAATAGAGCAGATGAATGCGTGGCTGGAGAGATGGTGCAGGAGGGAGAGCTTTATCCTGAGGCATTGGGACCACTTCTGGGAGAGGTGAGACCTGTACATGCCGGACCGGTTGCATCTCAACAGAGCCTAGACCAATATCCTCGTGGGGGAATGGGGGGTGGGTTGCTAATGCTGTTGGGGAGGGTTTAAACTAGCTTGGCAGGGAGATGGGAACCTGAGAATAGATTCAGTAGAGAGGGGAGTAAAGCTGGAATTGGAACGCAAAATGTAGAAAGTGAATTTGAAGGACAGAGGAAACAAGGGCTAGAAAGTAATCAACAAGGAGGTCTGGCTGTACTAAATGGTACATATTACAATGCAAGGAGGATAGTGAATAAGGCAGATGAGCTGAGAACACAGGTGGACACTACAGAGCATGATATTATAACTATTACAGAGACATGGCTAAAAGAGGGGCCGGTATGGCAGCTCAACATTCCTGGTTACAGGATCTTCAAACGAGATAGAGAGAGGGGTAAAAAGGGAGGGGGTGTCACGGTATTGATTAAAGAAACTATTGTAGCCATGAGGAGGAAAGATATGTTAGTGGGATCATCAAACGAGGCTATATGGGTCTAACTGAAAAACAAAGAAGGGACGATCACACTGCTGGGAGTGTACTGTAGACCCCCAAACAGTGAGAGGGAGATAGAAGAGCAAATATGTTGGCAAATTTCTGAGAAGTACAAAAACCATAGTAGGCACTAATAGTAGGGGATTTCAACTATCCTAATATTTACTGGGACAAAATTAGTGTGAAGGGTGTGGAATTCCTAAAATGCATTCAAGAGAACTTTTTTAGCCAGTAAGTAGCAAGCCCAGCACGGGAAGGGGCGGTTCTGGATTTTGTTTTCGGGAATGAAGCTGAGCAAGTAGAAGGGGTATCCGTAGGAGAGCAATTCAGTTAGATTTAAGGTAGTTATGTAAAAGGACAACAACAGACCAGGAATAAAAGTTCTAAATTGGGGAAAAGCCAACTTTGCTAAGCTGAGAGGTGATTTGGCCATAGTGGACTGGAAACAACTACTAGAAGGTAAATCAGTGTCAGAGCAGTGGGAGGCATTCAAGGAGGAGATCCTGAGGGTTCAGGCCAAATATGTGCCCTTAAAGAAAAAGGGTGGGGCTAACAAATCTAGAGCACCCTGGATGTTGAGGGACATACAGGGTAGGATAAAGAAAAAAAGGGAAGCTTGTGACAGATACCGAGGACTAAATACTGCAGAATCTCCAGAGGAGTATAGAAAGTCCAGGGGTGAAATTAAAAAGGATATTAGGAAAGCAAAGAGAGAGCATGAAAAATTCTTGGCAAGTAAAATCGAGGAAAACCCAAAGATGTTTTATAAATATATTAATAGCAAGAGGATAACTAAAGAAAGAGTAGGGCCTATTGGAGACCATGGGGGTAATCTGTGTGTGGAGGTGAAAGATGTGGGTATGGTTCTTAATGAATACTTTGCGTTTGTTTGCACAAAAGAAAGGGGGGATGCAAACACTACTATCAAGGAGGAGTGTGAAATATTAGATGAAATAAACATAGTAAGCGAGGAGGTATTAAGGGGTTTAGCAGCTTTGAAAGTGGATACGACCCCAGGCCCGGATGAAATGTATCCCAGGCTGTTAAGTTAAGCGAAGCAAAAGAGGAACTAGCAGAGGCTTTGACCATCCTTTTCCAATCCTCTCTGGTTTCAGGTGTGGTGCCAGAGGACTGGAGGACTGCTAATGTGGTACCTTTGTTTAAGAAGGGAGAAAGGGGTTGACCGAGTAACTACAGGCCAGTCAGTGGTGGGAAAATTATTGGAAAAAATCCTGAAGGACAAGATAAACCTTCAATTAGAAGTACATGGCTTAATCAAGGACAGTCAACATGGATTTGTTAAGGGAAGGTTGTGTCTGACTAACTCGATTGAATTTTTTGAGGAGACAACCAGGAGGGTTGATGAGGGCAAAGCGTATGATGTGGTGTATATGGATTTTAGCAAAGCTTTTGATAAGGTCCCACATGGCTGGTCACAAAAGTAAAAACCCATGGGATCCAGGGCAAAGTGACAAGTTGGATTCAAAATTGGCTCAGAGGCAGGAAGCAAAGGCTAATGGTTGATGGGTGTTTTGTGACTGGAAGGATGTTTCCAGTGGGGTTCTGCAGGGTTCAGTATTAGGTCCCTTTCTTTTTGTGATATACATCAATGATCTAGACTTGAATATAAGGGGTATGATTAAGAAGTTTGCAGATCATACTAAAATCGGCTGTGTGGCTGATAATGAAAAAGAAAGCTGTGGACTGCATCAACTGGTCAGCTGGGCAGAACAGTGGAAAATGGAAGTTAATCCAGAAAAGTGTGAGGTAATGTATTTGGGGAAAGCTAACAAGGAAAGGGAATATACATTAAATGATAGGACACTGAGAAGTGTAGAGGAACAAAGGAACCTTGGAGTGTATGTCCACAGATTCCTGAAAGTAGCAGGCCAGATCGATAAGGTGGTTAAGAAGGCATACGGAATGCTTGCCTTTATCAGCCGAGGCATAGACTACAAGAGCAGGAGTGTAATGCTTGAACTGTATAAAATACTGGCTAGACCACAGCTGGAGTACTGCGTGTAGTTCTGGTCACCGCATTACAAGAAGGACGTGATTGCACTGGAGAGGGCACAGAGGAGATTTACACAGATGTTGCCAGGAGTAGAAAATCTTAGCTATGAGGACAGATTGGATAGGCTGGGGTTTGTTTTCCTTGGAACGGAGGAGGCTGAAGGGAGACCTCATTGAGGTGTGTAAAATTATGAGGGGCTCAAATATAATGGATAGAAAGGGCATATTTCCCTTAGCAGAGGGGTCAAAAACCAGGAGGCATAAATTTAAAGTAAGTGGTAGAAGGTTTAATGGGGATTTGTGTGGAAATTTCTTCACGCAGTGGATTGTGGGGGTCTGGAACTCACTGCCTGAAAGGGTGGTAGAGGCAGAAACCCTCACCACATTTAAAAAGTACTTGGATGTGCACCTGAATTGCCATAACCTGCAGGGTTATGGACCTAGAGCTGGCAAGTGGGATTAGGCTGGATAACCTCTTGTCGGCAGGCACGGTCACGATGGGCCGAAATGGCCTCCTTCCGTGCTGTAAACTTCTTTGATTCTATGATTCTATGAAACAGACACTTTTGAATATGGAGCCAATGGTTTTTGTTATTGCGCTGAGATTCATTGCAAACACAGATGGAAGGAGTTTGCAAAGCACTGATTTCTTCATAATTGTTTTCAACTATACCTAGGCACTGGATTTCTTTATTGAATCAATGTGGATCCCAGCTGCTGAAGTGCAAATAACTGCCAAAGGAATGCAAGACATAAACAGCAGGAAAACTTCAAATAGCAAATCACGCACAACTTAAACTGCACTGAAAATCAGCTCACCAGGTTCTTAAAAAGGTTTTCCTGCCAGACCGCCCTGTACAATGTACATCTGTAGTCACAAACATGCACTTGTATATTGCTAGGCAAGTGCAATACCTCCTTTTTTTAAACAAGTTTTCAGTAAGCTTTTTGGTCTGAGCAGTTCCTTTCGAATCTTGCTTTCAATTACATTTCTGAGATTATGGGAGCAAGGCGGAATTGTAGTCAAACATGTGATCTGAACTGACTACCTACCCTTAGTAAGGAAACAGGCTTGATATTACAATGTTTGCGACAGTAATTAAAAGGAACAAGAGTGATTGGGTGAGTTCTTAAACCAAAAATGTGAAAGTTTTACTGCCATCACACTGCAGATGCCACCATTTAAAGTGTCAAAATACAAAAGTGAGAAAAAGAACGGCTGTCATTTCACTTCTGACTTAGAACCAGAAGTTTACAAGCATCTGTCAATCTGCGGATTTCCCTCGCCAAAAGTAATTAACCTTCGATTGACCCGAGAATGTTCTTTTTGAATTTCCGAGGAGATTGTCCCTATGTCTTGCTGTAACTTTGGTGGAGGATTGCTGGAACCCCACAGAAGCATTGTAGATAGTTGAAATTCAGCATCTCTGTCCTTAAAGGGACAGACTTGGCTAAACAATAGAAGAATACATCATACATTACATGAGATACCACTGCGGTTATTATATCCAATTTGTACCATCCAACTTGCCATGAATAGCATGATGGGAGAGCCACTATACCTCCACCAGTTATTGCAAATTTCTTCAAGCAACATATTTGAAATACCGGTCCTGAAATTCACAGCTCTTCTGGTGCACTTCTACTTTTATTCCAGTGGTATTGCGGCAAAAGGGCTGCACATTAGACCAAAACCCAAGTATCCCAGGTTCAACCTACCCCCACCAGCCTCCCCCCACCCCCACCCTGCCTGGTGGAAAAGAATGACCGAAATATTTGGAGGCATTGGGGCTGGGTGAGGGGCAAGAGTAGGATGCACTTCCAGGTTATGGGCTGAATCCCTGAAGAAGAGATTAATATTTTTTAAATTTCACAGTCCCAGTGTGAAACTATTTTAATATAGTTTAGATTGTAATGCCTCAAATTTCTGTGTTGAAGATCGATGGAACTGCTGCAGAAATGGTGTAACTCACTTTAAATGATCATTTATTATGTTTCTTTGAGGTTTCTGCTGACTTTCGACTGAAACTACAATGAGGGAACAGAAGAAACTCACAGAAATGAAGGGTCTAAATATCGAAGTAAAATCTTGATATATTGAAGCATTTTCATGGTCCCTCTCACCTGCTTCTGCCCAATCGCTGGACCTTCTACCTCTCAAGCAATTACTCCTGATGTAACTGCATGTGAAAACTAGTCTGACTTATTCTGTACACATGGCAGCCCTGTACATCTATAGACCACAAGCCCAGAAATAACACCAGGACCCCGCCAGGGTTTACGAGGTTAGTGGGAAAAATCTTAATTTGCATGGAGCATGCAAGGACTAATACCATTGTGAGTGCAAGTGCCACTGTGGGTGCATCTCTGGTGCCCGCCAGCCCCCATGCAGCCAAAAAATATAGCATCAGCCTGCCATTGATTGAGGGGGGGTGTTGCCCAGATCCATGTCATGTCACCTGTAGCCCTCGTGTAAAGAAGACTAAGCAAGAAATTTAGTTTGGAAAGTTTTCTTCCAGTCTGCGGTGGGTCCAAGTCATTTATCTGGCTTGGATTACCCAAGTGGAGCCCACTTTGTCCATCTGGAGGCTGGTACATCTCATCCCAATGAGCATACTGGCCTCCAATACTACGTCAGGGGTCCTGTACGAGCCGGGAAAGTGTGAGTGTCCTCACATCTTACAGGTTATTTGTAAGAGGCAGACTTAGGTTGCACCCCTTACAAGGCAGGCTGGAAAATCCCAGAAATGGCAAGGGCCCAGTGAAACTAAGCCCCTGCTATTTTCCATCAGTCTCCTGTCGCAATTATGACATGATTAATGCAGAACTGATGAGGCATTTTGCATAGAAACAGAGAAACATAGAAAATAGGTGCAGGAGTAGGCCATTCGGACCTTCGAGCCTGCACCACCATTAAATAAGATCATGGCTGATCATTCTCTCAGTACCCCTTTCCTGCTTTCACTCCATATCCCTTGATCCCTTGAGCTATAAGGGCCATATCTAACTCCCTCTTGAATATATCCAATGTACTGGCATCAACAACTCTCTGCGGCAGGGAATTCCACAGGTGAACAACTCTCTGAGTGAAGAAGTTTCTCCTCATCTCAGTCCTAAATGGCCTACCCCTTATCTTAAGACTATGTCCCCTGGTTCTGGACTTCCCCATTATCAGGAACATTCTTCCCGCATCTAACCTGTCCAGTCCCGTCAGAATCTTATAAGTTTCTATGAGATCCCCTTTCATCCTTCTAAACTCCAGTGTATAAAGGCCCAGTTGATCCAGTCTCTCCTCATATGTCAGTCCCACCATCCCGGGAATCAGTTTGGTGAACCTTCGCTGCACTCACTCAATAGCAAAAATGTCCTTCTTCAGATTAGGAGACAAAAACTGAACACAATATTCCAGGTGAGGCCTCACCAAGGCCCTATACAACTGCAGTAAGACTTCCCTGCTCCTATACTCAAATCCCCTAGCTATGAAGGGCAACATACCATTTGCCTTCTTCGCCGCCTGCTGTACCTGCATGCCAACTTTCAATGACTGATGAACCCTGACACCCAGGTCTCATTGCACCTCCCCTTTTCCGAATCTGCCACCATTCAGATAATATTCTGCCTTCGTATTTTTGCCCGCAAAGTGGATAACCTCACATTTATACACATTATACTGCATCTGCCAAGCGTTTGCCCACTCACCTAACCTGTCCAAGTCACCCTGCAGCCTCTTAGCATCGTCCTCACAGCTCACATCACCAGCCAGTTTAGTGTCATCTGCAAACTTGGAAATATTACACTCAATTCCTTCATCTAAATCATTAATGTATATTGTAAAGAGCTGGGGTCCCAGCACTGAGCCCTGCGGCACTCCACTAGTCACTGCCTGCCATTCTGAAAAGGACCCGTTTATCCCGACTCTCTGCTTCCTGTCTGCCAACCAGTTCTCTATCCACATCAGTACATTACCCCCAATACCATGTGCTTTGATTTTGCACACTAATCTCTTGTGTGGGACCTTGTCAAAAGCCTTTTGAAAGTCCAAATACACCACATCCACTGGTTCTCCTTTGTCCACTCTACTAGTTACATCCTCAAAAAATTCCAGAAGATTTGTCAAGCATGATTTCCCTTTCATAAATCCCTGCTGACTTGGACCGATCCTGTCACTGCTTTCCAAATGCGCTGCTATTTCATCTTTAATAATTGATTCCAACATTTTCCCCACTACTGATGTCAGGTTAACCAGTCTATAATTACCCATTTTCTCTCTCCTTCCGTTTTTAAACAGTGGTGTTACATTAGCTACCCACCAGTCTATAGGAACTGATCCAGAGTCGATAGACTGTTGGAAAATGGTCACCAATGCATCCACTATTTCTATGGCCACTTCCTTAAGTACTCTGGGATGCAGACTATCAGGGCCCGGGGATTTATCGGCCTTCAATCCCATCAATTTCCCAAACACAATTTCCCTCTTTATAAGGATATCCTTCAGTTCCTCATTCTCACTAGACCATCGGTCCCCTAGTATTTCCAGGAGGCTATTTGTGTCTTCCTTCGTGAAAACAGAACCAAAGTATTTGCTCAACTGATCCGCCATTTCTTTGTTCCCCATTATGAATTTACCTGAATCTGACTGCAAGGGACCTATGTTTGCTTTCACTAATCTTTTTCTCTTCACATATCTATTGAAGCTTTTGCAGTCAGTTTTTATGTTCCCAGCAAGTTTCCTCTCATACTCTATTTTCCCCCTCCTAATTCAACCCTTTGTCCTCCTCTGCTGTATTACAAAATTCTCCTAATCCTCAGGTTTGCTGCTTTTTCTGGCCAATTTATATGCCTCTTCCTTGGATTTAACACTATCCTTAATTTCCCTTGTTAGCCACGGTTCAGCCACCTTCCCCATTTTATTTTTACTCCAGACAGGGATGAACAATTGTTGAAGTTCATCCATGTGATCTTTAAATGTTTGCCATTGCCTATCCACTGTCAACCTTTTAAGTATCATTTGCCAGTCTATTCTAGCCAATTCACGCCTCATACCATCAAAGTTACCTTTTCTTAAGTTGAGGACCCTAGTCTCTGAATTAATTGTGTCACTCTCCATCTTAATAAAGAATTCTACCATATTATGGTCACTCTTCCCCAAGGGGCTTCACACAACAAGATTGTTAATTAGTCCTTTCTCATTACACATCACCCAGTCTCGGATGGCCAGCCCTCTAGTTGGTTCCTCGACATATTGGTCTCGAAAACCATCCCTAATACACTCCAGGAAATCCTCCTCCACCGCATTGCTACCAGTTTGGTTAACCCAGTCAATATGTAGATTAAAGTCTCCCATGATAATTGCTGTACCTTTATTGCACACATCCCTAATTTCTTGTTTGATGCTGTGCCCATCCTCATTACTACTGTTTGGTGGTCTGTACACAACTCCCACCAGCGTTTTCTGCCCTTTGGTATTCCGTAGCTCCACCCATATAGATTCCACATCATCCAAGCTAAAGTCCTTCCTTACTATTGTATTAATTTCCTCTTTAACCAGCAATGCCACCCCACCTCCTTTTCCTTTCTGTCTATCCTTCCTAAATGTTGAATACCCCTGGATGTTGAGTTCCCGGCCTTGGTCACCCTGGAACCATGTCTCCGTGATGCCAATTACATCATATCAGTTAACTGCTGTCTGCGCAGTTAATTCGTCCATCTTATTCCGAATACTCCTTGCATTGAGACACAGAGCATTCAGGCTTGTCTTTTTAACACCCTTTGGCCTTTTAGGATTTTGCTGTAATGTGGCCCTTTTTGTTTATTGCCTTGGGTTTCTCTGCCCTCCACTTTTACTTTTCTTCTTTCTATCTTTTGCTTCTGCCCCCATTCTCCTTCCCTCTGTCTCCCTGCATTGGTTCGCATCCCCCTGCCATATTAGTTTAACCCCTCCCCAGCAGCACTAGCAAACACTCCCCCTAGGAGATTGGTTCTGGTCCTGCCCAGGTGCAGACCGTCCGGTTTGTACTGGTCTCACCTCCCCCAGAACCGGTTCCAATGTCCCAGGAATTTGAATCCCTCCCTTCTACACCACTCCTCAAGCCACGTAGTCATCTGAGCTATCCTGCGATTCCTACTCTGACTAGCACATGGCAATGGTAGCGATCCCGAGATTACTACTTTTGAGGTTCTACTTTTTAATTTAGCTCCTAGCTCCCTAAATTCGTCTTGTAGGACCTCATCCCGTTTTTTACCTATATTGTTGATACCTATATGCACCACGACAAGTGGCTGTTTACTCTTCCCCTTTAAAATGTCCTGCACCCGCTCCGAGACATCCTTGACCCTTCCACCAGGGAGGCAACAGACCATCCTGGAGTCTCGGTTGCAGCCGCAGAAATGTATATCTATTCCCATTATAATAGAATCCCCTATCACTATAGCTCTCCCACTCTTTTTCCTGCCCTCCTGTGCAGCAGAGCCACCCATGGTGCCATGGACTTGGCTGCTATTGCCCTCCCCTAATGAGTCATCCCCCTCAACAGTACCCAAAGCGGTGTATCTGTTTTGCAGGGGGATGACTGCAGGGGACCCATGCACTACCTTCCTTCCACTGCTCTTCCTGTTGGTCACCCATCCCCTATCTGGCTGTGTAACCTTTACCTGGGTGGGGGCGGATTGCCTCCATGTGCTAAATGTAGAAAAATCCTAAACATATTTGTAAAGAACATGTGATTTTGCTACACGTAGCACACAGGGGACATCCTCCACCTAGATTGCTCACCTGTCATCTGTTCAATTTGGTTACCTGTCCTACTATCTCCTTCTTTGGCTCAGTGTCAATTTTTGTCTGATTATGCTCCTATGAAGAGCCTTGGAATGTTTTACTATGTTAAAGGTGCTATATAAATACAAGTTGGTGAAGTGCGAAGCATTAAGACATGTTATACTTGGTCTTTAAGTGCTTGATGGTGATGCCGGGCAAAGAAAATGGGAAAATGTTCAATTTTTCTTGACTGTTCTACTTCACCTTGACAAATCTGAAATTCAGCCCAGTAAAAGTTAATCGAGCGAGTAGATGAATGAAAAAGTTGTAGGAACTGAGTGGCACAGAATGTTCAACCACTACTTTTCATCTCTAGAACATGGTTTTAAGTCCACTGCAGACTCATACAGGACCAAACTCTCTTCTAATTACTGTCAAAATGAAAAATAATCCTCCAGCGCAAAACTGTAATGTGGCAATCTCATTCTGAGAGAACATAGAAGCAGACAGCAGGGGAAATAGAGAAAGTCATAATCTGACAATAAGCTGTGCTATTCTACAGTTGGAATTTAAGCATAGCTTAAGATAACATGGCAAGACTTCTGTTCTGCATTTTACCAATTGCTATTTAACAAGCACATGACCTTAGGGCACTTTGTCTCAATGCCATCATTGGAATGGCCATCACTATCACCTCTGACCTTGATAAACAAACAAAACAAGAAAGAAAAGAATGAGATGGTCAATCCCATGAAATGAACACTACTTTATACCATTATTGTAAATTTAAGAGGCCATTCTCTAGCAAGTTAAAAGCTGGAAACCAGACTATATAGGCTGAGAATTTCATTAGAACTGCTCCTACTCCAAGAAAGAAAGACTTTACATTTATATAGTGCCTTTCACGACCTCAAAATGCCCCATAGCACTTTACAGCCAATGAAATACTTTTGAAGTGTAGGGCCCAAGTTTTGAGCCGCGCCTAGAACGGCGCAGTCCCGACCTGGATGCCCGTTTTTCGTGCCACAAAATGCGCCTAAAAAAACCCTCCGTATTCTCCACCTCCCTGCAGGTCCTCTGGCCCTCGGCGCAGCGCAGCAGGAGCTGTAGGGGGCGGAGCCAGGTCCCTGCGCTGAAAACAGAGCCGGGACCTCTGCACATGCGCGCTACAGTGGGCACGCAAGTGCAGTAGCTCCAGGCGCCCAAAACTGTGTGGGAGGGGCCGAAGCACGCAGCCCCTAGCCCTGGCCCAATGGCCTCACTGGGGCTGCGTGAATAAGGCTCCTCCCACAGCCAGCTCCTGCTTCCTCCCGACCCGACCCGACTCCCGCTCCCGCTCCCACCCCCCCCCCCCGACCCGACTCCCGCTCCTCGCCCCCCGCCCCCCCGACTGGACCCAACCCGACTCCCGCTCCCACTCCCCCCCCGCCCCCCCCGACTGGAGCCGACCCGACTCCCGCTCCCGCTTCCGCTCCCCCCCCGCCCCCCCCGACT
Organism: Pristiophorus japonicus; assembly: GCF_044704955.1. NCBI lineage: Eukaryota > Metazoa > Chordata > Chondrichthyes > Pristiophoridae > Pristiophorus > Pristiophorus japonicus. The sequence goes on along the minus strand of NC_091978.1, from coordinate 321,540,314 downwards.
GGACCCGACCCGACTCCCGCTCCCGCGCCCCCCCCCCCCCCGACTGGGCCCGACCCGACCCGACTCCTGCTCCCCCACCCCCCCTCCCCCAATTGGACCCGACCCAACTCCCGCTCCCGCTCTCCCCCCCCGACTGGACCCGACCTGACTCGAAGGGGCCGTAGTCACTGTTTAGATTTGTAATCATGTCCACAGCTGTAGCTTCACCAGAAGTACGGCAAAAGCCCTGTTTACACGCATAAATGGGTTTCCACCAAAGGCACTTCCGGCAAATTTACGGCTGTAGAGCAGGAGCAGCTCCTATGACAAATCTGATTGCTAAAGTCAGGTTCGAGAAATAGTTATTACATCGTTTTGCTGTTCTTTTGTTACCACATTGGGCTGTTTGCTAATCATAGTCTTTCCTGGCTCGGTGGACCTGATACTTAGAATTTTACTGCTGAGCAGGAATTGCCTGTGCCACCTGGTAAGTTGCCTTTCAGCAGTTTTGATTAATAGTGACATCTTAAATCCACCAAGATCATAGCTGTCACATTCTAAATGAAGCACGGCCACTTTCTTCCTGAATTCACAAGCCAAACTATATTGACATATCTTTACGCACATCAGCCAGGAAACAACTGGGACACAGAACAGAATGTACCATGAAAGGCATTTTTTATATTTTTGTCTTTTTTATATGCTGAGTAAACAAAAAAAGTTACATTTTCATAGGACATTGACAGCTATCGAACTAAACTGCCTTAGGCATTGCTTTGATATTGGAAAATAAAAGTTTAACACGATTGCCGAAGAAATAATGATTTGATGATATTTCTCAGTTTAGGGAGGAAGAAATTTTGGCGCTAAGTGATGATTGAGTTAATGGATGCCTTTACAGTGTCCATTTGATTTCAGTCTAGTATCAATTTACAGGTTTACTGTGGTCATTTTGAAATAAAAAGCAGTTTCATTCCAGATCTTAGTTCAGTTTGAACATGATATTATTTATTGCGCATGATGCAGTGATTATTAAGCTTTTTTATAGTTAGAAAATGTGATCGTTTCTACAAGCACATTGGGGTTTTCTCTGAAAAGGCATGCTGCTCGTTTCAATTATGAAAAGATTATATGATTCATAATAATGACGTTAATGATTAACTATGTTACTCAAGATATGTGTGTTCAGTCCTGGATAGCACAACTCATTGAAAAACCTTATTTGTACACATTGCATGCACAAATTAGTTACATGTGCATTATAACATACAATACATGTCTTATCCATCATAGAGAAGAATCAGAAAAAATATCACAGAGTAAACCTTTAAGTCTACCTGAAACTGTCAACTCCCCCAATAGCTTAGTGGGTAATAGCACATGTAGTTTCGTACTGAGCTATGTAGATCAAGAAAGTCCCAGTTGTGATCCATAGGCTGTGTTCAATTACTTGGGGCAGCAGATGGGGTCCTACAATTTGCCTCAGCACCCAGGAAAATAAAATCAACCAAGGAGGAGACAAGTAAACCAGGACTCTCACTGTTAGTCATTTACCAGTGACCTCTCCTGGAAAGTACACAATGGAGGCCAGAATCTTATCAGCCCTGTAAGTGCGAATTTGGAGGCGGGCCCGCTGTCAAAATGTCCAAGATTGCCAGTGGGGCGGAAGTCCGTTCTGAACCTGCCTCCTTGTGAATTTCCAAAGTGGAAATGCCTGCAGATTGCAGACCTGACACTAAGCGACAGGTCAGGCAATTGTGTTAGTTAAGAAGCTGCTTAAAGCTATTTAAGCAGCATTTTACCGGGTCCAAAGGATTTTCACAATTTTTTTTATGAGGTTCACATCCATTGGGTATGACGTCAGGTAAGTGTGTCAGGCTCTCAACAACTTTGGATTGATTTGACTAGTTGACAGCTGCAGAAGTGGTATAAAAGCTCCCATTTCACAACTGTTCAATTTCCACTCAAAGAAGCTGGAGCCTTCAGGATTTGCAATACACTTTTCAGCTTTATGGAGGTTTGAAGTGAACTCTCTATCCAGTGTCACCTCCTTGGAGCAACCTCTCTCATCATTGTCAGATCGCTTCTGTCATCTCAACTTCAGCTGCCATCTATTCCATCAGCATCGGTGCCCTTGAAACTCTCTCACCTTGGTCCTCAGAATCCTACCACAATCAGGCGCAACACCAACATTACTAGGCACACCAGCATCACCAACAACAACAATAACCTTTTCCACAATCACCTGATGCTGCACAGGACACAAGGTATCAGCAGCTAACCACATTGCTGCCCAGAATGCCAGGGATGGCCTCACCATGGCCACATTTACTTCGCTTGATGCTGTACACCCTGGCTGCCACATGAGGTGCCAGGTTGGCACTACCCCACACCAAGACCATTCCCTGAATGTACAACTCGTTGTCGACCACCAGCAAATTATAATGGCAGTAAATGCTAAATTTCCAGGCAGCATCCATAAGAAATTAAGAACATAAGAAATAGGAACAGGCCCCTCGAGCCTGCTCCGCCATTCAATAAGATCATGGCTGATCTGATCATGGACTCAGCTCCACTTCCATGCCCGGTCCCCATAACCCCTTATCCCCTTATCATTTAAGAAACTGTCTATTTCTGTCTTAAATGTATTCAATGTCCCAGCTTCCACTGCTCTCTGAGGCAGCGAATTCCACAGATTTACAACCCTCTGAGAGAAAAAATTTCTCCTCATCTCTGTTTTAAGTGGGAGGCCCCTTATTCTAAGATCATGCCCTCTAGTTCTAATCTCCCCCATCAGTGGAAACATCCTCTCTGCATGCACCTTGTTAAGCCCCCTCATAATCTTATACGTTTCGATAAGATCGCCTCTCATTTTTCTGGACTCCAATGAGTAGAGGCTCAACCAACTCAACCTTTCCTCATTACCCAACCCCCTCATCCCGGAATCAACCTTCTCTAAACTGCCTCCAAAGCAAGTACATCCTTTCGTAAATATGGAAACCAAAACTGCACAGAGTATTCCAGGTGTGGCCTCACCAAAACCTTGTATAGCTGTAGCAAGACTTCCCTGCTTTTATACTCCATCCCCTTTGCAACAAAGGCCAAGATACCATTGGCCTTCCTGATCACTTGCTGTACCTGCATACTATCCTATTGTGTTTCATGCACAAGTACCCCCAGGTCCTGCTGTATTGCGGCACTTTGCTCACTTCCTGTGTGAGAGCGCTGTATCTGACATGTTTACCAGTCAGCCACAAGGTCAATGCTGAATGATTGGTGACAAAGGATATGGCCTCGCCACCCGGCTGATGGCCCCCTTGCGTAACATCCACACAGGAGCTGAGAAGCGATACAATGAGAGCCACATGCAATACCGTCGAGAATCCCATTGGATTGCTTAAGCAGCGCTTTAGATGCCTGGACCACACAGGAGGCGAGTTACAATGCCACCCTGAGCAGGTGGCTCAATTCGTGGTGGTGTGCTGCATGCTGCACAATTTGGCTATCAGGAGGGGACAAGAATTGCCAGAAGGGACTGCCATTCCACCTCAGGAGAGAGAGGAAGAGGAGAACGAGGAGGTGGGCGCTGACCTCGGGCCAGACAAACAGGTTGACGATGAAACCATGCCCCCGCCCCCCTCTAGACCACAGGAAAGGGCCTGTGGTGGCTACATAGCTGCAAGACTCTTACGTCAGCAGCTCATAAATGAGCGCTTTGCTTGACATAACGTTGGTCATATTAACAAATCTGCAACACTGCTGTGTCTGCAGCTCATACATGAATGGTGTGCATTACATTGGTGACAGTTAAAGTTCAAGTTGATTCAAGTAACGTTCAATTATCCCCTTTCATGTTAAGGAATCACGAGTGTGTAACGGTGCAGCTATCTGAGACAATGCACAACAAGGTTATGAAAAATAAAAAACATTTAATGAGAACATTTGTATAAAATCATAATTATAACTGTAAAAAAACACCACACCCCACCCCCGCCCCACCCCACAACAAACTTATAACATTTATATCATTCATTAAATGTTTAATATTTCCAACAACACTTCATAAACATAGAACACAAATGCAAAAAACCAAAGTACCTCCCTCCCTCCTTCCCCCAAATCTCCCAACAAAATAGCAGCAATAACATAAAAATACTGTGACAAAGACAACACAGCGGCCATGCACCTCACTTTCCTTTCCCCACCGCCCCCACTTCTCATCCCCACCTCTACCCCTTCCCCTCCTGACTCCAAGCCGCCTGGCTGAGGTGCTCCTCAGGCGCTGCTTCATTGAGGGGGATGATGGCAGAACTGTTGGTTGAACGGATATGGGAGAGGATGGTCCTGAGGTGGGAACTTGCTCCGAGCCAGAAGCAAGATCGTCCTCCTGGCTCTTGTGTGTCGTTGGCAATGGTGGCGCGGCACCTTGGGTCCAGTGCCATGCTCCGGGACCACTGGGAGGCCTCTGCCACCAGTGTTCCTGGCTATCACCTCCAGGGCCTCCGCCATCCGTGGCACATACTCACTCATGGTGGCGCACATGCTGGCCATCGGTTGGGATATGCCCCGCATTGTCTGTAGGATCTGCTGACCTATGTCAACACTCCTCCTGGACAAGTGTACCATGTCCCTGCTCAGATCTGCTGTTCGTGGAGCAGATCTGCTGCGTCGAACCAACCTCCGCATGGTCGGCGCCATCCTGGAGACACCTCGGGTGCCCTGCGGCAAGGTGCTTGGGCCCGGCAAGATGCAGGCTCCTCGAAGTCTGCACTCTCATCTGTGGAGAAGGCACCCTGCAGCTCCACAGGTGAGAATCGGGGCTCCACAACACCAGATGCACGATCGTCCGGCAACTCCGGCTCCGCACCACTACATTCTGGGCTCGGTGGTGTTACATGGGGCCGCACTGCTGGCTGAGCTACAAAACATAAATTAGGTTATTAGAGGAGAAGGGGGTGCTAGGGTCACAAGATGATTCCAACACTACACACAGCATATGCACGACAAAAGCACCACCACTATCAAAATCATCACAGACGTCACATTTCATGACCATGACTAAATTCTGCATTGCAATGATTCTCATGAGGCCATCATTATTTAGAGAACACTTTTATCAATCATCTATCATATATTATTGGTCGGATATGAGTGGGCGAGGCATCAATTGACTTTACATCATGCAATGGTGTATACTTTACTCACGTGGCATCACATCAGCTGCACTAGTGGCTCCCTAATAGTGCCAACACCCGCTCCTCGATGTCGGTGAGCTCAATGATGACTGGTGACCCGCCACCCGTTCGCCTCTGCTCGGCCCTATCTCTCGAAAGTTTCTTCTGTAAAAGGTAACACCATCACAACATGGCATGAGATCATTGCGTGAGATCATTGCTAGGTACTGTCACAGAGACTGATACAATACATAACAGATAGATGTAATCATGATTATTATGATAATTATCATTCTTTACCTAAAGACGTACACCGTAAACGCAGGCTTTGAGTAAAACATTCCTGGTTTAAGTACAAGACATCACATCTGAATTTAATCACTCATTACACTTACAATTCAAATTATATAAATTTATAAGTACATTAAATAAATGTAATACTTACTCTGGCGGATCCGACAAGGTCGTTCTAGCGCTTGCGGCACTGGTTGCCCTCACGCATCTTGTTGTCGCTGACGAGACCACCACGGCTGTGTCGGCCCATATCCTATAGTAGACTTTCAGTTGACCCCAGCTTGACTCCACCTCCCGCAGGAGGGAGGCATTTGCCTCATCGGAGAATCTCCTCACTCATTTGCATCCTCCCAATTGTTCTTCTCCCACCTCACCAGTGTCCTCAGTCTCCACAGTGTGCTGTGTGGCCTCCTCCAACCCTTCCATTTTAATTATTTTTTTTCGACAAAAACTCGGTGGGAACAATGTTCTTTGTGCTCAGCAATCTTTTTGCTGCTGGTAAATCTCCCAAAACAGCCAAACAAGCACACAACACACCCACACACACTTTCAGTTCCTCTCTGCTCCTTCTCTCTCTCTTTCTCCTCTTCTGCGCATGTATTGATGACCCCTGACCTCCTGAAATGCAGGAAATGACCGTTGCCATGCCGTTGCTATGGACGCTGACACTTTACAGTAGACGGTCAAAAAATTTAATGCTAACGCCCATTTCAGATTGGTCGTGGTAACGCCCATTTTATAAAATGGAAAGTTGGGGTTTTGAAAATGGGCGATAATCCAGCGAATCCATATTTACTGCGAACGCTGGAAATAACGCCCATTTTTGGGCGATCTGCACAAAAGTGGAAAGTCTAGCCTGATAACTTTTGCAGTAGCACAAAAGTATCGCCAAGGGACTCCGAGATGAATTTCCAGTTTAACGGCCCAAGAGGAAGTGAAGCACTAAATCACTTCCCTTGTATTGCTAAAGCCAGCAAGAGGGGCAGTATTGGTGCAGTGCCGCCCAATGTCGAAGGCAACACTGCCGGAAACAGAGCCTCCTTTCCTCCCTTAAAGGGAAGGGCCATTGCTGCAGGTTCTCATCGCCAACGGCAGCCACGATTGCAACAATCAGCCCCAAGCACTCTAACAGATCAATCGTGGGACTTCAACATTTTCAAAACACAACCTAAGGGATGAAAACAAAATTATGCTCATTAGCGGCCTTAACTTTAATTACCACTTCCCAAGCTGCTGGCCTCCCTAACAACACCTCATGCAGCTGTCGATGTCATTGCCCGGCGATGCTGCAGGGGGTGGAGCTGAAGTTCAAGCCCTGGGCGCTGCGCAGCACGATGATGTCACGATCTCCGGGCGCAGGGGATCATGGCACTAGGGGTTACTGCCGCCGCAAAGCTCCAGGGAAATTTAGCAGCTATTGGTAGTCTCGCTGCGCCATGGCGCAGAGCCGTTAGCGCCCCGTTATCTCCCTGTGGAGGCGCTAATGGGGGGCGCAAACGAGATCAATTTCTAGCCCTAAATCTGCAAGAGTAACGACAAGCTCAAAATAACGAAGGGCTTGAAACACTGACACAGGAATAAAGGGATAGATTTAAAGGACTAGGTTGTTTTCCAGGGATCACCATTCATAAACAGACTAATCCACCCATGCAAAGAAGTACTGTTTGCAGCATAGAGAAAATGAATGACAGTGCTTGATAGAATGGATGACTTCGAGGTCAGAAAGAAAATAGGTGAAAGAATGGGCGAACTCATTAATAAAGATAAAGAGATAATAAGTTATAAATCAGTTTTGATACAGAGACATAATTCAAAGGGTATACTTAAAATATTGAACAACAACAACAACTTGTATTTATATAGCGCCTTTAACATAGTGAGACTTCCCAAGGTGCTTCACAGGAGTATTATGAGATAAAATATTTGATACCGAGCCCCATAAGTAGAAATTAACACAGGTGATCAAAAGCTTGGTCAAAGATTTATGTTTTAAGGACTGTCTTGAAGGAAGAACAATAGGTAGAGAGGCAGAGAGGTTTAGGCAGGGAGTTCTAGAGCTTGGGCTGGGGCAACAGAAGGCACGGCCACTGATGGTTGAGCGTTTATAATCAGAAATGCTCAAGAGGGCAGAATTAGAGGAGCGCAGATACCTCGAAAGGTTGTGGGGCTGGAGGAGATTACAGAGATAGGGAAGGGTGAGGCCATGGAGGGATTTGAAAATAAGGAAGAGAATTTTGAAATCGAGATGTTGCTTAACCGGAAACCAATATAGGTCAGCGAGCACAGGGGTGATGGGTGAGCGGGACTTGATGCAAGTTAGGACATGAGCAGCCGAGTTTTGGGTCACCTCTAGTTTACATAAGATAGAATGTGGGAGGCCAGCCAGCAGTGCAGTAGAATAGTCAAGTCTAGAGGTAACAAAGGCATGGATGAGGGCTTCAGCAGCGGATGAGCTGAGGCAAGGGCGGAGACAGTCAGTGTTACGGAGATGGAAATAGGCGGTCTTAGTTAGCTGCGGATATGTGGTCGAAAGCTAATTTCAGGGTCAAATATGACACCAAGGTTGCGAATAGTCTGGTTCAGCCTCAGACAGAAGTTGGGGAGAAGGTGGAGTCAGTGGTGAGGGAACGGAGTTCGTGACGGGGACTGAAAACAATGGTTTCGGACTCCCCAACATTCAACTGGAAGAAATTTCTGCTCATCCAGAACTGGATGTCGGACAAGCAGTCTGACAATTTAGAGACCTTGGAGGGGGCGAGAGAAGTGGTAGTGAGGTAGAGCTGGGTGTCATTCAACTCGTAAAAGAATATTGGCAGTTTGTTAATGCAAAATATTTTAATAAGATTGACTCAATATCAGGTTTTTATGCAAACTCAAAGGAAATGAAACAAGTTCTAGGATATACTTGTTCAATACTCCTTATGGGAGATACAGACTGGTAAAGATTCCCTTTGACATTGCTCCTGCTCCAGAAGACTAACATTCTTGAAAGGCCAAAACGAATTCAGCATCACAGACAAGATTAGGGTTTATACTGCTGCAAAGGTACAATAGGAACATTGAAATATAGAAATTTAGAGCGCAGAAGGAGGCCATTTTGGCCCATCACGGCTGCGCCGACCGATAAAGAGCCACACGGCCCTCGGTGAGCAGCCCTGTGGGTTACATATAAACCTATGAACAATGAATACTGACAGACAGGTAAAGAGCATCCGGCCCAACCAATCCTCCCCACACAACTGCGATACCCCATGTATCGCAACATTTTACACTCCAGCCCACCCGGAACCATATGATCTCCTGGGAGAGGCAAAAAAACAGGTGAAAAACCCAGGCCAATTGGGGAAAAAAATCTGGGAAAATTCCTCTCCAACCCATCCAAGTAATCAAAACTAGTCCAGGATGTCATGTATGTAACCACAATGTAACACCACTGTATTACTGTATACACACAACCTAGATGCACACCTTGACCACAAGGGGTGAACTTGTGGGAGACACTCCTTACCTGATCTCCCAGGCATATAAAGGGAGGTCACATGCAGGGTCATCACTTGTGGAGTGCTGTGAATAAAGAGTTGAGCCATAGAGTGACCTTGTCCCCAGAATGTGTGGTTTCATGCTGTAGAGTAAGGACTTTACATTGGCGACGAGAAACGGGAATTCACGACCCACGAGAATGGCCACCGGTAGCACAGAGGAACGGTACTGTGTTGGGGAAGACTGGGACGATTTTGTCGAGAGGCTTCAGCAAAGCTTCGTTACGAAAGAATGGCTGGGGGATGCAGCGGCCGACAAGTGAAGGGCTCATCTTTTGACCAGCTGCGGACCAAAGACTTACGCGCTCATGAAGGACTTACTAGCACCTGAAAAGCCGGCGGACAAAACCTTTGAAGAACTTAGCAAACTGATCGGGGAGCACCTCAAACCGGCGAGTAGCATACATATGGCCCGACACAGATTCTACACCCACCGACGTCATAAAGGACAGAGCATACTGGATTTCGTAGCGGATCTCCGGCGTTTGGCCAGGCTCTGTACGTTCATAGATGCCTGCAGGGGGGAGATGCTAAGGGACTTCTTTATCGAGGCATTGGTTATGCGGAAATTTTCCGCAAATTAATTGAGACCAAGGATTTGACCTTGGAAGCGGTGACGTTGTTAGCTCAAACTTTCATGGCGGGGGAGGAAGAGACGAAAATAATATACATGCGCAATTCTGCCTCTAACGCGGCAATGGGTCAGGGAGTCAACATCATCAATGCGACTCAGAGCCCTGCAGGTTGGCAGGGGCAGTCCGATATTCCCCAGGCAGCAATAGACCCCAGAGTAGAACTCCAACAGACAATGGCAGGCTGAACGGACATTCACGCCATCACAGCGGACAATGCGGCCCGGGATGGGGCCATTGACACCCACTAATAGGGTACTTAAGAGCAGTCAAAGGGACAGTCAGCGCGGAATGTCTGGCCATAGTCCCTTTTTCCCCAACAATGGAAACTTTAACTCATGCTGGAGGTGTGGGGGAAAACACTCAGCCAGATCTTGCAGATTTCAACAGTTTGTTTGCAGTGGCCATTTTGCTCGAATGTGCAGGAAGCCTACAACTAGACTAATATATGAGGTGGATGGACCAGAAGAGGGTTCTTTGAGGCAGGATGACTTTTGGGGCAAATTGATGGACGCCGAGGTTCAGTGGGTCCATGCGGCGAACAGTTCATACATCAAAACGCCACCAATGATGATGAGGGTTTTATTAAACGGCCACCCAATATGCATGGAGCTGGACACTGGGGCCAGCCAGTCACTCATGGGCATTCAGCAATTTGAGAAGCTATGGCCACTTAAAGCCAGTAGACCCAAATTAGCACTTATTGAGACACAATTACGGACTTACACTAAAGAAATCATTCTGGTGCTAGGCAGTGCAATGTTGGTTGTCACACACAATGGGTTAGTGAATCGGCTGCCGCTCTGGATTGTCCCGGGTAATAGTCCCGCACTGTTGGGGAGGAGCTGGTTCGCCGAAATGAACTGGAAATGGGGGAATGTTCACGTAATGTCCTCGGTGGAGCGAAGTTCGTGCTCACAATCCTACAACAATTTGATTCACTATTCCAACCTGGCGTCGGGACTTTCAAAGGCACCAAAGTAGTAATACACATCACCCCGGACGCCAAGCCAGTGTACCACAAAGCCAGAGTGGTGCGTATGTGATGCGGGAAAAAATCGAGAGCGAATTGAACCGGCTGTTGAGAGAGAACATCATCTCGCCGGTTGAATTCAGCGACTGGGCGAGCCCCATCGTTCCCGTCCTAAAAGCGGCTGGCTCTGTAAGGATCTGTGGCGACTACAAGGCCACCATCAATCGGGTGTCCCTACAAGATCAATACCCGCTCCCGAGAGCGGAGGACCTTTTCGCCATGCTGGCAGGTAGCAAGCTGTTCACCAAGTTGGACCTCACTTCAGCCTTTATGACCCAGGAACAGGCCGACGAATCTAAATTACTGATCACCATCACCACGCACAATGGACTGTTCATTTATAACAGGTGCCCGTTTGGCATTCGATCAGCGGTCGCGATTTTTCAACGAAACATGGAAAACCTGCTTAAATCAATTCCTGGAATGATCGTATTCCAGGATGACATCCTCATCACGTGTCGAGACACCGAGGAACACCTCCACAACCTGGAGGAGGTGCTACGCCGACTGGACCGGGTAGGCCTGCGACTCAAGAAGTCTAAATGTGTGTTTTTAGCTCCTGAGATTGAGTTTCTGGGCAGGAGGGTTGCTGCAGATGGGATTCGGCCCACCGAATCCAAAACAGAGGCGATTCGATGAGTACCCAGGCCCTGCAACACATCGGAGTTGCATTCATTTCTGGGACTGTTGAGCTATTTCGGGAACTTTCTGCCGAACTTGAGCACGTTATTGGAGCTGCTACATGTGCTCCTGCGTAAGGGTTGCGATTGGTTTTGGGGGGGCTGTCAGGAACGGGCTTTTGATCGGGCGTGAAACCTACTTTGTTCAAACAAGTTGTTGACCCTGTACGACCCCTGTAAAAAATTGATTATGACATGTGATGCATCGTCCTATGGGGTTGGGTGCGTGTTGCAGCAGGGCAATGCTGAGGGTCAAATACAACCTGTGGCTTATGCTCTCTCAAGCAGAACGGGGATATGGGATGGTCGAGAAAGAAGCGCTCGCATGTGTCTGTGGTGTAAAAAAAATGCATCAATACCTCTTTGGTAGGAAGTTTGAATTAGAGACGGACCACAAGCCATTAACATCCCTGTTGTCAGACAGCAAGGCTGTCAATGCCAATGCATCAGCCCGCATACAGCGATGGGCTCTCACGCTGGCTGCTTATGACTACTCCATCCGGCACCGACCCGGCACTGAAAAATGCGCTGATGCGCTCAACAGGCTTCCACTGGCCACCACTGAGGGTGCAGCGGAGCAAAGCGCTGAGATGGTCATGGCTGTCGATGCCTTTGACAGCGCAGGCTCTCCCATCACAGCCCGCCAGATCAAAATCTGGACAAACAGAGATCCCCTCCTATCCCTGATGAAGAAATGTGTCCTGACTGGGGATTGGGCGCCCGCACACAGAGCATGCCCTGAGGAGGTCAGGCCGTTCCACAGACAGATGGATGAGCTCTCCATCCAAGCCGACTGCCTACTATGGGTCAGCCGGGTAGTTATGCCCCAGAAGGGCAGGGAGGCATTCATCAGGGAACTCCACAGCGAGCACCCAGGTATTGTGCTGATGAAGGCCATTGCCCGGTCACACGTTTGGTGGCCTGGAATTGATTCAGACCTGGAACACTGTGTTCGCAGATGCACGACGTGTGCCCAGCTGGGTAATGCCCTCAGGGAGGCCCCGCTCAGCCCGTGGCCCTGGCCCACCAGGCCACGCATTCATGTTGACTACGCGGGCCCGTTCATGGGAAAGATGTTCCTTATTGCAGTAGATGCGTACTCGAAATGGATCGAGTGCATCATTCTGAATTCATGCACGTCATCCACCACCGTGGAAAGCCTACGTGCGATCTTTGCAACCCACGGCTTACCGGACATCCTGGTTAGTGATAATGGCCCATGCTTCACAAGCTACGAATTCCGGGAGTTTATGTCGGGCAATGACATCAACCACGTCAGGACTGCGCCGTTCAAGCCGGCCTCCAATGACTAGGCGGAACGTGCGGTCCAATTCATTAAGCAAGGTATGCTCAGGATTCAAGGACCCTCCCTATAATGCCGCCTATCACGCCTCCTGCTGGCCTATAGATCCCACCCGCAGAGCTACTTATGAAACGGACACTCAAAACCCGGTTGTCCCTCATTCACCCAGTCCGAGCCGACAAAGTTGAGGGCAAGCGCAAGTCACAAAACGAGTACCATGACCGCAATTCGAGGAGGAGATGTATAGAAATAAATGATCCTGTATTCATAGAAACATAGAAAATAGGTGCAGGAGTAGGCCATTCGGCCCTTCGAGCCTGCACCGCCATTCAATAAGATCATGGTTGATCATTCCTTTAGTACCCCTTTCCTGCTTTCTCTCCATACTCCTTGATCCCCTTAACTGTAAGGATTCATTCTCAATCACGCCATGGGGCCCAAATGGCTTGAGGGTACTGTAATTGACAAAGAGGGGAATAGGATCCTCGTGGTAATACTCAACAATGGTCAGATTCGCCGTAATTATAGAGAGGGAAGAATGCACAGTCCCTGCGGTCAGTCCCTTCCAGATACAAAAACATCCATCAACCATTACCCTTTGCTTCCTACCACTAAGCCAATTTTGGATCCAATTTGCCACTTTGCACAGGATCCCATGGGCTTTTACCTTCGTGACCAATCTGCCATGTGGGACCTTATCAAAAGCTTTGCTAAAGTCCATATACACTACATTGTATGCACTACCCTCATCGATCCTCTTGGTTACCTCCTCAAAAAATTCAATCAAGTTAGTCAGACACGACCTTCCCCTAACCATGCTGACTGTCCTTGATTAACCCATGTCTTTCTAAATGTAGATTTATCCTGTCTTTCAGGATTTTGTCCAATAATTTTTCCATCACTGAGGTTAGGCTGACAGGCCTGTAATTACTCGACCTATCCTGTTCTCCCTTCTTAAACAAGGGTACAGCATTAGCTGTCCTCCAGTTCTCAGGCACCATGCCCAGATCCAAAGAAGACAGGAAAATGATGGTCAAGGCCTCTGCTATTTCCTCTTTAGCTTCGCTCAACTGGCCTGGGGACTTATCCACCTTCAAAGCTGCTAAACTCCTTAATACTTCCACTCTCATTATGTTTATTTCGTCCAGAAGTTCACACTCCTCCTCGATAGCAGTATCCGCATTGCCCCTTTCCTTTGTGAAAACAGACACAAAGTATTCATTAAGAACCATACCCACATCTTTCGCCACCACACACAGATTACCCTCATGGTCTCTAATGGACCCTACCCTTTCTTTAGTTATCCTCTTGCTCTTAATATATTTATAGAACATCTTTGGGTTTTCCTTGATTTTACTTGCCAAGAATTTTTCATGCTCTCTCTTAGTATTCCTAATATCCTTTTTAATTTCACCTCTGAACTTTCTATATTCCTCCAGAAATTCTACAGTATTTAGCCATCGATATATGACATAAGCGTCCCTTTTTTTCTTTATCCTCCCCTGTAAGTCCCTGAACATCCAGGAGGCTCTAGAATTGTTATTCCCACCCTTTTTCTTTAAGGGCACATGCTTGGCCTGAGCCTTCCGGATCTCCTATTTGAATGCTTCCCACTGTTCCGACACTGATTTATCTTCAAGTAGCTGTTTCCAGTCTACTGTGGCCAAATCAATTCTCAACTTAGCAAAGTTAGATTTTCCCTAATTTAGGACTATTTTTCCTGGTCTATCCTTGACCTTATCCATAACTACCTTGAATCTGACTGAATTATGGTCACTGTAACCCAAGTGCTCTCCCACTGATACTCTTTCAACCTGCCTAGCTTCATTCCTCAAAACTAAATCCAGAATCGCCCCCCTCCCATGTTGGGCTTGTTACATACTGACTAAAAAAGTTCTCTTGAATGCACTTGAGGAATTCCGTACCCTCTATACCCTTCACACTATAGTTGTCCCAATCAATATTAGGATGGTTGAAATCCCCTACTATTACTGCCCTATGATTTTTGGACCACATAAATTTGCCGACATATTTGCTCTTCTTTCTCCCTCCCACTGTATGGGGGTCTATAATACACGGCCAGCAGTGTGATCACCCCTTTTTTATTTTTCAGTTCGATCCATATGGCCTCATTTGATGATCCCTCTTACATATATTGACAAATTTGCTGGAGTTCTTTGAGGATGTATGAGCAGGGTGGATAAGGGATAACCAGTGGATGTGGTGTATTTGGATTTCCAGAAGGCATTCGACAAGGTGCCACGTAAGAGGTTACTGCACAAGATAAAAGCTCACGGGGTTGGGGGTAATATATTAGCATGGATAGAGGATTGGCTTACTAACAGAAAACAGAGAGTTGGGATAAATGGGTCATTTTCCAGTTGGCAAACAGTGACGCGTGGGGTGCTGCTGGTTCTCAACTATTTACAATCTATATTAATGACTTGGATGAAGGGACCGAGTGTAATGTAGCCAAGTTTGCTGATAAAAAGATGGATGGGAAAGCAAATTGTGAGGAGGACACAAACAATCTGCAAAGGAATATAGACAGGCTAAGTGAGTGGGCAAAAATTTGGCAGATTGAGTATAATGTGGAAAAATGTCCACTTTGGCAGAAATAATAGAAAAGCAAATTTTAATTTAAATGGAGAAAAATTGCTAAGTGCTGCAGTACAGAGCTACCTGGGGGGTCCTTGTGCATAAAACACAAAACGTTAGTATGCAGGTACAACAAGTAATCATGAAGGCAAGGATTTTGCAAGGAGGATAGAGTATAAAAGCAGAGAAGTCTTGCTACAACTGTACAGGGTAGTGGTGAAGCCACACTTATTTAAGGAAGGATGTACTTGCATTGGAGGCTGTTCAGAGAAGATTCTAGGTTGATTCCGGAGATGAGGGGTTTGACTTATGAGGATAGGTTGAGTAGGTTGGGCCTATATACATTGGAGTTCAGAAGAATGAGAGGTGATCTTATTGAAACTTATCAGATAATGAGGGGGCTCGACAAGGTGGATGCAGAGAGGATATTTCCACTCATAGGGGAAACCAAAACTAGGGGACCTGGGGCTAGATTTGCTTTTTTTGCATGCTTAATGCACACTTAACGTCCATTTACCGCTGAAATGATGTATAATGCCCATAAATCGCCCATTTAGCCACAAAATGGAAGCTGACGTCATTTTTCAGAAACTTATCGCCGAGCATTACTTTCCCCAAGTGCGTAATGCCGGGAAAAAATAATATCACCCGCCCAATTTTTTTGGGCCGAGTTATCAGAATGGGCGAAATCAACGCCCATAATATCGCCCAGAGTTAGTTTCCGCACGGAATTAACGCCGAGATTCAATATTAACGCCCGCCCATTTTTTTTGTCGTAAAGATCACATTTGCTGAAACTAACGCCCAGGAGATCACCCACTGTCACTTTCACCATCTCGCACACATCTCGCCCATAATATCGCTCGCCTAAAAAGCCACCTAAAAAAAGTGGAACTGTTCTGAACTAATCACAACGGTGTGGACGCCATTTTTTAAATCGCAGGTCGCTTCATTCAAAAGGCTGCTTCAACTTCGGGAGAGTTTGCATTGACTCTGGAGTTCTCAGGTGAAGTGACCATCTCAACAGACATATTTTCAGGCTCTGGATTATTGGAGGTTTACTCTAGTTGTATTTTAGTGAGGAAATTATTGCTTCTGATCAATCGCTATTATACTTTGTTTGCAATGGGGCCAGCCATTTCTCAGCCTGCATCAATTAATACGCAGATGCTGCAGAGTGCAGATGGCTCAATGTGTGATGCACATCACTATGTCCCCAATTTAAGACATACAAGAATGAGGAGGAGGGCCAGACCATACAAATCCCGCACGTACAGGGAAAAGAGGTCTTGCCTCAATGTGTCCGACCACACCTTCCTTCGGAGACTGCGCTTCCACAAGGTGGTGATCAATGAAATATGTGAGCTCATCAGGCCACATGTGCAGCCTTCTATCAGGACATCAGTGTTGGTCGAGGTCAAGGTCACCGCGGCACTGTCTTTCTAGGCGTCCGGTTCCTTTCTGCGGTCGAGATTTCCCCTCTGTCTCACCATGCCACCCATCGTTGCATTAGACCGGTCACGGAGGCCCTATACGCGCAAAGGATGAACTTTATCAGCTTCCCCATGACCATGGAGGCTCAGACTGACAGAGCTGGAGCATTCTACCACATTGCTAAGTTCTTCAGGGTGCAGGGGGCAATACAGTGCACTCACATCGCCATGTGGCCACCTTTTCAGGACCCAGAGCTTTTTCGTAACAGAAAAGGACTTCACTCCCTGAAGGTCCAACTAGTTGTCGACCACAACCAAATCATCATGGTAGTGAGTGCCAAATGTCCGGGCAGCTTTGCTGAGGCTCATATACTGCATGAGAGCGCTGTCTCTGACATGTTTGAGAGTCAGCCACAAGGACAATGCTGGATGCTTGGTGATAGCCGATATGGCCTAGCCACCTGGCTGATGACCCCGCTGCGTGACACACACACCGAGGCCGAGAAGCGATACAACCAGAGCCACAGAGACATACGCAATGTGGTCCAGAAAACAATAACTGTGCTTAAGCAGCACTTTAGATATCTGGACCACTCAGGAGGGGAGTTACAATACAACCCTGAGCAAGTAGATAAATTCATGGTCATGTGCTCCATGCTGCACAACCTGGCTATCAGGAGGGGACAAGAATTACCAGAAGGGGCTGATGCTCCACTTCAGGAGAGAGAGGAAGAGGACGATGAGGGGCTGGACGCTGACCTAGGGCCACAATCAGGCTGGCTATGCAACCATGCCCACAACCCCCTCCAGACTGCAGGAAAGGGCCCATGGTGGCTACATAGCTGCAAGACTCTTACATGAGGAGCTGATATCTGAACGATTTGCCTGAAAGAACGTTGCTGTGAGTGACAACGTTGACACACTGCTGTGTGTGTGCAGCTCAGACATCAATGGTGCCCATCACCTTGGTGCCAATAAAAGTTTACGTTGATTGAAGTTAAGATTTATTTAACCCTTTCATGTTAAGGAATCACCAGTGTGTAACGGTCCAGCTTTCTGAGACAATGCGTAACAAGGTTATGTTCAATAAAAAAAAAATTATTCCAACATTGGTCTGAAATCATAAGTATCATGGGAAAAAACACCCCATTCCCGCCCACACCCCACTTTTTCCACCTTGACATCAATCAAATATTCAACATGTCCAGCAGCACAGAATACAAATGCAAAGCAGGAGGGTGGTCCCCTCCCCCCAAACATTACAACAAATTGCATACATCCAGATGGAGATATAACACAGCCATCACCTGCGGACATGCACCTCACTTTCCTTCCCCCCTCTCCTTCTTCTCCCCACCTCAACCCCTTCCCCTTCTCGCTCCACAGCGCCTGGCCAAAGAGCTCCTCAGGCGGTGCTTCATTGGGGAGGATGATGGCAGAGGCGGTGGTTGCACGGGTACGGGAGCGGTGGGTGCCGAGGGGGGAATATTCTCGATGCAGAAGCAGGATCTTGGTCCTGCCTCTCATCTGTCATTCGCAGTAGTGGTGCGGAACCTAGGGGAGGAGTTCAGTGCCCCGGGACCACTGGGAGACTTGTGCCAACAGTGTTCCTGGCTATCGCCTCCAGGGCCTCTGCCATCCATGCAACGTACTCAGTCATGGTGGCCAGCTGTCGGGATATGACCTCCAAAGCTTTGAGGAGCTGGTCAACAATGCCTACAGTCCTCCTGGACAACAGTACCATCTCTCCGCTCTCATGTGGTGCTCGTGGACCAGACCTGCCACGTCCATGAAACCTCCGCGGGGTTGGCGCCGTCCTGGGGATAAATGGGGTGCCCTGTGGCGAGGTGCTTGGGCCCACTACCTCCAGAGTGGAGGCGGGAATGACCGGAGGAGCACTAGATGGCCTTGGGGTGGAATGGTTTCTGGAGCGTGGTGTTGCAGATTCCTCGAAGTCAGCACTCTCATCCATAGAGAACAGACCCAGCTGATTGACGGGCGAAAATCGGAGCTCCTCAGCAGATGTAGGATTGTCCGGCGAGTCAGGCCCCGCATCCCCACCTTCTGGCCTCTGTGGTCTTGCCTGGAGCCGTGCTGCTGGCTGAGCTGCAAAACACAAATGAGATTATTAGTGGAGAAGGGGTTGCTCGGGTCATAAGGTGAGTCCAGTGCTACACACAACATTTGCACAACAAAAACACCACCACTATCAAAGTCATCACAGACATCACCATCAACACATAGTGTATTGCAATGATTTTCATTAGTCCAGCATTATTTCTAGGACAATTTTAGAAATCATCTGTCATATATGATTGTTCGGATATGAGTGGGTGTGGCATCTATTGACTTTACATCACGCAACTGTGTCAACTTTTCTCACGTCACTTCACTTCAGGGTCTGCAGATGCTCCCATGGCTGACATGGGGTGCTTCCCCACGAGTGCGAGCACCCGCTACTCCATCTCAGTGATGTCGCTGGGGATTGGTGGCCCCCCAGCCGTTCACCTCTGCACGGACCTCATTGTCAATAGCTTCTTCTGTAAAGGTGACAGGATGACATGTCATGAGATCATTGCGTGATATCATTACTAGGTACTGTCACAGATACAACACATAACCGACAGATATAGTCATGATTATTATGATAATTATGATTCTTTACCTAAAGACATGCACCGTGACTGCAGGCTTTGACTACAACATTCCCGGTAAAGGTGAAAGACCTCACATCTGATGATAATCACTCATGACTCTTACAAATCAAATTATAGAAATACATAAGTACATGTAAATAAATGTAATACTTACTCTTGTGGATCCGACAAGGTCGTTCCATCATTTGTGGCATTGGTTGCCCTCATGCACCTCGTTGGTCGCTGACGAGACCACCTCTGCTATCTCAGTCCATATCTTCTGGTCAGCCTTTGGGGTGGGCTTCCTACGCCCTCCCTGTGTCAAATCACCTCAGTGTAACTCTACCTCCTGCAGGAGGAGGCATTTGCCTCGTCCGAGAACCTCCTCGCTCTTTTGCGTCCTCCAATGTGCTCTTCTCCTGGCTCACTGCTCTTGCCAGCGTCAGTCTCCACAGCATGCTGTGTCGCTTTCTGTTTTCCTTCCATTATAGGCCAAATTTGGGCAAATATGTGGCTGGTAACAGCTAATTTTTGTTTCCCTATTTACTCTAAAGCTCTAAACTCTCCCTCCTTCTTTCCAAAGCAGCCACACCACACCCACACACGCCTTCAGTCCCTCTGAGCTCCCTCTCTCTCTGTCTCCTCTTCTGCGCATGTCATGATGACCCTTGAGCTCCTGAATCGCAGGAATCGAGTGTTGCCATGCCGTTGCTAAGGACGGCGACACTTTACGGCAGAAGGTCAGCGAGATTTAATGCTACCGCCCATTTCATATCGCTCGCGGTAATGTCAATTTTCAAAAATGGAGACTAGGTGCTTTGAGAATGGGTGAGAAGCCAGCAATCTGAAAATCCATTTTTACCACACATGCCGGAAATAACTCCCAGATTTGGGCGATCTGCACAAAAGTGTAAAATCTAGCCCATAGTCTTAGAATAAGGGGCCCCCCATTTAAAATAGAGATGAGGAGAAATTTCTTCTTCAGAGGATTGTAAATCTATGGAATTCTCTGCCACAGAGAGCTGTGGAGACTGGGTCATTGAATAAATTTAAGGTGGAGATAGACAGATTTTTGAGCGATCAGGGAGTAACAGGTTATGGGAAGCAGGCAGGAAAGTGGAGCTGAGTCCATGATTAGATTGGCCATGATCTTATTGAATGGTGGAGCAGGCACGAGGCGACAAATGGCCTACTCCTGCTCCTATTTCTTATGTTCTTATGTTCTTCCTCACAGCTGTAATAGTTTCTTTAATCAATACCATGACACCCAATTTTTATCCCCCCTCTCTGTCCTGTCTAACAATCCTGTAACCAGAAATATTGAGCTGCCAAACCTGCCCCTCTTTCAGCCATGTCTCTGTAATAGCTATAATGTCATACTCCCAAATGTCTACCTGTGCTCTCAGTTCACCTGCCTTGTTCGCTATACTTCTTGCATTGAAGTATATACCATTTAGCACAGGACGATCTCCTTGATTATTACTTACTAACCCTTGTATCCTCTGTCTTACAGATTCACTTTCTACATTCTTGCTATCCAATTTCAGCTTTATTTCCTTCCCTATTGAATTTGTTCTCAGGTTCCCATCCCCCTGCCAAGCTAGTTGAAACTCTTCCCAACAGCACTAGCCAAATTCCCCGCAAGGATATTGGTCCCGGCACTGTTGAGCGGCAACCCGTCCAGTTTGTACAAGTCCCATCTCCCCCAGAAGCACTCCCAATGCCTCAGGAATTTAAAGCCCTCCCTCCTGCACCAACTCTCCAGCCACACTATCCTCTCTATCTTTCTAATCTTGTACTCATTAGCACATGGCACTAGTAGTAAACCGAAGATTACTGCCTTTGAGGTCCTACCCTTTAATTTTTCTCCTAGCTCCTTAAACTTTGCCTGCAGGACCTCATCCTCTTTCTACCAATGTCATTGGTCCCGATATGGACCACATCCTCTGGCTGTTCACCCTCTCCCCCCAAAATTCCCTGCATCCACTCTGTGACATCCTTGACCCTGGCACCAAGGAAGCACCATACCTTCCTGGAGGCACATCTACAGCCACAGAAATACCTCTCTGTTCCCCTAATTATTGAATCCCCTACCCCTCCTGGCTGCACTCCCCAGAGGCACCATTGCCTTCACCAGTGCTCAAAAGAGAATATCGGTTTGAAAGCGAGATGGACTCATGGGGGGCCTCCTGCACTACCTGCCCAGCGTTCTTCCTCCGTCTGGTGGTCACCCACTTCTCCTCTGCCTGCATGCTTTTAGGCTGCGGGGTGACTACCTCCTGAAACATGCTCTCAACCTCGTGGATGCACCGTAGTGCCTCCAGCTGCTGCTCAAGCTCTGAAACGTGGAGCTCAAGTAGTTGAAGCTGGAGACACCTCCTGCACACATGGTTGTCTAGGCTGTGTGAAGCATCCAAGACTTCCCACATGCTGCAGGATTTGCACTCCACATGACTGGGCTGCCCTGCCATCCCTCTAATTAGACTTATCTGTTATAAAAGAGAAAGAGAGATACTTAACAATCAACCAGCCAATCAGTTACCTGCCTGGACGAGGGCTGGGAGCGGGCAGAGGTCAGAAACGCAGTTTGGAGCCGAATCCGAAATCAGCGGGGCACAGGGGAGTAATGCACTCGGCAGCAGGAGGCCCGGAGGTCGACGAGGAGCGGGAGGCCCAGAGGTCGGTGAGGAGCGGGAGGACCGGAGGTCAGCGAAGAGCGGGAAACCCGGAGGTTGGCGAGGAGCGGGAGGTTGGCGAGGAGCGGGAGGCCCGGAGGTCGGCGAGGAGCGGGAGGTTGGCGAGGAGCGGGAGGCCCGGAGGTCAGCGAGCAGCGGGAGGCCCGGAGGTCGGTGAGGAGTGGGAGGCCCGAAGGTCGGCGAAGAGCGGGAGGTCGGCGAGGAGCGGGAGGCCCAGAGGTCAGTGAGGAGCGGGAGGCCCAGAGGTCGGTGAGGAGCGGGAGGCCCGGAGGTCGGCGAGGAGCGGGAGGTCGGCGAGGAGCGGGAGGCCCGGAGGTCAGTGAGGAGCGGGAGGCCCAGAGGTCGGTGAGGAGCGGGAGGCCCGGAGGTCAGCGAGGAGCGGGAGGCCCAGAGGTCGGTGAGGAGCGGGAGGCCCGGAGGTCGGCGAGGAGCGGGAGGTCGGCGAGGAGCGGGAGGCCCGGAGGTCGGTGAGGAGCGGGTCGGCGAGGAGCGGGAGGCCCGGAGGTCGGCGAGGAGCGGGAGGCCCGGAGGTCAGTGAGGAGCGGGAGGCCCAGAGGTCGACGAGGAGCAGGAGGCCTGGAGGTCGGTGAGGAGCGGGAGGCCCGAAGGTTGGCGAAGAGCGGGAGGTCGGCGAGGAGCGGGAGGCCCGGAGGTCAGCGAGGAGCGGGAGGCCCGGAGGTCGGCGAGGAGCGGGAGGTCGGCGAGGAGCGGGAGGCCCGGAGGTCGGCGAGGAGCGGGAGGCCCGGAGGTCAGTGAGGAGCGGGAGGCCCAGAGGTCGGTGAGGAGCGGGAGGTCGGCGAGGAGCGGGAGGCCCGGAGGTCAGTGAGGAGCGGGAGGCCCAGAGGTCGGTGAGGAGCGGGAGGTCGGCGAGGAGCGGGAGGCCCGGAGGTCGGTGAGGAGCAGGTCGGCGAGGAGCGGGAGGCCCGGAGGTCGGCGAGGAGCGGGAGGCCCGGAGGTCAGTGAGGAGCGGGAGGCCCAGAGGTCGACGAGGAGCGGGAGGCCTGGAGGTCGGTGAGGAGCGGGAGGCCCGAAGGTTGGCGAAGAGCGGGAGGTCGGCAAGGAGCGGGAGGCCCGGAGGTCAGCGAGGAGCGGGAGGCCCGGAGGTCGGCGAGGAGCGGGAGGTCGGCGAGGAGCGGGAGGCCCGGAGGTCAGTGAGGAGCGGGAGGCCCAGAGGTCGGTGAGGAGCGGGAGGTTGGCGAGGAGCGGGAGGCCCGGAGGTCAGTGAGGAGCGGGAGGCCCGGAGGTCGGCGAGAAGCGGGAGGCCCGGAGGTCGACGAGGAGTGGGAGGTCGGCGAGGAGCGGGAGGCCCGGAGGTCGGCGAGGAGCGGGAGGCCCGGAGGTCGGCGAGGAGCGGGAGGCCCGGAGGTCGGCGAGGAGCGGGAGGCCCGGAGGTCGGCGAGGAGCGGGAGGCCCAGAGGTCGACGAGGAGTGGGAGGTCGGCGAGGAGCGGGAGGCCCGGAGGTCGGCGAGGAGCGGGAGGCCCGGAGGTCGGCGAGAAGCGGGAGGCCCGGAGGTCGGCGAGGAGCGGGAGGCCCGGAGGTCGGCGAGGAGCGGGAGGCCCGGAGGTCATAAGAACATAAGAATTAGGAACAGGAGTAGGCCATCTAGCCCATCGAGCCTGCTCCGCCATTCAACAAGATCATGGCTGATCTGGCCGTGGACTCAGCTCCACTTACCCACCCGCTCCCCGTATCCCTTAATTCCCTTATTGGTTAAAAATCTATCTATCTGTGACTTGAATACATTCAATGAGCTAGCCTCAACTGCTTCCTTGGGCAGAGAATTCCACAGATTCACAACCCTCTGGGAGAAGAAATTCCTTCTCTTAGAAACACGTGGAAGAGAAAGATGACACACAAGTAGATTCACAAGGGTAAGCACTTGGGTATTTTCGTCAATGTTAACGGCAAGTTTCCGTTAATGTATTGTCAACCATTAAAATCTTTATTTTCACCACTTTCCGGTTTTGGACACATTTGTGTCCACCTTTGTAAGTGGCTTAGTGAGTTGCAGTGACTGGTGAAACATAACGGAACCTCCAGCAATGGTGAATGACTTGATCATTGTGGGGATGGTTTATGGTATTGTTGTGGGGTGGTGCCAACCTGGCACAGCATGTGGCAGCCATACAATGTAAAGTTAAGTAAATCTGGCCATGATGAGGCCATCCCTGGCCTCCTGGGCAACAATATGCTTATGTGCTGATGCCCTCTGTCCTGTGCAGCATCTGGTGATTGCGGAGAAGGTTGGTGGTGTTGTTGTTCTTGCTGCTGGTGTGCCTGGTGCTACTGGTGTTGGGGCTCATTGTGGTCAGATTCTGAGGACCAAGGTAAATCAGTATAAATGGCACCCTGCTGTTGGAATTGATGGCAGGTCAAGTAGAGTTGACAGAAGCAATCTGTCAATGGTGAGAGAGGTTCTTCCAATGAGGCGAGACTGGATGGAGACTTTGCTGGAAACACTTGCAGCCTACAGGAAGTTAAATCTGTGCTGGCAATGTAGTGAGCAACAGCTTCAGCCTGAGGAAAGTGATCAACTGTGAGATCGGAGCTTTTATAATACATTTGATGCTGTAAAGTAATCAGCTGGAGCAATTGCTACTCAACTCCCACCTCAGGTTGACAGACGTGGTTCCCGAGCTGTTTGAATCTCGTGGCCGTGCAGGGAAATTTGAAATGTAGGGGGAAAAAGGGTCTGAAATGTCTGACAACAAGCTTATAATTATTTCAATTAGGTCGCACCGACAAACGTGCCTGAGGGAAAGGAGCGTGGGGAAGGGATGACAGCGGATTCCCGACCTGCTCCGACCTTTTTCAAACTTCCCTCCTAATCTACCTCTGATTGCACCTGCATGGACCCCAGAAAATTCCAGCCCAAGTGTCAGTGAAAAAGTAGATGAGAATATTCAAGCTTAATTTGGCATGGTCATTATGGTTCAGACAATATCTGACCAGAAGTGAAGCCAATTCAGGACATTAGACAGAATGGAATGTTACCTTTGGCGTCCTCAACGTTACAATAATGGAGGAAACAATACAAGTAAAACAAGTAAAACTCCCATATATGAAAGTACTCAAACTGTCGAGATAAGTTAACAGTTTGGGGAACAGGATTTTAGAATTCAAATTAAGCTGTTTAAAATAATTTGATGCAGAAATGATGGGACAGTAGGAATGATAGGTGAAGATGGAAAATCATGGGTTGGTTAAGTGCAATTTCCCGATATGCACTCCAGGCACACATCGGGAACATTGAAGTGGAGTGGACCATCTCTGCTGTGTTCAACAGTCTCCACGTTTACTGCAGTATTCCATTAGAGAGTGAAAAATCAACAACATAAATACTCATGGGAAGGACAATAGAAGCCAATATGTAACAAGAAATAATTACCGAAGGCTGATAATCTAGAGGTGGCAAGGCACAGAAAAGAGCAACAGAATTCAAGCAAAAGTTTAAACTTGATAAAAGACCATGTGCTAGAACCTTCACTTTTTTTGCATGCTTAACGTCCATTAGATGCCCATTTTACTGCTGACATGACGTATAATGCCCATATGTCACTCATTTTGGCACAAAATAGAAACTGACAGCCTTTTTTATGAAACTTATCACCGAGTGTTACTTTCCCCATGTGCTTAACGCCGGGAAAAAATATTACCGTCTGCCCACTCTTTTTGGGCGGAATCATCAGAATGGGCAAAGTCAACGCCCATAATATCGGCCAGTGTTAATTTCCGGGGTTGATTTAATGTCGAGATTCAATAATACCGCCCGCCCACTATTTTTTGTCGTAAACAGCATATTTACCGAAACTAGCAGCCATGAGATCACCCAGCGTCACTTTCACCACTTTGCACACATATCGCCCACAATATCGCTCGCCGAAAACATCGCCCAGAAAAAGTGAAACTAACCGGAACTAATTGCAGCGTTATGGATGCCATGTTCTACATCACATGTCGCACACTTTAGAAGGCTGCTGTGCTTCAACCTCGGCGGAGTTCGGATGTACTCTGCAGGTTGTTGGAGTTGATGTGAACATGTCGACAAACATCTTGACCATACTGTGACCGATTTGAATTGAATAGGTGTCTTCGTCGGGATATTCATTCTTTGTGACTAATGGGGCCTGTCCTTTCTCACCCTCTCTTGGTGACCAATTAAATGCAGCAGACTTGAGATCGCCGAAGGTATGCTCCACTGCATTATGTGTCCAATGTAAGACGTGATAGACTGATGAGGAGGACCAGACGTTACACCCCCCGCAAGTACAAGGAGAAGCATTCTTACCTCGACTTGCCCGACACTACCTGCCTTCAGAGACTGCGCTTCCACAAAGAGGTTATCACTGAGTTATGCCAGCTGATAAGGGCAGATCTGCAGCCTGCCAGCACCATCAGTACTGCATTGTCCGTCGAGGTCAAAGTCACCGCGGCACTGTCGTTCTACGCCTCGGGCACTTTTCAGGCCACAGCTGGAGACATTTGCAGACTTTCTCAGCATGCCACACATCGCTGCATTAGACAGGTCACTGAAGCCCTGTATGCACGCAGGAGAGACTTGATCAGCTTCCCTATGACCAGGGAGGCACAGAGCGAGAGGGCTCTAGAATTCTCCAGAATTGCAAACTTCCCAAGGTGCAGGGAGCAATAGACTGTACACACATCGCGATGCGGAAACCTTTTCAGGATGCAGAGGTTTTCAGGAACTGCAAAGAATTCCACTCCCTGAATGTCCAGCTGGTTATCAACCAGCAGCAAATTATACTGGCAGTGAATGCTCAATTTCCGGGCAGCAGCCATGATGCTCACATCCTGCGTGAGAGCACTGTATCTGACTTGTTTAACAATCAGCCACAAGGTCAATGCTGGATGCTTGGTGACAAAGGGTATGGCCTCGCCACCTGGCTGATGACCCCACTGCATGACACCCACACCGAGGCCGAGAGGCGAAATGAGAGCCACAGAGCAACTCGCAATATTGTGGAGAAAACCATTGGAGTGCTGAAGCAGCGCTTTAGATGCCTGGACCATTCAGGAGGCGAGCTCCAATACCACCCTGAGCAGGTAACTCAATTCATGGTGGTGTGCGCCATGCTGCAAAACTTGGCTATCAGGAGGGGACAAGAATTGCTTGATGAGTCCGACAGTCCACCTCACCAGAGAGAGGAAGAGGAGGCTGAGGAGGCGGACGCTGACATCGGCCTAGACAATTAGGCTGATGCTGATGCTGAAGCCATGCCCCCGCCCCCCTGTAGACCGCATGAAAAGGCCTGAGGTGACATGATAGCTGAAAGAGCCTTATTTCAGTAGCTCAACAATGATTGCTTTGCCTGAAAGAACGTTGGTGTTATTTACAAGGCTGACACCATCATCATCATTATCATAAGTAGTCCCTCGAAATGAGGATGACTTGCTTCCACGCCAAAAAAAGGACGAGTTCACAGGTGTTTCAATGAAGGACCCAAACTACATTCTGAAGGGTGGAAGATGCCTGTGTGTGCATTTTTTTAATGTGGGGTGGCCGTTGCACACCAACCACCACACGGGCTTGGTCCAGTGGCAAGGATTACCCAAGACAACTGGCGACCAACTCTGCTGCATGGACATAGTTCGCACACGTATCGCAGTGTGGGCTGGTCCATGCTACCCCAGGGCCCCTGGCCCCGAACTTGCGCTTCCCCTGGGCCCCAATCACGTCCCTCCACAGTCTCTTGCCGCTCCTTCGCCCCGACCTCGCCGCTCCTGCTGTATCTGCCCACGCTCCAATCACCGACCTGTGTCTTGATGACGTCACTCTTCACAGCTGTCGCCCTTCTGCACCAGCTCGTGCTGTAACTTGTAGTGGCATGCCTCCATGCTGCCCATGGCCGCCGCTTGCTGCTCCTTTTATGGCCCCGACCTGCCGCTGATGTTCCCTCGCAGGTTGGGGCCTCCACGCTGACACACTGCTGGGTGTGCAGGTCATACATCAATGGTGGGCATCACCTTGGTGACAGTTAAAGTTTAAGTCGATTGAAGTTAAGTGTCATTATACCCTTTGATGTTAAGGAATCACCAGCGTGTAATGGTGCAGCTATCTGAGCCAATGCGCTACAAGGTTTTGTTAAATAAAAAACATTTCACCCGAACATTAGTCTGAAATCATCAGTATTTCTGTACAAACCAATCCTTCCCCCGCCCCCCCCCCCGACGCCGCTTCTCCTCCCCACCTCTACCCCTTCCCCTCCTGACTCCAAGCCGCCTGGCCTAGGAGCTCCTCAGGCGATGCTCCATTGGAAGGGGGGGGGGCGGGGAGGGGGGTGACGGCGGAAACGCTGCTTGGACGGATACGGGAGAGGATGGTCCCGAGGTGGGAATGTGCTCCGAGCCAGAAGCAAGATGTTGCTGCTGGCTCTCATGTGTGGTTGGCAATGTGGGTACGGCACCATGGGGTGCAGTGCCGCGCTCCGGCACCACTCGGAGCCCTCTGCCACCAGTGTTCCTGGCTACTAGCTCCAGGGCCTCCTCCATCCCTTCCATGTTATATCTTATTTGTTGGACAAAAACTCGGTGCCAACGATGTTCTTGGTGCTTAGTAGGCTTTTTGCTGCTGGTGAATGTCCCCCGTGCCTCCCACAACAGTGAGATAAGCACGCACTACAGCCATACACACTTTCAGTGCCTCTGAGTTCCCTCTCTATCTGTCTCTTCTGTGCATGTCATTGTCATGTATCTTACACCACTGTATATAACTGTATCTTACCATGCTATACATGACTGTAACTAGATATGACCTGTAACCATAAGCATACTTCACCACCAGGGGTGCACATGCAGGAGACACTGCATACCTGTCCCACACAGGTATATAAAGGCAGGTCTCAGGCAAGTGAGGCATTACAGAGCTGTGAAATAAAGGTGCAGGTCCTGAGTGACCTTGACTTCAGCATGTGCCTCGTGTAAGTCTGTACTGCAGGGTCAGGACTTTACAGTCATGATGACCCTTGACCTCCTGAATTGCGGGAATCGAGCATTGCCATGCCGTTGCTAAGGACGACAACACTTAACGGCAGAAGGTCAAAACAATTTAACGCTAATGCCCATTTCATATGGAGACTAGGTGCTTTGAGAATGGGTGAGAAGCCGGCGATCTGAAAACCCTTTTTTACTGCCCACGCTGGAAATATTGCCTAAAAACAAAAGTGGAGGTTCTAGCCCAGAGCACCCTTCCAACACTGCATCTTGGTATAAAGCCAAGTTGATTTTCCGATTAGGCTCCAATTGGGCATTAGGTAGATGGTGCAATATTAGCATTTGTCTGACGACTGATTTTATGGGTTCAGCTTAATTGACGTAACATAGGTAAGCCCCATATATTGGGACTGATGTTGGGAGCTCAATGGGAAAGGGGTTTCTTTGCATTTTTGTAACACAGATCAACTGTGAGGCATTAGCCAATATTAAAGAACTCTGTTAGCAACAAGAGATTGAAGAAAACGTTTCATGTAAGGGAATAATTTTATGCATTGATAAAAACTAAGAAATCCTCTGCTTAAAAAGACAGTAAAATAATTCTAGGAAGTGTTACATATAGTCTACAGCACAAAAACAGGCTATTCAGCCCAACCGGTCTATGTCGGTGTTTATGCTCCCCACAAACCTCCTCTAAATCACCAAATTACTTCAAATGACCCTATTCTTCTATTTCTTCCTCCTTCATGTACTTAACTAGCTTCCTCTTAAATACATATATGCATATATTAAATTAATTTTATTCATTTCTGAATTGGCTGAGTATGTTAAGCAGAGTTTTGAAGTGGGGAGACATGGATCAAGATTATGGAGTTTAGAAAGGGAATGCTGAGGACAAAACGGCTGAAGCTTCTGCCACCAAAGGTAGAATGGAGGGAGGCGGAATGCACAATAGATCAGATTTGGAAAAGCAAAGGGTGAGAGGAGAGACATTGGGCCAGAGGATGCTGCAGGAGTAAAGTGGAGTGAGGCCACGGCGGGATTTGTAGATGACAATGAGAAATTTGAAGTTAGTGTACTGCTAAATGGGGAACCACTGGAGGCAAGTGAGGACAGGTGATGGGTGATTGGGACTTAATATGGGATAAGATGTCTTATGATGGATATCGGAAAATTAAGGGGTAATTCTATGAATCTGCATGGGAAGGGTGCACCCAAATTCTCAATATGAACTTCTATGTGATGAAACGCTGTACCTGTGTCAATGCAAATTCATAAAATTACAGGTTAGGGATAGGCCATTTGACCCATTGAGCTTTCTTTGTCATTTAATTAACCACAGTAGTATTGCCTTTTTTATCCTAATTTCCCACCTACTCTCTATATGTCCATTAATAGCTTTACTTCCTAAGTAAGTGTCTACTTTCCTTTCAAACATTCATTTGATTCCACATGTATGGCTTTCTGAGGCAGTGTATTCCACAATCTCACAACGGTTTGTAAAATGTTTTTCTTTAGGTTTGTTTTTAAACAGCTTAATTTGAATTCCAAGACCATGTTCCACAACAAGCCCATTATGTTAGGCTACAGTATGCACATGCACGTATATATTTATGCATACATATATGTTTACAGACAAATACATATTAGCACTAAATAAAAAAAAGAGCCTTCATCATAATGAGTGAGGGTGAAGAGTTAATGAAGACTCCTCATGACCAATCTTCATTACGTTTACTTTATGATGAACACTTTGGGAATTATATGAGCATTTTTCTAACCAGAAAAATAAATACTACGACCCATAAACAAGCCTGCAACTATGTACTTTATTCGTAACTCACAGACCACCAAAGTAAACATTCACATCAGGCATTCAATTTGTAAAAAGCCTTAGTTTTACTCTTGCATTTCATGGAGCTTGATTTGAGCTCCAAGATAAAGCATTGTAACTATTGGATATTTGTAATTAGATTGTTTGTTTCCTTGGGGTTTTGCCAAATCACTCAAATACAGTTTTCCCTTCCATACCATTATTTCTTCCATTTTATATAGCAAACACAATGGAGCAGAAATTAGACCTAGCTGTGTCCAGTTTAAGGACATAAAACAGGTGCAACAAGGACTAATTTTGGGGAACAATGTCCTGTGATCCAAGGATGTCTGAAAGATGTCTGACCCAATATTGGGTCAGGCCATTTTTCAGGCATCTGAGGCACCCGCCTAAAACAGGCATTAGGCCCCTTAGATAAACTGAGGGGCCTAATACTTGTTGAAGGACCCCTTTAGGCAATTGGGCTGCCCTGAACGGAGGAAGCACCAGGCATGCTCTGTTCAAGTTGACATGGCGTTGATGCGGACTAGCAAATGGCTGCCACCAAAAATATAAGTAAACATTATTTTTTTAAGTTTGATGTGGAGCCAGGAGGAACAGGAGCATTCCTGAGGTTTGCTGCCAGTCCACAATCGCTTAACATGGATGAGCAGCCTCTAGTGGCACAATAGGCACTGGCAGCTCACCCAAAATATTAGGATGAGGCCCAAAAACAATTTTGGGTGGTCCGCAGGTCGCCCGCTTCTGGTGCATGCAGTCTGCGTGCCACCCAGTTCATGCCCAAAAACGGGATGGAGGTGAGCCAACTTATTATTCCCAAATCTGTTCCTCTAGAGGACCTACCATAGCATATTATGGATGTTGATAGCTGCAAAATGAAATTCAGCACTGAAAGTATTAATACATTTCCAACTCCACTCCACCCTTATAGCCTTCGGGAGCAAGCACTTTGCATGTTATAACAAGGAGCACACTATAGTGGTTGTGTCATTACCCAGCATAATGTGCAACATGCAAAAGCAAGGATCTGTGTTCCTGTAGATTATAACAGCAACAACGCACAATTTGTTTCTTCTCCTTCTGCTGAAGGCACTAACTCGGGATGGGAAAGAATTCCACACATGTAATTCCAAGAAACAGTGAATATCAGCAGGCTACTTAGATTGTAGGGTTCAGCAAGATGAACCCAAAAATATCATCACCTACTGTGTACATGGGCCATTCGATAGTCATCAAGATCAAAAATTCTGCTTCATTTTTCTTCTTGCTAGACCATGAGTGCCCTACTGCTGTGATGGAGGTCAGCTAAATGTACACAGACTGAGAATCAAACCAGTAACTTTCCTGCTCTACATGGCTCAGTATTAATTCTGGTGGCACAATTGCCCTTAGAACCACCAGGGAAGCTACTTGGAGCACAATCATCAATCTGACAATGCTCCACCAATCAGTCCTCAAACACACCCTACAGCCTAGCTGAAAATCGCAAATGCCCTGCACACTATTTTCTATCCATTTATTTCTATAGATGAAAAATCGTGGGCAATGTAGCCAGGATTTTCTGAAAACTATTTGCTGTGTGCAGGGTCTTGGAAACTGTTCCCCACAATCTGAATCATGGAGAGAAGACCATTGTCTTCAACAATATCATTTTTTTTCCTGCCAAATAAAGCTTTACGTGCAGCAGGCAAGCTGTATCACTCTAGCCTCAGGCCCCAACATTCCAATCCAGAGTAGAGAGGAGCATCTGATGGAGTCGGAATTTGGGGTAGAACCTAGTTCCACTGGGATTCCACCATGTGTGAACTGCAGAGGACTTCCGGGTTTGGTGTGGGGGGCGTGGGAGGAGGGAGGGAGTTGGGGGGAGGGCAGTGTTGGAGAGAAAGTGAGTGTTCTGCCTGCTCTGACGATGTGAAGGAAGCATGTCTGGGACAGTTTCTGAGCTTCCCTGGGAATTCCACCCAGTATATTAAGAGCTGGCCTGAGTATCATTGAGGCGCATGGAAAAGCCCCAGACCTTAGCCAGACTACAGTCATTGATCCTAAGGGAGATCAAATACTTAAAAAAAAGATTTTTGGCTGCCTTAGGAGCTGAATAGAAAAAGAAACATTTTTGCTTAAGATCCAGGAAGGACCACTGAGTTCCTTAACATTTGTCGAGGGTTCAGGGTGGGCGCCTCTGATGTACCCTTACATGTCCTGCCCATGTAACTGCCTTCACCCCCCTCCCTGCCAGGAGCTGGGACTGGACCTGTTGTTTCCATGCTGAGCATATCGGGATTCTGCTCCACCACACCTGCAATGACAAGGCAGTTTCATCGGAACTTTGGCCTCCTTGGAACTTACCACTTCAGATGTACCTAAAAAGGAGTTTTGAAAATGGTTAAATATATTAAAGGGAAAAGGCACTTCTACTTTCCCCTACAAAACTTACTGTCTCCACACAGATATTCTGTGGGCAATTTTCAATTGCTGGCCTTCCGCTTCTCACCTCAACAGCCCCATTGATACTCAAGGCCTGCTTGAAGCAATTTTCTGCTGGGCCGGTAAATGGTTGAGCAGCACATGGTCCTGTTTCCGGCAGAAGCTTGCTTAAATGTTCACAACGGGATCCTACGCAGCTTGTAATTGCAATTTTCAGATACAAATGGGCAGGTGCCAGATTCAAAAATCGTAAACCTATAAAACATGGAAAAGCAAATGAAGACCTTCAAAATAGCTGATTCGCTGATAGGAGCGAAGAGTCATCAGCAAACGATGTATAACTCAAGGTAACAAAAGCAAAGTACTGCAGATGCTGGAAATCTGAAATAAAAACAGAAATGCTGAAAATACTTAGCAGGTCAGGCAGCATCTGTGGAGAGAGAAACAGAGTTAACGTTTCAGGTCGACGATCTTTCGACCTAAAATGTTGGGGGAATTTTAACCTAAAAAAACAAGTGGGTTGCAGTTGTGTGCAAAGTTAAAGTGAAATCTAACCAGAACCCGCCTCCAACCCGCTCACTTCTGGTTTTAACGGAGGCGGGACTGGGCTGGGTGCAGACAACCCACTCCCAGGAAGTGGGTTGCCCCTTTAAATATTATAATGAGGCTGCCACGCGTTCAGATTTAAATTCCATTTTGAATTTCATTTTAGCTGGTCAGGTCTTGCAGGCCTTGTGAAACCCGCCAGTTAAAGTAAAGCAAGGACTGCTGGATCCAGGATGTAAGTGCCTTTACACTTGGCTGGATCCTGCATCCCTGCCTAACCCAGCCCCCACGATCGGAGATCCCCATGAGGCCTCCACCCACCCTGCATGCTCCTCCGACATGCCAATGTCGTCTGCCTCCCCACCCACCATTCCTGCTGGACCCCCTGCTCCTCCTGGCCCTTCGATGATGCTCCAAAACCCCCGCCCCACTCCTCTGAGACCCCCGCAATCCTCTGAGATGCCCCCCCCCCCCCGCTTCTCCGGCCCCCAATCATTTGCAATGGCACCCCAACTCCCTGCTTCTCCGGTTCACGATATTTTGCTCTGGCCCTCCAAATGGCCCTGATGCTTCCCCCCCGGCACTCTCCACCCCGCTGCTTCTTGCCAACCCAGGTATTTAGAGTTTCGGAACCAAGGCGGGTAAATGAAGTTAAGCTATATATCAGTCATGATCTCATTTAATGGCAGAACAGGCTCCAGGAGCTGAATGGCCTACTACAGTTCCTATGGGCTTAAAATTGGCCAGGAGTTGCTCTGTTTTTTTTGGAGCAACTTGATTTTTCTGGAGTATCTGAAAAATCCCCATTTTGCACATTCAATTTGCACCAGTGTAAGTGAGTTAGTTAGGATTTTTTTAGTTTTGTTTTTTTTTCAAAAGGGGGTATTACCAGCTACTTACGCCCGTTTTGGCCATTTAGACCACTTTGGAAAGCTAATAGTTACTCCAAACTAGCTTAGGCCTGCGTATCTGGCCACTTGTGGCTGCATGTGAAAACCCTTGCGGAGAGTTAAGAAATCAGCGCAGGGAGCTACATCAGAGACCATTTGGCCAGAGATAGAGGCGGGAAGGGAAGCGGAGAGGACCTTGCAAAGCACTAAACAAAGCACAACAAGTAGTAGGCATTCAAGAAGACATAAAAACATTCAAGAAGAAATAAAAAATAGAACTAAGTCCGATCTTCATATCAAAACTCTAAACAAAGCACAAAAATAAGCATTCAATAACAAGTAAAAAATAGAAGGAAGTGGAGA
Source organism: Pristiophorus japonicus (assembly GCF_044704955.1). Classification (NCBI taxonomy): domain Eukaryota; kingdom Metazoa; phylum Chordata; class Chondrichthyes; family Pristiophoridae; genus Pristiophorus; species Pristiophorus japonicus. The sequence goes on along the minus strand of NC_091978.1, from coordinate 321,505,307 downwards.
TGACCTGCACCTAAAGCACCAAGACTTATAAAGCACTAAACACAGCACAAAAAGTAATAAACATTCAATAACAAATAAAAAATAGAAGTAAGTTCTACCTGTTATGTATGCATGCTTGCATTGTTATATGATGTCTGCAATACTGAATGTACCTTCACCCTGTACACACCTTAACTGTACACCAGAGGGTGCTGCTGCAGGTAACCCAGTAAAAAAAAAGGAAGCTCACCTCTTGGTGTCCTCACTCGAGCAGCTGCAAATAAAGGACTACAATCTTCACATTTTAAGTACCATACCCCTGCCTCGTGGAGTCATTAACAAGGTGCCTACATATATAACAACTGGCGACGAGGTCACGAACTACACGCACAACATGTCGAATCTCAGCAACTTTCCACAATTCACCGATGGGGAAGATTGGGACGCTTTCGTGCAAAGATTGTGTCATGTATTCAACTATCATTGTAACCTATGTATAAGCTGACCTAAGTTGTACACCTTGAGAACATTGACCACAGGGAGCGAACTTGTGGGAGACACTCCTAACCTGGACTTTCCGGTATAAAAGGGGAAGCTCCACCCACCTTCACTCCCTTGAGGTCTTGGCAATAAAGGTGACTGGTCACAGAGTGACCTTTTCCAAGTATGGGCCTCGTGTGCATTTATTCTGTATAGTAAGGACATATCATTGGCGATGAGAAACTGGGATTTAAACCACGCGAGCATGGCCACGAACAGCACAGAAGAGAGGTACTGTGTTGGTGATGATTGGGACGACTTTATTGAGAGACTACAGCAAAGTTTTGTCACTAAGGAATAGTTATGAGAGGACTCGGTCGACAAACACAGGGCTCATCTCCTGACGGTTTGTGGATCCAGAACATACTCCCTGATGAAGGACCTTCTAGCGCCAGAGAAGCCCGGCGGACAAGACGTTCGAAGAGCTCAGTAAGTTGATCGGGGAACACATTAAATCGGCGAGCAGCATGCACGTGGCGAAACACCGGTTTTACACACACCGGCGGCGAGAAGGGCAAAGCGTTCCAGACTTCGTGGCAGATCTCCGGCGACTGGCGAGAATATGTAAGTTCCCAGATGCATGCAGAGCGGAGATGCTGTGAGACTTTTTTATTGAGAGCATCGGGCACGCTGGGGTTTTCAGGAAACTGATTGAGACCAAAGACTTGACCTTGGAAGTGGCGGCTCTGATAGCCCAGACAATTATCTCAGGGGAGGAAGAGACCAGAATGATTTATGGCAAAAATCTTGGCTCAAATGCGGCCATCGACCAGGGAGTCAACATTGTTAATGCGGCACACAGTTCTCCAGGCAGACAAGGGCAATCAGACATGCCCTTGCATGCAGTTGAATCCAAAGGGAGAATTCAACAGAGACAATGGCGAGCTGAAAGTCGATTCATGCCATCGCAATGGACAATACGGCCAGTAATTGAGCCATCAACACCTGTTAATGGTGTGCTGAAGGACAGTTACAGAGACAGTCAGAGATGACCGACTGGTAATGGACCTTTTGTTTCCAACAATGGGGCCTCCAGCTCATGCTGGAGGTGTGGAGGCAAACACCCAGCCAGAGCTTGCAGGTATCAGCAATATACCTGCAGAAACTGCAACGTCAGCGGTCATTTGGTGCGTACTTGCAGGAAGCCTGCAGCCAGGTTGATGTACGAGGAGGACGGGCCCGATGTAAGCCCTACGAGGCCAAATTAATACTGGGGGAAATCGCTGGAAGCTGAAGTTCAGCGAGTTCATGTGTAGCACATATACAGTTCATACACCAGGACGCCACCGATAATGATGAAAGTGCTCCTCAATGGAATCCCAGTATTAATGGAGCTAGACATGGGGCCAGCCAGTCCCTGATGAGTATCAAACAGTTCGAAAGGTTGTGGATGTCCAAGGCCAGGAGGCCAAAATTATTGCCGATTGACGCACTGTTACGGATATATACAAAGGAGATCATTCCGGTGCTAGGCAGCGCCACGGTAGTCGTGACACACAAAGATTCGGAGAACAGGTTGCCACTCTGGATTGTCCCAGGGGACGGTCCCGCACTACTGGGGAGGAGTTGGCTTGCTGTCATGAACTGGAAATGGGGTGATGTCAATGCAATTTCTTCTGTGGAAAAGATAGAATGCGAATTGGACCGCCTGCTGAGGGAAGGAATCATCTCGCCAGTAGAATTCAGTGACTGGGCGAGCCCGATCATGCCAGTGCTCAAGGCGGATGGGCCGGTCAGATATGTGGTGATTACAAGGCCACCATCAATCGGGTGTCACTCCAAGACCAGTCCCCGCTACCGAGAGCGGAGGACCTCTTTGCGACGCTATCCGGTGGCAAACTTTTTTTCAAAATTGGACGTGACCTCAGCTTACATGACCCTGGAGCTGGCGAGTTAGTCGAAGAAGCTGACCACCATCACGACACACAAGGGGTTGTTTGAGTATAACAGATGTCCGTTCAGGATTCGTTCGGCCACCGGGATCTTTCAGCGAAATATGGAAAGCCTCCTCAAGTCGATTGTAAGGATGGTAGTTTTTCAAGAGACATCCTCATCACGGGTCGCGATACTGAAGAACACCTCCACAACCTGGAGGAGGTACTACGCAGACTGGACTGAAAAAGGTGAAGTGCGTCTTCTTAGCTCCAGAGGTAGAATTCCTGGGGAGAAGGGTAGCAGCAGACAGGATCAGACCTAATGCATCCAAAACAGAAGCGATCCAGAGAGCACCCAGACCCCGTAACACAACGGAGCTGTGTTCATTCCTGGGGCTCCTGAACTATTTTGGCAACTTTCTTCCCAAATTGAGCACGCTGTTAGAGCCGCTACACATGCTCCTATGCTAAGGTCACGATTGGGTCTGGGGGGACAGCCAGAAAAGGGCTTTTGATGGAGCACGCAATTTGTTGTGCTCCAACAAACTGTTAACGTTATATGACCTGTGTAAGAAACTAATTTTAACGTGTGATGTGTCATCCTATGGGGTCGGGTGTGTGTTGCAGCATGTGAATGCCAATGGTCAGTTACAGCCAGTAGCTTATGCCTCCAGAAGTCTGTCCCAGGCAGAAAGGGGCTACGGGATGGTCGAAAAGGAAGCACTAGCATGTGTATATGCGGTAAAAAAAATGCACCAGTACCTGTTTGGCAGGAAATTTGAGCTGGAGACAGATCACAAACCCCTAACGTCCCTTTTGGCCGACAACAAGGCCATAAATGCGAATGCATCGGCCCGCATACAGAGGTGGGCACTTACTTTAGCCACCTATGACTACACAATTCAGCACAGACAGGGCACTGAAAACTGTGCCGATGCACTCAGCAGACTCCCACTAGCCACCACTGAGGGGGCAACTGAGCATGATGCTGAGATGGTCATGGTTGTTGATTCTTTCGAAAGCCAAGGCTCATCTGTGACAGCCTGTCAGATTAAAGTCTGGACAAATAAAGACCCGCTACTGTCTTTAGTTAAGAAATGTGTCCTGAATGGGGACTGGGCAGCCACGTACAGGGCATGCCCTGAGGAGTTTAAACCATTTCAACGGCCAAACCATTCTCGATTCAGGCCGATTGCCTACTATGGGGAAACCGAGTAGTCATGCCCCAGAAGGGCAGAGAGGTGTTTATCAGAGAACTTCACAATGAGCACCCGGGCATTGTCATGATGAAGTCAATTGCCAGGTCACACGTTTGGTGGCCAGGGATAGATGCAGACCTGGAACTTTGTGTTCGCAGGTGCAACACGTGTGCTTAGCTGGGCAACGCACCCAGGGAAGCCCCCCTTAGCCGCTGGTCCTGGCCTGCCAAGCCATGGTCACGCATCCATGTGGACTACGCAGGTCCTTTCATGGGAAAAATGTTTTTGGTTGTAGTGGACGCCTACTCCAAATTGATTGAGTGTGCCATTTTAAATTCAAGCACATCCTCTGCCATGGTAGAAAGTCTGCGGGCAATGTTCGCCGCCCATGGGTCAACCAGACGTCTCGGTCAGCGACAATGGCCCATGCTTTACAAGCACTGAATTCCAGGACTTCATGGCAGGCAATGGAATCAACCATGTCAGAACGGCACCGTTCAAGCCGGCTTCAAACGGCCAGGCAGAACGAGCAGGGCAGATAATCAAACAGGGGATGCTCAGAATCCAAGGGGGTTCCCTATAAAGCCGCTTATCATGCCTCCTGTTGGCCAATAGATCCCGACCACACTCGCTCACAGGAGTTCCACCCACAGAGCTGCTAATGAAAAGGACGCTCAAAACCAGGTTATCCCTTATACACCCTGCTACTAAAAAAATTGTTGAGAGCAGGCGTCAGTTACAATGTGACTACCATGACAGGAATGCGAGGGCGCGATGTATTGATGTCAATGACACTGTTTTTGTCCTTAATTACGCTGCAGGGCCCAAATGGCTTGCAGGCACTGTGATTGCCAAAGAGGGGAATAGGGTTCTGGTAGTTAAACTTACCAATGGACAAATCTGCCGCAAACACGTGGATCAAACTAAAAGGAGGTTCAGCAACCCCATAGAAGAAGCAGAGGAAGAACACGACATAGAGTTTACTCCACCACAGGTGACCGAACACCGGAACCAAGTGGAGGAGAGCCCAGTCACTGTGGGCAATCCGGACAGGCCTGAGACACCACAAACAGCAGACACTCAGGCCAGCGCCCAACAACTGGAGCCCCAACTCAGGCGCTCTACAAGGGAGCATAAACCACCAGAGAGACTTAACCTGTGATCCCAATAAGACTTTTGGGGGGGAGGTGATGTCATGTATTCAACTATCATTGCAACCCATGTATAAGCTGACCTAAGTTGTACACCTTGAGAACTTTGACCACAGGGGGCGAACTTGTGGGAGACACTCCTAACCTGGACTTTCCGGTATAAAAGGGGAAGCTCCACCCACCTTCACTCTCTTGAGGTCTTGGCAATAAAGGTGTCTGGTCACAAAGTGACCTTCCCCCAAGTATGGGCCTTGTGTGCATTTATTCTGTATAGTAAGTACATATCAGATTGGAACATTTCTTCATATCTAACAACCTGGATGGGGACACACCGGCTACACTCCCAAACAAGTGCCATCCTGCTTAGCAGTTGTGGGCCCACTATCCATTGTCTCGTCAGGGACTTGCTAGCCCCAGAGAAGACAACAACCAAGAGCTAATTAACAGTTATACAAGAGCAACTAAAACGAAAAGAAAGCATCCTCACAGCCAGGCTCCGGTTCTACACTCACCGAATGCCAAGAAATTGCTAAATATGCTGCACATTTAAGAAAATTGGCTGCACCATGTGATTTTGGCGACCACCTTAACGAAGCACTAAAGGACATATTTGTTCTCAGAATCAGCCACGAGGATCTCCTCTACAAATTGCTCTCTGCGGGCATCACTGTCACCCTGTAGAAGGCAATTAAAGTGAGTCAGGCCTACATGATTTTGGTCGGCGACTCCAGGCGAATACTGACCCATGACTCCAAACCAATGAACGCAGTGCACCGAATGGCTACTTCTAAAGGCAGAAATGCTGCTCCGAGTCCCGCAACCCTGAGTCCACCATATGGGGCAAACCGGCTGGTCCTGTGCGGGCACTGTGGGGGAAACCACAGGGCCCGCCAGTGCCGCTACAAAGACTATACCTGCAAAGGCTGCAAAGAGAAAGGACACCTTCAGAGAATGTGCTGAAAAAGCTTTACTCACCGCGCCGCTGACGAGTTGGCTCCGTCACAGATGAAGACGAAGCTGCTCAACCCCTGGAAGAAGAGTATGGAATTTATACCTGCTCCACCGAAAGTTCCCCATGGAAGATGGAAGTAGACATCGACGGAGTTCCAGTTTCGATGGAGATTGACACAGGGGCGAGTCAGTCTTTGATGAACCAGACGACCTTTGAAAAACTTTAGATCAATCCCGCCAACCGACCAAAACTGTCTCCTGTCCAAGTGAAGCTGCTCACCTACACCAAAGGTAAAATCCTAGTCGTCGGCAGCGTGGACGTCTAGATCTCCCAGGACGGTGTGATGAACAAACTCCCCCTGTGGATTGTTGCCGGCGATAGTCCAACGCTGCTGGGAAGAAGTTGGATGAAGCAGGTCCAAGTCGATCGAAGTGACAACGGCCTCCGGGCTCCAGCAATCGACATCCAACGCAGCCCCGAACATGGATCCATCGCTGCACCTAGAGATCCCACCGTCCAGCTCGACTGTGAGGTGACGACTTCACAACACCGTGGCGAGATCTCCGGAACCGAAAATCCAAACTTCACCTTCCGGGCCGTGGCAGGACTCCAAGAGACGAATACCATTGAGAAAAGTGGATTCCTGACATCCATGGCCGAACCTGAGGAAGAAAAGATTACCACAGCCTACCTGGAGGAGAGCGAGAAGATGGTGACTGCACCACGAGGCGAAGAACCTAAAATCAAAATGGCCACGACCAGACCACGAGGGGCAGCATTGGAGGAGCGACACGTGGCACCGAGCGGTGAACCGGATTGGACGGCCCCCTTAAAGGACACCAGTAACCCAAAGAATTTAAAGGGACAGTTTCAATTGAAAGATGACAAGGACTTTAAAGTTAAAAATGCAGTTAGCGAGTGCAGGTATGATAATGTAACGAGGGATAATGTAACGGAGTAACTGATGAGACAAATGAAATGAATGCTTGTGTAAGTAAGGTTAAGAACAAGCTTGTAATGTCTGATGATTATGATAGAAAGTTCAAAATGATGAATGTAACCATGTATGGAGAGACTATGATACAAGAAAGTGATGTAAATGCTGTAATTAACAATGTAAAGGTAGTTAATAATGTGGACTCGACTATGTATGATCGGAGCCAATGTGTGATGTATACAGGTAGGAGACTGTTAAAGGACACTGGGTTCTACAGGAACAATGTAAATGCAAGAGGAATTCCCCCCGTGGGAGACATCCAGATCCAGCAGGCTACCTGACCATATAGCCTGGACTTTTGGAGCAAATGTGATGCCCCAGGAAGGGCTCACACACACCCAGTGGGAGCAGACCCACTACAGGGACAGCGGTCAATGGGAAGCACAGCCACCACCACTGGCAACCTGCGCTAGATCGGCCCTACACCCCCTGGCCACCAGGGCCAACACCAGTAGTGAGAGGCCAGTACCCTCCAGCTTTCCTGGCTGACCCTGGGATGATCAGACTCTCATCCCAAATGGAGGACAAGGTGCCCACACAGTCCTGTGGCCCTGCCCACCACCACACACTTACCCACACCACAGCGTATGTAGCCTACCCACTGCTGCACTGGTGACCCCACTGAGGGATCCCACAACAGTGACACCCACATGGTCTGTGTGTGAGGGGGAGGGGGGAAATGTATGAGGCCAGCCTCAAGTATAGGGATCACACCCGGCACCCACACAACCCTCACCACAATCTCCCACAGCCGACTACTGATCACCTTGCAGCAGAGCTTGGTCTCCAGTCGTCTTGGTTAACACTTGCCACTGGATCAAGACCTAGCTCTGCCAAGCCCATGTGGTAGCTGGTGTGCAACAGCCACCCCACATTAAAATAATCCATGCACAGGCATCTTCCACCCTTCAATATATAGTTCGGGACTTAGAATGTCAGGTCCCTCATTGAAACACCTGTGAACTCATCCCTTTTTGGTGTGGAAGCAGGTCATCCTCGATATGAGGGACTGCCTAATACTAATACTGATCACCTCCCTAGTTATGCAATACGGACTTGAAAAATGCTTAGGGGGGAGTGTTGTTATGTATGCATGATTGTATTGTTATATGATGTCTGTAACACTGAATGTACCTTCACCCTGTACACACCTTACCTGTACACCAGAGGGTGCTGCTGCTGGAGACCTAAGGGTTACCTGCACACTGCAGGTAACCCAGTATAAAATGGAGCTCACCACCTGGTGTTCTCACTCTAGGAGCTTCAAATAAAGGACTACAGTCTTCACAGTTTAAGTACCCATACCCCTGCCTCATGGAGTCGTTAACAAGGTGCCTACATATATAACACTATCTTCATCTCAAAACACAAGAATCAGTTCTCTACACTCACCGATTCCTGGTATTGTATTATTACATAGAAACATAGAAAGTAGATGCAGGAGTAGGCCATTCGGCCCTTCGAGCCTGCACCACCATTCAATATGATCATGGCTGATCATGCAACTTCAGTACCCCATTCCTGCTTTCTCTCCATATCCCTTGATCCCTTTAGCCGTAAGGGCCACATCTAACTCCCTTTTGAATATGTCAAACGAACTGGACTCAACAACTTTCTGTGGTAGAGAATTCCACAGGTTGACAATTCTCTGAGTGAAGAAGTTTCTTCTCATCTCGGTCCTAAATGGCTTACCCCTTATCCTTAGACTGTGACCCCTGGTTCTGGACTTCGCCAACATCGGGAACATTCTTCCTGCATCTAACCTGTCCAATCCCATCAGAATTTTATATGTTTCTATGAGATCCCCTCTCATTCTTCTAAATTCCATTAAATATAAGCCTAGTCGATCCAGTCTTTCTCCATATGTCAGTCCTGCCATCCCGGGAATCAGTCTGGCGAACCTTCGCTGCACTCCCTCAATAGCAAGAACGTCCTTCCTCAGATTAGGAGACCAAAACTGAACACAATACTCCAGCCCTCACCAAGGTCCTGTACAACTGCAGTAAGACCTCCTTGCTCCTATACTCAAATGCCCTAGCTATGAAGGCCAACATGCCATTTGCCTTCTTCACCACCAGCTATATCTGCATGCCAACTTTCAATGACTGATGTACCATGACACCGAGGTCTCGATGTACCTCCCCTTTTCCTAATCTGTCACCATTCAGATAATATTCTACATTTATCTACATTATACTGCATCTGCCATGCATTTGCCCACTAACCTAACCTGTCCAAGTTACACTGCAGCCTCCTAGCATCCTCCTTACAGCTAACATTGCCACCCAGCTTAGTGTCATCTGCAAACTTGGAGATATTACATTCAATTCCTTTGTCTAAATCATTAATGTATATTGTAAATAGCTGGGGTCCCAGCACTGAACTTTGTGGTACCCCACTAGTCACTGCCTGCCATTCTGAAAAGGATCCGTTTATTCCTACTCTTTGCTTCCTGTCAGCCAACGGGTTCTCTATCCACGTCAATACATTACCCCCAATACCATGTGCCTTAATTTTGCACACTAATCTCTTGTGTGGGACCTTGTCAAAAGTCCAAATACACCACATCCACTGGTTCTCCCTTGTCCACTGTACTAGTTACGTCCTCAAAAAATTCTAGATTTGTCAAGCATGATTTCCCTTTCATAAATCCATGCTGACTTGGAGCGATCCTGTCACTGCTTTCCAAATGTGCTGCTATTACATCTTTAATAATTGACTCCAACATTTTCCCCACTACTGATGTCAGGCTAAGCGGTCTATAATTCCCTGTTTTCTCTCTCCCTCTTTTTTTAAAAAGTAGATTTACATTTGCTACCCTCCAATCCACAGGAAATGACCCAGAGTCTATAGAATGTTGGAAAATGACCACCAATGCATCCACTGTTTCTAGGGCCACGTCCTTAATTACTCTGGGACTATCAGACCCTGGGGATTTATCGACCTTCAATCCATCAATTTCCCTATCAAAATAAGGATTTCCTTCAGTTCCTCCTTCTTGCTAGACCCTTGGTCCCCTAGTATTTCCGGAAGGTTATGTGTGTCTTCCTTAGTGAAGTCAGAACCAAAGTATTTGTTCAATTGGGCTGCCATTTTTTGTTACCCATTATAAATTCAGCTGATTCTTTGATTTGTCTTCACTAATCTTTTTCTCTTCACATATCTATAGAAGCCTTTTGCAGTTAGTTTTTATGTTCCCTGCAAGATTACTCTCATACTCTATTTTCCCCCTCCTAATTAAACCCTTTGTCCTCCTCTGCTGAATTCTAAAATTCTCCCAGTCCTCAGGTTTGCTGCTTTTTCTGGCCAATTTATATGCCTCTTTCTTGGATTTAACACTATCCCTAATTTCCCTTGTTAGCCACGGTTGAGCCACCTTCCCTGTTTTATTTTTACGCCAGACAGGGATGTACAATTGTTGAAGTTCATCCATGTGATCTTTAAATGTCTGCCATTGACTATCCACTGTCAACCCTTTAAGTATTATTTGCCAGTCTATCCTAGCCAATTCACATCTCATACCATTGAAGTTACCTTTCTTTAAGTTCAGGACCCTAGTCTCTGAATTAACTGTGTCACTCTCCATCTTAATGAAATATTCTACCTTATTATAGTCACTCTTCCCCAAGGGGCCTCGCACAACAAGATTGCTAATTAATCCTCTCTCATTACGCAACACCCAGTCTAGGATGGCCAGCTATGGTTTTCTAGACCAATATGTCGAAGAACCAACTAGAGAGCTGGCCATCTAGTTGGTTCTTCGACATATTGGTCTAGAAAACCATCCCTTATACACTACAGGAAATCCTCCTCCACTGTATTGCTACCAGTTTGGTTAGCCCAATTTATATGTAGATTAAAGTCACCCATGATAATTGCACACATCCCTAATTTCCTGTTTGATGCCATCCCCAACCTCACTACTACTGTTTGGTGGTCTGTACACAACTTTCACTAGTGTTTTTTGCCCTTTGGTGTTCCGCAGCCCTACCCATATAGATTCCATATCATCCAATCTCATGTCCATCCTTACTATTGCGTTAATCTCCACTTTAACCAGCAACGCTACCCCACCTCCTTTTCCTTTCTGTCTATCCTTCCTGAATATTGAATACCCTTGGATGTTGAGTTCCCAGCCTTGGTCACCCTGGAGCCATGTCTCCTTAATCCCAATTACATCATATCCATTAACAGCTATCTGTGCAGTTAATTGATCCACCTTATTACGAATGCTCCTCGCATTGAGACACAGAGCCTTCAGGCTTGTTTTTTTAACACTCTTTGTCCTTTTAGAATTATGTTGTAATGTGGCCCTTTTTGATTTTTGCCTTTGATTTCTCTATCCTCCACTTTTTCCTATCTCCTTTCGACCTTTTGATTCTGCCCCATTTTACTTCCCTCTGTCTCCCTGCATAGATTCCCATCCCCCAACCATATTAGTTTAAACCCTCCCCAACAGCACTAGCAAACACCCCCCCTAGGACATCGGCTCTAGTCCTGCCTAAGTGCAGACCATCCAGTTTGTACTGGTCCCACCTCCCCCAGAAGCAATTCCAATGTCCCAAGAATTTGAATCCCTCCCTCTTGCACCATTCCTCTAGCCACGTATTCATCATAACTCTCCTGCTATTTCTACTCTGACTAGCACGTGGCACTGGTAGCAATCCTGAGATTACTACCTTTGAGGTCCTACTTTTTAATTTAACTCCTAGCTCCCTAAATTTAGCTTGTAGCTCCTCATCCTATTTTTTACCTATATCGTTTGGTACCTATATGCACCACGACAACTGGATTTTCACCCTCCCCCTCCAGAATGCTCTGCAGCCACTCCTAGACAGCCTTGACCCTTGCATCAGGGAGGCAACATACAATCCTGAAGTCTCGATTGTGGCCGCAGAAACACCTATCTATTTCCCTTACAATAGAATCCCCTACCACTATAGCTCTCCCACACTTTTTCCTGCCATCCTGTGCAGCAGGGCCACCCATGGTGCCATGAACTTGGCTGCTGCTGCCTCCCCTGATGAGCCATCTCCCCCAACAGTATCCAAAGTATATCTGTTTTGGAGGGAGATGACCACAGGGACCCCTGCACTACCTTCCTACTCCTGCTCTGCCTGATGGTCACCCATTTCCTATCTGCCTTTGTAACCTTTACCTGCGGTGTGACCAACTCACTGAACGTGTTATTCAAGATATCCTCAACATTGCAGATGCTCCAGAGTGAATCCATGCGTAGCTCTAGTGCCGCAATGTGGTCTGACAGGAGCTGCAGCTGGATACACTTCCCTGATTTCCAACATAGCACAGGAGGAGCATGACATGGGCCTGGGCTCTCCTGCTATAACTTAACCCTTAAAATAACTTAATTTGGCAACAATGCCAATGGCTTCCTACTGAAAGGAAAAGAAAAATACTCACCAATCCACAGCCAATCATTTACCCGCTTGGCTGTGACGTCACACTTCGATTTTGATTTTTGAAAAACTTTTTGTCCCTGCACCAGCTGGCTCCTCTGACTCTCGGCCCCATTTTATGGACCTCTCGATCCTCCCGCTCCTGCTCCTGTGGCTCCTCCGACTCTCAGGCCCCTTTTATGGGCCTCTCGATCCTCCCGCTCCTGCTCCCATGGCTCCTCTGACTCTCGGGCCCCTTTTATGGGCCTCTCGATCCTTCCGTTCCTGCTCTGTGATGTACAAAATTCTAAATAAATGACAATGCCCTCTGTACTTACAATTCTTCACATTTACAATGCGTTCCACAGCATGCCCGGCCGGTGTGGGAGATCACTCGGCAGGGATAGGGCTGGAAAACATCGGGTCCCTCCCACACAAGCTGCAGGACGCGCTGGGGGTGAGGAGCTACTGCGCATGCACGCAAACTCTAACGTGTATTAGAGATTCCCGGCACTGTTTTCTGTGCCGGGACAGTAGCTCCAGCCCCAATCCACTGGCCACACTGCACCAAGCCCCGGGAGAGGCAACACAGCAGCCAGAATCGGAGGACATTTTTTCGGCGCCCTTTTCATCGTACAAAAGCGGCGCAACTCCGGTGAGCATGTCAAAAATCTGCATGAGTCAATTTTGAGCCCTATGTTTCCCTAAAGTATATAGGGCCCAAATTTCCTTAACCTCTTTTTCTCGCGCCCTCACTCAAGCTGCGCCGCTGTTGTCCACCTCCAAGCGCCGAAAAAAGCGCTCCTGGCAGGCCCTTTCTGCAAACGCGTGCTGCAGGCTGTGTGGGAGGGGCCGAAGCACGCCATCCCTGGCCCTGGCCCAATGGGTTCCCTCATCGGCGGCCCACTGCGTTCCCTAAGGTAGGACTTCTATTTTTTATTTGTTATTTATTGCTTGATTTTGGTGCTTTTGGTGCAGGGTTCCTTCTATTTTTTTATTTGGTATTTATTGATTGCTTATTACTTTGGTCTTGGTGCTTTAGGGGCAGGGTTCCTTCTATTTTAATTGTTAATTAATTGCTTATTACTTTTTGTGCTTTGTTTGGTGCTTGGTGGTGCTTTAAATGTAGTTACTTGCACTGATTCCTTAACTGTAAGTAAGATCTTTCTGTGCAGACAAAAGTGGACCCATACGCTGCCCTAAGTTAGTTTAGTACAATTTTTTTCTGGACAAATTGGGATAAATGGTGTAAGTGGCTGGGAACGCCCCCTTTTGAAAAAAAAAACTGACCTAACAAAAAACCTAACTAACTCACTTACACTGGCGCAAATTAAATGGCCATATTTGCAACTAAAAAGATACACCAGAAAAATCAAATTACACCAAAAAAAACAATGCAACTCATGGGGAAATTTGGGCCCATAGACCCAGTTCTTTAAGCCTATCTGGGTAGCTAAGATGTTTTAAACTGGGAATCATTCATGTGATTTCCGCACAGGCTGCAGATAAACCTGGATTTTTTTCTGCACTGTGAGATTCAGCTACTCAATGCCATGACTAGCTGAGCTAATGGGGGGGACTAGCCAACCACATTTATAGATGTCAATCTCTGGTTGTGTAGCTCTATATTAACTTTTTTATGTAGATCATTTAAATTCTCCAAAATTATAGACCATGAAAACTAAAATAAACAATTGAATTCGGAAAGTGGCAGGACTTAGAACAGAGTGGAGATATAGGCCCCAGTCCAGATTGAATTCATTGAGCGCCATATATACAGGAAATATTCACAAAGAAGGTCAAGGTAATGTCAAGTGATTACATATTCTCAAAAATGATTGATTGCAGGACTTTCTCTGATCAATTTAATCCAGTCTCCAAAATGATTACTCAGTTAGAAAGAAATGCATCTCCTTTATCTCACTGGCCAACTTAAAGGACGGGCAGATAAAAGAAAGTTTTTAACTGCAGAGCCAACCAAAATTCCAGACCTTGGCAGACAAAAGGTTCTGATTATCGTACATCTGGGAATTCTCATTATGCATGTCTGTTATAAGATGAATATTAGCAAAACGTTCCAATTCCATGCTTTCTTAGTGTTGTAATGATAATAAAAAGTTAGCAAATGCAATATGAGAATTCTGCACAATGTATAGCTGTCCTTATATTTTTATGAGTAAAATTCTTGGGTACAGGGAAGGTGGGAGTTAGGATTGGCACCTTTGCAGGTCTATGATTTTCTGACGGCTAATTTATGTTGGAGTTCCACTGGGGAAGCACCTTGGTAAAAATTCTATTCAGTTTCACAGACACTGAAGAAGCACCTGCCGTTTCATTGGCAGCCATATGCAAATGACGGAGTATAACAGGGTGATGTCACCAGTCCTAAATTCCAGGACTTCCACCTTCCCATCTGCCTTTAAGAATGTATGCACTGCTTAAAAGGTGCATCAGGAGGCAATAAGGGAAGCCAGATTAATCAGGCAGCACTAGAGGAGAGCTAGATTATCCCAGCACTACCGATCCATCAGAACGCATAGTCACAAGGACACTTTCTGAAAATTTCCCCAGGAGTTCGGCCTCAGGAGGCTGTACTTCAGTCATGAAACTTTGGAGGATCTCTGCTCATTGCTGCAGCCTGTATTGCAAACAAGGCCGGTCTGAGTGTGATAGAGATAGTGATCACAGCGCTTAACATTTATACCACAGGCTCATTCCTGGGAGCCACGGGGGACTTTTTCCAGATCAGCCAATTTGCTGTGCAACTCTCTAGAATGCAAGTCGCAAATGTTCGCTTTACCAGGGCAGCTCAGCTATTCATAACATAAGAACATAAGAAATAGGATCAGGAGTAGAACATTTTGCCCCTCGAGCCTGCTTCGCCATTCAATGAGATCATGGCTGATCTGAGCTTGGCCTCAACTCCACTTCTCCGCCCGCTCCCCATAACCCTTGACTCCCCTATCGTTCAAAAATCTGTCTATCTCCACCTTAAATATATTCAAAGATCCAGCCTCCACAGCTCCCTGGGGTAGAGAATTCCAAAGATTCACGACCCTTTGAGAGAAGAAATTCCCCTCATTTCTGTCTTAAATGGGCGACTCCTTATTCTGAAACTATGCCCCCTGTCATATCTTCACAGAGCACACACACACAGCTCTTAAGATGGCAGGCTCTCTGTCCGGAAGCTACCTGAAGCTGCCTATCTATTTATTATAACTCTGCAGCTGCAGTACACAATACGTCCACATCCACAGTATGGAGCGACAAGCATTACAAGATTACAACACTTACAGACATCACACTTCTCCCTCCTTAATGTAAAAACCATCATAACAAACATCATAAATAACTTCATTTTTATACATATTTACAAATTTAACTTTACCACTTGTTTTCTGTTTCGAAGAGGATACCTTCGCTCTCGAACAGAACCTTCCAAACATGGTGTCGAATCTAAACTCATTCGAGGCTCATCCTGAGGAACATTTTCCTCCATGGAATTTCCTTGATTTTCATTTGCACTCCCTCTAACTTCAGGCTCTTTGTTTCCCTGACTTGGACTCAGACTTTCATTCTGATTCTCTCCTGGATTTGTTTCCAGTACATTGGATTTAGGATTTGCTATTGGTATATCAAAACTATCTGATGAGTCAGAAATAATTGAATCATTCCCACCTTCAACTCCTTTCATATCTATAGGTAAAATATGATCAATATGGACAAACATCTTTACTAAATATGTGCGAGGACCACATATCTTCACCACTCTTCCGGGTAACAACTTTAACCATTTATGGTGATGGTTCTTCACTCTCACCTTCTGGTTTAATTTCACTCTTCTCTCTTTTAGTCTCCCTTTATCATGATTCTCTTTTTGTCTCTTCTACAGATTGTGCCAAATTTGGCTTTAACAATGAGAATCTGATTCGTGGCTGTCGTTTGAGAAACAACTATGCTGGTGTTCTACCAGTAGTTGTATGAGGAGTATTTCGATATGTAATCAAAACATTAGCCAATTTGTGATCCAATGACAACTGTCGTTTTCTTGGATTTGGATCTAATATTTGTTTTATGAGGGCACGTTTTACAATTTATACAGTGCGCTCTGCTGCACCATTCGAAGCAGGGTGGTATGGTGGAATTTTGGTTTGTTTCACACTATTTTTGCTCGTAAATTGTGCAAATTCTTCTGAACGAAATTGTGGTCCCTTATCCAAAACAATTTCTTCAGGGAGGCCAAATGCAGAAAATAATTTTCTGAAAATGTGCAATGTTTTACTTGTTGTTATTTTCCACATTGGAAACACCTCAACCCACTTTGAATGGCTATCAATTACAATGAACAATTGTTGTCCATCTAACTCAGTAAAATCAATATGTAGCCTTTGCCACACTCTGGGAGGCCATTTCCAAAGGCTGTAATGGTACTGGTGGTGGTTGCTTGCTTACTGATTGACATGTCATACACTGACTCACAATGTACTCCATATCTTTATCAAGACCTGGCCACCATAAATAACTGCATGCAAAACTCTTGGTCAAGCACATTCCCAGGTGCTGGTCATGGAGGTCTCCTAATAATTTGGACCTGAATTTCTTTGGTATAACCACTCTTGCACCCCACATGATACAATCTTTACCTACTGATAATTCATTCCTACGAATGAAGAATGGATGTGTATCATTGTCTGTACCTGGTTTGGCCATCCAGTTGCAATATACTCATACACCTTTGACATCATGGGTTCACATTTGATTGCTCTATCAATCTCTTTGGCTGTGACTGGTAGTTCATCAATGTATGAAAAATAAAACACTTCTTCCCTATCGGGTGTACCCTGTGATGGGGAAGGCAATCTAGACATTGCATCAACATTACTGTGATCAGCTGATCGTCTGTATTCAATATCATATGTATATGCTGACAAAATCAAAGCCCATCTCTGCATTCGGGCTGCAGCTAATGTTGGAACTGGGGACTTTGGATGGAGGATTGCTGTTAGTGGCTTATGGTCTGTAACGATGGTAAACTTATGACCAAACAAGTAACTTCTTGACCCCAAAAATTAATGCCAAAGCTTCCCTTTCAATTTGCGAATAATTTCTCTCACTGACACTGAGAGTGCGTGAAGCAAAAGCAATTGGTCTCTCCTCCCCACTACGTAATACATGAGAGATTACTGCCCCAACTCCATATGGAGAGGCATCGCATGCTAGCTTAATCTCCTTAGATATGTCGTAGTGAACTAACATGGTGCTCTCTACCAATTTGTTTTTACACTCCTTGAATGCTGTTTCGCATTCTTTTGACCACTTCCACTGGACCTGTTTTTTCAAAAGTTCATTCAGTGGATGTAATACTGTAGCCAAATTTGGTAGGAACTTCACATAATAGTTCAAAAGACCCAAGAATGAACGACGGTCAGTGACATTCCTGGGAGTGGGTGCATTTCTAATTGCATCTAATTTTTCCTTGGTCGGATGTAAACCATCTTTGTTTACTCTGTACCCGAAATACTCCACTGAGTTTTTAAATAACTCACACTTATGAGCAGACACTCATACTCTGTGCTTCTCTAGCCGTTTGAGGACTTCATTCAATATTTTATTATGAATTTGCCTATTTGGTGCTGAAATTAGTATGTCATCCAAATAACATACTACCCTTCAATACCTTGCAAAATCTGGTTCATCACCCCTTGGAATATGGCAGGGGCGGAAGACACTCCAAACGGTAGCCTATTAAATTGATATATGCCGAGATGAGTGTTTATAGTCAAACATGACTTGGACTCCTCATCTAGTGCAAGCTGTAAGTAGGCATTCGTATGATCCAGTTTTGAGAAGATCTGACCACCTGTCAGTGTTGTGAACAAATCTTCTATATTCGGCAATGTATTGGGGACATTACCCTCTAGAACCTGGTTTACAGTTACCTTATAATCACCGCACAATCTTACCTTACCATCGGACTTAGGTACAACAACAATGGGTGTAGCCCAATTACATCGATCTACCTTACAAATAATGTTCTCAGTCTCTAGTCTTTTGAGTTCTTGCTCAACTTTCTCTTTGAGTGCATATGGTACGGAACGTTGCTTGTAATAAACTGATCTAGTGTCCTTCTGTACCCTGACACTCGCCTTGAAGCCTTGGATCGGACTGCCTGTTTCGCAGAACACCTTCGGATACTGTTTGATAACCTCATCCGTTGACGAAAATCTCGCTTCCACAGAGAAAATCTTACACCAATACAGCTTCAGTGAGCTTAACCAATTTCTTCCTAGTAAAGCAGTCTTGTCTCCTTTCACTATTATTAGAGGCAAGTTCTGAAATTGATCTTTATATTTCACCAGTACGGTGATACGGCCTACTACAGGAATTTTCTCTCCCGAGTAGCCTCGCAGTTCTATCTTGGATTTCTCCAGTTCGAAATCACGCAATTTGTCGCAAAATCGTGACTCCGGTACTACACTCATGGAGGCACCCGTGTCAATTTCCATTGGTATCTTGAATCCCACAACATCTATGTGGATTTTGATGCTTTCCGAATCGCTGTCCGTTAACCTCATGCTCCTGATGATGTGTAATTCTAACATCTCTTCGTCCTGCTGTTGTTCTTCCAAGCTATGTAGTCTCTTTTGGATTACTACTCATAGCTTTGAACGCTGGACTCATAGCTTTAAAAACTGGTTTACCCTTCAGTTGGCATGCCTTCGCAAGATGCCCAGTCTTTCTGCAGAAGAAACACTCTGCCTTCATGTATGGACAACTTTTAGCAATGTGTTCTCCCAGGCACCTATAGCACGACTTCGACATTCTGGTAGAATTTCCAGTTTCTGAGACTTTCGCCCATGTCCGTCTTTTACTTTGAACCTGCAGGTGATTTACCAAGGTTAACTGATGACCGTAATCATTATTTAATTCTCGGGAATATTGTTCAGCCATGCTCATCGACCTCGCTATCTGACAAGCAATCTCAAAAGTCAAGTCATCCGTCGTCAATAACTTCCTTCTGATCGCATCATTTTTCACCCCACAAACAAAACGATCCTGTAATGCTCAGTTTTGAAAGTTTCCAAAATTACAGTGCATCGATAGCTTTTTTAATGCTATGATATAATCATTGATACGTTCATCAATCTTTTGATTCCAAATCCCGAAACGATAGCTTTCAGCAATTTCTAACTGTTTGGGGTTATAGTACTGCTCCAACTTCATTAAAATCTCTTTAAGCATTGTGTCCTTTGGCTTGTCAGGCACAAGCAGATTTACAAGGGTTCATATAATGCCGGACCCGCCACTGTTAAGAAAATCGCTTTCTTACGTTACAACACAGCCTGGTTTTGACTGCATTGTCTGGAACTTCGATTATGTTATTTGCAATGAAATACATTTCTAGCCAATCCACATATGCTTTAAAACGTTCCTGGTCATGTCTATATTTACCCAAATATCCGATTACACCTGCCATGTTTAATCTCTAGCTGTTCTCACCATGTGTTATAGTTTACCTCGGATTTTGTAGCTTTTTTTTTCAAAGACAGAAACTTCCAAAGTCTTCTGTCGGCTGGCTGAATCCTTCACCAACAAAAATTTAAGCTTTAAACATCTGAAAAATCTCCATCTTCAGTCGCCAACTGTCATATCTTCACAGAGCACACACACACAGTCCTTAAGATGGCAGGCTCTCTGTCCGGAAGCTACCGGAAGCTGCCTGTCTGTTTATTATAACTCTGCAGCTGCAGTAAACAAAATGTCCACATCCACAGTATGGAGCTACAACCATTACAAGCTTACAGCACTTACAGACATCACAGCCCCAAGTTCTAGATTCCCTCATAAGGGGAAACATCCTCTCTACATCTACCCTGTCAAGACCCCTTCGAATCTTATATGTTTCAATAAGATCACCTCTCATTCTTCTGAACTCCAATGAGTATCGGCCCAACCTGCTCAACCCTTTTTCATATGACAACCCCTTCATCTCAGGAATCAAACTCATTATTCTTCTCTGAACTGCCTCCAATGCAAATATATCCTTCCTCAAATAAGGAGACCAAAACTGTATGCAGTACTCTAGTACCAACGCCCTGTACAGTTGGAGCAGGACTTCCTGGCTTTTATACTCCATCCCCCTTGCAATAAAGGCCAACATTCCATTTATCTTCCTGATTACTTGCTGTAGCTGTATTCTAATCTTTTGTGTTTCATGTACAAAAACCCGCAGATCCCTCTGTACTGCAGCATTTTGTAATCTCTCCCCATTTAAATAGTCTTTTGTTTTTTTATAACCTCACATTTTCCCACATTATATTCCATCTGTCAAATTTTTGCCTAGTGACTCACTGAGCCTATCTATATCCCTTTGCAGATTCTTTGCGTCCTCCTCACAAGTTGCTTTCCCACCTATCTTTGTGTCATCAGCAAATTTGGCTATGTTACACTCGGTCCCTTCAATTTGGCAATGTTACATTCAGTCCCTTCATTCAACTTGACAGTCGTCCCAGGCAGATGACTGAATGTTTCAGAACTGCCAGATTCCCTAGCTTTGTGGGGTCTATTGATTACAGCTAGGTGCCCCAAATAGGGACGCCATATTTATATTAATCACAAAAGCTTCCATTCCCTAAGTGTGTGGTTCATTTGTAATAACAGGTACAACTTCTTGCATGTGAATTGACAGCATGCTGGCAGCTATCATAATAGGAACATAGGGCTCAAAATTGGCCCATGCAGATTTTTGGTGCACTCACCGGAGTTGCGCCACTTTTGTACGATGAAAAGGGCGCTGAAAAAATGTCTTCTGATTCTGGCCGCTGTGCTGCCTCCCCCCGGGGCTTGGCGCAGCAAAGCCAGTGGATTGGGGGAGGCGCTACTGTCCCGGTGCTGAAAACAGTGCCGGGACATCTGCACATGCACGTTAGAGTGTCCTGCAGCCTGTGTAGGAGGGACCCGATGCTCACCGGCCCTATCCCTGGCCAAGTAGTCTCCTGCACCGGCCGGGCTCGCTATGGAACGCATTGTAAATGTGAAGAATTGTAAGTAAGTGCTGCTTAGAGAGCATTGTCTTTTATTTAGAATTTTGTACATTAATAATATAATACCAGGAATCGGTGAGTGTAGATGAATGGAGTCTTGTGTTTTGAGATGAAGGTAGGACTTACTTCTATTTTTTATTTGTTATTGAATGTTTATTACTTTTTATGCTTTTTTTAGTGCTTGTAAGTCTTGTGCTTTAGGTGCAGGTCTTCTCCGCTTCCTTCTATTTTTTTATTTGTTATTGAATGCTTATTTTTGTGCTTTATTTAGAGTTTTGATATAATGTTAGGACTTAGTTTAATTTTTTATTTCTTCTTGAATGTTTTTATGTCTTCTTGAATGCTTACGACTTGTTGTGCTTTGTTTAGTGCTTTGCAAGGTCCTCTCCGCTTTCCTTCCCTATCTCTGGCCAAATGGTCTCTGATGTAGCTACCTGCACAGATTTCTTAACTCCCTGCAAGGGTTTTCACAAGCAGCCACAAGTGGCCACATACGCTGGCCTAAATTAGTTTGGAGTAACTATTAGCTGTCCAAAGTGGCCTAAATGGCCACAACGGGCGTAGGTGGCTGGTAACGCCCCCTTTTGAAAAAAAAAGAAATTTAAAAATCCTAACTAACTCACTTACACTGGTGCAAATTGAATGTGCAAAATAGGGATTTTTAAGATACTTCAGAAAAATCAAGTTGTTCCAAAACAAACGGAACAACTCCTGGCCAATTTTGAGCCCATAGACTGATTTGATTGAGGTCTATAAAATAATGAAAGGTTTAGACTGTGTGTACACGGACAAATTATTTCAAATTAGATAGGTTGGGGAGGAGCTGGTGTACATAAATTACACAAGGGAAGAAGTAGGTTAAATGTTAGGCAGTTCTTCTGTTCCCAGTGAATAGAAGATCTATTGCACATATGTTGCATGCTGATTTGCTGTAGACCTACAAGAGAGAGCTGGACTGGTTCCTGGCTGGGGCAGAGATCACATCATACAAGAGGTAGGTAGCAAACAATATAAGTCATGACCAATGTTGACTCCTAGACTAGTTTTGATTGCCCAGAGTGATCGGAGAGGAATTTCCAAGAATTTTTTTCTCTAATAGGTCTTCAGTTTTTGATCTGGTTTTTGTCTCTCCCAGGCGACAACAGGCAACCAAGGGGATGAAGGAGTCACTTGGCGTGATGGATAAGTGTATGGGGCAAGGTAGATGGACCAGCTGTTTTTTTCCTCTATGATGTTTTTATCTGTTTGTAAATGTGGTCTTAACTGAGAGAGCAGTAGAGCTCCAGAACTGGCCTCAATTTCCCCAGCTGAGGCAGGGGAAAATTGGCGGTTATTTTCTTGGGATGGCTAGTGGATGTAATTGGGTGAGGGCAGGATTAGTCTTATCTGTGATGAATTTCTGCAATTGAATAATCTTTCAACATTCACTAGCTAGGTTTACATATGAAAAATAGCCACATGGGTAAGATAGCAGAGATTACCCCAGGAAGAAGTCAATGCCTTCAGGAGAGGAAGAGGGGACCAGAAAATATTGGAACAAAAGATTGCTTCACTGTGAATATATTTAATTCAATAATGTAATATTTGCATTTAATAACTGTTGTTTTCCCCATTGCATAGAACATCATTTGGATGCAATGTTAAACTAAGGCCCTGGCTGCCTGTTCCAGTGGCTGTAAAGGGTAGTATAGCACCTGTTGTGTATCTGTAAACCATGCACAACCATGTTCCGCCACCAGGGAGCGCATCCCCTGAAGCCCCAAGGCATCCCGGCATCCTTTGGGAGCACTGTATATAAGCCGGCCCCTAAGGCCTGTTCCTCACTCTGGAGTGTCTTAATAAATACTGAGGTCACTGTTACTTTAAACTCCCTGTGTGCAGTCTCATCTGTGTTAGGAACACCATAACTGGCGACGAGTATACGAATCCAACGCAAAGTTGCAGCAAACTGTGGGCATCCTGGACAAGTTTTTGAGGGTGAAGACTGGGAAGCCTATATCGAACGGCAATACTTCGATATTTTGTAGCCAATGAGCTGGACGAAGAAGGAAGCGCTGCAAAAAGGAGAGCGGTCCTCCTCACAGTCTGCAGCCTCATGAAGAATCTTCTGGCTCCGGTGAAACCCACAGATAAGTCGTATGAGGAGCTGTGTACACTGGTTCGGGAACATCTTAACCCGAGGAAGAGCGTGCTGATGGCGAGGTATCGGTTCTACACGTGCCAGCGATCTGAAGGTCAGGAAGTGGCGAGCTACGTCGCCGAGCTAAGGCGACTTGCAGGACAATGTGAGTTTGATGACTACCTGGAGCAAATGCTCAGAGACTTTTTTGAACTGGGCATTTACCCACGAGACCATCCTTCGAAAACTTTTGATTGTAGAGACACCAACCCTCAGTAAGGCCATTGCGATAGCACAGGCGTTTATGTCCACCAGTGATAACACCAAACAAATCTCTCAGCACACAAGTGCTAGCAATGTTCATAAATTAACTGGAACTGTGTTTGTGAGCAGAAATGTACAGGGCAGAAACCACAAGTCTGCAACTGCCAGCAGGCCTCAGGTGGTCCAGGTGACGCAGAGTCTGCAACAAGGGATGAATGCAGGGCAATTCACACCTTGTTGGCGTTGTGGAGGCTTCCATTCAGCCTATTCATGCCACTTCAAAGGGTATGTTTGCAAGAGCTGTGGAACAATGGGGCACTTCCAATGAGCTTGCAGCTCACCTGCTAATCACCACATGGCAGAGGAAGATCGGTCCATGGTGGATCAAAGCAATTGAGCCTCAGAGAGAGGAGGCAGATGCTGAAGTACACGGGGTGCACACATTTTTGATGACATGTCCACCTATAATGCTAAACGTAAAATTGAATGGCTTACCCGTAGCCATGGAACTGGACACTGGCGCTAGCCAATCCATCATGAGTAAAAAGATGTTTGAGAGAAGGTGGTGCAACAAGGCACTCAGACCAGCCCTGAGCCCCATCCACACGAAACTGAGAATATACACCAAAGAGCTTATCACTGTCCTGGGCAGCGTCATGGTCAAGGTCACCTACGAGGGCACGGTGCACGAACTGCCACTCTGGATTGTCCCGGGCGATGGCCCCACACTGCTTGGAAGGAGCTGGCTGGGCAAAATCCGCTTGAACTGGGATGACATCCGAGCGCTATCACATGTCGTTGAAGCCTCATGTACCCAGGTTCTTAACAAATTTCCTTCCCTTTTTGAGCCAGGCTTTTCCGGGGCTAAAGTGCGGATCCACTTGGTCCCAGAGGCACGACCCATTCACCACAAGGCGCGAGCAGTACCTCACATGATGAGGGAGAGAGTGGAAATCGAGCTGGACAGGCTGCAACGCGAGGGCATCATCTCCCCAGTGGAATTCAGCGAGTGGGCCAGCCCGATTGTTCCAGTACTCAAAAGTGATGGCATGGTCAGGATTTGCAGCGATTATGAAGTAACTATTAATCGTTTCTCGCTTCAGGACCAATACCCGCTACCTATTTGCGACGCTGGCAGGAGGCAAAACGTTCACCAAGCTCGACTAGACTTCGGCCGACATGACGCAGGAGCTGGAGCAGTCTTCGAAGGGCCTCACCTGCATCAACACGCACAAGGGACTGTTCATCCACAACAGATGCTCGTTTGGAATTTGGTCGGCTGCAGCGATCTTCCAGAGAAACATGGAGAGCCTACTCAAGTCGGTACCATGCACTATGGTTTTTCAGGACGAAATATTGGTCACGGGTCGGGACACCGTTGAGTACCTACAAAAGCTGGAGGAGGTCCTCCAGTGACTGGATTGCGTAGGGCTGCGGCTGAAGAGGTTGAAATGCGTCTTCATGGCAACAGAGGTGGAGTTTTTGTGGAGAAAGTTCGCGGCGGACGGCATTCGGCCCACAGACGCCAAGACAGAGGCTATCAGGAACGTGCCCAGGCCACAGAACGTCACGAAGCTGCGGTCGTTCCTGGGACTCCTCAACTATTTTGGTAACTTCCTACCGGGGACATTTTATGCTCCAACAAGCTGCTTGTATTGTATAACCCGTGTAAAAGACTTGTGCTAGCATAGTCGTACGGAGTCGGGTATGTATTACAACAAGTTAATGTTGTGGGGAAGTTGCAACCTGTCGCCTATGCCTCGAGGAGCTTGTCTAAAGCCAAGAGGGCCAACAGCATGATTGAGAAAGAGGCATTAGCGTCTGTGTTCGGGGTAAAGAAAATGCATCAGTACCTGTTTGGCCTCAAATTTGAGCTGGAAACTGATCACAAGCCCCTCATATCCCTGTTCACTGAAAACAAGGGGATAAATACTAATGCCTCAGCCCGCATACAAAGGTGGGCACTCGCACTATCAGCGTATAACGATACGATCCGCCACAGGCCAGGCACCGAGAACTGTGCGGATGCTCTCAGTCGGCTAACATTGCCCACCACGGGGGTGGAAATGGTGCAGCCTGCAAACTTGTTGATGGTGGCACAGCCCGCAGACTTGTTGATGGTCATGGAAGCATTTGAAAATGATAACTCATCTGTCACGGCCCGCCAGATTAGGACTTGGAGCAGCCAAGATCCTCTGCTGTCCCTAGTCAAAAAAATTGTGTACTGCATGAGAGCTGGGCCAGCATCCCTGTTGAAATGCAAGAGCTAATCAAGCCATTCCAGTGGCGAAAGGACGAGCTGTCCATTCAGGCAGACTGCCTGTTGTGGGGTAACTGCGTACTGCTACCCAAAAAGGACAGGGAGACGTTCATCTTGGATCTCCACAGCACACACCCGGGTATAGTAATGATGAAAGTGATAGTCAGATTCCACGTGTGGTGGCCCGGTATTGACTCTGATTTAGAGTCCTGTGTATGGCAATGCAGCGTGTGTGCTCAGTTGAGCAATGCGCCCAGAGAGGCACCACTAAGTTTGTGGTCCTGGACCTCCAGACCATGGTCGAGGATCCATGTCGACTATGAGGGCCCGTTTCTCAGTAAAATGTTCCTGATGGTGGTGGATGCTTTTTCAAAAATGGATTGAATGTGAAATAATGCCGGGAAGCACCGCCAACGCCACCATTGAAAGCCTGAGGGCCACGTTTGCCACCCACGGCCTGCCTGACAAACTGGTCAGTGACAACGGGCCGTGTTTCACCAGTGCCAAATTTAAAGAATTCATGACCCGCAATGGGATCAAACATGTCACCTCGGGCCCGTTTAAACCAGCCTCCAATGGGCAGGCAGAGTGGGCAGTACAAACAATCAAACAGAGCCTCAAACGAGTCACAGAAGGCTCACTCCAAACCCGCCTGTCCCGAGTACTGCTCAGTTACCGCACGAGACCCCACTCGCTCACAGGGGTGCCCCCGGCTGAGCTACTCATGAAAAGGACACTTAAAACCAGACTCTTGCTGGTTCACCCCAACCTGCATGATCAGGTAGAGAGCAGGCGGCAGCAACAAAATGTAAACGATGGTCACGCCACTGTGTCACGGGAAATTGATCTGAATGACCGTGTATGTGCTAAACTATGGACATGGTCCCAAGTGAATCGTGGGCATGGTGGTAGCTAAAGAAGGGAGTATGGTGTTTGTAGTCAAACTAAACAATGGACAAATTTGCAGAAAACACCTGGACCAAACGAGGCTGCGGTTCACAGACTGCCCTGAACAACCCACAGCAGGCACCACCTTTTTCGAGCCCACAACACACACCGAAGGATCAACGATACCACCCCGGACCAAGAAATCAAACCCATCACACCCAACAGTCCAGCAAGACCAGGCTCACCCAGAAGCCCTGCAGGGCCAACAACATGCCAGCCCAGCGAGGGCACAGCCAACACACCAGAACAGACATTTTTACCGAGGCGGTCCACTAGGGAAAGAAAGGCTCCCGACCGCCTCACCTTGTAAATAATTTTCACTTTGGCTTTGGGGGGGGAGTTGTGTATCTGTAAAGCATGCAGTCCCATGTTCCACCACCAGGGAGCGCATCCCCTGAAGTCCCAAGGGATCCCAGCATCCCTTGGGAGCACTGTATATAAGCCGGCCCTTAAGACCTGTTCCTGACTCTGGAGTGTCTTAATAAAGACTGAGGTCACTGTTACTTTAACCTCCCTGTGTGCAGTCTCATCTGTGTAAGGAACACAATAGCACCATTCAAAGAAAACCTGGAATTTTGCCCACTGTCCTGGCCAATATTCTTCCTTCAGCTTCACCAGCAGAAAAGTAGACTGTTTAATTCACTTCATTGCTCTTTGTGGAACTTTACTGATGCAGAATAGCTGCTGCATTTGTCTCTATAGTAACCGCAACAACAGCAATTTGTATTTATATAATGCCTTTAATGTAGTAACACATCCCAAGACACTTCACAGGAGCGTTATCAAACAAAATTGATACTGAGACACGTAAGGAGATATTACGGCAGCTGACTAGTGGTGCAGTTGGTGGGATGTAGCATTTGAAGATTAATTCACTGACCCTGACTACTCATGTGAGATCGTTGAACTTTTTTGCGTCACTGCATCCAGGTCCTTGGGGCATGATTTCTGCCATTGACCATGATGGCTACCTGCCCTCATTGCCTTCACAAAGTTTGCCTGGAGGGCCTACTAGCCGCCTGTAGATAGAGGACCTCTCTCCTGCTGTTCACCTCCTTCACCAATGCCTTTAGTGCCGCATCCGAGAACCATGGGGCAAGCTCTTTCCCCTGTTGCACCATTAGTCACTGTTTCTGAAGGTTAGATTCTCTTCACCAGCCACTTCCAGCGTCTGCTCCAGCCAGAATGCACCTCCTCTTTAAGAGGTGCAGGCTGGCTTTAGGTAGGACAGGCAAGCTTTAAGTGATTCTAACCTTGCACGAACTTCGGATCCCTGCTGAGGCGATAAGCCACTCAAAAGTGCATTTGGCGCTGCCTCAACAATGCAATCATCTAAATTAGCAGGCAGCATGAAGTTTGCCTGCTGTCTGCTTCGGAAGCATCGGGCGCAGGTTAATCGTGAATCGTGATCTCCATGCCTATTTTCAGGGGCTGTCGAATTAGCCCCCGGTGTGTTTCAGTGAAGAGTCTTCAATCTGATTGGTTGAAGAGATCCGCTGTTGCTTGGCCTGTTCACACAGGTCCCAGATACTCGGTACAGAGCGCTGTGCTCTATCAGACGCGTGATGACCATAGGTTGCCATGCAAAAGTCCACTAAAAGTCTGTGGGCAGCTGTAAATGTAATGAATGGCGAAAGCTATTCGTTCACCGTTGACCGCTCCATAATCTGGGCTATAATCTAATTTGATACTTTACTGCAGTAAAGAAAGAGTACTGCATTGTTAGGGTTGCTGTCTTTTCAATGCAGACGTGCACAGGAGTTAGAGGGTAGGTTTAGGAGGCCACAGGTGCATGCTCTCCAGAGGGCGAGTGTGATCTGATGCAGAGGACTCTGATTCTGACTTTGAAGGCCCAGACTACCATAGAAAGCTGATAAGCAACTATTAGGAAAAAGCTAGATGTACTGGACATCATCATCATAGGCAGTCCCTCGAAATCGAGGAAGACTTGCTCCCACTCTAAAAGTGAGTTCTTAGGTGTCTTTACAGTCCAATGCGGAAATTACAGTCTCTGTCACAGGTGGGACAGACAGTCGTTGAAGGAAAGGGTGGGTGGGGAGCACTGGTTTGCCGCATGCTCCTTCCATTGTCTGCGCTTGGTTTCTGCATGCTCTCAGCGACGAGACTCAAGGTGCTCAGCACTCTCCTGGATGCTCTTCCTCTACTTGGGGCGGTCTTGGGCCAGGGATTCCCAGGTGTCAGTGGGGATGTTACACTTTATCAAGGAGGCTTTGAGGGTTTCCTTGAAACGTTTCCTCTGCCCACCTGGGGCTCGCTTGCCGTGTAGGAGTTCCAAGTAGAGCGCTTGCTTTGGGAGTCTCGTGTCGGGCATGCGGAAGACGTGGCCCGCCCAATGAAACTGGTCGAGTGTGGTCAGTGTTTCAATGCTGGGGACGTTGGCAATATCAAGAACACTTACGTTGGTGCGTCTATGCTCCCAGTGGATTTGCAGGATCTTGCGGAGGCAGCGCTAGTGGTATTTCTCCAGCGATTTAAGGTGCCTACTGTATATGGTCCATGTCTCTGAGCCATATAGGAGGGCGGGTATCAATACTGCCCTGTAGACCATAAGCTTGGTGCCAAATTTGAGGTCCGGCCAGAGAGCTTGCACACAATATCATAGAGCATGGAGAAGTCCAGTTTCAACTTATCTTAAGGATTTGCGCAGATTGATTGATAAATGTGTTTATGTTCTGGATTTGATGTTGGTATCTATCTTTGTAGTGAAATAAGAGCAAGACCCATCAATCTGAAGTAAAGGAAGGCACTTGAATGTGGTAGTAAGGACTGTAGTAAGGATTGTGGGATTATTGGTGTATTGGGGATAGAAGGGCTCCCAATGAGCTGGTCTCTGGGAGCTCTGGCATCAAGAGGCACAGGTGGTCACTGCCTCTCCTCCTCCTCATCTTCCTGATGTTCCACCTGCAGCTCCTCATCCTCCACCTCTTCCTGCTCCTCCTCCTGCACTTTTTGCTGCCCAGGTAGTGGTCATGGCTCATTCTCATGATGGCGAAGTTGTGCAGCATGCAAAAAGTGATATTGCTCCCGAGTAAAGGTAATATAGGAGCAGTGCTCCCAGATTACCCACTGTTGTTGTGGCCTCCTGCACAGTGTCCACCTCCTTTTCCCTCTTCTAGCAATTGATCCTGCTCGAGGCTCTGTAATTGAGGAAGGTAATGAGCTGGCCTAGCCAAGATTGTTCCACATCTGTACAGTCTTTGAGCTGCAGTCTGCCATGGGGTGCATGCGAACTTCAGCAGCATCTGCAGTGAGAGGGCCTGGTGGCATAGTTCTTAAGCTCTTTCACTACTATCATTATTTGTTCCTCCTCATGTGTGCACGTGACCCATACCTCCTTAAGCTTAATCCTTAAACTCTCAGGTGGATGTAGCTGAGCTGGTGGCATGACAGTTGGTGAGGATGATGGAGAATACTGTGAGACGCTGGCTAGATGTTCTTTTAGACCAACAAAAACAGGAGAGAAACTTATCTTTCAATGTTGCCTGCAAGAGACTTCTTCAAACAGTACTTACATGGCAATATATTGTGTGTGATTGTTTTATTCTTGAATGTAACCCTGTGCGAGAGCGAGTGAGTATGGGGAGAAGACATAACAAGAGTATTGTCTCAATGCCCTCAACTGCATTCATCTATTCTGTTCCCTTTCACTTAAGCTGCAATTTCACCGGCACTCGGTGGGCAGGATTGGAGAAAAGTTGGCCAGGAAATTGACTAAGATTGACAGTGGTCGGGATCCCGCTGTCAACTCGCACGAACTCCACTTTCCCAAATGTTGGGTCTCTCAGTCATGAACAGACCAACAGCAGTGGTGCCTACCCTTGTGTATTGTTAGTTGGTATGCTTGCACTATGATGAGTGCGCCTAGTGAGATAGGGACATGATAACGTAGATAGAGAGAGAGAGGGATGGGTGGGGGTGCAAGCTAAGTTGGTGTGAGTAATGAAGTGCAGGAGTAGGATAGGGAAGGCTGAGTGATGGGGATGTGATGAGTGGCACAGCAGGATGAGGTTGAGTGTGGCTTTGCAGTAACGTTTCGTGATCTACTGAGAGCATTGAAAGGTTTGCGCCACTGTAGCCAGGTCCTCCTGACGACATCCCTGCTTGTGCCTTCTTGTGCAATGTGCAATCAGGCTGCGTTGGTGTCCTGAGGAGATCTCTTCCATCCTTTGGAAGGGAAGAGAACCTCCCTGTGTGCAGCGACTCACTCCATAAGCATATGGTGGGAGTTATAGGAGAGCCTGGGTGCAGCCCTGCACCTCTGTCAAAGTAAATTTGCGCATGGTCCCTTTAAGGAAATCGGCTGATGATGCATCATAATCATCATCATCATAGGCGGTCCCTCAAAATCGAGGAAGACTTGTTTCCACTCTAAAAGTGAGTTCTTAGGTGAGTGAACAGTCCAATACAGGAATTATAGTCTCTGTCACAGGTGAGACAGACTGTCATTGAAAGAAAGGATGGGCAGCGAGTCTGGTTTGCCGTACGCTCCTTCCGCTGCCTGCGCTTGTTTTCTGCATGCTCTCGGCGACAAGACTCGAGGTGTTCAGTGCCCTCCCAGATGCTCTTCCTCCGCTTAGGGCGATCTTTGGCCAGGGACTCCCAGGTGTCGGTGGGGATGTTGCATTTTATCAAGGAGGCTTTAAGGGTGTCCTTGAAACATTTCCTCTGCCCACCTGGAGCTCGCTTGCTGTGTAGGAGTTCCAAGTGGAGCGCTTGCTTTGGGAGTTTTGTGTCAGGCATGCGAACAGTGTGGCTCGCTCAACAGAGCTGGTCAAGTGTGGTCAGTGCTTCGATGCTGGGGATGTTGGCCTGATCGAGGACACTAATGTTGGTGCGTCTGTCCTCCCAAGGGGATTTGCAGGATCTTGCGGCGACATCATTGGTGGTATTTCTTCAGCGATTTGAGGTATCTACTGTATATGGTCCACATCTCTGAGCCATACAGGAGGGCAGGTATCACTACAGCCCTATAGACCATGAGCTTGGTGCCAGATTTGAGGGCCTGATCTTCAAAAACTCTCTTCCTCAGGTGGCTGAAGGCTGCGCTAGTGCACTGCAGGCAGTGTTGAACCTCGTCGTTGATGTCTGCCCTTGCTGATAATAGGCTCCCGAGGTATGGAAAGTGGTCCACGTTATCCAGGGCCGCACCGTGGATCTTGATGACTGGGGGACAGTGTTGTGTGGCGGGGTCAGGTTGGTGGAGGACCCTTGTCTTATGGATGTTTAGTGTAAGGCCCATGCTTTCGTACGCCTCAGTGAAGATGTTCACCATGACTTGGAGTTCAGTCTCTGAATGTGCGCAGATGCAAGCGTTGTCCACATACTGTAGCTCGACGACAGAGGATGGGACAGTCTTAGATCTGGCCTGGAGACGACAAAGGTTGAACAGGTTCCCACTGGTTCTGTAGTTTAGTTCTACTCCAGCGGGGAGCTTGTTGAGTGTGAGGTGGAGCATTGCAGCAAGGAAGATCGAGAAGAGGTTTGGCGCGATGACGCAGCCCTGCTTGACCCCGGTCCGGATGTGGATTGGTTCTGTGGTGGATCTGTTGGTCAGGATCATGGCTTACATGTCATCGTGAAGCAGGCAGAGGACAGCGACAAACGTTTGGGGGCAGCCAAAATGGAGGAGGACGCTCCATAGTCCTTCATGGTTAACAGTGTTGCAGGCCTTTGTAAGGTCAAAGAAGGCCATCATCAGATCCATTTCCTTTTAATTGACCGGGAATCTCGCTGAGCAGGCATAACAAGCTCAATCAAGGGAAAGTCATGTGGGAGGCCGGGATGAAGCCAGTGCCAAGGTTGGGACCAGCCACTGACATCACCCGCCTCGGACCTGCTGAGGTTGAGGAAATCGCAGCCTTAGTGTCTATTTCATTTTCCAATTTTTTTAAGTGCTCTGGCATGTCTTTCCAACATGAGGAACAGTATACAAATGTAAATTGATGCTGTTGAAAATGAAAGCAAACTTACTTACCTTAATTTGCCAATAAATATTGCCTGATTTTTAATATTCTTGATCTCCATCTACTTTAATGCCCTTACAATTTTCCTCCCTATTTCTACCAGAAACATTTGCCTTAAAATATGTGGACAGAATTAAATGCAGCTGCTATGGCATGGTGACATCATTTCTCTCGTTTTTCATCATTGCTGCCTCAATTACAGTCAGTGATCATTTTCCCTATTTACATCAACTCCTACCGTTGTTAGTCAGTGGAGAAAAGGCAGAAACACAGATATTTATAGCTTTGCGGAATCCTTGGAGTTTATTTTAAGTCCCACAGGAACACAGCAAAATGAGCAGGGTACCGGGTACCTGTCCAAGATCGGCAGCAGACAGCAGTTTGACTCATCCGATTTTACTGTTCGGACCTCCTTAGCATACCACTTGTCAACTCCCTGATCAAAGGAGCTGGGAGGTTGCTGGAAAGTGACTGTTAAAAGTGGACAGCAGGAATCCACCTCTGGGGACAGAAGAACAGTCACCGGCACAAGGTAAGTGCTCCAAGAGGGGAATCCGGTCGGTATTAATTAAGAGAAGGGAAGTTCCGGGCACTGAAGGCCCAAGATTTACTTGTGGGGGCCCAGAGGAGCACGCCTGCTCGGTAACCCTGCATCCTTGTCCTGGCAAAGTTGGATTGAGGTCACATTTATCATTGGCATGGGGCCGGCATCTGAATCCAAAATGGCACTTGCACCCACCTGCCCCATGCAAATGAGGTGCCTTCCTACTAGCCATGCAAACTCTGTCAGGATCAGTCCTGGAAGGCAATGTTGGGCATTATCCCAATGGTTAAGGCGGGATCACAACCAGAGAAAATCCAGGGCCCAATTTGGTTAGAGAGAAATAATGATAGCTATTTGTATTCATTCTTTTTACTATAACCTTTTATAAAGAAAGAAAAGAAAGACTTACATTTATATAGCACCTTTCACAACCACTAGACGACTCAAAGTGCTTTACAGCCAATTAAATACTTCTGGAGTGTAGTGATTGTTGTAATGTAAGAAACACAGCAGCCAATTTGTGCAAAACAAGTTCTCACAAACAGCAATTTGATAATGACCAGATACTCTGTTTTTGTTATGTTGATTGAAGGATAAATATTGGCCAGGACATTGGGTATAACTCCCTGCCTGCACTTATTCCATATTAGAATGAATTCTTTCATGGACATTTTTTACTTCAGTTGGGAAACAAAAATAATTGCTGTGCTGATAGCAACTGTTAGTTATTTATTGCAGTTCCCAAATGTTCCTGTTAATTGTACCTGTGAATTATGGTAGTCTAGGTGCAAGTGAATAAAATGGTTTCCCCAATAACAGGTGATCCTGACATTAACCAATAGTTGGATGAGTCATGTAATTCTGTATTCACCACAGGCCACAATCAGAAAATGTATTGCAGATAAAGACATATAGATTAATAGCACACAGCATTCACTTTTCAGAAATCTGTTCAAATGAATTCAAGCAATTTCTGGCCCACAACTTAATTCCCCAGGCGAAGAACAAAAGACAATCTACTCTTTCCTCGATTTTAGAAGTACCTGTATCATCAATGTGTCAATGACTTCACTAAGGTAGCAAAGAGAGGAATTTCAGATGAACATTGTAACCATTCATACATTAGTATCCCACAGTATAATTATCAGGCCCCAATGCTATATTACACAACTAGTTATGTTTCTGTACAAGGGATAATTTTGGTAG
Source organism: Pristiophorus japonicus (assembly GCF_044704955.1). Lineage (NCBI taxonomy): Eukaryota > Metazoa > Chordata > Chondrichthyes > Pristiophoridae > Pristiophorus > Pristiophorus japonicus. The sequence continues at coordinate 321,470,850 of NC_091978.1, read as the reverse complement.
TGCAGCACTCTTAAGACTTTCTATTGGGTTCAATACTTAAATTGCATTCCTGTTCAAGGGTGCCAGCCTTGACTCAGTAGTAGACCTCTCCCCTCTGAGTCAGAAGTTTGTGGGTTCAAGTCTCACTCCAGAGACTTGAACACATAATCTTGGCTGACGGAGGGAGTGTTGCACTGTCGAAGCTGCTGTCTTTTGGATGAGACACTAAACTAAGACTCTGTCTGCCCTCTCAGGTGGATATAAAATATTGCATGGCACTATTTGAAGAAGAGCAGGGGAGTTCTCCCCTGTGTCCTGGCCAATATTTATCCCTCAACTAACATCACTAAAACAGATTATCTGGTCATTGTCACTTTGCTGCTTGTGGGACCTTGCTGTGCACAAATGGACTGACACATTCCTTGCATTACTACAAGTGACTACACGTCACAAAGTACTTAATTGGCTGTAAACCACTTTGGGATGCTCTGAGGTCATGAATGGCGTTGTGTAAATGAAAGTATTTTGTTTTGGTCATCATCCAACCAACCACATACTGCCACAGAGGAAAGCTACTGAGTGGAGACCAGCGTATTTCTCCATTGAGGAAGGTAAATTGAAGGGCGAACCAATTCCAGGCTCTTAGCATCAAATCAATCATATAAATTGATGGTAAACTTTGCTCCTTTCATAGCAGACGGCAATAATCAACTATGTTATTCCTATTTAAAGATCACTAGTAAAGGAAAATCTTGTCAAATATCAGAAAAAAAAGATCTGCTTCAACATTTTACTTTAGTAACATGACTTTTGAATAAAAATGCTTATGTGCCTGAACAATGAGTTCTGCTACTTAACTCATTACATTTTTTGTGCAAATATGTTTATAATAATCTTGGGAGAGTCATCATACTGCGCACATTTTGTGTAAACAGCAGGGGCTGGAGAGCATAGCATAGCTCGCTGCAGAATGTGGAGCTCAGTAGTGAGGCTGCAGATGTGAAGAAGCAATAGGAGCTTACCTGTCATGACAGCTGTATGAGAAAATGTTTTCTTCTTCTCGATATGATTTCTATACCTGGGAGAAAAATATATATTTATCCGTTCAAATACTCAGCATGCCTTTGAAGCACCAGATTCATTTTTATGATTCACCATTCACAGGGCATGACACAACTTCCTGCTCATAAGCCTTAAGCTCAGTAGAAGATGACAGCCTTAGGTGCATTCAAGAAGTTGTAGTTCACCAGAGTGAGATACATGATGACAGCAATTTGACATGCAGGAAATGACACTAATGTATTCTGACAATCCATTACTTGGTTAAGTCTCTTCATTCGGGCAAGAGTTTGGTGCTTAACTCAAACTGGGCGATGCAGCAGAACTGAAGCTCTAGGCCTCAAGAGAAAGGAGCAGGCTTGTACAAGAGAGATTTCTTGAAGACATTTCTAACATACAATGTCTGACTTGTATGCGAGCTTTGTGTTTTTTTCAGAATAATTTTTTACATCATTGTGTTAGGAGTGTTATTTATATGGGGATATCTGTAACTTGATCAGAAATTAAAGATGGCCTTTGAAATCACTATCAAAATTATCTGAGGGATTTCATTCATGGGATTTGAAAATCAGTGAGTGAGTTGGTTGGATGAAGGCTCATTATTGCTGACTGATAATGTTATGTTTTCATAGCTTTCTTGCTATCACAACAGATCAGAACAAACTGAACAGACCCTGGTTATTAAAGCCCATTATTAAAGTGTGTCAGTCAGATTAAAGTGTTACATATGCCGCAAACAAGACATTTTCTTCTGTAGATAGTTGACACTCAAACCAGAATCACGGTGGTTCTCAATAATGTTGTAGAACTGCTCTTTATGAAAAAACAACCTCTGCTGATTTGTCACTGGAGATTGGATCACCACAACAAAGCTACCAAGAGTAGGATGAATGCATCATTACAATGAGGCCACCTACCTTCTCTGCAGTGGCCTATCATGAATTGGAGAGATGCAGCAGCATAACATGACTGCCTTACAACAACAACAACTTGCATTTATATGGAGCTTTATCGTAGTAAAATGTTCCAAGGTGCTTCACAGGAGTATTATCAAACAAACTTGATACCAAGCCACATTCATGAGTGTCTTAAAGGAGGAGCGAGAGGTAGATAGGCATAGAGGTTTAGGGAGGGAATTCCAGAGGTTAGGGTCTAGGCAGTTGAATGGACGGCCGCCAATGGTTGAGCAATGAAAAGCGGGGATGCGCAAGAGGCCAGAATTGGAGAAGCACAGAGATCTTGGAAGTTGTAGGGTTGGAAGAGGTATCAGAGATAGAGAGGGGTATGGGCATGGAGGGGTTTGAAAACAAGAACGAGAATTTTTAAATCGAAATTCTAGACCGAAAGCCAATGTTGAGGGGCCTGGATATAGTGGATAAAAAGGGCCTATTTACATTGGTGAAGAGGTCTATTACAAGGGGGCATAGTTTTAAGATGGTTGGTGAAAGGTTTAGAGGGGATTTGATGGGAGGCTTACTTACGCAGAGGGTTGTGGGGATCTGGAATTCATTACCTGGAAGAGTGGTAGATGCAGAAACCCTCACCACATTTAAAAGATGGTTGGATGGGCACTTAAAGTGCCATAGTCTGCAGGGTTACGGACCTAGAGCTGGTAATTGGGATTAGACTGGATAAGTTCTTGTTGGCCAGCGCAGATATGATGGTAAGTACTGCAGGGAATCGAATACGGCCAGGGTGATCTCCTGGACTAGTTTTGATCGCCTGGATGGGTCAGAGAGGAATTTTCGCAGATTTTTTTCCCCAAATTGGTCTGGGTTTTTATCTGATTTTTGCCTCTCCCAGGAGATCACATGGCTCCGGTTGGGGTGGAGTGTAGAACGTTTCAGTGTAGGGGGTGTCGCAGTTGTGTGGGGCGGACTGGTTGGGCTGGGTGCTCTTTACCTTTCCGGCAGTGTCCATTGTTCATAGGTTTATATGTAACCTTCAGGGCTGCTGACCGAGGGCTGTGCGGCTTTTTGTCGGCCGGCGTGGACACAATGGGCCGAAATGGCCTCCTTTTGCGCTGTAAATTTCTATGTTTCTATGTTTCTATGTAAGTCAGTGATTGGTGAATGGAATGATGCAAGATAAGATATGGGCAGCCGAATTTTGATGAGCACCAGTTTCCAGAGCATGGAAGATGGAGGCCTGCCAGGAGGACGTTGGACTAGTCGATTCTAGAGGTAACAAAAGCATGGATGAGGATGTTAGCAGCAGATGAGCTGATGTAAAAGATGAGTTGGACAGTGTTAGAGAGGTGGAAGTAGGCAGTCGTGATAATTAAGCGACTATGGGATTGGAAGCTCAGCTCAGGGTGAAATAGGATGCCAAGGTTGGGAACAGTCTGGTTCAGCCTCAGATAGTGGGCAGGGAGCGAGATGGAGCTGGTGGCTTGGGAATGGCATGTGTGGCAGGGACCAAAGAAAAAGGCTTTGGTCTTCCCAATATTTAATTGGAGGAACGTTATGCTCATCGTATAATGAATATCGGATAAACAGCGTGACAAATCAGAGGCAGTGGAGGGGTTGAAAGACGTAGATGTGAGGTAGATCTGGTATCATCAGCATACATGTGGAACCGAATGTAAGTTTCAGATGATGTGGCCAACATGTGAATGAGAAATAGGAGGGGGCCAAGGATAGGACCTTGGGGAACTCCAGAGGCAATGGTGCAGGATTATTTGCAGGATATTCTCTGGCTACTACAGGATAGATAGGAATGGAACCAGGCGAGTGCAGTCCCAACCAGCTAGACAACAGAGGAGAGGCATTGGAGGAGGGTGGCGTGGTCAACCATGTCGAAGGCTGCAGACAGGTCGAGAAGAATGAGAATGGGTCATTCACCAGAGTAACAGTCACATAGGATGCCGTTTGTGACTTTGATAAGGGCCATTTCAGTGCGGTGGCAGGATTGAAAACGTGATCGCAGAGGTTCAAACAAAGACAACATACCACCTTCAGACTGAACCATCATGAATTCGGAAATCAGAAAGCATTTTTTCACAAAAAGGGCAGTAGAAATCTGGAATGAAGCTCTGTATCCATTTTTTATCAAGCTACAGATCAGGAACTACCAATAGATGACCAGTCATCAAACAAAGAGGGAGAAATTCGGGGCGTTTGCACCTCCTGTTAATGCCCCCAGGAGATGCTAATGGGGCGCAATCGACTTTTCGCCCAGGCATAGCGCCGCTAATGACTCCTATGAAATTCTGCAGGAGGTTAGGGCAGAGGTAACCAGTAGCGCTCTGCAGTTACCAATAGTGCCCAGTTCCATTGCGCCAGCAATGACAATGTCATCACCGTGCACAGCAACCCATTTTTGCCCCGGAATGAAAATTTGGTAACACCCCCAGAAGCTTGCGCCAGGCGATGCCAGCAACTGCTTCATGGGTCACGTACCAGGCTGTAGGCCGCTTGCGTGGCGAAAATTAAAGGTGAAATGTGGAATTGAAAAATAAATGGCCGACTATCGCGGCCTTCTTCACGTTGGATCGTGGGGTCCGTGCCGCGATCATGCAGGCCAACACTCCACTTGTGTGCCAGACTACTGCCACAGCACCCCGCTCCCTGGTGGTCCAGGTAGGGCCCCGTTTCTCACCTGCAGAGTCGGCAGCTTGGCCCTCCCCTTTAATGAAGGCCCTGTCTACGCAGCAGCGCTACGCGTTCTACTGCTTAGCGCTGCGCCCCTCACGGAGTTCTTCCACCCCGCTCGCAGCCCACAGAGCAAGTGGAATGTAGGTCGTGGTGTGGGATGTCCGCGCCTGTCACAGGAGCTCCTGCCACACGGCTGTTACCTCCCTCAAACAGTAGGCGACGCAATTTTTCTGCCAAAAAGTTTTAACTTAAAAGAAAATTATGAAGTACAATTATTCCTCCTTCAACTATCTTTTCAGTGAAGAATGATTTGGTTGGAAAGAAAAAAACAGTGTCAAGAAATAAATTCAAATGATCCCCACTGGATCCCTTTCTAAATAGCTTTTGATGAAAAGGACTTAATGATTCATAAATTTTAGTCATCTTGAAATACAACAATAACTAACTGTAATGAACAGCTCATTACAGCAAATAATAATCAATGTTTCCCTGAGATTTTTAATATCTCAAACTCATTTTTTAGTTAAACTGATTCTACATTTTTTTCCTTTCCCTGCACTTTTAAAATACTGACTAAAATGTTATGGTGAAGTCAAAATACATGAAGTTAGAATCATAACAAAAAAGTAACTAAAGCATCTTACTCCATAAATGGTAGAAAGCAGTCCATATGGGGCTGGAATTTCGGCTTTTAGGATTTTGGGGCGTTAATGAAGGTCCTAATACCGCCTGGAAAAAGTTTGCGCCTCAATCAGCAAAATTGGGCAGCTGGGCCCCGAATGTGGGGTGGAGCAGTATGGGAAGCGTTGCACACCTCTCTTAGGATGCGAGGCCGGCTTAGCATGTGAAAATCCCGAGCTAAAGAGCCGGCCTCAGAGCGCTCTAAAAGAGGGCTGGGGAGAAAAAAAAAAACAGGAAAAAAAACCATCAAAAACATTCCCAATAAATAAATCATGCCACCACAACATAAATCGCAAAAAAATACAATAAAAATCAATCACACTTATCTGAGGTGGACATTAATTACCTTACTGCAGCCGCTACAGCTTGGACCACCCGCTTTCACAGGCGGTCTCAGCAGGATGCTCTAGGCAGCATTACGGATCGGGCGGGATCCAAAAATCGAACCGGTGTTGCAACCAGGGGTGTTGCACATTGGCTTGCCCCTTCCGGGCGGTACTGTTCTGCACCCCGCTGAAACCAGTCCCGAAAACCCCGGCAGGCTGCTCGAAGCTGGCTGCCCACCCAGAATAGCTTACCGCCGCCATTGCCGCCTCTCTGGGATGAAAACAGAGGCAGCTAGGAGCCGAAAATCCAGCCCATAGACCTTTAAAGTATAAACTGCAGCACTCAATAATAAATTGTGAACATATCAACTGTTAAATAATCGCAAAGCCTCCAGGTGGCAGCTGAAAGCCAATAATAGTAATAGTAGAATTCTTCGACAGGACGACTTCCAGTAAGACAAGAAAACCTCTTACCCAGGAATTCCTGATTTTGTTTGTGTCGGAACATTCGGAACATGAGCATTCGGAACATTCAGCCCCTTGAGTCTGTTTTGCCATTCAATTAGTTCCTGGCTAATCTTTGCCTCAACTCCATTTACCCAGCTTATCTCCATATTCCTTGATACCTTTACCGAACAAAAATCTATCATCGCAATCTTGTCTTAACATCCACATCCTTTTGAGGGCGACAATTCCAGATCTCTACTACACTTCGTGTGAAAAAATGCTTCCCGATGTCCCTTCTAAATGGCCTAGCTCTAATTTTAAGATTATATCCCCTATTTCTTGATTCCCCCACCAGAGGAAATAGTTTCTCTGCATGTACCCTATTGAATTATTTTAATATTTTAAGCACCTCAGTCAGATCACCCCTTAATCTTTTCTACTTAAAAAAAACAAGCCACATTTGTGCAACCTGTCTTCATAATTTAACCCACCAAATTCCAGTATCATTCTGGTGAATCTGCGCTGCATCCCCTCCAAGGCCAAAATATCCTTCCCGAGGTGTAGCACCCAGAACTACATGTAGTGCTCCAGAAAAGTTAAGAATACTTGCCATCAACTGAAGTGGACCTCTTCACCTGACCACTACTTTTCTGAAAGTCAAAAGTGTTTGGGAACAGAGATATTCATGTAATCAAAGTCACTGCATAAACATACACACTGGTACAGAAACCTAGCAACTATTTGTTATGTCTCAAATAAAGCAATGTTACTGAGTACTATAGACTTGAGTAAGTGTGACCTTAGTCTCTTTATTCTGACTCCAGAGTGCTGGCACAGCATGGGAGGCCTGCTTATATACAGTGCTCCCAAGGGATGCTGTGATCCCATGGGACTCCAACAGATACGCCCTCTGGTGGCGGTAGAATGCTGGTTACAAGGTGTTGCATACATAACGCCACTCCCCCACAAAGTCAATAGTATACTTATTTACAGGGTGAGATGATCTGGGGCTTTCCGCTCCCTAGTCGATCATCTCGGTACAAACACAGGTGCAGGTGAGTTGGTTGGGCCTTGCTGGGTTGCTGGGGATGATGAGTTCAGCTTCGTGGTCAACCGTGATGTCGGTTGCCACTTGTGTGTGTATCGGAGGGTCGAAGTTTGTGGTGTCCTCTTTAGGTTGATCGTGGCTGTCTGTGAAACGCAGTTTGGTTTGGGCCAAATGCTTTCTGCAAGTTAGTCCATTTGCAAGTTGGACCTCAAACACCCTACTCCCTTCTTTGGCTACGACAGTGCCAGCAAGTCATTTGGGACCATGTCCATAGTTGAGTACAAATACAGGGTCATTGACTTCAATATCGCATGACAAATTTGCGCGATCATGGTACATGCTTTGTTGATGCCGCCTGTCCTTGACATGATCATGGAGATCAGGGTGGACTAGAGAGAGCCTTGTTTTGAGTGCCCTTTTCATGATCAGTTCGGCAGTAGGAACCCCGGTGAGCGAGTGGAGTCTTGTGCGGTAGCTGAGCAGGACTCGGGATAGGCGGGTCTGCAGGGAGCCTTCCGACACGCATTTCAAGCTTTGCTTGATGGTTTGGACTGCCCGTTCTGCCTGGCCGTTAGATGCAGGCTTGAATGGGGCAGATGTGACTTCCTTAATCCCACTGAGGGTCATGAATTCTTTGAATCCAGCGCTGGTGAAGCACGGCCCATTGTCGTTGACAAGGACATCAGGCAGGCCGTGCGTGGCAAACATGGCTCGTAGGCTTTTGATGGTGGCAGTGGACGTGCTTACAGACATTATTACATACTCAATCCATTTTGAATAAGTATCCACAACAACCAAAAACATTTTGCCTAGAAACGAGCCAGCGAAGTCAACGTGGATCCTAGACCATGGTTTGGAAGGCCATGACCACAAACTTAGCAGTGCCTCCTTGGGTGCATTGCTCAGTTGAGAGCAAGTGTTGCACTGGCGCACGCAAGACTCCAAATCTGAGTCGATGCCGGGCCACCACACATGGAATCTGGCTATAGCTTTCATCATTACTATGCCAGGGTGGGTACTGTATAGGTCGCGTATGAACGTTTCCCTGCCTTTCTTCGGCAAAACCACATGATTACCCCACAAAAGATAGTCCGCCTGTATGGACATTTCGCCTTTGCGCCGCTGGAATGGCTTGATCTCTTCATGCATCTCCGCAGGGACGCAGGACCAGCTCCCATGGAGGACACAGTTTTTTACAAGGGACAGTAAAGGATCCTAGCTAGTCCAGGTCCTGATCTGGCGGGCCGTAACAGGTGACTTTTCATTTTCAAATGCATCCATCACCAAGAGCAAGACTGCAGGCTGTGCCATTTCCACCCCGGTAGTGGGCAATGGTAGCCGACGGAGAGCATCAGCGCAGTTCTCTGTGCCTGGCCTGTGATGAATTACATAGTTATATGCAGACAGCGTGACGGTCCATCTTTGGATGCAAGCGGAGGCATTGGTATTGATACCTTTGTTCTCTGAGATTAGCGATATGAGCAGCTTATGGTCAGTTTCTAACTTGAACTTAAGCCCAAACAGATACTGGTGCATTTTTTTCAACCCATAAACGCATGCCAGAGCTTCTTTTTCAATCATGCTTTAGGCCCTTTTGGCCTTGGACAAACTCCTGGATGCATAAGCGACCAGTTGCAATGTTCCTGATTCGTTTGCTTGTTGTAACACACACCCGACCCCGTATGAAGACACATCGCAAGCTGGCACTAAATGTTTACATGGGTCATACAGAACAAGCAGTTTGTTGGAACATAACAGATTTCTGGCTTTCTCAAAAGCAGTCTCTTATGATTTCCCCCATATGCGTAGCCACACATATAGAGGTTCTAGCAAGGTGCTTAACCCAGGTAGGAAATTAACATAATAATTGAGGAGTCCCAGGAATGACCGCAGCTCCGTCACATTCTGTGGTCTCAGCGCGTTCTTGATGGCCTCCGTCTTGGCGTCGATGGGTCTGATGCCGTCTGCCGCGAATCTTTTCCCTAAGAACTCGACCGCTGGCACCAGGAAAACACACTTCGAGCGTTTCAACCTGAGTCCCACACAATCTAGCCGACTTAGAACCTCTTCCAGGTTCTGCAAGTGTTCGATAGTGTCCCGACCTGTGATCAATATGTCATCCTGGAAAACCACGGTGCACGGAACCGACTTTAGCAGACTCTCCATGTTCCTTTGAAAGATAGCCGTGGCTGATCGAATTCCAAATGGGCATCTATTGTAGATGAACATACCTTTGTGCATGTTGATGCAGGTGAGGCCTTTCGAAGATTCTGCCAGCTACTGCGTCACGTAGGCCGAGGTCAGGTCCAACTTGGTGAACGTCTTCCCCCCTGCCAGCGTCGCAAATAGGTCATCTGCCTTGGGTAGTGAGTACTGGTCCTGCAGCGAAAAACGGTTAATCATTACTTTATAGTCCCCACAAATTCTGACCGTGCCATTGCCCTTGAGAACCAGAACAATCGGACTGGACCACTCGTTGAACTCAACAGCACGATGATGCCCTCTCGTTGCAGCCTGTCCAGCTCGATCTCCACTTTCTCTTTCATCATGTATGACACCGCACGTGACTTGTGGTGGATGGGTCGTGTACCGGAAACCAAGTGGATCTGCACCTTCGCCCTAGAGAAATTTCCAATGCCTGGCTCAAACAACGACGGGAACTTGCTCAAAACCTGGGCACGAGGCGTTGTCGATGGACGAAAGCGCTCGGATGTCATCCCAGTTCCAGCGGATTTTTCCCAGCCAGCTTCTGCCGAACAGTGTGGGGCCATCTCCTGGTACAATCCATAGTGGTAGTTCATGAACTGCTCCATGATAGGAGACTTTTACTGCTGCACTGCCAATTACAAGGATCAGCTCTTTAGTGTAAGTTCTCAGCTTGGTATGAATAGGGTTCAGCTTGGGCCTTTGTGCCTTGTTGCACCACAGCTTCTCGAAGGCCTTTTTGCTCATGATAGACTGACTTGCACCTGTGTCCAATTCCATGGATACTGGAATTCCGATCAGTTCAACTTTTAACATGATCGGTGGACATTTCGTGGTGAAAGTATGTACCCCGTACACTTCTGCCTCCTCAGTTCGAGTCTAATCCACCATGGATCGGTCTCCCTCTGCAACGTCGTTGTTTGCAGGGTTTGCAGCTTGTCTGCACATTCGCTGGAGGTGTCCCATTGTTCCACAGCCTTTGCACGCATAGAGTTTGAAGCGGCATTGATGGACTCGATGATCACGTCCACAGCACTAACAAGGCGTTAATTGCCTCGCATTCACACTTGATGGCGGACTCTGAGTCATCTGAGGTCGTGCAGCTACAGGCATGTACGTTCTGTCATATGCATTCCTGCCTGAAAACAACATTACTTTGTGTACAGTACTTGCCAATGCATCTTTATGCTGCAAAATTTGTTTGGTGTTATCGCCGGTGGACATAAATGCCTGGGCTATCGTTATGGCTTTGCTCAGATTCGGTGTTTTAACAGTCAATAGTTTGCAAAGGATAACCTCATGGCCAATGCCAAGCACAAAAAAGTCTCTTAGCATTTACTCCTGGAATCCACCGAATTCGCAATGTCCTGCAAGGCGCCTTAGTTCAGCGACATAGCTCGCCACTTCCTGGCCTTCAGACTGTTGACATGTATAAAATCGATACCTTGTCATCAGAACGCTCTCGTTCAGATTTAGGTGCTCCTGGACCAGCATACACAATTCTTCTTACGATTTGGTTGTTGTTTTCACCGAGCAAGAAGAATCTTCATGTTGTCATAGGTTGTTGCCCCGCAGACGGTGAGGAGGATCGCCCTTCAGTTGGCAGCGTTTTCATTCCCTTCCAGCTCGTAGGCCATGAAGTGTTGGTTGAGTCACTTCACGAAGGCTTCCCAATTGTCACCTTCTGAGAATTTCTCCAGGATACAAACAGTTCTCTGCATTTTCAAATGATGGTTCGTTAACTATTACTCGTCACCAGTTGTTATGTCTCAAATAAAGCAATGTAACTGAGTACTGTAGACTTGAGTAAGTGTGACCTTAGTCTCTTTATTCTGACTCCAGAGTGCTGGCACAGCATGGGAGACCTGCTTATATGCAGTGTTCCCAAGGGATGCTGGGATCCCTTGGGACTCCAATAGTGGATGCATTGGTGATCATTTTCCAACAGTCTATCGACTCTGGATCAGTTCCTATGGACTGGAGGGTAACTAATGTAACACCACTTTTGAAAAAGGGAGGGAGAAAGAAAGCGAGTAATTTTAGACCGGTTAGCCTGACATCAGTAGTGGGAAAATGTTGGAATCAATTATTAAGGATGAAATAACAGCACATTTAGAAAGCAGTGACAGGATCGGTCCAAGTCAGCATGGATTTATGAAGGGGAAATCATGCTTGACAAATCTTCTGGAATTTTTTGAGGATGTAACGAGTAGAGTGGACAAGGGAGAACCAGTGGATGTGGTGTATTTGGACTTTCAAAAGGCTTTTGACAAGGTCCCACACAAGAAATTGGTGTGCAAAATCAAAGCACGTGGTATTGAGGGTATTGTACTGACGTGGATAGAGAACTGGTTGGCAGACAGGAAGCAGAGAGTCGGGATAAACGGGTCCTTTTCAGAATTGCAGGCAGTGACTAGTGGAGTGCCGCAGGGCTCAGTGCTGGGATCCCAGCTCTTTACAATATATATTAATGATTTAGATGAAGGAATTGAGTTTAATATCTCCAAGTTTGCAGATGACACAAAACTGGGTGGCGGTGTGAGCTGTGAGGAGGATGCTAAGAGACTGCAGGGTGACTTGGACAGGTTAGGTGCATGGGCAAATGCATGGCAGATGCAGTATAATGTGGATAAGCGTGAGGTTATCCACTTTGGGGGCAAAAACACGAATGCAGAATATTATCTGAATGGCGGCAGATTAGGAAAAGGGGAGGTGCAATGAGACCTGGGTGTCATGGTTCATCAGGCATTGAAAGTTGGCATGCAGGTACAGCAGGCGGTGAAGAAGGCAAATGGTATGTTGCCCTTTATAGATAGGAGATTTGAGTATAGGAGCAGGGAGATCTTACCACAGTCGTACAGGGCCTTGGTGAGGCCTCACTTGGAATATTGTGTTTAGTTTTCGTCTCCTAATCTGAGGAAGGACGTTCTTGCTTTTGAGGGAGTTTAACGAAGGTTCACCAGACTGATTCCCAGAATGGCAGGAGTGACATATGAGGAGAGACTGGATCAACTGGGCCTTTGTACATTGGAGTTCAGAAGGATATAAGATCCTGACGGGACGGGACAGGTTAGATGTGGGTAGAATATTCCCGACGTTGGGGAAGTCAGAACCAGGGGACACAGTCTTAGGATAAGGGGTAGGCCATTTAGGACAGAGATGAGGAGAAACTTCTTCACTCAGAGAGTTGTTAACCTGTGGAATTCCCTGCCACAGAGAGTTGTTGATGCCAGTTCATTGGATATATTCAAGAGGGAGTTAGATATGGCCCTTGTGGCTAAGGGGATCAAGGGGTATGGAGAGAAAGCAGGAAAGGGGTACTGAGGGAATGATCAGCCATGATCTTATTGAATGGTGGTGCAGGCTCGAAGGGCCGAATGGCCTATTCCTGCACCTATTTTCTATGTTTCTATGTTTCTATGCACCTTCTGGTGGCGATAGAATGCTGGTTACAAGGTGTTGCATAGCTAACACTATTATAGATAGTCACAAAAGAGCTTAGAGGACAGCTCTGAAAGCAGCATTCTTAGGAAATGTTGCAAAGTCCAGTGACAGGAGGAAATAGATATGCTGGGCCAAATGACCTTTTCTTGTTCTATGCTTTCTTCGTAAAGTGGGAACTGTTATTCAACTCACAGCATTGTTGCTGAATGTTTTTTCTCCTCTGCTCCCATAGTCAGTGTACTTCAGGGGTCTAGCCTGACACCCTTCCTCTTAATCCATACATACAGACATCACTTCCACCTGTAGGGAGATGAAACTCATCTGTACCTTGCTGCCTCCCTTATTAACCCAAAGGTTGTTGCTAACCTCTCAAGTTGCTTGTCTGATACCAAGACCCGATGAGACAAAATTTCCTCCAGCTGAAAGTTAGAAAAACTTATGACATCCTCTTTGGTTCCTGTTGGCATCTCCGATCCCTCTGCATTAAGCTTATCTACCTTCTTGTATACCATCTCAAGCTGTGTGGAACCTTGGCATCCTGCACGAACCCAAGCTTTGCTTCCTCCTCTGCATCTGCTTCACGATCAAAACTATTCTTCCACCTCTTCAACATTGCCCATCACTATAACCTTTTTGCCACCAAAACTCATGCCATTACTTTCATCACCTCACGGCTTAGCTTCTCCAACATGCTTTTAGCTGGCTTCCCAGCATCACCCCTGCACAGGCTTCAATGCTTCCAAAGCATCGCAACTCATGTCATTATTTACATTACCTCCATCGCCCTATCCTCGCAATGGTTCGCTGGGACCTAGAGTGTCGATTTCAAAATGATCATCCTTGTTTTCAAAGCTCTTCATGGCCTTGGTCCATTCCATCATAGTCTTATGGTCTTGTACACATTTTGCACTTCTTTAGACTTTTTCCTCACCCCTCACTCGCTCTGTTCCACCACTGAGCACTGCTTGTTCAACAACTATGCTCCTGCTTTCTAAAATTCTCTACCCACTATATCAGTGATCATGGGGTGGGGGTCGGTGATCATGGGGTGGGGGGTCGGTGACCATGGAGTGGGGGGTCGGTGATCATGAGGTGGGTGGTCGGTGATCATGAGGTGGGGGGTCGGTGATCATGGGGTGGGGGGTCGGTGATCATGGGGTGGGGGAGGTCAGTGATCATGGAGTGGGGGGGTCGATGATCATGGGATGGGGGGGTCAGTGAGCATGGGGTGGGGGGTTGGTGATCATGGGGTGGGGGTCGGTGATCATGGGGTGGGGGGTCGGTGACCATGGAGTGGGGGGTCGGTGATCATGAGGTGGGGGGTCGGTGATCATGAGGTGGGGGGTCGGTGATCATGGGGTGGGGGGTCGGTGATCATGGGGTGGGGGAGGTCAGTGATCATGGAGTGGGGGGTCGATGATCATGGGGTGGGGGGGTCAGCGATCATGGGGGGGGTCGGTGATCATGGGGGGGGTCGGTAATTATGGGGTGGGGGGTCGGTGATCATGGGGTGGGGGGTCAGTGATCATGGGGGGGGTCGGTGATCATGGGGTGGGGGTCAGCGATCATGGGAGGGTCGGTGATCATGGAGTGGGGGATCGGCGATCATGGGGGAGGTCGGTGATCATGGGGGGGTCGGTGATCATGGGGTGGGGGATCGGCGATCATGGGGTGAGGGGTCAGTGATCATGGGGTGGGGGGTCAGCGATCATGGGGGGGGTCGGTGATCATGGGGTGGGGGGGTGGGTGATCATGGGGGGGGTCGGTGATCATGGGGTGGGGGGTGGGTGATCATGGGGTGGGGTTCGGTGATCATGGGGTGGGGTGTCAGTGATCATGCGGTGGGGGGTTGGTGATCATGGGGTGGGGAGTCGGTGATCATGGGGTGGGGGGTCAGTGATCATGGGGTGGAGGATCGGTGATCATGGGGTGGGGGGTCGGTGATCATGATGTGGGGGGTCGGTGACCATGGAGTGGGGGTTGGTGATCATGGTGTGGGGGAGGTCAGTGATCATGGAGTGGGGGGGGTCGATGATCATGGGATGGGGGGTCAGTGAGCATGGGGTGGGGGGTTGGTGATTGTGATGGGGGTGGGTCGGTGATCATGGAGATGGGGTCTGATTGGTGGGGAGATTAATAGGTTTGCTTGGTGGACCGGGGGGGAAGCACTCCTGTTCCTGCTGGCCCACAAACAGTGCTGGAAGAGCACTTACCTCTTCCTTGCAACAGTCCTAGCCTCCCTTTAGCTGCCAGGTTTCCTGAAGCCTGGGAAACCTGCCAGCCAGCATTAAGACTGAAACACAGATAAAATCTGAGGCACACAGCCTCATTAAAATATTTAAATGAGTGACTCATCTCTGTTAAAACTGGAAGTGGGAGGGTTCAAGGCAGGATGGGTTTGGGTTTGAGATTTTCTACATGTTTACTTCCCACCCACCCAAACCCATCATTTCTTCCAATAAGTCAAAACCCGACTTCAATTTTTTTTCATAACACTACTCATAATTTAGAAAATATCAGAAAATGCCCGACTATCCCTGGCTTCTAACCAGAACATTCTCTGGAACTGGTTGACCCTGAACCGTGACTCTCCAGGCCTAACTTCGCTCCCAGCTGATCTTGGACAGGAAGTCAACAGCTTCATCTCTGACTCGCTCCTCGCTCATCTGTTCTGATGAAGGGTCATCGACCTGAAATATTACCTCTGTTTCTCTCTCCACAGATGCTGCCTGACCTGCTGAGTATTTCCAGCATTTCCTATTTTCATTTTATCATGTCTGGGGATTGGCCACTGGGGCTGCTAATCAAACCGCTGCCACTCTCATAGGAATGGTTTGCAGCCAGGCCACCCCATGCTGAGTATGCATGAAAACTGCCCCTCCTACCATCCCATGCCTGAATGTTTACTGGAATGTGATAACAATCCATCCTATTTTCCCTGAGCTGCTAAAGGTAATATTACCTTCCAGGAAAGCTCATCAAAACACCCTGTCCTCTACTGCTCCAGTGGCTCCAGCTTTTTTACCCTTATCAAGTTCAAAAAAATGATATGGGCCTTTGGGAATTTAAGTGCAGAATCTTGAAGCTGACTTTATATCAGAACCACATTGTAGCATAAACCAATAAACCCCTTCTAGACCAAATAGCTAAAAATACCCAAATCTAACACTCATCAACTGCTGAATTTGAGTGAGTCTGGGCTGAAATTTGAACCGGGACCTTTCTCGATGGGAAACTAATATTTTCATGCAAGACACACTGAACCACATAAATTAACGTGTTACCGTAAATTTTAAACCCCCTGCCTGACAAGAATGGGACATGCTGGGTTTAAAATAGAGACAGCGTCCTTCCCTCTGATGGCGCCGCATGCTCACCGACTGAAATTGTACCTCCAAGTTTTTGGGAGGCATGTGAAGCTCTTGCAGCAGCCAGGCGAGAACCTAATGACAATTCAATAATCGAGGTCTGACCACATCAATTGGAGAGATTTTAATGTGCAGTAGCTTGTTTGCCACCCGGTGCCACCCTCACCAAGGAAGCCTGGTGCCATGTAAGAGTAGGCACAGAAGAAGACTGAGGAGGTAAGATAATTTACATTTTTTAAGTTTCCTTGTGGAGCAGAAAGAGAAGGAGTGCTCCTCCAGGCCCCACATGGAAACCTTGGGCCTCCCTGTCATCCTCCAACTGCGATTCCTGGCAGATCACCACCAACCTCCCAACCTCCGCTCCCCTGCCCAACCTACCTGACTGCCAGGGACCATTCTCGTGGGTCTCGTGTATGGCGAGACATACTTACCCTGCTCCCACTCACTAACCTCATATCATTTCCACACGGTTTGGGCAGGAGTCTGGTCTGCATTATTGTAAGGAGGCCGGGAGTTAAAATAGCCCAGGCTTCACGCTGGCATGTTGGGGCAAGTTTGCTGCTTGCCACAATGGTCCCACTCTTACCTCCCACCCCAGGTTAAAATTGGGGCTTTTATCTTTATTGATTCCAGGTTTTATACAATCTGTTATTTCAATCTTAATAAAATACAGATAAAATAACCTTGTACTACAATATCCATATCTGCTACCCTACTACGGTAATTTTAAAAGTACAAACCGTGACTACTAGCATGCATTTCCTGGAATTATAATTGCTGGAGTGCCACAAAATGTCAAGATGGGCAAACAAACGCATTCATCTCTCTGTCTTTGTCCTTTAAAGATCACAGACATCCTCCTACTAACTAGTAAAAATGCCAACAATAAAAATTGCACTTTGATGATAAAAGCAATAATTCAGTTAGAGAGCCTTGCTTCAGATGAAGGTGCTTAATAAAGCGTGACTCAGGGTAAATAAGAATGCTGCTTCACTTTAAAGATATGGGGAAAGAGTAATTACTAAAACGAGACAGACAGGAGGCTTGTAAATTCTGTACACTCAACCAGTTCCAAATGAGTTAGCTCCAGTGGGACAACTGTAATTGATAAACCATAAAATGTATCCAGAATGGCAGTGCTACGGTTGTTGATTTAAAGAGAAAGGCAGCCCTGTAGATAAATACTATCACTAGTAATGGATGGGCTGTTGCTTGTTTTTCCAATTTTGGCTAATATTCCATGGAGATTGAAAAGAATTGAAGTAACATTCCCAGCTTACAACCAGACTGACCACTTAACACTGACCCCATTATTGTGGTGTGGATGCTCCGTGAGGGGTCTTCCTCCCTTTATCACTGTAGAATGTCAGTGTTGTTATGTTCAGAATAAATCCACAGGACTATATCGCAAGCTCAAACTGTTGTGACCTTGGTCTCTTTATTCAGAATCTAGAATGAGGAAGCAGCATGGTGAGTCACCTTTTATACCTGCTTGCCCCAGGGTGCACAGGTGACCCTTAGGTCTCCCACAGGTGTGCCCCCTGGTGGCAAGTCTTACATTTGGGTAAGGTCTACATGCATACATAACAAGTGCTATGGCAAAGCGATACATATATCACCCCACAGAGGGGCCCTGAGATGTTTAAGATCAGGAAGGTGCTCTAGGGCACATTTTAATGTGAGTGCTTATCCATGGGGTTAACCTCCCCTTGAATTGTGTTTGCTTGATTAGTGTATGGAGAGTGCCTTCAGAATGAAAGATCAGTAAGCTGGCGAAAATTAGATTCAGAGCTCCACTGGCCCCATTTCACACTTTAATACAGCAAGTTGTTGGCTTAGTGGTAATATTCCCTCCTCAGAGTCCGAAGGCCCAGGATTCAAACACCACTTCGGAGAGTCCTGGCAAGTGAAGATATAGATGATGAATAGAATAAGGGGCTGCCCATTTAAAACAGAGATGAGGAGAAATTTCTTCTCTCAGAGGATTGTAAATCTGTGGAATTTGCTGCCTCAGAGAGCTGTGGAAGCTGGGACATTGAATAAATTTAAGTCATAAATAGACAGTTTTTTAAACAATAAGAGGATAAGGGGTTATGGGGAGCGGGAGGGGAAGTGGAACTGAGTCCATGGTCAGATCAGCCATGATCTTATTGAAAGGCGGAGCAGGCTCGAGGGGCCATATGGCCTACTCCTGTTCCTATTTTTTATGTTCTTGTAACTGAGGCCCAAGCATTGATCCTTGTTACCATCTACCAACCCAAAAATGACCCATTTATTCCACCTCTCTGTTTTCTGTCCGTTAATCAATCCTCTATCCATCCTAATATATAACCCCCAATCCCATGAGCCCTTATCCTCAATCCATGCTAGTATATTACCCCCAATCCCATGGTCCCTAATTTTGTTTAATAACCACTTGTGTGGCACCTTATCAAATGCCTTCTGAAACTCTATATACACCACATCCACTGGTTCCCCATTCCTGAAAGTAATGACGAGTTCACTGAGGGATTAGGGTGCAGATAGTTTTTTTGATTAACAGGTCAATGAAGAATTTACAGACATTGTAAAACAGTTATATTGTTGGAGAGAGGCAACTGGAAAATAGCATTTTAAGATTTTTAAGGGAGCCAAATGCAGGAGGTAGAAAGTATAAATGATTCTGATTGGGCGAGATTGTCTAAAAGTTTGAAACTCTCCTACATTCATATCTAGCTAGGAGCTGTTCAATCTTTTTAACTTTTCTTCAGCAGCCCTTGAGGAAGTGGGATTCAGGACTGGGGAGTCAATCACTGCCAAGAATGATCAAATTAGATGTGGTGGCCGAGACTAACATAAATTTGCCTATGGTTATGTATGACATGAATATTACACAAAACTGTTGTCGGACATGATACACGAAATGTGTGACAGTGTGCTCTATATCATGGCTTTTAATCTATTGCTAGTTGACCCCTTGGGAAGTCAAGACTAAGTGGACTCCTCAGGTCAAACAGGGTTAGAGGGTGAAGAATAAATGGACTAGGGCTGAGGGAGGACTGCAACACTGGGGACTAGAAGCAATTATAGACAAAAGCCAGAGCAGTGGTTGAGGGGGGGATGAGAAGGACAAGGTGAGGGGGAAGGTGATAGGGAGAATGAAAGCAGATTGAGGGAGAGGAGGAGGGGGGACATACAGCAGGTTGTAGGGAGGCATGAGGAAGGTAGAGTAGAGATAGCGGTCACAGGGAAGGTAGATGTGGGTTAGAGACCGAGAACAAGTACAGAAAGTTTAAAATCCTGGGAGTGGGGGCAGATGAACGGAGACCACCCGACGTTGTTGGGGTAGGACTGGTTCCGAGAGAAATGTCTGGACTACTGAAAGCATTGTCACCGGTATGATAAGCCTGGCCAGAGTGGATCTTGAGGAGTAGGGGAGGGGGAAGCAAGATGTAGGTAGGGGAAGAGAATAGGAAAAAGCAAGGGGAGGGAGAATAAGAGGGAAACAGATGGAGAGGCCAGTGGGTGAGATGGGGGAAGAATGGTAGGAGTGGGGGAATTAGGGGAGCAAGGGAAGAGAGAGGCAATAGGGAGGTGGAGGAAGGGGACATACACACACACATAAAAGGGATTTCCACTGCACATCCAGTGAAGTTACGATGTAAGACTGGGAGCAGCTGATAGCAAATTCCTGGCCTCCACCTCTATTCTGTGCAGCAGCACTCGGTGGCTAAAGGCTGTAACTACATGTAGACTCAACACTTTTTTTTCATATCAGTGTGATGTGACAGGCAAGAAGTGACACCTTTAACACTGAAAGTTGTTGTGTACGGGTAAATAACTGACAAACTGAGCCAGGAGAAATGCAACTTAACTTAAATGTGCTTTTATTCAACCCAAAATGGTGTCCCCAAACTGGCGTGAACCAGCAAGAGTACAGCAACTGTGAATTGCGCCCGTAGGGTCCTAATGATCTTCCTGTGAGCTGCAACAACAAATAGAATATGAACCACAGTCAATGTACAGACAAAGTCCTTGAGATAGCCAGGCCATGTTCTGATGTGCTGAGACTGGCGCAGAGCTTGCGGTGTTTGATCGAGGTTTTCGGTTGGGAAACAGAACGGTGCCTGTGTTCCATCCTGTTGGTCAGTCTGCAAGCGTTCCATCGAGTTCCATCATTGAGCTCGTAGGTGTGAGGGCTGAACTTTCGCCCAATCTGTTTTGGAGGCGAAAGTGAAGATGCAAGCTTATGACTCCAGTTTGGGTGCTTAACTCTGACCCAATCTCCATTCTTCAGTTGGAGCTTTTGAGCGCGTTGTTTTGCGTCAGTGTACGACTTCATTTTTCTTTGGCATTCCGAAATCTGGGATGCGAGTGTGGTTATCATTGCGCTAGGTTTGGCTGGGGGTTTGAGAATGTCCAGTAGCCAGCGAAGATTCTGCCCAATCATGAGCTCAGCGGGTGTCTTCCCCATTAGCAAGTGCTTTGTCAAACGCTATGTGCGGAGAATGGTTTGAACCACTTTGTTAAATGTTTGGCCCGCTGCGAGTTTGGCTTTCAAACTCTCTTTGATGACATGGTTAAATCGCTCAACACCTCCGTTGCTTTGAGGATTGTACCGAGCAGTAAGCCGATGCTCGATAGCATGACGAGTGAGGAAATCCATGAACTGGCCAGACACAAACCGTGTTCCATTGTCAGTGATTATGACCTCTGGGAGGCCCCACTTCGTGAACATACGCTGCAGAATAGTGACGATTGTTGATGAGGTCACTGAACTTGTTGCAGCGATTTCTGGCCATTTGGAATGCAGGTCATGTACAACAACAAGCTGGTGCTGTGGAGCTGCTTCAACTGGACCGAAGATATCCAACTGAAGTTGTTGCCATGGTCTTTGTGGCCATGGAATGGGCTTCATTGGCGCTGGTCGGATGTTTGTGGCCTTTTCACTCAGACTGCATGCTTCGCAGTGTGAGACAAACTCCTCAATGCGAGTGTCAATCCCAGGCCACCATACTGAATTGCAACATCTCTGCTTCATGCGGACAATGCCAGGATGCCCATCATGTGTCAATGAGAGAAAGCGCTGTTGAAGTGACTTGGGAATTACTGCTCTATCACCACGAGCTACGCAGCCATCATTCCAATTGGAAAATTCATCGCGAAGTCTGTGGAATGTTTTTAGCTTTTCCGGAATTTGCTTAGTCCACTCAGTCTGGAGGAAGTGGCTCATGTGCTGGAGCGTAGCATCACTCTGTGATTCGGTTTTGAGTTTGTCGCAGGAGACACAGTTTCTGATGAACTGAATGATGATTGACGTGACATATGTGTCGTCATCTGTGAACAAGTCAGCACCAGAGTCCAAAACAGATGTCGAGCGGCTGAGCATGTCAGCTTTGTGGTTGCGACTGCGAGCAATGTACTGTACATCAAAGTTGTACTGATGAAGGCGATCTGACCATCGGCTGAGTCGTAGTGGTCTGTGCCCAGATCCAGTTGTAGCGAGTAGCGTAGTTAGCGCTTGGTGATCCATATGGAGGGTAAATTTCCTGCCATAAAGGTAGATGTGCCAGCGTTCACATGTGTCGATGCAAGCGAGTACATCGCATTCTCCTGTAGAGTATTTACGTTCTGCAGATGAGAACGTGCGTGAGGCGAAAGCGACTGGGCGTTCCAGGCCGTCAATCCATTGCGAGATCACAACCCCCATGGCAGTGCCTGATGCATCGCAGTGACGTACGTAGTGGCATTCGGATCAAAGTGCGCGAGAATAGGAGGGGATGTGATTTTTTTCCTTAAGCGTAGTGAATGCCTGAGCCTGGGAATCTGTCCATTCCCAAGGGACGTCATTGCATAGCAACTTGCGAAGTGATTTGCCAATGTGTGCGTAGTGCAGGACGAACTTCAGATAGAAGTTGCAAGTGCTTAGGAGTGATGAAAGTTCTTTGACTTTGGTAGCCTCCTGCATTCGCTGGATCACGTCAATGTTGTCAAGCATCCTTGTGCTGTGATTCTGTAGTCCAGAAAGTTTATTTCTCCAGCAGTGAATGTACACTTATTGGCATTAATATAATGTTATGTGTAGCAAGTCTAGCCATAACTGTGTGAAGCCACTGGTCATGTTCTTCCATTGTCCATTCATGGACGACAATAACATCAAGCAGATTGAGGGCTCCCTCTATGCTTGCTAGCATAGTAGTGACAATCTTCTGAAATGCACTTAGTGAGAAGATAGTCCGTAGGGCATGTGTCGATATTGATACAGACCATCATGTGTTGTGAATGCCGTGGGTGGTTTGCTGTCCTCTGCTAGGGGTATTTGCAGGCAACTGCGGTGCATGTCGAGGTTTGTAAAGACTATTGAGCCGTGGAATTCTGAAGACAGTTCATCGATGGTAGGACGAGGGTACTTGTCGGGGATGATGGCTTTGTTGAATAATATGTCCTTACTATACAGTATAAATGCACACGAAGCCCATAATTGAGAGAAGATCATTCTATGACCTGTTACCTTTATTACCAAGACCTCAAGAGACAGACGGTGGGTGGAGCTTCCCCTTTTATACTGGAAATTCCAGGTTGGGAGTGTCTCCCACAAGTTCGCCCCCTGTGGTCAGTGTTCATAGGCAGATCCCCCATTTTTACACCAAGCAATGACTAAGTTCAAGATCCAGATTGAGGAGTCGATGCTCTCAATGATTCCCTGAGATTCGAGTCGTATTAATTCTGAAGATGCTTGGTCGCGAACCACAAATGGGGGACGGCAAAGTCGCTGACCGGTTTGATGGAAGGGTCAACGCGGGGATGATGACAGAATTTTGTTGTCACTCCAAACCTTGTAAAAATTGAGGGATATTGCTTGTCAAAGTCCACCATGTACACAGGTGTGCTAGTTGGGTCGTAAACTTTGAACCCAAGCTTGTCACAAAGGTCAACACCCATGAGGCTTTGTCCTTTCGCGACATAAAAGGAAAAGTTCTTCAATGTTATGTCCTTGTAGTATATACAGATATGACCCCAAGTACCTCAATTTTGGAGTTGGAGTACGTATGTAGAGTGGAAGTTGCAGGCTGCAGTTGACAGTGCATGAAGTGGGTTTTGTACACAGTCTCGCTCAATATGGAGACTTTGGCTCCAAGGTCAATGAGGAGGCAGATGGGCGTGCCGTCAATGTTTACCTCACAGTCCTTGAATTTGCCCGAACCGATGTGTGAAATGTCACTAACAGTGTAAACCACACTGGGTTCATCACTATTGGGGTTGTCCACATGTTGAATATGCTGCGATGAGTGACAGACACGAGCAAAATGTTTCTTTTTACCATATGCAGAGCATTTCTCCCCACTTACAGGGCAGTTCGGATTCTTTGCTGAGTGTGATTTGTCCCCACAATTAAAGCAGGTCTGCGATCCGTAGTGGGTGGCTTATTATTAGCCCTGGGTTTCTGCTGTGATTTCCACTTTGGACGAGCGCCTTGCACATGGGCTGTAGCTGCAGTCTGCTGCACAGGGGGAGCAGGGAATCTGATCGCTTTTCAGTCAGAAAGTGCTGATTCGATTTGGTTGGCAAAATTAGTTGCTTTTTCTAATGTCAATTTAGCATCCTCCATTAGCAAACGTTCCCGAATGCAGGGGATCGATGTTTTCTCAATAATTTGATCCCTGATTATTTCCTCTGTAAGTGCTCCAAAGTTACACATAGTGACCAGTTCAGTTAATAAAATGATATACTGTTTGATTGGTTCACCGTTCCCTTGCCCCCTTTTACAAAATTGGTATCTCTCGATCGTGATACTTTTTTTGGGTCCAAAATAGTTTTCTAGGGAGCTTTGTCGTGGGACTCCATGTCTTTGATTTGGCCAAAGATGCGTTGACCATCAGTGCCAAGGCAATGGATAAGTATTGCATGGCGGCAAGCTGGTGTTATGTTGTCACCGTCTAACCCACTCGCCATGATGTAGGTAGAAAAACTTTATATCCATCTCGATCACGGAATTGGAGGGTCCCTGAGTGTGGAGAGGAAAGGCGGGGGGGGAGGAGGTAAGGAGGTTAATTTGAATCATCCTTTTCACAAAATTATGTTGTGTACGTGTAAATAACTGACAAACTGAGCAGGAGTAATGTAACTTAACTTAACTGCGCTTTTATACAACCCAAAATGGTTTCCCCAAACCGGCCTGAACCAGCATGAGTACAGCAACTGTGAATAGCTCCCGCAGGGTCCTAATGCCTGTCCTGTGAGCTGTAACAACAAATAGAGTATGAACACAACAAAAGTCCTTTCACATTGTTACCTATAGATATCATAGCCAGGTGTACACCTTTATCATTGGATTTCCAATAGGAAATAATTTACATAGAGGCAGAGTTTAACAGAGCAAAGGGTGGGACAATTCCAGATTTGAGATGAGAGAGGGACAGCAGGATTAATAAAACTGTTGGGAATAGAAACAGAAACTTAGCTGAAACAAATAGAGAGAACATTTAAGAATAAAAAAGATTGAAGCTTTGGGGTAGTGAGTGATAAAAGCAGTGT
The DNA here is from genome assembly GCF_044704955.1 of Pristiophorus japonicus. NCBI lineage: Eukaryota > Metazoa > Chordata > Chondrichthyes > Pristiophoridae > Pristiophorus > Pristiophorus japonicus. The sequence goes on along the minus strand of NC_091978.1, from coordinate 321,446,183 downwards.
CATTGGAGGGGCAAGCGATATCAAAAATGTAAATGGTTAAAACAGGAAAAAGATTAGGATCGATGCTCAAAAAAATTGGATTTAGGATTGAGTGATATATAAATGAATGCACAATGCACTCAATATGATCTCAATTAGCAGCGGCACAAATTTAGCAAATAGGTCATCAGATCAGCAGCGGTGCACCTACAAATATGAGATGGCATCAAATGATAGAGTTCTGTGGATAGTCAACTGTAAACTTAAAAGGGAGGCATGCGATAAGGTTAGGGCTAAAAAAGGGAAAACCCTACGTTAAGTTAAGAAAATTAGTACTCAGGTCTGTGTCGGAGTTGTTTCTTTGCAGTTTAGTCTTGTTCATAAAGATAGTTTATAATGATCATGTTTAGTACGTTCCTTTTTCATCTCTTTACATTAAAGATTATTGTTCTGGTGTTGGCCCCCCACTCCTGGTCCTGCTGCAATCCTGAGCTGAAAGGACCCCGCTCCCGGACCCGCTGCAATACCGGGCCAAATGGCACCCCCCCCTCCCCCTCCCGCCGGTCCTACTGCAATCCCGGGCAATCCTGTCCCCACCCACTTCCCTGCCGCTGCAAGCCTTGGCCATGGATCTTCAACTCGCAGGTGGAGCTTCAGCCCTCTGTGTGTCTCTCGTTACCCTGGAAACCCTGGCAATCTCAGCTTTTGGCGCAGACTTGAAGCTCCACCCCCAGATTTAACTTCGGGTACCGCAGCGCCAAAATGAAATTTTACTTTGACGAAAGTTCTAACTTTTTTTTCGGCACAATCGGGCACAAAAAAATTGGCCATTAATCCTCCTGGTGCTAAAAATCAGCAAAGAGGAAAATTGAGCCCATAAGAAGTAGAAGAATAAAGACAGTAGGAAGACTCAGATATGATGGAGATATTAAATATGTTGCTTTGGTTTTTATAAATGATAGTGGAAGTGAGAATGTAGGTGTACAGGAGGAGGTGTTTAAATAATTGTTAGGGATAACTGTAGAAAAAGAATTGGCTCTGAAAAAAATCAGTAGGTGGACAAGTCATCGAGTCCTGATGACATGCACGCTAATCTGCAGAAACAAGTCCGAGCAGAGGTAGTAGAGGCTCTAGACGCAATTTTTAAATATGCAAATCTGAAGAGCAACTGATGTAATAACTTTCTTCAAGTAGGGAAGGATAAATAGAGTAACTAAAACCATAGTCTGACATCAATTGTGGCCATGCTTTTGGAACCCATAATTCAAGATTAGTGAACATATAGAACAGCAAACATAGATTTGTTAAAAGCAAGTTATGTTTGACAAATGTAATAGTCTACTGAAGAAGTAGATAAAGGGAATGTAATAAATGTTTATGGATTTTTATAAGATGTTTGATAAGGTGTCTCTCAAGAGGCTTTTTAGAAAAACTCAGGCCTATGGTATAAGAGGATATGTTACAGAATTAATAGAAAGTTGGTTGACAGACAAGAAAGAAAGAATTGGGATGTTGTTTGGATTTGTGAAAGATTGGTAGCCATGTAGCCCAGAACTCAATATTGTTCACTGTATATATAGATCATTTGAACTTGGCTGTAGTAAGTTGCTGACAACATAATGTTTGTCAAAGAGTGAGAAGAATTGTAAAAGACTTCAGTACAATGTAAACAGGTTCGCAGATGCAGTTTAATGAAGATAAGTATGAAGTAATACATTTGTGAGGATAATAAAAGGGTGGGAGTATACACTCAATGAAAAGGCACTGAAGGATGTGGGTGAACAGAAAAACCTAAGGGTTCATATATATAATCCCCTAAAAGTACGCATGTAGGTAGATAAAACCATAAGACATTTTATTTTAACATTTTCACTTTCATAAATTAGGTGCAAAAGTAGTAAGAGTAAAGAAGTAATGTTAAATTCATAAAATAATACTGGTTAGGCCATATTTAGAGTAGAGTGTGCAGTTTTGGGCACCCCATTATAGAAATATCATTAACGCTATAGAGAGTATACAGTATGGATTTACCAGGGTGATAGCAGGTGTTATGTCTGTAATGTACTTATGAATGACCCCACGAGACAATGTGTTGTACTCAAACTGTAGTGATCTTGGTCCTTTATTCGTAACTCTAGAGTGAGGCACAAACACGGTGGGCAGCCTTTTATACTGGGCCCTGCACACCTATGCAGGTGACCCTCAGGTCTCCCACCGCAGTGCCCTCTGGTGGACAGCCTCTGCCACAGGGGCAGGAAACCCCGGTCTCCACCAGTTGCACCCTCTAATGGTGCCAGCATAGTATATACACAGTGTAAACCTTATTGATAGTACATCAGGTAACAAGTCTCCATCTTATGCAACTATACAGTGACTACACAGAGAGTATATCTATAGTCTGCATATATAACAGCAGGGATGAGAAACTATAATTACGAGGAAAACCTTGAAATACTAAGATCATTTCCACTGGAACAGAGGAGATTAAGAGGAGATTTAATTGGAGTTTTTAGCAAAATGAAGGGTTTTAATAGAGTTGGGGAGTTAGTGATGAGGGGTCATCAATTCAAAATTACTATTGCAAGTGAGGAGAGAGGTTAGGAGCATTTCTTTACACAGAGAGTTGTTGGAGAATGGAATGCTTTGCCACAGGGAGTGGTTGAGGCAGAAACTATTGCATCTATCAAGGAAAAAGTGAATGAAGATTTGAAGTAGAGGAAGATGCGGGATAATGAGAGAGTGAAGCAGTTTTGGATCACTTTGGCACAGAACCAGCACAGACGCCATGAGTCAATTGTAGTTTTTCTGTGCTTTAAGCTTCTATGGATCTATGGTTCGGCCGCAGGCATTAATTCATGCACATGCATAAATCTAGGCTGACACTCCAGTGCAGTGCTGAGGGAGTGCTGCACTGTCGGAGGTGACATCTTTTGGATGAGACGTCTTTCGGATGAGACATTAAACCGAGGCCCCTCTGCTCTCTCAGGTGGACATAAAAGATCTCATGGTACTATTTCAAAGAAGAGCAGGGGAGTTATCTCTGGTGTACTGCCAATATTTATCCCTCAATCAACATAACAAAAACAGATTATTTGGTCATTATCACATTGCTGTTTGTGGGAAATTGCTGTGTGCAAATTGGCTGCAGCGTTTCTTACATTACAACTATGACTACACTGCAAAAGCATTTCATTGGCTGTGTTGCGCATTGATACATCTAGTGGTCATGAAAGGCGCTATATAAATTCAAGTATTTCTTTTTTGTCCTTTTTCAGGAGCAGATTCCTATGTTCCCTTACCCAGGAAGCCATTTTTTTGTGTGAGCATAGATAGTGAGTGTTTGCAGGACATTTGATAATGAGGGACATTATAGCTGAGCATGAAAAGGTTAATTAATAGACTTGTAGTAAAGAGGTCTTTAGGGAAGAGTAACCATAATATGATAGAATTTTATATTGAGTTTGAAAATGATTTAGTTGAATCCGAAACCAGAGTCTTAAATCTAAATAAACCAAAGTACGTAGGTATGAGGGGAAAATTGGCTAAGGTAGATTGGGAAACTACATTAAAAGGTATGATGGTAGACAAGCAATGGATACCATTTAAAGAATTAATACATAATTTACAACAAATATACATTCCTTTAAGGCACAATCCCCCCAGGAAAAGTGGTCCAACAGAGAGAAAACGAGGAACTATAGACCAGTTAGCCTAACATCAGTAGTATGGAAAATACTAGAATCTATTATTAAGGACGTGGTAACAGGGCACTTAGAAAAGAATAATAAGATTGGGCAGAGTCAACACAGACTTATAAAAGGAAAACCATGTTTGACAAATTGGCTAGAGTTTTTTAAGGTTGTAACTAGCAGAATAGATAAGGGGGAACCAGAGGATGTGGTGTATTTGGATTTTCAGAAGGCATTCGATACGGTGCCACACAAGAGGTTATTAAACAAAATTATGGCTCACGGGATTGGGGATAATATATAAGCTTGGATTGAGGATTGGCTAAAGGACAGAAAGAGAGTAGGAATAAACGGTTCATTTTCGGGTTGGCAAGCTGTAACAAGTAGGGTACCACAAGGATTGGTGCTTGGGCCTCAGCTATTCACAATATATATCAATAATTTGGATGAGGGGACCAAATGTAATATATCCACGTTTGCTGATGATAAAAAGCTTGGGTGGGAATGTAAGTTGTGAGAAGAAGGCTTCAAGGGGATATGGACAGGCTAAGTGAGAAAGAAAGAAGATGGCAAATAGAATATAGGGCCCAAGTTTCCACATGATTTGCGCCTGATTTTTAGGAGCAACTGGTGGAGAATGGACTATCTTAGAAATTGCAATTCTCCACATTTTTTTTTCTGCAGTTCTAGTCAGGTAGAACAGTTCTACTTTGGAACAGAATTTTTTCTTCAAAAGGGGGCGTGTCCGGCTACTGACGCCTGATTTGAAAGTTTCCACAGTGAAAACGTACTCCAAACTAAAGTAGAATGGAGCAAGTGAAGATTTTTGTAGAACTGAAAAAACCTGTTCTACACATTAAAAAATCAGGCGCAGGTTACAAATTAAGCGTCCAGAACGAGGTGGGGGGAAGGGAAGTCATTAAATTCTATAATAAATCCTTATTTATACTTATTCAAATATGATACAAATAAATCCAACCTGAATAAACATTTATAAGCAAAGAAAAGATTAAATAAACCATCTTCCTACCTGTGTGAAAGTGCTTCAGGCAGGCCTTTCGGGACCGAAGGCTGAACGGGCCGGCCCGAGACTTCGGGCAGGGCCCGTCCCCAGCACCAGATTTACAGGTGGGTGGGGTTGGGTCAGGTCGGGTCGGTTCGGGTCGGTTCGGGTCGGGGGAGGGGGAGGGAGAGAGGGGGGGGAGGGAGAGAGAGAGAGGGGGGGAGGGAGAGAGGGAGGGAGGTCAGGTCGGATCCAGTCCGGGAGCGGGAGTCGGGTCGGGTCGGGTCCAGTGGGGGGGGGGGGGGGTCGGGTCCAGTGGGGGGGGGGCTCGGGTCGGGTCGGGTCGGGGGGCGGGAGCACGGGTCGGGTCCAATCAGGGGGGCGGGGAGCGGGAACAGGAGCGCGGGTCGGGTCGTGTCGGGTCGGGTCCAGTCGGGGGGGCGGGGAGCAGGAACAGGAGCGCGGGTCGGGTCGGGTCTAGTCGGGGGGGGGAGCGGAGTGGGAACAGGAGCATGGGTCGGGTCGGGTCAGGTCGGGTCCAGTCGGGGGGGCGGGGAGCAGGAACAGGAGCGCGGGTCGGGTCGGGTCTAGTCGGGGGGGGGAGCGGAGTGGGAACAGGAGCATGGGTCGGGTCGGGTCGGGTCTGTCGGGGAGGCGGGGAACGGGAACAGGTGCGCGGGTCGAGTCGGGTCCAGTCGGGGAGGCGGGGAGCGGGAACAGGAGCGCAGGTTGGGTCGGGTCCAGTCGGGGAGGCGGGGAGCGGGAATAGGAGCGCGGGTCGGGTCGGGTCAGTCGTGGGGTGGGGGGAGCGGGTGTCGGGTCTGGTCCGGAGGCAGGGGGGGGTGGGGAGCGGGTGTCGGGTCTGGTCCGGAGGCAGGGGGGGGGCGGGGAGCGGGTGTCGGGTCTGGTCCGGAGGCAGGGGGGGGGGCGGGGAGCGGGTGTCGGGTCTGGTCCGGAGGCAGGGGGGGGGGCGGGGAGCGGGTGTCGGGTCTGGTCCGGAGGCAGAGGGGGGTGGGGAGCGGGTGTCGGGTCTGGTCCGGAGGCAGGGGGGGGGGCGGGGAGCGGGTGTCGGGTCTGGTCCGGGGGCAGGGGGGGGAGCGGGTGTCGGGTCTGGTCCGGAGGCAGGGGGGGGGGCGGGGAGCGGGTGTCGGGTCTGGTCCGGAGGCAGGGGGGGGGGCGGGGAGCGGGTGTCGGGTCTGGTCCGGAGGCAGAGGGGGGTGGGGAGCGGGTGTCGGGTCTGGTCCGGAGGCAGGGGGGGGGGCGGGGAGCGGGTGTCGGGTCTGGTCCGGGGGCAGGGGGGGGAGCGGGTGTCGGGTCTGGTCCGGAGGCAGGGGGGGGTGGGGAGCGGGTGTCGGGTCTGGTCCGGAGGCAGGGGGGGGGGCGGGGAGCGGGTGTCGGGTCTGGTCCGGAGGCGGGGGGGGGGTCGGGGAGCGAGTGTCGGGTCTGGTCGCGGGGGGGGGGGAAGCAGGAGCTGGCCGTGGGAGGGGCCTTATTCACGCAGCCCCAGTGAGGCCATTCAGCCAGGGCTAGGGGCTGCGTGCTTCGGGCCCCTCCCACACAGTTCGGCGCCTGGAGCTACTGCACTTGCGTGCCCACTGTAGCGCGCATGTGCAGAGGTCCCGGCACTGTTTTCAGCACAGGGACCTGGCTCCGCCCCCCCACAGCTCGTGCTGGCTGCGCTGAGGGCCAGAGGACCTGCAGGTAGGTGGAGAATACGGAGGATTTTTTTAGGCGTACTTTGTGGCGCGAAAAACGGGCATCCAGGTCGGGACTGCGCCGTTCTAGGCGCATGTGGAAACTTGCGCTCATAATGTGGAGAAATGTGAAGTTATCCACTTTGGTAGAAAAAATAGGAAAGTAGAGTATTTTTTAAATTGTGAGAGATATGGATATGTTGGTGTTCCGAGGAACCTGATGTCCGTCTGAAGCAAATAAGAAAGTAAATGGTATGTTGGCCTTTTTTGTCAGAAGACTTGTGTACAAGAATAAAGATGTATTATTGCAATTATATAGGGTCCTGGTGAGACCACACCTGGAGTATTGTGTACAGTTATGGTCTCTTTACCTAAGGAAGGATATACTTGCTTTAGAGGGAGTGCAACGAAGACTGGCTCCTGGAATGGGGTGATTTTCCTATGAGGGGAGATTGAGTAGACTAGTCCTATGTTCCATAGAGTTGAATGATGGAGCAGCTCAAGGGGCCAAATAGTCTACTCCTGCTCCTATTTCTTATGTTCTTTTGTTCTTTTCAATACAGGTGTTGTGACACAATTAATTATTTTTTTTGTGTCAAGTAATTTAACTGTTGTAGTTGAAATCCAACAGTTGCTAATGATCAAACTGTAGCCACAGTGACAGGCAGACTGACAGACAGTAGCATATTAGCAGTAAGTCCCATTTGGTCACCTCAGAAATCAGTCTGTATCTTCAGTGCCACAGGCAATTCAGTACTCCAACAGACCAACCAGCAGGAGCAGTGATACGTGCTAAAGTGATTCAGCAGTCAATGAAGCAGCTTTGCTTTATTCATGCAAAGCACCTTGAAGCAAGGGCATATGTCAAAGAGTATGTCGTAAGGCTTTGATTCTTTTTATAGCATGAAAATTCATCAAAAGTAGGCTAGGCGAAGGCATGCTGTTTTTTTAATTTGCTGCTACGGAATTTGGCCTTGAAGCATTCTCTGTACATGTTCTGCAGCTTCCGCTGTGGAAATCTGTTTTTTTTAGAAGGGACCATGAATAGATTCAGCAGCTGTGGGACTGACCTTCCAATGACAGTACTCAGTGAAGGATAAACAGTTCCAGAAAGAAAGGAAAGATAAAAGGAGGTGAAGATTGCTGCTAGGAAACAATCTGGATGATTCTGAAAGAATCCTCTATGTATATTAAGTTCAAAGAGGGAGCCGGTGTCTGACCTCAAACAATGGCTTAAAGGGAGGGATGCAAAAGATGGCTTTCATGGTCATTATCACGGAGGAGTTTGCTAGGATTGGAATCAGACCCAAAATTAGCTTTTGACAAATTGTATACACTGTCGTGGTCAGTCCCAGAGAAATGAGGATAGGGTGAGGGGTGGAAAAAATCCAAATACCTTTTAATTTGAAAAAGAAGCCCTTTTTCTTATCACTTTTAGTTTCAGCTTGAAATGTTTTTTTAAATTGACAACAGGATGTCTGCACTAACCATGTATCCCACAGGCACCACTTCAAGTGACTCAGGAAGAGGAAACATGGCTCATCAAGAAGTCCTGTTGTCATTTTAAGGGGCACTGTCTTCGTGAAATTGTGTTTGCCAAACCATTTTTTGATTGAGAAAGGATAAAATTCAGAAGTGGCACATGAACTTATGGCCCCGATCTTACAGGCCAGTTTCTGGTGAGTGAGTTTTACTGTCAGTTCAAAATATATCTGCTCCAGAGAAAAGAGCCCTGGGGTATTTTAACTCCCGGACACTGTTCAAATCCAGCCAGCCAACTTCTCACCTGTTCCGAGCAGGAAGTGAGGCAAACTTGCATGGCCCAGGGGGTGCCCACTGAGCAGGAAGTGAGGCAAACTTGCATGGCCCAGGGGGTGCGCACTGAGCAGGAAGTGAGGCAAAATTGCATGGCCCAGGGGGTGCCCACCGAGCAGGAAGTGAGGCAAACTTGCATGGCCCAGGGGGTGCCCACCGAGCAGGAAGTGAGGCAAACTTGCATGTCCCAGGGGGTGGCCACCGAGCAGGAAGTGAGGCAAAATTGCATGGCCCAGGGGGTGCCCACTGAGCAGGAAGTGAGGCAAAATTGCATGGCCCAGGGGTGCCCACCGAGCGGAAGTGAAGCAAACTTGCATGGCCCAGGGTGCGCGCACTAAGCAGGAAGTGAGGCAAAATTGCATGGCCCAGGGGGTGCCCACCGAGCGGAAGTGAAGCAAAATTGCATGGCCAAGGGGGTGCCTGTTATGTATGTAAACCTGTAAATACCATGTCTAACCACCAGAGGGCTTATCCCCTGGAGTCCCAAGGGATCCCACAATCCCATATAAGGAGACCTCACAGGCTGGAGAGGCACTCTGAGATCGGTAATAAAGGACTATGGTCACACCTTACTTTGAGCTTGCAGTATCTAGTCTGACTCTTTATTCAAGACATAACAACAGGCGACGAGATACAGATGACGAACCCACCGCAACAGTGCAGAGAACCATGGGCCACCTGGAGAAATTTTCGGAGGGTGATGATTGGGAAAGCTTCATGGAGCGACTCGGCCAATACTTCATGGCCAACGAGCTGGAAGGAGAAGCGAACGCTACCAAACGAACGGTGATTCTCCTTACCGTTTGTGGGGCATCAACATATGGCCTCATGAAAAATCTACTAGCTCCAGCGAAGCCCACAGACAAGTCGTATGATGAGTTGTGCACACTGGTCCGGGAGCACCTAAACCCAAAGCAAAGCGTTCTGATGGCGAGGTACCAGTACTACACGTACAAGAAGTCTGAAGGCCAGGAAGTGGCGAGCTATGTCGCCGAGCTAAGGCACCTTGCAGGACATTGCGAATTTGAAGGATACTTGGAGCACATGCTCAGGGACTTCTTTGTACTTGGCATTGGCCATGAAGTAATACTTTGCAAACTTTTGACTGTAGAGACCCCAACCTTGAGTAAAGCCATAGTGATAGCCCAGGCGTTTATCGCCACCAGTGACAATACCAAACAAATTTCTCGGCACACTAGTGCTGCTGCAAGTACTGTGAATGAAGTAATGTTGGTTTTGAATCGAAATGTACAGGGCAGGACTTACACGCCTGCAGCTGCACATCCGCAGATGATTCAGAGTCCACCATCAAGGGTGGTGAATACAAGGCCATTAACACCTTGTTGGTGCTGCAGGGGTGATCGTTTCCATTCATGCCGCTTCAAAGGATACGTTTGCAAGGGCTGTGGAACAATGGGACACCTCCAACGCATGTGCAGGCGAGCTGCAAACCCTGCTAATCCTGCAAATTGCCATGTTGCAGAGGAGGTCAGATCCACGGAGGATCACGATGAACCAGAGCCTCAGACCGAGGAGGCAGAGGTATATGGGGTGCACACATTTACCACAAATTGTCCCCCAATAATGCTGAAGGTTGAATTAAATGGACTCCCGGTGTCCATGGAGCTGGACACGGGCACAAGCCAGTCCATAATGAGCAAAAAGACTTTTGATAAATTGTGGTGCAGCAAGGCCTCAAGGCCAGTCCTGACTCCCATTCGTACTCAACTCAGAACATACACAAAGGAACTGATTCCCGTAATCGGCAGTGCTACCATAAAGGTCTCCTACGATGGAGCGGTGCATGAGTTACCACTCTGGGTGGTATTGGGCGATGGCCCCACGCTGTTCGGCAGGAGCTGGCTGGGAAAGATACGCTGGAACTGAAACGACGTCCGAGCGCTTTCGTCCGTCGACGACACCTCATATGCCCAGGTCCTAAACAAGTTCCCCTCACTGTTCGAACCAGGCATCAGGAAGTTCCAAGGAGCAAAAGTGCAGATCCATTTGATTCCAGGGGCACGACCCATCCATCACAAGGCGAGAGCGGTACCTTCCATGATGAGAGAGAGGGTGGAGATCGAGCTGGACAGACTGCAACGAGAGGGCATCATTTCGCCGATCAAATGTAATGAATGGGCCAGTCCGATTGTTCCAGTCCTCAAAGGAGATGGCACCATCAGAATCTGTGGTGATTACAAAGTAACTATCAATCGTTTCTCACTGCAGGATCAATACCCGCTACCTAAGGCAGACGACCTATTTGCGATGCTGGCGGGAGGGAAAACATTCACGAAGCTGGACTTGACCTCGGCCTACATGACGCAGGAGCTAGAGGAATCATCGAAAGGCCTCACCTGCATCAACACGCACAAAGGTCTCTTCATTTACAACAGATGCCCATTTGGGATTCGATCGGCCGCGGCGATATTCCAGAGGAACATGGAAAGCTTGCTGAAGTCGGGCCTGCGCAATGTGATCTTCCAAAACGACATCTTGGTTATGGGTCAGGACATCGTCGAGCACCTGCAGAACCTGGAGGAGGTTCTTAGTCGGCTTAATCATGTGGGGCTCAGGCTAAAATGCTCGAAGTGCATTTTCCTGGCGCCTGGAGTTCCTGTGGAGAAGAATCGCGGCGGATGGCATCAGGCCCACCAATTCGAAGGCGGAGGCAATCAAGAACGCACCGAGACCACAGAACGTGACGGAACTGCGATAGTTTCTAGGACTCCTGAACTATTTTGGTAACTTCTTACCGGGTCTTAGCACATTGTTAGAACCCCTGCACTCTTTACTGCGTAAGGGAGATGAATGGGTATGGGGTAAAAGTCAAGAAAATGCCTTTGAGAAAGCTAGGAAGCTGTTATGTTCAAACAAGTTGCTTGTGTTGTACGATCCATGTAAACGTTTGGTACTAGCATGTGATGCGTCATCATACGGGTTCGGGTGTGTATTGCAACAAGCTAATGAATTTGAGAAATTGCAACCGGTTGCTTAAGCATCCAAAAGTCTAATTAAGACTGAGAGGGCCCACAGTATGATCGAAAAAGAAGTGTTAGCGTGTTTTTACGGGGTAAAGAAAATGCATCAATATCTGTTCGGGTTCAAATTTGAATTGGAAACGGACCATAAGCCGCTTATATCCCTCTTTTCTGAAAACAAGGGGGATAAATACGAATGCATCGGCCCGCATCCAGAGATAGGCGGTCATGTTGTCCGCATACAACTACACCATCCGCCACAGTCCAGGCACAGAAAACTGTGCCGAATCTCTCAGTAGGCTGCCATTGCCCATCACAGGGGTGGAGATGGCATGGCCCGCAGATTTAGTTATGGTAATGGAAGCATTTGTGAGTGAGCAATCACCTGTTACCGCCCGACAGATTAGAACCTGGACGAGCCAGGACCTTACTGTCCTGTAAAAAACTGTGTGCTCCACGGGAGTTGGTTTAGTGTCCCGTTAGAGATGCAGGAAGAAATAAAGCTGTACCAGCGGCACAAGGATGAAATGTCTATACAGGCAGACTACCTCCTATGGGGTAATCGGGTAGTGGTGCCAAAAAAGGGCAGGGACACTTTCATTAGTGATCTTCACAGCACCCACCCAGGTACCATAATGATGAAAGTGATATCCAGATCCTACGTGTGTTGGCCCAGTATCGATGCAGACTTAAGTCCTGCTTGCACAAATGTAATACATGTTCACAGTTAAGCAATGCACCCAGGGAGGCACCACTAAATTTATGGTCTTGGCCCTCCAAACCGTGGTCCAGGGTCCATGTTGACGATGCAGGCCCATTCTTGGAAAAAGTGTTCTTAGTGATTGTAGATACATAGTTCAAATGGATTGAATGTGTGATAATGTTGGCAAGCATGTCCGCTGCCACCATTGAAAGCCTGCGGGCCACGTTTGCCATGCACGACCTGCCTGATGTCCTTGTAAGTGACAATGGGCTGTGCTTTACCAGTGCCGAGTTCAAGGAGTTCATGACCCGCAATGGGATCAAACATGTCACATCTGCCCCGTTTAAACCAGCGACCAATGGTCAGGCAGAACGAGCAGTTCAAACAATCAAGCAGAGCTTGAAAAGGGTAACTGAAGGCTCACTGCAGACTTGCTTTTCCCGAGTCCTACTTAATTGCCGCACAAGACCCCAATCACTCACTGGGGTCCCTCCCGCTGAACTGTTCAAGAAAAGGGCACTCAAGACAAGGCTCTCATTAGTCCACCCTGATCTATACGAACAGGTAGAGAGCAGGCGGCTTCAACAGAATACACATCATGATTGCACAAATGTGTCACGTGAAATCAAGATAATTGATCCTGTATTTGTGTTGAACTATGAACAAGGTCCCAAGTGGCTTCCTGGCACTGTTTTGGCCAAAGAGGGGAGTAGGGTGTTTGTGGTCAAACTCTCAAATAGACTCATCTGCAGGAAACACTTGGACCAAACCAAACTCAGATTTACGGACTATCCAGAACAACCCACAATAGACTCGACCTTTTTCGACCCTCCAACACACACACAAGTGGCAACCGACCCACGAAGCAGAAACCATCACCTGCAGCAGCCCAGCAGGACTCACCACACCCAGCAGTCCAGCAAGACCAGCTGCACAGCAGCCCAGTGAAGGCCAAACAAACGACTCACCAACACCAGCATTTGCACCGAGACGATCAACCAGGGAAACGAAGGCCCCAGATTGACTCACATTGTAAATAGTTACACTATTGACTTTGGGAGATGTGTTATTATGTATGCAAACCTGTAAATACCATGTCTAACCACCAGAGGCTTATCCCCTGGAGTCTCAAGGGATCCCACAATCCCTTGGGAGTACCTGTATATAAGGAGGCCTCACAGGTTGGAGAGGCACTCTGAGATCTGTAATAAAGGACTACGGTCACACCTTACTTTGAGCTTGCAGTATCTAGTCTGACTCTTTATTCAAGACATAACAGTGCCCACCGAGCAGGAAGTGAGGCAAAGTTGCATGGATCAGTGGGTGCCCACCGACCAGGAAGTGAGGCAAAGTTGCATGGCCCAGGGGGTGTCGACCGAGCAGGTAAGCCTGTGGAATCAGCTGCCGTCCCGTCCCATGGAAGTGCCCCCAAGGAGGGAGGGGTGAGATCACAGCAGGAGAGGCCTAACATTTCCTTGTATAGCAGGGAGGAACACTTCTGCTTTTCTTGGTCTCAGAAGGAAATTTAAACAAAAGTAAAACTTACCTTTTGGGGCCTCTTCTGGCCCAGATCCGCTCCATGCTGGGTTGGCCTGGTGGGAAACTCACTGCCATTTCCCACTCAGGCCTCCTTGTAAAAACTGCAGTCAGGTTCCAATGACTCATCATGACCCAACATGCATATGTTAAAAAGGATCCTGCTGGCTTTTGGCAAGAGTCCTTGCCGCCTGCTCAGTGGAGCAGATAAAAATTGTGGCTCGGCAGTTGCAGATGGGAGGAAGGAGTAAGTGACCAGGGGGATTTTAACTGCTTTCCCATCCAGTTACCTTTGGAAATCACCCAGCGGCAAGAAGAAGTTCTTCACTTCTCCTGTTTGGCCGGACTTCCCAGTGTGCAGAGCATAATTGACGTAGCCATATGTAGCCATACATGCCCCACGCCCAAAGCTACTTCATATATGAATGAAAAAGGCTACCACTCTATGAATGTGCAGCTGGGTTGTGGCCATAGGAATAGAATTATGCCTGTTACCCTGGCAGCTCCAATGATTCCTTTACCTTGTGATAATCAGCACTGTAGTGTTATTTGAAGATCCAAGAAGTCTACAGGAATGGCTGCTGGCGGGTCCAAGGATATGCACTGCAGCCATGGCTCATGACAGAACCTGCGGAGATTTACCATGCAACTCACGCTTCTACCAGAATCTTAGTGGAGCAAACTTTTGGCATCCTCAATCAACCATTCTGATGTCTGGATAGGTCAGAAGAGTGTAACAATCCAGCCAAGGTCTCCAGGAATACTGAAGCCTGCTGTGCCCATACATAACTTTGCTCCACAAAGAGAGCTAAGTATAAAGCAGCCAGGAGAAGAAAGGCAGCAACGCGCAGGGAAGAAAATGAAGCTGACCATGAGACAATTGGAAGTGCAGTACGCAGTTCAAATCAGCAAGAAACATCAGTCACGGTCTAACGAACTGAACCTTTATTTAAGTGAATTATACTTCCAAAACAAAACATAATTCTAAAACAAAACAGTCATTGCCATATGTCCCCGGTACTCCTGCCAAATGAAACCTTCCATCCATTGGGCTCAACCAGACCCATAAATGTTGCACTGTTTCTCCCCAAAACCTTTCATGTACCACATATCAGAAGAACTGGCATGATACATTGAAAGTTCTGTTGTGTTCCTAACATAAATGAGACTGCACACAGGGAGGTTAAAGTAACAGTGACCTCAGTCTTTATTAAGACACTCCAGAGTCAGGAACAGGCCTTAGGGGCCGGCTTATATACAGTGCTCCCAAGGGATGCTGGGATTCTTTGGGACTTCAGGGGATGCACTCCCTTGTGGCGGAACATGGGAGTGCATGCCTTACAGATACACAACAAGTTCAGTCAACCCTACTTTTATAATGTATGGTGCAGGTATATTCCTTTTGTTTTACCACGATGCTTTCCTTCAATTAAAGTTTATATGTGTGTCTTCTACTTCCTAACTGTTTCCTCCGCAAATGGAGTAGGAAGTTAGGTGGATGGCTGCTGGGTGTCAATGTGTATCTTTACGATGAAGATGATCCAGTATCTTCTTGTGCTCAGTCACAAGATTGCCTTGAATCTTAAGATACTACAGGGATTGATGTGGTGGCTGCATGTGGCCTGTATTCTCACATTTGTAGTCAATTGAGGGGTGGGAGTGGTGGCAGAGAGGTAGGTATGTTTGCATTTCCCTGAGACATATTTCCATCATCTATGCTAGCTCCTGTCATTACCCTGCTGTTGGGCACTTCCTCAGGGGCAGAATGAGAACATGATTTCAACTCTAGCTAGAGAATTTACATCTAATGGTGTACAAGAAAGTAGAAGCAGATCAAAGGATGGGCATATACGGTCGGTAACTCATACTTTTCCTCTGTTACTGACCATCACAGCTTCCTCTTGGCCACAATGCTGAAATAAAAGCCATCACAAAGAAAATTTTCCAATCCAACTTTATCCATATATGCATCCAAAGTTACATCAAAAAGTCAAATAATCACCTTTGTGTATTCCTTTAGTGACAGTCGTGCATGTTACTTTGCCTATCCAGTTGTCTTACGCAGTACTACCCCAGTGGCTGCAGCATGGATGATTGAAGACTGCTGGCTTTCAGTGGGGGACACTGCAGATGACCTTGCTGGACGACCTCGAGGAAGTATAGCTAGGCGTGTAAAATCGAGGAATTGTGGCTGGGCGTGTAAAATCAAGGAACTGTGTCCCGGCCAATTAAAAGGAAGCAGGTCTGATGACGTAATTTGATGGCACGTCATCAGCCGGTTTCCTTAAAGGGACCATGGCCACATTGATTTTGAAAGCTGTGCTATTAGTGTTCTGCAGCATTGAAGTGCTGCAAACACTGACAAGCACTGCACATAGGTGCATGGCTGTACCCAGGCTCTCCCAGAACTCCCTCGATATGCTTATGGAGGGACTCACAGCATGCAGGGAGGTTCTCTTCCCTTCCAATGGGCAGAAGAGACCTCCGCAGGAGACCAACACAGCCTGGTTGCACATTGCACAGGAAGGCACAAGCAGCATGTTATCAGGAGGTCCTGGCTGTAGTGGCGTAAACCTTTCAATGATCTCAGTAGATCACGAATCGTTACTGCAAAGCCACACTCAACCTCAACCTGCTGTGCTACTCATCACATCCCCATCACTCTGCCTTCCCTACCCTACTCCTGCACATCCCTACTCACACCAACATACCTTGCACTTCCACCCATCGCTCTCTCTTTATCTACATTATAACTTCTCCATCTCACTAGCCACCCCTCCCCCATACTCCCCCTGATCCTAGTCCAATTAAACCAACTAACAACACATAAAGATAGTCACTTGGGTCTTTTAGCCAATGTTCATATGATGTTTCTGTTAATGTGTTGTCAAACATTGAAATCTTTATTTTTAACACTTTGCATTCTTGGACAGATTTGTGTGCACTTTTGGAAGTGGCTCAGTGAGTTTCAGTGAATGGTGAGACATAACAGTACCCCCCGCCCCAATGGTCATGAGTATGAAAGGAATGGCTAGCGCATTGCAGGGATGCTTTATGGTGCTGGTGTGGGGTGGTACCAACCTGGCGCATCATGTGGCATCCAGAGTGTGCAGCGTCAAGTGAAGTAAATGTATCCATGGTGAGGCCATCCCTGGCATTCCGGGCAGCAATGTGGTCAGGTGCTGATGCCCTCTGTCCTGTGCAGCATCAGTTGATTGCGGAGACGGTTGGCATTGTTATTGCTGCTTCTGTGCCTGGTGATGTTGGTGTGCCTGGTAATGCTGGTGTTGGGGCTGATCATGATGGGATTCTGAGGACAAAGGTGCAATTTTTTCAAGGACATCGATTCAGATGGAATAGATGGCAGATACTAGACAAACTAATGGGACTAAAGGCTGACAAGTCCCCTGGACCTGATGGCTTGCATCCTAGGGTCGTAAAAGATGTGGCTGCAGAGATAGTGGATGCATTGGTAGTAATCTTCCAAAATTCCCTAGATTCGGGAAAGGTTCCAGTGGATTGGAAAACCGTAAATATAACATCACTATTGAAGAAAGGAGGGAGACAGAAAGCAGGAAACTATAGGCCTGTTAGCCTAACATCTGTCACTGGGAAAATGCTGGAATTCATTATTAAGGAAGGAGTAGCAGGAATTTAGAAAATCATAATACAATCAAGCAAAGTCAACATGGCTTTATGAAAGTGAAATTGTGTTTTCCAAATTTATTAGAGTTCTTTGAGGCTGTAATAAGCAGGGTGGATAATGGGGAACCAGTAGATGTAGTGTATTTGGATTTCCAAAAGACATTCGATAAGGTGCCACATAAAAGGTTACTACATCAGATAAGAGCTTATGGTGTTGGCGTTAATATATTCGCATGGATAGAGGATTGGCTAACTAACAGAAAACAGAGAGTTGGGATAAATGGGTCTTTTTCAGGTTGGCAAACTGTAACTAGTGGGGTGCCATAGGGATCAGTGGTGGGGCCTCAACTATTTACAATCTATATTAATGACTTGAAAGAAGGGACCGAGTGCACTATAGTCAAATTTGCTGACAATACAAAGATAGGTGGGAAAGTATGTTGTGAGGAGGACACAAAGAATCTGCAAAGGGATATAGATAGGTTAAGTGAGCGGGCAAAAATTTGGCAGATGGAGTATAATGTGGGAAAATATGAGGTTATCCACTTTGGTAAGAAGAATAGAAATGGACAGAGACTACAGAATACTGCGGTACAGAGGGATCTGAGTGTCCTCATACATGAAACACGAAAAGTTAGTACGCAGGTACTACAATTAATTAGGAAGGCAAATGGAATGTTGGCCTTTATTGCAAGGGGAATGGAGTATAAAAGTAGAGAAGTCTTGCTACAACTGTACAATCAATCATATCATAGGCGGTCCCTCGAATGAAGATAACTTGCTTCCACGAGAGTTTCAATGAAGGACCCGATGTTCCAGTCCTGAACTCCAGTTGAGCGGGTGGAAGATGCCTGTGCTGAATTTATTTAACATGTGGTGACCATTGCACATCAGCCACCACAAGGGTTTGACAGAGCTCGGCCTTTACCCAGTGGCAAGGATTAACCAAGGTGATTGGAGATCTGCTCTGCTGCACGGACCTAGTGCACACACATATCGCAGTGTGGGCAGGTCCGTGCTGCCCTTGGGCCCTCGGCTCTTTGTACCCTCATTCGTCGCTCCTCCGCCACAAATCTGGCCAAGACCGGAAAGTGTTGAAAGTAAAGATTTCAATGTTTGACAACACATTAACAGAAACTTTACATAAACATTGCATAAAACATCTAAGTGGCTACCCTTGTGTGTTGTTAGTTGGTGTGGTTGCACTGAGGGTGAGGATGAGGGTAAGGAATGTCTAGTGAGATGGGGAAGTGATCATGTAGATATAGAGAGAGGGATGGGTGGAAGTGGAAGGTAAGTTGGTGAGAGTAAGGATGTGTAGGAGAAAGGTAGAGAAGGCAGAGTGATGGGGATGTGATGAGAGGCACAGCAGGATGAGCTTGAATGTGGTTTTGTACTAATGTTTCCTGATCTAATGAGATCATTGAAAGGTTTGTGGCACTGCACCCAGGTCCTCCTGACCACATCCCTGCTTGTGAACTCCACTGCAATGTGAAATCTCCTGGGGAGGTCTCTTTCGCCCATTGGCAGGGAAGAGGACCTCCCTGCATGCTGTGACTCCCTCCAGAAGCATATGGAGGGAGTCATCGGAGAACCTGGGTGCAGCCCTCTGCCTCTGTGCAGTCATTGTCAGTGTTTGGGCTGCCCCGACCTGTGTGAGAACACCACCGTAGGTCGGGGCTATAAATAGCGCTGGAGTGCCGGGCCCTGGGACATCGTGGTGGAGGTGCAGCGAATGAGGATACAACTGTACAGCATGTTGGTGAGACCACACCTAGAGTACTGCGCATAGTTTTGGTCTCTTTATTTAGAGAGGGATAAAGTTGCATTGGAGGTAGTTCAGAGAAGGTTCACTAGGTTGATTCCTGGGATAAAGGGTTGTCTTATGAGTAAAGGTTGAGCAGGTTGTGCCTGTACTCATTGGAGTTTAGAAGAATGAGAAATGATCTTATTGAAACAGCTAAGAATCTGAGGAGGCTTCACAGGGTAGATGCTGAGAGGATGTTTTCCCTCGTGGGGGTATCTAGAACTAAGGGGCATAGTTTCAGTATAAGGGGTCACCCATTTAAGACAGAGATGAGGAGGAATTTCTTTTCTCAGATGGGCATGAATCTTTGAAATTCTCTACCCCAGAGCAATGTGGAAGCTGAGTCATTGAATATATTCAAGGCTGAGATAGACAAATTCTTGAACTATAGGGGAGTCAAGGATTATGGGGAACAGGCAGGAAAGTGGAGTTGAGGCCAATATTATATCAGCCATGATCTTACTGAATGGCGGAGCTGGCTCGAGGGCTTGTATGGCCTACTCCAGCTCCTATTTCTTATGTTCTTATATACTTATGTGAGATTGTGATGACAGAAGCGATCTATCAATGGTGAGAGAGGTTGTTCCAAGGAGGTGACAGTGGATAGAGCTTCCAAACTGCATAAAGCTCAAATGTGTCTTCCAAAACCTGAAGGCTCCAACTTCTGAAACTGGAAAGTCAACAGTGTGAAATGGGAGCTTTTATACATTTGCAGTTGTCAAGTATAGAGAAGAATGGATATTGATGGAACATACGACCTACTTACCTGTCGTGATCCCCGAGCGCCGTGAACCTCGTGAAAAAGCTGGAACAATGGTAAGTACAGTGTAAAACGGTGTTTAATTGCCTTTTAACAACCTCTTAATAATCTAAATTGCCTCCCTCACCGCTTGGTGCTGGGTCTGTTCAGCGCAGACAGATCCGGCACCTGGCAGACTAGCATAGAGGCGGGTTGACAGCAGGCTCCCGACCCACTGTCAATCATTTCAATTTTGACAGCAGTCCCACCTCCGTTCCCGCCCTCTGAGCGCTGGTAAAATTCTGGTTCATGTCTCTATAATGGCTATTAGATCATAGCCATGTATCACTATTTGTGCCACTAATTTGTCTACCTTGTTACGAATGCTTCATGCATTCAGGTAAAAAGCCTTTTGTTTTAATCTTTTACCATATTCCCTGATACACCTTATTCGCTGATACACTTTTACCATTAAACTCTCTGTCCCTTCCTGTTACACTCTGCTTATCTTTACCCAAATCTCTACACTGCTCCATTGCCTTGACTTTTCTCTTTCAATTTCTAAATTTCCCGACACATGACCCCTCCCCCCTTTTTAGTTTACAACCTTATCTATAGTCCTAGTTATTCGATTCGCCAAGATACTGGCGTCACAATGGAACAGCTCCCTCTTTCCCCGGTACTCGTGCCAGTGCTCCAAGAATCAAAACCCCTTCCTCCCACACGACTCTTACACTTATTGCAGACGTGGTCATCCGGGATTGCAGTGATCTCCACAAACTCCCACATGCTGCAGTTACGGTACACTACCTGCCCTGCCACCCCATTTTAATCTTGTTTTAATTATTTAGTTAATTAAAGATTATGTATTTAATTAACTTAGCTTACAGTTTCATTTTTAACTAATTACCAGATCTAGTTTAATTTCTAGGAAGATTAAATTAAATATTTACCTGTAACACAAAGCACTCCAAGAATTGGAGGCAAAAACAGCATCTCCTTCCCACTCTGCTCTGAATTCCCACTCTCTGCAAATTACCAGTTCAACACTCTGTTTAATTGCACTCCATTTAAAACGCTCTGTGCAGACCAATCTGCACAGAAATCAGAAGATATTGTGGGATGAGTGGGAGGTGGGATGTGAAAGGGAGAATAACATATGAAGATACTGGCATTTTGTATCCTTTCAGCCCTACTGTTCGCCAAGGGCTCAGCCCTGCTCCTGCCAAGAATGGCCAGCATTATCTCCTCCAAGGGAGTGAGGTGAAGCTAGGGATGCCTCATGTTTGGTGGAGAATGTTGGTAGGTGAGTGATGGTGGGGGTCATGCATTGAGCAGTGTGTGAGGCTAGTGGTGTAGTTGGTAGGTGACGGTTTTTGAAGATGCATTCACTGCCCTTGACCAATGGTCTGAGATCATGAAACATCTTTGGGCACTGGAGGTCTTGGGGGTAACACTGCTGGCATTGACTGCTTTGGCGATCTGGTCCCAAATCCTTCTTACTGGAAGGCCTACTGGCCCCTTGTGGAAAGAGAACCTAGCTTCATGTGTTCACCCCCTACACAAAGCTTGAGTGCTGCATCTGAGACCCTGGGTGCCCTTTCACTGGCCTGTGGAACCAATTGTGTTAGTACTGAAGTACTTTTAGCATTTTTGATCAGCAGAAGACAGCTCAGCTTTATGAGGTGCAGACTGCCTTTAAGAAGCACAGGCTAGCTTTAATTAAAGCTAGCTTCACTCGAACATCATGAACTTCTGTCCCCTGCTGGGTGCACAGCTTGTCAGCAACGCCTTCAGTGATGTGCTGTGCGCTACAATCATTATAATTAGCAGGCAGCACAAAGTTGACATGCAGCCTGCGTTCTTTGAACCGGTATGGGCATATCATGCATCGTGGTGCCCACACCCATTTTTCAACACTATGGACTTTCATCCCCATGCTTTATCGGAGTTGGATTGTTAAAACAAAGCAAAATAAAGGTGTAATTTGTTAGAGGTGTTTATAATTATGAAGCGATGAGACAGAGTAGATGGAAAGTGACTGTTTCTAATAACTGAGGGGTCTAGAACAAAGAGCCTTAAAAATAACATTAAAAGTAAGGGGGGAGAAATTGGGCTACTTTGCACCTCCCGTTAGCGCTAACGGGACGCAGTTTGCGACTGGGCGCGGCGAGAACAGCACCTCCAGCTAAATTCAGCGGGGGGGTTTACGGTGGCAGTAATAGGTAGCGCCCTGTTATGCTGCACCCAGCAATGCTGATGTCATCACCATGCACAGTGCCCACTAGCCACCCAGAACAAAAATTGGCCCTTGCCCCCTGGTTTATTGTCTGATGTTGACAATGACAGCTTCAGCAGTCGGGGTCAGTCGGATGTGAACTGGGGAAAAACTATTTAAAGGCGCCAGCATCCGGTGAAGTTTTAGTCAGCCAATAATGTTTCCTTCTTAGTTTCACATAGGCAGACAGGCGTTTCAACCGATTTGAGCGATTTTCAGTTGAAGGGGTGTTCTGGTTCTTAATGATTCCTGACTTTCATTGAGGGCAGATTTGAAAGTCCAAGATTTCATGGGAGCTGCACTGGCACTGGACTTCGTGCTCCAGTGTCACCGTCAGAGGCACAGAGAAACACTGCAAAAGGTGGCCAGAGATAGGAGACTCCACAAGGCTCTCAACAGGAGGCCTTACCCTCCCAGCGTATTCCGGCAGCAGTTCTCCTACATCAATTGCACTGATGAACAGTGTGTTCGAAGGCTGCACTTCAGCAAGGATGTGGTCACAGAGCTCTGCCACCTTCTACAACCAGACCTTGAGCCTCAGACTAGGGTGAGGACGGCTCTCTCAGTGGCAGTCAAGGTCACCACGTGCTCAATTTCAATGCCAGTGGATCCTTCCAGTGTCCTTCAGGATACATTTGCAACATCTACCAGTTTGCCATGCATTGCTGCATCTGTGAGGTCACAGAGGCTCTCTGCAGAAGGAAGAGGGACTACATTTCCTTCCCCATCACCAGACAGAAGCAGCACAAGTGTACATGTGGCTTTGCCTGGACAGCTGGCTTCCCCATGGTGCAGGCCATTGACTGCGCCCACGTCACTTTGTGGGCACCACATAACAATCCTGAGATTTTCCGTAACCGCAAAGGCAACCACTCACTTCATGTGCAGGGTGTGACCACACACGTCAAATCCTCATCGTCAATGCCCTGTATCCTGGCAGCAGCCACAACCGGTGTGCCAGCTCTCTTCCAATCCCCACATCAAGCTCGTGGCTAGACCAAAGAAATTTCAGCAGCCAGATAGTGACCTTCCTCTTTTTTCAGATATTCACTATACTTATTCAGCCCTTTAAAATTTCTATGCCAGAACATGAGGACCATTTGTTTAGGCACCATATAATGAGCATCATTTTTGTTTGAGTCGATTATTGCTGATGAAGTGTTCATTTCTGTGCATTCCAAAAAATAGTGGTGAGATGAATTTTAGATCAACATGTTTAGCATTAGTCAAAATGATGCATTTCCCTGAGCTAATATCCCTTACCTTGTTGCTCAGCCTGAGTCCCATGTCAACAAGATGCAAACCTCTGGATCATTTTTATAAAAAGCTTTTGTGCCCACCTTTTCCCAAACATGAACCAGGATATTGAGGGAGACCACCAGAGTATCCTTCTCAGTAAAAAGCTACATATAAAATACATTTTCAGATGGAGTAACATATTTGGGAAATCCCTTAGTTTAGAACTGTTGTCTCAGTTACTGCAATAGAAAACATAGAAACATAGAAACATAGAAAATAGGTGCAGGAGCAGGCCATTCGGCCCTTCGAGCCTGCACCGCCATTCAATAAGATCATGGCCGATCATTCCCTCAGTACCCCTTTCCTGCTTTCTCTCCATACCCCTTGATCCCCTTAGCCGTAAGGGCTATATCTAATTCCCTCTTGAATATATCCAATAAACTGGCATCAACAACTCTCTGCGGCAGGGAATTCCACAGGTTAACAACTCTCTGAGTGAAGAAGTTTCTCCTCATCTCAGTCCTAAATGGCCCATCTTTTATCCTAAGACTATGTCCCCTGGTTCTGGACTTCCCCAACATCGGGAACATTCTTCCCACATCTAACCTGTCCAGTCCCATCAGAATCTTATACGTTTCTATGAGATCCCCTCGCATCCTTCTAAACGCCAGTGAATAAAGGCCCAGTTGATCTAGACTCTCCTCATATGACAGTCCAGCCATCCCTGGAATCATTCTGGTGAACCTTCGCTGCACTCCCTCAATAGCAAGAACGTCCTTCCTCAGATTAGGAGACCAAAACTGAACACAATATTCCAGGTGAGGCCTCACTAAGGCCTTGTACAACTGCAGTAAGACCTCCCTGCTCCTATACTCAAATCCCCTAGCTATGAAGGCCAACATAACATTTGCCTTCTTCACCGCCAGCTGTACCTGCATGCCAACTTTCAATGAATGATGAAGCATGACAGGTCTCATTGCACCTCCCCTTTTCCTAATCTGCCGCCATTCAGATAATATTCTGCCTTTGTGTTTTTGCCCCCAAAATGGATAACCTCACATTTATCCACATTATGCTGCATCTGCCATGCATTTGCCCACTCACCTAACCTGTCCAAGTCACCCTGCAGCCTCTTAGCGTCCTCCTCACAGCTCACACCGCCACCCAGGTTAGTGTCATAGTTATGTAACACCTCACCTGCAATTTTCAAATATTCCACAAGTCCTCTGTGGCTGTTCATTTCTTTATTTCAAGATAGCTTTTGAAAGAAACATTACATGACACAATTACTGTTTAAAATCAGATCTAAAATGACCATAAAGTAACTGCTTAAATACTGTTTAAGAATGTATTTTGACCAATATTAACAGGCAGCGAGCTCTATAGCTGGATAGTTCAAATTCCAGCTTATGGCTGATTCACTTCAACTATTTTGCAGCTTAGGATACACAGAATTAAGGTAGGCAAGTGAGCTAGTTTCACAACTATGAACATATGAACTTGACTGAGACTTATTAATAAGCTGATTAAGTCCATGAGTTATAAAACGCATTTGAAAACCTGAGGATACCACTTCTGCACCCTGCCCACATCATGTTCATTTCTTCACATGGAGAGTTGGTGTTGCATGGGATGTTTTACCACAGGGAGTGACTGAGGCAGAGACCATTGCTTTCCTTCAGGGAAAGTTGGATAAATATTTGATGCAGATAAAGGGCTATGAATAGAGAGTAGGGCAGTGCAATTAGTTTTGTTTTCTCTATCAAAGAACCGGCACAGACACGATGGCCCGAAAGACCTCCCTCGGTGCTATAAGCTGCTATGGTTGTATAGTTCCATTTAAAACTGCAGCAGTACCATGCAAATCCTCTGGATCTGAAACACAGCACGAAAATTTCCCAAAATAGAAATACTTTCAATACTATCAGTCACATGCTGTGAATTTCCATAATTATCTGTTTTTATTTCAAACTTTCAATAATAGCTTAGCAGAATAGTTACGTGAAATTACAATTTTGTTCATCAGAATCTTAAAATTTTTAGGGGCTGAACTTCTGTACCGCCCGCATTGAGGCGGTGACATCGCTGGGGCGCTACCCTTAGCGCCGGGCGGTGTCTATTGTCTCAAAGTGCGATATTCAGTTGTTTGACCCAAGAGGAGAGTGGAGCGCTCAGAGAAGAGTTTCACACTACTCTTAGGGCGCTAACAGAGCGACAGCACCAGAGGCCTACTCCATTTTTTGGCACTAGGAAGCCGGCATCCTAGTGCCTGAAGATGGAAAAAAGTCTTGATGACAATTTCAATGAACTACACCGACACTTCCCCACTGCTGAAACAAATAAATAGAAGTTTAAACCCCAGGGTCGTCGCTGTACCGACTGCTTTCCCTTGCCGGTGTCAGCGGCAGGCACTATGGCAGGGGAAAGTGCAACAGCCTGATCACTATTTGTAGAAACCACCCGATTTTCATTCCATTCATTTTACAACAGGCGAGTGATCTGACCTACCAAATTAATACCTCAGATGGTGAAGATAAAAATGACGCCCATATGTTGGAGTTTAACAGTGAATGAGAGGGAGGCCCAACCTGTGGGATTCCTGCCAGCAGATCCGAGGCGGGAGATGTCGACTGACCAAGTTAAGTGCTAAAGATCTTGACATTTTAGCATTCCTGCTGGGCCAGAAGGAGCAGGAGTGCTCCTTCACAAGGAAGCCTTTGGCCTCCCCCAGCTCGGATTATGGCCTCGATGTTCTCTTCCTCCCCTCTCATCTCGATCACAACTCTGTTGTCTTCTCCCTCCACTCCTGATAGCCTGATCACGGCCCAGTTGCATTTTTCTTCCTCCTCCTATCCAGATAGTGGTCCCAATGTTCGCATCTCCCTCCAACTCCGCATGGCGGCCCGGAGCTTCCATCTTGTGCTCACTGATGGGTTCGGTCTCCAGGGGTCTCAGGCTGCGGCCCCCTGCCGCTTGTTTGTGTTCTCAGCCATCAGTCTGGCTGGCTGTCGGACAAGAGCCTGCAGCACATTATTTAAATGAGGCCCTGCCGTTAAGATCAGTGGGGCTTCCACATCCTCGGCCTTGCCAAGTTATCCCCGTACCACGTTCCCCTGTCTCCTCGTTAATAACGGGGCCATATTTTCCAGAAATGTATGTGCTCGCCATGGTACGCTTTCGGCAGCTTGAGGGTTAATCCAATGTACTGCACCTACCAGCAATAGTATCTCAGAATGTGTAAACACAGTGATTATCCCCTGGAGTTACAATAATATTTTTAAATAATCCATACTTATGCTTTCCTTCCCAGTGCAGCATAAACAAGAACAGCAGGTGGGAAGCAGAGTGTGACAGCTGGACTGTTCCAGCATGGCCTGTTATTTACAGATCAGCAGTCGTTTTTTGACCACATCCTTTTGATAAGGAACATTGCCAAGGGGCAGAGGGAGGGGGGGGAGGGAGAGAAACACACGATTGCCAGTGATTGTTCTGCTGTTTACAGCTAATCCTTAGATTAGTTTTATGGCATTGTGATAATCACTAGTGTCTTATGCAAAAGAATTACCACTTGTGGATCTGACTAGTAGACTGACTCAAACCAGGCCATACACAGGGTTTTGCAAAAAGTCAAAATATCCTATCTCCTTTGTAATCTGTGATCGGACAAAAAACTGCAGTAAATGATTTGTCAGAATGCAGGTTTGTACAGGTATGAACGGAGAACCATTCCCTCACTTAAAGGGAAGGGCCCATGCTGCCAACTCTCCAGAAGAAAAAGGGACCTACCTGGACCACCATGGATCGGGGGTGCCGTGCGATCAGCCCAGTGCCGGGCTGAGCATTCATGGCCAGGTCCCCGCAAAGAAACCGGATCAGGAACAGCAACAAGAAGGTCATTATGTTTTCATTTTTCACTCGGCCACCTCTCCTTTAATTCTCACCCCGGTAGCGGCCGGCCGCCCGAGACACGCCTCCTGCAACTGTTGGTGTTTTTGCCCGAGGCTGCTGCAGGGGGCGAAAGTCAATTTCGGGGCTGGAGCAGGACCGGGGCACTAGTGGGGCGATGCACGTGGTGATGGCGTCATGATCTCCGAGCGCAGGAGATCGGGGCGCAAAGCCATAGTGCCGCCACTAAACTCCCGTCGAATATGTCGGGAGTCGTTAATAGTGCCGCACCCAATCGTTAACTCATTTGCGCCTAATTTCTCGCCCTAAAGCCATCATTATAGGCCCGTTACCATAAACTGCACTCCATTGCTATTGACTGCTTTGCCCTCCTTAGCACTCACTCAGGCTGCACCAGACCACGTGAAATCTTAATACAAAAGCAAAATATTGCAGATGCTGGAATCTGAAAAAAAGCAGAAAATGCTGGAAATCTCAGCAGGTCAGGCAGCATCTGTGGAGAGAAACAGAGTTAATGCTTCAGGCCGATGGTCCTTCATCAGGTCATCAATCTGAAACATTAACTCTGTTTCTCTCCACAGATGCTGCCTGACCCGCTGAGATTTCCAGCATTTTCGGTTTTTATATCACGTGAAATCTTGTTATTCTGTCTGACCCCTAGAACTGGGTTTACAACCCCTATTTATCACCAAGGCTGCTTATTTTAATCTCTGCCACATTGTCTGGTTCTGTCCCTATCTCAGTCCCTCTAAGTACCGCTCCAACTTGTCCAAAATGCTGCTGCCATATCCTGTGTTGCACAAATCCCACTGCTCATTACTTCCCAGCTTTGCTAGTCTAGAGTTGCTTCTTGTCCCCCAATGCATTAAGTTTAAAGTTCTCATCCTCATCTTCAAACCTTGCTCCACCTTACCTCCGCAATCTCTGCAAGCCTATTATTGGGCTCAAAATTGGCCCCTGCCGATTTTTGGCACATTCACCCGAGGTGCGCCGACTTCCTAGGAAAAACAACGGCGGCAAAAAGTTTTCCCCGCATTCTGGCCACTCTGTGGCCTCTCTCATGGCTTGGCGCGGCGTGGCAATTCAATTAGGGGGTGGAGCTAGGGCCCTGCGCTCAAAAGAGTGCCAGCAGCTCAATGCATGCGCACTGGAGGTTTCACGCAGGCGCAGTAGCTCCTCTGCAGCGTGGGACCCGATGTCCCGCCCCTATCCCAGGCCGAGTGGTGTCACGAGGCGCGCCAGGCTGCTGCACGTCATAGAGAGTGTCCCGCACCTATCCCCGGCCATGTGGCCTCCCGCACCGGTCGGCTGGCCTGGTGAATTCCCGGGCCGAGGTTGGACTTGAGTTTTATTTTTTTTTTATTGATGGTTGTGCTTTGTTTCGTGAGGAGAGTTTTGATGGCGGGGGGCTGGGGGGAGGAGGAGAGTTTTGATGGGTGTGGGGGGGAAGAGTTTTGATCGGGGGGATAGTGTTTTGATCAGGGGGGGGGGGGTAGTTTTGATGTGGGAAGGGAGTTTTGATATGGGGGGGGAGGAGGAGAGTTTTGATGGGGGGGAGACGTGTTAACTTTTTATTTGGATATTTTGAAAGAATTATCCAAATATGTTTTGTCTCTTTTATTTTTGTAATTTAAGCTACCATGAATGCTTCTGTTGTATAGTAAATTAACTTTGTGAAGTGTGTCATGTCCTGTATAGCTGTTTGATCCTATTCATACTCTTTAGTCAAGTCATTAAGTACCTACCTGCGCTGGTTTCTTAACTCTCCGCAAGGGTTTTCTGTGCGGCCACAAGTGGCCACATACGCTGGCCTAAGTTAGTTTGGAGCAACTATTAGCTGTGCAAAGTGGCTTAAATGGCCAAAACGGGCGTAGATGGCTGGTAACACCCACTTTTGAAAGAAAAACGAAACTAAAAAAAATCCTAACTAACTCACTTACACTGGCACAAATTGAATCTGTAGAATGGGGATTTTTAAGATACTCCAGAAAAATCAAGTTGCTCCAAAAAAACGGAGCAACTCCTGGGCAAATTTGGGCCCAAAGCCTCTGTCTTCTGACTCAAAGCATTCAGCTGCCTTGAGCCTACTCTCTGAAACTGCTCCATAAACTCCTCCATCTCTCCAGCATTAAAAACCTACTCACAGACCATCTTTTTGACCAACCTTTCAGTCACCCTTCCTAATTGCTCCACTCACAGCTCAGCAGTCTTTTCCCTATCTATCTCTATTATAAAGCACTTTTTAATTTTTTTTACATTAAAGATATTACATGAATGCAAGCTGTTGCTGTTGGATTTATGCTGAATGCTAAAGTGGCCTTCTCTATTCACTTATACTATCCTTTGTGTAAAAAATGTCCTGCCTGACTTCACTTTCCATTCTTAACTTCCTAACTTTTAACTCATCCTCTGCCATTTGAATCTGTTGCCATAGTGAGTAATTTGCCTGGATAAACTTTGTGAATCAACTTCATAATCTTGATCAATTTAATTAGTCACTTTGAAATCTTTTCTTTATCAGAGAAAACATGTCCAACTTCATTAACCTTTCCTGATAACTTACATTTCTGATACCTGGAATTATTGTTGTTGTTCATTGCTTGCCTTTGTACCTTCTCAAGGGTGGTAATATCTTCCTATAATTTTGTTTCATGCTGTATTTCCTTTCAGAAATCTGTGTAATTTAAGTTTACGTATTAAAAAAGAATTCTGTACTCGTCCAAAAGGAGAAACATGGTTCCTTTGAAGTGTTAAGTAAAAGCCTAGACATGATGTCATCCTTTTTCAGTGGAGACAACCATCTGGGTCTATGAGGAAACAGTAGCATTCCTCAGTAGTTGACAAGTAAACAAAGCTGGAAATTATTGCATGGCCTAAGGTGTTAGCTGACACCGTGCTGCCAATAAGCCTTTCTCTTTCATGTTTTCTTTATTTACACATAAGGTGGACAGAGCAGAGCCTTAAAGGCTGCTACTGCAGTAGCTAGAAGATAGATGGGTTTAGAAGGAAACTTTAATTCTTTCAAACCATTACAACAGGATTGAAGTTACATGGCCTGGAGTAAAAGGAAACCTTTAGTGTCTCATAATACTGCTTGGTGCTCAGATATGTTTTTATCTTTCATTCACTGTTACTTATTAACATACACAAAGCAATAAACAACTGCAGAATATACACACAGTAATTTCTGACAAAGTATTCTAATTTCTGCACTCTCATTCCCTGCAGAGTTAGAATGAAAGGGCACTTGTTATAAATTTGAGGTATGCTTTAGATAACTTCTTGGGTTCAATGGCATCCGTTACTCTTGTAAATGGTCTGAATGCTTTATTTTTATGGGAGATGACTCACATTGCCCGATATCTACTTGGACTATAACAGAATCCAAGGACATTAGAATCTAAGGACTGGATTTTCGGCTTTGATATTTTTGGGGCGATAATGGCGGCGGGGCGGGAAAGTTAGCACCCGAGAATAGTTTGCGCCTCAGTAATTGGGCCTGAAATTCCAGCCTCGCCGGGTCTGTATGGAATACTTATGGACCCAGCGAGGCCCCGCAATAGTCGTTTTTTGGCACACAATGCTCATGCGCCGAAAACCAGTTTTTCCAAGCTAAAACTTGACAGATCGAATGCATCCCCACAGCCAGGACAGTCGCATGGACAAGATTGCACTATTTGCCTATCTCTTGCCCAGCGAATGTCCTTAAAACTCTTGCGCCTGCTAAAAACGCATAGCCTACTTTTACCAGTGTAAGAGTTTTAAAACATAAAACAATAAAATTTAAAGACACATTTTTATGTTAAAAACCCTGTCCACTAAGGCAAGTTTGTTTTAAACCCTAATTACAACACTTTTAAAAAATCCAAAAAATATATATTTTTTCTAACACATTTCATTAACTTTAATTTAAATTAATGTTAAATATGTGAGGTGTTTTTTTTATTTTTTATTTGTGTTTGGGTGTTGGGGGGGCCTCTCATTCCTAATAATGAGAACTCCTACATACGGAGTTATTATTATGAATGAGAATACTGTATCTTCATTGGCTGTCCAGTGTCATGTGACTCTAGCTTCTCCCTCCATATCTCCAAGACGTGAACGCGCTGCGATGCGCAGGAAGAGGAGGCCTCCGAATGGAATCGCTGGAGGGCGCAGGAGCAAAAGGTAGGTGCAGATCTTCATTCTTATATTTAGGTGAGTGCCTGCGGGAAGCCCAGAACCGGGATTTCGGACCCATAGTTTGGGCAGTTGGGCCCTGCGTCAGGGAACGGAGCGCTAAGGGAAGTGTTGTACACCTCTCTTAGGCGCTAGCATGGGACACTCCCGAGCTAAAGAGCCGGGCTGGGAACACTCCAAGATGCCTGGGTGGGGGGACACAAACCTAAAAAAACCCCACAAAAACATTCCCAAAACATTGCCCATGCTACCTCAACAAATCGCAAAAAAAATCACACTCACCTCTTCTCTGACGGGATGGTTGGACCTCCCTGATTTCCCAGACGGTCAGTGCGAGGCGCGCATTCCAGTGGATGGGTCGGGCAATAGTCAAAACTCACGCCGGTGTTGCAACCAGGAGTGTTGCACACCGGACACAGCTCTTCCGGGCGGTACTACTCCGCGCCGCCACAAAACTGGACCCGAAGATCGCTGTGGGGTGCTGGAGGTTGACCGCCTGGCCAAAATACCTCACCGCCACCATTGCCGCTGCTCTGGGGCGAAAAATGGAGCGGAGAAGACCCGAAATCCTGCCCTATAGAATCATAGAATATACAACATAGAAGAAGGCCATCCGACCCGCTGAGCCCAGGTCAATTCTCAGCTAGTCCCACTCCCCTGCCCTTTCCCCGTAGACCTGTACATTGTTTTCCTTCAGATACTTAGCCAACTCCCTTTTATTCCATGAGCTTCAATTTTGCTGGCAAGCCTCTATGTGGCACTTTGTCAAACGCCTTTTCGAAATCTGTGTACACTACGCATTATCCTCATCAACCCTCTCTGTTACCTCCACCATCCGTTCCAAATCTTAACCACACGCAGCGTAAAAAGCTTTTTTCTTACATCACCTTAAATCTGTGTCCTCTGGTTCTCGACCCTTCTGCCAATGGGAATAGTTTCCCTTTATCTGCTCTGTTCAGACCCCTTATGATTTTGAACACTTCTATCAAATCTCCTCTCAATCTTCTCTGCTCCAAGTAGAACAACCACAGCTTCTCCAAACTATCAACTTAACTGAAGTCCCTCATTCCTGGAATCATTCTTGTAAATCTTTTCTGTACTTTCCCTAAGGCCGTCACATTCTTCCTAAAGCGTGGTGCCCAGAATTGAACACAATACTCCAGTTGGGGACGAACCAGTCTTTTATAAAGGTTCATCATAATTTACACACTTTTGTACTCCATACCTCTATTTATGATCCCTTAAGCCTTTTTAACTGCTTTCTCAACCTGCCCTGCCACTTTCGATGATTTATGCATACATACCCCCCGCTCTCTCTGATCGTGCACCCCCTTTAGGATTGTACCTTTTAGTTTATATGTCCTCTCCTCATTTTTCTACCAAAATGCATCACTTCACACTTCACTGTGTTAAACTTCATTTGCCATATGTCCGCCCATTTCACCAGCCTGTCGATGTCTTCCTGAATTCTATCACTCTCCTCCTCACTGTTCACTATACTTCCAAGTTTTGTGTCATCTGCAAATTTTATACACCTATGTCCAAGTCTCTAATATATATCAAGAAAAGCAGTGGTCCTCAAACCGACCCCCTGGGGAACACCACTGTATATCTTCCTTCAGTTCAAAAAACAACCATTACCTCTGTTTCCTGTCACTTAGCCAATTTTGTATCCAGGCTGCCATTGTCCCTTTTATTCCATGGGCTTCAATTTTGCTGGCAAGCATATCATGTGACACTTTGTCGCACGCCTTTTGGAAATCCATGTACACCACATCAATTGGATTGCTCACATCAACCCTCTCTGTTACCTCATCAAAAAACTCGATCAAGTTGGTTAAACGCAATTTGACTTTAACGAAACCATGCTGGCTTTCTTTAATGAATCCACCCCTATCCAATTGACTTGTTAATTTTGTCCCTGATTACCGTTTCTAAAAGCTTCCCCACTACCGAGGTTAAACTGGCTGGCCTGTAGTTGCTGGGTTTATCTTTACTCATTTTTGAACAATGGTGTAACATTTGCCATTCTCTAGTCCTCTGGCACCATCCCCGTATCTATGGAGGTTTGGAATATTATGGCCAGTACCTCCGCAGTTTCCGCCCTCAATTTCCTCAGCATCCTAGGATGCATCCCTTCCGCTCCTGGTGATTTATCTATTTCAAGTACAGCCAGCCTTTATAAAACCTCTTCTTCATTAATTTTTATCCAATCAAGTATCTCCACTACCGCCTCCTTCATTATGTCCATGGCAGCATTCTCTTCCTTGATGAAGACAGATGCAAAGTGCTCATTTAGTACTATGCCTCCCTGCGTAGATCTCCTTTTTGGTCCCTAAGTGGCCCCACCCCTCCTCTTACTATCCTTTTACTATTTATATGTCTATAGAATACTTTTGGATTACCTTTTATGTTAGCTGCCATTCTATTCTCATACTCTCTCTTTGCCCCTCTTATTTTCTTTTTTACTTCTTCTCTGACCTTTCTATATATAGCCTGATTCTCAGATGTATTTACAACCTGACATCTGTCATATGCACTCTTTTTCTGCTTCATCATATTCTCTATCTGTTTTGTCATCCAGGGAGCTCTGACTTTAATTGCGCTACCTTTCCCCCTCGTGGGAATGTACCTCGACTGTACCCAAATGATTTCCTCTTTAAATGCAGCCCATTGTTCCACGACAGATTTGTCTGCCAATCTTTGGCCCCAAGTTTCCACACGCGGCAAAACAGGCGCCCCTCCGAGCTGGGCGCCCGTTTTTCGCGCCGAAAACGGCGCCTGAAAAAAAACGCGCTATTCTCGAGCGCTTTGCAGCTCGATGTCAGCTTGGCGCGGCGCCCAGGGGGCGGAGCCTACCACTCGCGCCAATTTTGTAAGTAGGAGGGGGCGGGTACCATTTAAATGAGTTTTTTTCCTGCCGGCAACCTTGCACGTGTGCGTTGGAGCGTTCGCGCATGCGCAGTGTGAAGGAAACATTGGCACTCGGCCATTTTTGTAGTTCTTTGTAGCTGTTCAATTTTTAACATTTTTTAATAAAACCACATTGCCCTTCCATGATCAGCACTGAGGCTTCTTGCAGCAGTGAGAAGGCTGCAGGAAGCCTCAGAAGTTGAGGCAGCCATTTCCCGACGGGCCCGACTGACGGCAGGGGGGCCTCCCTCCCCCCCCCCCCCCGCCGTCGAGAATGGCTACCTCAACTTCTGAGGCTTCCTGCAGCCTTCTCACTGCCTCCTCCCCCCCTCGCCATCGGGAACGGCTGCCTCCTCACTGCCTCCCCCCCGCTGCCATCGGGAATGGCTGCCTCAACTTGTGAGGCTTCCTGCAGCCTTTTCCCTGCCTGAAGCACTTTCATACAGGTAGGAACATGGTTTATTTAATCTTTTCTTTGCTTATAAATTTTTATTCAGGTTGGAATTATTTGTATAATATTTGTATAAGTATAACTAAGGATTTATTGTAGAATGTAATGACTTCCCTTCCCCCCTCCCCCCCTCCCCCACCTCATTCTGGACGCCTAATTTGTAACCTGCACCTGATTTTTTAATGTGCAGACAAGGTTTTTTCAGGCCTACAAAAATCTTCACTTGCTACATTCTAAGTTAGTTTGGAGTACGTTTTCACTGTGGAAACTTTCAAATCAGGTGTCAGTGGCTGGACACGCCCCCTTTTGAAAAAAAAATTCTGTTCCAAAGTGAAACTGTTCTACATGACTAGAACTGCAGAAAACTTAAATGTGGAGAATTGCGATTTCTAAGATATTCCGTTCTCCACCAGCTGCTCCTAAAAATCAGGAGCAAATCATGTGGAAACTTGGGGACTTTGATTCCAGTTTACCTGGGCCAAATCTGTTCTCATCTTACTTGGCCTTCCCGCAGTTAAACATTTTTTACTCCAGAGTGCTCCCTGTCCTTTTCCATAGCTAACTAAACCTTATGATACTATGATCACTGTTCCCTAAATGTTCACCTACTGACACCTGCTCCACTTGACCTACCTCATTCCCCAGAACCAAATCCTGCAATGCCTCCTCCCTCGTCAGGCCGGAAACATACCATATTGTAATAGAGCTCCTCCTAGTGGACTACTGTTCCATCTCATGGACTACTGATGGACTGCAACTACTGATGTAAAAAATAAAGAATCATGTGGCAAAGTCACATGATAATGGGCTTCTGTGTTAAGAGCCACCTTGTATAGTGTGTTTGTTAGTTATGTCATAAGAATGAATTACATTGGTGACAAGGATAGGAATTCTGGATTCCCTATCTGAATTTTTTGTTGGAGGATGTTCCTGCCAATCAACAGAGAGGCTTTGCGAGGTTCTTTGTTTTGCAGAATAGCTGCAAATCCATGGTAAATTCCAAGCACATTTGGCTGAACTGTTTATGTTGCCAGAATCCAGATGGCCATGCCTATGGGAATAATAGGACACTTGGGTGAGTTCCATTGCAACCGAGAAACTTTCAAAGCATATGTGGAATGGCTAGAAATATCTTTCACCATGAATACTATTATCAAAGTCCCCGATGATGAAAACCATAATGATGATTAAAGGAAATGGGCTATTTTCTTAACTGAAACAGGCCCCGAGGTATATGAAACCGCGAAAAATGTGCTTGTTCCCATCAAGCTAAAAGGACACTCCACTGATGGAGATTCTAACCAAGTTAGAACAGCATTACAGTCCTGAGCTTCTGGAAATTGCTAAAAATTATCGTTTTGAAACACGAGATCAATTGAATGACAAGGGTATCAGTGAGTACATTGTAGCTTTAAAAAAGCGATCCATTCACTGTCATTTCCGAAACTTTCAAGACCAAGCATTGCGTGATCGCTTTATTTGTGCGATGAAAAATGAAGAAATCAGAAGAAAGTTGTTGACAATCCCTAATTTGACTTTTGATTTAGCTTGTCCCATTTGGCTGAACTGTTGACGTTGCCAGAATCCAGATGGCCATGCCTATGGATATGGCCGACCAATATTCCCAAGAATTTCGTGCCATTTCCAGTCATCAGAAACCCAAGCTGAATCGCCCGCAGGTAAAAGGTAAAAGGTAAAAGGCAGTTGGGCCCCATGGCCTCAGCAACCGGCCAAGGTAACTGTACATTGAAGCCGTGAAGCCTGGGGCAACACATTGTTCAAAGCCATCCATGTGTGAAGGCAGAGTGTTTCTTATGCAAGAAAACTGTGCATCTTGCAAAGTAGATGTTGCAGGAACCAGGATACCCATGAAAATCGACATTGGTGCATCCATGAGAATAGTACCAGAATCGCTATATCTCAACAAGTTGTGTGATTTTCCACTGGAGAAATCAAAGATAGAGCTGCGAGGCTAATCAGGGGAGCAAATTCCTGTTGTAGGACATATCACTATACTGGTGAAATACAAGGATCAGTTTCAGAGCTTGCCTCTCAGTAGTGGCAGGAGACAAGCCTGCCTTGATAGGTAGAAATTGGTTGGGATCACTGAAGTTGGATTGGAATGAGATTTTTCGCGTTGAAACGAGATTTGCAGCGAAAGATGACGTATTCAAGCAGTATCCGAAGGTGTTTTAGAGGGTAATCTACCCAATACACAATGCTGACAGGTAGCCAGTTCATCTCGAAGTTAGATCGAACAAATGCCTATTTACAACTTGAGCTAGATGAGGAGTCCAAATCATGCTGGGCTATAAATACTCATCTAGGCCTATATCAATTTAATAGGCTACTATTTGAAGTGTCTTCAGCCCCGCCATATTCCAAGGGGTGATGAACCAGATTTTGCAAGGCATTGAAGGGTAGTATGCACCAAACAGGCAAATCCATAATAACATATTGAATGAAGTGCTCAAATGGCTAGAGAAGCACAGAGTATGAATGACTTCTCACAAATATGAGTTATTTCAAAATTCAGTTGAATACTTAGAGCATGAGTAAACAAAGATGGTTTACATCCAACCAAGGGAATATTTTATTTGAGAGCGAAGATATCCTCTTCAAAACAGAAAACCAGTGGTTAAGTTTGATTTGTAAGTATGGAAAAATATGTTCATATATTTTGTTGTGTATAACCATGCATGTTATGTGTGATCATTATTTTGTTCTGATTACTTCTTCATTAAGGAGGGAGCAGTGTAATAGAGCTCCCCCTAATGGGCTACTGCTCCACCTAGGGGGCTACTGATATACTGCAACTACTGATGTAAATAATAAAGGATCATGTGGCAAAGTCACATGATGACGAGTTTCTGTGTTAAGAGCCATCTTGTATAGTGTGTTTGTTAGTGATGTCGTAAGAATATATTACACTGATCAAGAAACATCTCTTGAACACACTTCCAGAATTCTTCTCCTTTTCTGCCCTTTACACTATTACGATTCCAGTCTCTGTTAGGATAGTTGAAGTCCCCCATTATCACTACTCTATAGTTCCTGCACCTCTCTGTAATTTCTCTGCAAATTTGCTCCTCCATATCTTTCCCACTATTTGATGGTCTATAGAATGCACCTAGTAGTGCAATCACATCTCTATTATTTCTTAACTCGAGCCATATATGTCCTTGACCTCTCCATGACTGTAACATTCTTCTTAACCAATACTGCATACCAGCTCCTATCTTTCCTTCACTATTGTTCTTGAACACCTTATAGCTACGAAGATTTAATACCCAATCCTGCCCTTTTTTGAGCCAGGTCTCAGTTAATGCCACAACATCATATTCCCATGTGGCTATTTGTGCCTGCAGCTCAGTTACCTTGTTTACTGCACTTCGTGAGTTCACATACATACACTATAGACCCATCTTAGACCATGCTGTATTCTCTCTTAGTTGGACCCCACCTAATATCTTAGTATTTCTTTAGTGCTCTCTGCCTCTCCCAATCCTTTTGAGCACTTTATTTCCCCTTTCTAATGATATATCCTGGTGCCCATCCCCCTGACAAATTCATTTAAACCTTCCTCACCAGCACTAGTAAACCTCCCTGCGAGGACATTGGTTCCGGCCCTGTTGACATCCAACCCCTCCGGCCTGTACAGGTCCCACCTCCACCGGAACCAGTCCCAATGCCCCAAGAATCTGAAGTCCTCCCTCCTGCACCATCTCTCCATCCATGCATTCATCTGTTCTTACCTTGTATTTCTATCCACATTTGTGCGAGGCACTGGCAGTAATCTGGAGATTACTACCTTTGAGGTCCTGCTTTTTAATCTCTTTCCAATTCTGCACACAGGACCTCATCAGTCTTTCTACCTATATGGTTGGTACCAATATGGACCATGACCTCTGGCTGTTCACCCTCCCCGTCAGAGTGTTCTGCAGCACATTATCTGAACTGTGTACTTCTTCAATCTGTCCAGACATAGACCGAGAAAACACTTGGTAAAATAGGGCCAGACTTAAATTATTAAGCTGGTATGTGTTTCTAGACAGCAAATGAATTTATGGAGTATCAATTATAATCAAAAATCACTTATTCCATTAAACTACAGTAGCATAGTAGTTATGTCACTGGACCAGTAATCCTGAGGTCTGGATTAATAATCCACGTGACTTCATAATCCAAGCATGGCAGTTTGAAAATTTGATTTCAGTTTTAAAAAATCAGGCAATAAAAAACTGGGGTAGACTTTCTGCTCGGAAAAAATAGTGCAATTCACCTGAATTCAGCCACACCACCACAAAAGATAGAGGAATTTCAAGCGCAAGTTATGTCTGGAGCAAATCGAGTTTCCGCAATTTTTGCACTGGTTTAAAACACATCCCGCTGGAAACCGGCCCTGCCCACAATACTTTCCATGCTCCCAGAGTGAATTAATCACCATGCCGAGTTTCCGCTACCCGTTTGTGGCCATTTGAGGAAGCTTTTATAATTAAGTTGTTTTGTTTAGGTACAAGGGCACTAATAAGCAACTTTTAAAAGTATTTAAATATTTTAAAAATATATTTTCTAAGAAACTGACTCGTGTACAACAGTGAAACTAGAAAATGATTCTGTATCGTTTCTTTAAAGTCATTTACAGTTATTTAAAATTAGGTTACTTACAACGGGTGAACTAAAAATTCTTATTAATAAAGCTTATTTTTTATGATAAGCTCATTTTCAGGTATATTAATAAAACTGCACCAGGTTCCTATTCTTAAATATATCAAGGATTTTTTTTTAATGCAAGGAAAAATAACTGAACAATTACCTTCTAAAATATTGCCCGATTGCGCTGGTTCATGGAAGATTTTACGTTTGTGGTTATGCAAATAAGATTGAGTAGAAACTTGAACCATAACTCCACTTAGAAAGCTAGAGCAATTTTGAGCATAATTTCCACCTGGATTGCTGATTAAGTCCAAAGCGGAAACCTCACCACCCCTTGGTGTCAGAAAAGTGACTGTGAAATGTAAAATGGTTGTAAACAACCAACTGGTTCATTAATGTCCTTTCGGGAAGAGAACCTGCTGTGCTTGTCTGGTCTGGTTTACATGTGACTCCACTCCTACACCAACATGGTTGATTCTTAAATAGCAAGCCATTCAGTTCTATCAAACCCCTACAAAAGAAACCATTGTGGGAGCACCTTCACCACACAGACTACAATGGTTCAATAAGAAGGCCTACCATCATCTTCTTGGAGCAATAGGGCTGGAAATAAA
Source organism: Pristiophorus japonicus (assembly GCF_044704955.1). Taxonomy (NCBI): domain Eukaryota; kingdom Metazoa; phylum Chordata; class Chondrichthyes; family Pristiophoridae; genus Pristiophorus; species Pristiophorus japonicus. The sequence continues at coordinate 321,406,356 of NC_091978.1, read as the reverse complement.
TGTTGGCCTTAAGAACATAAGAATAAGGAGCAGCAGTCGACCACATGGCCCATCAAGTCTGCTCCGCCATTCAATAAAATCATGGCTGATCTTCGACCTCAACTCCACTTTCCCGCCTGATCCCCACATCCCTCGATTCCCCTAGAGTCCAAAACTGTATCTATCTCAGCCTTGAATATACTCAAGACTTTGAGGTATTGAATTCCAAAGATTCACAACACTCTGAGTAAAAAATTCTGCCTCATCTCAGTCTTAAATGGCCGACCCCTTATCCTGAGACTATGCCCCCTTGTTCTAGACTTTGCAGCTGGGGAAACAACCTTTTAGCATCTACCCTGTCAATCCCCCTCAGAATTTTATATGTTTCAATGAGATCACCTCTCATTCTTCGAAACGCCAGGGAGTATAGGCCCGATCTACTCAACCTGTTCTCATAGGACATCCCTCTCTTCATAGAAACATAGAAACATAGAAAATAGGTGCAGGAGTAGGCCATTCGGCCCTTCTAGCCTGCACCGCCATTCAATGAGTTCATGGCTGAACATGCAACTTCAGTACCCCATTCCTGCTTTCTCGCCATACCTCTTGATCCCCCTAGTAGTAAGGACTTCATCTAACTCCTTTTTGAATATATTTAGTGAATTGGCCTCAACAACTTTCTGTGGCAGAGAATTCCACAGGTTCACAACTCTCTGGGTGAAGAAGTTTCTCCTCATCTCGGTCCTAAATGGCATACCCCTTATCCTTAGACTGTGTCCCCTGGTTCTGGACTTCCCCAACATTGGGAACATTCTTTCTGCATCTAACCTGTCTAACCCCGTCAGAATTTTAAACGTTTCTATGAGGTCCCCTCTCATTCTTCTGAACTCCAGTGAATACAAGCCCAGTTGATCCAGTCTTTCTTGATAGGTCAGTCCCACCATCCCGGGAATCAGTCTGGTGAACCTTCGCTGCACTCCCTCAATAGCAAGAATGTCCTTCCTCAGGTTAGGAAACCAAAACTGTACACAATACTTCAGGTGTGGCCTCACCAAGGCCCTGTACAACTGTAGCAACACCTTCCTGCCCCTGTACTCAAATCTCCTCGCTATGAAGGCCAACATGCCATTTTCTTTCTTAACTGCCTGCTGTACCTGCATGCCAACCTTCAATGACTGATGTACCATGACACCCAGGTCTCGTTGCACCTCCCCTTTTCCTAATCTGTCACCATTCAGATAATAGTCTGTCTCTCTGTTTTTACCACCAAAGTGGATAACCTCACATTTATCCACATTATACTTCATCTGCCATGCATTTGCCCACTCACCTAACCTATCCAAGTCGCTCTGCAGCCTCATAGCATCCTCCTCGCAGCTCACACTGCCACCCAACTTAGTGTCATCTGCAAATTTGGAGATACTACATTTAATCCCCTCGTCTAAATCATTAATGTACAGTGTAAACAGCTGGGGCCCCAGCAAAGAACCTTGCGGTACCCCACTAGTCACTGCCTGCCATTCTGAAAAGTCCCCATTTACTCCTACTCTTTGCTTCCTGTCTGACAACCAGTTCTCAATCCATGTCAGCACACTACCCCCAATCCCATGTGCTTTAACTTTGCACATTAATCTCTTGTGTGGGACCTTGTCGAAAGCCTCTGAAAGTCCAAATATACCACATCAACTGGTTCTCCCTTGTCCACTCTACTGGAAACATCCTCAAAAAATTCCAGAAGATTTGTCAAGCATGATTTCCCTTTCACAAATCCATGCTGACTTGGACCTATCATATCACCTCTTTCCAAATGCACTGCTATGACATCCTTAATAATTGATTCCATCATTTTACCCACTACCGATGTCAGGCTGACCGGTCTATAATTCCCTGTTTTCTCTCTCCCTCCTTTTTTAAAAAGTGGGGTTACATTGGCTACCCTTCACTCCATAGGAACTGATCCAGAGTCAATGGAATGTTGGAAAATGACTGTCAATGCATCCGCTATATCCAAGGCCACCTCCTTAAGTACTCTGGGATGCAGTCCATCAGGCCCTGGGGATTTATTGGCCTTCAATCCCATCAATTTCCCCAACACAATTTCCTGACTAATAAGGATATCCCTCAGTTCCTCCTCCTTACTAGACCCTCTGACCCCTTTTATATCCGGAAGGTTGTTTGTGTCCTCCTTAGTGAATACCGAACCAAAGTACTTGTTCAATTGGTCCGCCATTTCTTTGTTCCCCGTTATGACTTCCCCTGATTCTGACTGCAGGGGACCTACATTTGTCTTTACTAACCTTTTTCTCTTTACATATCTATAGAAACTTTTGCCACCCGTCTTAATGTTCCCTGCAAGCTTCTTCTCGTACTCCATTTTCCCTGCCCTAATCAAACCCTTTGTCCTCCTCTGCTGAGTTCTAAATTTCTCCCAGTCCCCGGGTTCGCTGCTATTACTCGCCAATTTGTATGCCACTTCCTTGGCTTTAATACTATCCCTGATTTCCCTTGATAGCCACGGTTGAGCCACCTTCCCTTTTTTATTTTTACGCCAGACAGGAATGTACAATTTTTGTAGTTCATCCATGCGGTCTCTAAATGTCTGCCATTGCCCATCCACAGTCAACCCCGTAAGTATCATTCGCCAGTCTATCCTAGCCAATTCATGCCTCATACCTTCAAAGTTAGCCTTCTTTAAGTTCTGGACCATGGTCTCTGAATTAACTGTTTCATTCTCCATCCTAATGCAGAATTCCACCATATTATGGTCACTCTTCCCCAAGGGGCCTGGCACAACGAGATTGCTAATTAATCCTCTCTCATTACACAACATCCAGTCTAAGATGGCCTCTCCCCTAGTTGGTTCCTCGACATATTGGTCTAGAAAACCATCCCTTATGCACTCCAGGAAATCCTCCTCCACCGTATTGCTTCCAGTTTGGTTAGCCAATCTATGTGCATATTAAAGTCACCCATTATAACTGCTGCACCTTTATTGCATGCACCCCTAATTTCCTGTTTGATGCCCTCCCCAACATCACTACTACTGTTTGGAGGTCTGTACACAACTCCCACTAACGTTTTTTGCCCTTTGGTGTTCTGCAGCTCTACCCATATAGATTCCACATCATCCAAGCTAATGTCCTTCCGAACTATTGCATTAATCTCCTCCTTAACCAGCAATGCTACCCCACCTCCTTTTCCTTTTATTCTATCCTTCCTGAATGTTGAATACCCCTGGACGTTGAGTTCCAAGCCCTGATCATCCTGGAGCCACATCTCTGTAATCCCAATCACATCATATTTGTTAACATCTATTTGCATAGTATCTTATTACCATCCACCATAGTATCATCCACCTTATTACGGATACTCCTTGCATTAAGACACAACGCCTTCAGGCTTGTTTTTTTAACACCCTTTGTCCTTTTAGAATTTTGCTGTACAGTGGCCCTTTTTGATCTTTGACTTGGGTTTCTCTGCCCTCCACTTTTCCTCATCTCCTTTCTGTCTTTTGCTTTTGTCTCCTTTTTGTTTCCCTCTGTCTCCCTACATTGGTTCTCATCCCCCTGCCATATTAGTTTAACTCCTCCCCAACAGCACTAGCAAACACTCCCCCTAGGACATTGGTTCCGGTCCTGCCCAGATGCAGACCGTCCGGTTTGTACTGGTCCCACCTCCCCCAGAACCGGTTCCAATGCCCCAGGAATTTGAATCCCTCCCTGCTGCACCACTGCTCAAGCCACGTATTCATCTGCGCTATCCTGCGATCCCTACTCTGACTAGCATGTGGCACTGGTAGCAATCCCGAGATTACTACTTTTGAGGTCCTACTTTTTAATTTAGCTCCTAGCTCCTTAAATTCATTTCGTAGGACCTCATCCCTTTTTTTACCTATGTCGTTGGTACCAATGTGCAACACGACAACTGGCTGATCTCCCTCCCTTTTTAGAATGTCCTGCACCCGTTCTGAGACATCCTTGACCCTTGCACCAGGGAGGCAACATACCATCCTGGAATCTCGGTTGCGGCCGCAGAAACTTCTATCTATTCCCCTTACAATTGAATCCCCTATCACTATCGTTCTCCCACTCTTTTTCCTGCCCTCCTGTGCAACAGAGCCAGCCACGGTGCCATGAACTTGGCTGCTGCTGCCCTCCCCTGATGAGTCATCCCCCCCAACAGTATCCAAAGCAGTGTATCTGTTTTGCAGGGGGATGACCACAGGGGACCCCTGCACTACCTTCCTTGCACTGCTCTTCCTGCTGGTCTTCCATTCCCTATCTGACTGTGGACCCTTTACCTGTGGTATGACCAACTCGCTACACGTGCTACTCACGTCATTCTCAGCATTGTGGATGCTCCAGAGTGAATCCCAGGGATCAATTGAGTGAAGTTTTGTTGCACCGCCTCTAAGGCATGTATGTCCTGTCTCAGATAAGGAGAGCAAAACTGTGCACAGTACTTCAGATGTAGTCTTACCAAAGACCTGTACAATTGTATTAAGACATACCTACACTTGTACTCCAACCCTCTTGCACTAAAGGCCAACATGCCATTTGCCTTCCTAATTGCATGCTGTATCTGCTTGCTAACTTTTTGTTTTTCCTGTATAAGGACATCTAAATCTCTCTGAACACCAATATTTAATAGTTTCTCACCATTTAATAAAATATTAGTTTTTTAAATTCTTCTTATCAAAGTGAATCATCTCATATTCCCCCACATTATACTTAATCTGCCATCATATTCCCCACTCACTTAACTTGTCTATATCCCTTTGCAAGCTTTGTGTCCACCTTACAGATAACTTTCCCACCTAGCTTTGTATCATCAGCAAACTTGGATACATAGCACTCAGTCCTTTCATCTAAGTCATTAATATAGATTGTAAATAGCTTAGGCCCAATCACTGATCCTTGTGACACCCCACTATTTACAGCCCGCCAATAAATGACCCATTTATCCCCACTCTCTGTTTTCTGTCCAATAACCAATCCTTTATCCATGCTAATATATTATCCCCAACCCCATGAGCCCGTATCATGCATAATAACCTTTTATGTGGCACCTTATTGAATGCCTTTTGGAAATATACTACATCCACTGGTTCACCTTTATGTATCCTGCTAGTTACATCCTCAAAAAACTCTAATAAATTTGGTAACATTGATCTTCCTTTCATAAAACCATGCAGATTCTGCGTAATGATATTATGATTTTCTGTGCCCTGTTACCACTTCCTTGATAAAGGATTCCAGCATTTTCCTGATGACTGATTTCTGGCTAACTGGCTTGTTGCTCCCTCCTTTCTTGAATAGCTGGGTTACAGTTGCTACCTTCCAATCTGCTGGGACTGTTTTAGAATCTAGGGAATTTTGGAAGATCACAAGCAATGCAGCCACTATCTCAGCAGCCACCTTTTTTAGAATCCTAGGTTGCAGGCCGTCAGGTCCAGGGGATTTCTCTACTGATTTTCATTACTTTAAGTTCCTCAGTCTTATTATCCTCTTTGATTCTCACTATTTTGATATGGTTTTTGTATCTTCTATAGTGAAGACAGTTACAAAACATTATGGGCCCAAAAATGGCCCACCCGTTTTTTCGGCGCACTCACCAAAGATGCGCCGACTTCCTAGGGTGAAAACGGCGCTGAAAAGATCTCTCCGGATTCTGGCCGCTCTGTGGCCTCTCCCATGGCTTGTTGTGTCCATTAGGGGACGGAGCTAAAGCCTTGCGCGAAAAACAGTGCCGGCAGCTCAACGCATGCGCAATGGAGGTTTCGTGTATGCACAGTAGCTCCTGCCCCCAGCCATGCTGCAGCATGGGACCCGATGCATCCCGCCCCTATCCCCGGCCGAGTGAGCTCACGACGTGCGCTGGGCTAGCTGCTGGAATAATCAGAGAGAGTCAAATCGCTGGAATAGAGAGAGAGAGTCAGATCGCTGTCCGTTGATTCCTGTGTGTTGTGCGAGCCCAGCCCAGCCTGCCTGTGTGTGTGTTCTGCGAGCCAAGTTCCCTGTGTTCTCCTGCCCGGTCATCCTGCCCGCACCTATCTCTGGCCGAGTGGCCTCTCGCACTGGCCGCCCGACCCGCTGTCCGTTGATTTCTGCAGCCTGTGTGTTATGCAAGCCCAGTCCAGCCTTCCTGTGTGTGTGTCCTGCGAGCCAAGTTCCCTGTGTTCTCCTGCCCGGTCGTCCTGCCTGCACCTATCCCCGGCCAAGGGGCCTCTCGCTCCGGCCGGCTCGCTGATTTCTCGGGCCGAGTTAGGAAGGTAGGACTTAAGTTTTATTTTTTATTTATTATTGATGTTTTTTATGCTTCTTTAATGTTGTTGTGAAGGTGTTTAGTGCTTTGCAAGGTCCTCTCCGCTTCCCTCCCCACCCCACACCCGCATCTCTGGCTATCTGCGCTGATTTCTTAACTCTCTGCAAGGGTTTTCTGTGCGGGCACCAGTGGCCACATGCATTGGCCTAAGTTAGTTTGGAGCAACAATTAGCTATCCAAAGTGGCTTAAGTAGCCAAAACTGGCGTATGTGGCTGGTAAAAAAACTAAACTTAACCAAAAAAATCCTAACTAACTCACTTACACTGGCGCAAATTGAATGTGCAAAATGGGGATTTGTAAGATACTCCAGAAAAATCAGGTTGCTCAAAAAAAAAATGGAACAACTCCTGGGCAATTTCGGGTCCTATAATTCCACCTGCCTCGGCCTCTAAGGGTCCAAAGGTTCCATTTGATACTCTCTTCCTTTTTATATACTTGTAGAAGCTCTTAAAATCTGTTTTTATATTTCTTGCTAGTTTACTTTCATTCTATTTTCTTCCTTTTTATCAATTTTTTGGTCATTCTTTGCTGGTTTCTAATGCTCTCCTAATCCTCAGGCTTATTATTATTATTCACAATATTATAAGCCTCTTCTTTTAATCTAATACATTCCCTAACTTCTTCAGTTAGCCACGGATGGATCACTTTACCCATGTCAAGCGTGCGGGTTTGGGGGCAGGTCACCAGTTAAATTTGCGGAAATTGACAAAGCATCAGGAACCTACAGCCATCACACCAACGTCCCCAATTAGCTCGGGCACATTTCAAAGTGTGCCACGGACCCGTTCAGGACAGGCGTGTGACCTCATTCAAGTATTTAAATGTTTGTTGAGAGACCCTTTAGAGGGTTTTTAACAGCAGCTTTTGGCTTTAACTTCTTGAGGACAGGATTCACGGACCTCGGGAACCTCGCCTGTGGAGGGAAGGCAGAAGCTCAGTGACCATTGTGTGAATCCATTAATCGAGAGCTGGGAAAAACACAAATACTCCCACAGTACACCTCATTACTTGGCTAATGGAAAGGCTCTTGCTGACTCCATTTTGTGCAGAGATTTATCTGTCAGCAGTGTTCAGGTCATTTCTGCAACCTCGGAAGCCACTCTCACCACATTGCTAGTCACTATCACAACATTGAGGGATTGGGCTCTCATCTCCATTTTATCTGTCATCTATTACATCAGCATGGGTGCCATTTATGCTGTCTTACCTTGGACTTCAGAATCAGACCACGATGAGCCCCACCAACAACACGAGCCATACCAACAGCACCAGCCACAACACCAGCAGCAACAGCAACCACAACAGCAGTCTCAACTGATGCTGCACAGGAGAGAGGGGATCAGCACACTGCTGCTCCATGCTGGAGGCGATACCCCCGACACAGGGTGTACAGGCAGAGGATGAGCTTCCTCAACATGACTGAGCAGCAGTGCTTCAGGAGGCTTTGGCTATTGCACCAGGTTATTGCAGACATGTGTAGCTTGCTGGAACATAACCTGCTGCCCAGAGGACCTGGTGGGCATGCCTTACCAGTGGCTGTCAAAGTCACCACTGCCCCCAATTTCTTCACCTCAGGCTCCTTCCAGGGATCTGCAGCAGACATTTACAGGATCTTGCAGTCAGCCGCCCACAGATGCATCACCCAGGTGACCTATGTCATGTTTGACGAATCAGCCAATTATTTCAACCATGCCACTGATGAAACCAGAGTTACTGATTGGGTTCTAGCTTTGTGGCTCTGGCTGGCTTCCCACAGGTGCAAGGCATCATCGAATGCACACATGTGGCCATCAAGGCACTCCCAGATCACCCCGGAGTGTTTATGAAACACAAGGGGTTCCACTCCCTCAATGTGCAACTCATTTGGATCCATAAAAAGATCATGCATTTGTGCGCCAGATTCCTAGGCAGCTATCATGACTCTATCATGACAGCTGCCAGTCCACCCACCCTTAGTTCTTCGTACCTCCAAACATAATTACCAGCTGGTTGCTTGGAGGCAAGAGCTATCCACTGATACCCTTGAGGAAGCCAAGTACTGAGGCACAGGAGTTTTATCATTTTTTTTAAATTCATTCACGGGATGTGGATGTTGTCGGCAAGGCCAATATTTATTGCCCTTTCCTAACTGCCCTTTAGAAGGTGGGAGTAAGCCGCCTTCTTGAATATAACTGTGTGGCTTTCTAGGGCAGTTAAAAGTCAACCACATTGCTGTGGGTCTGGAGTCACATATAGGCCAGACCGGGTAAGGATGGCAGATTTCCTTCCCTGAAGGATATTATGAGAGCCACATGTCCACCAGATGTGTCATAAAGCAAGCAATAGGAAAGCTGAAGATGCGCTACAGATGTCTTGCTTGATCTGGAGAAGTCCTTCAGGTCGTACCAGCCAGAATCAACATAATTTGCTGTACACTCCACAATATAGCACAGCAGCAAGGATTGAAGTGCACAGCCACTTCAGAGGAGGAGGAGAAACAGGGGGAAGATGAGGAGGAGGAGGAGGAGGAATAACCTGAGGTGGAGATGGCACCACCAGTGGTACACATTACTGCCTGGGAAGCCCGGGATGGCCTCATGATGGCCAGATTTAGTTATCTTGCTCCAATGTACCCATATGGTTACCACATGCTGCACAAAGTTCCACCACCATTCCGCGCCCCTTCCCCTCACCGCCCCCCATCCCCCCCCTCCACCTCCGCATCAACAACACCATAATTTATCCCGACAACGACCGAGCCATTCCTGTCACCCAAGCTCCCATTGCTCGGGTTTAAGCCATGTCTCACTGATACGTCCTTACTACACAGTATAAATGCACACGAGGCCCATGCTTGAGAGAAGGTCAGTCTGTGACCTGTCCTTTATTCCTTAGCACTCAAGTGATGAAAGTGGGTGGAGCTTCCCCTTTTATACCTGAAGGTCCAGGTTAGGAGTGTCTCCCACCTAGTGGTCAGTGTTTTCACGGTGTACAACTTAGGTCAGTTTATACATGGGTTACAATGCTGGTTGAATACATGACATTACCTCCCCCCCCAAAGTCATATTGGGATCACAGGTTGAGTCGCTCTGGTGGTTTACGCTCCCTTGTAGAGCGCCTGATTTGGGGCTCCAGTTGTTGGGTGCTGGCCTGAGTGTCTGCTGTTTGCAGTGCCTCAGGCCTGTCCGGACAGCCCACAGTGACTGGGCTCTCCTCCCTTTGGTTCCGGTGTTCGGTCACCTGTGGTGGAGTGAACTCTATATCATGTTCTTCCTCTGCTTCTTCTATGGGGTTGCTGAACCTCCTTTTTGTTTGATCCACATGTTTGTGGCAGATTTGTCCATTGGTAAGTTTAACTACCAGAATCATATTTCCCTCTTTGGCAACCACAGTGCCTGCGAGCCAGTTGGGCCTTGTAGCGTAGTTGAGGACAAAAACAGGATCATTTACAGCAATATATCGTGCCCTCGCATTCCTGTCATGGTAGTGATATTGTGACTGGCGCCTGCTCTCGACAATTTCTTTCATGGTGGGGTGTATAAGGGATAATCGGGTTTTGAGCATCCTTTTCATTAGTAGCTCTGCGGGTGGAACCCCTGTGAGCGAGTGTGGTCGGGATCTATAGGTCAACAGGAGGCGTGATAAGCGGGTTTGTAGGGAACCTCCTTGGAATCTGAGCATCCCCAGTTTGATTATCTGCACTGCTCGTTCTGCCTGGCTGTTTGAGGCCGGCTTGAACGGTGCCGTTCTAGCATGGTTAATTCCATTGCCTGCCATGAAGTCCTGGAATTCAGTGCTTGTGAAGCACGGGCCATTGTCACTGACCAAGATGTCTGGTAGACCGTGGGCGGCGAACATTGCCCGTAGACTTTCTATCGTGGCAGAGGATGTGCTTGAATTTAAAATGTCACACTCGATCCATTTGGAGTAGGCGTCTACTACAACCAAAAACATTTCCCCCATGAAAGGACCTGCGTAGTCCACATGGATGCGTGACCAAGGCTTGGCGGGCCATGGCCAGGGGCTAAGGGGGGCTTCCCTGGGCGCATGGCCCAGCTGGGCACAAGTGTTGTACCTGCGAACACAAAGTTCCAGATCTGTGTCTATCCCTGGCCACCAAACGTGTGACCTGGCAATTGCCTTCATCGTGACAATGCCAGGGTGCCCATTGTGGAGTTCTCTGATGAACACCTCTCTGCCCATCTGGGGCATGACTACGCGGTTTCCCCACAGTAGGCAATCGGCCTGAATCGAGAGTTCATCCTTGCGCCTGTGAAATCGTTTAAATTTCTCAGGGCATGCCCTGTATGTGGCTGCCCAGTCCCCATTGAGAGCAATTTCTTGACTAGAGACAATAGCGGGTCTCTATTTGTCCAGACTTTAATCTGACGGGCTGCCACGGGTGAGCCTTCGCTTCTGAAAGCTTCAACAGTCATGGCCATCTCAGCACCATGCTCGGTAGCCCCCTCAGTGGTGGCTAGTGGAGTGCATCGGCGCAGTTTTCGGTGCCCGGTCTGTGCCGAATTGTGTAGTCATAGGCAGCTAACGTGAGTGCCCATCTCTGTATGCGGGCTGATGCGTTTGCATTTATGGCCTTGTTGTCAGCCAAAAGGGACGTTAGGGGTTTGTGATCTGTCTCCAGCTCAAATCTCCTGCCAAACAGGTACTGGTGCATTTTCTTTACCGCATATACACATGCGAGCGCCTCCTTTTCTACCATCCCGTAGCCCCTTTCTGCCTGGGACAGACTCCTGGAGGCATAAGCTAACGGCTGTAACTGACCCTTGGCATTGACATGCTGCAACACACACCCGACACCATAGGACGACGCATCGCACGTTAACACAAATTTCTTACATGGGTCATATAGCGTTAACAGATTGTTGGAACATAACAAATTGCGTGCTCTATTAAAAGCGCTTTCCTGGCTGTCCCCCCAGACCCATTCGCGACTTTTGCGTAGGAGCACATGTAGCGGCTCTAGCAGCGTGCTCAATTTAGGAAGAAAGTTACCAAAATAGTTCAGGAGCCCCAGGAACGAATGCAGCTCCGTTGTGTTACGGGGTCTGGGTGCTCTCTGGATCGCTTCCGTCTTGGATGCAGTTGGGCTGATCTCGTCTGCTGCTACCCTCATCCCCAGGAATTCTACCTCTGGAGCTAGGAAGACGCACTTCGCCTTTTTCGGTCGCAGACCTACCCGGTCCAGTCTGCGTAGCACCTCCTCCAGGTTGTGGAGGTGTTCTTCAGTATCGTAACCCGTAATGAGGATGTCGTCCTGAAAAACCACCGTCCCTGGAATCGACTTGAGGCTTTCCATATTTCGTTGGAAGATCGTGGCGGCCGAGCAAATCCCGAGCGGACATCTGTTATACTCAAACAACCCCTTGTGTGTCGTGATGATGGTCAGCTTCTTCGACTCACTCGCCAGCTCCTGGGTCATGTAAGCTGAGGTCAGGTCCAATTTTGAAAAAAGTTTGCCACCGGATAGCGTCGCAAAGAGGTCCTCCACTCTCGGTAGCGGGTACTGGTCTTGGAGTAACACCCGATGGTGGCCTTGTAATCGGCACATATCCTGACCGACCCATCCGCCTTGAGCACCGGCACAATCCGGCTCGCCCAGTCACTGAATTCGACTGGCGAGTTGATGCCTTCCCTCAACAGGCGGTCCAATTTGCCTTCTATCTTTTCCCGCATCACGTACAGCACCACTCTGGTCTTGTGGTGTACTGGTCTGGCGTCCGGGTTTATGTGAATCACTACCTTGGCCCCCATGAAAGTGCCAATGCCGGGTTGAAATAATGAGTCAAATTTGTCCAGGACCTGTGAGCATGATACTTGCTCCACAGAGGAAATTGCATTGACATCACCCCATTTCCAGTTCATGACAGCAAGCCAACTCCTCCTCAATAGTGCGGGACCGTCCCCTGGGACAATCCAGAGTGGCAACCTGTTCTCCGAATCTTTGTGGGTCACGACTACCGTGGCGCTGCCTAGCACCGGAATGATCTGCTTTGTGTAAGTCCATAGCTGTGCGTCAATCGGCGATAATTTTAGCCTCCAGGCCTTGGATGCCCACAACTTTTCGAACTGTTTGATACCCATCAGGGACTGGCTGGCACCCGTGTCTAACTCCATTGATACTGGGATGCCATTGAGGAGCACTTTCATCATTATCGGTGGCGTCCTGGTGTATGAACTGTATACGTGCTCCACATGAACTCGCTGAACTGCAGCTTCCAATGATTTCCCCCAGTGTCCATTTCTGCAATTTCTGCAGGTATTTTGCTCATCTCTGCAAACTCCGGCTGAATGTATGCCTCCACGCCTCCAGCATGAGTTGCGGTTTGAAACAAAAGATCCCTTGCCAGTCGATCGTCCCTGACTGCCCCTGTTATTGTCCTTGAGTGCACCATTAACAGGTGTTGATGGCCCCATTACTGGCCGCATTGTCCCTTGCAATGGCGTGAATCGCTGTTCAGCTTGCCATTGTCTCTGTCGAACTCCCCCTCTGGGTTCGACTACATGTTGGGGCATGCCTGACTGCCCTTGTCTGCCTGGAGAACTGTGTGCTGCTTTAACAATGTGGAATCTCTGTCCCAACCATTCCTTAACACAGTACCTCTCATCTGTTCTGCTAGTGGCCATGCTCGCGTGGTTTAAATCCCAGTTTCTTGTCGCCATTGATACGTCCTTACTACACAGTATAAATGCACACGAGGCCCATGCTTGAGAGAAGGTCAGTCTGTAACCTGTCCTTTATTCCTTAGCACTCAAGTGATGAAGGTAGGTGGAGCTTCCCCTTTTATACCTGAAGGTCCAGGTTAGGAGTGTCTCCCACCTAGTGGTCAGTGTTTTCATGGTGTACAACTTAGGTCAGTTTATACATGGGTTACAATGCTGGTTGAATACATGACACTCACCATTCATTCCAAGTTAAAAAGCCACTTTCTAGGTAGCAAAAATGGACAAGACCAGAAAGTGGTGCAAAGGAATATATTTCTGTGTATCATAAAAATAACTGAAACTTATCACTAACATTTGTTCATACACCCATGTGCATACCGGTGTGCATCTAGGATTGTGTCTTTTCTCTTTTCCGAGTGCTTCTATGAGGTGTAACCCCTGTGGCTTCAGCAGAGGTAGAGGCAGGCTGCTCAATTCCCTGCTGTGACTGCTTAGACACTTTTTGCAGATGGCCTCTGGGTTTTAGAGCCGATGAGGTCCGCCAAAAACTGATCCTCCTGCAACTGTGCAGGAACAGATTCAGCCATTGGGATTCCAGGAAGCATGTGGGGCTCTGACTGAGGAGGGGGTAATGGGGGAGAAGTGTGAGTGCGAGAAGAGCCCTCACTTCCATGACCCCACTCAGCATCATGCCTCTCATGGGCCACCCGCACCTCCCTGTTCACTGGGAGCTAGAGAGCACCTTGCTGCACAGCAGATGGATGATGAACGTCCACGTCTATATTTATATCCTTCCTTGAGATGAGGTCAATGAGCGCCTGCCATCTGTTGTCCACAGCAAGCATGTGCTCATGTGACTGGCGCATTTGCTGCTTCAACAGGTGGCCATTCTTTCCATGGAACAACATATTATCGCCATCACCTGCAACATGTTGGTGCTCATCCATTAGATTAAGAGGTATAACGGTAGGCAAGCAGTGGCAAACATTTAAAGAAATATTGCAAAATTCTCAATAAATATACATTCTATTGAGAAATAAAGCCAGAATCTTTGCCTTGGGGTCAGGTTGCCTGCATGTAGTCCATGAGCAGGTCGGGAAGCAGATGTTGTGAACAGCGCATTGTTCAATAGCCCCAATTAAACTAGACATGCGCGTTTCCTGGCCCTTTGAAATGGAGCGGGTCTGATGACATCATCGATGATTCCTTTCCAGTGCCGATATTTAAAACAGCCTTGTGCACACCTCATTTGAAGGTTGTTGTAGGAGTGTTCAAGGTGATTTCCAGAGGTCTGTGTAGCGTTATGAAGCTGATTAAAGTGTGGCTCATAGAAACACGCCTGTAGAGGGCCGCACCAAGATTTAACGATGCCTCCCTTTATGTTCTGGTGCAAGCAGTAAGAGCATGGAGGGAGGTCCTCTTCCCTGGTGATAGATGCAAAAGACCACCCAAAGACACAAAAAGGACATGGTTGGAGATCACAGAGGGGGTCAGCAGCAGATATGTAGTCTGGAGGACATGGATTCTGTCATGTATTCAATTGTCATTGTAACCCATGTATAAACTGACCTAAGTTGTACACCGTGAGAACATTGACCACTGGGTGGTGAACTGGTGGGAAACACTCCTAACCTGGACTTTCAAGTATAAAAGGGGAAGCTCCACCCACTTTCATCACTTCAGTGCAGGCTAATAAAGGTTACTGGTCACAGAGTGACCTTCTCTCAAGTATGGGCCTTGTGTGCATTTATACTGTATAGTAAGGACATATTATTGGCGACGGGAAACTGGGATTTAAACCACGCGAGCATGGCCACTAGCAGCACAGACGATAGGTACTGTGTTGGTGATGATTGGGACGACTTTATTGAGAGACTACAGCAAAGTTTCATCACCAAGGAATGGTTGGGACAGGATTTGGCCGACAAACACAGGGCTCATCTGCTGACGGTTTGTGGATCCAGGACATACTCCCTGATGAAGGACCTTCTAGCGCCAGAGAAGCCTTCGGAGAAGACTTTTGAAGAGCTCAGTAAGTTGATCAGGGAACACTTTAAACCAGCGAGCAGCATGCACATGGCGAGACATCGGTTTTAAACGCACCGACTCCAAGAAGGGCAAAGCGTTCCAGACTACGTGGCAGACCTCCGGCGACTGGCGAGCCTATGTAAGTTCCTAGATGCATGCAGAGCGGAGATGCTGTGAGATTTTTTTATTGAGGGCACCGAGCACGCTGGGGTTTTCAGGAAACTGATTGAGACCAAAGACTTGACCCAGCAAATGGCAGCTTTGATGGCCTAGACATTTATCTCAGGGGAGGAAGAGACCAGAATGATGTTTAACAAAAATCTTGGCTTAAATGCAGCAAATGGACAGGGAGTCAACATTGTTAACGCGGGACACAGTTCTCCAGGCAGACAGGGGCAATCGGACATGCCCGAGCATGTAGTTGAACCCAACGGGGGCATTCAACAGAGACAATGGCTAGCTGAACGGTGATTCATGCCATCGCAAGGGACAATGTGGCCAGTAATGGGGCAATCAAAATCTGTCAATGGTGCGCTTAAGGACAGTTACAGAGACAGTCAGAGATGATCGACTGGTAAGGGACCTTTTGTTTCCAACAACGGCTCATGTTGGAGGTGTGGAGGCAAACACCCAGCCAGAGCTTTCAGGTATCAGCAATATACCTGCAGAAACTGCAATGTCAGTGGTCACTTGGCACGTATGTGCAGGAAGCCTGCAGCCAGGTTGAGGTACAAGAACAGGCCTGAAGTAAGCCCTATCAGGCCAAATGAACAATGGGGGAAATCGCTGGAAGCTGAAGTTCAGCGACTTCATGTTGAGCGCATATACAGTTCATACACCAGAACGCCACCGATAATGATGAAAGTGCTCTTCAATGGCATCCCAGTAACAATGGAGCTAGACACGGGGGCCAGCCAGTCCCTGATGAGTATCAAACAGTTCGACAAGTTGTGGGCATCCAAGGCCAGGAGGCCAAAATTATTGTCAATTGATGCACAGCTACGGACATATACAAAGGAGATCATTCCGGTGCTAGGCAGCGCCACGGTAGTCGTGACACACAAAGATTCGGAGATCAGATTGCCACTCTGGATTGTCCTGGGGGACGGTCTCGCACTGCTGGGGAGGAGTTGGCTTGCTGTCATGAACTGGAAATGGGGCGATGTCAATGCAATTTCTTCTGTGGAGCGAGTATCATGCTCACAGGTCCTGGACAAATTTGACTCACTATTTCAACCCAGCATTGGCACTTTCATGGGGACCAAGGTAGTGATTCACATAAAACCGGACGCCAGACCAGTACACCACAAGGCCAGAGCGGTGCCGTACGTGATGCGGGAAAAGTTAGAAGGAGAATTGGACCGCCTGTTGAGGGAAGGAATCATCTCGGCAGTCGAATTCAGTGACTGGGCGAGCCCGATTGTGCCGGTGCTCAAGGCGGATGGGTCGGTCAGGATATGTGGTGATTTCAAGGCCACCATCAATCAGGTGTCACTCCAAGACCATTACTCGCTACCGAGAGCGGAGGACCTCTTTGCGATGCTATCCGATGGCAAACTTTTTTCAAAATTGGACCTGACCTCAGCTTACATGACCCAGGAGCTGGCGAGTGAGTTGAAGAAGCTGACCACCATCACGACACACAAGGGGTTGTTTGAGTATAACAGATGTCCGTTCGGGATTCGCTCGGCCGCCGCGATCTTTCAACGAAATATGGAAAGCCTCCTCAAGTCGAATCCAAGGACGGTGGTTTTTCAAGACGGCATCCTCATCACGGATTGCGATACTGAAGAACACCTCCACAACCTGGAGGAGGTGCTACGCAGACTGGACCGGGTAGGGTTGCGACTGAAAAAGGCGAAGTGCGTCTTCCTAGCTCGAGGTAGAATTCCTGGGGATGAGGGTAGCAGCAGACCTATTGCGTCCAAAATGGAAGCGATCCAGAGAGCACCCAGACCCTGTAACACGACGGAGCTGCGTTCGTTCCTGGGGCTCCTGAACTATTTTGGTAACTTTCTTCCAAATTGAGCACGCTGTTAGAGCCACTACACATGCTCCTACGCAAAGGTCGCAATTGGGTCTGGGGGGACAGCCAGGAAAGGGCCTTTGATAGAGCTCGCAACTTGTTATGCTCCAACAATCTGTTAATGCCAAATGACCCATGTAAGAAACTTGTTTTAACGTGCGATGCATCATCCTATGGGGTCGGGTGTGTGTTGCAGCATGTTAATGCCAAGGGTCAGTTACAGCCGGTAGCTTATGCCTCCAGAAGTCTGTTCCAGGCAGAAAGGGGTTACAGGATGGTAGAAAAGGAAGCGCTTGCATGTGTATATGCAGTAAAAAAGATGCACCAGTACTTGTTTGGCAGGAAATTTGAGCTGGGGCCAGATCACAAACTCCTAACATCCCTTTTGGCCGACAACAAGGCCATAAATGCAAATGCATCGGCCCGCATAGAGGTGGGCACTCACGTTAGCCGTCTATGACTACACAATTCGGCACAGACCAGGCACTGAAAACTGCGCCAATGCACTCAGCAAGCTCCCACTAGCCACCACCGAGGGGGCAACCAAGCATGCTGCTGAGATGGTCATTACTGTTGAAGCTTTCGAAAGGGAAGGCTTACCAATGACAGATCAAAGTCTGTTCAAATAGAGACCTGCTACTGTCTCAAGAAATGTGTCCTGAATGGGGACTGGGCAGCCACGCACGGGGCAAGCCCTGAGGAATTTAAACCATTTCACAGGCGCAAGGATGAACTCTCGATTCAGGCCGATTGCCTACTATGGGGAAACCGAGTAGTCATGCCCCAGATGGGGAGGAAGGTGTTTATCAGAGAACTCCACAATGAGCACCCGGGTGTCATGATGAAGACAATTGCCAGGTCACACGTTTGGTGGCCAGGCATAGATGCAGACCTGGAACTTTGTGTTCGCAGGTGCACCATGTGTGCCCAGCTGGGCAATGCACCCAGGAAAGCCCCCCTTAGCCCCTGGTCCTGGCCCGCCAAGCCATGGTCACGCATCCATGTGGACTACGCAGGTCCTTTCGTGGGAAAAATGTTTTTGGTTGTAGTAGATGCTTACTCCAAATGGATCGAGTGTTAATTCAAGCATATCCTCTGCCACGGTAGAAAGTCTACGGGCAATGTTCGCCGCCCATGGTCTACCGAACGTCTTGGTCAACGACAAGGGCCCGTGCTTTACAAGCATTGAATTCCAGGGCTTCATGGCAGGAAATGGCATCAACCATGTCAGAACGGCACTGTTCAAGCCGGCCTCAAACGGCCAGGTGGAACGAGCAGTGCAGATAATCAAACAGGAGATGCTCAGAATCCAAGAGGGTTCCCTACAAAGCCGCTTATCACGCCTCCTGTTGGCCAATAGATCCCGACCACACTCGCTCACAGGGGTTCCACCCACAGAGCTGCTAATGAAAAGGATGCTCAAAACCAGGTTATCCCTTATACACCCCACCATGAAAGAAATTGTTGAGAGCAGGCGCCAGTCACAATGTGACTACCATGACAGGAATGCGAGGGCATGTTGTATTGATATCAATGACCCTGTCTTTGTCCTCAACTACACTGCAGGGCCCAAATGGCTTGCAGGCACTGTGATTGCCAAAGATGGGAATAGGATTCTGGTAGTTAAACGTACCAATGGACAAATCTGCCGCAAACACATGGATCAAACAAAAAGGAGGTTCATCAACCCCATAGAAGAAGCAGAGGAAGAACACGATGTAGGGGTCACTCCATCACAGGTGACCGAACACCGGAACCAAAGGGAGGATAGCCCAGTCACTGTGGGCAGTCCCGACAGGCCTGAGGCACCGCAAACAGCAGACACTCAGGCCAGCGCCCAACAACCGGAGCCCCAACTCAGGCGCTCTACAAAAGAGCGTAAACCACCAGAGAGACTTAACCTGTGATCCCAATAAGACTTTGGGGGGGGAGGTGATGTCATGTATTCAACTGTCATTGTAACCCATGTATAAACTGACCTAAGTTGTATACCGTGAGAACATTGACCACTAGGTGGTGAACTTGTGGGAGACACTCCTAAGCTGGACTTTCAGGTATAAAAGGGGAAGCTCGGCCCACCTTCATCACTTCAGTGCTGGCTAATAAAGGTTACTGGTTACAGAGTGACCTTCTCTCAAGTATGGGCCTCATGTGCATTTATACTGTATAGTAAGGACATATTAGATCCAGTGCAGGAAAAGATTCAATTATCTCATGAGGCCAGAAAAGGTGAGTGCAATGCCACTCTCACCTTCATCCTGATGTGCTTGTCATCACATCCCTATCACTCTGCCTTTCCAAGCCTACTCCTTCACATCATTCCTCACATCAACAGACTTTGCAGGTCCACCCATCCCTCTCTCTCTCTATGTACATATTCACATCCCCATCTGACTAACCACCCCTGCCACCCATTCTAATTCAATCATAGCAAGTAATACCACAGGAGGAGGCTATTTGGCAATGCCATGCCACTCCCTCAGAATCACCCTCTACAGATGTAGCCCTTCCATTCCTTGCACTCATTCCATGAACTTTTACTCAAAGTTCTCTTCTTTCCCTCCTTGCAGGAGAAGAGATACCAAACAATAGGGAGAACAATAGAGAATTGAAGGTGGCCCTGAATTGACTCCAGCAGAGGAGGAGGACCTGGAGATCTCTGGAGTTGCAGAGCTGCTGGCAGTGGGTGACGGAGGGAGGGAGACATCCCAGCAAGCAGGCAACAGAAATACATCTCATACAGCCACATGGCATACAACAGTCACTTATATGATGACTGATGTCAGCAGCCACTGAAATGTCATCAAGTTCATAAAGGTAAAGTTACCCATTCTTAATATAACTCTTCTAATTCATCTCTTTACACTCCTACAGGTACATCAAGTGTTACCCCCACCCCCCACCCCCTCCACTGTCCAGCTGCAGGAGGAAGATGATTCCTCAGAGGAAGCTTCATTCTCTGAGGGTATGCAGTCAACAGATCCAAGCGAGTCCAGCACCAGTGCAGATACGCACACCTCTGTGGGTCCTGTGCGAGATAGAGTAGTGTTGTCACCTGGTGTCTCTCCCATCACAAGTGAGCAAGAGCAGGTGGTGTTTACATGGACAGCAGTGGAGATTTCTCGTCGGAAGGCGCAGGTCGCCCCAAGCTCTGCTGAGCTGCATGCAGATGCTGAGCCTCGGCGGCCATCGATAAAGAAGGTGATCTTGGAGGGGCAGCAACATTTGCCTGAGGCTCTGGCTGCTTTTGCAGCAATGTTGTTTGCAAATGTGCAGAGAATGGAAGAGGCCCCTTGAGCCTGCTCCACTATTCAATAAGATCATGGCTGATCATCGACTTCAACGGCACTGTCCTACCCAATCTCCATATCCCTTGATTCCCCTAGACTCCAAAAATCTATCTATCACAGTCTTGAATATATTCAGAGACTCAGCATCTACAGCCCTCTGGGGCACAGAATTCCAAAGATTCACAACCCTCTGAGTGAAGAAATTCCTCCTCATCTCTGTCTTCAATGGCTTACCTCTTATCCTGAGACTGTGCCCCCTAGTTCTAGATACTCCAGCCAGGGGAAACAATCTCTCAGCATCTACATTGTCAATCCCCTTCAGAATCATGTATGTTTCAATGAGATCAGCTCTCATTTTTCTAAACTCAACGGAGTGTAGGCCTATTCTACACAATCTTAATCACAATCCATGAGGTGATACCCTTAACCCTGGCACCGGGCAGGCAACACAGCCGTCAGAACTCCCGGTCATGACTACAAAAAACAGTATCTATCCCCCTGACTATACCTGTCCCTTACCAACAACATTTCTTTACACTCCCCCACCACTTGAATGGCATCCTGCACCAGATTGCTGTAGTCAGTTTGCTCATCCACCCTGCAAATTGTTCCCTCATCCACATAGGCAGCAAGATGCTCGTACCTGTTGGATAGGGTAAAGGCCAAGCCTCCTCTACACCTAGGGGTCCCCTTACTTTCCTGAGTTGCAGTTACACCCTCCTATCCCTGACTACTAACCAGACCTGTACTACTATCTAACCGAAGGGGTGCGACTGCCTCCTGGATCGAAGTGTCCAGATAACTCTCCCCCTCCCTGACACCCCGCAATATCTGCACCTCGGACCCGTACTTGTTTTGACCAACTAATTCTTTCATTTCTTAACTGCCTCCTTTCAACTCCAGTACTCTCCTAATTTGGTATCATAAAATTTAACCAATTTGCATTTAGGTTGTAAGCCAAATCAATGATGTAACTTCCATATCAATTATTTTCCGTTTAACCATATTGAATTGCATCTGCCATATATTGGCCTAGTTTCTGAAAAGATCTTAATCTTTCTGAATCTGGTGATATTGTTCCTCATCATTTGTCCTGCTCCCTATTTTTATATCACCTGCAAACTTTAGCATTTTATTTACGATATTCTACTCCAGTCAGTAATATACATTTTAAAAGCAAGGTTACAAAGAGCAGTCTCTTTCCAATCTGCAAAATTCACATTTATAAGGCAATCACTGTTCTCTGTTTCAGAGCCAAATATTACTAATCTCCAGTACCACATTTTACTTCCTATTCTTTGCATATAGACCTTCTAATCATTTTGAAACTGTCCAGCTCCTTCTTTGTCATTACTGATAATCTGACTTGAACAACTTTTTCACTTATTGCAGCAAGAAAGATTGAGGTTGGCGCGATGACACAGCCTTGCTTGACCCCGGTCCGGACGTGGAATGGGTCTGTGATGGGATCCATTGGTCAGGATCGCGGCTTGCATGTCGTCATGGAGCAGACGGATGATGGTGACAAACATTTGGGGGCAGCCGAAATGGAGGAGGACGCTCCATAATTCCTCACGGCTGACAGTGCCAAAGGCTGTTGTACGGTCCTGTATGGTTCAGAAACGTGGACCATATACAGTAGACACCGCTGAAGAATCACCACCAACGATGTCTCCGCAAGATCTTGCAAATCCCCTGAGAGGACAGAAGCACCAACGTTGGCGTCCTCGATCAGGCCAAATCCCCAACATCGAAGCACTGACCACACTCGACCAGCTCCGTTGGGCGGGCCACATTGTTCGCGTGCCGGACACAAGACTCCCAAAGCAAGCGCTCTACTTGGAACTCCTACACGGCAAGCGAGCCCCAGTTGGGCAGAGGAAATATTTCAAGGACACCCACAAAGCCACCTTGATAAGATGCAATATCCCCACCAACACCTGGGAGTCCCTGGCCAAAGACGCCCTAAGTGGAGGAAGAGCATCCGGGAAGGCACTGAGCGCTTCGTGTCTCGTCGCCGAGAGCATGCAGAAAACAAGCACAGGCAGCGGAAAGAGCGTGTGACAAACCAGTCCCACCCACCCTTTCCCTTTCCTTCAACGACTGTCTGTCCCACCTGTGACAGAGACTGTAATTCCCGTATTGGACTGTACAGTCAGTCACCTGAGAACTCACTCTTAGTGTGGAAGCAAGTCTTCCTCGATTTCAAAGGACTGCCTATGATGACAGGTAGAAATGAAGAAACAACTTAATAACTCATGTTATTCTTTGTTCTTCAATTCAGATTTTCATTTGCATTTGTAGGTGGACTAAAGATTTTTTCATTCTTTGATTTACTGTCTATTTTTAAAAAGTCTTTACTGCTACTTGAGATATTTTCTACAATGTTATATTTATTGGCTTCTCATTGCTTTCCCTGTTATGTGCTTTCCTAATCCTCCTGCCTATTAGTTTCCTTGTATATTTTGAAAAGTGCATGAGTTATTCACAAAGATAAACCTGAAAGTCGTTCATGATTGAAAATAACAAACCTCCGAGACAAAAGCCACATTTGTTTTACACTACGATGAAAGAAGCAACAAAGTTCCAACATAACTTGCTAAATCTTTGATTCAGGTCATAATTTCTTAAGCACGTTTACGAGAGTGTAAGTGTGGTTTGATTGCCTGCCAGTTAAGACATTGGTTCCTCAGCCAGAAATCAACAGTTCTGAGCCCCAAGGTAGCTCAAGCCCATCAATCATCTTTGATGAGTCCTGCCAATTCTTGGCAGGGACATGTTATAAAATGACTTGGAATGGACAAATGCTTTGTTCAAGGATTATGGAAAGCTGAATACTGAATTATGACAAGCAATAGGCTGTCTATAATAAAGATAGCCAGTCGCAGTATAAAATGCATAAATTTGACTATTCCTAACTAAATTATGTACTATTATGTCCCATAATTTTGTATGTTGTGTTCTCATCTCCAAGCAACATAACAAGTATTTTATAAAGATCACATTATTTCAAAGATAAGTATAGATGAGGGAGGTCTATACCATGATCAAACTTGTTAATGATACAGACTGGTTTGGGAGCACTGGGGAGGATTGAGATGTGGAAAACTGTACAAGTTAATCTTGCAACAATCGCCGAGATATAAGTTTTATTTTGATGGTACACAAAGAACACAGCTCCAAAAAGTGCAGTATTGTTCCTTTGACTAATTAACTGGTTAGTTTTGTGCCACTTGCTCATTCTTCACTGGTAGATGTTTCATGGTTTCTGCCTGGGTAGTTTGAATTACAGAGGAGCCGAGGGTTATGGGGAACAGGCAGGATAGTGCAGTTGAGACCAAGATCAGATCAGCCATGATCTTATTGAATGGCGGAGCAGGCTTGAAGGACCAAATGGCCTGCTCCAGCTCCTATTTCATATGTCCTTATACCTGCTCATTGATAACTTTTTCTGTTTAGAAATTGTTCATTGTTGTTTTGTTACCTGTGTCTTCACATTGCAATTATGCTAATTTGTTGTGAATTCAAGATTGTATTTAGATATAGATGAGGGATGTTGTTCAGCCCGATGAAGCCCATCCATCTAGAATAAAAGATCAACGTTCCTCCATCATGCCTATTATGTCAATATTCAAGATTAGATTGGATAGGCGGATGAAGGAACAGGGGACAAAGGGATATGGGAAGAGCTTGGATAAATGTGATTAGAACTATTTGTTCGCCTGGGGGTAAACTGCGACATGGGTTAGTTGGGCCGAATGGCATGCTTCTGCTGCCTCTTAAATGAGTCTAAGATTGTTATTTTATTTTCAACCAGTCATGATTTTTCTGGCCCATGAACACTTTCCATGTGTGACCCTTGCATGTGTGAGGAACAGAACATGTGCGATGCTTTGAGGTGTGATGGACACTTTGCAAGCATGAAGCAGTGTGATGCTTTGAATGTGTGAGATGTAGACAAGATACAAAGCGGCTGAAAATCCATGATCCTGCTCCACTACTGTAACTACAGCAGAGTGAGAGTCACATCCTGCCAGTGACCTATGATTCTGACCCCGCTGGAGTTTCTGGGGTCAGACTATTTAAATATTCCTGGTGTGAACCTATGACAGTATCAGCACATCTTGGAAGTCCACTAGGTAGTGGCACAGAGAATACAGTAATGGCCAGCAGCTTGTTAAAGAAGCTGCTAGGTTTGGTTGAAGTGTCACTGGCAAGTTGATATCAGTTTGGCTCAGTGATAGCACACTTGTCTCTGAAACGGGTATGGGTTGAAGCTTCATGTGGGACATAAGCATATAATCTAGGTTGATATTTTAGTGTAGTACTAAAGGAATACTACAATAACAACAAATTGTATTTATATACTGCCTTTAATGTAGTGAAACGTCCCAAGGTGCTTCACAGGAGCATTAGGAGATAAAAAATTTGACACCGAGCCACATAAGTAGAAATTAACACAGGTGACCAAAAGCTTGGTCAAAGAGGTATGTTTTAAGGAGCATCTTGAAGGAGGAAAGAGAGGCTGAGAGGTTTAGGCAGGGAGTATTAAAGCTTGGGGCCTTGGCAACAGAAGGCTCAGCCACCAATGGATGAGCGATTATAATCAGGAATGTTCAATAGGGCAGAATTAAAGGAGCGCAGATATCTCGGGCTGGTGGAGATTAGAAACAGGGAGGGGCAAAGCCATGGAGGGATTTGAAAATAAGGATGAGAATTTTAAAATCAAGGAGTTGCTTAACCAGAAACCAATGTAGGTCAGCGAGCACAGCAGCGATAGGAGAGCGGGACTTGGTGCGAGTTAGGACAAGGACAGCCGAGTTTTGAATCACCTCTAGTTTACTTGGAGTAGAATGTGGGAGGCCAGCCAGGAGTGCATTGGAATAGTCTAGAGCATTATTGCTGCATTATTAAAGCTGCCATCTTTCAGATGAGATGAGATGTCTGTCTGTTCAGGTGGATGCAAAATCAGATGGCACTATTGAAAGCAGAGCAGGTGAGTTGTCCTGGTGATCATTCATCCATCACCATCAAAACAGATTAAATGATTAGTTATCTAACTGATGTTTGTGGGATCTTGCTCTGTGCAGTTTAGCTGCCACATTGCCAACATTGTGCCAGTGACTGCACTTCAAAAGTAATTCATTGGCTGTGAAACACTTTGTAATGTCTTAGGCCGTGAAAGGAACTATTTAAATTGAAGTTCTTCCTTTATAAGTGAGCTGATTTCACCACAGCAGATATTTCTCTTCTGAAATTTTCCAGGCCATGACCCCCAATATGAAGCCCTCCCGTGGTTCTCACTTCTAAACTTACACAACTCCACTGTACTGAACACCAGTCATCGTCATCATAGGCAGTCCCTTGGAATCGAGGAAGACTTGCTTCCATTCCTAAAGTGAGTTCTTTGGTGGCTAAACAGTCCAATATGAGAGCCACAGACCCTGTCACAGATGGGACAGACATTCGTTGGGGGAAGCGGGGGGGGGGGGGGGGTGGTGGCACTGATTTACCACACGCTCCTTCCGCTGCCTGCGCCTGACCTCTTCACGCTCGCAGCGTTGAGATTCCAAGAGCTCAGCGCCCTCTCGGATGCACTGTCTCCACCTAGGGCGGTCTTTGGCCAGGAACTCCCAGGTGTCAGTGGTGATGTCACACTTCACTAGGGAGGCCTTGAGGGTGTCCTTGTAAAGTTTGCGCTGCCCACCTTTGGCTCGTTTTCCATGAAGAAGCTCCACATAGAGCAATTGCTTACGGAGTCTCGTGTCTGGCATGTGAACTAAGTGGCCTGCCCAGCGAAGCTGATCGAGAGTGGTCAGTGCTTCAATAGTGGGGATGTTAGCCTGGTCGAGGACACTGATGTTGGTGCGCCTGTCCTCCCAGGGGATTTGCAGGATCTTGCAGAGACATCGTTGGTGATATATCTCTAGCGACTTGATATGCCTCCAATGCGCCAGTGCAGCCTTCCGCCGTCTGAGGAAAAGACTGTTTGAAGACCAGGCCCTCAAATCTACCACCAAGCTCATGGCCTACAAGGTTGTCATAATACCTACCCTCCTGTATGGATCAGAGGCATGGACGATGAACACCAGTATCTTACCAGTGTCCAGTACATTCGGGGATAGCAATAGCAGGAATTTGGTGGATGGCACCATCCCATCTGCCCTGTCTCCACGTGGAGGACTATCCATCCCTAACCATAGTAGAAATCCCCTCATAACTATCTTCAGGGTGGAGATCCTGCATTACTGGGTTCTACCCCAGTTCACACTTGTGCTTGTGGTTTCCTGCCCCTTTTATACCAGCATTCTGGCCCATACCCCAAGGAAATTTCAGGATAAGACTTTTAACAATAGAGGTAATGCTATATTAAGCTTTTTCTGAGTTGTTAGCTTTTTGATCGTCAATACTTGCAGGAATCATTTTTAAGTTATAGGCTATTAACTTCAATGGTGCTGACTGTTCTGTATCTTGGATGTCTTGCTGTAATATTTCTGTAGTTGTTTTTTGAGTTCTTTGGTTTCTGTCTGTTTTTGCCATGTGCCTTTGAGAAATACTTCATAATAGTTATGTCTTTCTGTAGTTGTATGACTAGTGTATGCTTTGACTGTGATCAAAGATGTAGTGTAGTAGAAGGATGTGCTTCAATGTGCTGAATGGCCTTTTCTCATCCGTAACTTTTTTAATGTCTTGATGTCAAGTCTTTGTTTGCTTTAAAAGGGTTTCTGTTTGTTTAATGTTCCTTTGTAGTGTCACCAGGTTCTTGCTCTGTCTTAGTATTTTGAAGGGGGAGGATGAACAGTCAGTTATCGTGGTGCATGTAGGTACCAACGATATAGGTAAAAACCGGGATGAGGTCCCACAAGCTGAATTTAGGGAGCTAGGAGTTAAATTAAAAAGCAGGACCTCAAAGGTAGTAATCTCAGGATTGCTACCAATGTCACGTGCGAGTCAGAGTAGGAATTGCAGGATAGCTAAGATGAATACATGGCTTGAGGAGTGGTGCAGGAAGGAGGAATTCAAATTCCTGGGACATTGGAACCGGTTCTGAGGGAGATGGGACCAGTACAAAACGGACCTGGGCAAGACCGGAACCAGTGTCCTAGGGGGAGCGTTTGCTAGTGCTGTTGGGAGGGGTTAAGCTAATATGGCAGGGGGATGGGAACTTATGCAGGGAGAGAGAGGGAAGTAATATGGGGGCAGAAGCAAAAGATAGCAAGAAGAAAAGTAAAAGTGGAGGGCAGAGAAACCCAAAGCAAAAATCAAAAAGGGCCACATTGCAGCAAAAGTCTAAAGGGACAAAGAGTGTTAAAAAGAAAAGCCTGAAGGCTCTGTGCCTCAATGCGAGGAGTATTTGTAATAAGGTGGACAAGTTAACTGCGCAGGCAGCTATTAACGAATATGAAATAACTGGGATTACGGAGACATGGCTCCAGGGTGACCAAGGCTGGGAAGTCAACATCCAGGGGTATTCAACATTCAGAAAGGAAAGAGAGAAAGGAAAAGGAGGTGGGGTAGCGTTGATGGTTAAAGAGGAAATTAACGCAATAGTAAGGAAGGACATTAGCTTGGAAGATGTGGAATCTGTATGGGTGGAGCTGCAGAATACCAAAAGGCAGAAAAAGCTAGTGGGAGTTGTGTACAGACCACCAAACAGTAGTAGTGAGTTTGGGGACAGCATCAAACAAGAAATTAGGGATGTGTGCAATAAAGGTATAGCAGTTATCTTGGGCGACTTTAATCTACATATAGATTGGGCTAAACAAACGTAGCAGTACAGTGGAGGAGGATTTCTTGGCGTGTATTAGGGATGGTTTTCTAGACCAATATGTCGAGGAACCAACTAGAGGGCTGGCCATCCTAGACTGGGTGATGTGTAACGAGAAAGGACTAATTAGCAATCTTGTTGTGCGAGGCCTCTTGGGGAAGAGTGACCATAATATGGTAGAATTCTTTATTTAGATGGAGAGTGACACAGTTAATTCAGAGGCTGGGAACCTGAACTTGGGGAAAGGTAACTTCAATGGTATGAGACGTGAGTTGGCTAGAATAGACTGGCGAGTGATACTTAAAGGGTTGACGGTGGACAGGCAATGGCAAACATTTAAAGATCACATGGATGAACTTCAACAATCCCTGTCTGGAGTAAAAATAAAATGGGGAAGGTGGCTCAAATGTGGCCAAGAAGGGAAATTAGGGATAGTGTTAAATCCAAAGAACAGGCATATAAATTGGCCAGAAAAAGCAGCAAACCTGAGGACTGGGAGAAATTTAGAATTCAGCAGACGAGGACAAAGGATTTAATTAGGAGAGGGAAAATAGAGTTCGAGAGGAAGCTTGCTGGGAATATAAAAACTGACTGCAAAAGCTTCTATAGATATGTGAAGAGAAAAAGATTAGTGAAGACAAATGTAAGTCCCTTGCAATCAGAATCAGGTGAATTTATAATGGGGAACAAAGAAATGGCAGACCAATTGAACAAATACTTTGGATCTGTCTTCACGAAGGAAGACACAAATAACATTCTGGAAATACTAGGGGACCAGCGAGAAGGAGGAACTGAAGGAAATCCTTATTAGTCAGGAAATTGTGGTAGAGAAATTGATGGGATTGAAGGCCGATAAATCCCCAGGGCCTGATAGTCTGCATCCCAGAGTACTTAAGGAAGTGGCCCTAGAAATAGTGGATGCATTGTGATAATTTTCCAACAGTCTATCAACTCTAGATCAGTTCCTATGGCCCCAAGTTTCACCATGATTTGCTCCTAATTTTTAGGAGCAACTGGTGTAGAACGGAGTATCTTAGAAATCGGAATTTTCGCCATTTAGTTTGCTCTAGTTCTAGTCAGTTAGAACAGTTTCACTTTGGAACAGAATTTTTTTTTCAAAAGGGGGCGTGTCCGGCTACTTACGCCTGTTTTCAAAGTTTCGTCAGTGAAAACTTACTCCAAACTAACTTAGAATGGAGTAAGTGAAGATTTTTGTACGCTCGAAAAAATGCTCGGAGAAGGGGGAGGGGGGGGGAGAAGGGGGAGGGGGGAGGGGGGAGGAGGAGAAGGGGGAGGGGTGAGGAGGAGGACGAGGAGGGGGGGGAAAGGAGGGGGAGGGAGGGGAAAGGAGGGGGAGGGGGGAAGGAGATGGGGGTGAAAGGAGATGGGGGGGGGAAAGGAGAAGGGGGAGGGAGGCTGAATGGGCCGGGCCCGAGACTTCAGGCAGGGCCCATCCCCAGCACCAGATTTACAGGTAGGTGGAGTTGGGTCGGGATTGCGGATCGGGTCGTGGGGAGCGCGGGTCGGGGAGGTGGTGGGAGGGAGGTCGGTTCGGTTCGGGTCGGGGGGAGGGAGGGAGAGGGAGGTCAGATCCGGGGGAGGGAGGTCAGGTCGGGTCCAGTCCGGGGGCGGGGGGGGGGAAGCGGGAGTCAGGTCAGTGTCTGGTCCGGTCCGGAGGCGGGGGGCCCGGGGGGGGTGGGGAAGCGGGAGTCGGGTCCGGTCCGGTCCAGTCTGGGGGGTCGGGTCGGGTCGGGTCCGGGGGTGGGGGTGGGGGGGGGGGAAGCGAGAGTCAGGTCGGGGTCGGGTCCGGTCCAGGGGCCGGGGTGGGGGGGGGGGGAAGCGGGAGTCGGGTCAGTGTCGAGTCCGGTCCAGACGCGGGGGGCGGGAAGCAGGAGTCGAGTCGGGTCGGGAGGAAGCAGGAGCTGGGCGTGGGAGGAGCCTTATTCACGCAACCCCAGTGAGGCCATTCAGCCAGGGCTAGGGGCTGTGTGCTTCGGCCCCTCCCACACAGTTTTGGTTGCCTGGAGCTACTGCACATGCCCGCCCACTGTAGCGCGCATGTGCAGAGGTCCCGGCACTGTTTTCAGCGCAGGGACTTAGCTCTGCCCCCTACAGCTCGTGCTGCGCTGCGCCGAGCTGCAAACGACCTGCAGGGAGCTGGAGAATCTGGAAGTTTTTTTTAGGCGCACTTTGTGGTGCAAAGAACGGGCGTCCAGGTCGGGACTGCGCCGTTCTAGGCGCGGCTCGAAACTTGGGCCCTATGGACTGGAGGGTAGCTAATGTAACACCACTTTTTAAAAAGGAGGGAGAAAGAAAACGGGTAATTATAGACCAGTTAGCCTGACATCAGTAGTGGGGAAAATGTTGGAATCAATCATTAAGGATGAAATAGCAGCGCATTTGGAAAGCAGTGACAGGATCGGTCCAAGTCAGCATGGATTTATGAAAGGGAAATCATGCTTGACAAATCTTCTAGAATTTTTTGAGGATGTAACTAGTAGAGTGGACAAGGGAGAACCAGTGGATGTGGTGTATTTGGACTTTCAAAACGCTTTTGACAAGGTCCCACACAAGAGATTGGTGTGCAAAATTAAA
Source organism: Pristiophorus japonicus (assembly GCF_044704955.1). Classification (NCBI taxonomy): domain Eukaryota; kingdom Metazoa; phylum Chordata; class Chondrichthyes; family Pristiophoridae; genus Pristiophorus; species Pristiophorus japonicus. The sequence goes on along the minus strand of NC_091978.1, from coordinate 321,375,682 downwards.
GCACATGGTATTGGGGGTAATCTATTGACGTGGATAGAGAACTGGTTGGCAGACAGGAAGCAGAAAGTCGAGATAAATGGGTCCTTTTCAGAATGGCAGGCAGTGACTAGTGGGGTGCCGCAGGGCTCAGTGCTGGGACCCCAGCTATTTACAATATACATCAATGATTTAGATGAAGGAATTGAGAGTAGTATCTCCAAGTTTGCAGATGACACTAAGCTGGGTGGCTGTGAAGAGGATGCTAAGAAGCTGCAGGGTGACTTGGACAGATTAGGTGAGTGGGCAAATGCATGGCAGATGCAGTATAATGTATATAAATGTGAGGTTAACCACTTTGGGGGCAAAAACATGAAGGCAGAATATTATCTGAATGGCGGCAGATTAGGAAAAGGAGAGGTGCAACGAGAGCTGGGTGTGATGGTTCATCAGTCATTGAAGGTTGGCATGCAGGTGCAGCAGGTGGTGAAGAAGGCAAATGGCATGTTGGCCTTCTTAGCTAGGGGATTTGAGTATAGGAGCAGGGCGGTCCCGCTACAGCTGTACAGGGCCTTGATGAGGCCTCACCTGGAATATTGTGTTCAGTTTTGGTCTCCTAACCTGAGGAAGGACATTCTTGCTATTGAGGAAGTGCAGCGAAGGTTCACCAGACTGATTCCCGGGATAGCAGGACTGACATATGAGGAAAGACTGGATCAACTGGGCCTGTATTCACTGGAGTTTAGAAGAATGAGAGGGGATCTCATAGAAATATATAAAATTCTGATGGGACTGGATAGGTTAGATGCGGGAAGAATGTTCCCGATGTTGGCGAGTCCAGAACCAGGGATTCACAGTCTAAGGATAAGGGATAAGCCATTTAGGACTGAGATGAGGAGAAACTTCTTCACTCAGAGAGTTGTTAACTTGTGGAATTCTCTTCTGCAGAAAGTTTTTGATGCCAATTCATTAGATATATTCAAGAGGGAGTTGGATATGGCCCTTACGGCTAAAGGGTTCAAGGGATATGGAGAGAAAGCAGGAAAGGGATACTGAGGTGAATGATCAGCCATGATCTTATTGAATAGTGGTGCAGGCTCGAAGGGCCAAATGGCCTACTCCTGCACCTATTTTCTATGTTTTCTATGTATTGTGTGCTGAAATTCTTGCTGCTCTAGTTGATGTTATCTGACATGACTCTTCTTCAATTTGTAGTATTTGTTCTGGATTTTCTACAGAAAATATCTAAACCTTCATTCACTTAGAAATCACATGTCACATTGAACGCTTCAGCCATTATATTTGCTGATGTACTTTGAGTAGGTAAGGCTTATGTTATGTTTGGATTTTAACTATTGTTTAGACTTTAGAGGGAATAATATTGGGGGATACGTAAAGCTGATGCTGAATTTTCGATCCTACTGGCCATAACTGAGGCTCACACTGTCCCCATTACATTACTGGTCAACAAGAATATGAGGCTAGAAATTTCTGTTGATGATAGACAAACACTTTGGGCTAGACTTTGCATTAGCTTCCAAATTGCCCAAAAGTTGACAATATTTCCAGCGTTAGCGTTTATATTGGTTTTTGTGATCGCTGGAATATTGCCCATTTTCAAACCCCACTCGTTTCCACTTTATAATTTGGCCGTTAGCCGTAGTGATGTGAAATGGGCGTTAGTGGTTTTTCCAGTCATGCAAGGTCGGCGTCCATAGCAACAGTCTGTTCCCGCATTTCAGGAGGTTAGGGGTCATCTGCACATGCGCAAAAGAAAGTGAAAGTGGAGAAAGCTGGTGAGGATTGTAGCGCTGGTATTGTGGATTGATTATTTGAAAGATTTTAAAGATTTTTTGCTTAAAAAAAATCATGGATGCAATTGAAGTGAGTGAAAGAAGAATGAGCGAGGAGGAGGAGGAAGTGGCGGAAGCGGGAGAGATGGGAGGACGTAGTCACTAAAAGCGCTTTAGCAAGGAGGCCAATGATGCCTTAGTGGCAGAAGTAGAAAATCGGTGGGCACAATTGACCCGGGGTGGGCGTGGGAACCCCCCGGTTCTATCAACACATATGGACCGAAATTGCAGAAGTCAACTCTGCAAATACTACGAATTAAAGGAGCCCAACCAGTGCCGGAAGCACTGGAATGATCTTTTGCGTCAAGTAGAGTAAGTATTAAATTTATTTATATAATTGTAATTGTAATTCTAATGATGAATTTAAATGCAGGTCTGATATATTATAGTTAGACCGGTAATCATTTAATCCAAATCTCGATCTTAAACAAGTTATTTGCAGATGGTAGATATAACCATGCATGCGATATGTATAACATTTACGGTGGACTAGTTTGTGTGTTGTGTTGTGTTGTGTAATATTTATTATTATGAATAATAATAATAACATGATATCTGTCAGTAATCTGCTATCTGTTTTATCTGTAAAAGTACCTAGCAATAATCTTATGCCATGCCATGCTGCTTTCCAGAAGAAATTTTCAAAGAATAGGGCCGAGCAGCAGTGCATGGGTAGCGCTCTCACAGATCTTGAGGAGCGTGCGCTGGCACTGGTGGGTGTCCACAACCGGTCGGCCACCCGTGCAGCATCGGAACCGGTTCTCGCGCCACGTGAGTAAAGTATAAACCATTGGGTGACGTAAAGTAAATTAACCCCATTCATTTCCGTATAATATATGATTGATGATATGATGTATATGATTGATGCAATGTTATGTACTGTTATGTAATTAACAATGGGATCATGCAAATCATTTTGTAATGCAACGCAGATTTTGTACTATCATAATGTTAATTAAATGTGATGTCTGTCAATATTTTTGTAACAGTAGTGTTGCTCTCGTGCATATGCCTGTGTAGCGTTTGCATTCCCATGTGACCCTAGCACCCTCTTCTCCTCTAATTACCTCATTTATGTTTTCTAGCTCAGCCGAGAGTGCAGCACGCCTTGCAGGAACCACAGGCACCCCAGGATCCTGCAATTATATCGTGTCTGCGGGCGAGGAGGCACGTGTCTCGCCCATCCTGCTGCAGGTCCTCCTTTCCACTGAGGACAGTGAAGAGGTGGAAGAGGAGCCTGCAGCACTATCCACCAGTGTTCCTGCGGCCACATCCTCTTCGACCGAGGAGGTAGAGGGGCCAAGCGCTTTGACGCGAGGCAACTCGAGTAGTTCCATGCCGGCGCCAACCCCGCAGAGGTTGGTTTGGCGCAGTCGGACTGTTCTGAGACCGACGGATCTAAGTGTGGACATGGTGAACTTGTTCAGGACGAGCGTCGACATTGGTCAGGAACTCCTCCAGGCAATGGGCGGTATATCTGGCCAGGTTGCCACTCTGTCCGCTATTGTCAATGGAAAGATCACGCAGATAGCGGTGGCGCTGGAAAGAATAGCCAGGAACATGGATGTCAGAGGGCTATCAGTGGTCCCGGAATCCGGCACTGCACCCCAAGGTGCTGCACCCCCAGGTGCTGCACCCCCCTTGCTAGAGACACATGCAAGCCAGGAGGAAGCTCTTGCTTCTGGCTCAGAGGATGTTTCCTCGGAAACGTCCTCTCCATCAACGGCCCAATCAATGGATCTGCCGTCCTCCTCCCCATTCCCCCACCACCGAAGCAGCGCTCGAGGTGCACTGCAGCAAAGCGACTTGGAGTTGGTAGGGAGAGGGGAAGAGATGGGGTACAGACCCGGAGGGGAGAAAGGAAAGGAGGGGCACGGCCACAGGTAGGGATTGAGGGAGGGAGTGTTCTTGTACTATTAATTTTTTTTTAAATTGTTGCCTGTTGGGTGGGTGGGTGGGTTGGTTAGTAGGGTGATTGGTTGAATTGTTTAGATTGTTTGTTGCTGTTGTTGTTGTTCAATTTTTCACTATTGGATTGGGTTGTGGGAGGAGGGGTGGTGCATGCATGTTTATTAAAATCGTTGTTATAGTTTATAAAATTTACTGTTATGTATAAGTATTCAAAATTTGGGGTGGGGGAGGGGGTTACTGTTGTGTTGTGTTCTGTTTGTTAATAAAAAAAATTATTTAGTAACATTCCATTTTTTAAATTTAACTTAACATTGTTGTGCATTGACTTCAGATAGCAGTAACATTAAGGATGTACAAACACTGGCGAGGCCAGGCCATGAAGGGCGAACATTAAATATAATATAAATCAACTGTAATTGTAACTGTCACCAAAATAAAACAAACCGTTCATTTATGAGCTGCAGACACAACAATCTTGCAGCTGCGTAACTACCACCAATGTTATTTCAAGCAAATCATTTATTTATTAGCTGCTGACGTAACAGTTTTGCAGCTGCATAACCACCACGAGCCCTTTCCTGCGATCTAGGGAGGAGTGGGGGCATGGTTTCAACGTCAGCCTGATTGTCTTCCCCGAGGTCATCGTCCACCACCTCTTCTTCCTCTTCTGCCTCTCCTCTCTTCTGAGGTGGACCGGCAGTCCCACCTGGCAATTCATGTCCCCTCCTGATAGCCAAATTATGCAGCATGTAGCACACCACAATGAATTGAGCGACCTGCTCAGGGTTGTATTGTAATTCGCCTCCTGAGTGGTCCAGGCATCTGAATCGCTGCTTAAGCACTCTAATTGTCTTTTCGACGATATTGCGTGTGGATATGTGGCTTTCGTTGTATTGCTTCTGGGCTTCTGTCTGGGGCTTATGCAGGGGGATCATCAGCCAGGTGGTAAGGCCATACATATGCTTTATCACCCAGCATCCAACCATACCCTTGTGGCTGACTCTCAAACAGGTCAGAGACAGTGCTCTCACGCAAGATGTGCGCATCATGGATGCTGCCTGGAAATTTTACATTTACTGCTATGATTATTTACTTGTGGGCGACAACGAGCTGCACATTCAGGGAGTGGAATCCCTTTCGGTTCCGAAACACCTCTTCATCCTGAAAAGGTGCTCGTATGGTGATGTGCATGCAGTCTATTGTTCCCTGCACCTTGGGGAAGTTTGCTATTCTCAAGAAACCTAGAGCCCTCTCAGTCTGTGCCTCCCTGGTCATAGGGAAGTTTATAAAGTCCATCCTTCGAGCGTAAAGGGCTTCAGTCACCTGTCAATTGCAGCAATGTGTGGCGTGCTGAGAGATAGCACAAATGTCATTAGCTGAGGCCTGAAAGGAGCCCAATGCATAGAAGGAAAGTGCCGCAATTACCTTGACCTCAATGGACTGTGCTGTCCTGATGGCGCTGTTAGGCTGCAGATCTCCCTTAATGAACTGGCATATCTCACTGATGACCTCCTTTTGGAAGCGCAGTCTCCTAAGGCACGTGTTCTCAGACAAGTTCAGGTATGACTGCTTATCCCTGTAAGTGCGTCTGGTGTAAGTTCTCCTCTTGTTCAACAGTCTGCCACCTCTTTGATTGGGCACATAATGCTCTTGAACATACCTTCCCCCATCTCTAGTCTGCAGCATGTGAGTAGTCATCAATACTGGCTAAGAAATTACAGGCCCCATTACAATTACTATTATACGTATTCTTCAGAAATAATAAATTGTCCTCCTAAAACTCATTTAAAAAATTCAAATCGACCACAATATGATAAGATGGTTCTTCAGATTTTAAAATCACCTTAAAAGAACTCACAGATTAAATCAAAACTCCCCTGAAGCAGCCTTCTATATGAAAAGTCCTTCGATTTACAAAATGGCTTCCATACCACTGGGTTAAGGTCAGATCAGTGCAGCTTTTTTTCAGTGATTTTTTTGGGCGAGCGATCTTTTCGGCAATATATGGGTGAGATGACAAAAGTAATGCTTGCAGGGCATTCTGGGCAGTTTCTGGGTGTTAGTTTCCTTTAAAACCTGTATTCTGGGCAGTGCACTATTGTAAGGGGAGCTTGGGGTGTGGGTTCAAATCCACACTCCCTTGGGGTTCTATACATGCGATTTATGAGGGTGGGTGAGTAATGAGGCATCAGACACAGTGGGTAAGAGTACAAAATGGCTAATGTTGTTTATTTAGAATATTAAACACCAAGATAGAGGGCATAGGAAGAGGTCATAAATAGCAGTAATGGCACAATCTCACTCAACAGCACGAAAAATCTCGCAACAGGGAAAGGGAAAATAGGAGGTTAAAACATTCCACTCACACACAACCCCACTCCCACTTCCACCCTTTTTACCAATTTCTATCCTAAATTGAGTCTGTGAGGGGGTTTGGGCTTTACTCACAATCCTATCAACTCCGGGGTTCTGGGGGCATTTATTTCAGCTCGGGGTCCCTCTGGGGTGGGTTTTACGTTGTTGGTCGGTTCGGTTTTCCTCCTTGATGTTGCGTTGGTTTCTTCTCTTTGTTTTTCGGTTGGCTCCTAAGCAAAAAGCTGCTGGAGTTAAGCACACCTTCCCCAGAGCGAGGGCCCTGTGAAAAGCTGACTCAACTCCCAAAAGCTGACTCCAACCTCCAACCTCTAGTTGGTTTCCTTGCTCAGCTCAGCTGTGGGAAGTCACTGCCACTGCCTGCTGGTTTTCAGTCTCGGTGGCTTCGTCTGCGGAACTGCTGCTTCTTCCTCTGGTGGAGCGAGAGCGAGAGGGAGAGAGAGCTCTCTCTAGATACAAGTTGCAAGCTGCCAGCTGCAAGCTCCAAGCTCTCCAACTTCCAAAACCTCCTCCCTCTCCAAAACCTCCCCCACCTTCCAAAACCTCCAACCTCTCCAACTTCCTTGTGTGTTTTTGCAGCTTTTCTTATAGTCCGTTCATGGGGTGTGAATGGCAGTTCGATGTGTATCAATCTGTCTGGAATGAAGATGATTGTTCACTACCTCGACAGAGGTGCCACTCTGTCTGGGCTGGCCAAACTGATTGCATCAGACCTGTGGGCCTTTGTTTAATTATTCAAACTGATACCCTTTGTGTTGCCTTGTGTATTACTGGGGAGATTTTGCCTGTACAGGGTGGCCAGAGTCCCATCATCCTTCGTGGTTTACAGGCTGTTGGCTGCAGTTGGTCATTTTAAACATGGCATCTTCCCATTCTCCCTGCCACATGTCTCCGTGGTTGGTTTTGCAGAATCTTACACTATTGTTGACATCATAATTTTGAAAACAAATATGGGCGGGCGGTTTAACTAAATCTCGGCGTTAACTTGATGCTGAAACTAGCTGCCGATAAATGGGCAATAAATGGACGTTAGTTTCCATTTTTAGGGAAAATGGGCAATAAATGGGCATTATACTTCATCTCAGTGGTTAAATGGGCGGTAAGTGGGCAGTAGCGAGGCGAAACTGATGGAAAGTCGAGCCTTTATGTGTTCATGTGACTTACTGCTATTTTAACACAGACATTAACTCACTTACTTTAAATGAGGTAATGCCTCTATTTAAATAACAGGCAGAGGAATATCATTAACAATTTTTAAAATATATTAAACCACATTAAGTATTAAGGTTTTTCCCAATTCCACTCTTGAGCCTGCTGCTAAGAGGTGTGTCAAAGTGGCGTGTTCTCTCATTTTACTTCTCTTCTTGTTGGAAAATACCGCAACTCGACTTGGCATTTTTCTCTGCTGAAAAACAAAAATCAGGAACTAGCTGTGCGACTAATTGTGAGAGTAAGCTCCCGTTCTACAATTTTGTCGAATACAGTGATATACCGATGGGCTATGACACTGTGCTGCTCTTGAAGTTGTATATTAAAGAGCATACATCATGGTTGTTATATTGCTGTCCACAGATGAAAAGTGTTTGTTGAACTCTTCCTCTGCAAGTGATGGCTACTTGTTATGGGATAGAGTAAAATGCTGTTTATCTATACATGGATGTGCCTGTTTTTGTGATGGGAAAGGCCAACCTAACTGTAAAGCTATCTTGCAAATTAACTCAAATTTATCCAAATTGGACACTTTAAATTAATTCCATTCCAGATGATACACAAGGTCCTAGCCTTGGTAACGGACACTCTGCATGGTCAAGAAAGGGGCAAAACCTTTGTCTGCCCCTAACTAGGCCATCTGCATCAGAGGGGAAGGGGCTGACAGTAGAGACTCACAAAACTGGAAACATCTGTGTTGTCGGCCTATAGGGGACTCGGTGTTACATCAGAAGCTGGTAAGTGGCGGGAAGAAAGGCTTAATAGCCTTTATTTTAGCACAAGTGGCGGATGAAAGGGAATTGAGGCCTGAAACACTTAAGATAGGTAAACTTTTATTTTTACAGGGGTCGACCTGATTTTATTTCTGGGAGCAAACCCTGACTGGCCACTTACACTGGACTTTGCGGCTTCTTCTGGTGGAAGATTACTCTCGATGATCCTACCCCAGTAACCAAAGGCCCACTTATCGTGGCCCCCAACCCTCCCGACCCCGACCCCACTAACTTTGATGCAGTCACCTGCGGCACCCGACTAGAAGAGAGGAAAAGAAAGGAGGGAATATCCCTGAGGTTAATGTCCAAGTTGCTGCATCAAAACCATGTAAATTAAAGAATCAGAGTCAGAAATCTCCATTAGCATCAATCAACTAAACAGAACAATGAACGTAACTGCAAATGTGTAATCGGATCCCAGCCAGTCATGTGCGGATAATTATAGCTTCATTTCTGATCCTGTGGAGGGTGGCGGGGGTGGGGAGGGGGGAGGGGTGGTGGGGCGAGGGGTGTGGCCAGCACCTTTAATAATTGCTGTCCTGAGCTGTCTGGCAGAGTTAAGTAGAAAGAAGATGGATCTGATAAGGCGAGCATAGTCGATCCAACTGACGCAAATCATTACAGGCTTAAGTCAGCACCCAAGGCAAATTCAAAAATCTGGATCTTGGAGCTATTGGTTGTTCAAGAGCTTCTACTTCTGATGATAGTTAGTTTTGATGAGGTTTTTTTACAATATGTGCAAGCATGTAGAATATTTTTAATGTACAAATAAAATTAAGCCACAGCTGAAAACTTAAAATTTAAAAAAAACATCAGGATCTGCTGAATATTCAAAATCAGCACAATGCAAAGCAACTTTGATCCACATTACATGGCGTTCTCAACGTACATGTCTGTGTATGAACGTTTTTTGGTCAGGCTAATTGGTACTCAGCTCCATAAAAGAGCGAACATTTATACAGTGTCTTATCACACCATCCCAAATTAATTGGTGTTAAACACAGCAGCCAATTTGCACATGGCAAGGTCCCACAAACATCAAATAAGTTAATTGACGAGTTAATCTGTTCTTGGTTCTGCTGATTGAGGGTCTACAGGACAGTAGTGATACCCGCCTTCTTATATGACTCAGAGACATGGACTATATACAGCAGACATCTCAAAATCTCAAAACGCTGGAGAAGTACCACCAGTGCTGCCTCTGCATGATCCTGCAAATCCACTGGGAGGACAGACGCATCATTGTCAATGTTCTCGCTCAGGCCAACATCCCCAGCATCGAGGCACCAACCATGCTCGATCAACTCCATTGGGTGGGGCCACATCGTTCGCATGCCCGAAACGAGACTCCCAAAGCAAGCGAGCCCCAGGTGGGTAGAGAAATCGCTTCAAGGACACCCTCAAAGCTTCCTTGATAAAGTGCAACATTCCCACCGGCACCTGGGAATACCTGGCCCAAGACCGCCCAAAGTGGAGGAAGAGCATCCGGGAGGGTGCTGAGTATCTCGAGTCTCGTCGCCGAGAGCATGCAGAAATCAAGCGCAGGCAGCGGAAGGAGCGGGCATCAACCTAAGCCTTTCGTTCAATCACTGTCTGTCCCGCCTGTGACAGAGACTTTAGGTCCCGCATAGGACTCTTCAGCCACCTGAGAACTCGCTTTAAGAGTGGAAGCAAGTCATCCTCGACTCTGAGGGACTGCCTATAATGATAGGTTGACCAGGAGAACTCCCTGCTGTTCTTTGATAGTGCCAAGGGATCTTTTACATCCATCTGAGCCAACACTTCACCAGGAAGGTGCCACCTCCGACAATGCAATATTCCCTCGGTACTACACTGAAGTGTCAACCTAACAAAGGCTGGCAGGTCAGCTGTTAAATTTAAAATGATTGACAGCGGATCGGGATTGTCAACACTGAACAGACCCAACATTCAGCGGTGGGGGATGTAATTTCAGTGATTAAGACCTTGTTAAGAGTCTATTAAATACAATTACGAGCTGAACTTACCATTTTTCAAGGTTCCCGCTGCTCGGGGATCACGTCAGATAAGGATGTCAGGAGTTGTATGACCATGAATTCAGTTCTTTACCCGACAGCCGCAAATGTGCTATAAAAGCCAAAAGTTATAAAAAAGGAAAAGTAGGGAATAAATTGGGAAAAACTTCGATATATATTTTTTGAGTGTTTCCTCTACACCACCATTGGATAATTTATCTTCAATTGTACAGCATCGGATTTTTATTCAGCTGGCTGGAGCAAAGTAGGCAAAATTGTGGCCTAAGTGTTCAAGTCCTGGAGTTAAACATGAGCCCATAACCTTCTGACGTAGAGGCAATGGTGCTACTAACTGACAAGTTGACATTAATATGATAGAATGACTGAATGATGTTCCTCTATAATATTGAAGCAGCAATTAGCTATGTCGTATTTTGCGTCACGTGACAAATGAGACAAAGGCCTGAATATTAGTTGCCAGCAGGTTTCTGTCGGTAAATCATCTGCTGAGTTAATTTCCTGCCCATCTGTGGCAGAATGACGTGAGTATCACGTGTAGTGAGTTGGTCTTACCGCAGGAGAAGGGTCCACAGCCAGATAGGGAATGGAAGACCAGCAGGAAAAGTAGTGCAAGGAAGGTAGTGCAGGGGTCCCCTGTGGTCATCCCCCTGCAAAACAGATACACCACTTTGAGTACTTTTGGGGGGGATGACTCATCAGGGGAGGGCAGCAGCAGCCAAGTTCATGGCACCGTGGCTGGCTCTGCTGCACAGGAGGGCAGAAAAAAGAGTGGGAGCGCGATAGTGATACGGGATTCAATGGTGAGGGGAATAGATAGGCGTTTCTGCGGCCGCAACCGAGAATCCAGGATGGTATGTTGCCTCCCTGGTGCAAGGGTCAAGGATGTCTCGGAGCGGGTGCAGGACATTCTGAAATGGGAGGGAGAACAGCCAGTTGTCGTGGTGCACATTGGTACCAACGACATAGGTAAAAAAAGGGATGAGGTCCTACGAAACGAATTTAAGGAGCTAGGAGCTAAATTAAAAAGTAGGACCTCAAAAGTAGTAATCTCGGGATTGCTACCAGTGCCACGTGCTAGTCAGAGTAGGAATCGCAGGAGAGCGCAGATGAATACGTGGCTTGAGCAGTGGTGCAGCAGGGAGGGATTCAAATTCCTGGGGCATTGGAACCGGTTCTGGGGGAGGTGGAACCGGTTCTGGGGGAGGTGGGACCAGTACAAACCGGACGGTCTGCACCTGGGCAGGACCGGAACCAATGTCCTAGGGGGAGTGTTTGCTAGTGCTGTTGGGGAGGAGTTAAACTAATATGGCAGGGGGATGGGAACCAATGCAGGGAGACAGAGGGAGACAAAAAGGAGACAAAAGCAAAAGACAGAAAGGAGATGAGTAAAAGTGGAGGGCAGAGAAACCTAAGGCAAAGAACAAAAAGGGCCACTGTACAGCAAAATTCTAAAAGGACAAAGGGTGTTAAAAAAACAAGCCTGAAGGCATTGTGTCTTAATGCAAGGAGTATCCGCAATAAGGTGGATGAATTAACTGTGCAAATAGACGTTAACAAATATGATGTGATTGTGATTATGGAGACGTGGCTCCAGGATGATCAGGGCTGGGAACTCAACATCCAGGGGTATTCAACATTCAGGAAGGATAGAATAAAAGGAAAAGGAGGTGGGGTAGCATTGCTGGTTAAAGAGGAGATTAATGCAATAGTTAGGAAAGACATTAGCTTGGATGATGTGGAATCTATATGGGTAGAGCTGCAGAACACCAAAGGGCAAAAAACGTTAGTGGGAGTTGTGTACAGACCTCCAAACAGTAGTAGTGATGTTGGGGAGGGCATCAAACAGGAAATTAGGGGTGCATGCAATAAAGGTGTAGCAGTTACAATGGGTGACTTTAATATGCACATAGATTGGGCGAGCCAAACTGGAAGCAATACGGTGGAGGAGGATTTCCTGGAGTGCATAAGGGATGGTTTTCTAGACCAATATGTCGAGGAACCAACTAGGGGGGAGGCCATCTTAGACTGGGTGTTGTGTAATGAGAGAGGATTAATTAGCAATCTCATTGTGCGAGGCCCCTTGGGGAAGAGTGACCATAATATGGTGGAATTCTGCATTAGGATGGAGAATGAAACAGTTAATTCAGAGACCATGGTCCAGAACTTAAAGAAGGGTAACTTTGAAGGTATGAGGCGTGAATTGGCTAGGATAGATTGGCGAATGATACTTAAGGGATTGACTGTGGATGGGCAATGGCAGACATTTAGAGACCGCATGGATGAATTACAACAATTGTACATTCCTGTCTGGCGTAAAAATAAAAAAGGGAAGGTGGCTCAACCGTGGCTATCTAGGGAAATCAGGGATAGTATTAAAGCCAAGGAAGTGGCATACAAATTGGCCAGAAATAGCAGCGAACCCGGGGACTGGGAGAAATTTAGAACTCAGCAGAGGAGGACAAAGGGTTTGATTAGGGCAGGGAAAATGGAGTACGAGAAGAAGCTTGCAGGGAACATTAAGGCGGATTGCAAAAGTTTCTATAGGTATGTAAAGAGAAAAAGGTTAGTAAAGACAAACGTAGGTCCCCTGCAGTCAGAATCAGGGGAAGTCATAACGGGGAACAAAGAAATGGCAGACCAATTGAACAAGTTCTTTGGTTCGGTATTCACTAAGGAGGACACAAACAACCTTCCGGATATAAAAGGGGTCAGAGGGTCTAGTAAGGAGGAGGAACTGAGGGTAATCTTTATTAGTCAGGAAATTGTGTTGGGGAAATTGATGGGATTGAAGGCCGATAAATCTCCAGGGCCTGATGGACTGCATCCCAGAGTACTTAAGGTGGTGGCCTTGGAAATAGCGGATGCATTGACAGTCATTTTCCAACATTCCATTGACTCTGGATCAGTTCCTATCGAGTGGATGGTAGCCAATGTAACCCCACTTTTTAAAAAAGGAGGGAGAGAGAAAACACGGAATTATAGACCGGTCAGCCTGACCTCAGTAGTGGGTAAAATGATGGAATCAATTATTAAGGATGTCATAGCAGCGCATTTGGAAAATGGTGACATGATAGGTCCAAGTCAGCATGGATTTGTGAAAGGGAAATCATGCTTGACAAATCTTCTGGAATTTTTTGAGGATGTTTCCAGTAAAGTGGACAAAGGAGAACCAGTTAATGTGGTATATTTGGACTTTCAGAAGGCTTTCGACAAGGTCCCACACAAGAGATTAATGTGCAAAGTTAAAGCACATGGGATTGGGGGTAGTGTGCTGACGTGGATTGAGAACTGGTTGTCAGACAGGAAGCAAAGAGTAGGAGTAAATGGGTACTTTTCAGAATGGCAGGCAGTGACTAGTGGGGTACCGCAAGGTTCTGTGCTGGGGCCCCAGCTGTTTACATTGTACATTAATGATTTAGACGAGGGGATTAAATGTAGTATCTCCAAATTTGCGGATGACACTAAGTTGGCTGGCAGTGTGAGCTGCGAGGAGGATGCTATGAGGCTGCAGAGTGACTTGGATAGGTTAGGTGAGTGGGCAAATGCATGGCAGATGAAGTATAATGTGGATAAATGTGAGGTTATCCACTTTGGTGGTAAAAACAGAGAGACAGACTATTATCTGAATAGTGACAGATTAGGAAAAGGGAAGGTGCAACGAGACCTGGGTGTCATGGTACATCAGTCATTGAAGGTTAGCATGCAGGTATAGCAGGCGGTTAAGAAAGCAAATGGCATGTTGGCCTTCATAGCGAGGGGATTTGAGTACAGGGGCAGGGAGGTGTTGCTACAGTTGTACAGGGCCTTGGTGAGGCCACACCTGGAGTATTGTGTACAGTTTTAGTCTCCTAACCTGAGGAAGGACATTCTTGCTATTGAGGGAGTGCAGCAAAGATTCACCAGACTGATTCCCGGGATGGTGGGACTGACCTATCAAGAAAGACTGGATCAACTGGGCTTGTATTCACTGGAGTTCAGAAGAATGAGAGGGGACCTCATAGAAACGTTTAAAATTCTGACGGGTTTAGACAGGTTAGATGCAGGAAGAATGTTCCCAATGTTGGGGAAGTCCAGAACCAGGGGTCACAGCCTGAGGATAAGGGGTAAGCCATTTAGGACCGAGATGAGGAGAAACTTCTTCACCCAGAGAGTGGTGAACCTGTGGAATTCTCTACCACAGAAAGTAGTTGAGGCCAATTCACTAAATATATTCAAAAGGGAGTTAGATGAAGTCCTTACTACTCGGGGGATCAAGGGGTATGGCGAGAAAGCAGGAAGAGGGTACTGAAGTTTCATGTTCAGCCATGAACTCATTGAATGGCGGTGCAGGCTAGAAGGGCTAAATGGCCTGCTCCTGCACCTATTTTCTATGTTTCTATGTTTCTATGTTTCTATGAATGAGACCTGGTCAATATTAACAGCTGGGCCTCAGTCAAATCTCACCAGCCATCTTCCCACCCATTCCAAGACGGAAATCAGTGGGAAGCGGGCTGAAATCGTGCAGCCAGTGGTCCCCTGCCACAAGCCAGTGATTGATGGAATCGGCTGCTATGCCACCCCGCAGGAGTCCGGCGATTGTGGGGTCGGGAAGTGTGGCGTGAATACAGCAGGAAAGGCCGATGCTTTTCTTCTGGGGCCTGGAAGAATACTCATACTCCTTCTGGTCCACAAAGAAAGTAAAAATAGTTTTAAAACTTATCTTTTGGGGTCTCTTCTTCTGTGATCCTCTTTGCTACTGGATTGCCCTGGTGGTAAACTCACTGCCACTTACCACCTCGTAAAAATTGCACTCGAGGCCCGATGACGCCATTGGGACCCAATGTCCACCAGCTTTAGTAGGTGTCCTTGCTGCCTTCTCAGGAAAGCAGGTGAAAATCAGAACCTGTCAACTCCCAGTGGCTCCAGAACGAGTAACTAACTTGGGCGATCTTAACTGCCCACCATCTAGTTTCCGCCAGATGGGTCGGATTAAAACCGCCCCCAACATTAAAATAAGGAAGATTGAATTTTTTGATTCAACAGTCTTTTCAAAAGAACAAAACATAAATACAGTTGGGGGTTGCCATTCAGCCTATCTTACCTCATTGTTTGTATATATGGATATTTGATTTTGAAGCCTAAAGTGATATTTTCCTATAACACAATTTTGGATTTTTGGATTACATTCGAAAAGGGTGTCTGATAGTTCCTTCCTGTTTAGGTTGTTAAACCAACTACTTGGCAGGGGAATGGTATGTGGTGTAGGGGACCACAAGTTATAAAAAAGGGAAAGTGAGGAATAAATTAGGAAAAACTTGAATATATATATATTTTTTAACGTTTCCTCCCACCGCCATTGGGTAATTTATCTTCTATTGTACAGCATCTAGCTGGACCATTCAAATCCTGGTGGTACTGAAGGCATTGGATTTAACAATTTGTTTTTACCAGTGCTAACCTAACTGGTTGGGAGTTTAGAGGTGGTACTATATCTCTCCAGTGTAGTGAGGAGGAAAGCAGTCTTATGGTGATGAGTGTTACCATTCAGCCTAGTTATCAGCCTTGGCTCAGTTGGTGGCACCCTTGCTTCTGAGTCAGAAGGTTGTGGATTCAAATCTCAATCCAGGACTTGTGCGCATAATCCAGTCAGACACTTCAGTGCAGCACTGAGGGAGTGCAGCACTGTCAGATGTGCCATCTTTCAGATGAGACATTAAACTGAGTTCCTGTCAGCCCTCTCAGGTGAATGTAAAAGGTCCCATGGAACAATTCAAAGAAGAGCTTGGGAGTTTTCAGGTAGCCTGACCAAAATGGATCCCTCACCCAACACCTAAAACAATTTAATTGGTCATTGCTATTTGTGGGACCTTGCTGTGTGCAAATTAGCAGCTGCATTTTCCTACATTATAACAGTGATCTTCAAAAAGTAATGAATTGGCTGCAAGATACTTTGGAACATCATGAGGTTGTGAAAGGCGGTTATCCTTTGGCAAATGACATTCACTATGACTGTGAATATGATGTATCATCCTTCCTCGTGCTCCTAAATCTCCCTGCAGCCTTTGACATGGTCAACCACATCATATTCCTCCAATGGCTCACCTCTGTTGTACAGTTCAGTGAAACTGTTCCCATTTGGTTCCACTCTCACCTATCCAATCATAACTAGACTATCTCAAGCAATGGCTTCTCTTCCTTCCCCTGCACTGTCACCTCTGGAATCTCCAAAGGATTCATCCTTGACCCTCCTGTTTCTCATCTAAATTCTGCATCTTGCAATATCATCTGCATGTCTGCTGATGACACCCAGCTCCATCTCCCCATTTCCTCTCAAGCCCTCCACTGCTTGTCCAACATCTAGTCTTAGATGAGCCAGAATTTTCTGAAGCTAAACATTGGAATGAAACTATCATCTTCAGCCCCCCACCACCAACTCCCTACCATCATCACCAACACCATTCCTCTCCCTGGCTACTCTCTTAAGCTCGACTAGGCTGTGTTCAACCTGTATGACTCTATGGAGGAGAAATTCAAGAATTTGGAGTGCGAACTGTTAAAAGTTTGAAGAATTAGTGCCAGCCACTAATGTTTTAAAACTTTAAAAAAATTTGGCGGTTGCACTCCAGGAAGGAAGTGGAGCGCTAAATCCGGTGAGTGGAGCGTTGGAAGGCTCCTTCCCTCCCTTAACGTGAAGGGCCATCGCTGCAGGCTCTGCAGAGAAAAGAAAATGTATCTTCTCCACGCCGGCAGCCGCGATCCCGACCAAGCAGCCCGGCACTCAAGCAGGAACCTGCGTAAAAACTTACCTCGGCCACCTCGCCTTTAAGTATCGCACCCGAAGTACCCGGCCTTCCGATAAACACTCCCTGCAGCTGCCGGTGTTTTCACCCGGCAAAGCCACAGGGGGCAGAAAGCAGGTTCGGGTCCGGGGAGCTACCAGGGCGATGTGCATGACGATGACTTCACGATCGCCGTCAAAGGAGATCAGAGTGCAATGCCATATCACCACCGCAAAATTCCTCCCCAATATGGTGGGAGTCGATCTTCTCGCTGTGCCCGTTTGCAACCTGGTTAGTGCCCCGTTATCGCCCCCGGAGGTTTCTGATTGGGTCTGCCTGATTTATACTTTAAAAATCCGCAGACCCAATCAAAACTCCAAGCTTTAAAATCTAGTTATTGATTAAACAATTGATAAGTTAACCAATGGACATCACATTGAAAGTTTTTGAATTGGTGGCAGATTTTGCAAAGGAAATCGATTCGGAAGACAGTAAATGTTCCAAGCCTATGATTCAAATTCCTAATCTCTTCATTCTTGATACAAGCTGCCACTAATAAACATGAATATAACACTTATATCTCCAATTATGATTGAGTTAGCATGTCCCCAAACCTGGGCCGAGAGCCAAAAACAGCTCAGAATTGTTCTTCTGTATTCTGATTGCACAGGATTTTGACCTTGTTAATATAGAAAAAACAAGTGTACATTGGCCCAGATATTTTACATGTGCTCCTGTTGGATACAGCCAGTTATCTCAGAATTCATATCTTACATTACAGTCCAACTGGAAAATACAATCTGCTAAGATTGACATCAGGACTTTAGAGAAGTTTCACACCAAAACTAGAATGTCGCTCATAAAATGGAGACATTTCTGTCTCTTCAGAATGAGGTAGCATTAAGAAGACAAGGTGGACCACCTGCTGGATTACCGTTTAGGAATCTGCAGGCATAATCCTATCCCGTAGGCTCACTAATCAGACTTTGTCTGCAGCACTCAGAAATTTCTGAAGTTTCCCATAATTGCTTTGAGATTAGGTCGTTTGAATGTGCCCTGAAAGATAAGAGGGAAAAGCCTTTGTAACAACAGTATGGCCACTGTAATGGACCAGAGATCTTCCTGTCTCAAATGACAAAGGACTTTGGAGGCAAAACTGGCCTGTGCACCAATTGGGGGAGGTAACCTTCCGGGACCGGGTCTTTTTCTGCCCAGACTGGAAGTCCCGCACTTGATGCAGAATTGAGTCTTACGCCCCTCAATGGAAGCAGAGTTCTACCTCCAACACTCCACTTCCATTGGGGGTGGCACTGACATGCTACAATGCACCTCCCTTTCAAGTAAAGGGGCAGGTCGCTGTGCACTCTGATGGCCGCCACTGGACCACCAAGGATGCGTGAGACCGGGCCAGCAGCCCGACATCCAAGGCGGAGTGACTTGCGGAATGATGGCGGCCCAGTCCACGCTAGGGCCACCATGGTTAGGCCGACCCAAGAGTCGGCCGACTAACAAAGATAGGCGGCCTGGGGCACCGCAGGCCTCCCCTTTAAACAGGGCCCAGTGAGCGAATGACCACCAGCTTTGGAACCCACAAAGCTGTGTTTACACCACCCGCACCAACCTCGCGGGACAAGTCCCCCCACGGGCCGTGAGGCATCGCCGTGCATGGTGATGACATCATCACCGGTTGTGTGGCGGCCCAGAGACGGAGGTGGTAGCGCCCCCTCCCCTGAACAAAAACTGCCTTGCGTCCCTTTAGCGCCCCCGGTGGCACTAACGAGGGTAAAAAGGGGAAATTTCACCCCCTTTGGTCCTAAAAATCCTCATATGGATTGTGCTGCCATAAATGTGAGGAAGTGGGAATCCTGACCCTGCCAGAGGATCCAGTGACAGAGCGGGTTACTTCTGTTATGTCATGTATGTACATGCTGTTTGTAACCACAGATGGTGTCATTGTCGGAGGCCACTGAGCAGCACGCACATGGTGCTGCTCTGATTTAAAATGCCAGCCATTTTGTGAGTCAGGCACTTTGGGCGTAATAAAGCAGAAGCAAGGTTATACATTGCTTAGTTAAACAGTACTCAGTTTGTACCTTTATTGCATACATAACATTTGGCGACCAGAATACAAGAAGCTTTGTTTACAAAATGAGCACGATAGGATTTTTAGAGTGATTCATGGTGGGAGAAGATTGGGCAGACTTTGTGAGCCTTTTGAACCAATACTTCGTGGCCAACAAAATGAAGGGGGTCGACGATGCAGATCAGCGCTGGACCGTGTTCCTCACTGTGTGCGGTTCAAAGATCTACAGTCTGATAAAGACTCAACTGATGCCTAGTGATCCAACAGAGAAAACCTACGAGGAGTTGTGTACAATGGTACGGGAGCACCTCAAGCCAGACGACGACATCATCATCTTGAGATACAGGTTTTATACACATGTTCGATCAGAGGGCCAGAGCGCGGCAGAATTTGTTGCCGACCTGAGATGTCTAGCGAGACCGTGCAAGTTCGGGACGGCTGCGGGACTTATTTTTTATCGGTATCAAACACGAGGTGATCCTGCGCAAACTTCTGGCGGTGGAGGAGTTGGATTTAAAAAGGACCATCCAGATCGCTCAATCACAAATGACGATGGACAGGAATTTAAAGCAAATATCGGTAAAGAACCGAACCTTGGCAAGTACTGTAAATGCGATTGATTCGGCATTCGGCAGACCAGCGCATGGCAGGGTTTATCCGGCTGCATTCGCGAAACCTGTGGCTGCCCAAAGTCCGTCAGCGGGAATGTATCTGACTTCTCCATGTTGGCATTGTGGGGGAAATCATCGGCACCAGCAGTGCCGATTTAAGCAATATAGTTGCAAAGGCTGTCTGAGAGTGGGGCATCTCCAGCGCAAGTGTCCGCAGATGAGCAAGCGAGCTGCAACACACCACGTGGAGGATGAGAGTCAGACCAGCATGGATCCGCACTCCGAGGTGCCAGAAGAGGAAGTGTATGAACTCTTTCATAACCAAGAGTAAACCAATTTTGATTAATGTCAAGTTTAACGGGATACTGGTATAGATGGAACTGGACACAGGGGAGAGTCAATCGATCATGAATGAGAGGACATTTAATAAGCTGTGGGATACTAAGACTGTGAGGCCCAGGCTGAGCCCTGTTAACGCCAAGCTGCGCAAGTACACCAAAAAACTGATAAAGGTGATTGGCAGTGCACAAATTAATGTGTCGTATAACGGTGCGGTTCACGAGTTACCGCTATGGATTGTTCCAGGCAATGGCCCAATGCTGCTCGGCAGGAGCTGGTTGGAGAAAATCAGATGCGACTGGAACGACATAAAGGCGTTGTCGTCGGAGGAAGATACATGTGCCCAAGTATTGAGCAAGTTCCCCTCGCTGTTCGAACCAGGAGCCAAGGTGCAGATCCACATGGATACAGATACAAGATCCGTCCATCATAAAGCTCGGGCAGTGCCGTATATGATGAGGGAGAGGGTCGAAATTGAACTGAACTGACTCCAGCATGAAGGGATCATATTACCAGTCGAATTTAATGAATGGGCCAGCCCTATTGTTCCTGTGCTGAAAAGTGATGGCACAGTCAGAATCTGTGGAGCATACAAGGCTACGATCAACAGGGTTTCGAAACAAGATCAGTACCCATAACCGAAGGCTGATGACTTGTTTGCGACCCTAGCCGGAGGGAAGTCGTTCACAAAACTGGACTTGATGTCGGCCTTTTTGAAATAGGAGTTGGTCGAGACGTCAAAGAGACTTACGTGCCTTAACACACACAAAGGACTGTTTGGAATTCGCTCGGCTGCAGCAATATTCCAGAGGAATATGGAGCGTCTATTGAAGTCCGTTCCCAGAATGGTCTTGTTCCAAGATGACATCCTGATCACTGGTCATGACTCCAAGAAACATTTGAACAACCTGGAAGAGGTTCTACTGCGTTTGGACAGAGTGGGACTCAGACTTAAACGCTCGAAGTGCGTCTTCATGGCACCAAGGTCGAATTCCTCGGGAGGAAAATCGCCGCTGATGGCATCAAACCTATTGACGTGAAAACCAAAGCCATCAAGAATGCACCCAAGCCACAGAATGTGAAGGAGCTGCATTCGTTCCTGGGTTTACTCAACTATTTTGGTAACTTCCTACCTAAATTGTGTGCCTTACTTGAACCACTGCGCAAGCTATTGAGAAAAGGCAACAACTGGGTGTGAGGCGCATTGAAAGACAGAGCTTTCAAGAAAGCCACCAATCTGCTTTGCTTGAACAAGCTGCTGGTACATTATGACCCATGTAAACATTTAGTTTTGGCCTGTGATGCATCATCATATGGAATTGGTTGCGTGTTACAACAAGCCAATGAGTCGGGGAAACTTCAACCTGTTGCGTTTGCATCCAAAAGTTTGTCGAAAGCAGAAAAAGCCTACAGTATGGTCGAAAAAGAAGCTTTAGCGTGTGTGATCAGTGTTAAAAAGATGCATCAATATCTGTTCGGTCTGAAGTTTGAATTAGAGACTGATCACAAGCCGCTCATTTCGTTGTTTTCTGAGAGCAAAGGTATCAATACCAACGCTTCATCCCGCATCTAAAGGTGGGCGCTGACATTATCTGCCTATGATTATGTCATTCGCCACAGACCTGGCACAGAGAACTGTGCCGACGCTTTGAGCCGGTTGCCATTGCCCACACCGGAGGTGGAAACGCCACAACTGGCAAATTTAATGTTAATCATGGATGCTTTTGAGAGTGAAGGTACCCCTCTCACGGCTCAACAAGTTAAGACCTGGACCAGCCAGGACCCGATATTATCGGTGGTAAAGGGTTACATCCTCAAAGGGGATTGGTCTGCCATACCTAAGCAAATGTGCGAGGAGGCCAAACCGTACATTTTTCGCAAGGACGAACTGCCTATTCAAGCAGATTGTATATTGTGGGGCAATCGAGTTGTAATGCCTAAGAAAGGGAGAGAGAAGTTTGTGCGTGAGTTACACAGCACACATCCTGGTTATAATGATGATGAAGGCCATCGCCAGGTCCCACGTATGGTGGCCAGGATTTGATTCTGAGCTGGAAGCATGTGTGCATCAGTGCAACACCTGTATGCACCTCAGCAAAGCATCAGGAGAATCGCCGCTGAGTCTGTGGTCATGGCCATCCAAACCTTGATCCAGAATCTATGTAGATTTTGAAGATCCCTTCCTGGATGTTTTTAGTGGTGGTGAATGCTTATTCGAAGTGGATAGAATGCATAATCATGTCATCCAGTACATCCACGGCAACCATAGAGAACCTCAATGTCATGTTCGCGACACATAGTCTGCTTGACATAATGATGAGCAACAATGCGTCGTGCTTTAACAGTCAGGAGTTTCAGGAGTTTGTAAAACTTAATGGCATAAAACATGTAAGGTCAGTACCGTTCAAGCCTGCATCCAACAGGCAAGCAGAATTATCAAGCAAAGCATGAGGAGAATAACCCAAGGGTCACTGCAGGCGTGCTTGTCTTGCATACTGCTGAGTTACAGGACAAGACCCCACACACTCACAGGGGTCTCACCTGCTGAACTCATGATGAAAAGAGATCTTAAGACCAAGTTATCTCTTGTACACCCGGATTTAAGTAATCAACAAGTGTACCATGATCACGCAACTGTGTCACGCGAGATTTCTGTTAATGATCCTGTATATGTGTTGAATTATGGTCAGGGTTCCAAATGGATCGCTGATACGGTCATGACCAAGGAGGGCAACAGAGTATTTGTTATTAAGCTCAAGAATGGGCAAACTTGCAGGAAACACATGGATCAAACAAAGCTGAGGCACACAGACAAGCCAGAGCAGTCGGACGAAGAAACCGTCGACGACCAACCAACCTACCAGCAGCCTTCAGTGGACTCAAGGGTCATCAGTGAACCCGGAATTTCCATCATGGACTTGTTCAATAAAAATGGACTTGCAATTCCTGACATGGCCACTGCCACCCCCAACAAGTCAGCCATCCAGCCACAACAGACTCCGCAGGTTCACCCAAGGCCGGAATCGAACTGAGACGGTCAACCTAGGAGCATAAAGCATCGGACCGTCTCAGCCTGTGAAGGACTGTGATAAGATCTCAGAGGAGAGAGAGTATTGTCATGTATGTACATGCTGTTTGTAGCCACCAGATGGTGTCATTGTCGGAGGCCACTGAGCAGCACGCACATGGTGCTGCTCTGGTTTAAAAGGCCAGCCATTTTGTGAGTCAGGCACTTTGGGCCTAAATAAAGCAGAGTAAGGTTGTAACTTGCTTAGTTAAACAGTACTCAGTTTATACCTTTATTGCATACATAACATGTTAAATTGCCCAGCGGGCACCCAGTGGGAGATATATGGATGTCTAGGTCTCTGTATCGGGTGAAAAACATACTTTCTGGCTTATGTGCAGACACCACTTCAAAGGGGAATTGGTGACTTGGATGAAGTGGATTGTTTAATACGTATCTCATACAACTGTCATTAATTGTGGTGGACAGCCAGTCTACCACTTACTAGAGCTGCCTTCTTTCACATATATAAATATTATATCAGGCAGCTTCCATATCTTTGACCCCCAGCTTTTATTGACAATTTGATTTCATGATGAAAGATATCTTTTGATATTCCTTTGTCACAGTTTGGATTTCAAAGCTAAAAGGTATAACTGTTGCCAAATGACTAGGCAATTGAACAGATTTCTGTTCTGCCAGGCAGTTGACAAGCTGGGGCTAGTGGTAACACTCCACACATCTCTGATTTGTTTATTGACTTTACATTGCAGACATGGGCCCAAAGAATCGTAAAACATTTTAGGTCAGAAATTTAAGCTAGTCTGGGGTCAACCACAGATTCCAACGCACTACACCACCCAGTTGCTGATAAGATTGCATGTTCTTTATTTCAGAATTTCATCCAGAAAAGAAAGACTTGCATTTATATAGTGCTTTTCATGACCACTGGATGTCCCATAGCCCTTTTACAGTCAATTAAGTACTTTTTGAAGTGTAGTCACTGTTGTAATGTAGGAAACACCACAACCAATTTGCGCACAGTCGACTCCTACAAACAGCAATGTGATAATGACCAGATAATGTGATTTTAGTGATGTTAATTGAGGGATATATAGTGGCTAGAGGGTTGTCCATGAGGGTCCTGACGTTCCAGGTCCAGAACTTCATTTTGAAGGGTGGAAGATACCTGTGCATGAGTTCTTTTAACATGGGATGGCTGTTGCACACCGGCTACCACACTGGCTTAGCAGAGCAAGGTCTTAGTCCAGTGGCAAGGTGGTCCAAGATGACTGGAGATTGTATGGGCCTAGTTGCCGACGGTGGGATGCGAGCCGTAAGCTTGGCACTGAGCAGCGCCCTTCGGTGATATGGTGAGAGATCCAAGGCGTGGAAAGTGGGGGTGAGAGATTTGAGGTAATGCTTCCCTCTCCCAGATATTAGCCCTTGACTGAGGGTAGACATTGGGATGGCCAGAGGTCCACTTTTTGAAAGGAGGAGAAGTCAGGGTGGCCACAGCCATTGTGCACACCACGTGCTCGCCAGGGACTCCGCGGCTGAATGGGGCCAGCAGCCGGTGGTAAGCCCAAACGTCGCTGGATACTTGGGATAACTCCCCTGCTCTTCTTCAATATAGTGCTATAGGATCTTTTACATCCACCTGACAGAGCAGGCAGGGCCTCAGTTTAATCCCTCATCCAAAAGACAGGACATCTTTTGCACCTTTCAGGAGTGAAATTCGCAAACACTTCTACAGATGCACACAAAAGGTGGTAGAAGTTTGGAACTCTCTTTCCACAAACGGCAACTGATGCTAGATCAAGTGATAGCTTTCTGTTAACTAAAGTAAATAGGACAAAGGTGGTATATGGAGTAAGGTCACAGATCAGCCATGACCTTATTGAATAGCGAAGCAGGCTCAAGGGGCTGAATGGCCTACTCTTGTTCCTATGTCACTGTGCAGTACTCCCTCAGTACTCCACTGAAATGTCAGCCTAGATTTTTGTACTCAAGTCTCTGGAGTGGGACTTGAACCCATAACCTTCTGACTCAGATGCGAAGGTGCTACTAACTGAGCCATGACTGATACATCTAGCTCTGACGTTGTCACCTTACTGAATTTTCATCATACTTGCTGTAGCTACACATGGTGCAATAGGCAGGATGCTGCAACAGAGTATGAGTTACTGGTTTTATTTACTTAATCTGGGAAACAGATTACTGCAAGTGCGGAAATTGTTTTCTCTTGAAGAAATACCTCTGTAAGGTGACAGTATAGAAAAGTTACATCTTCCAGGTTATAGGGGACAAGATCGACTTACAGGAATTATGGCCTCGATATTAGAGACTGCATCAACATAAGTCTTTTAAGTTATGGGCATCTGAAAGAAAGGAAGAAGGCCAATTAACTCATTTTTTCCTATGTTGCAATGGATAATATTTTAGATTACTGGGAGGAATTACTTCGACTGTTCCAGCATTATAGTCAGCCATTCCTCCCACAACATCGGAAATGCATTCAAATACAATTGAGATGTTCTGAGGCTCGGTCGCAACACCCTACTGAATGCCATGCCATTTTTGTGTTGATGATCACTATTAGCATTATATAGTGCCAATACTGATTACAATTATAGACACCAACAGGTGTCAATGGTATCTGATATGTCTTCAAAAAAATCAGGCAACAGCAGAGACTGGCACAGTACAGGCCAGATTCCAGCCAGAATTTGGCACGGAATCCGTTGCTCCGAAGGGAGCTTTTGTGCTGGTTTCACACCGATGTATCTGCACAGGCAGGGTTCCGACTGAAAACTGTACACTGGAGGTGACGCATGTTATGTTTACAGCTGAATAAAATGGGTCAAGTAAATGGTGCTTAAATAAACTAAAGCAAAATATTAACCTTGGTTTGCTTTCAATTTGGTATGAAAGCACAATCTCAGGGTTTTAAAACATTAATCCTGCACCATTGTGCAATTATTTACCTTCAGCTTTTCAATCTACAAAGCTTCTTTGTTGATGGCACACTTGTAATTAATAATAATGTAACCTTACTTCAGGTGAAGCTTGTTATCATGACTTGTATATTTGACATATCTGACATGCTGGGGCATTTCTAGTTCTCTGTGTGACAGTATCTGGACTGAATGAAAACATTGTGGCACTAGTAAGAAGGCATAAATATCAACCAGCTGTCACAGTGTAAATGGCTCGTCTGTTTCACTTTAATGAATTAAAGCCCGTTGAATACCATCCAAAAACAGCATGTTTAGCCTTGCAGAAGAAGAAAGCACTGATGTTATTTATTGTCAGCTTGGGGGTAATATATTTCAGAAAGTGTTGATAATAACAAATATGACTGGCAGAGCTAGAAATTAGCGTAGGCCCATTTTTGGCCTGCAATAGGTGGCCCACCAAGAGCGTGCTTCAGATGTTGGACGCTTGTGCCCCACTCAAAATTGGACCTTGGAGCTCATCAGCTTATTGCCGGTGAGCTGCAGACTTCCTCTCTGGCAGCAGCCTTCAGGTGGATTTTATTGGGGAGCAATCATGGGCTGTAAAAATGTGGTTTAGATTTTTTTTGAATATTGTCAGTTATCTGAATTACATCGGGACTTCCCTACCATGGTAGGTTGCGCAGTGACATCACTGACTTTTAACTTCCTTGTGCATCCTGAAATAGCTGGAATGAAACCCTAGGGAGCCTCAATATTGATAATAAACATTTTATTCAATGAAAAGGTCATTTATCTTATTCAATGTCTTCACCCACAAGGCATTGGATGGCATCGTATTTAATGGGGAGACAGGGAATAGCGGGCAATGAACCCAGCAAGGCTGAGGACCTGGAGGACCTGCTGATCCTAGTGCCATTTAAATTTAAACTCATTTAAATTAAATTAAATGAAAAAGTCCCAGCACCCGGCCAGATTGACAGCCTGGCCAGAGAATGGGAGTGGGAATTTCTGGTAGAAGGAACCCGGTGGGAATGGTCCCCGACAGTGAACAATCGGAGGAGCGCTGGTGGAAATCTGGCCATGATCAGGGGAGAGGGGGGGGGGGGTTTGCCACGATCGAGGAGAGAGAGGGGCCATGATCAGAGGGAAATGGGAACAATGGCCGTGATTGCAGGAGAGGGGAGGGGGAGTAGCAGGGAGGGGTCTGCCCAACATTAGAGAGGTGGGGGGGGCAGGGTAGTGGGAATTGCCCGGAACAAAGGATCCGGGATCCAGTTACCGGCAGCTTTGCCTGACAGGGGAGCCGACATTACCCCCCCCCTCATCCCCCCCCAACCACCCCACCCCGCAGGCCCCACCCAGCATCAGCTTGAATTGCAGATTGGGTCCTAATGACATAATTGGACCCAACCTGCATATTGTAAGGTTCGAAAATCCACGGCCGCATTTTATTGGAACACTCTAAGGACAAGAAAACTACCATAGGATCATCCTATACATTTTAAATGAACATTTTTGGCCAAGTAAAATCCTCAGACCAGGCAGGCTGGGAAATGTGTGGGCGGATACAGACATTGTGGAGTCTGGCTCACAAGCGAGACAGAGGCACTGGCCAATGGGGGAAAAGTGCATTCTGACAGGCCAATCAGGGGTCGATTTGGGCCTGAAGTGGGGAAATCCTCAATCAAGGGGGACTACCTGGCCCAGTTTGAAAATATGACTCACCACTAATGAATGTGGACCATCATCTACCTAATGGCCCATCAAAGGGGAGGCACAAACCGATTGACTCCCAGGACTGTTACAATGGACCAGCAGACTTTGAGGCACCAATGTGCACTGAAACAATATCCCTGTCCTCACACCTACCTGTACCTGTGATATCTTCTGATTAAATATTCAAAGCTAACTCCCCGCCCAAACTTACACAATGGACCACCAACTGAGTTTGAGGGCGAAAAGGCCAGAACTAAATTGGATACAAATATCGGACCTACAGAATGAGCAGTTGGAGTCAGCTTTTGGAGCAGTTGGAGTCAGCTTTTGGTTGTTGGAGGCAGCTTGTGGGAGTTGAGTTAGTTTTTCACAGGGCCCTCGCTCTGGGGAAGGTGTGCTTAACTCCAGTAGCTTTTTGCTTAGGAGCTAACCGAGAGGCAAATAGAAGAAACCAACGCAACATCGAGGAGGAAAACCCAACCGACCAACAACGTAAAACCCACCCCAGAGGGACCCCGAGCTGAAATAAGTGCTCCCAGAACCCTGGAGTTGATAGGATTGTGAGTAAAGCCCAAACCCCCTCACAGACTCAATTTAGGATAGGAATTGGTAAGAAGGGTGGAAGTGGGAGGTGTGGTTGTGTGTGAGTGGAATGTTTTAACCTCTTATTTTCCCCTTCCCTGTTGCGAGATTTTTCGTGTTGTTGAGTGAGATTGTACCAGTGCTGCTATTTATGACCTCTTCCTATGCCCTCTATCTTGGTGTTTACTATAAACAACATTAGCTATTTTGTACTCTTACCCACTGTGTCTGGTGCCTCATTACTCACCCATCCTCATAAATCGCACGTACAGAACCCCCGGGGAGTGTGGATTCGAACCCACACCCCAAGCTCCCCTTACAATGGCGACCCCGGCAGGACGTGCATTGAGTGAGGGTGAAGAGACAGTCAGCCTTGGTGGAGTGGAGTATAAAATGGAGGGTAGGATTGCTAGGTATGTAACAGCAAGGATAAACTGCTCAAGGAAGTGGGTGCAGGCGCTGCTGAGGGCTGAACGGCCTGAGAACGCAGCAGCGAGGTGGACCCAGAGTAAAGATCATAAAAGACCAGTGGAAAAGGCAGTGTGGCTGATTTTCTTTCGGAAGCAAATACAGGTCTTGGACAGGCAGGTAAATGTCCTGCAGACAGAGTTAGCTGAGCAGAGAGAGGAGCTAGTAAAGACCAGCAAAGAAAGGGAAAAGCTGGATCAGGATTTAAAGTGGGAGAAGAAGGAACGAGAGAGAGATGGAAAAAGCTATCACAACCACGGAGAGTACCTTCAGTCCCAGGTAACTGAGGGAAAAGGTTACTTCAGGGGACTGCAGGAGGAATTTGCCCAGGCTCAGAACCAGGGAAGGTTGGGAGAGGGTGAGAGTCTCCAGCTACAGGCTGCGCTTCAGGCGTGCCACAGCAGGGCAGAGGCGGATCATCGTTCCTTTCAGGAACAAATTGATCGGCTCACCCTGGCTCTGGCTGAAGCCAAAGCAGCCCTTGTTCTATCCGGAGCAAAAGCTCTGGAAGTGCCCGAGACTCAAATCCCCACCTGGCCCGACACCAAAGCTCTGGCCCTAGCTGAGGCAAAAGCCCTTGGCTGGGCTGAAAGCAAGGCACCCAGTAAAGGAGTGGTGAGCCTTATCAGCCCAGCCGCGGTGCGGAGGGAGGGAGCATAGTGAAACAGGCTGTGGGGAGGAGGATAGGGAGGAAGAATCCTACAGGCCCTCTCCCACAGCACCATTGGGGATCCCGGAGGAGAGGCAGGGTGAAATGCTGGAATCTAAACCTCCGGGATGAGCCCCAATGTGCCCCATCAGGCAGAGTAGATTCGGACCACCCGCAGTGGATCAGGCTGAGGGTTCCCTACAGAAGCAATACGTGCTTCCCCACGTGCAACCCAGCTGCGGCAGATGGTGGCCCATGTGAATAAACTTACCCGAAAAGGAGACCCCTCTGTCCACTTTATGGAAGTAGAGCAGGTAGGAGACATAAATGACTGCGATGAGGCCGAACGGACTCAGCCCTGTGTCAGGCTCTCTCTGCTGAGAGCAAGAGGGATCAGCGAACAGTGGCCGCTCTCCAGGAGGATATCCTGGAGGATATGGGGTTGAACGACAGCTGTCTGTTCGACCGGGTACAGGCCACTGTCCAGAGACCCAGGGAGACCCCCCCCAGGCATTCGCTGTCGACTGTGGCCAATGTATGAGGAAGCCAGTGGGGGGAATTTGGACCGAACCCAGCTGGATGCACAGCGACGTAGTCACTGGCTGCGTGCACTGGTGGCAAACAGCCTACCGGATTTGCGCGCCCAGGCCAACCTGTGGTTCAATTTCAGAGACCCCCAAGCCACAGAGGAGACGGTGCTGAGGCAGCTCACCCTCTCTTTTTGCAATGGCAGAATCGGGGGGGAGAAACCTACCAAGGGGAAGGTGTGTGAGATCCGCCCCGGCTCTGATAAGAGAGAGTGGAGGCAAGAAGGGAATCGGCAGGCAGGCAGAGAGGTGGTTTGCTATGGGTGTGGGAAGACAGGGCACATGAGGAGGGAATGCCGGGATCCGAGGCAGGAAAAGAGAGGTCCACAGGCCCCAAACTCAGCCCCAGTCCCCGCGGCCGCAAGCCCTCCCAAGCCAGCTGTGCCCAGCCCTGCCGCCCCACTCGAGGGTCTCCTCGCAGCTCTGCAGGCACTCCTTACCCAGACTGGGAAGGTCGCAGCCTTGACCGGGGGCAAAGTGCCTCAGGCCCAGGCCAACACCCCCCCATGACGAGACCCAAGGAACCCGTGTACCTCTGCCCGGTCACCTATGATGCGTGAAGCAGACCACGTGTCATGATGGGGATTGAGAGGGTCCGGGGGGGGAGTATCTGCTGGACACAGGGGCCTCGTGCACCCCGGTTTATGTAGACGACCCAACCACCTCACCCCTATCCAGTGGGATCCCCTACTGCATAACCGGCTTCACTGGAG
This sequence comes from Pristiophorus japonicus, assembly GCF_044704955.1. NCBI lineage: Eukaryota > Metazoa > Chordata > Chondrichthyes > Pristiophoridae > Pristiophorus > Pristiophorus japonicus. Next base: position 321,345,099 of record NC_091978.1, on the reverse strand, counting down.
AAAAACGCGAGGGCTTCTTCTCCAAACCACTGCAGATACACATAGGCACCCTCCACACCATGTGGAAGTGTGTCCTTCTGCCGTGGGAGGGAGTGGGTAAAGGCATAGTGTGATGTCTGTAAGTGCTGTAAGCTTGTAATACTTGTAGCTCCATACTGTACATGTGGACGTATTGTGTACTGCAACTGCAGAGTTATAATAAACAGACAGGCAGCTTCCGGTAGCTTCCAGACAGAGCAGCCTCCATGTTAAGAAGCTGCGTGTGTGCTGTGCTCTGTGAAGATATCACAGTTGGCGACAAGGATGGAGATTTTTCGGATGTTTAAAGCTTAATTTTTGTTGGTGAAGGATTCAGCCAGCCAACAGAAGACTTTGTAAGTTTCTGTCTTTGAAAAAAAAGCTATAAAATCCGAGGTAAACTATAGCACATGGTGAGAACAGCTAGAGATTAAACATGGCAGATGTAATTGGATATTTGGGTGAATATAGACATGACCAGGAACATTTTAAAGCGTATGTGGATCGGCTAGAAATGTATTTCACTGCAAATAACATAATCAAAGTTCCAGACAATGCAGTCGAGAACCAGGCTGTATTGGAATGGAAGAAAGCGATTTTCTTATCAGTGGCAGGTCCGACATTATACGAAACCTTTGTAAATCTGCTTGTGCCTGACGAGTGAAAGGACACAATGCTTAAAGAGATTTTAATGAAGCTGGAGCAGCACTATAACTCCAAACCGTTAGAAATTGCCGAAATCTATCGTTTCGGGATTTGGAATCAAAAGATGGATGGAAGTATCAATGATTATATCATCGCATTAAAAAGACTATCAATGCACTGTAATTTTGGAAACTTTCAAAACTGAGCATTACAGGATCGTTTTGTTTGTGGGGTGAAAAATGATGCGATCAGAAGGAAGTTATTGACGACGGATGACTTGACTTTTGTGATTGCTTGTCTGACAGCGAGGTCGATGTGCATGGCCGAATAATATTCCCGAGAATGAAATAATGATTACAGTCATCAGTCAACTGAGGTAAATCACCTGCAGGTTCAAAGTAAAAGACGGACATGGGCGAAAGTCTCAGAAACTGGAAATTCTACCAGAACGTCGAAGTCATGCTATAGGTGCCTGGGACAACACATTGCTAAAAGTTGTCCATACGTGAAGGCAGAGTGTTTCTTCTGCAGAAAAACTGGGCACCTTGCGAAGGCATGCCGACTGAAGGGTAAACCAGCTTTTAAAGCTATGAGTCCAGCGTTCAAAGCTATGAGTAGTAATCCAAAGAGACTGCATGGCTTGGAAGAACAACAGCAGGACGAGGAGATGTTTGAATTACACGTCATCAGGAGCACGAGGTTAACGGACAGCGATTCGGAAAGCATCAAAATCCACATAGATGTTGCGGGATTCAAGATACCAATGGAAATTGACACGGGTGCCTCCGTGAGTGTAATACCGGAGTCACTATATCGCGACAAATTGCGTGATTTCGAACTGGAGAAATCCAAGATAAAACTGCGAGGCTACTCGGGAGAGAAAATTCCTGTAGTAGGCCGTATCACCGTACCGGTGATATATAAAGATAAATTTCAGAACTTGCCTCCAATAATAGTGAAAGGAGACAAGGCTGCTTTACTAGGAAGAAATTGGTTGAGCTCACTGAAGCTGGATTGGAGTAAGATCTTCTCTGTGGAAGCGAGATTTTCACCAACGGATGAGGTTATCAAACAGTATCCGAAGGTGTTCTGTGAAACGGGCAGTCCGATCCAAGGTTTCAAGGCGAGTGTCAGGGTACAGAAGGACGCTAGATCGGTTTATTACAAGCCACGTTCTGTACCATATGCACTCAAAGAGAAAGTTGAGCAAGAACTCAAAAGACTAGAGACTGAGAACATTATTTGTAAGGTAGATCGATGTAATTGGGCTACACCCATTGTTGTTGTACCTAACTCTGATGGTAAAGTAAGATTGTGTGGTGATTATAAGGTAACCGTAAACCAGGTTCTAGAGGGTAATGTCCCCAATACATTGCCGAATATAGAAGATTTGTTCACAACACTGACAGGTGGTCAGATCTTCTCAAAACTGGATCATACGAATGCCTACTTACAGCTTGAACTAGATGAGGAGTCCAAGTCATGTTTGACTATAAACACTTATCTAGGCCTATATCAATTTAATAGGCTACCGTTTGGAGTGTCTTCCACCCCTGCCATATTCCAAGGGGTGACGAACCAGATTTTGCAAGGTATTGAAGGGGTCGTATGTTGTTTGGATGACATACTAATTTCAGCACCAAATAGGCAAATTCATAATAGCATTTTGAATGAAGTCCTCAAACGGCTAGAGAAGCACAGAGTACGAGTGTCTGCTCGTAAGTGTGAGTTATTTAAAAACTCAGTGGAGTACTTAGGGTACAGAGTAAACAAAGATGGTTTACATCCGACCAAGGAAAAATTGGATGCAATTAGAAATGCATCCACTCCCAGGAATGTCACTGAACTTCATTCATTCTTGGGTTTTTTGAACTATTATGGGAAGTTCCTACCAAATTTGGCTACAGTATTACATCCACTGAATGAACTTTTGAAAAAACAGGTCCAGTGGAAGTGGTCAAAAGAATGCGATACGGCATTCAAGGAGTGTAAAAACAAATTGGTAGAGAGCACCATGTTAGTTCACTATGACATATCTAAGGGGATTAAGTTAGCATGTGATACCTCTCTGTATGGAGTTGGGGCAGTAATCTCTCATGTATCAAGTAGTGGGAAGGAGACACCAATTGCTTTTGCTTCACGCACTCTCAGTGCCAGTGAGAAAAATTATGCGCAAATTGAAAGGGAAGCTTTGGCATTCATTTCTGCGGTCAAGAAGTTTCACAAATACTTGTATGGTCGTAAATTTACCATCGTTAAGGACCATAAGCCCCTAACAGCAATCCTCCATCCAAAGTCCCCAGTTCCAACATTAGCTGCAGCCCAAATGCTGGTAGAATGCCAGCGGAGTTGTTTCTCAACAACAGCCACGAACCAGATTCTCATTGTTAAAGCCAAATTTGGCACAGTCTGTAGAAGGGACACCAATTAGACAAAAAGAGAATCATAATAAAGGGAGACTAAAAGAGAGAAATGTGAAATTAAACCAGAAGGTGAGAGTGAAGAACCATCACCATAAATGGTTAAAGTGGTTACCTGGAAGAGTGGTGAAGATATGTGGTCCTCGCACATATTTGGTAAAGATGTTTGATAATGGACAGGTTAGGTTTGTCCATATTGATCATATTTTACCTAAAGATATGAAAGGAGTTGAAGGTGGGAATGATTCAATTATTTCTGACTCATCAGATAGTTTTGATACACCAATAGCAAATCCTAAATCCAATGTACTGGAAACAAATCCAGGAGAGAATCAGAATGAAAGTCTGAGTCCAAGTCAGGGAAACAAAGAGCCTGAAGTTAGAGTGAGTGCAAATGAAAATCAAGGAAATTCCATGGAGGAAAATGTTCCTCAGGATGAGCCTCAAATGGGTATGAAATCAACACCATGTTTGGAAGGTTCTGTTCGAGAGCAAAGGTATCCTCTTCGAAACAGAAAACAAGTGGTAAAGTTAAATTTGTAAATATGTACAAAAATGAAGTTATTTATGATGTTTGTTATGATGGCTTTTTTATTAAGGAGGGAGAAGTGTGATGTCTGTAAGTGTTGTAAGCTTGTAATGCTTGTAGCTCCATACTGTGGATGTGGAAGTATTGTGTACTGCAGCTGTAGAGTTATAATAAACAGACAGGCAGCTTCTGGTAACTTCTGGACAGAGCAGCCTCCATGTTAAGAAGCTGTGTGTGTGCTGTGCTCTGTGAAGATATCACACATCCTAGGGGCAGATTTCCTCAGCGGCCAGAAAATTCTGGTCGACCTGAGGAACCACTATCTGTGGGGCACAGCTGACACCGGGGTGGGGGAAGGTACAGCAGTCATCCGGGGGAAGTAGGGGAAGGGTTCCCTCTGCACTGTAAAGCCGAAGGAGGGATATGACCTCGGCGCTCTGGTAGACGGCACCCCGATGATCTATCAGGCTTTTGTGCGGGCCAACCTGGCGGCATTTGCCAGGCATAAGCACGACTGTGGACGGGTAAATGGGGTCGAGGTCGGAGTAGATGGGGACCCCATGTCTAAGCCCCAGAAGCAGTATAATTTTCCCAGGGAGGCTGAGGCAGACCTCGAGGTCGCATTGGGATCTCTAGTCAGACAGGGAGTGTTGAGACCAATAGCCACACATGTGAACTCTCCACTTTGGCCGGTTAGGAAAACGGACAATTCTTGGAGGGCCACGATGGACTACTGAGTCCTCAATAAAAATATCCCTGCCTGTGCACCCACAGTGGCAGCCGTAGCCGACCGAGTCGCAGCCATCCCCGCGTCCGCAGCCGTCTTTACGGTGCTGGACATCTCGAATGGGTTCATTCAAAGGACAGCAGTATACCTGGAACTGTCTTCCCCAGGGCTTCCACAACAGCCCGAGCATTTTTCATGAGTGTATGGCCAACTACCTGAAAGAGTTCAGCAGACCCAGACAGCTAGTCCAGTATGTGGACGACCTCCTGCTATTCTCCGATTCGGAGGTCCCCTGCTGGCAGAGTTGTTGGGACTGCTGCATGAGGAGGGTTTTAAAGTAAACCCTAAGAAAGCACAGATCGGCCAGACAGAGGTAAAATTCCTGGGGCTGACTGTGCAGGCAGGGGAGAGAGCCATTGATGAGGCTAAGAGGAGGGCAGTTCAGGAGTTACTGGCTCCGACTACAGTTACAGGGGTGAGGTCGTTCCTGGGTCAGACCGGTTACTGCAGGGACTTCATTGAGCATTACGCAGCCATTGCAGCCCCCCTACTCCGGCTCCTGCGCAAAGGCGTGGAGTGGGAGTGGGATGAGGACTGTGATGCAGCGGTTACCCGCCTCAAGGGAGACCTACAGAAAGCTCCAGCCCTGGGAGCGATAGATGAGGGTGAGGAATTTTTCCTGGAGGTAGCAGCCAGCGGGGATAACTTAAGTGCTGCGCTGATGCAACAGCGGCACGGCCAGCTGAGGCCGGTGGTCTACTCCTCCAGGGTCCTCACTGAGGTTGAGAGGGGTTACTCAAACTGTGAAAGGCATCTGTTGGCCACCCACTGGGCTGTGAAGCAATCGTAGGTGTTTACAGGAGTGTCCCCAATCACCCTCCTCACTCATCACATCCCCACTCAGATGCTGCTGGATGGGAGAATTAAGGATGGAACAGTGAGCAGCGCACGCATTGCTCGCTGGACCCTCCTGCTCTCACAGATAGATTTGAGAATAAAAGGGATGTGTGAGCCCCGACTGGCAGCCAACATGCTGTACCCCAGCAAAGCCCACCGTTGCTCCGTTGAGGGGGTCTGGGACGTGGACATAGGGCTCCAGGCGGGGATCCATCCTCACGGCCGGGAGATCTATGTTGACAGGTCCAGCACCATGGTGGCGGGGGAAAGGCTCATAGGGTGTGGGATTTATGATCCCAAGGCAGGCATTGCCAGGGCCATAAAGCTCCCAACCACCATGAGCGCCCAGCATGCTGAACTGTCGGCAGTCATGTATGTAGTCACCCACCCCGACGAATTCCCACGGCCCTATACTATCTGTTCAGATAGTATGTTCACCTGCAATGCTTGCACGGAGTACCTAGCCAGTCCATTATTCAGGCAGTAGGGACCAGGGCAGACATTTGCATTCACAAAGTAAAGGCCCATTACAAACATGAGCCCAGGGCTGCAGGGAACCAAAAGGTCAACTGGCCAAAGAGGGAGCCCGAACGGGAACCAAGTGGAACCCGCTTGAGGCAGACCCCATAGCAGCTATCCGGGGCGGACAGGGGACACAAGGGAGTGCAGAGGTGGCTTTGGCCCCAGACCTCCAGCAGGTACAGGCGCGAGATCCCGTCCTCAAGTCCGTCATGGACAAGCTGACTGCGGGAAAAAAGGTCGAAGAACTGTACGGAGGCACAGGCATCCATGTTAGGGAGAAGATGTTGTTTAAAGGAGAGCAGTGGATAGTGCCCCAGCAGCACCAGAGGGAGTTCCTTCAGCTGGCCCACGCAGGCCCTGGAGCTGGACACCCGGGACCGGAGGTCACCTGGCAACGGGTGGAACAGGTTGGGTGGTGGCCCCAGCTCCGGGAAGACACTCGTGAATTTTGTGCGAACTGTCTTGTCTGTGCAACCAATAATTCAGATCCCCAGAAAAGAAATGTGTCTCTAGGACACGCAAGGAGGGTAGAGGGACCATGGCAATCGATATAAATCGATTACATAGGGCCCCTACCTGTGGCTAAGGGAGGGTACTGGATACTGCCTGGTTTTGGTGGACACTTTCATAAAGTTGGTTGAAGCCTTCCCTTGACAAACAGCCACAGCAGCGGGGACCGCCAGGATATTGGTTATGGAGGTGTTCTCCAGGTGGGGACTTGCACAGTACGTGGAGTCCGACCGGGGGAGCCACTTCACGGGACAGGTCATGCAGGCAACCCTTAAGGTGCTGGGGATTGAGGGGAAGTGGCACGTCGCCTACAACTACCAGTCCTCGGGGCTAGTGCAATGTATGATTAGGACCTTGAAAGAAAAACTCAGGAAGGAGACTGGGGATTCCCTGCAGAGGTGGGTGGAGAGGTTGCCCCTGGTTTTGATGGGGATTCGGGCCAGCCGGTCGAAAAGCACGGGGTATTCCCCAGGCGAGCTCATGACTGGAAGAGCCATGCGAACCCCCAACCCATGTACTTTCCCCGGTCCTGACGGAAGCTCAGGTAATCGAGGTGAATAGAGACCGCTTTACCAAGAGTCTGTTGGAGCACCTCAAGCAGATTCACTGGCAGGCGGCCATTAACACGGGGAAGCAGCATCAGACCAATCGATTGCTGCTGGAACCGAGCAAACACCACGAGTGGCAGGTGGGGAACCAGGTCATGGTCCGCAACTTTGCCAGGGTGGGAGTCTTTGAGCCACTATACATGGGGCCTTACAGCATTGTCGACAAGGGAAGCCCCATGGTAGACGCGGTCAAGATGCCCCGCCGGGTTAAATGGTTTCACATTAACCAATGTAAACTGTTTAACCCCAACAAGGCAAAACCTCGTGGGAAAGGGCAGCCCGGAGGGATAATCCCGATGGGAAGCCCAGGCCCCCAGCCCACCACTGCAGCCCCACCGATCCCACCACAAGGAGCAGTGAGTTGCTTCACAGGTACAAACTACCCACAGATTTGGGACCCACAGGAAGGGGGACGAGGACTCACCTCCACCCATTAGGAGATCCGCTCAGACTCCGCAGCCAAGGGTGCCACCGTCCCTAGCAGCCTGTTTTACTTTCCCAAGAGGTACTAGGGGAAAAGGGCCGCGCAGGGCAGGCAGCCAGTCACTGGATGTGACCCCGCAGCCAAGGTCTCCTGACGGGGAAGGGGTTGTACCGGAGACAGGGGCCGCCGACAGTGAGGAGCCTGTTGGGGCTAGCCTAGCCTTCGGTGCAGACAGCCCAGAGCCTGCAGGAGAGAGGGTGGTGGTGGTGGGTCCCAGCAGTGAGTGGTCCCTGGAAGAACGAGAGTCTCCTGACAAGGAAAGGGTTGTACCGGAGGAAGGGGCCGCCGACAGTGAGGAGCCTGTCGGGGATAGCCTAGCCTTCGGTGCAGACAGCCCAGAGCCTGTAGGAGAGAGGGTGGCGGCGGGTCCCAGTAGTGAGTGGTCCCTAGAAGAACTGAGAATACGCTGTGAGAGTATCAGCTGCGAGTGGTTTTGGGCGGAACCCTTGTACAACCCAAAGCCCGCAGAGGATACGGGAGTCCCCGGCAGTGAGGAGCCTGCCGGGGGAATTTTAGTTGTTCCCGAGGACAGTGAGCCATCCCTGGAGGGGGTGAGGGGCTGTACCAGCCCAGTAAGCACCACCTGAAGCTCAGGGGACACCTTGGCAGGGGAGACAGAGGGGCCGCGGAGGTCGGTCCAGCCCAAGAGGCCAAAGGAAAGGTGGTCTCCCCCCTACATTCTCCCGCATAAAAGGAAAACCAAGAAGCATCCCAGGGATTAGCACAGCCACCCGGGAAGGGTGACAAGCAGGTTAAAAAGGAGAGCAGTAGGTGTGTACAGATATATATAAAGATTTCTCTAGTGTAGTGGGGCTCAGGTGGCCTCTGCAATATAGGGAGTATAACAGTGGGGCTTTTGAGCCAATAGGATAGGGAGCCTGGACTTCTTTTTTCTCTCACTTCCTCTTTTGTGTAAGGTTTGTTTGTTGTTTCAAGTGTTTATCAGTTGAAACCCCTTGACTTCCACAGTAAAATTGCGGTTTGCGGTCAGACCGATAGGCACACACAGTTTAAACCCGTGCAGGGGTACTGTGAGGTGTAGACCGAGTGGAAAATGGGGGTGGGATGAGCCAGGGAGCTCAGGGTTTTTGAACCAAATGAGGTTTTGTCTTTCAGAAGAGGAACCAGAGATGAGGAAAATCCTGCTCCTGTGCACCTACATCAGAATGTGCATCGACTTCGGGGAGAGACTGAAGAAGCCATTATTTTTGGATGCTCAGGGGGGCAGGCACCGACTGTCACCACAGGAGAAGGGACACCAGGAGTAGAGGGGACCGCAATATATACCCACAGGGGAAGGTGGCCAGGGTGGTTGGGGTCCAATTCCACTAGATACTCCAGCCACCCCGGGGTCACGTATGGGGAAGCATCAGTCTCCTGCCCAAGCATTGTGATGACAGCATCCCGGGTTAGGGTAGTGGTTGGGAAGAGGGTTCGCCTGACCTGTAAGGGGCACATCCCGATGGGAAGGTGGTGGTGGCTCAGGAAGCTGAGCAAGGACATGGGAAACCCGACAGCAGATTGGGAGAGACTGGACAACAGCACCTACCGGACCATCACGGGCACCTGGGGGGAGTGAGCGTGTGTTGGGATAAATGGTGGGAGGCGGAGTTAGGAGTGTGTGTGTGCATGTGGGGATCAGAGAAGATATGCCCAGCAGGCATCTCCATGGCGACAGTGGAGGGATGAAGGGGAGGGGATGGAATGGGACCGGAGCATGGTCGCATGCATAGTAAGCCACCCCAGCTCTATCCACGCCACCGAGTTAAGCGCACACCCCAGATAGCCCCTGCCCACAGCCCCGACCGAAACAACTGACACGGACAGATGCCCTACCACCACCCAGGGACCAGAGAACGGTTTGGTTTTGGTTCCCACGGACAAGCTGCTATACCAGGTGGTCCACTACGCCGTGGCCTCCGTCATCCTAAACCTACCGAGGTGCACCTACCTGAGTGATGCCTAAAAGAGACAGAACGCCTCTACCAGGCTCTCCTTCGAGAAATGTTCAGGACATTCTACGAGCTCGATTTTGGCTATTTGAATAAGACTTTGCTGTACCGTCTACAACCCAAAAACAACGTCAAACCGAAAAGACACAGAAGAGGGATCTGGAATGATGTTTTTACCAGTTTCAACACCACGGCATCAATGATTAATAGCATGGACAATTATGTAGCACATTTTGGATACCACATTCCATTTTTACCAGAGCACCTGACAGATCTGTTCAAAGCAGCACAAAAATCCCAGAAACATTATTTCATCCGACAACAAAAAAACAGTAAAATTGGGAGTCCAGATAGCTGACTTGAATTCAAGGCCCTGGTGGGATTGGGGGTTGGACGTAGAGGTCCCGGCCTGGGACTGCATCCTCTCTCACGCCCTGGTAGTGGCACAGCTGATCATCGTAGCCAATTTGCTGGTGATCCGCTGCCAGCTTAGGAGAAAGGTTTGTCGTTTAAAATTGAGAAAGCTATGCGGGAGGCCAAGTCAAAGGCCAAATGAAAAGGGAGGGCTAGCAAAGTCTATGCAGTATGACGGGACTGATTGGACGAGCCGAATGTATTGCACTGTAAAGAAGTCTGTACCTTGTAAAAGGTCCGTACCTCCCTATCTGTAATACTATGATGTGTGATACTATGTACTGTTATGAATATGGTGAAAGGTATTGGTTGAGAAGCATTTTTAAATTGTCAGTATTGTATTGATTCCAAATGTATGAATACCATTGATGTATTTTAATGTTTTATCATGGGTTTAGGTAAGATTTGGGGAAGATTGGCTCTGTGAGAGGGAAAAGGTTTTGCTTCACATTTTGAAAACATCCTGAGACAGAATGTTTTAATGGGGGAGTGTAAGGTTCGAAAATCCATGGCCGCATTTTATTGGAACATTCTAAGGACAAGAAAACTACCATAGGATCATCCTATACATTTTAAATGAACATTTTTGGCTAAGTAAAATCCTCAGACCAGGCAGGCTGGGAAATGTGTGGGCGGATACAGACATTGTGGAGTCTGGCTCACAAGCGAGACAGAGGCACTGGCCAATGGGGGAAAAGTGCATTCTGGCAGGCCAATCAGGGGTCGAGTCAGGCCTGAAGCAGGGAAATCTTCAACCAATAGGGATTACCCGCCCAGTTTGAAAATATGACTCACCACTAATGAATGTGGACCATCATCTACCTAATGGCCCATCAAAGGGGAGGCCCAAACCGATTGACTCCCAGGACTGTTACAATGGACCAGCAGACTTTGAGGCACTAATGTGCACTGAAACAATACCCCTGTCCTCACACCTACCTGTACCTATGACATCTTCTGATTAAATATTCAAAGCTATCTCCCCGCCCAAACTTACACAATGGACCACCAACTAAGTTTGAGGGCGAAAAGGCCAGAACTAAATTGGATACACATATAGGACCTACAGAACGAGCAGTTGGAGTCAGCTTTTGGAGCAGTTGGAGGCAGCTTTTGGTTGTTGGAGGCAGCTTGTGGGAGTTGAGTTAGCTTTTCACAGGGCCCTCGCTCTGGGGAAGGTGTGCTTAACTCCAGCAGCTTTTTGCTTAGGAGCCAACCGAGAGGCAAATAGAAGAAACCGATGCAACATCGAGGAGGAAAACCCAACCGACCAACAACGTAAAACCCACCCCAGAGGGACCCTGAGCTGAAATAAGTGCCCTCAGAATCCGGAGTTGATAGAAACATAGAAACATAGAAAATAGGTGCAGGAGTAGGCCATTCGGCCCTTCAAGCCTGCACCACCATTCAATGAGTTCATGGCTGAACATGCAGCTTCAGTACTCCATTCCTGCTTTCTCGCCATACCCCTTAATCCCCCTAGTAGTAAGGACTACATCAAGCTCAAATAGGATTGTGAGTAAAGCCCAAACCCCCTCACAGACTCAATTTAGGATAGGAATTGGTAAGGAGGGTGGAAGTGGGAGGTGGGGTTGTGTGTGAGTGGAATGTTTTAACCTCTTATTTTCCCCTTCCATGTTGCGGGATTTTTCATGTTGTTGAGTGAGATTGTGCCATTACTGCTATTTATGACCTCTTCCTATGCCCTCTATCTTGGTGTTTACTATAAACAACATTAGCCATTTTGTACTCTTACCCACTGTGTCTGGTGCCTCATTACTCACCCATCCTCATAAATCGCACGTATAGAACCCCAGGGGAGTGTGGATTCGAACCTGCACCCCAAGCTCTCCTTACAATATTTAAAATAGGACCCCACTTCCTATCTGTGGCTGTCATTCTCTCCTGCTGCAAAGAGCAGGTTAATATGGGAACATGGCAGAAATGAAGTAGTGTCAGTGGGATAAGTGACTCCCATTATTTTAACTCCCCCACCAATCCACCAGGCAGGTGCAGTTAAAATCGGGCCCTAAGTGTCTGTTTTAGACATTTCTGAAATAATTTGTTGTTCTGTTTTACAGTTGATATTCTGTTGTTGATGGGAACACTTAGGAATCTTGTGCACGCTCCTTCCCGTCTTGAACAATAAATAAACAGGCTTAAAAACTGAATTTTTGTAAACGATGAAAGGATTAGATTCTGTCCAATCGGATAGGTTATTTCAGGTATATAGGGATGGTAGGACTTGAAGGCATGTTTATAAAATCTTTAAGCAAAGAGTTAGGTTAGACATTAGAAAGTATTTGTTTCCACATTGCCCTCTGGAGCAGATTATCAAAGCATGTGATGAGTATGGATTACCTACCACGAAAGGATACTGGATCGACTTTTGTTCTCGGTATAAATAGATGATTTGGACATGAGTGTAGGGAATACAATCTCAAAATTTGCTAATGAAACAAAAGTAGGAGGTTTGGCAAACCACGAGGAAGACAGTAACAACCAGAAAGACATGGACAAAAACAAGGAATAGGGAAGTATAGGTGCAATGTTCCGAATCCGGAACTCCGAAAACCGGAATTGTCCGAAAACCGGACATTTTTGAGGCAAAACCCCAAATCTGGCATGGATTCAGTCAAGGATTCCGGATTTCAGACAAGTAAATCAAGTCTGAAATTCGGAATCCTCGACCGAATTTCGGGTTTTACCAGAATTCAGACCTCGCCGCTCAAAATTTGGCATGGATTTGGTCGAGGAATCCGGATTTCAGACTAGTGATTTTCTTGTCTGAAATCCAGAAAAACCCCAAAACTGGCATGGATACGGTACCGAGGATTCCGGATTTTGGCCGTTGTACCTGTATACACTTAATGGAAAGATGTATGGATGACCAAATAGACTTAGGGATTCAAATACATATTTCCTCAGAAAGTGCAAATGCAGATAGCTGAAGCCATAAAAAGGCAATAACATTTTGGCCATTGTAAATAGGGACATAGAATAGAAAAATAAAGATATACCGGGTAATGATAAATTGTACAAACATTGGTTGGATCACAGTTAGAGAGTACTGCATGCAGTTACAGTAGTGTAGTGGTATTTGTTATTGGACTAGTAATCAAGCAACTATGTCCCACTTTGAGAATTTTAAATTCCGTTTTTTAAAAATCTGCAAATAAAAAGCTGCTAAAGTGACCATGAAGCTGTTGGATTGCTGCAAAAACCCAACTAGTCCATTAATTAGGGAAGGAAATCTACTGTTCTAACGATAGAATCAAAGAAATATACAGCACAGAAGGAGACCATTTGAGACCTTTGCCTGTGCTGGCCAAAAAAGAGCTGTTCAGCCTAATCCTACTTTCCAGTTCTGGGTCCACAGCCTTGTCGGTGCACAGCCAAGTACTTTTTAAATGTGACAAGCATTTCTGCCTCCGCCACCCTTTCAGGCAGTGAGTTCCAGAACCCCACCACCCCCTGGTTGGATAAGGTTTTCCTCAACTTCTCTCTAATCCTTCTATTACTTTAAATTACATTAAATCTATGCCCCCTTGTTATTGACCTCTCTGCTAAGGGAAATAAGTCCTTCCAATCCACTCTACCTTGGCCCCTCATAATTTTATACTCCTCAATTAAATCTCCCCTCAGCCTCCTCTGTTGTAAAGAAAACAAACCAAGCCTTTCCAATCTTTCTTCAGAGCTAAAATTCTCCAGTCCTGGCAATATCCTCATAAATCTCCTCTGCACCCTCTTTAGTGCAATCACATCTTTCTTGTAACATGGTGACCAGAAATGTATGCAGTACTCCAGCTGTGGCCTAACTAGTGTTTCATATAGTTCAAGCACAACCTCCCTGCTCTTACATTCTATGTCTCGGCTAATAAATGAAAATATCTTGTATGCCTTCTTAACCATCTTATCCAACTGTTCTGCTACCTTCACGGATCTGTGGACATGCACTCCAAGGTCGCTTTGTTCATCTACACTTAGAATCATATAGAATCCTAGAAATTTACAGCACGGAAGGAGGCCATTTTGGCCCATCGTGTCCGTGCCGGCCAACCAAGAGCTATCCAGCCTAATCCCACTTTCCAGCTCTTGGTCTGTAGCCCTATAGGTTATGGCACTTTAAGTGCACATCCAAGTATCTCTTAAATGTGGTGAGGGTTTCTGCTTCTACCACCCTTTCAGGCAGTGAGTTCCAGAGCCTGACCACCCTATGGATGAAGAAATTTCCCCTCATATCTCCTCTAAACCTTCCCCCAATTACTTTAAATCTGTGCCCCCTGGTTGATGACCTCTCTGCCAAGGGAAACCAGTCCTTCCTATCCACTTTATCCAGGCCCCTCATCATTTTATACACCTCAATCAGGTCTCCCCTTAGCATCTTCTGTTCCAAAGAAAACAGATCCAACATCGCCAATCTTTCCTCAGCCAAAATTCCCCAGTCCAGGCAACATTCTTGTAAATCTCCTCTGCACCCTTTCCAGTGCAATCACATCTTTCCTGTAATGTGGTGGCCAGAACTGCACACAGTACTCCAGCTGTGGCCTAACCAGTGTTTTATACCATTCAAGCGTAACCTCCTTGCTCTTGTATTCCATGGCTTGACTTATAAAGGCAAGTATTCCATATGCCTTCGTAACCACCTTATCTACCTGGTCTGCTACTTTCAGGGATCTGTGGAGCTGCACTCCAAAGTCCCTCTACACTTTTCAGTGCTGTACCATTTAATGTGTATTCCTTTGCCTTGTTAGACCTTCCCAAGTGCATTACCTCACACTTATCTGGATTGAATTCTGTGCTAGGTTGAGACACTTTTTGACATCTCAAAGACACCGTATTGTGTCTTACCGTTTCCCCACCACTGGGTGGTGCCCTTTCAGAGTGACAGAGTGAAGAAGCCAGTGCAGTCATCCACTTTGCTGTTAAATCTTTAACTTATTGTTATATAGGAATTAGACCTCTGTTACTGTCACCCCTCCAGAATTACAGTTAAGTAAGTAATCTCTCTTTATTGCTGCTTTATCCAATTGTTCAGCCATTATTGTATTGTTCCCTTTGATGTACTGTAAGAAATCTAGAGTCTGTCTCTTGTTTATAGTTTACAGTTCACTGCAAGCATTTATTAAAGGATTTAGATTCTGAAGCTCTGATCTTTAGCCATATTTCTTGGTGTTGCAGTTGAAGCTAGCTGGCGAAATTAGAGTTATCACTTGCTGCAAGCTACATTCTAACAGCAGCCAGTACAAACTCCACTTGCCACTGTTCTGCCCACCTGACCAGCACATTGATATCTTACTGCAGTCGGCAGCTTTCTTCTTCATTATCAACCACACAGCCTGTTATAGTACCATTCTTAATCATACCTCCAACAGTCAAGTCCAAGTCATTGATATATATCACAAAAAGCAAGGGCCCCAGCACTGAGTCCTGCGAAACCCCACTGGATACAGCCTTCTAATCACAAAAACACCCATCAGTCATTACCCTTTACTTCCTGTCTCTGAGCCAATTTTGGATCCAACTTGCCACTTTGCCCTGGATCCCATGGGCTATTACTTTCGTGACCAGTCTGCCACGTGGGACATTATCAAAAGCTTTGCTAAAATCCATATACACTACATCATATGCACTGCCTCTGGGTCACTGCCTCGAAAAATTTAATTAAGTCAGACAGACACGACCTTCCCTTAACAAATTCATGCAGACTGTCCTTGATGAATCCTTTTCTTTCCAAATGAAGATTTATCTTGAACCTCAGGATTTTTTCCAATAATTTTCCCACCACCGAGGTTAGGCTGACTGGCCTGTAATTACACAATCTATCCCTTTCTCCCTTTTAAAACAAAGGTACAACATTAGCAGTCCTCCAGTCCTCTGGCACTGTACCTGTAGCCAGAGAGGATTGGAAAATGATGATCAGAGCCTCTGCTATTTCCTTTTTTGCTTCTCTTAACAGCCTGGGATACATTTCATCCGGGCCTGAGGATTTATCCACTTTCAAAGCTGCTAAGCCCCTTAATACTTCCTCTCTCACTACATTTATCTTGTCTAATATTTCACACTCCTCCTCCCCCATTGCAAAGTCTGCATCACCCCTCTCTTTTGTGAAAACGGATGCAAAATATTCATTAAGAATCCTACCCACGTCTTCCACCTACACACACAGATTTCCTTTATGGTCTCTAATAGGCCCCACTCTTTCTCTAGTTATCCTTTTGTTCTTAATGTATTTATAAAACATCTTTGGGTTTTCCCTGATTTTACTTGCCAACATTCTTTCATGCTCTCTCTTTGCTTTCCTGATATCTTTTTTAATTGCACGCCTGCACTTCTTATACTCCTCTAGAGTTTCTGTCGTGTTGAGTTCCCAGTATCTGTCATAAGCTTCCCTTTTATTCTTTATCTTACCCTGTATGTCCCTTGACATCCAGGGGGCTCTAGATTTGTTAGCCCCACCCTTTTTTAAAAAGTGAACAAACTTGCTCTATACCCTCAGGATCTCCTCCTTGAATGCCTCCCACTGCTCCGACACTGATTTACCATCAAGTAGCCGTCTCCAGTCCCATCTCCCATGGCCAAATCCCATCTCATCTCAGCAAAATTGGCTTTACCCCAAATGAGAAATTTTATTCCAGGTCCCACTTTGTTCTTCTCCTTAACTACCCTAAATCTTACTGAATTATGAACACTAGCACCAAAATGTTCTCCCACTGATACCCCTTCCACCTGCCCCTCTTCATTCCCCAAAACCTAGTCCAGAACCGCCCCCTCCCTTGTTGGGCTTGTTACATACTGGCTAAAGAAGTTCTCCTGAATGCCTTTTAGGAATTCCGCACCCTCTGTACTATTCACACTACCTTTTTCCCAGTTAAGATTAGGGTAGTTGAAATGCTCCACTATTACAGCTCTATAGTTTTTGTACTTTGCAGCAATTTGCCCACATATTTGTTCTTCTATCTCCCTCTGACTGCTTAGGGGTCTATAGTACACTCCCAGTAGTGTGATTGCCCCTTTTTATTCTTTAAATCAACCCATATGGCCTCATTTGATGACCCTTCTAACATACCATCCCTTCTCACAGCTGTCATTATTTCTTTAATCAATACTGTGACCCCCCCTCCTTTTTTATCCGCCTTTCTATCCCGTCTGAAAACCCTGTAACCTGGAATGTTGAGCTGCCATACCTTCCCTTCTTTCAACCATGTTTCAGTAATACCTATAATATCATACTCCCAAGTGTCAATCTGTGCTTTCAGTTCATCTGCCTTATTTCTATACTCCTTGCATTGAAGTCTATACCATTTAGTATTGCTAAACTCCCCTGTTGTCTATTTTCCAGCCCTTGTTTCCTCTGGCTTCCAAATTCACTTTGTAATTCTACTTCTCTGCTGCTCAATTCCAGCTTTGCTTCTCTCCCCACTGAATCTACTCTCCAGTTCCCATCCCCCTGCCAAGCTAATTTAAACCCTCCCCAACAGCACCAGCAAACCCACCCGTGAGGATACTGGTCCCGGCTCTGTTGAGATGCAACCCATCCGGCTTGTACAGGTCCCACCTCCCCTAGAAACGGTCCCAATGCCTCAGGAATCTAAATCCCTCCCGCCTGCACCATCTCGCCAACCATGTATCCATCTTCTCTATCCTCCTATTTCTGTACTCACTAGCACATGGCGCCGGCAGTAATCTGGAGATTACTACCTTTTGGGTCCTGCTTTTTAATCTCTCTCCTAGCTTCCTAAACTCTGCCTGCAGGACCTCTTTCTACTTTTGTCATTGGTACCGATGTGGACCACGGCCTCTGGCTGTTCTCCTTCTCCCCCCAGAATGTCTTGCAACCGCTCAGTGACATCCTTGACTCTGACACCAGGGAGGCAACATACCATCCTGGAGTCATGTCTGTGGCCACAGAAACGCCTGTCTGCTCCCCTGACCATTGAATCCCTTACTACTATAGCTCTTCCATTCTATTCCAGGTCTCGAACTACATATTGAAGGGTGGAAGATGCCTGTGTGTGGATTTTTTAACGTGGGGTGGCCATTGCACACCAGCCACCACACGGGCTTGACAGAGCTAGGTCTTGTTCCAGTGGCAAGGATTAACCAAGATGACTCGAGACGAGCTCTGCTGCACAGACCTAGTGCGCACATATAGTGCACTCTCACACACACACTCTCACACTCACTCATACATTCAGACTCTCTCAGGACAGTGATCAGAATCAGGATCAGGATCCTTGGTTGACTTTCCCCCATTCTATCCCTGAGACACTGTGCTGAAATTCAGGTGCACATATGAGTTTTGGAACGGTACTTACCGCTGGAACTCTTGGTGCGGTGAATTGATTCATTTTCACGACTTTGAAATTTTCAAAATCCTACAGGAAATGGATCATAATGGGGCGGGCCTTAGCTTTAAAACTAGGATGACTGGCTGAAAATGGGTCGCCACACTGGCTGATAAGCGCAGAGCTATCTTGCTAACCAGTTGTGGGCCCACTGTCTATGGCCTCATCAGGGACCTGCTGGCACCAGCGAAGACAATGACCAAGACGTACAAGGAGCTCGTAACCCTGATCCATGAGCAACTCAAGCCCAAAGAGAGCATCCTCACAGCCAGACACTGTTTCTATTCCCACCGACGTCCCAAAGACCAGGAAATCGCGAAATATGCCGCAGACTTCAGGAGGCTGGTAGCACCGTGCAAGTTCAACAACCACCTCAACGAAGCGCTGCAGGACATTTTTGTCATTGGAATTGGCCATGAGGGCCTTCTTCATAAGCTACTGTCAGCGGATACCACAGTCACACTGCAGAAGGCCATCTCTGTGAGCCAGGCATTCATGCCCTCGACCTGCGGCTCTAGGCCGATGACTCACCCTCAGGACTCAAACCCGGCAGGTACTGTGCACAGAGTGGCATCATTTAGAGGCTGGACTGTAGAGCGCGAACGCTCTCAGGGAAGAGAGAACAGGCCCCTGAGTCCCTTAACTCAGAGTCCACCGAGGGGGGCTAATCGAGTAGCACCATGCTGGCATTGCGGAGGGAATCGCAGGGCTCACCAGTGCCTCTTTAAAGACTGCGGCACAAAGGGCCACCTCCAGCGAATGTGTAAGAGAAATATGACTCACTGTGTCGATGAAGAGTCTGCAGATGGCCAGAAATCCAGCGCGGATTATGAATCGATAGGCAGAGAGGCATCCCATCCCCATGGGGAGGTACACAGCATGTTTACCTGCACCACCGAATGTTCCCCGCTGAAGATGGAAGTCGAGATAGATGGCATTCCAGTCTTCATGGAAGTGGACACAGGGGCGAGCCAATCAGTGATGAATCAGGAAGCCTTTGAGAGGCTATGGAACAATCAAGCTGAACGACCCAAGTTGGTCCCGGCTCAGGCAAAGCTGCGCACCTACACTGATGAAATCATCCCAGTCATTGGTAGCGGGAATGTAAAGGTACTCCATGATGGCACAGTGCACAAGTTACCCCTGTGGATTGTTGCAGGTAATGGACCAATGCTGCTCGGGAGAAGGTGGATGGAGAAGAGCCACTGGAAGTGGGAAGAATTCATCCCTCCAGGGATCGACGTCCTCTGCGCTCAGAGGCAAAGCAAGCCCTCACCTGAGGGTGGACCCGGCACAGGAGAGCAGACCAGCACAGCACCCGAGGCACAGACCGCTCAGCCCAACTGCGTGGAGGTGATCCAGCTGAGACGACCCGAATGCACCTTCCAGGCTCCAGTGGCAGGACTCTGGAGGAAGAAAATCGGATCCAGAGGCGACTTCCCAGCTTCGGAGGCAGAACCCGGGGAGAAGAGGATCACTACAGTCAACACCGTGGATTGAGGAAAGATGGCGCCCAAACCACGAGGTGAGGCGCTGAAGAAAAAGATGGCCGCGGCCAGACCACAAGGTGCAGTGCTGATGGAGTAACACATGGCAGCAAACGGAGAAGAGGATTGGGGTAAAGCAAGCAAGGCTCCTTTAAAGGAGGCCTACAACCCACTACAATTAAAGGGACAGTTCCACACACTTAAGCACTGTAATAGCAACTGTAAGTCGGAGACAAAATGTGCAATTGATCATGTAAAATGTGTAAGTGATAATCTGAATTGTGTATATGCAACCAGCGAGGAAAAGTAGCGGGATCATGTAAAATGTGTAACTGATGATCTGAATTGTGCACATGCAACCAGCGAGGAAAAGCCACGCGACCGCGATCGGACCCACAGAGTATCCAGCATAAGTAATGAAAAGTTGTGTGATGTAGGTTTTCAACTGCACACAGCCAATGCAGCGGGCAGACATCCAGCGAGCTACCCAATGCTGTAGCCTGCGTCCCGGCAACCAGAGTCATGCACCATGGAGTATGGCCACATGCAGCCAGCACACACGAGCTGCAGAGCAAGCGACCTCAGCAGGGCAATGGCACTGGTATCGGTTCTACCTCTCAGGCACCCGATGGCACCAACTGCCACGAGCCTGAAAGAGCAGACTGTGCCAAAGCGCAGTCCCCAGACCCTATCGCCACCAAGGCCTTACCCATAAACGAAGGGTCACCCACCACAGTTCCCCCAAAGGGGACCAGGACCAGCCAGGATCCCAAACTGAACAACGCCAAGGCCAGCGAGTCAGCAGTCCCCTGTGCATTACTAGACGAAAGCTCCACGGGGAGCAGCAGCGACCCAGGGTGCAAAGAAAGAACAGGGAGGTCACAGGCACCTGTGAACCGGCCCGACGCTAGGGACCATGTCAACAGCCCCAAGAGCAGGCAACTATAGCCAACCAGGGTCCCACTACCAGCACTGGGTCCCACTACCAGCACTGGGCACTGAGCCACCACCAGACTGCAGGGACACCACCCTGCAGCTCTGGAACTAGTCTGTCCTTATGCACCGGTCTCTGCATCGATAAGATACCTCACCAGTCTAACGTGCTTGTCTCACAACGGAACCACAAATGTAATGCAAGCCTGTTTTCCTGAACTTGAACGTATATGAATGCAATGAACCTCTGGCATAATCTATATGTGGGACTAGCCTGTAATTACTTGGTCTATTCCTTTCTCCCTTTTTAAACAACGTTACAATGTTAGCAATCCTCCAGTCCTCTGGCAGCACACCTGCAGCCAGAAAGGGTTGGAAAATGATGATCCTTTTTAATTTCACCCCTGCACTTTCTATACACCTCTAGGCTTTCTGCAATATTTAGCTCTTGGTTACTGCCCTGTATGTGATTCCAGTGTCACACCAACATGTTCACTCTAAACTGCCCTCTGAACTAGGCTAGCAAGCCACTCAGTTGTATCAAATTGTGAAAGGTCCTGTGGCCAAAAGAGGCAATATCTTCTGGGCAGGGAGAAGAGATCTTGCTCACTCAGGCTTACCGCTTGGCACTTTTAAAGGAATGTTAATATCAAACTAGCCGGCATATCAGATTTGCCTTGCAAAGCATCTTCCAGTACATTGAAAGCGGATTTGCATCATACTTGAAGTGAAAAAATTACAGGGCTATGGGGAAAGAGCAGGGGAATGGAACTAATTGGATAGTTATTTCAAAGAGCTAGCACTGGCACGATGGGCCAAATAGTCATCTTCTGTGCTGCATCATTCTATGATTCTGTATAACTGATGAGAAAACATTCAGACTTGGAACACTTACACGTCCATGATTCAGTTGCAGAGTGACAAGCAGCTTCTGCTAAACTTCACATCTCCAATTAGTGGAACCACCCATTGATGGGGTATGTCCATGTTGTGTTCATGAGGATGGTGATAATACTTTATGGTGAATTCTGGTGTTCACTATTCCATTTCTGGGAATTTATGATTTCTGCTGTCCACCTAGTAAGGGTTCAAGCCCACACATGTTAGTTGTCTAATGGCCAGCTCACGACAATCTATCTTGGAGAGGGAACTAAGAGAGGTATGCTTAGGATCAAATTGGCACCAAAATGACCAAACTCAAGTTGGAAGATTGGAACAGAGTCAACTATCTGTATAATCAGTAATTCAATACTTGAGCCAACAGTTCTTCAGTCCTCCAGGGCATTGTTGATGACTGATCAGTCAGCCTGACTAATTAAGTCCAACAACAACTTACATTTATGTAGTGTCTTTGATGTAGAAAAACATCTTTAAGTACTTCACAGAGGTGTGGTGGGAGATAGATGGTCAGCCAAAGAAAGAGAGCGATTACAACCGGTTGATCAAAAGCATGGGCAGAAAACTAAGCTTTAAGAACTAAAGGTCTTGATGAATATTGGGGAGGTCGAGATGTGCAAGGTTTTATAGAGGAAATGGCAGAAAGTGGGACCTGGGAACTATAGGCACAATCATTAATGATGATGCAAAAATAGAGGTGATGCATAAATGGCTGTAATCAGAGGAATGAAGAGTATATAGTGGTTTTAGGGCTGGAGAAGGTTATGGAGGTAGGAAGGGTTTATGTAATGAATGGGAGTTGAAGATGTAAATCTAACAATTAGGACTGAGAACCTTCCCATTCAGATTGCAACAATGCACTAACCAATGTTGTAACAGGTAGGATGGTCCTGGATGGCCAAACAGCAAGAAGCTTGCCATTATGAGCTGCTAGGCAGTACAATTTTATCTGGTTAAACTTCAGTATTTCTCCACACACTTGGAGATCCCTGAGCCTTGTTTGTTGCCAACCTGTACCTAGGCTCTCGGTGCTTAAAGAAATGGGATGTGTCCCTATGGAAAGAGATAGTGTGCACGCTATATTGGATGAACAAAATTCTGCTTGTGTACATTTCTCAGTAGTTCAGTTTGGGCACTCTAAAACTACTTTTATACTGTGCTGGTGCTGTGCTGGTGAAGATAGTTCATGATAAGCAGGTCTGGTGCAGCCGGCAGTGCCAACCCAAAGCCAGGTCTTCCAGCTACCAGTTTAACAAATCTTGCAAGTTGTCTATGGTGTTACTGCTGGCTGTGCAAGAGCCGCAGTCAGTGGCACTAGCACTGAACTTCAGTGATATAAAGCTACTTTAAACATGGCGATGAGCTCCGCATGATTCAGACACCAAGGTGACAAAAAGAAAACTCTACCCAAACTCTTGAATATGCTGAAATCTTACACTCTACACCAGACATTGATCATTTTCTTTCTTATTTTATGATGGTTTCTGGCTTTACATTTACAAGTTCATTTTTGTGCTGAGAGTATGTTATTGTTTCTTTTGGCATAGCTCAAAAGTTCTCTTCAGATTCATTAAGAACTAAAATCAAAACGTTTGCCAGAAATGTAAAATCAAGCAATGAACAGACTGACACACCCACTGAGGACCCGTCAGTAACAATGTTATGTCCTGTCATGTTGAACACATTAGCTATTGTCAATTCATTCCCAGGTGAACATAGCAACTTACACCCATACATAGTGTACTGCCGTGTTTCATATCTTTAATAACAAAGTCTTTTAATCACTGGGGTGAAAAAGAAATCAAAGTAAATAAAGAATGAAGAAAGAACATACATTTATATAGCACCTTTCTCGATCTTATGACATTCTAAGGTGCTTCACAGCCAAAGAGGTACTTTCAACATATAATCACTGTTGTAGTGTAGGGAACCACAGCAGCAAATTTGTACATAGCACGTTCCTACATACAGTGGCGAGATAAATGATCAGATAATCTGTTCTATTGACTTTGGTTGAGGGATAAGTATTGACCAGGACACCAGGAGAACTCCCCTGCTCTGCTTCAAATAGTTGCATGGGATTCTTTACATTCATTTGAGAGTCATTTGAAAGACGACACTGTTGACAGTGTAACACTCCCTCAATAACTACATTGATGTGACAAGAACAGACTCTCTTCCCATGTGCTTCTGCACATCCAGATGTAGTCTAACACTGTTAGTCATTTTAGACTCAACACTGATGCTTTCCTAAAGGCCCATTGTCTTATTTGCAGAATAAGAGGGGGAATAGTCAACATAGTGGGATAGAGTGGCCAGGCAATGCTCAAACGGCGTTCACTCTTCAAGCAAAGTGTTCAATTATGAGCTGCCGACGTAAAGTTTTTGCAGCGGCGACATCTCCACGATGCTTCCCTTGTGGTGGTGGTGCTGCCCGTGGTGGTGGAGGTGGCATGGGTTCCTCACAAGGCTCCTCTTCCTCATCTTCTTCCTCTTCCTTCTCCCCTTTCTCCTGAGGTGGTCCTGCAATCCCCTTTGGCAATTCTTGTCCCCTCATGATGGCTAAATTGTGTAGCATGCAGCACACCACACTGAACTTAGAGACCTGCTGAGGGGAGTATTGTAGGCAGCTATGATTCTATATAGCTGATGAGAAAACATTCAGACTTGGAACGCTTATGTATCTATGATTCAGATTCATAGTGGCAGGCAGCTTCTGCTAAACTTCACATCTCCACTGAGTAGAACCACCCATTGATGGGGTATGTCCATGTTGTGGTCATGAGGATGGTGATAATACTTTATGATGAATTCTGGTGTTCACTATTCCATTTCTGGGTGTTTATGGTTTCTGCTGTCCACCTAGTGAGGGTTCAAGCCCACATATGTTAATTGTCTAATGGCCAGCTCACAACAATCTATCTTGGAGACGGAACTAAGAGGGGTTTGCTTAGGGTCAAATTGGCTCCAATATGACCAAACTCAAGTTGAAAGATTGGAACGGTGTCAACTCTCTGTATAATCAGTAATTCAATACTTGAGCCAGCAGTTCTTCAGTCCTCCAGGGCATTGTTGATGACTGATCAGTCAGCCTGACTAATTAAGTACAAAAGCAACTTATATTTATGTAGTGTCTTTGACGTAGAAAAACATCTTTAAGTGCTTCACAGAGGTGTGGTGGGAGATAGATGGTCAGCCAAAGAAAGAGAGCGATTACAACCGGTTGATCAAAAGCATGGGCAGAAAACTAAGCTTTAAGAACTAAAGGTCTTGATGAATATTGGGGAGATCAAGATGTGGAAGGTTTTGTAGAGGAAATGGCAGAAATGGGACCTGGGAACTATAGGCACAATCATTAATGATGATGCAAAAATAGAGGTGATGCATAAATGGCTGTAATCAGAGGAATGAAGAGTATATAGTGGTTTTAGGGCTGGAGAAGGTTATGAAGTTAGGAAGGGTTTATGTAATGAATGGGAGTTGAAGATGTAAATCTAACAATTAGGACTGAGAACCTTCCCATTTAGGTTGCAACAATGCTCCAACCAATGTTGTAACGGGTAGGATGGTCCTGGATGGCCAAACAGCAAGAAGCTTGCCATTATGAGCTGCTAGGCAGTACAATTTTATCTGGTTAAACTTCAGTATTTCTCCACACATTGGAGATCCCTGAGCCTTGTTTGTTGCCAACCTGTATCTGGGCTCTCGGTGCTTAAAGAAATGGGATGTGTCCCTATGGAAAGAGATAGTGTACACTCTATATTGGATG
The DNA here is from genome assembly GCF_044704955.1 of Pristiophorus japonicus. Taxonomy (NCBI): domain Eukaryota; kingdom Metazoa; phylum Chordata; class Chondrichthyes; family Pristiophoridae; genus Pristiophorus; species Pristiophorus japonicus. Next base: position 321,319,939 of record NC_091978.1, on the reverse strand, counting down.
AACAAAATTCTGCTTGTGTACATTTCTCAGTAGTTCAGTTTGGGCACTCTAAAACTACTTTTATATTGTGCTGGTGCTGTACTGGTGAAGATAGTTCATGATAAGCAGGTCTGGTGCAGCCGGCAGTGCCAACCCAAAGCCAGGTCTTCCAGCTACCAGTTTAACAAATCTTGCAAGTTGTCTATGGTGTTACTGCTGGCTGTGCAAGAGCCGCAGTCAGTGGCACTAGCACTGAACTTCAGTGATATAAAGCTACTTTAAACATGGCGATGAGCTCCGCATGATTCAGACACCAAGGTGACAAAAAGAAAACTCTACCCAAACTCTTGAATATGCTGAAGTCTTACACTCTACACCAGACATTGATCATTTTCTTTCTTATTTTATGATGGTTTCTGGCTTTACATTTACAAGTTCATTTTTGTGCTGAGAGTATATTATTGTTTCTTTTGGCATAGCTCAGAAGTTCTCTTCAGATTCATTAAGAACTAAAATCAAAAGGTTTGCCAGAAATGTAAAATCAAGCAATGAACAGACTGACACACCCACTGAGGACCCGTCAGTAACAATGTTATGTCCTGTCATGTTGAACACATTAGCAATTGTCAATTCATTCCCAGGTGAACATAGCAACTTGCACCCATACATAGTGTACTGCTGTGTTTCATATCTTTAATAACAAGGTCTTTTAATCACTGGGGTGAAAAAGAAGTCAAAGTAAAATAAAGAATGAAGAAAGAACTTACATTTATATAGCACCTTTCTCAATCTTATGATGTCTTAAGGTGCTTCACAGCCAAAGAGGTACTTTCAACATATAATCACTGTTGTAGTGTAGGGAAACACAGCAGCCAATTTGTACATAACACCGTTCCTACAAACAGCGGCGAGATAAATGATCAGATAATCTGTTCTATTGACTTTGGTTGAGGGATAAGTATTGACCAGGACACCAGGAGAACTCCCCTGCTCTGCTTCAAATAGTTGCATGGGATTCTTTACATTAATTTGAGAGTCATTTGAAAGACGACACTGTTGACAGTTTAACACTCCCTCAATAACTACATTGATGTGACAAGAATAGACTCTCCTCCCATGTGCTTCTGCACATCCAGATGTAGTCTAACACTGTTAGTACTCTTTTTAGACTCAACACTGATGCTTTCCTAAAGGCCCATGTTACCTTAACCATTCCTGTGTGGAATCTCATTTGCAGAATAAGAGGGGGAATAGTCAACATGGTGGAATAGAGTGGCCAGGCAATGTTCAAACGTGCCGTTCAATCTTCAAGCAAAGTGTTCAATTATGAGCTGCCGACGTAAGGCTTTTGCAGCGGCGACATCTCCACGATGCTTCCCCTGTGGTGGTGGCATGAGTTCCTCACCAGGCTCCTCTTCCTCATCTTCCTCCTCCTCCTACTCCCCTTTCTCCTGAGATGGTCCTGCAATCCCCATTGGCAATTCCTGTCCCCTCATGATGGCTAAGATATATAGCATGCAGCACACCACAATTAACTTAGAGACCTGCTGAGGGGAGTATTGTCAGCAGCCTCCAGAGTGGTCCAGGCATCGGAAGCGTTGCTTGAGCATCCAATTATCTGTTCGACAATGTTACATGTGGCTGCATGGTTCTCATTACAGCGATGCTCGGCTTCTGTCTGAGATTTCCAGAGGGGGGTCAGGAACCAAGTGGCAAGGCCGTAACCTTTGTCCCCCAGCATCCAGCCCTTGCCCTGTGGTTGACGCTGGAACAGGCCTGAGATACTGCTCTCGCGCAAGATGAAAGCATCATGGATGCTCCCTGGATATTAGGCATTGACTGCCATGATGAGCTGAGTATGGTCGCAGATGATTTGTACGTTCATGGAGTGGAATCTCTTTCGGTTTCGGAAAACCTCTGCATTCTGTAAAAGTGCTCGCAGAGCGATGTGCATACAGTCAATGACAGCCTGAACCTTGGGGAAGCCAGCAAATCATCCAAAACCTACAGCCCTCTCATTTTGGGTCTCCAGGCAATATAGTCCTGTTGCTGCTGGTAGGCTGTAGGTCTGCCTGTAGGAGCTGGCATATCTCTGTCAGCACTTCTTTCTGGAAGCGCAGCCTTCTAACTGTGCCTCAGAGAGCTGGAGGTATGAGCGATGTTCCCTGTAAACTCGTGCGGGGTTAGGCCTCCTCCCAATATGTCTGCGACCTCTTCGATGACGTTTGGTCAACAATCAGCCTTCTTCCAGCTGGAAGCCATATGGCAATACAGCCAGGATTACTAACTCCCGACCTAACATGGCCCCCATCTTTTAAAATGTCCTTATATCTCTTTTATAAAACAAATTAGAAACTCACATAAACTTCACAATCAAAAGTATGCAATAATGCAGCGTTCTTCTCCCGATCCTTTTAATCACTCACAATTCCGACTTTCTCCTCTGCTTTCAACATGGCGCCATTAGCACCTGGTGCACCCTGGGTCCATCTGTTTTTTCTGGCCGGGTTCTCGGGCAGACGCTAAATCGGGTGAAATGCTCGAAAGGACTCTAGCGCTGTGATGCACGACCATTTACGTCATCCCAACAGTCCAGACAGCGGCAGGGCGGTAAGTTTTAGTGCCGCTGCAAATCCCTTGGCGAAAGTTCCGCCCAGGTGCAAAATCTAGTGCACCTCGTTTCACGCCCAAAAAGTAATTTTTGCGCTCCGCCGAGGAGCTAAATGGGGCGCAAATTAGCTGAAAATCCAGTCCAATGATTGAAATCCTAGATGGTGTGCAAGGTCCATGGCCAAATTGTGGCTCAGTGGGGGTCGATTGGGGTCGACATGCTACTCATTGGGACGGGTGTGAGTTCATGCTCAGTGGTGGTGAGGGGGTAGTTGAGGCTGAGATTTACACAGTGGGAGTGGAGGCTCTTCCTGTTCACTGGTGGTAATGGGGAAATCCTGATTACTACTGTGAGTAGGCTATTATTGAAATCCAGTTCAGCTGGTTGCGGCATTGGTCTTGAGACTCGCTGAGTGTTGTCTAAGCTCCGAGATGGACTTTCTCGCAGTGCATCCAGGCTCCACCTCAGACTTGTGCTTATTCTCACTTTTCCATTTCTCATGTTCCATTTTACTTGCAATTTTCCAGCTTTCAGTGATTTGGTTTTGGTTTACATTTTATGGGCTCAATTTTGTCCCACCCCTTTTTTCGGCGCAGCGTGGCCAGTCGAGTCGGGGGCGGAGCCAGCGTCCTGTGCTGAAAACAGTGCCGGAACATCTGCACACGCGCATTGGAGTTGGGTTGCGAATTCCGCACATGCGCAGTAGTGGCGAAATAGGAACAGGAGGAATCGGTGGTGGAAAATCAGTTTTGAACGTCCACGTGTAGGCTTACAAAATCAATTTATGTTAGAAAGTGTAAATCCCGATGCGGAGCACAAGGCCGTGTTCTTATTCAAATGTTTCCACCATCCTTTCCGAGGACCCTTATATGTGATTAGAGGAGCGCAGCGACAGTTCCTGCAGCCACTGAGTGTGCTCTGATGTCGGCAGTTCAATCGCTCTCGCCCCTAGCCCTGGCCGAGTGGCCTCCCGGTGCGTTGTCGTCCCGCACCTATCCCAGGCCGAGTGGCCTCCCGCACCGGCCGGCCCGCTGCCTTCCCGGGTTGAGTTTTCAGATGAAAGTAGGACTTACTTCAATTTTTTATTTATTATTACTTTTTGTGCTTTGTTTAGTGCTTTGTGCAAGGTCCTCTCCGGTTCCCTTCCTGCCCCATCCCAGGCCGAATGGCCTCTGATGAACCAATCTGCGCAGATTTCTTAACTCTCCGCAAGGGTTTTCTGAAGTGGCCACATAAGCTGGCCTAAGTAGATTTGGAGTAACTATTAGCTGGCCAAAGTGGCCTAAATGGCCAAAACTGGCATAGTTGCTTGGTAATGCCCCCTTTTGAGAAAAAAAAACTAAACTGAAAAAATCCTAACTAACTCACTTACACTGGTGCAAATTGAATGTGCAAAATGGGGATTTTTAAGATACTCCAGAAAAATCAAGTTACTCCAAAAAAAACGGAGCAACTCTTGGGCCCAATTTCAAACTCCGTAGTAATAGGCATTGTATTTTTCAGTTTGTCATTTGGGTTTTTAAGATTTCTGCTTCTGTTTTTTGTTTCTTCAATTTCCCAGTAGCATATTAATGGTTTTCTCCCAAACATAATAGGCCTGTCACAGGTAGGTAATATGCTGACAGTGGCATCTATAGGTACAGTTCCAAATGAATGTTGACACCACTCATTGTTTTTAATATATCATAGAATATAATGCTTATGGGATAGAGAAAGTAAATCCAAAACAATACTTTCGGCTACACTAGGGCAGCAAGACAAGAGGCCACAGGTACAGGATTGTGAATGGCAAACATGGAACAGCCAGATGCAGTAGGCTAATGCTTTGCAAGGAGATCAAATTGGTTGAACTTCGTCCTTCATTCTTCACAGACTAGTCAAGCAACAGCCTGACATACATTCAGAATAAGCCAACTTCCCAGATTCCACCATTACCATCTCTGGACATATTCTGTCCCACCAGCAGGATAGACCAACAAGAGATGGGGAAAAGTTGGTATACAGTCGAATGGGCATCACCCTGGGAGTCCTCAACATTGACTCTGGATTCCATGCTGATTGATTTAAACAAGGTCAAGAAAGCCTGCTGAATAATGCTCTCTCTCAATTGCTGCACTAGTGTTCTTCCATGTTGGTTAATACCACTTGGAGGAAACACTGAAAGAAGCAAGAGTACACAATATACCTTGGATGGGAGATTTTAATCTCCACAATCAAGTGGCTTTATAGTTCCACCACTGAAAAAATAGGCTAAAAAACAACAAGGGAGCGGATGGAATCCCTGCTGAGGCACTGAAGTATAACGGAGAGGCACTGCTGGCGCAAATACATGACCTCATTTCTCTCATCAGGAGAGAGGAGAGCATGCCAGGAGACCTTAGCGATGCAGTGATTGTGACCATCTTGAAAAAAGGGGACAAGTCCGACTGCGGCAACTACAGAGGAATCTCTCTGCTATCAGCCACTGGGAAAGTTGTCACTCGAGTCCTCCTCAACCGTCTTCTCCCAGTGGCCGAGGAGCACCTCCCGGAGTTGAAGTGCAGATTTCGCCTCCTCCAGGGTACAACGGACTTGACTTTTGCACTCGACAGCTGCAGGAAAAATGCAGGGAACAGTGCCAGCCCTTATACATGGCCTTCTTTGACCTTACAAAGGCCTTTGATACTGTCAACCACAAGGATCTATGGAGCATCCTCCTCTGTTTTGGATGCCCCCAAAAATATGTCACCATCCTCCGCCTGCTCCATGACGACATGCAGGCCATGATCCTTACCAATGGATCCATCACAAACCCAATCCACGTCCGGACCGGGGTCAAGCAGGGCTGCCACATCGTCCCAACCCTCTTCTCAATCTTCCTCGCTGCCACACTCCACCTCACAGTTGACAAGCTCCCCGCTGGAGTAGAATTAAACTACAGAACCAGTGGGAAGCTGTTCAACCTTCGCCGTCTCCAGGCCAGGTCCAAGACCACCCCAAACCTCGGTCATTGAGCTACAGTACGCAGACGACGCCTGCGTCTGTGCACACACAGAGACTGAACTCCAGGACATAGTCAACGTATTTACCGAGGCGTATGAAAGCATGGGCCTTAAGCTAAACATCTGTAAGACAAAGGTCCTTCACCAGCCTGTCCTCGCTGCACAGCACTGCCCCCCAGACATCAAGATCCATGGCACGGCCCTGGACAACGTGGACCATTTCCCTTATCTCGGGAGCCTCCTATCAACAAGAGCAGGCATTGACGATGAGATCCAACACCACCTCCAGTGCGCCAGTGCAGCCTTCGCCCGCTTGAGGAAAAGAATGTTTGAAGACCAGGTCCTCAAAACTGTCACCAAGCTCATGGTCTACAGGACCGCAGTACTACCCGCCCTCCTATATGGCTCAGAGACATGGACCATGTACAGTAGACACCTCAAGTCGCTGGAGAAATACCACCAACGATGTCGCCGCAAGATCCTACAAATCCCCTGGAAGGACAGACGCACCAACATTAGCGTCCTCGTCCAGGCCAACATCCCTAGCATTGAAGCACTGACCAAACTTAATCAGCTCCACTGGGCAGGCCACATAGTTCGCATGCCAGACACGAGACTCCCAAAGCAAGCGCTCTACTCTGAACTCGGCCACGGCAAACAAGCCAAAGGTTGTCAGAGGAAACGTTACAAGGACACCCTCAAAGCCTCCCTGATAAAGTGCGACATCCCCACTGACACCTGGGAGTCCCTGGCCAAAGACCGCCTTAAGTGGAGAAAGTGCATCCGGGAGGGCACTGAGCTCCTCGAGTATTATCGCCGAGAGCATGCAGAAATCAAGCGCCGGCAGCGGAAGGAGCGTGCGGCAAACCAGGCTCCCCGCCTACCCTTCCCTTCAACCACTGTCTGTCCCACCTACAGAGACTGTGGTTCTCGTATTGGACTGTATAGCCACCTAAGAACTCATGCTAAGAGTGGAAGCAAGTCTTCCTCGATTCCGAGGGACTGCCTATGATGATGATAAGGTTGAGTTTGGGCCTGCGTGAGGTGGTAAGGGAACCAACATGATGGAATAACTTGCTTAACATTGCCCTCACCAGCCTACCTGTTGCAAATACATCTGTCCAGTTAGCATTGGACAAAGGCCTTTGACACTGTCAACCACGAAGGTCTATGGAGCATCCTCCTCCGTTTTGGATGCCCCCAAAAGTACGTCACCGCACACCATCTGTTCCACGACGACATGCAAGCCGTGATCCTTACCAACGGATCCATCACAGACCCAATTCATGTCCGGACCGGGGTCAACCTGTCCTCAATGCATAGCACTGCCCCCCAGACATCAAGATCCATGGCGTGGCCTTGGACAACGTGGACCACTTCCCCTATCTCGGGAGTATCCTATCAACAAGAGCAGGCATTGATGATGAGATCCAACACCGCCTCCAGTGTGGCAGTGCAGCCTTCGGCCGCCTGAGGAAAAGAGTGTTTGAAGATCAGTCCCTCAAAACTGTCACCAAGCTCATGGTCTACAGAGCCGTAGTAATACCCGCCCTCCTGTATGGCTCAGAAATGTGGACCATGTACAGTAGACACCACAAGTCGCTGGAGAAATACCACCAGCGATGTCTCCGCAAGCTCCTGCAAATCCCCTGGGAGGACATATGCACAAACATCAGCGTCCTCATCTAGGCCAACATCCCCAGCATTGAAGCACTGACCATAATTCATCAGCTCCGCTGGGCAGGCCACATCGTTCACATGCCAGACACGAGACTCCCAAAGCAAGCGTTCTACTTGGAACTCGTCCACGGCAATTGAGCCAAAGGTGGGCAGAGGAAACGTTACAAGGACACCCTCAAAGCCTCCCTGATAAAGTGCGACATCCCCACTGACACCTGGGAGTCCTTGGCCATAGACCGCTCTAAATGGAGGAAGTGCATTCGGGAGAGCCCTGAGCTCCTCGAGTATCGTCACCGAGAGCATGCAGAAATCAAGCGCAGGCAGCGGAAGGAGCATACGGCAAACGAGGCTCCCTGCCCACCCTTTCCCTCAACGACTATCTGTCCCACCTGTGACAGAAACTGTGGTTCTCATATTGGACTATACAGTCACCTAAGAACTCATGCTAAGAGTGGAAGCTAGTCTTCCTCGATCCTGAGGGACTGCCATTGATGATGATGATGATGATGGATAGGAGTTAACACAGCATAGTCCTTGTGAAGACAAAATCTCATCTTCACAATGAGAATACCCTCCATCATCTAATGTGATACTACCACCATGCTAAGTGAGACAGACTAAAGACAGATCTAGCAGCCCAAAACTGGATGTCCATGAGACTCTGTGAGCTATCAGCAGCAGCAGAATTGCATTGCACCACAATTTGTAACCTCTTGGCCTGGTACATCACTCATTTTGCCATTTCCATCAAGCTTGGAGATCAATACTGGTTCAATGCGGATTATAGAAGTCTGTGCCAGTGGTAGCACCAGATATAATTTGGAATGAGTCATCAAACTAGTGAAGCTACAAGACAGGATAACCTGCATGTTCAATCCCAAAACTAGCAGGCTACAGAAATAGCTAAATAGTCCCATAATCAACATATTAAGACAAAGCACTGAAAGAAAAAAATAACTTACATTTGTATAACGCCTTTCATGACCTCAGGATGTCCCAAAGGACTTTACAGCAAATTAAGTGTTTTTTGAAGTGTATTCACTGTTTTGTGCCCGGCAAGGTCCCACAAACAGTAATGAGATAATGACCAGCTAACTTGTTTTAGGGATGTTGGTGAAATTTTGTCTGCAGAGGCTGGGCACTCTGATGATAAGACGTCACCTCCTGACCCCTCACTGCCTCCCTACCATCTACAAAGCTCAAATCAGGAATGTCTTGGAATATTCACCACTCACCTCGACGGTGCCGTTGCAACAATATTCAAGAAGCTCAACACCATCTAAGACAAAGAAGTCTGGTGCCTCTGTCACTAGACTGAATCTCCAGCCCTCTGTTACTGGCACACCATGGCAGCAGTATGTACTATGTACAAGATGCATTGCAGCAACTTGCAAAGCTTACTTCTAAAGCACCTTCCAGCTCTGTGAACTCTACCACAGAGAAAACCAAGAGCAGCAGCATCATAGGAACATGATCACCTCCACACCATACACCATAGTCACGTCATCCACCATACTGACTTGGACATATTTCATCGCTCTTTCATTGTTGCTGGTTTAATCACCTGGAATTCTCTTCCTAATACCATTGTAGGAGCCCCATCAGAGGATTGCAGTAGTCCAACATAAAGGTCCATTATCACCTTCATAGGATAACGAGAGACGGGAAATGAATCGGGATGTGCCAGTGTCACCCACAGCTCAAGAACAAATAGAATAAATTCAAATATGTCTTGTGGTCATAGAATCATAGAATGGTTACAGCACAAAAGGAGGCTATTCAGCCCATTGAGCCCGTGCTGGCAACTTGTGAGTTGGAATTTTTTTTCACAAAACTTTTTCACTGAGGCTGTAGTCGCAGATAAAAGTTATTTGCCTTTACCCCAACTGATACACATAGAGGGGTGGAGTGGTGGTGGGGGGGGGGCAGGGGGGGGGGCGGTGGGGGAGAGCGCAAAACCAAAGCTGCAATATTGAATTTGGAAGAAATTAACCTAAGCTTCACATAACTTCATAATGTCCAAATTGAATTCTGAACCTGGACTAGATTTGGGGGTGCAATATCAGCGAAAGAGCTTTTCTTAAACCAGATGCCTTTTATTTCCTCTGTAGGAGAGTGTTTCAGAAATTCTCAGTGCTCATTCTCTGTATTTTTATCCAGTTATCCTATTGGAACCTTAAGCACTGAAAACTGGATTTCCCTACACATACCAATACCACCCATACAATTTTACAAAGGCAACTACCTAAAACATATCATAGTTAAAATTCCTCTCTAAAGGCACATAACAATTAATACGTTTTTTTAAAAGCTTAACCAGCATGCCTTTGCCATATGGGCCTGTAGCCCTGGGTTCAACAATTAAAGCTGTACAAATGTTGTATTAAAGCATTCTCTTGACAGCTGTCAGTTTCTGCCCAGACATGTTACACTAGCAAGAACCTATACATATTCTTGTTCATCAGAAGAGGAATCCGTTGATACCAAGATGTGCACTTAGATCTGCATTCTTGTCCAAAAAAAACTTTGATCTGGTTGAATCCTCCCCCCTTATCCTAATCCATTTTACTAAGAGAAATCGTGTTCTTAATACATAACACTACACACAGAATTCCCTGATGAGGTACTATTGCGAATTTGTGTTTCCAATTTGTGTAACCCCACTTTTTAAAAAAGGAGGGAGAGAGAAAACAGGGAATTATAGACCGGTCAGCCTGACATCGGTAGTGGGTAAAATGATGGAATCAATTATTAAGGATGTCATAGCAGTGCATTTGGAAAGAGGTGACATGATAGGTCCAAGTCAGCATGGATTTGTGAAAGGGAAATCATGCTTGACAAATCTTCTGGAATTTTTTGAGGATGTTTCCAATAGAGTGGACAAGGGAGAACCAGTTGATGTGGTATATTTGGACTTTCAGAAGGCTTTCGACAAAGTCCCACACAAGAGAGTAATGTGCAAAGTTAAAGCACATGGGAGTGGGGGTAGTGTGCTGACATGGATTGAGAACTGGTTGTCAGACAGGAAGCAAAGAGTAGGAGTAAATAGGGACTTTTCAGAATGGCAGGCAGTGACTAGTGGGGTACCGCAAGGTTCTGTGCTGGGGCCCCAGCTGTTTACGCTGTACATTAATGATTTAGACGAGGGGATTAAATGTAGTATCTCCAAATTTGCGGATGACACTAAGTTGGGTGGCAGTGTGAGCTGCGAGGAGGATACTATGAGGCTGCAGAGCGACTTGGATAGGTTAGGTGAGTGGGCAAATGCATGGCAGATGAAGTATAATGTGGATAAATGTGAGGTTATCCACTTTGGTGATAAAAACAGAGAGACAGACTATTATCTGAATGGTGACAGATTAGGAAAAGGGGAGGTGCAACGAGACCTGGGTGTCATGGTACATCAGTCATTGAAGGTTGGCATGCAGGTACAGCAGGCGGTTAAGAAAGCAAATGGCATGTTGGCCTTCATAGCGAAGGGATTTGAGTACAGGGGCAGGGAGGTGTTGCTACAGTTGTACAGGGCCTTGGTGAGGCCACACCTGGAGTATTGTGTACAGTTTTGGTCTCCTAACCTGAGGAAGGACATTCTTGCTATTGAGGGAGTGCAGCGAAGGTTCACCAGACTGATTCCCGGGATGGCGGGACTGACATATCAAGAAAGACTGGATCAACTGGGCTTGTATTCTCTGGAGTTCAGAAGAATGAGAGGGAACTTCATCGAAACATTTAAAATTCTGACGGGGTTAGACAGGTTAGATGCAGGAAGAATGTTCCCAATGTTGGGGAAGTCCAGAACCAGGGGACACAGTCTAAGGATAAGGGGTAAGCCATTTAGGACCGAGATGAGGAGAAACTTCTTCACCCAGAGAGTGGTGAACCTGTGGAATTCTCTGCCATAGAAAGTTGTTGAGGCCAATTCACTAAATATATTCAAAAAGGAGTTAGATGAAGTCCTTACTACTAGGGGGATCAAGGGGTATGGCGAGAAAGCAGGAATGGGGTACTGAAGTTGCATGTTCAGCCATGAACTCATTGAATGACGGTGCAGGCTAGAAGGGCCGAATGGCCTACTCCTGCACCTATTTTCTATGTTTCTATGTTTCTATGTTTCAATGCAAAACTCCATCTGCTGAAAAAGAAAGGCTGAAAATTTGGCTCATTGGCACCTGTTTTGGCTCCAAAATGGTGTTCACAACGTGCGCGCACACTTATGATGCGAGTCACACCGTCTTGGTGAATGCTTTAGCATGCACGCAGTGAGCATCTGCCGGAAATCGGCAGATCATGACGTCAATCAGTGTGCCACACTGATTTGATGTCAGCGCAGCCTTTGTAGAGTTCAACACTCCAGCTAACGCCCTCTCTTCAACTCGCACAGTTGAACACGCATTCAGCAACAGAAAGCACCCCCACCAGGAAGCATCAACTTTTTTTCGGTTCATTGCTGATTGATTTCTACTGGCTCTTGCTCCGACTGTACAGGTGTTTGGAGCTTTCCAGAGCTCTTTAAAGATTGCTAAAGTCTACAGGGAGTGGTGTGGGACTTTCATCACTTTGTCCTGACTTTGAGGCTTCTGCACAAACCAGTTGTTCTCAGATATGGGTGCATTCGTAGGAGTTCACCTCAGAATACAGTATGACCTGGAGAATGAACAGAGGCCAAGCAGAGCAGGATAAACTCCTGGCTGAGGGAGGAGGAGGAGGAGGGGGAGAAGGGCCATATCTGCCCAGGGTGTTCAGGGAGCAATTAACCTACCTGAAACTCAGTGAGGAACAGATTGTGAGATATCTGCGCTTCAGAAAAGGGCATCCTCACTGAAATCTACCACCTGCTGCAGCCACAACTGCAACCTCAGAGCAGGGTGAGGACCGTATTGCCAGCGGCTGTAAAGGTGACCGTGGCTATGAACATAGAAACATAGAAACTAGAAAATAGGTGCAGGAGCAGACCATTCAGCCCTTCTAGCCTGCACCGCCAGTCAATGAGTTCATGGCTGAACATGAAACTTCAGTACCCCCTTCCTGCTTTCTCGCCATAACCCTTGATCCCCCGAGTAGTAAGGACTTCATCTAACTCCCTTTTGAATATATTTAGTGAATTGGCCTCAACTACTTTCTGTGGTAGAGAATTCCACAGGTTCACCACTCTCTGGGTGAAGAAGTTTCTCCTCATCTCGGTCCTAAATGGCTTACCCCTTATCCTCAGACTGTGACCCCTGGTTCTGGACTTCCCCAACATTGGGAACATTCTTCCTGCATCTAACCTGTCTAAACCCGTCAGAATTTTAAACGTTTCTATGAGGTCCCCTCTCATTCTTCTGAACTCCAGAGAATACAAGCCCAGTTGATCCAGTCTTTCTTGATAGGTCAGTTCCGCCATCCCGGGAATCAGTCTGGTGAATCTTCGCTGCACTCCCTCAATAGCAAGAATGTCCTTCCTCAAGTTAGGAGACCAAAACTGTACACAATACTCCAGGTGGGGCCTCACCAAGGCCCTGTACAACTGTAGCAACACCTCCCTGCCCCTGTATTCAAATCCCCTCGCTATGAAGGCCAACATACCATTTGCTTTCTTAACCGCCTGCTGTACCTGCATTTACACATCAGGCTCCTTCCAGCCTGGAGCTAGAGATATTTGCAACATCTCCCAGCTTGTCATCCACTTATGCATAAGGGAGGTCACTGAGGTTCTGTATTCGAAGAGAGCTGAATACATTTCATTTTCTCTTGCCAGAGAGCAGCATGTGGAGCAAGCACACGGCTTCGCGAAGATTGCTGGTTTCCCCAAGGTACATGGGATTCCACTCTCTCAACGTTCAGCCTGCGTGCAACCATACGCAATGAATCATGCAGGTCAATGCCTGGTATCCTGTCAGCAGTCATGATGCCTTCATTTGATGGCAGTCTGCTGTGCCATCTGCATTTGAGCCAGCACAACAAACCAGAGGGTAGCTACTGGGCAACAAGGGCTATCCGCTGACGACATGGCTGATGACTTCGGTGCGCAACTCACGTACACATGGAAAGCATGCATGCTGCCGTACAAAATATCATAGAGCATACCATTGATGTGTGAAACAATGCTTCCACTGCCTGGACCGCTCTAGAGATGCCCTGCAGTACTCGGCAGGGCAGATGTCAAGATTCATGGTAGTCTGTTGCATGCTGCACAATCTCGCCATCTTGAGGGCACAGCTCTTGCCACCAGCTCTATGGTGACTAGCTGAGGAGCAGGAGGAGGAGGAAAAGCGAGGGGGCAAGCTACACAGAATCTTTCTGGCCGGGCTGTCTGTGAATGACTCATCTGACTGCGGTACCAGTAAATGCAAGTAATTACATGAGGTTGATTACGTGACTGAACTGCGGGTAAATCAATAAATAGCAGGAAATGACACTGGCCTGGGTGTGGCCAGCTTTATAGCAAAGGCTAAATGAGGTAGTAGAGGGGATCTTCCAACCACTGATTTCATAACTGTGCATCCCCGGAAAATTGCCCAGTTGAAAAAGTATTTTGCAGTGTCTATCAGGTGTACGATTAGTTATGAATGAGGCAGTGGCATTGTCATGATTACAGTGTTTAGCTCTAAACCTTAAACAATGTCTTCCCATTTCTTGGCATTGAGTCTGATCAAACAACCTCAAACAGCGCTGGTTATGAAATTCTCAGCAGTCAAAGACCAAACCTGAGATTTGTTTTGGCACCTTATTTCAGTCAAACAAGTGTTTGCAAATTAACACAGAAAGTAGTGTGGCCTCACTAACTGTAGTAGAGCCAGCCCAATGATACTTTTGTATTAAAGCTCAGCTTTCTATGAAAATACCCATGCATCAACTGAAAGGAAGTCAGAGAAGCAATTTTAAGACTGTAGGTTTTGGCATCAGCCTATTATTTAAGCAGGCACAATCTGTCTGAATGTTTGTTTTGAAAATAAACATGACTTAGTTTCATAAGAATTCATTCCAAAGTAATGGATTTTTTCCTAGGTTTAAGGAGCTGAGTATTTCTAATCCATGTTTGCACATCTGTCGATTGACATGAGTGTTATTGTGCATTGAGATTCATTTCTGAACTTTTGAAGAGACAATATCTCTTTTTGTTCGTCTATTTTGGCTCTATTCCAAAGCTGTACACTATCATAACTTCACAACAAACCTTTTAACACACTCCAGTTTAAAAAGAATCCAGCAAGGCTATTGTCAGTAGGCTAGTTATTAATCCTGGTCCCTGGAAGATTGAACATCGACAACAACAGGACAGATCTCAGCAACATTTCAAGACTGGTCTTAACTGTAGGGGCTTTTCTTATTAAGTAATAATTTGAAATGCAGCATTTTAACTGATGAGTGAATACAAAATTAAAAATGAACATTATTCATTACATATTGTAACAACATTTGTGAACCAAAGCTGTCTGATGAAGAGATTAAAAGAAAAACCATGATTGCTAGAAATCTGAAAGCTCCTGGGAATACTGAGCAGGTCTATCAGCATCTGAGATTTGTCTTGAGTGAGCTCCTTCAGCAGAGTGAACCCACGATGCATACACAATATTGAAGACTAACCTTAAAACCGTGGATCTTGACGTAGCTACTCTCAGCCAGGTAAATGGTGGAGCACCACAATAATTCAGTAATCCTGGGATAGGGAGAGGAAAGATCAACTTGGTTTCCTGCTCTTGATGTTATCCTGTTACCCTTACTGGAAATGCGTGTATACGACAGGATCAGGCTCGGCTAGGTGTTGATATTCACGTGTTGACTTTCCATAGGGCCTCTCCCAAATGTCTTAATTAACTTCAGTGGAAAATCTGTAAAATCCCTGCCATTTCTCCAGGATCTTTTGCAAAAGTTGCAGTGGACAATTGGAAGACCAATTGCAAAAAATCAATCTCTCATTGTTTAAGGTCACAAATAAAGGATGGCCCATCTGTTGCTGTATTGGAAAGTCAGAGACCATGAAACTGTAACCCGACAAGTCAGCATCTTTGAGAGAAGAGGGAGTAAAGTTTGGATGAAAAGGAAGAACAAACAACTGAAATTCTGCATCCAAAGAAATGATCAAACTATTGTTACAGTATAAGTTCCTCTCACATTGGCGCTTATTTTAAAATCTCTCTATATTGCTTCCGAAGTGCCCTATGATTGTGAGATATGTAATGTGATTAAATACAGATGACATTATGAGGGTAAATTTCAATCTTTTGGTTTTTTTTAAATGAGCACCATTTATTTCTGGGGAGACGGTCAGTTCAGATCAAACATGCTCTGTACCACAAATGGCGTTTCCAAATCAGTTTCCAATAATTACGCTTCCAGCATTGTGAAATAGCCATTTCCATTGTCTGGCAAATATAAAAGAACAGAAACATTGATCAACTTAATTTTCTGATAGTTTATAAAGTTGTGACCAAGTCAAGAACTTTTACGTTGATGAACTTAAGGAAACTGCCTCCTGAGTCATTAAAGTTTCAAATGACAAATTCCGTCATCCCATCACCAGCGTTGCAGGCTGAAACCAAACTCATTTCATCTGAGATCAGATTTTATACTCTGTTCAGCAGTCTAAAACCATCACCATTTAGCTATCTCATATTTCCATTGTTAAAAAGATTAATCTCCCCTCAGGTAGTAAACCATCCAGAGTTTAGATCTTAACTGTCACTCAGCCGTCATCCAAGTGGCTCCAGTCTGAATACAGTCAAATATTTACTACCAAAGGCCATATTTTCTTCTGTGCGTTAAATCTTATGTAAAAGGTGTGCAAAACTGGTAGAAAGCAGGAATAGACTATTCATCCTTTTAGTGCCAATAGTCTGAGTAGCGTTCCCATCCTAAAATGGGTCAAAGAATATTACTGAAAACAAAATAACCCTTCTTGCCAACTAACAACAACGTGCATTTATATGACGCCTTTAATTTAGTAAAATGTCTCAAGGTGCTTCAAAGGAGTATATTCAGACAAAACAATTGACACCGAGCCAAAGAAAAAGATATTAGAATATGTGATCAAAAGCTTGGGTATACAGGTAGGCTTTAAGGAACGTTTTAAAAGAGCAGAGCATGGCAGAAAGGCAGAGAGGTTCAGGGAGGAAATTCCAGAGCTTAGGGCCCAGGCAGCTGAAGACACGGCCGTCAATGGTGGGGTGAAAGAAGACAGCATGCGCAAGAGGCCCAAATTGTAATAATGCAAAGTTCTCGGAGGGTTGTAGGGCTGGAAGAGGTTACAGAAAGAAGAAGGAGCAAGGCCATGGAGAGATTTCAAAAAAAAGAATGACAATTTTAAAATTGAGGCATTGGTGATCTTGGAGCACAGGGGTGATGGGTTAACAGAACCTGGTGTGAGTTAGGACACAGGCAGCAGAGTTTTGGGTGGCTCAAGTTTATGTAGGGTGGAAGATGGGAAGCCGGCCAGGAGATTAATGGAATAGTCGAGCCTGGAGGTAACAAAAGCATGGATGAGGGTTTCAACTAAAGATGGGCTGAGGTAAGGGCGAAGATGGGCAATGTTACGGAGGCAGAATTGGGGGTCTTAGTGAGGATATGGATTTGAAAGCTCAGCTCAGAATCCCATAGGATGAAGAGAGGTTGAACAGTTAGATTCAGCCTGAGACAGTGGCCAGGGAGAGCAATAAAATTGATGGCTTGGGAATGGAGTATTGTGGCAGGGACCAAAGACAATGATTTCAGTCTTCCCGATGTTTAATTGGAGGAAATTACTGCTCATCCAGTACTGGATGTCGGACAATCAACCTGACAACACAAAAGTAGTCCAGGGGTCATAGAAACATAGAAACATAGAAAACAGGTGCAGGAGTAGGCCATTCGGCCCTTCGAGCCTGCACCAACATTCAATAAGATCATGGCTGATCATTCCTTCAGTACCCCTTTCCTGCTTTCTCTCCATACCCCTTGATCCCTTTAGCCGTAAGGGTCATATCTAACGCCCTCTTGTATATATCCAATGAACTGGCATCAACAACTCTCTGCGGCAGGAAATTCCACATGTTAACAACTCTTTCAGTGAAGAAGTTTTTCCTTATCTCAGTCTTAAAAGGCCCTTATCCTAAGACTGTGTCCCCTGGTTCTGCACTTCACCAACATCGGGAACATTCTTCCCGCATCTAACCTGTCCAGTCCCGTCAGAATCTTATATGTTTCTATGAGATCCCCTCTCATCCTTCTAAACTCCAGAGTATAAAGGCCCAGTTGATCAAGTCTCTCCTCATATGTCAGTCCAGCCATCCCTGGAATCAGTCTGGTGAACCTTCACTACATTCTCTCAATAGCAAGAACGTCCTTCCTCAGATTAGGAGACCAAAACTGAACACAATATTCCAGGTGGGGCCTCACCAAGGCCCTGTACAACTGCAGCAAGCCTTCCCTGCTCCTATACTCAAATCCCCTTGCTATGAAGGCCAACATACCATTTGCCTTCTTCACCGCCTGCTGCACCTGCATGCCAACTCTCAAGGACTGATGAACCATGACACCCAGGTCCTGCTGCACCTCCCCTTTTCCTAATCTGCCACCATTCAGATAATATTCTGCCTTTGTGTTTTTGCCCCCAAAGTGGATAACCTCACATTTATCCACATTATACTGCATCTACCATGTATTTGCCCATTCGCCTAACCTGTCCAAGTCACCTTGCAGCCTCTTAGCGTCCTCCTCACAGCTCACACCACCACCCAGTTTAGTGTCATCTGCAAACTTGGAGATATTACACTCAATTCCATCATCAAAATCATTAATGTATATTGTAAAGAGCTGGGGTCCCAGCACTGAACCCTGCGGACTCCACGAGTCACTGCCTGCCATTCTGAAAAGGACCCATTTATCCCGACTCTCTGCTTCCTGTCTGCCAGCCAGCTCTCTATCCATGTCAGTACATTACCCCCAATATCATGTGCTTTGATTTTGCACACCAATCTCTTGTGTGGGACCTTGTCAAAAGCCTTTTGAAAGTCCAAATACACCACATCCACTGGTTCTCCCTTGTCAACTCTATTCGTTACATCCTCAAAAAATTCCAGAAGATTTGTCAAGCATGATTTCCCTTTCATAAATCCATGCTGAATTGGACTGATCCTATCAGTGCTTTCCAAATGCACCACTATTTTATCCTTAATGATTGATTCCAACATTTTCCCCACTGCTGATGTCAGGCTAATCAGTCTATAATTACCCGTTTTCTCTCTCCCTCCTTTTTTAAAAAGTGGTGTTACATTTGCAACCCTCCAGTCCATAGGAACTGATCCAGAGTCAATAGACTGCTGGAAAATGATCAACAATGCATCCACTATTTCTAGGGACACTTCCTTAAGTACTCTGGGATGTAGACAATCAGGCCCTGGGGATTTATCAGCCTTCAATCCCGTCAATTTCCCGAACACAATTTCCCGCCTAATAAGGATATCCTTCAGTTCCTCCTGCTCATGAGACCCTCAGTCCCCTAGTACATCCGGAAGGTTATTTGTGTCTTCCTTTATGAAGACAGAACCAAAGTACTTGTTCAATTGGTCTGCCATTTCTTTGTTCCCCGTTATAAATTCACCCGAATCCGACTGCAAGGGACCTACGTTTGTCTTAACTAATCTTTTTCTCTTCACATACCTATAGAAGCTTTTGCAGTCATTTTTTATGTTTCTGGCAAGCTTCCTCTCGTACTCTATTTTCCCCCTCTTAATTAATCCCTTTGTCCTCCTCTGCTGAATCCTAAATTTCTCCCAGTCCTCCGGTTTGCTGCTTTTTCTGGCTAATTTGTATGCCTCTTCCTTGGATTTAACATTATCCTTAATTTCCCTTGTTAGCCACGGTTGAGCCACCTTCCCCGTTTTATTTTTACTCCAGACAGGAATGTACAATTGTTGAAGTTTGTCCATATGATCTTTAAAGGTTTGCCATTGCAACACTTTAAGTATCATTTGCCAGTCTAATTTAGCCAATTCACATCTCATACCATCGAAGTTACCTTTCTTTAAGTTCAGAACCCTAGTCTCTGAATTAACTGTCACTCTCCATCTTAATGAAGAATTCTACCATATTATGGTCACTCTTCCCCAAGAAGCCTCACACAACATGATTGCTAATTAATCCTCTCTCATTACAGAACACCCAGTCTAGGATGGCCAGGTCTCTGGTTGGTTCCTCAACATATTGGTCCAAAAAACCGTCCCGAATACCCTCCAGGAAATCCTCCTGCACTGCATTGCTACCAGTTAGGTTAGCCCAATCAATATGTAGATTAAAGTCGCCCATGATGACTGCTGTACCTCTATTGCACACATCCCTTATTTCTTGTTTGATGCTGTCCCCAACCTCACTATTACGATTTGGTGGCCTGTACACAACTCCCACTAGTATTTTTTGACCTTTGGTATTCCGTAGCTCCACCCATACCGATTCCACATCATCCAAGCTAATGTCCTTCCTTACAATTGCATTAATTTCCTCTTTAACCAGCAACGCTACCCCACCTCCTTTTCCTTTCTGTCTATCCTTCCTAAATGCCGAATACCCTTGGATGTTGAGTTCCCAGCCTTGGCCATCCTGGAGCCATGTCTCTGTGATGCCAATCACATCGTATCCGTTAACTACTATCTGTGCAGTTAATTCGTTCACCTTATTCTGAATACTCCTCGCATTGAGGCACAGAGCCTTCAGGTTTGTCTTTTTAACACACTTTGATCCTTGAGAATTTTGCTGAAAAGTGGCCCTTTTTGTTGTTTGCCTTGGGTTTTTCTGCCCTCCACTTTTACTTTTCTCCTTTCTATCTTTTGCTTCTGTTTCCATTTTGTTTCCCTTTGTCTCTCTGCATAGGTTCCCATCCCCTGCCATATTAGTTTAACTCCTCCCAAACAGCACTAGCAAACACTCCCCCTAGGACATTGGTTCCGGTCCTGCCCAGCTGCAGACCATCCGGTTTGTACTGGTCCCACCTCCCCCAGAACCAGTTCCAATGCCCCAGGAATTTGAATCCCTCCCTGCTGCACCACTGCTCAAGCCACATATTCATCTGAGCTATCCTGCGATTCCTACTCTGACTAGCACGTGGCACTGGTAGCAATCCTGAGCTTACTGCTTTTGAGGTCCTACTTTTTAATTTAACTCCTAGCTCCCTAAATTCGTCTCGTAGGACCTCATCCCATTTTTTACCTATATCGTTGGTACCTATATGTACCACGACAACTGGCTGTTCACCCTCCCTTTTTAGAATGTCCTGCACCCGCTCTGAGACATCCTTGACCCTTGCACCAGGGAGGCAACATACCATCCTGGAGTCTCGGTTGCGGCCGCAGAAACTTCTATCTATTCCCCTTACAATTGAATCCCCTATCACTATCTCTCTCCCACTATTTTTCCTGCCCTCCTGTGCAGCAGAGCCACCCACGGTGCCATGGACTTGGCTGCTGCTGCTCTCCCCTGATGAGTCATCCCCCCTAACAGTACCCAAAGCGGTGTATCTGTTTTGCAGGAGGATGACCGCAGGGGATCCCTGCACTACCTTCCTTGCACTGCTCTTCCTGTTGGTCTTCCATTCCCTATCTGGCTGTGTACCCTTTTCCTACGGTAAGACCAACTCGCTGAACATGCTATTCACGTCATTCTCAGCATCGTGGATGCTCCAGAGTTCATCCAGCCGCAGCTCCAGTGCCGCAATGCGGTCTGTCAGGATCTGCAGGCGGATACACTTCCCACACACGTAGTCATCAGGGACACCAGAAGCGTCCCTTACTTCCCACATAGTACAGGATGAGCATAACACGTGTCCGAGCTGTCCTGTCATGACTTAACCCTTAGATAAACTTAAATTGGCAACAACAATGCTGAAGGTTTCTTACTGATAAAGAAAAAGAAAAACTACTCACCAATCACCAGCCAATCACTTACCCCCTTGGCTGTGACGTCAACTTTGGATTTCTTTCTACTTCTTTTTTTCCTCCCTGCGGTAGCTGCACCGGTAGGCTCCTCCTCGACTTTGGGCCTTTACAGGCCGCGCCCGGACTCCCCGCTGCTCGAACTCCTGCTCCTCCTCGACTTTGGGCCTTTACAGGCCACGCCCGGACTCCCCGCTGCTCCTCAACGTTCGGCCTTTTACAGGCCACGCCCGGACTCCCCGCTGCGCGAACTCTCGCTCCTCCTCGACTTTGGGCCTTTTCAGGCCGCGCCCGGACTCCCCGCTGCTCCTCGACGTTCGGCCTTTACAGGCCACGCCCGGACTCCCCGCTGCTCCTCGACGTTCGGCCTTTACAGGCCGCGCCCGGACTCCCCGCTGCGCGAACTCCCGCTCCTCCTCGACTTTGGGCCTTTACAGGCCGTGCCCGGACTCCCCGCTGCTCGAGAGAGGTAGTGGTGAGGTAGAGCTGGGTGTCGTCACCGGACATGAAGAATGTGATATTTTCTTTCAGGCTGGTGTCACTGGTGGGCAGTATGTAGATGAGAACTAGGAGACGACCTAGGATAGATCCTTGGGGGATTCAAGAGATATGATGAGGGAGCAGTAAGAGAAGCCATTGCAGGAGACTGAATAGATAAGAATATAACCATGTGACTGTTGTCCCTCACAGCTGGATAATGGAAGCGCGATGTTAGTGGAGGATGGTGGAACGGTTTGGTCAATTGTGTCAAAAGCAGTAGACAGGTTGAGAAACATGAAGAGAGATAGTGCACCATGGTCACAGTCATATAGGATGTCATTTGCGACTGTGATCAATATTCCCTCTAATTTTTCTTTGGGCCACACAACCCCTTTAATGGGCTGTGCAGCCCATTTACACTTCAGCGCATGTACGGTTTTTTGCATTGGGAAGCCAGCTCGCTGGCTACGCGGGACCTCAAGACAGTTATGCGGCAACGCGGATTAAAGGGAATGTGACTACGATTAATTTGATTTGCTAATGAATTTTTAATCACATGAAACATGGCCAAAATTATCCATGTGGAGAGGCCAAAATGAAAAATTTTGCATCCAACAGAAATGAACTCCAAGTCAGTCAGCTGAGAGAACGTTTCTGGGTTACAGATTACTGCAGCAGTCATTCATTTCCAGATATCTCAGTACAGTAAGAAAGCAAAGCTTGGGAGCATAGAAGAAGGCCCAGCAAATAAACCATTGCAAGCAGCAGATGCACTACATCAGGCAAGGCTCAGCTGAGCAGAAACTGCACTGCACTTCCTGTGGCACTAAATGTCGCCACTTCCCTCAGCTTTTAAGCCACAGGGTGCTTCCAGCCACTCTCAGAGGACAAATGTCAGCCCCTTTGCTGTTCACCCCTCCATTTAGGAGCTAACCAAAACGGTTTCACTTCACAGATTATGCAGTTGTTGATGAATAAAACCAATATATGGCAATGACGTTCAACACTTAGAACATCAAGGTGCTTGGAACATTGCAAGCTGTAGTTCCTTCTACCATATTGAAAGCAGATGTCTGTCATATAGCTAATGAAGAGACCGAGACTTGGGACAGCAGCTTCTGGATGCTGTTACTTGTAGGTTAGGTATGAGAACACATACACAGATATCCATCCCTGTACCAACCATGCATTGATTGCAGAGAGGCAAGCAGCTGCTGCTGAGGATCTGTGTCTCCATCTAGTCAATGGAGTATGGTGTGTGCCCATGTTGTAGTCAAGAAGATGGTGGCAATACACATTTATGGAGTGATATGTTGCTCATCAAACCACGTGGGGAGTTCTTGATACCGGCTGACTGCCTAATGAGAACTCAAGTTCATTCGTGTTAGTTGTCTAACAACCAACTAATTACTATCCTCCTTGGAGCATGAGTAAGCTGAGCATTTTTAGGATCATATGGGCCAAAGAGACATGCCTGGCAATAAAAGATTGTTAACCCTTCAAAGCAGCCAGAAATCCAATATGTGTGGCAGGTCCAAAGCACTCCATTGATTGGCCATAGATATCAGTAACCCAACTGTCCAAAAAAAGGTTAAATGTTATATATGATCATCATGAACTGATCTCTGATAAAAGGTATGGAATGGAATGGAAAAATCTGCATGTATGAGGAAATTTTTTTTTTTGCCCCAACCAACAACAACTTGCATTTATTGAGTACTTTCAATGTAGAAAAAAGGCCCTTCATGGAGGCATTGTGTGAAGTGAGTAAGAGAATGGATTCCTGTGAGAATTCGGTGCTAGTGAGAATTCAGACTACATTCTTCAAATTCGACACAAAGTGCAGAGTGGCCTTATGATACATGCAAAATGCTTTATGTGGATGGTCATCGACAGTGTTATTAAGGAAGCATACTTGCACCAAGTGTCAGTAAATTGAGTCTCAGGAGCAGAGAATCTGTGTTCTCAAACAGCAATTAGCCATATTCTGCAGGATCAAAGAGGGTGAGGGGTGCCTGGATCATATCTCCAGAGCATAGTCACCCAAGAGAGAGTGCTACAAAGTTTAGGTCTTAGTGCAGAAAGGGAAGAATGAGCGACCATCCACAGGATGGAAACAGGATCCACGGGTTACGGGAACAGTCCAATAGGTACTTTGATCATGCTATGCCAATTTTTAAGCTGTTGAAGCAAATTCTAATTAGCATTGTGTTATTGAGAGGAAGTTTAGTGGGTGAAAAATTCAGCTCTGTCGTGCCCGATTTTTCGTCCCAAAGGGTACGGTTTTGTGCCGAAAATGGCGTCCATGCTGCACACATAACTTGTGGTACGTGCCGGGCCGGACACCATCTTGATGATAATGGTACGATGGGTGTTAGAAGCGTGCGACGGAAGTATGCAGAGTATGCAGATCTGACGCTGATTTGACATCAGCGATGCCATTTTTGATGGCAATGCTGAAGCTAATGCCCTGTGTTAACCTCGCATCAGTTCTGCTGCCTGGACCGTGCTGGAGGAGCCCTGAAGTATTCACCAGAGTGCATCTCAAGATTCATCTTGGTCTGCTGCATACTCCACAAACTCGCCATCATGTGGACACAGCCTGTGCCACGAGGCATATGGCCACCATCTGAAAAGGAGGAGGAAGAGGAAATGAAGGAGTAAAAAACAAAAGAAGAGACGGAAACTGTTGTGTATGGAGAAAGAAGTCAGACTGAACACTGTGAACTCAAAGTAAAGTGTGACCTTAGTCTTTTATTGCAGGTCTCCAGAGTGCCTCTCCAACCTGTGGAGCCTCTTTAAATATCTGTGCTTTCAAGGGATTATGGGATCCCTTGGGACTCCAGGGGATGAGCCCTCTGGTGGCTGCACAGAGTAAATACAAGTATACCGATATAACAACATTCCCCCGCAAGTCAATAGTGTAACTACTTACAATGTGAGTCGATCTGGGGCCCTTCTTGCCCTGGTTGATTGTCTCAGTGTGAAAGCTGGTGTTGTTGAATCATTTGTTGGGCCCTCGCTGGGCTGCTATGCAGCTGGCCTTGCTGTGCTGCCTGGTGTGTTGGGCCCTGCTGGGCTGCTGTGGATGATGGGTTCTGCTTCATGGTCAACCGTGGTGCCAGTTGACACTGGTGTGTATGTTGGAGGATCAAAAAAGGTACGGTCCAAGGTGGGTTGCTCAGGATAGTCCATGAATCTGAGTTTGATTTGGTCCAAGTATTTCCGGTGAATGAGTCCATTTGAAAGTTTGACCCAAAACACCCTGCTCCCCTCTTTGGCCACGACAGTGCCGGGAAGCCACTTGGGACTTTGTCCATAATTTAGTACAAATACAGGATCATTTCAATCTTGCGTGACACATTTGCGCTATCATGGTATGCACTTTGTTGAAGCCGCCTGTTCTCTACCTGTTCATGTAGATCAGGGTGAACTAACGAGAACCTTGTCTTAAGTGCCCTTTCCATGAGCAGTTCAGCAGGTGGGATCCTAGTGAGTGAGTGGGGTCTCGTGCGGTAGCTAAGCAGGACTCGGGATAGGCGAGTTTGCAGTGAGCCTTCAGTTACCCTCTTCAAGCCTTGCTTGATGGTTTGCACTGCTCTCTCTGCCTGACCATTGGACGCTGGTTTAAACGGGGCAGATGTGATATGTTTGAACCCCTTACGGGTCATGAATTCTTTGAACTCAGCACTGGCAAAACATGGCCCGTTGTCGCTCACCAGGACATCGGGTAGGCCGTATATGGCAAACATGGCCCGCATGCTTTCAGTAGTGGCAGCGGACGTGCTAGCCGACATTATCTCACATTCAATTCACTTGGAGTATGCGTCTACAACCACACGGACAATTTTACCTAAGAACAGGCCTGCATAGTCGATGTGTACCCTAGACCATGGTTTGCAGGGCCAAGACCATAAACTTAGCGGCGTCTCCCTGAGTACATTGCTTAACTGCGAGCATGTATTAACTCAGTGAACGCAGGACTCTAAGTCCGCATCGATACCGGGCCACCACACGTGGGATCTGGCTATAGCTTTCACCATTATGATGCCTGGGTGGATACTGTGGAGGTCATTGATGAAGGTGTCACTGCCCTTCTTGGGGACCACTACTCGATTGCCCCACAGAAGGCAGTCTGCTTGTATAGACCTTTCATCTTTGCGCCGCTGAAACAGCTTTATCTCTTCCTGCATTTCCACTGGGACACTGGACCAGCTCCCGTGAAGCACACAGCTTTTGACTAGAGATAATAAGGGGTCCTGGCTTGTCCAGGTTTTGATCTGCCGGGCAGCAACGGATGATTGCTCACTCTCAAATGCTTCCATAACCATGGCTAGATCTGTGGGCTGCGCCATTTCCACCCCCATGGTGGTCAATGGCAGCCTATTGAGAGCATTGGCGCAGTTTTCTGTGCCTGGCCTGTGGCGGATGGCATAGTTGTATGCGGACAACATGAGCGCCCATCGCGGGATGCGGGCCGATGCATTGGTATTTATCCCTTTATTCTTGGAGAACAGAGATATAAGTGGCTTATGGTCAGTTTCCAATTCGAATTTTAGCCAAAACAGGTATTGATGCATTTTCTTTACCCCATAGACCCACGCTAATCATGTTGTAGGCTCTTTCAGCCTTAGACAGACTCCTGGATGCATAAGCAACTGGTTGCAGTTTCCTGAAATCATTAGCTTGTTGCAATGCACACCCGACGCCATATGACGACGCATCACATGCTAGTACCAAATGCTTACATGGATCATACAACACAAGCAATTTGTTTGAGCATAACAATTTTATTGCTTTTACAAAGGCATTTTCTTGGCTTTTGCCCCAAACCCATTCGTTCCCTTTTTGTAGTAAGACATGCAGTAGTTCTAGCAGTGTGCTGAGATGGGTAAGAAGTTACCAAAGTAGTTCAGGAGTCCCAGAAATGACCGCAGCTCCATCTCGTTCTGTGGCCTTGGTGCGTTCTCGATTGCCACCGTCTTCGTGTTGGTGGGCCTGATGCCATCCGCTGCAATCCTCCTTCCCAGTAACTCCACTTCAGGTGCCAGGAAAATTTGTGCGTTTTAACCTGAGCCCCACGCAGTTGAGTCGACTAGGAGCCCCTCCAGGTTCTGCAGGTCTCGACTGTGTTCCGACCTATGACCAAGATGTCATCCTGGAAGACCATGGTGTGCGGGACCAACTTCAGTAAGCTTTTCATGTTTCTGTGGAATATCGCCGCCGCCAATCGGATTCCAAACAGGCATCTGTTATAAACAAAAAGACCTTTGTGCATGTTGATGCAGGTGAGGGCCTTCGATGATTCCTCCAGTTCCTGCGTCATGTAGGCTGAAGTCAGATCCAGCTTCATGAACGTTTTTCCTCCCGCCAGCGTTGCAAAGAGGTCATCGGCCTTTGGTAGTGGGTATTGGTCCTGCAGGGAGAAACGATTGATAGTTACTTTGTAATCGCCACAGATTCTGATGGTGCCATCACCCTTGAGGACTGGGACGATAGGACTGGCTCACTCGTTGAACTTGATCGGCGAAATGATGCCCTCTCTTTGCAGCCAGTCTAGCTTGATCTCTACCCTTTCTCTCATCATGTACTGTACTGCTCTCACCTTGTGATGGATGAGTCGCGCCCCCAGAATTAGATGGATCTGCACTTTTACTCCTTGGAATTTCCCGATGATTGGTTCGAACAGCGAAGGGAATTTATTTAAGACCTGGGCACACGAAGTGTCGTCTGCAGGCGATAGCGCTCAGACATCGTCCCAGTTCCAGCGTATCTTTCCCAGCCAGCTCCTGCCAAGCAACGTGGGACCATCGCCCGGTACCACCCAGAGTGGTAGCTTGTGCACCGCTCCATCATAGGAGACCCTTACGGTAGCACTGTCAATTACAGGAATCAGTTCTTTCGTGTAAGTTCTTAGTTTTGTGCGAACTGGAGTTAAGACTGGCCTTGAGGCCTTGTTGCACCACAACCTTTCGAAATTCTTTTTGCCCATGATGGACTGGTTCGCGCCCGTGTCCAGCTCCATTGGCACCAGGAGTCCATTTAGTTCAACATTCACCATTATCGGGGGACAACTCGTGGTGAATGTGTGCACCCCATGTACCTCTGCCTCCTCAATCTGAGGCTCTAGTTCATCATGATCCTCCGTGGATCTGTCCTCCTATGCAATATGATGGTTTGCAGGTTTAACAGGCCTTGCAGCTCGCCTGCACACTCGTTGGCGGTGTCCCATTGTTCCACAGCCCTTGAAAACATACTTTTTGGATCGGCATGAATGGAATCGATGTTCACCCCCGCAGCGCCAACAAGGTGTTAATGGCCTTGCATTCAGCACCCTTGATGGTGGACTCTGAGACATTTGCAGACGTGTAGCTGCAGGTATGTGTGACCTGCCCTGTATATTACAATTTGAAAACAACATCACTTTGTTCACAGTACTTGTTGCAGCACTTGTGTGCTGAGAGATTTGCTTCGTATTGTCACTGGTGGCAATGACCGCCTGGGCTATCGCTATGGCCTTACTCAAGGTTGGGGTCTCTACAGTCAAAAGTTTGCAAAGTATGGTTTCGTGGCCAATGCCAAGTACGAAAAAGTCTCTGAGCATGTGCTCCAAATGTCCTTCAAATTCGCAATGTCCTGCAAGGCATCTTAGCTCGGTGACATAACTCGCCACTTCCTGGCTTTCAGACCTTTTGTCGGTGTAAAACCGGTACCTCGCCATCAGAATACTTTCCTTCAGATTCAAATGCTCTTGGACCAGTGTGCACAAATCGTCGTATGATTTCTCCATGGGTTTCGCTGAAGTGAGCAGATTCTTCATGAGGCCATACATTGGTGCCCCACAGATGGTGAGGAGGATCGCCCTTCGTTTGGCAGCGCTCTCTTCCTCATCTAGCTCATTGGCCACGAAGTATTGGTCGATTTGCTCCACAAAAGTTTCCCAACCATCTCCCTCCGAGAATTTCTCCAGGATGCCTTCTGTTCTCTGCATCTTTGGGTTCACTATCTGTATCTTGTCGCCAGTTGTTGTGTATGGAGAAAGAGTCAGACTGAACACTGTGAGCTCAAAGTAAAGTGTGACTTTAGTCTTTTATTGCAGGTCTCCAGAGTGCCTCTCCAACCTGTGAAGTCTCCTTAATACCTGTGCTCTCAAGGGATTATGGGATCCCTTTGGACTCCAGGCGATGAGCCCTCTGGTGGCTGTACAGAGTAAATACAAGTATACATATATAACAGAAACCCTCACAGCACCTTCTTGCCCGGGCTGTCCGTGATTGACTTATTCAACAGCGGTTCCAGTGAATGCAACCCCAATTCCACATTCACCAATAGACCCAAACCTTACCATCTCTCTGATGTGGACCATCACAGCGTCATCTTGGCTACAATGTTGAAAAGAGACATCGGCCATCATACCCTGCATCATGGTTGTGTCCGCAAGTGTGGTAATGCAGTTGGCCATCAGTTCAGCTGGAAATCATGGGCTCCAAGCTCTGCACAAAGCCTAGTGCAAGGTTGGTGACTGACTCCTCCATGCTCCTTGACATTGCACTCAGACTTTCTGGCAGTCCTATCAATGCACCAAACTTTTCATTGTGCATAGTCATCAGTATTCTTCTGTAGGCCACCCAGCTAAGTTCTCATCTGATTACTCTGCAGCAGAACTCGTGTGTGAGATCGCCCTCCGGGGAGCTAGCACCTTCGCTATCTGTTCCCCCTACACTGGCTGCAGGGCACTCGTATCCGGTGTTTCACCACATGTAGAACCTGCTCCTATCCGAACCTCTAAATTAGGCAGTATCAGTATCTGAGCTGGTGTCTGGGAGTGTGAAATCGAGTGACACTGTGTCTTCATGATCAATTTCTTCCTGCTCCTCCATCAGTGCCTGGCCAGGTGGCAATTCTTGGCTACCTGAAAGGAGAAAGGTACAATGGTATGGTTGTGGTGATGGGAGGAGGGGGAGAGCACGAGGTGTCTGCTTACACTATCTGCAGCTTGTAAGTCAGAAGAGATAGTGGACTGAAGGGAATGTGGGATGTGAGAAGGAAGATTAGATATGAGGATACCATCATCTTGGATAGATTCATCATCATCATAGGCATTCCCTCGAAATCGAGGAAAACTTGCTTCCACTCTAAAAGTGAGTTCTCAGGTGACTGAACAGTCCAATATGGGAATTACAGTCTCTGTCACAGGTGGGACAGACAATTGTTGAAAGAAAGGGTGGGTGGGGAGTCTGGTTTGCCGCACGCTCCTTCCGCTGCTTGCACTTGCTTTCTGCATGCTCTCAGCGACGAGACTCGAGGTGCTCAGTGCTCTCCCAGATGCTCTTCCTCCACTTAGGGTGGTTTTTGGCCAGGGACTCCCATATGTTGGTGGGGATGTTGCATTTTATCAACGACGCTTTGAGGGTGTCCTTGAAACATTTCCTCTGCCCACCTGCCTAGCGACGTTCTGGCCTTCATCCATCGGCGATGTCCT
Source organism: Pristiophorus japonicus (assembly GCF_044704955.1). Taxonomy (NCBI): domain Eukaryota; kingdom Metazoa; phylum Chordata; class Chondrichthyes; family Pristiophoridae; genus Pristiophorus; species Pristiophorus japonicus. The sequence goes on along the minus strand of NC_091978.1, from coordinate 321,289,846 downwards.
GGCCTTCATCCATCGGCGATGTCCTGGCCTTCATCCATCGCCGATGTTCTGGCCTTCATCCATCGGCGATGTCCTGGCCTTCATCCATTAGCGACGTTCTGGCCTTCATCCATCGGCGATGCCCTGGCCTTCATCCATCGCCGATGTTCTGGCCTTCATCCATCGGCGATGTCCTGGCCTTCATCCATTGGTGACGCTCTGGCCTTCATCCATCAGTGATGCTCAGGCCTTCATCCATTAGCGATGTCCTGGCCTTCATCCATCGGCGATGTCCAGGCCTTCATCCATCGCCGATGTTCTGGCCTTCATCCATTGGTGACGCTCTGGCCTTCATCCATCAGTGATGCTCAGGCCTTCATCCATTAGCGACGTTCTGGCCTTCATCCATCAGCGATGCCCTGGCCTTCATCCATCGGCGATGTTCTGGCCTTCATCCATCGGCGATGCCCTGGCCTTCATCCATTGGTGATGCTCTGGCCTTCATCCATCAGTGATGCTCAGGCCTTCATCCATTAGCGACGTTCTGGCCTTCATCCATCAGCGATGCCCTGGCCTTCATCCATCTGCGATGCCCTGGCCTTCATCCATTGGTGACGCTCTGGCCTTCATCCATCAGTGATGCCCTGGCCTTCATCCATTGGTGACGCTCTGGCCTTCATCCATCAGCGATGCCCTGGCCTTCATCCATCGACAATGTTCTGGCCTTCATCCATCGGCGATGTCCTGGCCTTCATCCATCAGCGATGTCCTGGCCTTCATCCATCGGCGACGTCCTGGCCTTCATCCATCGGCGACGTCCTGGCCTTCATCCATCAGCGATGCCCTGGCCTTCATCCATCAGCGATGTTCTGGCCTTCATCCATCAGCGATGTACTGGCCTTCATCCATCAGCGATGTACTGGCCTTCATCCATCAGCGATGTTCTGGCCTTCATCCATCAGCGATGTTCTGGCCTTCATCCATCAGCGATGTTCTGGCCTTCATCCATCAGCGATGTCCTGGCCTTCATCCATCAGCGATGTCCTGGCCTTCATCCATCAGCGATGTTCTGGCCTTCATCCATCGACGATGTTCTGGCCTTCATCCATCGACGATGTCCTGGCCTTCATCCATCAGCGATGCCCTGGCCTTCATCCATCAGCGATGCCCTGGCCTTCATCCATCGGCGATGTCCTGACCTTCATCCATCGGCGATGTCCTGGCCTTCATCCATCAGCGATGCCCTGGCCTTCATCCATCGGCGTTGTTCTTGCCTTCATCCATCAGCGATGTCCTGGCCTTCATCCATCAGCAACGCTCGGGCCTTCATCCATCGGCGATGTCCTGGCCTCCCTTCTTCCAACGACATCCTGGCCTTCATCCATCGGCGACGTCCTGGCCTTCATCCATCGGCGACATCCTGGCCATCATCCACCTGCGACGTCCTGGCCTCCCTTCTTCCAACGACATCCTGGCCTTCATCCATTGGCGATGTCTTGGCCTCCCCCCGGCCGCTGGCCCCACTCAGTGGTGGAGTCTCTGTTGAGCACATGGTGTGCACAATGGCTGTGGTCACTTTGACCTCTCTGACCTCTCCTCCTTCCACAAAATGGATCTCTGACCATTCCAATGCCTGACCTCAGCCAGGCCTCGGATAGATTCAAACCTACCGCTGGCCAGGGGTTCAGTGATTGCCCTGCCAAGAATGGCCAGCACCGTCTCCTCCAGGGGGTGAGATTACACAGGCGTGCCTGTGCCCCTTCACGTAGCCCCTGCTGGCTCCAATTGTGAGCCACCTTGTTCTGCAAGAGAAAGGGAAGTGTGTCAATGTGTTTGGTTGTCTGTCATAGCTGTTAGTGTCTACACGCTGTGAGATGCGGGTGTGAGTTAAATTGTGCTTGTTTAAGAAATTGTTTTGCTGTAGTTTCCGCTCAAACTCATTTGCAGATCGACAAATGTAACATCTTCCACGTTACGCAGCTGAGGGCTATGGGTACGATAGCCTAGTGGTTATTTTACTGGACTCGAACTAATAAGTTCAAATCCACCAGAGCAGTTGGGGAATTTAAATTCAGTTAATGAAATAAACCTTGACTAAAAAGCAAATATCAGTAATGATGAAACTACCGGATTGTCTTAAAAACCCAACTAGTTCACTAATATCCTTTTGGGGAAGGGAACCTGCTGTCCTTTCCTGGTCTGGCCTATATGTGACTCCAGATCAAAGCACTATGCCCTCTTAACTGTTCTCTGAAATGGCCTAGCAAACCACTCAGTTGTATCAAACCACTACGACAAATAATATTAAGAATAAAGCCGGACGAACCAACCAGCATCAACCTAGGCATCAGATAAGGACATGACAAAGGCATACCCAGCCCAGTCAACCCTGCAAGTCCTCCTCACTAATATCTGGGGACTTGTGCCAAAATTGGGAGAGCTGTCCCACAGACTAGTCAAGCAACAGCCTGTCATAGTCATACTTGTAGAATCATAGCTTTCAGCCAAAGTCCCAGACTCCTCTATCATCATCCCTGGGTATATCCTGACCCACCGGCACAGAGTTATACTGTTGGGAGTGAGTGGCCCTGGGAATGCTCAACATCGACTCCGGACCCCATGAAGTCTCATGGCTTCAGGTCAAATATGGGCAAGGAAGCCCCCTTGATTATCACCTACTACCCTTACTCAGCTGAAGAATCAGTACTCCTCCATGTTGGAAAAAGCACTGAGGGTAGCAAGGGAACAGAATGTACTCTGAGTGGGGGACTTAAATGTCCATCACCAAGAGTGGCTCGGTAGCACCACTACTTACCGAGCTGGCTGAGTCTTGAAAGATATAACTGCCAGACTGGGCCTGCAGCAGGTGGTGAGAGAACCAATAAGAGGGAAAAACCTACAGGGATTGTGGATGCATTGGTTGTAATTTACCAAAATTCCCTGGATTCTGGGGAGTTCCCAGCAGATTGAAAAACTGCAAATGTAACACCCCTATTCATAAAAGGAGGCAGACAAAAAGCAGGAAACTATAGACCAGTTAGCCTAACATCTGTGGTTGGGAAAATGTTGGAGCCCATTATTAAAGAAGCAGTAGCATGACATTTGGAAAAGCAAAATTTGGTCAGGTAGAGTCAGCATGGATTTATGAAGGGTAAGTCATGTTTGACAAGTTTTCTGGAGTTCTTTGAAGATGTAATGAACAGGGTGGATAAAGGGGAACCAATGGATGTGGTGCATTTGGACTTCCAGAAGGCATTTGACAAGGTGCCACATAAAAGGTTACTGCACAAGATAAAAGTTCACGGGTTGGGGGTAATATATTAGCATGGATAGAGGATTGGCTAACTAACAGAAAACAGAGAGCCGGGATAAATGGTTCATTCTCTGGTTGGCAATCAGTAACTAGTGAGGTGCCGCAGCGATCAGTGCTGGGACTCCAACTATTTAAAATCTATACAAACAACTTGGAAGAAGGGACTGAGTGTAGCGTAGCCAAGTTTGCTGATTATACAAAGATAGGAGGAAAAGCAATGTGTGAGGACGACACAAAAAATCTGCAAAATGACATAGTCAGGCTAAGTAAGTGGGCAAAAATGTGGCAGATGGAGGTCATGCACTTAGGCAGAAAAAATCAAAGAGCAAGTTATTATTTAAACGGAGAAAGATTGCAAAGTGCTGCAGTGCAGTGGGACCTGGGGGTACTTGTGCATGAAACACAAAAGGATAGTATGCAGGTACAGCAATTGATCAGGAAGGCCAATGGTATCTTGGCCTTTATTGCAAAGGGGATGGAGTATAAAAGCAGGGAAGTCTTGATACAGCTATATAATGTATTGGTGAGGCCACACCTGGAATACTACATGCAATTTTGGTTTCCATATTTACGAAAGGATATACTTGCATTGGAGACAGTTCAGAGAAGGTTCACTAGGTTGATTCCGAGGATGAGGGGGTTGACTTATGAGGAAAGGTTGAGTAGGTTGGGCCTCTACTCATTGGAATTCAGAAGAATGAGAGGTGATCTTATTGAAACGTATAAGATTATGAGGGGGCTTGACAAGGTGGATGCGGAGAGGATGTTTCCACTGATGGGGGAGACTAGAACTAGAAGGCATGATCTTAGAATAAGGGGCCACCCATTTAAAACAGAGATGAGGAGAAATTTCTTCTCTCAGAGGGTTGTTAATCTGTGGAATTCGCTGCCTCAGAGAGCGATGGAAACTGGGACATTGAATAAATTTAAGACAGAAATGGACAGTTTCTTAAACGATAAGGGGATAAGGAGTTATATGGAGTGGGCGGGGAAGTAGAGCTGAGTCCATGATCAGATCAGCCATGATCTTATTGAATGGTGGAGCAGGCTCAAGGGGCTGTATGGCCTTCTCCTGCTCCTATTTCTTCTGTTCTTATGTTCTTATGTACTTCACCTCATCCTCACCAACCTAGATGCATCTGTCCATGACAGTATTGGTAGGAGTGACCACCATACATTCCCTGTGGAGACGAAGTCCCGTCTTCACACTGAGGACATCCCCCATTGTGTTGTGTGGCACTACCACCGTGCTAAATGGGATAAATTCAGAACAGATCTAATATCTCAAAACTGGGCATCCATGAGGTGCTATGGGCCATCAGCAGCAGCAGAATTACATTCCACCACAATCTGTTACCTCATGGCCCAGCATATCCCTAACTCTACCATTACCATCAATCCAGGTGACCAACTCTGGTTCAATGAGGATTGTAGAAGAGCATGCAAGGAGCAGCACAAGGCATACCTGAAAATAAGGTGCCAACCTGGTGAAGTTACAACACAGGACTACGTGCTTGTGAACCAGTGGAACCAGCATGCCATAGACAGAGTTATGCTTTCCCACATCCAATGGATCAGATCAATGCTCTGCAGTCCTAAATGGTGGTGGATAATTAAACAATTAACAAGAGGAGGAGGCTCTATGAACATCTCCATCCTAGAAACATAGAAACATAGAAACATAGAAAATAGGTGCAGGAGCAGGCCATTCGGCCCTTCGAGCCTGCACCACCATTCAATAAGATCATGGCTGATCATTCACCTCAGTACCCCTTTTCTGCTTTCTCTCCATACCCCTTGATCCCTTTAGCCTTAAGGGCCATATCTAACTCCCTCTTGAATATATCCAGTGAACTGGCATCAACAATTTTCTGCGGTAAAGAATTCCATCGGTTAACAACTCCCTAAGTGAAGAAGTTTCTCCTCATCTCAGTCCTAAATGGCTTACCCCTTATTCTTAGACTGTGTTCCCTGGTTCTGGACTTCCCCAGCATCGGGAACATTCTTCCTGCATCTAACCTGTCCAGTCCTGTCAGAATTTATATATATTTCTATGAGATCCCCTCTCATCCTTCTAAACTCCAGTGAATACAGGCCCAGTCGATCCAGTCTCTCCTCATATGTCAGTCCTGCCAACCCGGGAATCAGTCTGGTGAACCTTCGCTGCAATCCCTCAATAGCAAGAACGTCCTTCCTCAGATTAGGAGACCAAAACTGAACACATATTCCAGGTGAGGCCTCACCAAGGCCCTGCAGTAAGACCTCCCTGCTCCTGTACACAAAACCCCTAGCTATGAAGGCCAACATACCATTTGCCTTCTTCACTGCATGCCAACTTTCAATGACAGATGTAACATGATGCCCAGGTCATGTTCCACCTCCCCTTTTCCTAATCTGCCGCCATTCAAATAATATTCTGCCTTCGTGTTTTTGCCATCAAAGTGGATATCCTCAATGATGGCAGGGCCTAGCATGTGAGTGCAAAAGACAAGTCTGAAGCATTTGCAACCATCTTCAGCCAGAAGTGCCGAATGGATGATCCATCTCAGCCTCCTTCTGAGGTTCCCACCATCAGAGAAGCCAGTCTTCAGCAAATTCGATTAACTCCATGTGGTATCAAGAAACGGCTGAATGCACTTGATACAGCAATGGCTATGGGCCCTGACAATATCCCAGCTGTCATGCTGAAGGCTTGTGCTCCAGAACTAGCTGTGCCTCTAGACAAGCTGTTCCACTAGAGCTACAGCACTGGCATCTATCTAACAATGTGGAAAAGTGCCCAGGTATGTCATGTTCACAAAAAGCAGGACAAATCCAATCCGGCCAATTACTGCCCATCAATCATTAGCAAAGTGATGGAAGGTGTCGTCAACAGTGCTATCAAGTGGCACCTACCAGTAGCCTGCTAGCTGATGCCCAGTTTGGGTACCGCTTAGCTCCAGACCTCATTACACTCTTGGTCGAAACATGGAAAACAGAGCTGAATTCCAGAGATGAGGTGAGAGTGACTGCCTTTGATATCATCATCATCATCATCATAGGCAGTCCCTCAGAATTGAGGAAGACTTGCTTCCACTCTTAGCATGAGTTCTTAGGTGGCTGTACAGTCCAATACAAGAACCACAGTCTCTGTCACAAGAGGGATAGACAGTGGTTGAAGGGAAGGGTGGGCAGGGAGCCTGGTTTGCCGCACGCTCCTTCCACTGCCTGCACTTCATTTCTGCATGCTCTTGGTGATGATACTCGAGGAGCTCAGCGTCCTCCCGGATGCACTTCCTCCACTTAGGACGGTCTTTGGCCAGGGACTTCCAGGTGTCAGTGGGGATGTTGCACTTTATCAAGGAGGCTTTGAGGGTCTCTTGTAACATTTCCGCTGACCACCTTTGGCTCGTTTGCCGTGGGCAAGTTCCGAGTAGAGCACTTGCTTTGGGAGTCTCATGTCTGGCACGCGAACTATGTGGCCTACCCAGCGGGGCTGATCAAGTGTGGTCAGTGCTTCAATGCTGGGGATGTTGGCCTGGATGAGAACGCTAATGTTGGTATGTCTGTCCTCGCAGGAGATTTGTAGGATCTTGCGGAGACATCGCTGATGGTATTTCTCCAGCGACTTGAGGTGTCTACTGTACATGGTCCACGTCTCTGAGCCATACAGGAGGGCGAGTATTACTACGGCCCTGTAGACCATGAGCTTGGTGACAGTTTTGAGGGCCTGGTCTTCAAACACTCTTTTCCTCAGGTGGTCGAAGGCTGCACTGGTGCACTGGAGGCGGTGTTGTATCTCGTCGTCAATGCCTGCTCTTGTTGATAGGAAACTCCCGAGATATGGGAAGTGGTCCATGTTGTCCAGGGCCGCACTGTGGATCTTGATGTCTGCGGACAGTGCTGTGCGGCAAGGACAGGCTGGTGGGGGACCTTTGTCTTACTGATGTTTAGCACAAGGCCCATGCTTTCATACGCCTCGGTAAATATGTTGACTATGTTCTGGAGTGCAGCCTCTGGGTGTGCACAGACGCAGGCGTCATCCACGTACTGCAGCTCGACGACAGAGGTTGGAGTGGTCTTGGACCTGGCCTGGAGATGGCGAAGGTTGAACAGCTTTCCACTGGTTCTGTAGTTTAGTTCCACTCCAGCGGAGAACTTGTCAACTGTGAGCATGGCAGCGAGGAAGATTGAGAAGAGGGTTGGGGTGATGACGTAGCCCTGCTTGACCCCCGGTCCGGATGTGGATTAGGTCCGTCATGAATCCATTGGTAAGGATCATATCCTGCATGTCGTCGTGGAGCGGGCGAAGGATATTGACAAACTTTTGGGGGCATCTGAAACAGAGGAGGACACTCCATCGACCTTCGCAGTTATCAGTGTCAAAGGCCTTTGTAAGGTCGATGAAGGCCATGTATAAGGGCTGGCGCTGTTCCCTGCATTTTTCCTGCAACTGTTGCGCTGCAAAAATCATGTCCGTTGTGCCCCGAAGGGGCCGAAATCCGCACTGTGACTCCGGAAGGAGCTCCTCGGCCACGGGGAGAAGACGGTTGAGGAGGACTATAGTGACAACTTTCCCAGTGACTGATAGCAGAGAGATTCCTCTATAGTTGCCGCAGTGGGACTTGTCCCCTTTTTAAAGATGGTCACAATCACTGCATCTCTAAGATCTCCCGGCATGCTCTCCTCCCTCCAGATGAGAGAGATGAGGTCATATATTCACGCCAGCAGTGCCTCTCCGCCATACTTCAGTGCCTCAGCAGGGATTCCATCCACTCCCGTAGCCTTGTTGCTTTTTAGCTGTCTTATGGCTTTTTCTACCTCGGCAGTGTTGCGGTCTCACTGAGGTGGTGGCGGGTAGCATGCTGTGAAATGGTGTCGAAAACATTTGAGTCAAAGGTAGAGTCTCGATTGAGGAGATCTTCGAAGTGCTCCTTCCAGCGGGCCCTGACTGCCTCAGTGTCCTTAATGAGTGTTTCCCCGTTCTTGGACAGTAGCGGGGTGGGGCCTTGTGTGTTTAAGTTAGCATTTAACAGACTGTGATACCAAGGAGCCTAGTAAAATGAAGTCAACGAGGATCAGGGGTAAACTCTCCACTGGCTGGTGTCATACCTAGCACAAAGGAAGATGGTTGTGGTTGTTGGACGCCAATGATCACAGCCCCAGGATATTGCTGCAAGTGTTACCCTAGGCACAACCATCTTCCGCTGCTTCATCAATGACCTTCCCGTCATCATAAGGTTTTATGTAGGGATATTCGCTGATGATTGCAATGTTCAGTTCCATTCGCAGTTCTTCAGATAATGAAGCAGTCCATGCCTGCATGCAGCAAGACATGGACAATGTTCAGGCGTGGGCTGATAAATGGCGAGTAACATTCACATCACTTAAGTGCTAGGCAATAATTATCTCCAACAAGAGAGAGTCTAACCATCTCCCCTTGACAGTCAATGGCAGTACCATTGTCAAATCCCCCGCCATCAACATCCTGGGATCACCATTGTCTCGAAACTTAACTGGACCAGCCACATAAATACTGTGGCTACAAGAGCAGATCAGAGACTGGGTATTCTATGGTGAGCGACTCACCTCCTCAAAGCCTTTCCACCACCTACATTGCACAAATCAGGAGTGTAATGGAATACTCTCCACTTGCCTGATGAGTGCTGCTCCAGCAATACTCAGGAAGCTCGACACCATCCAGGACAAAGCAACCCGCTTGATTGGCACCCCACCCGCCATCTTATAGGTTCACTCCCTCCACCACTGGCACAGTGGCTGCAGTGTGTACCATCTACAAGATGCACTGCAGCAACTTGTTAAGGCTTCTTCGGCAGACCTCCAAAACCCGCGACCTCTACCACCTAGAAGGACAAGGGCAGCAGGCGCATGGGAACACCATTACCTCCAAGTTCCCCTGTAAGTCACATACCATCCTGACTTGGAAATATATCGGTGTTCCTTCATCGTCGTTGGGTCAAAATCCTGGAACTCCCTCCCTAACAGCACTGTGGGAGTACCTTCATCACACGGACTGCAGCGGTTCAGGAAGGTGGCTCACCACCACCTTCTCAAGAGCAATTAGTGATGAACAATCAATGCTGGACTTGTCAGCGAAGGCCACATCCTGTGAATGAATTAAAAAAATTAACCTGTGCAATCAGGCAGCGTTTCAGAATGTAATTACTTTTTTTGAAACAAATTTGCATTTAAAAATATTCCTTGGTATATTTAAGAGTGGTAACCTTGTAAAGTTTTATTACTACAACTGAAAATGGATTCAATCACAAAAATTAAGCATTTTTAAACAGAGTGTCTAGTCCATATGTGAGTAATCCGATTTTAAATCATTGAAAATGATTTTTAAAAACAATACAGAACCATTTGTTAATTATATTGGCATACAGTAGTTAGTTTCTTAAAAATTAAATAAAAATTATATTCAAAAACCTTTCAGAACATGACTATTAGTGCCCTTGCACCAAAAAGAACAAGCTTAATTTTAATATCCGCCTCGAAGGCCCACAAACGGATACCATTAGCGGAAACGCACAATGGTGATTAATTCAATCTGGGGGTATGGCCGAATTGTGGGTGGGGCCAGTTTCTAGCACGATCTTTTTAAACTAGTGCAGAAGATCACGGGAACTAGATTTGTACTGGACATAATTTATGCTTGAAATTCCAAGATCTTTTGCGCTAGTTCAGACGATTTCGGGCAAATTTTGCTGCCTAGCAGAACCTCATGCCCTATATGTTAAATAATAAGTTGTAGTTTATTGTAGCAATATTTTTGTAGGCTGTTCACCAGGGCACACAGTCACAATGTAGTGCACTCACATTTTTCAAAGGCTTCAGGTTGAACTCGTGGCAGTAATCAGTGTCCAATTGTGGCTCAGTGGGTAGCATGCTCACCTCTGAGTTAGAAGGTGGGGGTTCGAGTCCCGTTCCAGAGATTTGAACACAAAAGTCTAGGCTGACACTCCGGAGGAGTGCTGCACTGTCTTTTGGATGAGATGTTAAACTGAGTCCCCATCTGCTCTCTCAAGTGAATGTAAAAGATCCCATGGCACTATTTTGAAGAAGAGCAGGGGAGATATCCCTCGTGTCTTGGAAAATATTTATTCTTCAATCAACATAACAGAAACAGATTGTCTGGTCATTATCACATTGCTGTTTGTTGGAGCTTGCTTTGTGCAAATTGGCTGCCGCATTTCCCACATTACAAGAGTGACTTCATTCCAAAAGTACTTCATTGGCTGTAAATTGGTGGTCATGAAAGGTGCTATATAAATACTTTCTTTCTCTATACTTTGGGAAAGGCACTAATGTGCTGACTTTGGGCACATGAGTCATGATGCTCAGTGGGAAAGGTGATAATAGTGCTGACCATACTGACAAATGCATCAGTCACCTTTTTGACACATTTGCAGACAGCACAGTACCTGACATTTAAATGCTGTTTGGGAATGAGTCATATGCATAATGACAGAAGGCACTGTTGGTCTTGCCAACTGCTGGTAGTGCGATGCCTACATTACAAGTGTTCTTGCTGTAGATAAAAAAGCCCTGCCCTGCTGTCCTGCAGACTGATAGACTTGTCCTTTGTAATTGGTACGTAGGTGTGCCAAGGACTACAGAACAGTCTGGTGCTGGCTGATCACTGTGGCATGCCTCCTTTCATCTTATAGCATCTTGACTATAAAAGCAATTGTACCTTAAGGTGTGAGTAAAAAAAGACAGCCAAAATGAATAACATTTAAGAAAGAATGAAAAAAATGTCTCACAAAAAACATTGCACTGAGAATGCACTGTACATATTTTAAAAAGCTTTCCAAAGGCTATTAAGAGCTTCTGTGCTCCCTCAGTGCACACACTCCAAATGGGATAACAAAGAAAAAGTAACAAGTGCAGCACCAATGCCAAGGAATTATGTGTAGCGTTACATGCAAACATATGAATTGTGCGTAGTGCTCATTTAATTGCATTTGCCTTAATGCTTCCCATTCAGGAAATGCACACAAGAACTTCAGTTCAGACAGGGGAATGCAGCTCGGAAAATAAATTGCCGCATGACCTCCTCTCCCAGTTCTTCATTCCCACTGCTTCGTTTGTGCGCTTGCTCTCCCAGCACACATGACTGAGGAATAGGCCCTCCGGTAGTTTCCAGGCTCCAGACTTCACCTGGGCTCAGGCCAACTGCGACAGTGAGTATTCTCCAATCTAAGCAGCTCTGGATGGATTTTGGCTCACAGTCCTGGTTTCATGAAAGATATACTCAATTATTGGCAACAACGTAGAAGCACTTTGGTGGATAGGAAAATCAACCAAGTGTACAGGAAAGCTAGATTTGTGCCAATATGGAAAAAAAACTGCAAAAAGCCTGCTAAGCATACATCCAAAATCAGCTCAAACTACAAGATTCTCAGTTAGGTTCCAAGAATTGGTAAAAAAAAATAGTCAAATATTTGTCCTGCTATTTCTTTTATCTTTCCACTTAAGAAGGATAGAGTTACATATGGATAACACAGAGATGTAGAACATCCTGTTTGAAGAAAGGTCATTTGGAATCCACAATCCAGTAGGAAACATTGTATAAAAGCCCAGCAACGCAACCAGGTAAAGCAAGATCAGGAAAATTAATTATCTCCCTCTAAAGTTTAAACTAGGAGTTAATAAACTGGATAGAATAGCAACGCAGTTTCTCAAAATCCTAGAATAGGAATTAGATTCTCCCTTTGCTTGTTTAATTCAATATTTCCCCTCAATAGGATTGTCTCAACAGAGGTGATTTTACAAATTTGCATTCACCGCACAGGGCACAAACTATGAGTGAAATAAGTAAGGGGGTCTGCCTTGTCCTGTGAGAGAGCACTCCGAGAGGAGGAGAATCCAGGTTCCTACTACAAATAAGTAGACTACTTAGTAGATCACAACCTTGCGGTACAATATAATTAAATACAATTGCATCCAATTAAAATCTTGCTCGTAGCTGTAATAGGGTACACATTACAGCTTAAGGCATTAAAAAGTTCATACTAAATTAGGAAAATGAGAATAGAATATACATTAAACAGAGCGATCAGTTTGCCTGCCACACAGAAAGAAGCCAGCACATAGCTACCTAAATCATACACCATTTTGTTCTGAAGCATTCTGTTACACGATGGACACTATAGTATTCCTCAAATATTCTGATTCTTATCAAACTTTGCTGCTCTTTCTGGCTATTCTTAAAATGCTATCCCTCAAAATCTAAGGTCTGAACACCCAATCAGATTCATAACAATTTACGTGCAAGTGGGTAAGGAATTTTCAAATGTAGTCTTCCTTCAAGACACACATTTGAATTATGTTGATCTTCCTCCAAACAATGAGAAACCACTACAAAGACTAAAATAACTTCCATTTCCATAGTACCCCTCATGTAAAAGAATTTTTCAGAGTGAAATAGTGGATGATTAAGGTTGACATATGCTTGCTTTCTCCTGGATAGCAGGAAAATGGTATCCCTGCCGAATGTATATGCTACAAAAGCTGACTTTCTAATTTTGTGCTGGAAGTTTTGATGTCTTGGTCCCTCCCCCACATGTGCTCTAGGTAATGATCTTAATTGCATTTTATTTTACTGTAGCCATAGTGCTGATGATCTACTAGGTTGTTTACAGCCATCTTTCAAGATCAGCCCCCAAGATATTGCAGGGAGTTAGCTCTGGTGGGTGTTTGTAGTTTGGCAGCTTCATATTTGACCTTCTACGTGAACTCCAACTCAAGGATTGACTATTTTTTTCCCCACAGACTGTTATCCAGTGTTCAGATTTGAAGGAAACAGGGTTGTTGTTGGATCCATACTGGTTTTGTTTTAATTTCACTGGCTTGTTGAAATAGTTATAGAGGTTTCATGGTCACCATTACCGATACTAGCTTTTTATTCTAGAGTTATTTAATTAACTGAATTTAAATTCCACTTTTACTGTGGAATAAGTCCAATAATTTGAACTTGTGTCACCGGATCAGTAATCCTGGCCTCTGGATTACTAGTCCGGCAACATAACCAATATGTTACTGTTCCCTTAAACCTAGATATACAGCTCAAAACATAAAACCACACCAGCTCCAGAAATCCATCATAGAAACATAGGAACATAGAAAATAGGTGCAGGAGTAGGCCATTCAGCCCTTCGAGCCTGCACCGCCATTCAATGAGTTCATGGTTGAACATGCAACTTCAGTACCCCATTCCTGCTTTCTTGTCATACCCCTTGATCCCCCTAGTAGTAAGGACTACATCTAACTCATTTTTGAATATATTTAGTGAATTGGCCTCAACAACTTCCTGTGGTAGAGAATTCCACAGGTTCACCACTCTCTGGGTGAAGAAGTTTCTCCTCCTCACAGTCCTAAATGGCTTACCCCTTATCCTTAGACTGTGACCCCTGGTTCTGGACTTCCCCAACATTGGGAACATTCTTCCTGCATCTAACCTGTCTAAACCCATCAGAATTTTAAACGTTTCTATGAGATCCCCTCTCATTCTTCTGAACTCCAGTGAATACAAGCCCAGTTGATCCAGTCTTTCTTGATATGTCAGTTCCGCCATCCCAGGAATTAGTCTGGTTCAGACACTGTGTGAATGTTCAGAAAGACTTCTGAGATTCACCAATGTAAGGTAATAAGAGCATGTGCCAAACTGGGCCAGAATTGGATTTGCTCCCAATGAGCCTGAATAAGAACATAAGAACTTAAGAAATAGGAGCAGGGGTAGGCCAAACAGCCCCTCGAGCCTGCTCCGCCATTTAATACGATCATGGCTGATTTGATCATGGACTTCTGGTCCACTTCCCTGCCCGTTCCCCATAATCCCTTATTCCCTTATCAGTTAAGAAACTGTCTATCTATGTCTTAAATTTATTCAATGACCCAGCTTCCACAGATTCACAACCCGCTGAGAGAAGAAATTCCTCCTCATCTCAGTCCTAAAAGGGCGGCCCCTTATTTTAAGATTATGTCCCCTAGTTCTAGTCTCCCCTATCAGTGGAAACATCCTCTCTGCATCCACCTTGACAAGCTCCCTCATAATCTTATACTTTTCAATAAGATCACCTCCCATTCTTCTGAATTCCAATGAGTAGAGGCCCAACCTACTCAACCCCGTCACCTCCGGAATCAACCTTGTGATGCAAGCCATTATCCAGGTGATTTATCCGCCTTTAATCCAATTATCTTACTGAGTACCACCTCTTTAGTGATTGTGATTGTAGTAAGTTCCTCCCCGCCTATAGCCCCTTGACTATCCACTGTTGGGATGTTGTTAGTGTCCTCTACTGTAAAGACTGATACAAAATAGTTGTTCAGAGTTTCTGCCATCTCCATGTTACCCATTACTAATTCCCCGGTTTCGTCCTCTAAGGGACCAACATTTACTTTAGCCACTCTTTTCCTTTTATCTTGCTATCTGTTTTTATATTTTGTGCTAGTTTATCTTCTCTTAATCATTCATTGCTGGCTTTTAAAAGCTTCCCAATATTCTGTCCTCCCAGTAGTTTTGGCCACTTTGTATGCCTTTGTTTTTAATTGGATACCATCCTTTATTTCTTTAGTTAGCCACGGATGGCTATCTTTTCTTTTGCACCCTTTCCTCCTCACTGGAATATATTTTTCTTGAGAGTTATGAAATAGCTCCTTAAATGTACGCCACTGTTCATCAACCATCCCTACACTTTAATCTATTTTCCCAGTCCACTTTAGCCAACTCTGCCCTCATACCTTTGTAGTCTCCTTTATTTAAGCTTAGTACGCTGATTTGAGATCCAACTTTCTCGCCTTCCATCTGAATTTGAAATTCAACCATGCTATGATCACCCATTCCAAGGGGATCTTTACTAGGAGATTGTTTATTAATCCTGTCTCATTACACAGGACCAGATCTAAGATAGCCCGCCCGCTGGTTGGCTCCATTACATACTGCTCAAGGAACCCGTCCCTTATGCTCTCTATGAACTCTTCCTCAAGGCTACCCTAACCAATTTGATTTGTCCAATCAATATGGAGGTTAAACTCACCCATCATTATTGCTGTTCCCTTATTACAAGCCTACGCTATTTCTTGGTTTATACTCCAATCAACAGAGTTGCTACTGTTAGGGAGCCTATAGACTACGCCCACCAGTGACTTTTTCCCCTTATTATTCCTTATCTCCACCCAAACTGTTTCAACATCCTAATCATCCTGATCATTTGAGCCAATATTGATGATATTAATTTGGGTCACTTTGGGTTCAAAGTTCAGTTCGCTGTTCATCTCTGGTGGCAAAAGCTAGCAAATAAATGGGTCCAGTGTATTTAACAAAAAATCAGAGGTATGTCTCTCTTTCATTTCAAACCTAACCATCCAATTTATAAGATTAAGTTGTTTTCTGAAAAGTATTTTGCCACCTCTATCGAGAAAAGACTCCGCATATAAGAGTTTACTGTGCCATGTATGAGATTATTTTGATACAGTATTCCAATTAATATATCCATACTATGACTGATGTTGATCATTGGGCCAGAATTTGCAATCGGTATGGCGGTGTACTTTAGGAGTAAGCAGTCATACCGCCTTTGAAATGGATAGCAACTTTGGGATTTCCGCATGCACTACATTAAATCCCAAACGTGCAATCTGTCGCGTTCCAACTTGGCAGATAGTCCTCACCGACTGTCCAGCAATTACATGTGAAAATGTTACGGCTGGTGTAAACAGGCGCGGGCCTCTTTGCACAGTGTAAGGGGATAATTCCTGACAATTCCAAGGAAGATATTTCATTTTAAAAGCTATCTGAAATGGAAATATTTACATGTGATCCACAGGAGTTTGTCCATGAAAGGTTTGTCTATGAAAAGTAAAGAACTGTCTTCAAGTAGATTTTACAAGAAAGTACTATTCTCAGGTTTTGAATATATTTTTGCTGGGAGGAAAAAACTGGAAATGTCGATGACTTACAATATGCATTCTGCACACACCCAATTCACAAATGTAAGTTATTTTCTAAGTACTGAAGTGCAAGGACTAATTGTTGTGTATCTGTAAAGTATGCACTCCCATGTCCCGCCACCAGAGAGCGCATCCCCTGAAGTCCCAAGGGATCCCAGCATCCCTTGGAAGCACTGTATATAAGCCGGCCCCTAAGGTCTGTTCCTCACTCTGGAGTGTTTTAATAAAGACTGAGGTTACTGTTACTTTAACCTCCCTGTGTGCAGTCTCATCTGTGTTCGGAACACAATAACTAACTGGCGACGAGTATACGAATCCAATGCTGAGATGCAGCAAACTGTGGGCATCCTGGAGAAGTTCTCGGATGGTGAGGACTGGGAAGCCTATGTCGAATGGCTAGACCAATACTTTGTAGCCAACGAGATGGACAGAGAAGGAAATGCTGCAAAAAGGGGAGCGGTCCTCTTCACGGTCTGCGGGGCACCTGCAGCCTCATGAAGAATCTTCTGGGTCCGGTGAAACCCACAGATAAGTGGTACAAGGAGCTGTGTACACTGGTTCGGGAGCATCTTAACCCGAGGGAGAGCATGCTGATGGCGAGGTATCAGTTCTACACATACCAGCGATCTGAAGGTCAGGAAGTGGCGAGCTACGTCACCGAGCTAAGGCGACTGGCAGGACAAGGTGAGTTTGATGGCTACCTGGAGCAGATGCTCAGAGACTTTTTTGTACTGGGCATTGGCCACGAGACCATCCTTCGAAAACTTTTGACTGTAGAGACACCGACCCTCAGTAAGGCCATTGCGATAGCGCAGGCGTTTATGCCCACCAAACAAATCTCTCAGCACACAAGTGCGAGCAATGTTCATAAATTAACTAGAACTGTGTTTGCGAGCAGAAATGTACAGGGCAGAAACCATAAGTCTGCAACTGCCAACAGGCCTCAGGTGACCCAGATGACTCAGAGTCCGCAACAAATGATGAATACAAGGCAATTCACACCTTGTTGGCATTGTGGAGGCTTCCATTCAGCCTATTCATGCCGCTTCAAAGGGTATGTTTGCAAGAGCTGTGAAACAATGGGGCACCTCCAACAAGCTTGCAGACAAGCTGCAAGCTCTGCAAAACCTACTAACCACCACGTGGCAGAGGAAGATCGGTCCATGGTGGATCAAAGCAATTTCGAGCCTCAGAGAGAGGAGGCAGATGCTGAAGTACACGTGGCGCACACATTTTCAACGAAATGTCTACGTATAATGCTAAATGTAAAATTGAATGGCTTACCCGTAGCCATGGAACTGGACACTGGCGCTAGCCAATCCATCATGAGTAAAAATATGTTTGAGAGACTGTGGTGCAACAAGGCACTCAGACCAGCCCTGAGCCCCATCCACACGAAACTGAGAATGTACACCAAAGAGCTCATCACTGTCCTGGGCAGCGCCATGGTCAAGGTCACCTACGAGGGCACGGTGCACGAACTGCCACTCTGGATTGTCCCAGACGATGGCCCCACACTGCTTGGAAGGAGCTGGTTGGGCAAAATCCGCTGGAACTGGGTTGACATCCGAGTGCGAAGACATGTCGATGAGGCCTCATTTACCCAGGTTCTTAACAAATTTCCTTTCCTTTTTGAGCCAGGCATTGGAAACTTTTCCGGGGCGAAAATGCGAATCCACTTGGTCCCAGAGGCATGACCCATTCACCACAAGGCGCGAGCGGTACCTCATGATGAGGGAGAGAGTGGAAATCGAGCTGGACAGGCTGCAATGCGAGGGCATCATCTCCCCAGTGGAATTCAGTGAGTGGGCCAGCCCGATTGTTCCAGTACTCAAAAGTGATGGCACGGTCAGGATTTGCGGCGATTATAAAGTAACTATTAATCGTTTCTCACTACAGGACCAATACCTGCTACCTAAGGTAGACGACCTATTTGCACGCTGGCAGGAGGCAAGACGTTCACCAAGCTCGACCTGACTTCGGCCTACATGACGCTGGAGCTGGAGGAGTCTTCAAAGGGCCTCACCTGCATCAGCACACACAAGGGACTGTTCATCTACAACAGATGCCTGTTTGGAATTCGGTCGGCTGCAGCGATCTTCCAGAGAAACATGGAGAGCCTACTCAAGTCGGTACCACGCATGTTGGTTTTTCAGGATGATATATTGGTCACGGGTCGGGACACCGCCAAAACCTGGAGGAGGTCCTCCAGCGACTGGATCGCGTAGGGCTGCGGCTGAAGAGGTCGAAATACGTCTTCATGGCAACAGAAGTGGAGTTTTTGGGGAGAAAGATCGCAGCGGATGGCATTCGGTCCACAGACGCCAAGACAGAGGCTATCAGGAACGCACCCAGGCCACAGAACGTCATGGAGCTGCGGTCGTTCCTGGGACTCCTCAACTATTTTGGTAACTTCCTACCGGGTTATGCACCCTCTTAGAGTCCCTACATGTGTTATTGCGTAAAGGTGAGAACTGGGTATGGGAAAAAAAACAAATAATTGCTTTGAGAAAGCCAGAAACATTTTATGCTCCAATAAGCTGCTTGTATTGTATAACCCGTGTAAAAGACTTGCGCTATCATGTGATGCGTTGTCGTACAGAGTCGGGTGTGTATTACAACAAGCTAACGTTGCGGGGAAGTTGCAACCTGTCGCCTATGCCTCCAGGAGCTTGTCTAAGGCCGAGAGGGCCTACAGCATGATTGAGAAAGAGGCATTAGCATGTGTGTTCAGGGTACCTGTTTGGCTTCAAATTTGAGTTGGAAACCAATCACAAGCCCCTCATATCGCTGTTCGCTGAAAACAAGGGGATTAATACTCATGTCTCAGCCCGCATACAAAGGTGGGCACTCGCGCTATCAGCGTATAACTATACCATCCGCCACAGGCCAGGCACCGAGAACTGTTCGGATGCTCTCAGTCGGCTACCATTGCTCACCACGGGGGTGGAAATGGCGCAGCCTGCAAACTTGTTGATGGTGGTGCAGCCCGCAGACTTGTTGATGGTCATGGAAGTGTTTGAAAATGATAAATCACCTCTTACAGCCCGCCAGATTAGGACTTGGACCAGCCAAGATCCTCTGCTATTCCTAGTAAAAAAACTGTGTACTGCATGGGAGCTGGGCCAGCATCCCCATTGAAATGCAAGAGCTAATCAAGCCGTTCCAGCTGCAAAAGTACGAGCTGTCCATTCAGGAAGTCTGCCTGTTGTGGGGTAACCACGTAGTGCTACCCAAAAAGGGCAGGGAGAAGTTCATCTCGGATCTCTACAGCACACACCCGGGTATAGTAATGATGAAAGCGATAGCCAGATCCCATGTATGGTGGCCCAGAATCGACTCTGACTTAGAGTCCTGTGTACGGCAATGCAGCGTGTGCTCAGTTGAGCAACGCGCCCAGAGAGGCACCACTAAGTTTGTGGTCCTGGCCCTCCAGACCATGGTCGAGGATCCATGTCAACTATGCGGGCCCATTTCTCAGTAAAATGTTCCTGGTGGTGGTGGATGCTTTTTCAAAATGGATTGAATGTGAAATAATGTCGGGAAGCACCGCCACCACCACCATTGAAAGCCTGAGGGCCACGTTTGCCACCCACGGCCTGCCTGACATACTGGTCAGTGACAACGGGCCATGTTTCACCAGTGCCGAATTTAAAGAATTCATGACCCGCAATGGGATCAAACATGTCACTTCGGCCCCATTTAAACCAGCCTCCAATGGGCAGGCAGAGTGGGCAGTACAAACAATCAAACAGAGCCTTAAACAAGTCACAGAAGGCTCACTCCAAACCCGCCTGTCCCGAGTACTGCTCAGCTACCGCACGAGACCCCACTCACTCACAGGGGTGCCCCCAGCTGAGCTAATGAAAAGGACACTTAAAACCAGACTCTTGCTGGTTCACCCCAACCTGCATGATCAGGTAGAGAGCAGGCGGCAGCAACAAAATGTAAATGATGATCGCGCCACTGTGTCACGGGAAATTGATCTGAATGACCCTGTGTATGTGCTAAACTATGGACATGGTCCCAAGTGGATCACGAGCACGGTGATAGTTAAAGAAGGAGTAGGGTGTTTGTAGTCAAACTAGACAATGGACAAATTTGCAGAAAACTCCTGGGCCAAACGAGGCTGCGGTTCGCAGACTGCCCTGAACAACCCACAGCAGACACCACCTTTTTCGAGCCCACAACACACACCCAAAGGATCAATGACACCACGCCGGACCAGGAAATCGAACCCATCACGCCCAACAGCCCAGAAAGGCCAGGCTCACCCAGCAGCCCTGCAGGGCCAACAACACGCCAGCCCAGCGAGGGCACAGCCAACACACCAGAACAGACATTTGTACCGAGGCGGTCCACCAGGGAAAGAAAGGCTCCCGACCGCCTCACCTTGTAAATAGTTTTCACTTTGACTTTGGGGGGAAGTGATGTTGTGTATATGTAAAGGATGCACTCACATGTTCCGCCACCAGGGAGCGCATCCCCTGAAGTCCCAAGGGATCCCAGCATCCCTTGGGAGCACCGTATATAAGCCGGCCCCTAAAGCTTGTTCCTGACTCTGGAGTGTCTTAATAAAGACTGAGGTCACTGTTACTTTAACCTCCCTGTGTGAAGCCTCATCTGTGTTAGGAACACAATACTAATGATCTCTAATAGTATTAATCAGAGATCTGTTTGCTGATTGGAGCACTGGCCCACGTGATCCCAGGTACGCTTACTCAAACGATGCACTGCTGGGATCCGTGGGTCACTGTTCTTTCCTCTACACCACAGCATCTTGACAGCAACTTCTCCCAGAAGGGTTTCCAACAGATAAGTGCAAATCAATTCAGATGCCGCAGTGTAATCCTTAATTACACCACTGACCACAAAATCCGGGCCAATGTTTCCATCATAACGTTTCAGTGTAACAATTAAATAGTTTCGTGCTGCATTTTAACAGGTTCTGGTCTCAGATTTATAGATTTATTTTGTTGCATTGTTCCTATATCACAGCATCCAGCAAAATAGCCTATTAAGTCTAATCTGTCCGCCTGAAGGGTCAATGCGTAGAGCAAAGAGAATCGTGCGCACGTAATGGCGGTTACTTGATCTTCCATTATATGTTGCGCCCTGTACAAGGAAAATCTGCTGGGATTTCAATTCAACTGGGACCCTTGTGCTTAAGTCGCGGAGTTCCTGGGCTATTCCGGATTGACTCACCATTCTGACCCAGATTTGAACTTATCCTTGTGCTGTGACTACCAGAGTGTGCGCAAGGTCTCTCAAATGTGATTGCACCTGAATATCCTTATCAATAACTGCTAACATCAGTCTTAAAGAGGGAAATGACGGAAATGTCAGTTGCATAGTAAATATTTTCAACTCCCAGTAACAAATTTTATGTGTTATAAAATGCTTTACATGAATCAAATCAAAATAGTCCTATTTCATTGGCAGTGGCAGGTTTTTAAAATTTACTGGTACTATAAATACCCTTATAACTGAGGAGCACGTCAGTCAAACTTTGTCTTACTAATTCACAGATGTTCACTGTTGGGACTATGGTCCTCATCGGTTACAGTTCCATTTACCAGTCAGTACCAGCATGTTTGAAATTTGGAAGACAGTTTAGATAGAGATCTAAAAATGGATAGGATGCCAATTGAAACACCTCAGAACTCTTTCCAATTTTACTTGCTTTGTTTCAACAGCTGTGAAAATTACCTCTAAGCAACAATATAACTTTGAACTTCTGTATTCGTGTTTTGCTTTAAGCCAGAGGACATCTTAGTTGTGAGATGTACAGAGTGACAATTCCTTTAGTTTTTTTTAAGTAGGAGGAAAGATGATACTAAGTTCTAATACAATATTTATTAATACTAAATAATGAAATGAGCATGAAGTACTAGTGAACCAACTGGTGTGCAAATTATTTACTTGATTAGGCTGGCACCAGAGATAAAATACTCATTGTGGTCATTTTCAATTTACATGGGTATACTGTGAGTTGCATCTTTATTAAATCAAACATGATTGTAGGGCAAATACTTTCAATGTAAAGTACTTCTCTCTTTTAGTTTGTAGCAGAAAAAAGTTAAATAATCTGCCTACCTGTTAGGAGAAATCTCTGTTTATAACCCCCTTTCCTACAGCTTCTGGAAACCCAGGCTAGAATTTCGATTGTAGGCAAAAACGGTAGTTTTACGCCAAAATTACCGTTTTCACTGCGCTACTGTTTTTAGGCCTAAATTTCAGCCTATCCTTTGGTAAACTCGGCGTTGCATGCAAATTTGTGGCGCAAACCGCAAGTTTTGGCAACTTTAGTCCGAGGCCAGTAGCGGTACGTGGAAGCGTTGCCGCAAAAAGGTGCGCGAAGATCCCGCTGACTGGGTTTTCGCCGCGGAAGATCAAATCGCAGCAAAAACCCAATTGCAAAGTTGGTGAAATTCTAGCCCATTGAACAATGTCAACTCTGGAAAAAGTGACTGTTAGTTGATGGTAGTAGCAAATCCATCAGCAAGCAATTCCGTGCAGTTAGTGTGGAATGGCAACTTTCTGGACCTTAGATACCAAACCAAAGGTGTCAATCTTATCAGTACCCAACAGTATCCAACTGATACCAAATTTTGAATTGGTAGTAAGACCAAATCAAAGAGACAAAGAAACACCCATAGCCAAGAATGATATCAGTTCATACCAGTGCAATTGAGCTGCTCGCTGCTGATATCAACTCTTGGTAAGTTTTTTCTATTTTTCAAACCTAATATGGAGCGATTCCAGGAATGAAGTGAAAGGATAGTTATTTCGTCCACTTTTCAATCATGTTGCTTCTTTCATCAGTCACCAGTGGTAGCTTCTTTAACATTAGCACTAGTGCTAGTAACTTGTTTTCAACCACTTGCAGGTTGCAAATGATAATCACAATGGTGATATCCATAGAGTTTTCAATAAACTCCCATTGTCTCTTGAGATTACATTTATTGGATAATCGATCCTATATGTAACGATTTGCATGTCAAGAATCTTATTGCTGAGTTGCATGGATATTTAACAAACTTTTTTAGGAACCCCAAAATAATAACCAGCATCGTCATTGCAGAACCAATATATTCTAACAAGAGGAAATTGGTTTTAAAATAATGCACCATCAAATCTACCCAATCGAATTACTGCTTGTGTGCTAATGAGCTAGAAACAAATTTAATAGTTCCATTTTAAAATTCCTGTTCAAATACTGAAGCCTTTTAGAGTGACATTAGTATTTTTACGATCTCAGAATTAAACATTGTGTAAAACAGCTCCCCTGAGATTGTAATATCCTGCTACTAATTAGATGAATACTTTATTAAGGATTTTATAATTAATTTCATGGCAAACTTTCAGACAAATAAATCCAAATTATTGAGCTAGGTTTTTCTTCTAAATGCTGCCCATTCTCAGTGGGTTATGGGCATTTAAAAGTGTAAAATGGAGTGATAATGTCTGCCATCATAAGTCTGCCCCCAATAAATTGCAGAAAAAATCTTATTAAAAAAAACAGCCACTTTACCTCAATGGTCGCCTGGAGCCCACCCTGTCGCTTTTAAAATAGGCTGGTGGGTGGGTGTGACCTCTCCATTTCCCCCAACTTCTGCCCTAAACCTGACCCAAAGTAAAACCATGACTTTCTCTCATTCAGCAAGATGGAGAACAGTAACATGGCATACATTAAGAAATTAAGCAAT
Source organism: Pristiophorus japonicus (assembly GCF_044704955.1). Lineage (NCBI taxonomy): Eukaryota > Metazoa > Chordata > Chondrichthyes > Pristiophoridae > Pristiophorus > Pristiophorus japonicus. The sequence goes on along the minus strand of NC_091978.1, from coordinate 321,265,891 downwards.
TAAGAAAGCAAATGGTCTGTTGGCCTTTATTACAAGAGGATTTGAGTATAAGAGTAAAGACGTCTTACTAAAATTATATAGGGCCCTGGTGAGACCACACCTCGAGTATTGTGTACAGTTTTGGTCTCCTAACCTAAGGAAAGATATACTTGCCATTGAGGGAGTACAACGAAGGTTCACCAGATTGATTACTGGGATGGCGGGAATTGTCCTATGAGGAGAGATTGAGTAGACTAGGCCTATATTCTCTAGATTTTAGAAGAATGAGAGGTGACCTCAATGAAACATACAAAATTCTTACAGGGCTTGACAGGGTAGTTGCAGGTGGGGATGTTTCCTCTGGCTGAGGAGTCTAGAACCAGGGGTCACAGTCTCAGAATAAGGGGTTGGCCATTTAGGACTGAGATGAGGAGAAATTTCTTCACTCAGAGGGTGGTGAATCTCTGGAATTCTCTACCCCAGAGGGCTGTGGCAGCTCAGTCTTTAAGTACATTAAAGACAGGGATCAATCGATTTTGGATATTGAGGGAATCAAGGGATATGGGTACAGTGCAGGATAGTAGAGTTGAGGTAGAAGATCAGCCATGATCTCATTGAATGGCAGAGCAGGCTCAAGGGGCCTAATGGCCTACTCCTGCTCCTAATTCTTATGTTCTTTTATCTTATTATTATGGGCCCAAGTTTCGGGACGTGCCTAAACCTCTGTTATAAGGCCTCTGTGCTGAAATTATAGTAGCACATCCTATTTTCTCCTCCTGTAGGCTCTTCCTAAGATGAGGCAGAACCAGCTAGAGGCAGCTAGCAAAAGAGTATGTCAATGCATATTGTATCAAGCAGGCCACCTGCCACAAGTACCTTCACAAATCCAAGCGCCCTGGGAATCAAACCTGGCATCTTCCTGGTCTCTACAGATCAATAATACACTGAGTGCTGATACTGATAATATTTACCTACCATTAGGAGGCAATTTCCATGCGGTTCACCGATCTCTCACTGTGAGTTCAGCGGAAGATCGGCAGAAACCCCAGGAAAATGGTGTAAATGACCATTAATGTTGTTTTTCCATGGTTTCCTCTGATTTTCTAACAAATGTTAAGGTGGAGATTGGGAGCACCCCTGGAAATTACTGGTGTCTAGAATTTAGAAGCAATATGGATCAATTTCTTAGTTTGTCCAAGTTTTCACTTTGGGTCCTTTAAAGGTTATACAGGAACAGTGCTTGAAGGGCTGGAATGCCTGTATTCAGAATACAGAACTCAGATGGCTTTCCTGAAGTTGTAGCTTATGACTTTGAATCATAGGTCCCTGTTCACTTATGCTCATGTGATAAATTTGACAGACTACTGTGTCACGGGTCTTCATGGCATTCCCTTACACTTAATAAAATCAAACAATAAAAAATAAATGATCTCACCAGTAATTAAATATTTCAAAATATTTTATACTAAACCATTTTATCATCGTACCTGTAGAAAACAGGAATTAGTCATCCAGCAGATGCACAATGCTTTCTCACATGTCTGACATCACCTCTATCTCAAATTTGTTTCAGATTTTCTCCGTGCTTCATTGGCTTTGCTTCATCTATACATCCTTTTTGACCTATGCCGATGGTAGCTACTGATGGATGATTGTTTTATATTTTCTAGAATTTCATCACCTTGCAACTTGATTTTAGATGTTGTAAAGATGGTAATTCTATATAAGCTGTAGGTTCTCTTCACCCCAGCCTTCAAATTACCTAGTTTGTGCAAATCATTTTCTTCTTGCCTTTATGGCAAAGTGGCTTGATCACCCCTGGGCTATGGAGGTGAAAAATCATCCACTGTTCCTTCTCCTGATTGTCATCCAGTGACTCCTGCTGAGAATATTGGCGTGAAGACAGGACTGGGTTCAGCTATGATGTTCCCATGATGAATAGCCTCTGACACTCTTTATCTTAGTGCACACATGAACGGCCACTTGGGTAAGGTACTGGAGGGCAGCTGTCTCCAAAGAACAGTACTCTCTGCTGACACAGGTCATGTCACCTTTGCTCCACTCATGAAACAAAGCAGAACATAGATTCAACTTGGCACGTGCAATTACAAGGATGGCAGCAGAATAAACATTGGGATCCTGAAGCAGTACTTTGTCTTATCTACTCAGGGAGTCTTTTTAGTATTGCCCCTACAGAGTTGAAGATCATCATCTGTTGCATACTGCATAAGTTCACACTGTAAAGAAGCCTCATTCTACAGGAAAAACAACAGAAAACACAAGTCAAGAAGACATATCAGTTGGCTAAAAGTGATGAGGAAGAGTTAATGCAGCAAGCAGGACCAATGCATTGGCACAGAAATTGCAGTCGGAGGCTTCCCACGGGCAGATGCCTTCGACCTGAAAAATTTCCACGAATCTACCTGGTGGTCCAGGAGGAGCCTATGATTCCAGTCGGGAGGCCTTCTCTTCCCGCGCTGCGAAGTGCGTTCCTGTCCTCCAGGTTCCAATGCAGAAGGTGCAGTATGTGTGACTGCTCAGCCAATCAGGTATTCCACAGCTTTCTCATTAATCGCAATGAGAACTCCATATATACGAGTTCTCATTGCTATTAATGAGAAAAAAAAACAAAGGTACTAAACACATGTAATAAAAAATAAAAAACACACCTCACATAATTAAAATTAATTGAAATTAAAGTTAATGAATATCTGAGAAAAAATGTTTTTCCAAGTTTTTTAAAAGTTTTAATTATAGTTAAAAATAAATGTAACGTGGTGGGCAGGGTTTTTAAAAGTAATATTTGTTTTTTAAATTTAATTTAATTATATTTTTGTATGTATCAGGGGCAAGAATTTTGAGGATATTTGCTGGGCAAGATATGGGTGAATACCGCAATCTTGCCCATGCAAATGTCCTTGCTCCCGATATGCATGAGACCTGTCAAGCTGATCGAAAAAGCCGATTTTCAGCGCATGCGCATTGTGCGCTGAAAACCGGCTTTTCCGTTGCCTTCCCGGATCCGTAGACACTCCGTACGGACCTGGGGAGGCCGGGATTTCCAGCCAATATGGAGGAGCAGTGCAGATGGTACCATTACTTGAAAAGTACAACAGATGACCCCATTAAAAATCCATCATGCCACAAATAGATAGAATCATTAAAAACTTACAGCACAGAGGGAGGCCATAAGGCCCATCATGCTTGTGCTGGCTGTTTGAAAGAGCAGCCGTGCTTAGTTCCACATCTCCGCTTTTTGTCCGTAACCCTGTAAGTTCCTTATCCTCAAGTACCTGTCCAACTCACTTTTAAAATTATTTGTGGAATCAGGTTCCATCACCTTTTCAGATAGAGCGTTCTAGATCCTGACAACTCATTGAGTGAAACAAATTCTCCTTATCTCTTTTGCCAATGATTTTAAATCTATGACCTTTGGTTATTGACCCAATCGCAGAGGGAATAGTTTTTTCTCTATCAAAACCTCTCATCATCTTGAAATAGGCCACCTATTAACCTTCCCTGTTCCAAGTAGAACAGTCCTAACTTTTCCAACCTCTCCTCATAACCAATGTTCCCTGTAAGCTGCGTGGCTGCTCGGTTACATAGTGCTCCAGGGAACCTGCGCAGTTGGCTTGCCCATTAGAAGGAACACACTGGGTGCTGACACTGGCCAATCTCTGGTTCACACTTCTCTGCATTCATTCCTCATCAATTTGCTGCAGGCAAAGAGTACCTGTTGGAGCTTGAACACCAATGCCCCTAACATGGCACTTATTTCAAATACACCGAAGACCTTATTGCAGATACCACTGGTGCGGCCATATGCTGCATGGCAGACTGCAGTACAGATGACTGTTCATCTACAACTGCCAAATCCACATGATGCACTACTTCATAGTCATCTCAGAGCTTGCAGCATATGCTCCACAGAATAAATGACTTATGTAGATGATTTTTCTTAGAAAGCAATTTCCATTTATAAGCTGGCCATATGAAGTCTGAATGCCCAGGTACTGCAGATTCTTGGTCTTGTGCAGTACTTGCTCTCTATCATCTTTCCAGTATGCTTCATGCTGTGCTCCCTGTTCTGACTCACTATCTACGTCCTCTGTGGTGTATGTAGCTGTGTGTGTTTGGATGAAATGGTGGTTGTGGTGCAACGTACTGAGGTTTAGACTTGCTCAAAGGTACTGGCTGTGAAACAGAAAAGCGAAACGTATCAAGGTGTTGGCTCTATTGACCAGACTATGGGAGGATTCTCACTGCACTGTATTATCTCTGGTGTTGCTCAAGATATGTATGTGCCTGTTATTCAGCAGACACCCGTTACATCATAGTATATTGGGGAAAGCCTCCAGCTTTTCCAACCCCCATGCCTGCTATGCACTCCCTGGCAATGATTTGAATGTGGTTTCCACAAATGGGGCAAGAGATCTGTACTCCACAATTCCATTGGCAGTGCAGCATTGTTCATACAGGTTGAAGGCCATCTTGCCCTTGCAAATAAAAGATACAATAACAAAGCACTCGGAATGTCAAGCAGCAACATAATCTTTGTGACATATTGAATGTTTTAAGTGAATTGACTACATCGGAATGACCACCAATTATGCCAGCTTCATGCCCATTGGATCCCTCCAAAGCTAACCCCATCAAAATTCTTGCCCCATGCAGTCTGACAACTGCCCAGCATAGGATGCAGGATTTCCACACCCGACTCCAAGACCCATCCAGCTCTCTCTTAGCTCTCTGTGTAAGGAGGCTTATCCAAGTTTTTAAAAGCTATCCAACCTCTTCTTCAGGCGCCTAGGCCACTTCCCTTGCTTGGACTTCCCCAGTGGGACCCACTTGCCCTCTCCTAGGGAGACCTCATCTCCCTCACGTTTACTCCCCAGTATCATGTCAGGTAATGTGTGAGCTGGAGAAGTAGAATCTCCTTTTTGCATCAATGGCCTTGCACGGGGTGGATGGATGGACGGATGTTCCACCTATTACAAGGTCAACTGGGACGTCCATTGGCAAGAGTCCAGCTGAACTCTCAAGGAAATTCAGGGCCATTGTCCATTTTGGATCTTTCCTGTGCATTAAGGTTTGGGATAACTTAGCAAAATAACCTACATACTTGCTTTAGACTGGCATATTATCTATACATAACTATTCATATAAATAATTCATTGTCCTGGTTAACTCAGTACAGTAAAGCACTGGTTAACTTCCTCATACTGATCTTCACGGAAAAGCAGTAAAGATAAGAAGCTGTTCAAGACTGGCTTCCGCTCATGTCTATTTATAGGTGCACTTCATGCATGTTAATATTCCTGACTCACCTTAGTATTCTTCTTAGATCTGACAGGTTCATGCTGATATTCTTTCAGGCCCAGTGGGTTTAAGATACAGCAGTGACTCACTTGTTGATTTCTTCCCATGCTTCACAAAGCAGGTGCTTCTGGAAGATTGGCTCTAGCCCATAGAAGGTCTCCCTCTGTTCCTTATGAACTGGATCAGAGGTTCAAGTGCGTGGTTATCATTCCTTATCGTAAGATAGCTCAGAAAATGGCTGACCTATGCTAACATGAGCCTTCCCAGACTATTACGAAAATCACACATGTTCCCGGAATCTTCCCAGCCCTGCGAGTGCAAGTTTGGAGGCATGGTTGACAGTGAGGCAGAAGTCTGCTCTGAACCCGCCTCCTTGTGAATTTCCCAAGTGCCGGCTCAGCCTGTGGATTGCAGACCTGGCACTAAGCGGTGTGTCAGGCAATTGAGATCGATAAGAAGCTGCTTAAAGCTATTTAAGCAGCATTTTTCCAGGTCCTAAACATTTTGCCAAGTTTTTTTTACGAGGTTCCCATCCCTCAGGGATCATGTCAGGTAAGTGTGTCGGGTTCTCAACAACTCTGGATTCATTTGACTAGTTGACAGTTGCAGAAGTGGTATAAAAGTGACCATTTCACAGCTGTTCACTTTCCAATCTTAGAAGCTGGAGCCTTCAAGATTTGGAATACAGTTTTCAGCTTTATGAGGTTTGAACTATTTGCAGTGAACTCTCTATCCAGTGTCACCTCCTTAGGGCAACCTCTCTCACCATTGACACATCGCTTCTATCATCTCAACTTCAGCTGCCATCTATTCCATCAGCATCAGTGCCCTTGAAAAAATCTCAAATTGGTCCTCAGAATTACCTCATGATCAGTCCCAACACCAACACCACCAGGTACACCAAAATTACTCGGCATACCACATTGCTGCCAGGGCACCAGGGATGGCCTCACCATGGCCAGATTACTTCGCTTGATGCTGTATACCCTGGCTGCCACATAATGCGCCAGGTTGGCACCATCCCACACCAACACCTTAAAGCATCCTTGAAATGACCAAGCCATCCCTTTCACACTCATCACTATTGGGAACTGAGGGGGGGGGGGGGGGACAACAGGTACCATTATGTCTCACCATTCACTTCAACTCACTAAGCCATTTCAACACGTGCACACAGATATGTCCAAGAAAGCAAAGTGTTGAAAATAAAGATTTCAATGTTTAACAATACATTAGCAGAGACTTTATATCAGCATAGGTGATAACACCGTACCCTTGCGCGTTGTTAGTTGGTATGATTGGACAAGGATGGGGGTAAGTGTGAAGGGCGGCTAGTGAGATGGGGATGTGATAATGTAGATAGAGAGGGATGGGTGGAGCTGCAAGGTAAGTTGGTGTGAGTAAGGATGTGCAGGAGTAGGGTAGGGAAGTCAGAGTGCTGGGAGTGTGATGTGTGGCACAGCAGGATGAGGTTGAGTGTGGCTTTGCAGTAACGTTTTATGATCCACTGAGATCATTGAAAGGTTTGCACCACTGCAACCAGCTCCTCCTGACGACATCCCTGCTTGTGCCCTCCTGTACAACGTGAAACCAGGCTGCGTTGTCATCCTGGAGAGGTCTCTTCTATCCATGGGAAAGGAAGCGAATCTCCCTGCATGCTGTGACTCCCTCCATCAGCATCTGGAGGGAGTCATGAGAAAGCCTGGTTGCAGCCGTGCACCTGTGTACAGTGCTTGTCAGTGGTTTCAGCACTTCAATGCTGCAGAGCACTGGCAGCACAACTGTCAAAATGTATGTGAGCATGGTCCCTTTAAGGAAACTGGCTGATGACGCATCATCAAATGACATTATCAGACCCGTTTTCTTTTAATTAGCCTGGAACATTGCAGGGCAGGCTTAACAAGCCCAATCAGGGGAAAGTCATGGGGAGAGCTGTCATGGAGCCAGGAGCGGAGTCGCAGCCCATTCCGGATGTTGCCCACCTCTCTCCTGCCTCGGTAGGAAAAATCAAGCTCATTGTTCCTGAATGTGACACAGCCTACCCTTCCATGCATCCTCTCCAGTACTCAGTTGATCACCAGGAAATACAGAAAATAATGAAAATCATGGCTATCATTTAAAAATTGCTCAAATGTTTGCTCATTGAGAGAAGAGAATTCCACATATGAGAAGTGAACAAAGACTGGCAAATTGTTCATCTGCGAGGGGAGACACCACTTTGTTAAAGGGACAGACCATTTTGAATTTAACTAATCTGAACTGATTAGATATTGGAATATTTTTTCAGCATCTATGTACTATGATCAATTTGAATCAGCAGCAGTTCGGGAGATCGAGGCCCTGATAAAAGGGAGCAGAGCTCAGGAGGAGGAGCAGCAGTTCGAGAGCAGGAGATCAAGGCCGAAGGTAAAACAAAGAAGTAAAAAGAAATCGAAGTGTGATGTCAGAGCCAAGAGGGTAAGTGATTGGCTGGTTGATTGGTGAGTAGTTTGTCGTTTTCTTTTTCTTTTTCTTTTTCGTATCAGTAAGAAACTTTTGGCATTTTTGCCAAATTAAGTTAATTTAAGGGTTAAGTCATGGCAGGAGAGCCCAGACCTGTGTCATTCTCCTCCTGTGCTATGTGGGAAATCAGGGACACTTCCAATGTCACTGACTACTGTGTGTGCGGGACGTGTATCCAGCTGCAGCTCCTGTCAAACTGCATGATGGCACTGGAGCTGCGCATGGATTCACTCTGGAGCATCAGCGATGCTGAGGATGTCGTGAATACCATGTTTAGTGAGTTGGTCACACTGCAGGTAAAGGTTACAAAGGCAGATAGGGAATGGGTGACCATCAGGCAGAGCAGGAGCAGGAAGGTAGTGCAGGAGTCCCCTGCGGTCATCTCCCTCCAAAACAGATATACCACTTTGGATACTGTTGGGGGAGATGGCTCATCAGGGGAAAGCAGCAGCAGCCAAATTCATGGCACCAGGGATGGCTCTGCTGCACAGGAGGGCAGGAAAAAGACTGGGAGAGCTATAGTGGTAGGGGATTCTATTGTAAGGGGAATAGATAGACATTTCTGTGGCCGCAATCGAGACTCCAGGATGGTATGTTGCCTCCCTGGTGCAAGGGTCAAGGATGTCTCAGAGTGGCTGTAGGATATTCTGGAGGGCGAGGGTGAACAGCCAATTGTCATGGTGCATATAGGTACCAACGATATCGGCAAAAAATGGGACCAGGTCCTACAAGCTGAATTTAGGGAGCTAGGGGTTAAATTAAAAAGTAGGAACTCAAAGGTAGTAATCTCTGGATTGCTACCAGTGCCACATGCTAGTCAGAGTAGAAATAGCAGGATAGTTAAGATGAATACGTGGCTAGAGGAATGGTGCAAGAAGGAGGGATTCAAATTCCTGGGACATTGGAACCGGTTCTGGGGGAGGTGGGACCAGTACAAACCGGATGGTCTGCAAATGGGCAGGACCGAAATCGATGTCCTAGGGGGAGTGTTTGCTAGTGCTGTTGGGGAGGGTTTAAAATAATATGGCAGGGATATGGGAACCTATGCAGGGAGACAGAGGGATGTAAAATGGGGGTAGAAGCAAAAGGTAAAAAGGAGATAACGAAAAGTGGAGGGCAGAGAAATCAAGGGCAAAAATCAAAAAGGGCCACATTACAACATAATTCTAAAAGGACAAAGAGTGTTAAAAAGACAAGCCTGAAGGCTCTGTGTCTCAATGCGAGGATCATTCGTAATAAGGTGAATGAATTAACTGCGCAGATAGCTGTTAACGGATATGATGTAATTGGGATTATGGAGATATGGGTGACCAAGGCTGGGAACTCAACATCCAGGGGTATTCAATATTCAGGAAGGATAAACAGAAAGGAAACGTAGATGGGGTAACATTACTGGTTAAAGAGGAGATTAACGCAATAGTAAGGAAGGACATTAGCTTGGATGATGTGGAATCTGTATGGGTAGAGGGCAGAAAACGCTCGTGGGAGTTGTGTACAGACCACCAAACAGTAGTAGGGAGGTTGGGGATGGCATCAAACAGGAAATTAGGGATGCGTGCAATAAAGGTACAGCAGTTATCATGGGTTACTTTAATCTACATATAGATTGAGCTAACCAAACTGGTAGCAATACAGTGGAGGAGGATTTCCTGTAGTGTATAAGGGATGGTTTTCGTGACCAATATGTTGAGGAACCAACTAGAGAGCTGGCCATCCTAGACTGGGTGTTCTGTAATGAGAGAGGATTAATTAGCAATCGTGTTGTGTGAGGCCCTTTGGGGAAGAATATGGTAGAATTCTTCATTAAGATGGAGAGTGACAGTTAATTCAGAGACTAGGGTTCTGAACTTAAAGAAAGGTAACTTCGATGGTATGAGATGTGAATTGGCTAGGATAGACTGGCAAATGATATGTAAAGGGTTGACAATTGTACATCCTTGTCTGGCGTAAAAATAAAACTGGGAAGGCGGCTCAACCGTGGCTAACAAAGGAAATTAGGGATAGTGTTAAATCCAAGGAAGAGGCATATAAATTGGCCAGAAAAAGCAGCAAACCTGAGGGTTGGGAGAAATTTAGAATTCAGCAGAGAAGGACAAAAGGTTTAATTAGGAGGGGAAAATAGAGTATGAGAGTAAGCTTGCAGGGAACATAAAAACTGACTCCAAAAGTTTCTATAGATATGTGAAGAGAAAACGATTAGTGAAAACAAATGTAGGCCCCTTGCAGTCAAAATCAAGTGAATTTATAATGGGGATCAAAGAAATGGCAGACCAATTGAACAAATACTTTGGTTCTGTCTTCACTAAAGAAGACACAAATAACCTTCTGGAAATACTAGGGGACCGAGATGCTAGCGAGAAGGAGGAACTGAAGGAAATCCTTATTAGTCAGGAAATTGTGTTAGGGAAATTGATGGGATTGAAGGTCGCTAAATCCCCAGGGCCTGATAGTCTGCATCCCAGAGTACTTAAGGAAGTGGCCCTAGAAATAGTGGATGCATTGGTGGTCATTTTCCGACATTCTATAGACTCTGGATCAGTTCCTATGGGTTGGAGGGTTGCTAATGTAACCCCACTTTAAAAAAAAAGGAGTGAGAGAGAAAGCAGGGAATTATAGACTGGCTAGCCTGACATCGGTAGTGGGGAAAACGTTGGAGTCAATTATTAAAGATGTAATAGCAGCGCATTTGGAAAGTAGTGACAGGATTGGTCCAAGTCAGCATGGATTTATGAAAGGGAAATCATGCTTGACAAATCTTCTAGAATTTTTTGAGGATGTAACTAGTCGAGTGGACAAGGGAGAACCAGTGGATGTGGTGTATTTGGACTTTCAAAAGGCTTTTGACAAGGTCCCACACATGAGATTGGTGTGCAAAATTAAAGCACATGGTATTGGGGGTAATGTATTGACATGGATAGAGAACTGGTTGACAGACAGGAAGCAAAGAGTAGGAATAAACGGATCCTTTTCAGGATGGCAGGCAGTGACTAGTGGGGTACCGCAAGGTTCAGTGCTGGGACCCCAGCTATTTACAGTCTACATTAATGATTTAGACAAAGGAATTGAATTAAATATCTCCAAGTTTGCAGATGACAATACGGTGTCGGAGCCAGACCTGCTCTGCTCAGGTTCTTCAATGGCCCTGCAGCCACCAATGAAAAGTAAATATTTAAAAGGTTAATTGGAGCCAAGAGGAACAGGAGTAATCCCCGACTCCACAGTCCGTGCAATTTCCAATCGCCCTCACCTGTTGCCTCTCCAACCCCCTCTGCATTGGCAGCACTCGCAATAAATGTTAATGAGTCCTGAGGACTGATTTTGGGCTGGTTTCGACCTTCCCAGTTGAGCCGTGCGCTGTCAGCACACTGTTGATAAGGACCCAAAATGGGCTATAATCAATTTCCACTCCATGATTTCAATGGAATGAAAATCGAGCAGATTCTACAATGGGTGGGCGGTCTGCTCCAGCAGGTCACCACCCGGAGGCAAAGTTGAAAATTGACCCCATATGACAGTCTACCAAAACTGTTTCTGGAAGCTATAAAATATTATAGAGATGGTTTGGAATTCTGCCTATCTGCGCGGGTCCGATGCGCGCGATGTCGGTGGCATGTCACAACCCCGCTGCTAGCTCCGTCCCGCTGATGAAAATTAATTTACCTTAATAAGGACTATTAAGCCCGCCCAGGGCATTACCCAGCCCGATTAAATGGTGAGGGTCTGGTGATGTCATTCATGAGGTGTTTTCAGTCGGGATCTTTAAAGGGATCATGGCCACGTTACATTTAAAGTTTAATCTAACAGAGTGCTGTCAGAGCACTACATTTGGAATGCTGCAAACATTGACAATGACTGCACAGAGGCAAAGGGCTGCACCCAGGTTCTCCAATGACATATGCTTGTGGAGGGAGTCGGAGCACGCAGGGAGGCCCTCTCCCCTTCCGATGTGCGGAAGAGCCCTCCCCAGGAGACCAAACAGCCTCAGGTTACAGGTTACAGATAGCAGATTTGGTCAGAAGCAGGAATGTAGTCAGGAGGAACTGGGTGCAGTGCTGAAAATCTTTCAATGATCTCATTTGATCAGAAAATGTTAATACAAAGCCACACTCAACTGCATCCTGCTGTGCCTTTAATCACATCCCCATCACTCTGCCTTCCCTACTTTACTCCTGTACATCCTTACTCACACCAACTTACCTGGCACCTTCACCCATCCCTCTCTCTCTATCTACATTATCACATCCCCATCTCACTAGTCACCACTCACACTCACCCTCATCCTAGTGAAATCAACCAACGAACAACACACAATGGTAGCCACTTGGATGTTTTATCTAAAGTTTCTGTTAATGTGGTGTCAAATATAAAAAATGTTATTTTCAACACTTTCTGGTCTTGAACAGATTTGTGTGCACCTTTGGAAGTGGCTTAGTGAGTTGCAATGAATGATGAGACATAATAATACCCCCTTCCCCCCCCGCCCCCCCCCCCCCGCAACGGTGATTTGTGAAAGGAATGGTTTGGTCATTGTCAGGATGCTGTATGGTGTTGGTGTGGGGTGGTGCCAAACTGCCGCATCATGTGGCAGCCATATAGATGTACAGTGTAAATTTAACTAAATCTGGTTACGATGAGGCCATCCCTGGCCTTCCAGTGCTTGGGTGCCGATGCCCTGTATCCTTGCAGCATCAGGTGAAGGTTGGTGTTGTTGGTGCTGCTGGTGTGCCTGGTGCTGCTGCTGTTGGGGCTCATTGCGGTCCGATTCTGAGGACCAAGGTGAGACAGTATAAACAGCACCCATGTCGATGGAATAAATGGCAGGTGAAGTACAGTTGACAGAAGCATTCTGTGAAGCTGGGACATTGAATAAATTTAAGACAGAAATAGACAGTTTCTTAAACAATAAGGGGATAAGGGGTTATGGAGAGCGGGCAGGGAAGTGGAGCTGAGTGCATGATCAGATCAGCCATGATCTTATTGAATGGCGGAGCAAGCTCGAGGAACCGTATGGCCTACTCCTGCTCCTATTGTTTACATTCTTATGTTCTTAATGGTGAGAACATTCTTTCAATGAGGTGACACTGGATAGAGACTTTGCTGGAAACACTTGCAGCCTGCAGAATCTGTGCTGGAAATGAACTGATCAACAGCTTCTGCCTGAGGAAAGTGATCATCTGTCAGGTGGGAGTTTTTACTGTATGTTTGATGATGACAAGTAATCAGCTGGAGCAAAGGCCACGGAGCTCCCGCCTTAGGTTGACAGACATGATTCCCAAGCTGCATGAATCCCGTGGCCATACTTTAAAAAGTAATGAAAAAGGCTCGTAAGTGCCTGTAAGCTACCTGATAATGATTTCAATTGGGTCGCTCGCCGCTGCCGGTTGGTTCGGCTCTGCAATGACAGACACATCTGGGGGAAAGGTGCGTGGGAGTGAGATGGCAGCGGGTTCCTGACCGCTGTCAAAGATAACAACTTTTCCACCTGACCCGTCACCGATTGTGTCCGCTAAAATTTCGGCCATGGTTTTTGATGTCACATTTATACTACAGAATCACTTTTACTTAAAACAGACGTGGTTACCCTGCCTGGCAGGGCTTTGGAGCCTGTCCCAGTTGCAGGGCACCAGTGGCAAGTGACAAACTGTTTTACATGCAGTACAAGATGAAGAATATTTGAAAAGATCTATGGTTTAAATCTCAGAAACGGAGGCGCGGTGTGAAAATTACCAACCAATTAGCGTTACCGACGAATTGCCTAACTTTTGGCATTTGGGTCTGTGCCAGGGGCACAGCGCAAAGGGAGGCATTGCACTATTTTTGCGGCACAAAAATGGGATCCTGGCCAACTTTAGTGCGGGCCTGGGAGCGCTCCAACAGAGGTCTTGGGAGGGGAAAACATTTTTTAAAAGAATGCAAAAAAAACATTCAAATAACATTGCCACACCCTTACCTGACAAATCGATGCAAAAATATAAAAAAATAAAGGGAACGATTTTCAACAAGGCCTCCACCCACCCAAGTGTCGCCCAAAGTGCCGCCAATGGCCAGCAAGGTACCGGACGGTACTTTGGCGGGATACTCATAAAGAAGGTCTCTCGAAGGTTGGCGAGTGGCAAATGGAAGATGTACGCTGCCAATCTGGCCGGCAGCGGGCGGAAGGTCACATTCCCGGCGGCAGAGGCGCTTGCCGCCCAAGTGATGCCGAGGATGGAGCCGGGCCCACTGAGGATCGAAGACCTGAAAAAAAAATCACAAATAAAAAATACAAAAACTATTCGAAGATCTTCCCGGGACCCGATGCAGTAAGTCGTTGTTGAAAATATGTTTTTGAATGTTCACTTACCTTTTTTTCAGATTCTTCAGACTTACCGTTGGGGACAGACCAGCCTCCAGCCAGCGGCCCACCCCTTTTCTGCCGCCGAGTCCCGCCGACTCCCGCCCACAGGAATCTGGGAGCTCGGCGGGCGGGAGCTCAGTTGTGCCACTCAGCCATCCACTGACGTCAGTGGGCGGTTCCTGGTGGCTCTCCCCTCCCGCCCACTCCAGGCCACCTCTAAAGTGGTACTGGGCGGATCTGCAGGAGGAATATCGGCGGGAATGAGCGGCAGTCGGCGACAGCGGGCGGTGGGCTGCTGAAAATTGGCCCCAAAAACTTTAAGTTACCTTTTTTTTAGTTTTTCCAGCTTACCACCGCTGGCAGGGCCGGAACGTCATGTTTTCCCTGGCGGTCATCGGGCACGGCATACAGGTCAGGTGAGTCTTGAAACTCGGACATTGTCGCAATGGGAGTCATTACACCCTGGTGCAGCTCTCCCCGGTGGTCAGAGCCGAGGATTGCGACCGGGTGAAAAACAGCTGAGTGGCTATTTTTTTGCGGCAGAGGTTCAAAACGCAGCGAAAACCCGGTTGCAAACCACCTGAAAGTCCAGCCAGAGCTAAATTCTAAATAAAAATTTGTGACAGATCAGATAGTAATCAGTTGACAGTGTTACATGTCCTGATATTGGGCATCAACCAAGGCTACAGGGGTTCATCATAGTCATCATAAGCAGTCCCTCGGAGTCGAAGGAGACTTGCTTCCACTCCTAAAATGAGTTCTTTGGTGACTGAACAGGGGTTATAGGAGCCTTTGATGGCAGGATGTATTGTCAACAAATGCAATCAAGTGATCGCAACACCAAACCACTTAGTAACCACAAATGAGAAGTGAGATGTTGGCAAAACATATTTTAGCTCCTCACATTTTAGAGCTCCTAACTGAAGTACTGTCTGTATTGTGTGATATTTCAATTTGTTACCCTCTATACTTTTCCACTGATAAATTACAATGTGCTGCTAAACTTTCACATTTATTTGGTCATTAGGATAAGTGTTTTCCCCCTTCATTTTGTTTTAAATTGCTCCTCCTCTCCTGAAGGTGGTGGTAGGGTTCCATGTGCACGATACTCCCTGGTCTCTTGTCCATAGAAACATAGAAACATAGAAAATAGGTGCAGGAGTAGGCCATTCGGCCCTTCTAGCCTGCACCACCATTCAATGAGTTCATGGCTGAACATTCAACTTCAGTACCCCATTCCTGCTTTCTCGCCATACCCCTTGATCCCCCTAGTAGTAAGGACCTCATCTAACTCCTTTTTGAATATATTTAGTGAATTGGCCTCAACAACTTTCTGTGGTAGAGAATTCCACAGGTTCACCACTCTCTGGGTGAAGAAGTTCCTCTGCATCTCGGTCCTAAATGGCTTACCCCTTATCCTTAGACTGTGACCTCTGGTTCTGGACTTCCCCAACATTGGGAACATTCTTCCTGCATCTAACCTGTCTAACCCCGTCAGAATTTTAAATGTTTCTATGAGGTCCCCTCTCATTCTTCTGAACTCCAGTGAATACAAGCCCAGTTGATCCAGTCTTTCTTGATGGGTCAGTCCCGCCATCCTGGGAATCAGTCTGGTGAACCTTCGCTGCACTCCCTCAATAGCAAGAATGTCCTTCCTCAGGTTAGGAGACCAAAACTGTACACAATACTCCAGGTGTGGCCTCACCAATGCCCTGTACAACTGTAGCAACACCTCCCTGCCCCTGTACTCAAATCCCCTTGCTATGAAGGCCAACATGCCATTTGCTTTCTTAACCGCCTGCTGCACCTGCATGCCAGCCTTCAATGACTGATGTACCATGACACCCAGGTCTCTTTGCACCTCCCCTTTTCCTAATCTGTGCACCTCCCCTGTCCAATTGGGCAGCATCTGTGAGCCAAGGTATTCAGTCATAGGAGCATGGTCCTGTCATCACCTGGAAACCACGCACCTGCCCACTTCCAGCAGGGGTCACTGGGTAACAATTAACAACAGAATCCCTGCTTTATTTATTTCCCTTCATAGTGCAGGCCAAATATAATGCCTCTACTGCTGTCCTAGCCAGGATTGGCTAATTCAGCTAATTCAGCACAGGCTGAGGATCAAATATAGGGAACTTTCTGGTCTGTTTGGCTAACTGCTGTTACACTCTACTTTTTCCACTAAACCACCATAGGCTTTGGCAAGAGGAACTTTCAAAAAGACGATGTAAACACCTGAACTAAACTGCTGACCAACCAATTTCCCTTACTGGCCCCCATGTTAGCTATAATTAACGTTTTTCTCTACTCAGGTACTGTCCCCCTCTTCAATTTGCCATCATGACCCCTCCACTCAAAAAAAATCCTTGAGCTCTCTGCCCTTCCATACTACTGACCTGTCTCCCTTTCCTCTCCAAAGTTCTTGAACATACTGTTGCCTTCCAAATCTCTGCCCAATTTTCCCAGAACTCCATATTTGAATTCCTCCAATCAATTTCCGCCCCTGCCATAGTACTGAAATGGCTCATCAAAGTCACAATCAACATCCTATGTGACGATGGCAATGGTAAACTATTTCTCCTCAACATTCTCAACCTGTCTATAACATTTGACACAGTTCACCACTCCATCCTCCTCCAACGCCCCTCCACCATCATTCACCTGGGTGGCTCCATTCTTATCTATTCAGTCGTAACCAATCACTTACAATTACTTCTCTTCCTGCTCCTGCACAGTTACCTCTGGTATCCTTCAAGGGTCTATCTTCGGCCCCCTCCTATTTCTCACCTCACCACCAGCTCTTTCGACCCCTCCATGGTCTCTAAATTGTCAGACCGTTTGTCCGACATCCAGTACTGGATCAGCAGAAATTTCCCCCAATTAAATATTGGGAAGACTGAAGCCATTGTCTTCAGTTCCCACCACAAACTTCATTCCCTAACCACCAACTCCAACCCTCTCCCTGGCAACTGTCTGAGTCTGATCCAGACTGTTCGCACCCTTAGTGTCGTTTTAACCCGGAGATGTGCTTCCGACTACATATCTGCCCCATCACTATGACATCTTATTTCCACCTCTGTAGGTGGATAACTCCACCCCTGCCTCAGTTCATCTGCTGCTGAAATCCACATCCATGCCTTTATTACCTCTAGACTTGACTATTCCAATGCGCTCCTGGACGGCCTTCCATTTTCCACCCCCTATAAACTTGCACGCCGGTTGATGTCATGATCTACATATTTACATGGAAGAGGTGAGCGGAGGCACCGGCAGCAATGCCGACCTCTCCAAAATGACACACACCATGTTCTGCACCGGAAGCGGCCGGAAGAGAGGCGGCCGCCATATTTTCAACAAAACTGCCTTAACGGCCGGCACTACAACCCTGAATCTCACGGCCAAGTTGTTGTTGTTGAACTATCACACAGAGTTAAATGTTGTAAATATGTTTTGTGCTTTAAAATTGTTAGTCAAACGAAAAGTAGGAAAATATATGGAAGTCCCCACGGGTGATATTATGGAGGTGGAACAGGAGGATTTGTCCGAGTGACCAATTACATTACAGAATTGGTAGAGGCCTGGAGGCAGGTTGCATCCTCACCCCAACACTGACCCTGCCAACCCCCCACGCCAGCCCCAGCCCCGCATCACCACTTCAGCTTATCCATCTTTGGCTTCCTACAATGTTCCAACCAAGCCCAATGCAAACATTATGATCAGCAGGGAAAATGGTCCAACTTTGTACTTCCAGTGAGGATCCTTGCCCCCTGAGAGTGGATATTGGAAAATCAGGCATGTGCTGCACTTGATTTACCAACCATTTAAATTAATTTTCATTTTCCACTTCATTCTCTTCCATTTCATATTGGTTTATCACCCTTTCTAATGGAATTTCACTGACATCATTTGTGATTATGACAAAGGTAAACTATCCCTCCTCATTCTCCTGGACCTGTCTGCAGCCTTTGACAGAGCTGACCACTCCATCCGCCTCCAACGCCTCTCCACCACCATCCAGCTGGATGGGACTGCACTCGCCTGGTTCCATTCTTATCTATCTAATCGTAGCCAGAAAATCTACTGCAATGGCTTCTCTTTCCACTCCCACATCATTACCTCTGGTGTCCCCTAAGGATCTATCCTTGTCCCCCTCCTATTTCTCATCTATATGCTGTCCCTTGATGATAACATCCAAAAACACAGAGTCAGTTTCCACATGTACGCTAACGACACCCAACTCTACCTCTCCACCACTTCTCTCGACCCCTCCATGGTCTCTAAATTGTCAGACTGCTTGTCCGACATCCAGTAGTGGATGAGCAGAAATGTTCTCCAATTAAATATTGGGAAGACCGAAGCCATTGTCTTCAGTCCCCACCACAAACTGCGTTCCCTAGCCACTGATTCCACCACTCTCCTTAGCATCTATATGAGGCTAAACCAACATAGGCATCATATTTGAACCTGGAATGAGCTTCCAGCCACAGATCTACGGCATATCTAAAACTGCCATTTCCACCAATGGGTAACATTGCCCGCCTCCGCCCCTGCATCAACTCTTCTGCTGCTGAAACTCTCATCCATGCCTTTGTTACCTCTAGCCTTGACTACTCCAATTCACTCCTGGCTGGCCTCCCACATTCTGCACTATGTAAACTTGAAGGTCATCCAAAACTCGGCAGCCTGTGTCTTAACTCGCACCAAGTCCCGATCACCCATCACCCCTGTGCTCGCTGATCTACATTAGCTCCCGGTTAAGCGACGCCTTCATTTCAAAATTCTCATCCTTGTTTACAAATCCCTGCATCGCTTCACCCCTCCCTATCTCCATAATCTCTTTCAGCCTCACAACCCATGAGATGTCTGCGCTCCTCAAATTCTGCCCTCTTGAGCATCTCTGATTATAACTGCTCAACCATCAGTGGCCCTGCCTTCAGCTGCTTGCGCCCTAAGCTCTGGAACCTCCCTAAACCTCTCCGCCTCTCTAGTTCTCTTTCCTCTCTTTAGACAGACACTCCTTAAAGCCTACCTCTTTAAACAAGCTTTTGTTCATCTGCCGTAATTTCTTTTTATGTGGCTCGGTGTCAAATGTTTCTGTTTTGTCTTATAACACTGCTGTGAAGTGCCTTGGGACATTTTACTACGTTAAAAGTGCTATATAAATAAAAGTTGTTGTTGAAATGATTTTTGTATCTATTTTTCACCTCTCTACAACTTTTAAAAACATGTATTCATAGTATTGTCATCCACTCACTGAATTTGTTAGTAGTTAGTGTACCTATCTTGCCTTTTACCTGTTGTTGTCTGCTCCCCTCTTTGTTTTGTTCAGTCTTACAAAGTACTTTGGCTTTCAGTTCTGTAAAGGATCTGTACTTTTCCAGTTTCTGAGAACTCAGTATCTGTGGGCTCACAGATGTGAACTCTGCTCCCCACCACTGTGTGGTGGCAATATACTGTGCCACCATGCTACCTCCAGTTGTAACTTCCTAATATCTGCACAGTTTCAAAGAGAAAAATGTCATCTGCATAAACCTTGCATTTGGCATCAGCCAAGAGGAGAAAAATCTCTTTGTAACAAATAGCAGGGGGAAAAAGAATCAGAGGCAAAATTGAATGAGGCCGCTCAAGTGGCCAGTCTGAATAAGAAATTACTGAAGCATTCCATCAAAATGACTTTTAAATGCACAGGATTCAGGAAGATATGTCCGCACTAATGCAAAGAAAGAAGGGGCCTACTTCTCGCTCCGATGGTCACAGCATTCCACCTGGTGCTATGCTGTTTCCCCACAGGATTGACGATTGGTTTTATGATCTGGAAAGAGTATCACAGGAATGGAGAACTTGAATTTCTCTTCATACACTTGAGTAATTCATTTATAAACAGCTACAATCTTACCCTCAGCAGAGTATGAATTCAGCTCTTCAAATTAAATGATCATTTGTAACTTAAAAAAATATTTTTGCAAAAGACTCTACCACTGGACCAGGCACCCCTCCAATAATGGAGTACCAGCACAATTGATATTTTCAGAAACTACATGCCTTTAAAATAAGATATTTGAACATATAAAATTGACGGACATGAAAAAGACCAGCTGGTCCATCAAGCCTGCCCCACATCATAATGGCCAGGCTATCATAGCTAAACACTTCCTCCCTCCCTCCCTCCTCCCCACCTTTCCACCTTTCCCCCTCTCCGACCACCCGCCGGCAGCCATGTAATCTCCTGGGAAAGAGAAAAAAAACCCTGGGACAATAAGGGAAAAAATACTCTCGATGTGGTGTGACCAGTATAGTGTTAAAATGGTGTCCTTTGATTTATATTGAATGGTTCTATTAATACAACCCAATACCCAGTTATATTTAGCTACAATTTCTCGACATTGATCAACAACCTTGAGTGATCTGTGCACAATAACACTTAGGTGAACTTCTCTTTCAACCTCTTTCAATAGTGTTCCCTGCAAATGATTTGTGCATTCTGTGTTGGCCCTATGGGCTAGAAATGTTGCAGGAGCGCAAAAGTATCACCGGGCGCTGAACATTTGATTCTGCCGGGAATTTCCGCTTTAGCGCTCCAGGCGGGAAGTGGAGCATTAAATCAAGCGCTACCACTTCCTCTAGAACGCTAAAGGGAGTGAGAGGGGCGGTATCGGCAAAGTGCTGCACAATGTTCCGTACAGTGCTGCCAATTTTGCAGGCTCATTCCCTCCCTTAAAGGGAAGGGCCAATGCTGCGTTCATTGAAATGCAGGGCTGAGCAATCTCAGGTTCCAAAGAAATAAAAATGCAACACACTGGGGACATAAATACATTTTGGCCTACCTGACCACGACTGCCTTTAATTAGCACTCCCCAAGCGACCAGCCGAGGTGACAACACCTCCTGCAGCTGCCGTTGTTGATGCCCAGTGATGCTGCAGCAGGCAGAATCTTATTTTACATCCGGGGCGATAACAGGACGCTGCACACCGGATGGCGTTATGATCGCCAGGACGCAAAAGTGTGAGGCGATAAGATTTACCACCAGCACAAACCCGCCAGGGAAGTTCACGGGCATCGTTGATTTCGCCGCAGCTGTTTGGTTGGTAATCCCCGGTGGCGCAAACAGGAGGTGCAAAGAAAGCCAATTTCTCCCCCTACATTTATCTAAATGTCCTACCACATCAAAATCTTTTTGAATTTCATTAACTCCTCCCCTTGCACAGATTTTGGTGTCATCTGCAAACTTACAGACAATACTTCCAATATCACTGTCCAGATCAATATAAAGACAGAATTGGATGAGGCCTGGAAATGGGCGTGGGCAGCACAGTGTGCTCTTGCCTGCGCCTGTTCAAAATGGTCCAGGCAGCACACAAAATTTGTGCTGCCTGCTCAGTAAAATAATTGCAGTGCTATTAATTGGCTTAGCGTTGAACAGAAGGGCCAATATCGGGTCCAGTCTACTGACCAATTAAGTTTGGCCTCGGCTCTCTGCACTACTTAAAGGGGATGTGCTTTGTTGGAGAAGCACCGCATTGTCATTGTGTAGAAAGCTATTGTCTAACATCCCACACGCACTGACACACTTCCCTTTCTCTTGCAGACAAAGGCCCCTATTTTTCCCAATGAAGAAATCTGGGGTTCACTTATCTGTATGCACATTTTTCTCACCACCACCAGTGGCGAAAAAAAAAATCGCTAGTCTCCCTGAACCGATAGCTATTTGTTGCGCCGTGCTAACCGAGTCCATCTCAGGGGGCGGAGCGATCAGTGTGCGCCAAAAATTCACTGTGCGTTCGCTAAAATGAAAAGAAACCTGTCTTGCATGGAGGACCTTCGGCCTGGGATAGCAATGGGCCGAGTGTGGAGGACCATCGGCCAAGGATAGCAGCGGGTTGAGTCAGCTGCGTTGAAGACTTTATCTGTGAAGGAAAAGGCTGCCATGGATGTTTGGTGAAGCAAGGCTGAGCTTGATGAGGTGATTTTGCCTGATGTTTTGGAAGAAGAGGCTACTCTACATTTTTGGTGATGTTTTGCAATTTGGATCGAGTTAGAACTTTGAAGGAAAAGGCGAGTGGGGAAGATTTGTTTTAAATTTGCCTACAGTTTCCACCACCACGGGAGAGCCTTAAAAGTAAGTTTTTTTTCAGCTAAATTACTTTGAAACTACAAAAAGGCCAGAGATAGGAGGGGCCAGCGCCGATTTCTTTAAGTGAAGGTAGGCTTTTCCAAACGGTCTTCCTTATCTCTAAGCACGGTTTAAAAAAAAACAGTGGTGGGGAAAGTATCCTTACTGGCCAGAAATGGTGCATAAACAGCTTCTTACTATACACCAGCGTCAGAATATATGGTGGCAAAAATTCTGACGCTGGTAGTCAGCGCCGGCGCCCAAACATTGGGAAACTTTGAAATTCCCATCACGCCAGAGAAATCGCTGGGCGCCAAAAAAATCGGCGCCAAAGGTCGCTCATAACCACCGGGAGCAGCAACAAACAGGTGGAGGGGAAGCCCTTCAGCAGTACCCAACAGCGCTGGAGGAAGCAGTATTGGAGATCATTGGAGGGACCATCACAGAGTTTGTGGCGAGCACGAAAGTTGAAAGCATTGCTGCTGATGATGCTATGCTCATACCTAATCCTTCTTCTCACATTCCACTTCCCCCTCATCCCACAATCTCTTCTCACTTACAAGTTGCTGATGCTGGATGTGTGGATATCTTGCTTTCTCTTCCTCCCCTCACCACAACCCCACCCTTATGCATTTCTTCAGATACCCAAGAACTCCAACCTGGACAGCCAGTCCCCGAAGTGATGAAGGACAGTGAAGGCGGAGAAGACAACACAACATCACTGCACCTGAAATTCGCAGGTTAACAACTCAGAAAATAACACTGCGCGGAGTTCAGCGGGTATTATAGAGATGGGATCGATCTGCATGTGGTGAGCCAATGGGCATGAATGGGCTGCAGTCAGGCCAGTGGAAAAGGTAGATTGGGTACCAGCTCTCCGGAGGGCAAGTTCGGGCACAAATTCTGCTGCACAGGTCTCAGGTGATGACCTCGTTGGGGAAGAAGGGTGATGGGCATGCACACAGAAAATGCTAGGTGCAATGGCAAGCCTGCCAGAGTCTCTTGTCAGTGTCAAGAAGCATGGAAGAGTCTGGCTCCAACATTACACGGGGCATTGAGCGGAGCTTGGAGCTAGTGATTTCCAGGATGGAAATGATGGGCAACTCTGTGGGAGACCTTGTGGACCCAGCCATGATGCTGCGTGTGATGGCCGATGTCACAGCTTCCATTGCAGCACAGGGGGAAGCGACGCAACGCCTGAGTGCTGCAGTGGAGGCTCAGACTTCTGTCATGCAAGCCCAAAACTGATCTCATGCAGGCTCAGCTTGCTGCCATGCAAACTCAGACTGCTGCCATCATGGCTGTGTTTACGACCTGTGTGAGAACACCACCGCAGATCGGGGCTATAAATGGAGCTGGGGCGCCGGGTCCTGGAACATTGTGGGCCGTCCCGACCTGTGTGAGAACACCACCGCAGGTCAGGGCTATAAATGGAGCTGGGGCGCCGGGTCCTGGAACATTGTGGGCCGTCCCGACCTGTGTGAGAACACCACCGCAGATCGGGGCTATAAATGGAGCTGGGGCGCCGGGTCCTGGAACATTGTGGGCCGTCCCGACCTGTGTGAGAACACCACCGCAGGTCAGGGCTATAAATGGAGCTGGGGCGCCGGGTCCTGGAACATCGTAGCGGAGATGCGGCGACTGAGGGTACGAGGCCCAGAAGAGCCGAGGGTCCAGGGGCAGCATGGACCTGCCCACGCTGCGATATGTGTGCGCACTAGGTCCATGCAGCAGAGCAGGTCTCAAGTTGTCCTGGTTAATCCTAGCCAATGGATAAAGGCTTAGCTCTGTCAAGCCCATGTGGTGGCTGATGTGCAACAGTCATCATGCGTTAAAAAATTCACGCACAGGCATCTTCCACCCCCTCAACTGGAGTTCAGGATTGGAACATTGGGTCCTTCATTGAAACATCTGTGAACTCTCGTGGAAGCAAGTCATCCTCGCTCGAGGGACGCCTATGATGATGGTTTACGAGTGTGGAAAGATACTTGCAGGGTCACATCGTACTCCAGCAATCTGTCCCCCAACAGATGGCTAGGAATGCTGAGACACCGCCCCGGGGGAGTGGCAATGGCTCTGTGGACCAAGAACCTGCTTTCGTCTCTCAGGATGACAGCATTCGTATGCCCATCCCGGTCACTCTGCCAGTGCCCTTGCTGCTGCCTGTCATCCAGTCAGCTCAGACTGGTACAGTCTACAGCCGGGCCTTCTAATAAGGCCATCTGCAGTGCCCCCCACTGAAAGTCAGCTGCCTTCCACCAGACATGTTGCAGCCACTGGGGGAGCACTTTGTAGGAGCACATGAGTATGAAAAGCAACACAAAAGACAGACACAAAGGGAATGAACAAGAGTGATTCATTAACGCTGTTGTTTTGAATTTCATAAATTTATAGATTCTTTTTGAAATATTTTGTGCTGGTTTTCATTTCAGCTTTGTGTCCAAGAGGATGTTCTGTTACAGAGGGATGGTAAGATGGGGAAGTGGTGAGCAACGATGTTCGGGGTTTCATTCATTGGAACCGGAGTCTGATGAGATGCTCATGAATAGCCTGCCCAGAACGGGGATCTTCTGCCTGCCTACTCCCTGCCTCCTTCTCGTTCTCCTCCTCTTTCTGAGGTGGTCCCAGAACGCATGATGGCAAGGGCTACACCCTCATGATGGCCAACTTGTAGAGCATGCAGCAGATGCCCACAAATTGGGACACCCGCTCTGGCGTGTGCTGGAGGGCTCTTCCCGAGCAGTCAAGGCAGTGGAACGGTTGCTTCAGCACTCCAATGGTCTGCTAAATGAGTTTCTTCATGGCAACATGGCTCTCATTATATGATTGCAGGCCACGAGTGGTGGTGTAGCGGAGGGGAGTCAACTGCGAAGTGCAGAGCGGTTAGCCCTTGTTTCCGAGCAGCCACCCTCAGGTTTGACGTGGTGGCTGGAAGAATGCTGGCACACCAGACTGGTGCAGGTTGAAGGCATCATGAATGCTGCCAAGATATCGGACATTCACCATCATGATGTGCTGGGTATGGTCGCACACCAACTGCACATTAAGTGAGTGGTAGCTTTCCAGTTGCAGAACATCTCAGGATTAGTATGCGGCGCCTGCAAAGCCACACATGTGCATTTGATGGCACTGTGCACCATTGCCTGCTATCCTGGCAAAACCACATGCGCGCTCCTCCTGCTTCTCTCTGCTCCAACAGAAGACAATGAAGTCCCTTCTCTTGAAGTACAGAGTCTGTGACATCCTGGATGCAGCGATGAACGATGAACTGGGAGATGTTAGCTATGTCTCCTGCTCCAGACCTGAAGAATCTGATGGTGACAAAATTGAGGGTCATGGTCACCTTGAGAGACACTGGCAGCGTGTTGTTGCCTTGCTCTGATTGCAGGAGGTGACAGCATTATGTGACCACTATAAGCCCACTGACTCCCACAGCTACCTGGACTACACTTCCTTTTACCACGCTTTCTCTAGGGACTCTACTCCATTCTCCAAGTTTCTTCATCTCCTTCACATCTGTTGTGATGTTACCACTTTCCATACTAATACTTCCGATATGTCTTCCTTTTTCCTCAACCGAAGATACCTTGCTACCATGATTGACATGGCCCTCGACTGTGCCGGTTCCATTTCCCGCACCTCTGTTCTCACCCTCCCTCCCAGAACCATGATAGGGTTCCCTTTGTCCTCACCTTTTGCCCCACCCCAGCCTCCAAGATCAACAGATCATCCTGTGCCATTTCCGCCACCTCCAGCATGATCCCACCACCAGAAACATCTTCCCCTCCTCTCCCCGTTCAGCATGTCAAAGGGACCGCTCCCTCAGCGACCCCCTGGTCCACTCCTCAATCACCCCGAATAGCCCCTCCCCTTCCCACGGCACCTTCCTCTGCAAACGCAGAAGATGCAACACCTGCACTTTTAACTCCTCCCTTCCCACTGTTCAGGGCCCCAAACACTTTTTCTAGGTGAAGCAGCGATTTACTTGTACTTTTTGTAATTGAGTATATATTGTATTCGCTGCTCACGATGCGGTCCCCTCTACATTGGGAAAATCAAGCACAGATTGGGTGACCACTTTGTGGAACGCCTACGTTCAGTCAGCAAGCGTGACCCCGAGCTTCCAGCTGCCTGTCATTTTAATTGCTGCCCGGGACACCAGGGATGGCCTAACCTTGGCCAGATTTACTTCACTTTACGCTGTACACCCTGGCTGCCACATGATGCACCAGGTTGGTATCACCCCACACCAACGCCATAAAGCATCCCTCCAATGCCCAAGCCATTCCTTTCACACTCATCAGCATTGCGGGGGCATACAATTATGTCTCACCCTTCACTACAACTCAATAAGCCACTTCCAAAGGAGCACACAAATCTGTCCAAGAATGCAAAATGTTAAAAATAAAGATTTCAATGTTTGACAACACGTTAGCAGAAACTTTACATGAACATTGGCTAACAGATTCAGGGCCCGAATTTGGTGGACTTATCGCCGGCTGCCCTCCCTGTTTTTTGGGCGCTCTCCCCTCCAAGTGAGTTTGGTGAGGCCCTCATGCCAGCGGGGAGAGAAGACTGCTGGGGAGCATCCGCTGATGTGTGCCGGTGTACAACGCCGACAAAAGTCCTCTCCCGAGATTGGTCCAGGCGGTCCTTCGCTCCAGCTGCAGAAAAGACCGCCGCCTGGAGGCAGGTCTTACCTGAACGGTAAGCATGAAGACCTGCAAGAAAAGATTAGTGCACTTATTTTCTTCTTTTCTTTTGCAGTGATTTTGTTAGATAGGGTCCTCTGAAGGATTTGTCATTTTTTTTTAATTTGGTGAAAAACATATTTTTTCCCATTCCCCCCTCCCTGGGCCCAACTCTATCCTTGGCGTTACTTTGCCAAGGATCGCAATTGCTGCCCAGAATCCGCTCTACCACCCGCTGCTGCCCAGAATCGGCGTGTAAGTCCCATTTTTTCCGCCAGGCGTTTTTTTTCGCATTTTACCACTAAACTTCCACAAAAAGTATCGTCAGGATCTTAGCGGTCCTTTCAACGGTACACCGGAGGAACTTAGGTTTAACCAAACTCGGGCCACCAAGTCCCTACCCTTTGTGTGTTGTTGGTGGTATGACAAGAATGAGGGTGAGTATGAGGGGTGATTAGTGAGATGGGGATGTGATAATGTAGATAGAGAGAGAGGGATGGGTAGAGGTGCACGGTAAGTTCGTGTGAGTAGGGATGTGCAGGAGAAGGATAGGGAAGGCAGAGTGATGGAGATGTGATGAGTGGCACAGCAGGATGAGGTTGAGTGTGGCTTCTCAGTGACCACTGCACCCTGGTCCTCCTGACAACAGCCCTGTTTGTGCCCTCTTGTACAATGTGTAACCAGGCTGCGTTGGTGTCCTGGGGAAGTCTCTCCCTGCATGCTGTGACTCCCTCCATAAGTATATGGATGGAGTTATGGGAGAGCCAGGGTGCTTCCGTGTACCTTTGTGCAGTGCTTGTCAGTGTTTGCCGCACCTCAGTGCTGCAGAACACTGACAGCACAACTGTCAAAATAAATTTGGACATGATTCCTTTAAGGAAACCAGCTGATGCTGCATCATCAAATGACGTCATCAGACCCGCTTCTTCTTAATTGCTCGGGAACCTACAAGCCCAATCTGGGGAAAGTCGTGGGGAAGCTGGAACGGAGCCGGCAGCGGGTTTGCAGTCTGTCACCTACCTCGGCCGCACTGAGCCCGCCTCGGTAGGGAAAATCGCGGCTGTTAACTCTGTTTCTCTCTCCATAGATGATGTCTGACTTTCTGAGTATTTCCGGCATTTTCTGTTTTTATTCTAGAATCACTTTGGTGCTTTTTATCGCTTTTCCACTTGTGTTTCTGCTTTTAAATATCTTTCTGTTTCTTCACTCCAATGAGAATGTTATCTTTTAGGCTATATTTCCGTTCTCTATTTTTTTCCCCAAAATGTACGACTTCACATTTATCCAGTGGACTGCATTTACTAAATATATGCCACTCTTCTAATTTATTTGTCCTCCTAAGTTTCCTGGATACTTGATCACAGTTAACGGTGGCCCCTAATGTGATTGGCAGCAAATTTTGATTTTATTCTCTCTGTGTCTCTGTCCAAATCATTTATGTATATATGAAGAGCAAGATCGGTCCGAACAGAGATTCCTGGGACACCACTAACACTAACGCGAAGCTATAAATTACCTGCTTGTATGAACTATTGACTTTCAACTTGCATCTCATTGGAGATTTAGGGGCCCAAGTTTCGAGCCGCGCCTGGAACGGCGCAGTCCCGACCTGGACGCCCGTTTTTCACGCCACAAAGTGCGCCTAAAAAAACCCTCCAGATTCTCCACCTCCCTGCAGGTCTTCTGGCCCTCGGCGCAGCGCAGCAGGAGCTGTAGTGGGCGGAGCCAGGTCCCTGCGCTGAAAACAATGCCGGGACCTCTGCACATGCCCCCATCTCCTTTCCCCCGCCCCCGGACCGGACCCAACACCCGCTCACCTCCCCCCCTGCCCCCGGACTGGATCCGACCTGACCTCCCTCCCACCGACCTGACCTCCCTTTCCCTCCCACCCTCCCCCCGACCCAAACCGAACCGACCTCCCTCCCACCATCACCCCCCGACCCGACCCAACGCCACCTACCTGTAAACCTGGTGCTGGGGACAGGCCCTGCCCGAAGTCTCGGGCCCGGCCCGTTCAGCCTCCCTCCCCCTTCTCCTTCCCCCCCACCCCCCCAATCTCCTTCACCCCCCCAATCTCCTTCCCCCCCCCAAATCTCCTTCCCCCCCCAAATCTCCTTCCCCCCCAATCTCCTCCCCCCCCAATCTCCTTCCCCCCCAATCTCATCCCCCCCCAATCTCATTCCCCCCCCCAATCTCCTTCCCCCCCCAATCTCCTTCCCCCCCAATCTCCTTCTCCCCCAATCTCCTTCTCCCCCCATCTCCTTTCCCCCCCAATCTCCTTCTCCCCCCATCTCCTTTCCTCCCCATCTCCTTTCTCCCCATCTCCCCTTTATCCCCTTCTCCCCCCATCCCTCCCCCTTCTCCCCCCTCCCCCTCCTCCCCCATCCCTCCCCCTTATCCCCCTTCCCTCCCTCTGCTCCCCCCCTCTCTCCCTCTACCCCCCTCCTCCCCCTCCCTCGCTGTCAGAAACACAGACACTGACAGACAGAGAATGAGAGACACACAGACAGACAGAGAGATAGAGTCACTGACAGAGACACACTGAGGGGGGCATCCCAGCACGCTGTTGGAGGGCTCCCGGTGCTGCAGTCGGTAAGTAGAAAATGTTTTATTTATTGATTTAAAAAAAAAATTATTTCTTATTATTTTTCTTTGATTGATTTATTGGTTGATTTATTGATGTATTTATCATT
This sequence comes from Pristiophorus japonicus, assembly GCF_044704955.1. NCBI lineage: Eukaryota > Metazoa > Chordata > Chondrichthyes > Pristiophoridae > Pristiophorus > Pristiophorus japonicus. The sequence goes on along the minus strand of NC_091978.1, from coordinate 321,236,259 downwards.
TATTATTGATGATGGCTCTTTATTTGTAAAACTGAAGTGTTTAATGTTTGTAAACTTCCCTTTAAACACCGCCCCCCCCCCCCACCATTCCCTACGCCTGATTTGTAACCTGCGCCTGATTTTCTAAAGTGTAGACAAGGTTTTTTCGAGCGTACAAAAATCTTCACTTACTCCATTCTAAGTTAGTTTGGAGTAAGTTTTTACTGACGAAACTTTGAAAACAGGCGTAAGTGGCCGGACACGCCCCCTTTTGAAAAGAAAATTCTGTTCCAAAGTGAAACTGTTCTAACTGACTGGAGCAAACTAAATGACGAGAATTCCGATTTCTAAGATACTCCGTTCTACACCAGTTGCTCCTAAAAATCAAGAGCAAATCATGTGGAAACTTGGGGCCTTACATTCAGCATTTAAACTTGCCTAATGGTGAATCTACTTCAGTCTCAAGCTCATCTGAACTGAGGAAGTGGTAGTTTGTGAATTGAGATTCTGATTGAATGAATAAATTTCTAATGGGCTATGTTGCGACTATACTGCTGTTTTAACTGTGCAGCATAAATTTATTTGTAGCAGCTGATAAACTTCTTTAAGAGATGTGTTTCAGTTAGTTATAGGTATAATAAAGGTTACGTTTTGATGCAAGAGCTAATAGAGGCCAGTGAATATTTAGCAATCACAGTAATTACTGCAAATACAAACAAGTAATGCCCTATTGTGGATTCAAAGGGCAAAAAATTTGACTCAAATGTTTCCCAGCTATTTCCATATGATGCCCTGCAGAGCAACTATTGACAGCTCTTTGGAGTTTGTTAATTAAATGGACAAGGGACCCATCTACAAAAAACAGGCAGTAGGTTGCTGTCTTGGGGCCCCATTCACAAAACTCAGAACATCTGGGTGGATTAATGCTGTCAGACCAATCAGGGTACTGCTGACAGATTGGGAGTATGCATCGTATTGAAATGCCATTCCACAGCTGCTTGTGACATTAATTTCCCTGTAGACCTTTCCAATTAGCTGGACTATTCGAGTATGGACCACATGCTCATACACGTGTACACGAGTTAGACGGAATAAAATGTTACCACCTGTTCTCGGCTCCCACTTCTAAGATGTTTTCAGGTATTTAAACCCTTTGAATCCTGGGCGTAATTAAAATGTTCAATATTCCCAGTAGCTGTAAAAATTCTTGTTTCCAAATCTATAAATCAAAGTTAATCTTCACTCCGCCTTCATTTTGTAAGTTATTTTCTCCCACCTCTTTATAAATTCCACCACAACAGAAAAAACTTTGTCCATACCACTCAAATTCAACTACTGGAGTGGGACTGGTTCATTTAACATCTTACTATACTTAGTAGAAACACTTCTGCCAAATGGCAAGGCTGAAATTATTGACTTGCTGTGTGAAGCAATGGAAGAAAATGTTAGTACACTACTGGATGGCTTTAGAATACTTCTATTTTAATGCTCAGGTAAACGGGTTCTATTATATGAAACGTAGCTCATATTATATTCATCTTGATGAAACATTCTATGTTGCCTCACTTCTATGTTCCATCTTCAGCTTTAATCTTCTTTCTGTGATGCTAATAGTGGCAATATTGTCTGTGGTTGAATATGCATCTAATTTGAACATTTATTCCCCATCCTCCTTATATTCTGTACAAATGTTTCAGCTTATTTGTAGGAAAATTTGAATAAAAGTTACAAAAATACAGAAGGATGTTATTCTGGAAAGTGTACATGTGTGGCTATCAATTGATGACATGATCAAGCACAGCTCTGATGTGTGTTATGGTTGAATAACCTGATGCCACGCACACTCTAGACTCACCCATGAAGGACAGGCTTGTGAGCAAGCTCCACTGCACTCATAGAACTGTACCCCAGCACAATTTGGTGCCATGAGGAGAAAATGGGAACAAAAGATCAACGAAGGATAGAAAGATAATAGAAATAGTCTTAAGGGCCTAGAAGATTGGTTAGAGTCAAGGTGGCCTGAAACCAAATCAGGAAACCAGGTGCAAGAATGGCAATGTGGTTCCTTCTCCTCCCCATCTCGCCCCCCCCCCCCTCATCTGGCACACACACCCCGCCACCTACCCAAAATGACCCTGATAGCTATTCAGTGAAGGATGGCCCTCATATATTAAGAGAGCGGAAAAGCCAAACAGACTCTTATTTCTGGTAAATTCAATAATAATACATATGAGATCATGTCATTCACCCTGTTCAGGTATCAAACACAAAAATTTGCAGATTACTTTGATATGGAAGACATCATTGTCACAAAAAAATGTAATACGCATTGTCCTATTGTAATAGTATTCTATAAATTTGAATGGAAGATTGAGTTTCAAGTCTAATTGAGTTGTCTGTAAAAAAACAGCTTTAGTGATAACATTCTTGCAAAATAACATTTGTAAAGGTAGATATCATTTAGATTGTTCGTCAACAGCCCAAGATACAAATACCTCTCACAGTGATGAAATCACCATGATTTCTGAGGAGAAAGATAAAACAGCTCCAAAGCAACAGGTGGAAAATTAGATTAAATGTTTTTTGGAAACATATCAGGAGTGGGGAAGACACATCCAATACCACAATCGCCAAAGGCCCACCTCTGAAAAGGCACAATTCATCCAAGTACTAAACTGGAAAAAGAGGACAAGTATATTGTCAGGCGTTGGAGCTCTGACTATCCACCCTACAGCAAGAATCCTGACTCAGTTAATGATATTTAACTTGACTTTTCAGATTTGAAGTCAGTAGAAATGAACATTGGGAGAGATGTAAAAAGGCTGCTGATTAACACCTATTTTATACTATCACTCAAAGTCAAAATTACACCCATTGACAGCTAGCAGCTATCCACGCTCTTCCTCTTCCCACTGGGGAAACATTTAGTGGAAACACACGGGTAAGAAGTAGAAGGTACACATCATTTACCTGCAATCAAGGGAAGCATTTGGAGAATACACACCTAACATACACTGTTAGGAAAAGTTAGGAAGATTGGTTCTTTTCATATAGACAGACTAAGGCAACTAGGGAGAAATCATGTTGTATTCATGGGTCTTGTCGGTAAATCTGTGGACCATGTACTCCTTGTGGAGCTTGAAGGAAGCACAGGTTGGAGTTAGGGCTACAACATTAGCATCAATTCTCTGACCCATGCTTACTGTGGGCACAGCTCCACATTGGAAGTGCAGGAATGGTGAATTTACCCTTTGATGTTTGGCTCTGTTCACTGGTGGGACTTAACAATACTGCAGGTGGAATATTAGCATTTTTGGGGCCTACTAACCATAGCATCTGCACCGAACTCCAGGTTCTTCTCCCTTAACATCATCATTTACCCTTTTTAAGAACACTCAAACCAAGTAGAAACTCTAGCTCCAAAACACCAGTGCTATCAGAAGATGAAGAAACCCAATAGTGCAGATAATGGAGCATGCCCTGCAATGAAATACATGCTGTGATGGCCAACATCCATTATTATGTCAAAACAAAAGCTTTCCTCAATGATCGTTCACATCCTTTGTGCCCTTTCTCACCTCACGTGGAGCAAATTGCTTCCTTCAGACACTCACGTAATGTGTTGGTTGAGAACTGACTACATTTGAGAAACAAGTGATCGAGGTTTGGGATTTAGACTAACAAACTTTCATTAGTACTTTAGGGATGAAGGAACACCATCACCTGCAAGTTCCTTCCAAGTCACACTCCATCCTGACTTGGAAATATTTTGCTGTTCCTTCATAGTCACTGGATCAAAATCCTGGAACTCTCTCCCTAACAGTACTGTGGGAGTACCTTCATCACATGGTCTGCTGTGGTTCAAGAAGGCGACTCACCACCACCTTCACAAGGGCAATTAAGGATGGGCATTAAATGCTAGCCTTACCATCGACATCCACAATGCATGAACAAATTTTAAAAAACAGTTGAGCCAGTAGGTAACCTGGGAAATCTTTTACTTGTAGTCATTATTTTGCAGCGTTTCAACAAAAACTTTCATAAATATCTACTGAGCTTTTTTGAAGACTGACATTTCTGATATTGGATACACATCTTAAATAATGTGAAATTAAGTAAATTCAGATTGCTCTGCCTCTTGGGTGTAAATCGACTTATTTTCAGTTACTTAGCATCTGAAATACCATTATTTGATATTTCAAGCATATAAGCCTGGAAATTAATGTGATGGGACTGACAAACCTGCACAGGGGCAGGGGTATCCTAAAGTCAGTGCCAGGATGCACCAACCTGACACCTCAGCCGCTGACCCCAGTGGTATGCAAGGATAGTGAGGGAGGTCTCTTAATAGAGGGCAATCTGTAGCCATTAGGGGTGCATCTAGAGTGCCTGCTTTGCCCCTGAGGCTACATTTTGCTCATTTCAGCAGGAGGAAGGGGGTGCCAGGTCGCCTTTACCCCTGGAAAGAACTATGAAGTGCCCCTGTATAAGGGGACCACATTTAAATTATTTAAAATTGACCTGGCCTCCCCTGGTGGAGCTGTTGTTTGGCAGCTCGCGATGCCTGGCCGCGCCATGTGTACCACTGCCAAAGAAGCACCTGCCGACCTAAAGGCTGGGAAGGCAGTAATTGGAGTAAAGATTGCTGTAGGTACATTTTCGTGTGCAGAATGGGCGCTATGCTAGGAGTGCGCACCCAATCATGTGGTCACAAAGAAGCCCCCAAATTCAGCCCCCTCATTCATTTAAAAGAATTATCGGGTTGCCAGTGGTACACACACTCTTCATTGGCAGCTCGCCTAAGCGAGGCATCAATTTTGCGCATTACCGATGCCATTTAAAACGAAGGTGTCCTTTGGCTGCAGGCAATAATCCATGAAGATTCTGCGCAATGGTAAGCACAGCAGAGGTTGCAAGGGTCTTCTGGTTTTTTGATTCTGCATTGGAGATTTTGGTGGCAGGAGGAGGGATATCTTCTATCCACCGGGCAGCAGGAAGATATTAAAGAAAACTGCCCAACCTGAATAGCAGAGGTGGCAGAGCACAAGTGCCAGAAGTATCGTCATACCTGAGGTTTAATCCTTTAAGCTCTATATTAAAATCATTAATATAATAATAACATAAGAACATAAGAAATAGGAGCAGGAGTAGGCCATATGGCCCCTCGAGCCTGTTCTGCCATTGAATACGATTATAGCTGATCTGATCATAGACTCAGGTCCACTTCCCTGCCTGCTCTCTATAATCCCTTATTCCCTTATAGTTTAAGAAACTGTCTAATTCTGTCTTAAATTTATTCAATGTCCCAGCTTCCACAGTCTTCTGAGGCACCGAATTCCAAAGATCCACAATCCTCTGCGAGAAGAAATTTCTCCTCATCTCAGTTTTAAATGGGCGGCCCCTTATTCTAAGATTATGCCCTTTAGTTCTAGTCTCCCATATCAGTGGAAACATCCTCTCTGCATCCACCTTGTCAAGCCCCCTCATAATCTTATATGTTTCGATAAGATCACCTCTCATTCTTCTGAATTCCAATGAGTAGAGGCCCAACCTACTCAACCTTTACTCATAAGTCAACCTTCTCATCTTCAGAATCAACCTTGTGAACCTTCTCTGAACTGCCTCCAAAGCAAGTATATCCTTTCGTAAATATGGAAACCAAAACTACACGCAGTATTCCAGGTGTGGCCTCACCAATACCCTGTACAACTGCAGCAAGACTTCCCCAGGATTCCATTGGCCTTCCTGATCACTTGCTGTACCTGCAGACTAACCTTTTGTGTTTCATGCACAAGTACCCCCAGATCCCGCTGTACTGCAGCACTTTGCAATCTTTCTCCATTTAAATAATAACCAGCTCTTTGATTTTTTCTGCCAAAGTGCATGACCTCACACTTTTCAACATTATACTCCATCTGCCAAATTTTTGCCCACTCACTTAGCCTGTCTATGTCCTTTTGCAGATTTATTTGTGTCCTCCTCACACATTGCTTTTCCTCCCATCTTTGTATCGTCAGCAAACTTGGCTACTTTACACTCGGTCCTTTCCTCCAAGTCATTAATATAGATTATAAATAGTTAGGGACCCAGCACTGATCCCTGCGGCACCCCACTGGTTATTGATTGCCAACCAGAGAATGAACCATTTATCCCTACTCTCTGTTTTCTGTTCATTAGCCAATCCTCTATCCATGCTAATATATTACCCCCAACCCCATGAACTTTTATCTTGTGCAGTCCCCGAGCCTGAGAGTCTGGGCTTTCCCCCCCCAACCCCAGCCACATAATAACTTTTATTTATATAGCGCCTTCAACATAGTAAAATGTCCCAAGGCTCTTCACAACAATTTTGCAACACATTAGCTATTGACCATTGAGGGAAAGAGAGAAAAAGCGTGAGAAGGACGTGTAAAAAGAAGTTAAAGGCTTGGGTGCATGAAGATAGACACAGGCGAAAAAAACTTTCAAAAAAGAACTGCAAATTACATTGTAAATAATACAATAAGGAGTATACAATAGTAAAATCAGTATAATAAAGATTAATTATAATTGAACAAAATTAAATAATATATAATATAATTATAAATTAAGTTAAAATTAGAAAATCAGCAATTGAATCAAATTAAATCAGTTATTAGCTGCCTTTAAAATTCATTCCCTGTCCAGTGATTCAATTAATATGGAAGAACAAGTCACTCCATCCTTGTAATGTCATAATTTTATTACTTTTTATTTCTCATTTTGTCTTCTTGATAGGACCTGTAATAGCTCCAGGCTCCAGCTGCCTCCATTGTCAGGGAGACGCTGGTGTTTAAATCTCCCTCCAGCTGCTCCAGGCTTGTGCTGCCTCTGTTGTCAGGGAGGAGGCTGGTCTGTCGGTCGCCTTCCTATCTCTCGACCAAGAGAAGGCGTTCAACAGGGTGGATCACGACTATCTGTTCGGAACTCTGCGCGCTTTCGGGTTCGGGATGCATTTCGTCACCCGGATCCGACTTTTGTACGCCCCCGCGGAGTGTCTGATAAAGGTTAACGGGTCCTTGACGGCGTCCCTTCGCTTTGGGAGAGTGGTGCGCCAGGGATGCCCCATGTCCGGCCAGTTATATGCCATCTGCGTGGAGCCTTTCCTGCGCCTCCTGCGGACGAGGTTGACGGGACTGGCTCTGCAAGGGCCGGGCGTGGAGGTCGTCCTCTCGGCTTACGCCAATGACGTGCTCCTCGCGGTAGAGGATCCCACTGACCTGCGGAGGATGCCAGGAGATTTACTCGGCCGCATCCTCTGCCAGGATCAACTGGGAGAAATGTTCCGGACTCCTGGTGGGTCAGTGGCGGGTGGACTCCCTGCCGGAGGAGCTCAGGCCTTTTGCCTGGAGCACGACCCATCTCCTCTATCTGGGAGTCTACCTTAGCCCCGACGAGGAAGCCTGGCCAGCGAACTGGCAAGAGCTGGAGGCCAAGGTCACCGCTCGCCTAGGGCGCTGGACAGGACTGCTCCGAGTGCTGTCCTACAGGGATCGAGCGCTAGTCATAAATCAGCTGGTGGCCGCCATGTTGTGGTACCGGCTGGTCACTTTGACCCCTCCCCCTGCGTTTGTCACCAAGATACAGAAGAAGCTGGTGGACTTCTTCTGGAACAACAGGAAGCACTGGGTCTCTGCCGCGGTCTTGAGTCTCCCGCTTGGGGAGGGCGGTCAGTCGTTGGTGTGCGTCAGCACCCAGCTCGCGACTTTCCATCTTCAGACCCTGCAGAGATACCTTTACGTCGAGCCCCCTCCTAGGTGGCGTGCTCTGGCGACGTATTTCTTCCGCCAGCAGCACGGCCTCAACTACAACACGCAGCTCCTGTTTGTGAGCTTGGGGGGCATCAGGACCGCCTTCCAGGAGCTGCCTGTCTTTTACAAGGAACTCACCAGGGTCTGGAACAAAGTCTCCACCAAGCGCAGCTCTCCACCGGCTGAACTGGCGGCTGTCCTGCAGGAGCCGCTGCTCGGGAATCCGTACCTCCACGACCGAGGTTTTAGGTGGCGGTCGGACGAGAGGTCTGTGGCTGGTGAGGTGACCAGGGTCAGGGACCTGCTCAATGGCGGAGGAGCGGGCTGGATGGTGCCAGACACGCTGGCGCGGCGCCTAAATTCCGCCAACGTCCGCCGCGCGGCCGATGCCATCGAGTCGCTAAAAACAGCTCTGGGCCCTGACTCCGTTCGGTGCATCGAGGAGGCTCAAACACGTGGGGAGATCTCGTCCGAACTGACCCCCGTCCGGACGGAATTCCTCATCGGCGCCAAACCCCGGAACCTCCCTCGGGAGCCGGCGCCTCACAACTTGAGCCGCCTCGAGGAAATCCCCTCTGTGCCTTTCAGTTCCGCGCGGAGGGGTTTCCTGTACGGGCTGCTCCTGCACACTCTCAACTTTGCCATCCTCGCCTGCCGTCCGGACACGCCATGGCGTACCATCTTGCCGTCCGGAGGAGGCGGGGATCCCCGATGGAGGGCACTCTACGCGGGAGTCCTCCCAGTATTTATCAGGGACTTGGCCTGGAGGGTGGTGCACGGAGCAGTCCCGTACAATAAATTTTTAAGCCGGTTCACGGGCTCCCAGGCCGCCTGCAATTTCTGCGGTCTGGAAGAGTCCGTGTTCCATGTTTTTATGGAATGCGCAAGGTTGCAGCCCCTGTTTTATTATTTAAAGGGGCTGCTCCTGAAATTCTGGCTGCACTTCAGTCCCACACTCCTGATCTTTGGGCACCCTGTACGGAGGGGAGCGGGTAGGTCCGAGGGCCTCCTCGTAGGACTGCTCCTGGGCACGGCCAAGGGTGCCATCAGCCGGTCCAGGCAGCGGGCGGTCGAGGGGGTCATTCAACCTGACTGCCTGCCTCTCTTCTGCGCGTACATCCGCGCCAGGGTGTCCTTGGAGATGGAGCACGCGGTGTCCACCGGTACGCTCGCGGCCTTCCGCGAGAGGTGGGCACCGGAGGGACTGGAGTGCATTGTCACGCCCGGCAACCAAATTTTAATTTGATTTTATGTTTTAAAGTTTAATTTGTTTTAATTGCCGGTGTTTTTTAGTGTCCCCCTCCCTTTTAATAGGGGGTTCTTGGAGAGAAAAAAAATGATTTTAGTGCCCAAAAAAAACTTTAAAAAAAACAAAACACAAAAAAAAAAACACCAAAAAAAGGGCCTTGGAAATGTTTGGTGCACCCCCCAGATCGGGGGGACACGATTTAATGATTTAATGTTTTAATTTTTTCACAAAAAGAGTTCTGTTGTCAGGGAACCGGTGATGTTTAAATCTCCCTCCAGCTGCTCCAGGCTCAAGCTGCCTCCGTTGTCAGGGAGACGCCGCTGTTTAAATATGCGAAGTAAACATAAGTGGTCCAAGAACAGAACCCTGAGGGACATTGCTACTCACTTACAATGATTCCAAGAAACTGCCCTTAACTTATTTCCTTCCTTTTAACCAGTTTTTAATCCAATTTGCCATCCTCCTCCTAATTGTATATTTCTTAATCAAAACTCTCCAGTGTACTACCATTCCAAAGGGTTTCTGAAAAATCAATATTCTCCACAGCCACTGCATTTCCTCATGCACCATATCTGTCACTGTCTCAAAGAATTCTCTCAGGTTTGTCTAGCACAATCATCATTTTTGAAATCTGTGTTGACAGCTTCTATCTATTTTCTCTTCCTTTAGATATTCAGCATTTTCATCTTTAATTGAGGATTTCAAAAATTTCCCTACCACAGATGTTGACCTAACTGGCCCGTAGTTAGTTGGATTAGGTCTGGCAGTTGAACAGGAAACGAATCCAGACATTATCACCCTTGAAGTCCAGCTTTTGTAATCTCCTAAATTCATTTTGTGAAACTTTAGGGGCCCGAATTTGATGAAACCCAAGTTCAGCCGTTTTTTGGCGGTCCCCAGGCGGTGCGTGATTTTTTTATCGCCCGGTACCGCTGGGGCCAAGTGGGCGGGAGATTCATCACGTTTTTCTCGGTGGTAACTAGAGAGGAGTGCAGCGGGCGATGGCGGGCAGAGGAGGGCTTTCAACTCAGGAATCATCAGTTCCCGAGTTGTGCGTGCGCAGCTGTCAAGCTCTGTACCCCCCGAGAGGCACCAATGAGAGGCCAGAGACTGCCGACCTGAGATCACTGTGGGGTGGGGGGGGGGGGGGTGGTGGGGGCGGGAGAGCTTGCTGTCGGGGGTGGAGAGATCGCTGTTGGTGGGGGGGAAGAGATCGCTGTGGGGGGGGGGGAAGAGAACGCTGTGTGGGGGAGAGAGATTGCAGTGGTGGCGGAAAGATAGCTGTGGGGGGGAGAGAGCACTGTGGGGTGCAAAGAGATCGCTGTGGGGGGGAAGGGGGAAGAGATCACTGTGGGGAGGGGAGAGATCGCTGTCGGGGGAGAGAGATCACTGTGTTGGGGGGAGAGATCGCTGTGGGAGAGGGAGATCACTGTGGGAGGTGAGAGAGACTGGGGGTGGGAGAGACTGGGGAGTGAGTGAAACTGTAGGGGGAGAGACTGGAGGGTGAGAGAGACTAATAACATTTTTATTATAGTTCATTAATAAAGGAGTAAATAAGGCTTTATTAGACCATTTATATTATTGCCTAACACTAGAAAATACTACAATCCATTTAAAAATACATCAAACTGTGGAGAACCTAAAGATCTGTGTAATATCAAACAAACCTGTCAGCTCTGTGTACATATCGCCCGCTTAAGATCCACTTAAAAGCACCTTCTCCAGAACAGTATGCAGTTCCAGCAGTATGTTGGCGGTATGTCATAAAACTTACACTTTTGGGCGGTACATGGGATGTTCTACATGGGCGGGCAATGTGCATACCGCCCGGCGATATGTCACTCATGAAACTTCCACTGGGCGGTATGTCGGCTGTATGTACCTGTTTTTTGACGAAACTTGTATTTTTCGGCGGTAAGCGGATGGTAAGCGGGCGGTAGTGGGTGGTATGTCGATGAATTTCGGGCCCTCGGCCTTTACTCTTCTAAATTGTTGGCTCCCACATTAGTTGCGATAGCCTTCTGGTCTCATTCCCCTTCCATAACCACTTCTAGTCTTCCTAAAATGTCCCTTACCGAGGTATTGTGAGGCCACAGAGCATCTGGAGCATTTGGTCTGCATTTCAAAAGATAGTGTCCAGCCCTCTACCTATCAAGTCTTCTTTTATAATCCTCGCTACGTATGCGGATGTGTTCATGTTTACACGATTTGCTTGCTACAACTGGTGGATGATATAACTGGAATTTCTAAATTTAAATAAAGAACAAGATACATATGCCGGAAAAAAAGACCCAAGAAGCAATTTTAACAGGTATCGCAGCATCTCAAAGATATTATTCTCTGGATTGTTACCTAAGCTACGCGAAAATTAGTGTAGGAGCAAGCAGATCAGAGTGTTAAATGCATGGCTCAAAGAGTGGTGTGGGAGGAAGGGGTTTCCATTCATGGGGCACTGGCACCAATACTGAGGAAGGAGGAAGCTGTTCCGTTGGGGCAAGCTCCACTTACCTGGGACCAGTGTCTTGGCAAAACAAATAACCAAGGCTATAGATAGGGCTTTAAACTAAAAAAACAGGGGGGAGGGATCAGGTGAGGGGAAATTTAGAAAACGATTAGAGAAAAATCAAGGCAATGGAGCAGTATTACGATCTGGGTAAAGATATGCAGAGTGTGACAGGGAGGGACAGAGAGTTTAACGGTAAAAGTGCATCAGCTAATAAGGTGAAAGCAGGGAATAATGGTAAAAAATTAGAATTAAAGGCTCTGAATGAAGGAAGCATTTGTAACAAGATAGATGAATTAGTGGCACAAATAGAGATAATGGGCTAGAACCACTTTTTTTGCATGCTTAACGCCCATTTTACCGCTGAAACGATGTATAACTCCCAGATATCGCCCATTCTGGCACAAAATGGAAACTGACGGGCTTTTTTAGGAGACTTATCGCCGAGCGTTATTTTCCCAATGAGCTAAACGCCGATAAAAAATATCACCGCCCGCCCACTTTTGTTGGGCGGAATCAGCAGAATGGGCGAATTCAACGCCCATAATATTGCCCAGCATTACTTTCCGCACAGAATTACCGCCGAAATTCGATATTAACATCCGGCGACTGTTTTTTGTCGAAAAGAGCATATTTACCCAAACTAGCGGCCATGGAGATCGGCCATCTTCAATTTCACCACCTCGCACACATATCGCCCATAATATCGCTCACTCAAAAAACCGCCCACAAAAAGTGGAACTAACCAGAACGAAAGCCAGCAGTGTGGCTGGCATTTGTTAAATCCCACTTTTACGTGAGGAGCTGATATCGGAAAGATTTGACTGAAATAACACTGATGTGAGTGACAACGCTGATACACTTCTGTGTGTGTGCAGCTCAGACATCAATGGTGCCCATCATCTTGGTGTCAGTTAAAGTTTACGTTGATTGATACGTTGTATTTAACCCTTTCATGGTAAGGAATCACCAGTGTGTAACGGTCCAGCTATCTGAGACAATGCGCAACAAGGTTATATTCAATAACAAACGTTTAATGCCAACATTGGTCTGAAATCATAAGTATCACAGCCAATAACACCCAACCCCTGCCACGTTTCACTTTTTCCACCATTGACATCAATCTCATGTTCAACATGTCCAGCAACACAGAATACAAAGGCAAAGCAGGATGGTGGTCCCCAGCCCCCATACATTACAACAAATTGCATACACTCAGATGGAGATATAACAAAGCCATCATCTGTGGACATGCACCTCACTTTCATTCCCCCCTCTCCTTCTCCGCATCTTTTTCTCTTCCCCTCCTCACTCCATGGCGCCTAGCCGAGGAGCTCCTCAGGCGATGCCTCACTGCGGGGGATGAAGGCAGATTTGGTGGTTGTATGGGTACGGGAGTGGGGGGTGCCGAGGGGGCAACATTCTCTGATGCAGAAGCAGGATCTTGGTCCTTGCTCTCATCTGTCATTTGCAGTGGTGGTGCGGGACCTAGGGATGGAGTGGCGTGCTCTGGGACCACAGGCAGGGCCAAGGCATCAATGTTCCTGGCTATCGCATCCGGGGACTCCGCCATGCACGGAATGTACTCGGTCATGGTGGCCAGGTGTTGGGATATGCCCCCCAAAGCTTCGATGAGCTGGCCACCAATGTCTACAGTCCTCCTGGACAACTGTACCATCTCTCCTCTGTCATATCGCGCTCGTGGAACAGACCTGCTGCGTCCACAAGACTTCCGCGGGGTCGGCGGCGACCTGGGGACAAATGCGGTGCCCTGTGGAGAGGTGCTTGGGGCTGCCACCTCCAGAGTGAAGGCGGGAATGACCGGAGGACCAATAGATGGCCTTGGGGTGGAATGGGTTCTGGAGCGTGGTGATGCAGGTTCTTCGAAGTCCGCACTCTCATCCGTTGAGAACAGACCCAGCGGATTGATGGGCAAGAATCGGAGCTCCTCAGCACCAGATATAGTAGGATCGTCTTCTGACTCCTGCCCCGCGCCCCCACCTTCTGGCCTCTGTGGCCTTGCATGGGTCCGTGCTGCTGGCTGAGCTGCAAGACACAAATGAGGTTGTTAGAGGAGAAGTGGGTGCAAGGGTGACAAGGTGAGTCCAGCGCTACACACAACATATGCACAACAAAAGCACCACCACTCTCATAATCATCGCAGACATCACATTGCATCACCATCAACACATTGTGCATTGCAATGATTTTCATTAGGCTAGCATTATTTCTATGACACTTTTAGAAATCATCTATCATTTATGATTGGTCGAATATGAGTTAGTGTGGCATCTATTGAATTTACATCACAATGGTGTAGGCTTTAATCACGTGGCATCACTTCAGGGTCTGCAGATGCATCTGTGGCTGTCCGGGGATGCTTCCCCACAATTGCGAGCACCCGCTCCTCCATCTCTGTGATGTCACTGGAGACTGATGGCCCCCCCACCCGTTCGCCTCTGCATGGACCTCATCGTCGATAGCTCCTTCTGTAAAAGGTGACAGGACGACATGGCATGAGAGTATTCTGTGATATTATTGCTAGGTACTGTCACAGAGACTGATACAACACATAACCGACAGATGTAATCATGATTATTATCATTCTTTACCTTAAGATATACAGCGTGACCGCAGGCTTTGAGTAAAACATTCCCGGTAAAAGTGCAAGACCTCACATCTGCTGATAGTCACTCATGACTATTACAAATCAAATTATATAAATACATAAGTACATGTAAATCAATGTATCCCACAAGGTCATTCCATCGTTTGGGGCATTGGTTGCCTTCACGCACCTCGAAGGTCGCCGACGAGACCACCTCTGCTAGCTCGGTCCATATTCTCTGGTAGGCCTTTGAGGTGGGCTTCCCATGCCCTCCCTGTGTCAAATTACCCCAGCGTGACTCGACCTTCTGCAGGAGGGAGGCATTTGCCTCATCCGAGAATCTCCTGGCTCTTTTGCGGCCTCCAATGTGCTCCTCTCCCACCTCACTACTCTCTTTAGTGTCAGTCTCCATAGCGTGCTGTGATGCCTCCTCCTCTCCCTCCATTATAGGACAAATTCAGTCAAATATGTGGCTGGTAACAGCTATTTTTTGTTTGCCTACTTGCTATGAAGCTCTAAAGTCTCCCTCCTTCCTCCCAAAGCAGCCACACCACACCCAGCCATGCCTTCAGTCCCTCTGAGCTCCCTCTCTCTCTGTCTCCTTTTCTGCGCATGTCATGGTGACCCTTGACCTCCAGAATCGCGGGAATCAAGTGTTGCCATGCCGTTGCTAAGGACGGCCACACTTTACAGCAGAAGGTCAAAAAAATTTAACGCTACTGCCCATTTGATATTGCTCACGGTAACGCACATTTTCAAAAATGTAAACTAGCTGTTTTGAGAATGGGCGAGAAGCCGGCGATCTGAAAACCCTTTTTTACTGCCTACGCCAGAAATAAAGCCCATTTTTGGGCGATAACCTCAAAAGTGGAGGTTCTAGCCCCATGGCTTTGATCTAATAGCAATTACAGAGATGTGGCTGCACGGTGACCCACATTGGCAACAAAATATTCTCGGGTGCTTGACATTTTGAAAAGAAAGGCAGAATGTAAAAGACTGTGGGATGGCGGGGGGAGGGGGAAGGGTTTTAACATGATAATAAAGGATGACATAAGGAAAGTAGAGAGAAAGGATCTCGGCTTGGAAGACCAGGAAATAGAATTTGTATGGATGGAGACAGGAATAACAAGGAGTAGAAAATACTGGTGGGAGTAGTTTATAGGCCCCCAAACAGTAGCTATACCATTGGACAGAATATTAATCAACAAATAACAGGAGCTTGAAACAAAGATAATACAATTATCATGGGGGATTTTAATTTTCATGTCGACTGGACAAATCTAATTGGCAAGGGTAGTCTGGAGGATGAGTACATGGACAGTATTCAAGACAGTTTCCTAGAACAATACGTAGTGGAACCAACCAGGAAACAGGCTATTTTAGATCTTGTATTGTGTAATGATACAGGGCTAATTATTAATCTCATAGTAAAGGATCCTCTGGGGAAGTGTGATCATAATATGATAGAATTTCAAATTGGGTTTGAGAGTGAAACACCTCAGTTCAAAACTAGCATCTTAAACTTAAGCCAATTACATAGGTATGAGGGGCGAGTTGGATAAGGTAGAGTGGGATATTAGATTAAAAGATATGATAGTAGATAAGCAATGGTAAACATGTAAAGAAATATTCCAAAATTCTCAATGAATATACATTCCATTGAGAAATAAAAACTCCATGGGAAAAGTGAAACATCTGTGGCTAACTAAAGAAATTAAGGATGATATTGGATTAAAAGATGAGGCTTATAATGTTACGAAGAATAGTCGTAAGCCTGAGGATTGGGAAACGTTTAGAAACCAGCAAAGAATTACCAAAAAATTGATAAAAAGGGAGAAAGTAGAATACAAGAGTAAACTAGCAAGAAATATAAAAATAGATTGTAAGAGCTTCTACATGTGTGTAAAAAGGAAGTGAGTAGCAAAAGTAAGCATTGATCCCTTAGAGGCTGAGACAGGAGAAATTATAATGGGGAGTAAGGAAATGGCAGACTTTAAATACATGTATTGTATCTGTCTTCACAGCAGAAGACACAAAAAAAACCTATTAGAAATAGTGGCGAACCAAAGGACTAATGAGATTGTTGAAGTTAAAGCAATTAATATCAGTAGAGAAAATGTACATGAGAAACGAATGGAACTAAAAGCCAACAAATTCCCCTGAACTTGATGGCCCACATCCTAGGGTTCTACAAGAGGTGGCTGCAGGGATAGTGGATCTTTCAAAATTCCCTAGATTCTGAAATGGTCCCAGTGGATTGGAAGGTAGCAAATGTAACCCTGCTATTCAAGAAAGGAGGGAGAGAGAAAACAGGGAACCACAGGCCAGTTAGCCTGACATCAGTCATCAGGAAAATGCTAGAATATATTATTAAGCAACTGGTAACAGGGCACTTAGAAAATCATAATACGATTAGGCAGAGTCAACATAGTTTTATGAAAGGGAAATCATGCTTGACAAATTTATTAGATCATTTTGAGGATGTAACTAACAGGGTAAATAAAGGGGAACTAGTGGATATGGTATATTTGGATTTCCAAAAGGCATTCGATAAGGTGTCACATAAAAAGTTGCTATGCAAGATAAGTGCTCATTGGATTGGGGTAATATATCAGCATGGATAGAGGATTGGTTAATGGACAGAAAACAGAGAGATGGGATAAACGGGTCATGTTCCGGTTGGCAGGTTTTAACTAGTTAGATGTCGCAAGGATCAGTGCTTGGGCCTCTATATTAATGCCTTAGGTGAAGGGACCAAATGCAATGCAGTTTTGGTTTCCATATTTACAAAAGGATATACTTACGTTGGAGGCAGTTCAGAGAAGGTTCACAAGGTTGATTCCAGAGATGAGGGGGTTGACTTATGAGGAAAGGTTGAGTAGGTTGGGCCCCTACTCATTGGAATTCAGAAGAATGAGAGGTGATCTTATCGAAAGGTATAAGATTATGAGGGGGCTTGACAGGGTGGATGCAGAGAGGATGTTTCCACTGATGGGGGAGACTAGAACTAGATGGCATAATCTTAGAATAAGAGGCCGCCCATTTAAAACTGAGATGAGGAGAAATTTCTTCTCTCAGAGGGTTGTGGATCTGTGGAATTCGCTGCCTCAGAGAGCTGTGGAAGCTGGGATATGGAATAAATTTAAGACAGAAATAGACAGTTTCTTAAACGATAAGGGAATAAGGAGTTATGGAGAGTGGGCAGGGAGTGGACCTGAGTCCATGATCGGATCAGCCATGATCGTACTAAATGGCGGAGCAGGCTCCAGGGGCTGTATGACCTTCTCCTGCTCTTATATCTTATGTTCTTATGTAATGTATCCAAGTTTGCTGATGATACAAAGCTAGGTGGGAAAGTAAGCTGTGAGGAAGACACAAAGAGCCTGCAAAGGGATATAGACAGATTAAGTGAGTGGGCAATAAGGTGGCAGATGGAGTATAATGTGGGGAAATGTGTCACTTTCGTAGGAAGAATAGAAACACGGAATATTTTTTAAATGGTGAGAAACAACTAAATGTTGGTGTTTAGAGAGATTTAGATGTCCTCATACAGGAAACACAGAAACTTAGCATGCAGGTAAAAGCAATTAGGAAGGCAAATGGCATGTCGGCCTTTATTGCAAGGGGTTTAGAGTGCAAGAGTAAGGAAGTCTTACTACAATTGTACCGTGTTTTGGTGAGACCTCACCTGGAGTTCTATGCACAGTTTTGGTCTCCTTATCAGAGAAAGGACATACTTGCCTTAGAGGCGATGCAACAACAGTTCATTAGATTGATCGCTGGATGATATGGTTATCCTATGAGGAGAGATTGAATAGATTGGGCCTATACTCTCTGGAGTTTCGAAGAGTGAGAGGTGATCTCATTGAAACATATACATTTCTGAGGGGGATTAACAGGGTAGATGCAGGGAGGATATGTACCCTGGCTGGAGAGTCTACAACTTGGGGGCATAGTGTCAAGATAAGGAGTCAGCCACTTAAGACTGAGGAGGAATTTCTTCACTCAGAGGGTTGTGAATCTTTAGAATTCTTTTCCCCAGGCAGCTGTGGAGGCTCAGTCATTGAGTATATTCATAGCTGAGATAGTTATATTTTTAGACTCCAGGGGAATCAAGGGATATGGAGGTCAGACAGGAAAGTGGAGTTGAGTTCAAAGATTGGCCATGATTTTATTAAATGGCAGAGAGGTTCGAGGGGCCATAAGGCCTACTCCTACTCATAATTGTTATGTTATTATGTTCTTATGTAAGATGTGAAGTGCTTATTGAAGAGCTGAGTCTGCCTGAAATAGCCAATGTACTTAATAAGTTGTAAGCGGTAACTTTGTAATTGACTTCCATGATGATAGAAAATGGTTATTGTTAATTGCGCGGTATAGACGATTGTACTTCATAAGTGTGGTTGGTATATGTGGTGGGACTGTACTACAAATTTTTTACGGAATCGTTAATTTCCACCCTTCCCTTCTCCCACCCCGAGCCATCTTGATTTTTGGTGCCATTGTAATCTAATTGATAGTCCTGCCCAGAATCCTCATCCTCCCCACTGGAAGGCAGTGCATTTTTGGTTCTAGAAACTTACTTGAACCTGTAGCTCGTCACCATACGTTCCTCTACCACTGCCAGCTTCCTAACTTTCAGCAGTGTGACTATCCTCTGAAACATGTGCTCCAGAAACTTCCCGCTTTTCCTGATATGTCAAATTCTCTCCCACTCTGCCTCAAGTTCTGATGTCTTGTGGTCAAGTAATCTCAGCTGGAGACACAGTCATAGACACAGATATATTTGTTGGGTTAACATCTGCTACTCAAAACTCCCACATCCTCAGGAACCACACATTATTTTCCCTTTCTGCACTACCATTCTTACTACGAATGATCATTAAGTTTATATTCTTATCTACTTAAATTTCAATTAAATTACTCTGCTCTTCCTTGCACATTGTTCCGAATTTGCACTCCAGCTAAATTCCTATTATGGAAGAACTTTTTATATCCCATCCCCAACTCACCGTATGACCAATCTGCAATGTCAGTTTTACATTCAGACAGCGTTTCAAGTTAAACAATCAAATAAATAACGTCCACATATTTACATAGATTGCAATAATTTATCGTGAAATCTGGAAGGTGTTGTTTTATAATTATCAATGTTTACACCTGACAGCCATTTAACATTAGAGAAATTAGCTGTGCACGAAGATTTTACTCCCTTAACATGCATGGACAGGATAGCCACGGATGCCTATAATGTTTGATTCATTGCATATTTCCAGCATTCTCTTTCACAGTTCTCCAGATGGCTTGAATTTAAAAGAACAGCAACAAAGTAAAGAAGAAAACTCACCATTCAAGATAGCCAGGTTCCAGCTCTTAGTTTTGATGTTATTCCCATTTTTAACCAGAGAAGGACATCTGATTCTTTACAATGTATTCAATGCATTTTTTTAATTCATTTTTAGGATGTGGACGAATGTATTGCCCATCCCTAGTTTCCCTGTCAAGCCCAGCTGCACTGGTGAAAGGCCTTCTTTAACTGAGTGGCCTGCTAGACCACCTCAGAGGGCAGTTAGGAGTCAATTACATTGGTGTAGGACTGCAGTCACATCTATGGCAGACAACAGGTTTTCTTCCTTAAAAGGAAATTAGTGAACCAGTTGGTTCTTTACAACAATGAAGATGTTGACGATGACTTGGAGTTCAGCCTCTGAATGTGCGCAGATGCAAGCTTCGTCTGCATACTGTAGCTCGATGACAGAGGATAGGATGGTCTTGAATCTGGCCAGAAGGCGATGAAGGTTGAACAGATTCCCACTGTTTCTATAGTTTAGTTCCACTCCAGCGGGGAGTTTATTGAGTGTGAGGTGTAGCATTGCAGCGAGGAAGATCGAGAAGAGGGTTGGCGCGATGACGCAGCCCTGCTTGACCCCGGTCCGGACGTGGATTGGGTCTGTGGTGGATCCATTGGTCAGGATCACGGTTTGCATGTCGTCGTGGAACAAGCGGAGGATGGCGACAAACTTTTGGTGGCAGCCGAAACGGAGGAGGACGCTTCATATTCCCTTGCGGTTAACAGAGTCAAAGACCTTTGTGAGGTCAAAGAAGGCCATGTACAAGGGTTGGTGGTGTTCCTGCATTTCTCTTGCAGTTGTCGCGCCATAAAGATCATGTCCGTTGTGCCCCGTAGTGGACGGAATTTGCACTGTGACTCTGGGAGGAGCTCCTCAGCCACAGGGAGAAGACGGTTGAAGCGTTCGAAAACATGGGCCTTACACTAAACACCTGTAAGACAAAGGTCCTCCACTAACCTGACCCCGCCACACAACACTGCTTCCCGTCATCAAGATCCACGGCGTGGCCCTGGACAACGTAGACCACTTTCCATACCTCGGGAGCCTATTATCAGCAAGGGCAGACATCGACGACGAGGTTCAACACCGACTCCAGTGCACCAGCGCAGCCTTCGGCCGTCTGAGGAAGAGAGTGTTCGAAGATCAGGCCCTCAAATCAGGCACGAAGCTTATGGTCTACAGGGCTGTATGGCTCAGAGACATGGACCATTTACAGTAGACACCTCAAATTGCTGGAGAAATGCCACCAACGATGTCTCCGCAAGATCCTGAAAATCCCCTGGGAGGATAGATGCACCAACGTTAGTGTTCCCGATGAGGCCAAGATTTCCAGCATTGTAGCACTGACCACACTTGACCAGCTCCGCTGTGCGGGCCACATTGTTCGCATGCCCCATACAAGCTTCCCAAAGAAAGCATTCTACTCGGAACTCCTACACAGCAAGCGAGCCCCAGGTGGGCAGAGGAAACATTTCAAGGACACTGTCAAAGCCTCCTTGATAAAGTGCAACATCCCTACCGACACCTGGGAGTCCCTGGCATCCGGGAGGGCGCTGAGCACCTTGAGTCTCGTCGCCGAGAGCATGTAGATAACAAGCGCAGGCAGCGGAAGGAGCATGTGGCAAACCAGACTCACCACCCACCCTTTCATCCAATGACTGTCCCACCTGTGACAGAGACTGTAATTCCGGTATTGGACTGTTCAGTCACCTGAGAATTCATTTTTGGAGTGGAAGCAAGTCTTCCTCGATTTCGAGGGACTGCCTATGATGATTACAACAATCCGTGGTCACTTTTACTGATACCATCTTTTCAGTTCCAGAGTTCTGTTTAAAACTGAATTCAAATTCTCAAACTGCCCTGGTGGAATTTGAACTCACATTCTACTGGATTGTGAATATACATCTTTGGATTACAATCAAATACCCTCTATTTACATAGCTATCTCATTATGTATATGGTGCTATCTAGTGTGATTAGTAAAGCCAAAAAACATGACATTTTCAGAAAGCTGCATTCCAGTTAAGAAAAAAATACTTGTATGTTATCAACAATCGATTTTATTAAATAAAGACTGCAATTTTCCTCATAGATGTTGAATGAAAATAGTAGGATATGTTCTTTGGATATATACTTGGGTTCCTCAGCATTCACGATCAGTAGTATAAACAACACAATATGGGAGAAATTACAACGATGATGTTGTCAGATAATGTTTGTTATGTCTAGAATAAAGAATCTGACCAGATACTGTAAGCTTAAAGTAATGTGTGACCGTAGTCCTTTACTACAGGTTTCCAGAGTGCCTCGCCAGCCTGTGAGGCCTCCTTATGTACAGGTGCTCCCAAGGGATTGTGGGATCCCTTGGGACTCCAGGGGGTGAGCCCTCTGGTGGTTAAACATGGTATTTACAGGTTTACATATACAACAACACTCACCGCCCCAAAGTCAATAGTGTAACTATTTACAATGTGAGTCGATCTGGGGCCTTACTTTCCCTGGTTGATCGTTTCGGTGCAAATGCTGGTTTTGGTGAGTCGTTTGTCGGGCCCTCGCTGGGCTGCTGCGCAGCTGGCCCCCTGCGCAGCTGGCCTTGCTGGGCTGCTGGGGGTGGTGAGTCCTGCTGGGCTGCTGCGGGTGATGGGTTCTGCTTCGTGGTCAACAGCTGGGTCGGTTGCCACTTGTGTATGTGTGGGAGGGTCGAAAAAGGTAGAGTCTATTGTGGGTTGTTCTGGATAGTCCATGACTCTGAGTTTGGTTTGGTCCAAATGTTTCCTGCAGGTGAGTCCATTTGAGAGTTTGACCACAAACACCCTACTCTACTCTTTGGCCACGACAGTGTCAGGAAGCCACTTGGGACCTTGTCCATAGTTTATCACGAACACAAGGTCATTAATCTTGATTTCACGTGACACATTTGCACGATCATGATATGTATTCTGTTGAAGCCACCTGCTCTCTACCTGTTCGTGTAGATCAGGGTGGACTAACGAGAGCCTTGTCTTAAGTGCGCTTTTCATTTGCAGTTCGGTGGGGGGAATCCCAGTGAGCAAATGGGGTCTTGTGCGGTAACTAAGCAGGACTCAGGATAGGCGAGTCTGCAGTGAGCCTTCAGTTACCCTCTTCAAGCTCTGCTTGATTGTTTGCACTGCTCGATCTACCTGACCGTTGGACGCAGCTTTAAACGGAGCAGAAGAGACATGTTTGATCCCATTGCAGGTCACGAACTCTTTGAACTCGGCACTGGTGAAGCACGTTCCATTGTCACTCACAAGGATATCAGACAGGCCGTGCATGGCAAACATGGCCCACAGGCTTTCAATGGTGGCAGCGGACGTGCTTGACGACATTATCTCATATTCAATCCATTTGGAGTACGCATCTACAACCACAAGGAACATTTTTCCCAAGAATGGGCCTGCATAGTCGACATGGACCCTGGACCACAGTTTGGAGGGCCAGGACCATAAACTTAATATCGCCTCCCTGGGTGCATTGCTTAACTGTGAACATGTGTTGCATTTGTGCATGCGGGACTTAAGTCTGCATCAATACCGGGCCATCACACGTGGGATCTGGCTATCGCTTTCATCATTACAATGCCTGGGTAGATACTGTGGAGGTCACTAATGAAAGTGTCCCTGCCCTTTTTTGGTACTACTATCCGATTACCCCATAGGAGGCAGTCTACCTGTAAAGACATTTCATCTCTGCACTGCTGGTACGGCTTTATTTCTTCCTGCATCTCTAATGGGACACTAGACCAACTCCCATGGAGCACACAGTTTTTTTACTAAGGACAGTAAGGGATCCTGGCTCATCCAGGTTCTAATCTGTTGGGCAGTAACGGGTGATTGCTCACTCTTGAATGCTTCCATTACCATAACTAAATCTGCGGGCTGTGCCATCTCCATCCCTGTGGTGGGCAATGGCAGCCTACTGAGAGCATCGGTACAGTTTTCTGTGCCTGGCCTGTGGCGGATGGCGTAGTTGCATACGGACAGCGTGGATGCCCATCTCTGGATGCGGGCCGATGCATTTGTATTTATCCCCTTACTTTCAGAAAAGAGGATATAAGTGGCTTATGGTCGGTTTCCAATTCAAATTTGAGCCCAAACAGATATTGATGCATTTTCTTTGCCCCATAAACAAACGCTAACACTTCTTTCTCAATCATGCTGTAGGCCCTCTCAGCCTGAGACAGACTTCTGGATACATAAGCAACCAGTTGCAATTTCTCAGATTCATTAGCTTGTTGCAATGCACACCCGACACCGTATGACGACGCATCACATGCTCGTACCAAACACTTACATGGATCATACAACAGAAGCAATTTGTTTGAGCAGAACAGTTTTCTAGCTTTCTCAAAGGCATTTTCTTGGCTTTTACCCCATACCCATTCATCTCCTTTACGCAGTAAAGAGTTCAGTGGTTCTAACAGTGTGCTAAGACCCGGTAAGAAGTTATCAAAGTAGTTCAGGAGACCTAGAAACGACCGCAGCTCCATCACGTTCTGTGGTCTCAGTGCATTCTTGATTGCCTCCGTCTTCGAATCGGTGGGCCTGATGCCATCCACCATGATTCTTCTTCCCAGGAACTCCATTTCAGGCGCCAGGAAAACGCACTTCGAGCGTTTTAGCCTGAGCCCCACACGATTAAGCCGACTACAAACCTCCTCCAGGTTCTGCAGGTGCTCGACGGTGTCCCGACCTGTAACCAAGATGTCTTCCTGGAAGACCACGGTGCGCAGGACCGACTTCAGCAAGCTTTCCATGTTCCTCTGGAATATTGCCGCGGCTGATCGAATCCCAAATGGGCATCTGTTGTAAATGAAGAGACCCCTGTGCGTGTTGATGCAGGTGAGGCCCTTCAATGATTCCTTCAGCTTCTGCGTCATGTATGCTGAGGTCTAGTCCAGCTTCATGAACGTTTTTCCTCCCGCCAGTTTTGCAAATAGGTCGTCTGCCTTTGGTAGCGGGTAATGATCCTGCAGGGAGAAACGATTGATAGTTACTTTGTAATCACCACAGATTCTGACAGTGCCGTCTGCCTTGAAGACTGGAACAATTGGACTGGCCCACTCATTGAATTTGATCGGTGAAATGATGCCCTCGCGTTGCAGCCAGTCCAGCTCGATCTCCACCCTCTCTCTCATCATGTATGGTACCGCTCTCGCATTGTGATGGATGGGTCGCGCCCCCAGAATCAGGTGGATCTGCACTTTTACTCCTTAGAACTTCCTGATGCCCGGTTCGAACAGCGAGGGGAACTTGTTTAGAACCTGGGCACATGAAGTGTCGTCGACGGACGAGAGTGCTCGGACGTCGCCCCAGATCCAGCGTATCTTTCCCAGCCAGCTCCTGCTGAACAGCATGGGGCCATCGCCTGGTACCACCCAGAGTGGTAAATTGTGCACCGCTCCATCGTAAGAGATCTTTACAGTAGCACTGCTGATTACGGGAATCAGTTCCTTTGAGTACGTTCTCAGTTTAGTACGAATGGGAGTCAAGACTGGCCTTGAGCTTTTGCTGCACCACAATTTATTGAAAGTCTTTTTGCTCATTATGGACTGGTTCACACCCGTGTCCAGCTCCATGGACACCGGGAGTCCATTTAATTCAACCTTCAGCATTATCGGAGGACACTTTGTGGTAAATGTGTGCACCCCATTACCTCTGCCTCTTCAGTCTGAGGCTCTGGTTCATCGTGATCCACCGTGGATCTGTCCTCTTCTGCAACATGGTGGTTTGCAGGATTAGCAGGGTTTACAGCTTACCTGCACATATGTTGGAGGTGTCCCATTGTTCCACAGCCCTTGCAAACGTATCCTTTGAAACAGCATGAATGGAACCGACGATCACCTCCGCAGTGCCAACAAGGTGTTAATGGCCTTGCATTCACCACCTTGATGGTGGACTCTGAGATATCTGCGGAAGTGCAGCTGCAGGCATGTGAGTCCTGCCCTGTACGTTACAATTTGAAAACAACATTACTTTGTTCACAGTACTTGCAGCATCACTCGTGTGCTGAGAGATTTGTTTGGTATTATCACTGGGCTATCGTTATGGCCTTACTCAAGGTTGGGGTCTCTACAGCCAAATGTTTGCGAAGTATTACTTCATGGCCAATGCCAAGTACAAAGAAGTCCCTGAGAATGTGCTCCAAGTGTCCTTCAAATTCGCAATGTCCTGCAAGGCGCCTTAACTCGGCGACGTAGCTCACACTCCCTGGCCTTCAGACCTCTTGTACATGTAGAACCGGTACCTTGCCATCAGAATGCTTTCCTTCGGGTTTAGATGCTCCCGGACCAGTGTGCACAAATCACCACACAACTTCTCTGTGGGTTTTGCTGGAGTGAGTAGATTTTTCATGAGGCCATACGTTGGTGCCCTGCAAACAGTGAGTAGGATCGCCCTTCGTTTGGCAGTATTCACTTCTCCTTCCAGCTCGTTGGCCACAAAGTATTGGTCGAGTCGCTCCACGAAGGTTTCCCAATCATCTCCCTCTGAAAGTTTCTCCAGGATGCCCATGGTTCTTTGCATTGTTGTGGTGGGATTCGTCATCTGTATCTCGTCGCCAGTTGTTATGTCTAGAATAAAGAATCTGACCAGATACTGTAAGCTTGAAGTAATGTGTGACCGTAGTCCTTTATTACAGGTCTCCAGAGTGCCTCTCCAGCCTGTGAGTCCTCCTTACGTTCAGGTGCTCCCAAGGTATTGTGGGATCCCTTGAGACTCCAGGTGATGAGCCCTTTGGTGGTTCAACATGGTATTTACAGGTTTACATATATAACAATGTTGATATGCTTATTTGACTGAATTTTCAATTTTTGAATTCAAGCAATTTCCTACAGGCTGTACTATGTAAGAGTTAACAGTGCATCCTCCAACACTGCACAGCAAGACATATATCATAGTTGTAAACAAGGACTACAATAGAGTCCATGCTGGATAGCACGGAATTAAGATATCTAAAAGTGAAACTGCGGCCTCTGGTTTGGAAGTTTGAAAGAAAGATGGAGGTATAAAAAGTTACATTACTTACCTCAGCAGAGAGACAGATCAGGAAACCAAGAGAGATAAATCTGACAAAATGGCACCGCAGGAGAAAATTAATGAAAAAGAGAGACAAAAACACAAGAGAGCCACAACATGCTGGTTCTCCAAAACTAATATCAATTACAGATGGTCCATTTCGGCTGGCTCCCTCCCTTCCCTTTTTCCTCATTTGGCCCAGCAGG
Organism: Pristiophorus japonicus; assembly: GCF_044704955.1. NCBI lineage: Eukaryota > Metazoa > Chordata > Chondrichthyes > Pristiophoridae > Pristiophorus > Pristiophorus japonicus. Next base: position 321,209,557 of record NC_091978.1, on the reverse strand, counting down.
GGAGAAATAAAACTACCTGGAACCATTATGTTCAAAGCATGACTTCACACTAACTGATATACATTACTAACCTTCATGAACCACAACATGCCATTCATTATGGTTCGAGCTTTCTCAAAGACTTTTTTTCTCTGCAAATGGCTTGATGACAGACTGTGTCTCTTATAATTTGAAACCTGTGTCTTTTGTTCTCTGCCACACTAAGTTTAGCAGAGCCCAGGGCTGACAATTAACCCCAACCATGTTAAATTGCTCACTGAGAGCATGTAGGATGCCTACTAGGTCTCCTGTCAATCCACTTTCTAAGGGCTAAACTACTGACCAGATTTATTTACAATGAAATGATTCTCGGAGAAGAAACATGGGTAAAATACTATATAATACATCAATAAGTTTACAATACAAACAAATGGACTGTTTTTCTAAAAGTCTACTATTCATCAATTTTCTATTGGTAGACTTTTGAACAACAATAACTTGTATTTATACAGTGCATTTAAAGCAGTAAAACATCCCAAGGTGCTTCACAGGAGTATTATGACAAAAAATTTGACACCGAGCCACATAAGGAGAAATTGGGACAGATGACCAAAAGCTTGGTCACAGAGGTAGGTTTTAATAAGTGTCTTAAAGGAGGATAGAGAGGTTTAGCAAGGGAATTCCAGAGCTTAGGGCCTAGGCAACAGAAGGCACGACCACCAATGGTTAAGCGATTATAATCAGGTTTGCTCAAGAGGACAGAATTCGAGAAGCGCAGATATCTTGGAGGGTGTGAGGCTCAAGGAGATTACAGAGCTAGGGAGGGGCGAGGCCATGGAGGGATTTGAAAACAAGGAAGAGCATTTTGAAATTGAGGCGTTGCTTAACCAGGAGCCAATGTAGGTCAGTGAGCGCAGGGATGATGGGTGAACAGGACTTGTTGCAAGTTAGGACACTGGCAGCTGAATTTTGGATTCAGTTTAACCTTAAGTTTATGTAGGGTAGAATATGGAAGGCTAGCCAGGAGTGCATTCGAATAGTCAAGTCTAGAGGTAACAAAGGCATGGATGAGGGTCTCAGCAGTGGATGAGCTGAGACAAGGGCAAAGTCAGGCAACCTTATAGAGGTGGAAATAGGCGGTCTTAGTTATGCTGCGGATATGTGGTCGAAAGCTCATTTCAGGGTCAAATGTGACACCAAAGTAGCAAACAGTCTGGTCAAGCTTCAGACAGATGTTAGGGAGTGGGATGGAGTTAATGGCTAGGGAACATAGTTTGTGGCGGGGACCGAAAACAATGCCTTCGGTCTTCCTAATATTTAATTGGAGAAAATTTCGGTTCATCCAGAACTGGATGTCAGACAAGCAGTCTGGTAATCTAGAGACTGTGGAGGGATCAAGAGAAGTGATGGTGAAGTAGAGCTGGGTGTCATCAGCGTACCCGTGGAAACTGACACAGTGTTATCAGATGATGTTGCCAAGGGGCAGCAAGTAGATGAGAAACATTAGGGGACCAAGAATAGATCCTTGGGGGACAACAGATGTAACAATGCGGGAGCGGTAAGTGAAATAATTGTTGCCGATTCTCTGGCTATCATTAGATAGATCAGAATGGAAACAGGCGAGTGCAGTTCCCCCAGCTGGATGGCAGTGGAGAGGCGTTGGAGAAGGATGAAGTGATCAACCATGTCAAAAGCTGTAGGCATGTCAAGAAGGAGAAGGAGGTGGATGTGTTGTCGGCAGTGCTATCAAGCGGCGAATGATGGTGGACAATTAAACAACTGATGGGAGGAGAAGGCTCCGTGAAGATCTCAATCCTCAATGATGGCAGAGTCTAGCATGCGAGTGCAAAAGTTTTCAACCATCTTCAGCCAGAATTACTGAGTGGATGATCCATCTTAGCCTCCTGCTGAGGTCCCACAGTCACAGAAGCCAGTCTTCAGCCAATTTGATTCACTCCATGTGATATCAAGAAACGACTGAGTGCAATGGATACAGCAAAGGCTATGGGCCCCGACAACATCCCTGCTGTCGTACTGAAGACTTGTGCTCCAGAACTAGCCGCGCCTCTAATCAAGCTGTTCCAGTAAAGCTACAACACTGGCATCTACCAACAATGGGAAAATGCCCAGGTATGTCCTGTCCTCAAAAAATAGGACAAATTCAATCCAGCCAATTATCGCACCATCAGTCTACTCTCAATCATCAGCAAAGTGATGGAAGGTGTTGTCAACAGTGTTATCAAACGGCACTTATTCACAAATTACCTGCTCACCAATGCTCCATTTGCGTTCCAACAGGACCACTCAGCTCCAGGCCTCATTACAGCCTTAGTCCAAACATGGACAAAAGAGCTGAATTCCAGAGGCGAGGTGAGAGTGACTGCCCTTGACATCAAGGCAGCATTTGAATGAGTATTGCATCAGGAGCCCTAGTAAAATTGAAGTCAATGGGAATCAGGTGGAAAACTCTCCACTGGCTGGAGTCATACCGAGCACAAAGGAAGATGGTTGTGGTTGTTGAAGGCCAATCATCTCAGCCCCAAGACATCACTGCAGGAGTGTCTCAGGGCAGTGTCCTAGGTCCAACCATCTTCAGCTCCTTCATCAATGACCTTCCCTCCATCATATGGTCAGAAGTGGGGATATTCATTGAATATGTGCATTGAAGCTAGAAGGGCCAGTTTGAGGAATTCACAACTGATACATTGAAGGTCAATTGCCTCATCCAAGGCCCTTTAGCCAGGATGCACACTATTCATTTTGACAACAGCAGCAGAGGTCCTCTTTAAATTTACACACTAAGGAGAGAGGAGAAGTAGTCAGTTTCATTGACAGGCTTACTGATGAATCACCCCAAGAAAGGAAGTCACCATCATAGCCCATGAAAGGTGTAATGTATGAATAAGGAGTCTGACTAGATACTGTGGGTTCAAAGTAAAGTGTGACCTTAATCTTTTATTGCAGGTCTCCAGAGTCTTTTATTGCAGGTCTCCTGTGAGGCCTCCTTAAGTACCAGTGCTCCCAAGGGATTGTGGGATCCCTTGGGACTCCAGGGGATGAGCCCTCTGGTGGCTACACAAGGTATATACAGGTTTACATATAGAACAAAAGGGACAAAGGAACACATGGGCAGTCAAGTTCAAAAACAAGCGGCTGAAAGGAGTAGGCCTGAGTCTGAAAGGAAGGAAATGCCAAAAACAGTAAATCAGCCCTCAAAAGGGAAGGGTATGTGCTTCATTACTTTTCCCATGTTTTCAAGGAGAAAGTGAGATTAATCAAGCTGCTGAATAATCAAGCAACAACAACAGCTTGTATTCACATAGCGCCTTTAACGTAGTAAAATGTCCTAAGGCGCTTCACAGGAAAGTTATCGAACAAAATTTGACACCGAGCCACAGAAGGAGATGTTCGGACAGGTGACCAAAAGTGTGGTTCTGGGTATCATAGAATAGTATGACACAGAAGGAAGCCATTCGGCCCATTGAGTCTGGGCCAGCTCTTTCGAAGAGTAATCCAGTTAGTCCCACTCACGCTCTTTTCCCATATCCCTGCAATTTTTTCTCCTCCAAGTATTTATCTAATTCACTTTTGAAGGCCACTATAGAATCTGTATCCACCAGATCCTTTGGGTGGGCCACATTGTCCGCATGCCCGACACGAGACTTCCAAAGCTCTATTCGGAACTCCTACCTGGCAAGTGAGCCCCAGGTGGGCAGAGGAAACGTTTCAAGGACATCCTCAAAGCCCCCTTGATAAAGTGCAACATTCCCACTGGCACTTGGAAATCCCTGGCCCAAGACCACCCTAAGTGGAGGGAGAGCATTCGGGAGGGTGCTGAGCACCTCGAGTCTCATCGCCGAGAGCATGCAGAAACCAGCGCAGACAGCGGAAGGAGTGTGCGGCAAACCAGACTCCCCACCCACCCTCTCCTTCAACGACTGTCTGTCCTACCTGTGACAGAGACTGTAATTCCCATATTGAACTGTACAGTCGCCTGAGGACTCACTTTTAGAGTGGAAGCAAGTCTTCCTCAATTTCAAGGGACTGCCTGTGGTGATGACGATGATCCACCACCCTATCAGGCAGTGCAGTCCAATCCTAACCACTCAATGTGTAAAAAGGTTTTTCCTCATGTCACCTCTGGTTCTTTTGCCAATCACCTTGGCTGGAATTTTCTGTCCCTGGGTGGGTCTGGAGTGGCAGTCAGCATGGCGGGTCGCGACCCCGTTGCTGCTTGCATCGCACTGCAGAAATCAACATTTTGATAATGGGGCCGATTAAACCTGCCCTACACATTTCCCGACCCAATTAAATGGTGCAGGTCTGATGACATAATTCATGACGTGTTTTCAGCCGGTATATTTAAAGGAGCAATGTCCACATTACATTTGAAGGTTCATCTAGGAGTGTGCAGGCAGCACACTGGAGGTTTTCATTGCTTCAAACAATTGGAGAGATGGCTGCACAGAGGCAGAAGGCTGCACCCAGGTTTCCTGATGACTCCCTCCATATCGTTGTGAAGGGAATCAGAGCACGCAGGGAGGTCCTCTTCCCTTCCAATGGGCGCAAGAGACCTCCCCAGGAGACAAAAAGAGCCTGGCTCCAAATTGCAGAGGAGGTCAACAGCAGGAATAAGTTCGGGAGGACCTGGGTGCAGTGCCACAAACGTTTCAATGATCTCATTAAATCTGGAATGATGTGTGCAAAGCCACACTCAACTTCATTCTGTTGTGCCTCTCATCACATCCTCATCACTCTGCCTTCCCAACCCTACTACTGCACATCTTTACTCACAACAACAGACCTTGCAGATCCACCCATCCCTCTCTCTCTATTTACATTATCACATCCCCATCTTACTAGCCGCCCCTCACATTCAGCCTCATCCTAATGCACGTACCAACTAACAACATGCAGAGAGCCCACGGCATTGCCACTCGAATCCATCAAATCGCCCTCTAAAGATCTAATCCATCCATTCCGTACACTTATTCCATCACTCTCACTCAACCTTCTCTTCTACCTCTCCTTGAAGAAGAAGAGACCGCACAATAAGTGAGAGAGGGGGAGAGAGGGGCAGCCTCCATTATTTGCGACCCTCACAACAGCAGAGGAGGCTGCATTGGAAGTCTCGGGAGTGGCCGAGCAGCTGGAGGTGGGAGATGGAGAGAGGGGCAGATCTCAGCAACCTGGAGATAGAATTACATATCATACAGCTACATGGCAGACATCAGTCACTCATATGGGAACTAATGTCAGCGTGTGCACAATGGTATGTGTACCCATTCTTCACATGGCATATCTATCTCATCTCTTCACTCTCCCACAGCTCCATCAAGAGCCGCCACCGCATTCTCCCCCCGCCCCCCCGGCGCACTCCCAACTGTCCAGGAGGAAGAGCAAGATGGCTCCTCAGAGAAGCCTCCAGCTTCTCAGGGGGCAGTGTCATCAGACATGAGCGCAGCCAGCACCAGCACAGAGATGCACACCTCTGTGGGTCCCACGCGAGATATAGTAGTGTTGTTACGGGGTCCGTCACAAGTCACAAGTGAGCAAGAGCAAATGGTGGAGACAGGGATCGCAGTGGAAATTCCTCGGCAGAGGGCACAGGATGGTCCCAGCTCTGTTCAGTTGAATGCAGACTCTGAGCCTTTGGGGCTGTTATGTCTCAAGTAAAGCAATGTGACTGAGTACTGTAGACTTGAGTAAGTGTGACCTTAGTCTCTTTATTCTGACTCCAGAGTGCTGGCACAGTATGGGAGGCCTGCTTATATGCCGTGCTCCCAAGGATGCTGGGATTCCTTGGGACTCCAACAGATGCGCCCTCTGGTGGCGATAAAATGCTGGTTCCAAGGTGTTGCATACATAACATCACTCCCCCCGCCCAAAGTCAATAGTACACTTATTTACAGAGTGAGACGATCTGGGGCTTTCCGTTCCCTAGTCGATCGTCTCAGTACAAACACAGGTACAGGGGAGTTGGTTGGACCTTTGCTGGGCTGCTGCGCAACTGGCCTTGCTGGGGATGATGAGTTCAGCTCGTGGTCAACCGTGATGTCGGTTGCCACTTGTGTGTGTATCGGAGGGTCGAAGTTGGTGGTGTCCTCTTCAGGTTGCTCATGGCTGTCTGTGAATCGCAGTTTGGTTTGGTCCAAATGCTTTCTGCAAGTTAGTCCATTTGCGAGTTTTACCTCAAACACCCTACTCCCTTCTTTGGCTACGACAGTGCCAGCAAGCCATTTGGGACCATGTCCATAGTTGAGTACAAATACAGGGTCATTGACTTCAATATCGCGTGACAAATTTGCGCGATCATGGTACATGCTTTGTTGATGCCGCCTGCCCTCGACATGATCATGGAGATCAGGGTGGACTAGAGAGAGCCTTATCTTGAGTGCCCTTTTCATGAGCAGTTCGGCGGGGGAAACCCCGATGAGCGAGTGGGATCTTGTGCAGTAGCTGAGCAGGACTCGGGACAGGTGGGTCTGCAGGGAGCCTTCCGTCACGTGTTTCAAGCTTTGCTTGATGGTTTGGACTGCTCGTTCTGTCTGGCCGTTAGATGCAGGTTTGAACGGAGCAGATGTGACATGCTTGATCCCATTGCAGGTCATGAATTCCTTGAATCCAGCGCTGGTGAAGCACGGCCCATTGTCGCTGACAAGGACATCAGGCAGGCCGTGCGTAGCAAACATGGCTCGTAGGTTTTCGATGGTGGCAGTGGACGTGCTTACAGACATTATTGCACACTCAATCCATTTTGAATAAGCATCCACAACAACCAGAAATATTTTGCCGAGAAACGAGCCAGCGAAGTCAACATGGATCCTAGACCACGGTTTGGAGGGCCATGACCACAAACTTGATGGTGCCTCCTTTGGTGTATTGCTCAGTTGAAAATCAGTGTTGCATTGACGCACGCAAGACTCCAAACCTGAGTCGATGCCGGGCCACCACACATGGGATCTGGCTATAGGTTTCATCATTACTCTGCCTGGGTGAGTACTGTGTAGGTCGCGTATGAACGTTTCCCTGCCTTTCTTAGGCAAAACCATGTGATTACCCCACAAAAGACAGTCCGCCTGTATGGACATTTCACCTTTGCGCCGCTGGAACGGCTTGATCTCTTCATGCATCTTCGCTGGCATACTGGACCAGCTCCCATGGAGGACACAGTTTCTTACAAGGGACAGTAAAGGATCCTGGGTGGCCCAGGTCCTGATCTAGTGGGCTGTAACGGGTGACTTTTCATTTTCAAATGCATCCATCACCAAGAGCAAGTCTGCAGGCTGTGCCATTTCCACCCTGGTGGTGGGCAATGGTAGCCAGCTGAGAGCATCAGTGCAGTTCTCTGTGTCTGGCCTGTGGCAAATTACATACAGTTATATGCAGACAGTGTAAGCGCCCATCTTTGGATGCAAGCAGAGGCTCTGAGAATAATGATATGAGCAGCTTATGGTCAGTTTCTAACTCGAACTTAAGCCCAAACAGATACTGGTGCAATTTTTTCACCCCATAAACGCATGCCAGAGCTTCTTTTTCAATCATGCTGTAGGCTCTTTCGGCCTTGGACAAACTCCTGGACACATAAGCGATCGGTTGCAATGTTCCCGATTCATTTGCTTGTTGTAACCCACACCCGACCCATACAAAGACGCATCGCAAGCGAGCACTAAACATTTACATGGGTCATACAGAACAAGCAGTTTGTTAGAACATAACGGATTTCTGGCTTTCTCAAAAGCAGTCTCTTGTGATTTCCCCCATACCCAGTCATCTCCCTTGCGTAGCAAACACATGTAGAGGTTCTAGCAAGGTGCTTAACCCAGGTAGGAAATTACCAAAATAATTGAGTCCCGGGAACGACCGCAGCTCCGTCACGTTCTGTGGTCTCAGAGGGTTCTTGATGGCCTCCGTCTTGGCGTCGGTGGGTCTGATGCTGTCTGCCGCAATTCTTCTCCCTAAGAACTCGACCTCTGGCACCAGGAAAATACACGTCGGGCATTTCAACCTGAGTCCCACACGATCTAGCTGACTTAGAACCTCTTCCAGGTTCTGCAAGTGTTCGATGGTGTCCCGACCTGTGATCAATATGTCGTCCTGGAAAACCACGGTGTGCGGAACCGACTTTAACAGACTCTCCATGTTCCTTTGAAAAATAGCCGCGGCCGATCGAATCCCAAACGAGCATCAATTGTAGATGAACAGATCTTTGTGCATGTTGATGCAGGTGAGGCCTTTCGAAGATTCCGTCAGCTCCTGCGTCATGTAGGCCGAGGTCAGGTCCAACTTGGTGAATATCTTCCCTCCTGCCAGCATCGCAAATAGGTCGTCTGCCTTGGGTCGCGGGTACTGGTCCTGCAGTGAAAAACGGTTAATCATTACTTTATAGTCCCCACAAATTCTGACCGTGCCATCGCCCTTGAGGACCGGAACAATCAGGCTGGCCCACTCGTTGAACTCAACCGGCGCAATGATGCCCTCTCGTTGCAGCCTGTCCAGCTCGATCCCTACTTTCTCTCGCATCATGTATGGCACCGCACATGCCTTGTGGTGGATGGGTTGTGTACCAGGAACCAAGTGGATCTGCACCTTCGCCCCAGAGAGATTTCCGATGCCTGGTTCAAACAAAGATGGGAACTTGCTCGAAGCCTGGGCACATGAGGCATTGTCGATGGACGAAAGCGCTCAGATGTCATCCCAGTTCCAGCGGATTTTTCCCAGCCAGCTTCTGCCGAACAGTATGGGGCCATCTCCTGGTACAATCCATAATGGTAGTTTGTGCACCGCTCCATCCTAGGAAACTTTTACTGCTGCACTGCCAATTACAAGGATCAGCTCTTTAGTGTAAGTTCTCAGCTTGGTATGAATAGGGCTCAGCTTGGGCCTTTGTGCCTTGTTGCACCACAGCCTGTCGAAGGCCTTTTTGCTAATGATAGACTGACTCGCACCCATGTCCAATTCCATGGATACAGGAATTCCGTTCAGTTCAACTTTTAACATGATCGGTGGACATTTCGTGGTGAAGGTGTGTACCCCGTACACTTCTGCCTCCTCAGTTCGAGTCTCTAGTTCAGTTTGATCTGCCATGGATCGGTCTTCCTCTGCAGGATGGTGGTTTGCAAGGTTTTCAGCTCATCTGCACATTCGCTGGAAGTGTCCCATTGTTCCATAGCCTTTGCACGCATAGTGTTTGAAGCGGCATTGATGGGCTCGATGATCACCTCCGCAGCGCCAACAGGGTGTTAATTGCCTCGCATTCACACTTGATGGAGGACTCATCTGAGGTCGTGCAGCTGCAGGCGTGTATGTTCTGCGATATGCATTCCTGCCTGAAAACAACATTACATTGTGTACTGTACTTGCCGATGCATCTTTAGGCTGCAAAATTTGTTTGGTGTTATCGCTGGTGGACGTAAATGCCTGGGCTATGGTTATGGCTTTGCTCAGGTTCGGTGTTTCAACAATCAATAGTTTGAGGCTAACCTCATGGCCAATGCCAAGCACAAAAAAGTCTCTTAGCATTTGCTCCAGGAATCCACCGAATTCACAATGTCCTGCAAGTTGCGTTAGTTCGGCGACATAGCTCGCCACTTCCTGGCCTTCAGACCGTTGACATGTATAAAATCGATACCATGCCATCAGAACGCTCTCCTTCGGATTTAGGTGCTCCCGGACCAGCGTACACAGTTCTTCATACGATTTGGTTGTTGGTTTCACCGGAGCAAGAAGATTCTTCATGAGGCCATAGGTTGTTGCCCCACAGATGGTGAGGAGGATCGCCCTTCATTTGGCAGTGTTCTCATTCCTTTCGAGCTCATTGGCCATGAAGTATTGGTTGAGTCGCTCCATGAAGGCTTCCCAAACATCACCTTCTGAGAATTTCTCCAGAATACCAACAGTTCTCTGCATTTTCGCATGATGGTTCGTTATCTATTACTCGTCGCCAGTTGTTATGTCTCAAATAAAGCAATGTGACTGAGTACTGTAGACTTGAGTAAGTGTGACCTTAGCCTCTTTATTCTGACTCCAGAGTGCCAGCATAGCATGGGAGGCCTGCTTATATGCAGTGCTCCCAAGGGATGCTGGGATCCCTTGGGACTCCAACAGATGTGTCCTCTGGTGGTGGTAGAATGCTGGTTACAAGATGTCGCATACATAACAGGGGCCATCCAGAAAGTGGGTGATCCTGGAGGTGCAAGAAGAAGTGCAGGAGGCTCTGACAGGTTTTGCAAGTGCGATGTCTGCAAATATTCAGAGAAATGGCAAGGGGTTGGGAACCTATACAGGGAGAAAGAGGGAAGTAGAATGGAGGCAAAAGCAAAAGATAGAAAGAAGAAAAGTATAAGTGGAGGGCAGAGAAACCCAAGGCAAAAAACAAAACGAGCCACATTATAGCAAAATTCTAAAGGGCCAAAGTGTGTTAAAAAGACAAGCCTGAAGGCTCTGTGCCTCAATGCAAGGAATATTCATAATAAGGTGGACAAATTAACTGTGCAGATAGCTGTTGATGGATATGATGTAATTGGCATCACGGAGACATAGCTCCAGGGTGACCAAGGCTGGGAACTCAACATCCAGGGGTATTCAACATTCAGGAAGGATAGACAGAAAGGAAAAGGAAGTGGAGTGGCGTTACTGGTTAAAGAGGAAATTAACGCAATAGTAAGGAAGGACATTAGCTTAGATGATGTGGAATCGGTATGGGTGGAGCTATGGAATACCAAAGAGCAGAAAACGCTAGTGGGAGTTCTGTACAGACCACCAAAAAGTAGTAGTGAGGTTGAGGACACCATCAAACAAGAAATTAGGGATGCGTGCAATAAAGGTACAGCAGTTATCATGGGCGACTTTAATCTACATATAGATTGGGCTAACCAAACTGGTAGCAATGCGGTGGAGGAAGATTTCCTGGAGTGTAGACCAATATGTCAAGGAACCAACTCGACGGCTGGCCATCCTCGACTGGGTGAAGTGTAACGAGAAAGGACTAATTAGCAATCTTGTTGTGCGAGGCCCCTTGGGGAAGAGTGACCATAATATGGTAGAATTCTTTATTAAGATGGAGAGTGACCCAGTTAATTCAGAGACTAGGGTCCTGAACTTAAGGAAAGGTAACTTCGATGGTATGAGACGTGAATTGGCTAAAATAGACTGGCGAATGATACGTAAAGGGTTGAAGGTGGATCGGCAATGGCGAACATTTAAAGATCACATGGATGAACATCAACAATCTCTGTCTGGAGTAAAAATAAAACGGGAAAGGTGGCTCAACCGTAGCTAACAAGGGAAATTAAGGATAGTGTTAAATCCAAGGAAGAGGCTTATAAATTGGCCAGAAAAAGCAGCAAACCTGAGGACTGGGAGAAATTTGGAATTCAGCAGAGGAGGACAAAGCTTATAATTAGGAGGGGGAAAATAGAGTATGAGAGGAAGCTTGCTGGGAACATAAAAACTGACTGCAAAAGCTTCTATAGATATGTGAAGAGAAAAAGATTAGTGAAAACAAACGTAAGTCCCTTGCAATCAGAATCAGGTGAATTTATAATGGGGAACAAAGAAATGGCAGACCAAATGAACAAATACTTTGGTTCTGTCTTCACGAAGGAAGACACAAATAACGTTCCGGAAATACTTGGAGACCGAGAGTCTAGTGAGAAGGAGGAATTGTAGGAAATCCTTATTAGGTGGGAAATTGTGTTAAGGAACTTGATGGGATTGAAGGCCGATAAATCCCAGGGGCCTGATAGTCAGCATTCCAGAGTACTTAAGGAAGTGGCCCTAGAAATAGTGGATGCATTGGTGATCATTTTCCAACAGTCAATCGACTCTGGATCAGTTCCTATGGATTGGAGGGTAGCTAATGTAACACCACTTTTTAAGAAAGAAGGAAGAGAGAAAATGGGTAATTATAGACCGGTTAGCCTGACATTAGTAGTGGGGAAAATGTTGGAATCAATTATTAAAGATGAAATAACAGCGCATTTAGAAAGCAGTGACAGGATCGGTCCAAGTCTGCATGGATTTATGAAAGGGAAATTATGCTTGACAAATCTTCTAGAATTTTTTGAGGATGCAACTGGTAGAGTGGACAAGGGAGAACCAGTGGATGTGGTGTATTTGGACTTTCAAAAGGCTTTTCACAAGGTCCCACACAAGAGATGTGTGTGCAAAATTAAAGCACATGTTATTGGGGGTAATGTACTGACGTGGATAGAGAACTGGTTGGCAGACAGGAAGCAGAGAGTCGGGATAAACGGGTCCTTTTCAGAATGGCAGGCAGTGACTAGTGGGGTGCTGCAGGGCTCAGTGCTGGGACCCCAGCTATTTACAATCTACATTCATGATTTAGATGAAGGAATTGAGTGTAATATCTCCAAGTTTGCAGATGACACTAAGCTGGGTGGCGGTGTGAGCTGTGAGGAGGACGCTAAAAGGCTGCAGGGTGACTTGGACAGGTTAGGTGAGTGGGCAAACTCATGGCAGATGCAGTACAATGCGGATAAGTGTCAGGTTATCCACTTTGGGGCAAAAACATGAAGGCAAAATATTATCTGAATGGTGGCAGATTAGGAAAAGGGGAGGTGGAACGAGACCTGGATGTCATGGTACATCAGTCATTGAAAGGTGGCATGCAGGTACAGCAGGCGGTGAATAAGGCAAATGGTATGTTGACCTTCATAGCTAGGGGATTTGAGTATAGGAGCAGGGAGGTCTTACTGCAGTTGTACAGGGCCTTCGTGAGGCCTCTCCTGGAATATTGTGTTCAGTTTTGGTCTCCTAATTTGAGGAAGGACGTTCTTCTATTGAGGGAATGCAGTTAAGGTTCACTAGACTGATTCTCGGGATGGCAGGACTGACATATGAGGAGAGACTGGATCAACTGGGCCTGTTTTCGCTGCAGTTTAGAAGGATGAGAGGGGATCCATAGAAAAATTCTGACAGGACTGGACAGGTTAGATGCAGGAAGAATGTTTCCGATGTTGGTGAAGTCCAGAACCAGGGGACATAGTCGAAGGATAAGGGGTAAGCCATTTAAGACTGAGATGAGGAGAAACTTCTTCACCCAGAGAGTTGTTAACCTGTGGAATTCCCTACCGCAGAGAGTTGTTGATGCCAGTTCATTGGATATATTCAAGAGGGAGTTAGAGATGGCCCTTACTATATGGAGAGGAAGCAGGAAAGGGGTACTGAGGTGAATGATCAGCCATGATCTTATTGAATGGTGGTACAGGCTCGAAGGGCCGAATGGCCTACTCCTGCACCTATTTTCTATGTTTCTATGTTTCTATGAATGGAGGAGTCCATCTCCAACATGAGCACCACCATGTCACAGACGATGGTGACTGTAGGCTCTTCCATGGATATGGTGGCCACCTGCATGGAGCAGCTAATGTACCACTCACAGGAGCACACACTATCTATGGAGCATAGATGACAGAGGCTCATAGACCTCCTGTGCAGGAGGGATGTCAGCGTAGACGTGGGTCCTCATGGCCCCACTGATGTGCAGCAAGGTGCTCTCCAGCTCCTTGCTGGCAGGAAAGTGCGGGTTTCCCATGAGAGGGATGGTGGTGAGAGGGGAGCGGGAAATGGGGCTATTCGCAAAGCTTTTACACTTCTCCCCCATTAGTCAGAACCCCAGATGGCACCTTGGATCGCAATAGCCAAGGAGGAACAGACTTTGGCGAAGCCATCACAGGCTCCAAAAACTAGAGGACATCCACCAAGAGTGTCCAAGCAGTCGCAGCAGGGAAGTGAGCAGGGTGCCTCTACCTCTGCTAAAACCATGTAGAGTAGTACATTGTAGAAGCATGTGGAAGAGAAAGATGAAACACAAGGAGATTCACAAGGGTAGCCACTTGGGTGTTTTAGTCAATGTTAGTGGCAAGTTTCTGTTAATGTATTGTCAACCATTAAGATCATTATTTTCCCAACTTTCTGGTCTTGGACACATTTGTGTACACCCCTGGAAGTGTCTTAGTGAGTTGCAGTGACTGGTGAGACATAGGCCGGTTAGTTTAACATCTGTAGTGGGGAAAATGCTTGAAGCTATCATTAAGGAAGAAACAGCGGGACATCTAGATAAGAATAGTGCAATCAAGCAGACGCAACATGGATTCATGAAGGGGAAATCATGTTTAACTCATTTACTGGAATTCTTTGAGGATATAACGAGCATGGTGGATAGAGGTGTACCGATGGATGTGGTGTATTTAGATTTCCAAAAGGCATTCGATAAGGTGCCACACAAAAGGTTACTGCAGAAGATAAAGGTACGCGGAGTCAGAGGAAATGTATTAGCATGGATCGAGAATTGGCTGGCTAACAGAAAGCAGAGAGTCGGGATAAATGGGTCCTTTTCAGGTTGGAAATCGGTGGTTAGTGGTGTGCCACAGGGATCGGTGCTGGGACCACAACTGTTTACAATATACATAGATGACCTGGAAGAGGGGACAGAGTGTAGTGTAACAAAATTTGCAGATGACACAAAGATTAGTGGGAAAGTGGGTTGTGTAGAGGACACAGAGAGGCTGCAAAGAGATTTAGATGGGTTAAGCGAATGGGCTAAGGTTTGGCAGATGGAATACAATGTCAGAAAGTGTGAGGTCATTCACCTTGGGGAAAAAAACAGTAAAAGGGAATATTATTTGAATGGGGAGAAATTACAACATGCTGCGGTGCAGAGGGCCCTGGGGGTCCTTGTGCATGAATCCCAAAAAGTTAGTTTGCAGGTGCAGCAGGTAATCAGGAAGGCGAATGGGATGTTGGGATGGAGTACAAAAGCAGGGAAGTCCTGCTGCAACTGTACAGGGTATTGGTGAGGCCGCACCTGGAGTACTGCGTGCAGTTTTGGTCACCTTACTTAAAGAAGGATATACTAGCTCTGGAGGCTGATTCCGGAGATGAGGGGGTTACCGTATGATGATAGATTGAGTAGACTGCGTCTTTACTCGTTGGAGCTCAGAAGGATGAGGGGTGATCTTATAGAAACATTTAAAATAATGAAAGGGATAGACAAGATAAAGGCAGAGAGGTTGTTTCCACTGGTCGGGGAGACTAGAACTAGGGGGAACCAATTTAAAACCGAGTTGAGAAGGAATTTCTTCTCCCAGAGGGTTGTGAATCTGTGGAATTCTCTGCCCAAGGAAGCAGTTGAGGCTAGCTCATTGAATGTATTCAAATCTCAGATAGATAGATTTTTAACCAATAAGGGAATTAAGGGTTATGGGGAGTGGGCGGGTAAGTGAAGCTGAGTCCACGGCCAGATCAGCCATCATCTTGTTGAATGGCGGAGCAGGCTCGAGGGGCTAGTTGGCCTACTCCTGTTCCTAATTCTTATGTTCTTATGTTCTTATAATGGAACCTCCAACAATGGTGGTCAGTGTGAAAGGAATGGCTTGGTTATTGTAGGGATCCTTTATGGTGTTGCTGTGGGGTTGTGCCAACCTGGCCCAACGTGTGGTAACTATATGGATGTACAGCATAAGGTTAAATAAATCTGGCTATGATGAGGCCATCCCTGGCCTCCCGGGCAGCAATGTGTTTGGCTGCTGATGCCCACTGTCCTGTACAGCATCAGATGGTTGCAGGGAAGGCTAGTGGTGATGTTGTTTGTGCTGCTGGTGTGCCTGGTGCTGCTGGTGTTGGGGCTCATTGTGGTCAGATTCCGAGGATCAAGGTGAAACAGTATACATGGCACCCATGCTGATGGAATAGATGGAATAGATAGTAGAGTTGACAGAAGGTGTCAATGGTGAGAGGTGCATTTCCAATAAGGTGACACTAGATGGAGACTTTACTGGAAAGACTTGCAGAAAGTTAAATATGGGCTGGCAATGCAGGCAGCAATAGCTTATGCCTGAGGAAAGTGATCAGATGTGATTTTGGAGCTTTTATAGTACTTGTGATGCTGTCAAGTAATCAGCTGGAGCAATGGCCACTCAACTCCAGCGTCAGGTTGACAGACATGGTTCCCGAGCTGTGTGAATCCCATGGCCTTGCAGGGAAATTTGAAATGTAGGGGTTAAAAGGCTCTTAACTATCTGACAAGAAGCCTATAGTGATTTCAATTAGGTCACTCCCTCTGCCGGTCGGATTGCTGCCGCTTCGGCAAACGCGCCCGAGAGAAAAGCGCGTTGGAGCAGGATGACGGCGGGTTCCCGCCCCGCTCCAACTTTTTTCAAATATCCTACCCGACTTGCCTCCAATCGTGCCCAGGTGGACCTCAGAAAATTCTGCCCCTGAAATCTGTACCCTTTCATTATCGACACATCAGTTATTGGAAACAGTTTCTCTTTACTTACTCCATCTAAACCCTTCATGATTTTAAACACTTCTAGCAAATCTCCTCTTTGCCTTCCCTGCTCTAAGGAGAACATCAATGTCCCAGCTTCATCTGCTAACAGTGGTCCACAGTTAGGTAATTGTGGGCTTCCTAAGACCCGAGGAGCAGCATGTAGATGAGAAATAGGAGGAGGCCTAAGATAGACCCTTGGGGAACACCAGAGGTAATGGTGCGGGAGTGGGAAGTGAAGCCATTACAGGTGATTCTCTGGCTACAATTAGATAGATAGGAATTGAACCAGGTGAGTGCAGTTCCACCAAGCTGGGTGATGTTGGAGAGGTGTTGGAGGAGGATGGTGTGGTCAACTGTATCAAAGGCTGCAGACGGGTCGAGAAGGACGAGGAGGGATAGTTTACTTTTGTCACAGTCACATAGGATGTAATTTGTGACTTTGATAATGACCATTTCGGTACTGTGGCAGGGCAGTAACCTGACTGGAAGGATTCAGATATGGAGTTCCAGGAAAGATGGACATGGATTTGGGATGCGACAACACGTTAAAGGATTTTTGAAAGGAATGGGAGATGGGGTGGTAATTTTCCTTTTTAATTATATATCCAATTCCCTTTTGAAAGCTACTATTGAATCTGCTTCCACAATCCTTTCAGCCAATGGATTCCAGATCATAATAACTTGCTGAGTAAAAAAAGTTCTCTTTGTAAAGTCCTTACTCTGCAGTATGAAACCACACGAGGCACATTCTGGGGACAAGGTCACTTTGTGACCGTAACTCTTTATTCACAGGACTCCAAAGACAATGACCCTGTGTGGGATCTACCTTTTTATACCTGTATGCTCAGGTAAGGAGTGTCTCCCTCAAATTCACCCCTTGTGGTCAAGGTGTGCATCTAGGTTAAGTGTATACAGTGGTGTTACATTGTGGTTACATACATGACACTTTTCATCTCCCCCCTGGATTTTTTACCAATTATCTTAAATATGTGACCTTTGGTTACTGATCCCCTGCCAGTGGAAACAGTTTCTCCCTGTCTACTCTATCAAAACCCCGCATAATTTTGTACATCTTTATTAAATCCCCCCTTAACCATCTCTGCTCTAAGGAGAACAATCCCAGCTTTGTTAGTCTCTCCACATAACTGAAGTCCCTCAGTCCTGGTACCATTTGAGTAGATCTGCTCTGAACCCTCTCCAAGGTTTTGACTGAAGTGTGGTGCTCAGAATTGGACTAAATACTCTAGCTAAGATCTAACCAGTAATTAATAAACATTTACCATAACTTCCTTGCTAATCTGCTTTTCATAGTTAGAATCGTGGGAGCATAAGTGAACTGGAAAAGCACCTCCTGTCTGGGATCAGATGGATTTCGTTTCACAACTGAATACTACTGTGCTTCTTGATGGCTTAGTTGCTATTTGTTAAAAAAAATGATTTTATTGAGCAGCGTTGACATTGCCACCATTTTGGAATTAAGCACACAAGTTCGACTACCCAATCATATTTTTAAGGGTTGTTCTGATTGGTGAATTTATGTGCAAATGTTTGACACGCACACATTACATTCCTGCATGTTGTATTTTTGCACAGGCGTTAACTCATAAAATAAGTGCATCAATATGTGTGTTAAGGTAATGCACCCCAGAATATAGGAAGTACACATTAAGCAGTCTTACAGAATTTCTCTGATTGGAAAATCTGCCCTTTGATATAGCATGATAGTAAATTACAGGCGAAAAATTTGTTGGTATTACTAGCAGACAAATACATTCATACAACATTCCTCTGTCTGCTTTCAGAGAGACACATCAATCTGTTTATTTGAAATGGGTGAATGGTGGACATTGGAATGTCACACAGACCCATTAAGCATTCCTCTGCTAATATATTTTCTAGCCTCTATTTCTTTAAAAAAACAAATCCTGATTTATATTGTTGCTGAAAAAAATAATGCCTGCTGATGGAAAATACCATGGTCAGGCATTCCAGTGATTCATTTTAATCCCCAAAATCGGGTGGGTTGGGTGCAGGTGAGAAAAGTAATTTGAAAAATCTCAAACCTGACGCCAACCCACCCACTTCCTGTTTTAACGGAGGTGGGACAGGGAACAGGCGACTAATCTGCTCTCATGAGGTAGGTCAGTTGGTAAAATCTTTTAAGGAATCTGTGTGCCTCCAATTTTACAGGCTTCTTATTTTTTACCGGGTTTCCCAGGGCTCGGGAATCCCGGCAGGTAAAAGGAGGTGAGAAGGGGCAAATCCATAAGGTAAGTGCATTTACAGGCAGCTTGTGGGTCAGGAGGAGCAGGAAATTTTTGGCAAGGCCCAATAAGCTAGCCTGTTTCCCTCCTCACAATCGGCCGACAGCCCACCTCCACAATCTCTCACCTGATCCCCACAATCTCCGACAGCCCCCCGATCTTCGCTTGACCAAAATCACAATCTCCCTTTCCCTCGACCATGATCTCCTCCCTACCACAATCACTCTCCCCCCACCCCAACCACGATTTCTCCCCACGACCACGATCTCTTCCCCCTGACCATGTTCTCTCCACTCCCGACCATGATTTCTCCCCCACCGACCAAAATCTCTCCCCCCCCCGACCACAATATTTACCCCCCCATCCCTGACCACAATCTTTTCCCCCGGTCATTTTCCACCCGGAATTTGGTACCAGCATGTACCATCTGCGAGGCAGGACTTCCTGCACCAGGCGCGAAAGTCAGGCCCAATAGCTAAATTGACCTTACTGCCCCTGAGAGGAAGTGGAGCGCAATGTCGCGTGCTCCACTTCCTCTCTGGGATGGGATTTTGGCGGTAACATCGGGGATTTTCCAGCACTACGCAGAGAGGCACATAGTGCTGGTGGGAGCACAGGGCCCTCCCCTTCTGTTAAAGGGGAGGGCACTCTGCGGATTCTGCAGTGTGGAGAAGGGACCACCCCTACATCACTGGGAGTGGGGTACCGTGGCAACAGCCTGGCACAGAAGCTGACTGCCGGGCTGCAACATCGCAGCATGAACCCCGCAATTTGAAGAGGACAAGGCCACGACCGGTAAGTCAGACATTTTTTTAAATTTCAGTGCCGCACCTCCCCTTATTTTTTGCCCCGCGAGCGGAATAAAGCCCAATTCGCCACCCGCCTATCCCCAAATCGCTGGAAATGTTGATGAGCAGAAAAAGAGGTGGGAACCTGGCCTAAATGGGTCTTGCGCCAAATGTATCTCCAAATGTATCGCCATAGTGTTCCACCCCTTCTCCTGCTCCTTAATCCCAAAGGAGTGATTCTCAGCTGTCCTTAACCACTATCCTCCTTTTCGGATCCATCACAACAATAGGCAGCAAAGGAGGAGGAAGATGATGGTGATGAAGAGGATGATGAGGACCAACCCACCCAGGAGTTGCAGCTACAATATGCTGCCATCCCTCAGGACAGCAGCACATGCCAGTCCTCTGGCCGTTCCCCCTCACAGCACTGTGCCCATGGAATGATGAGGGCAACACCATGCTGCCCACGAGCAAGTTACTTCAAGATAAGGCCGAACTCAGTCCATTGACCCTCTGTGCTGCATGAGAAGCCAACCATGTTCAATGATCCAGGCTCTTAGACGGCATGTAGAAGGGGCTCTAGAATAGCTGATGGAACGGCACATGTAGGCACCCAGTGGCAGCATGATATTAGGAAAGAGTAGGGTGATTGTGCGCACTTTCCAATTATTGTATTAAAGTAGACTATATGGGCACGGTTATTCATGAAGGTTACAATCATGCAGGAAAGAGTGCAGTCATTTGGTGCTGACTTATTTGCTTAGGTGATAATTCCCGACACAGTCCTGTAGAGGCAGAGGGCTGATACATTGTTATTTGCTAGGATGAGTAGTGGTTTGAGGGAATGTCCCCTTATTTGTAAGTGGGGGATTAGGAGGTCAGGCTGTGGTATCAAAGGTGGATTATGTTACACAAAGAGACTTCAGAAATGATCTGTGTTCTGATGCCCCTTGCAGCTGTCACTAAGGACTCCTCTAAGTATCAGTCATGCTGATATTCTGCTTCATGTAGTTTTGCTTCCAACTGAGCAAGGACTTTTGCATCAACCATGTGAAGGTCCAACCCTTCCTCACATGTGAAGCACTGTAGACTGCAACTACTCTTGTTACCCTTTCTGGATTATCATGCAGTGCCCCTCCCAACCGGAGCAGGCAATAAAACTGCGTTTGCAACTCTCAATCACCAGCCTGGTAGTTGCAGGTACCTCATTGTTCCACACATCTGCTGCTTTCCGGCAATTCAAATTCAGGTCATAAACCATGGGGACAGGGATAGGCCGAATTATAAAGGCATAATGGCAACTTCCTGCATTTTGGGTGTTGACATGGAGAACTCTCGAATTGGTGTTACAGACGATTTGGAAACTGAAAGAGTAGAAGGCAGCTCTGATGATGTGGTTCAGTGGGTGTTCTGTGGGTGCTCTCAAAGCAATGTTGGTGCCATCGATGGCACCCTGGACCTTGAGGAAGCCAGCAACCTCATAAAACTGTATTACGTTATCTCACTGCCATGCTGTAATACCTAAAGTAAAACCTGTAAACAGCATCAGTATCCTGACGAGTCCATACTCATACTGCTCCCTTGCTGATGTTTCAATGATCCCTGAAGAGATCCTGTGCTGTAGAAGTTGGGAGCACTGATCATCTTCACAGCTGTTGAGAGAGTAGTGTGGGCAGAAGGATGGGACTTGAGATTCCCAATTGTCTCTTTGCTGAAGTGCACTCTACTTCGGCCCAATTCCTCAAAAAAGTTTTGTATAGGACATATGCAGCCAGTATAGGGTGGATAATACTTGGTGAATACATTATCCTTAAATGGTGCCCAACAATAGAATTATAGAATCAGAGAATCATAGAATAGTACAGCACAGAAGGAGGCCATTCAGCCCATCGAGTCTGCGCTGGCTCTTTCGAAGAGAAATCCAGTTAGTCCCACTCCCCCACCCCCGTTCTTTCCCCATACCCTGTAATTTGTTCTCCTTCAAGTATTTATCCAATTCCCTGTTGAAGGCTACTATTAAATCTGTATCCACTACCCTATCAGGCAGTACATTTCAAATCCTAACCAATAATTATGTAAAACAATTTTTTCCTCATGTTGCTTCTGATTCTTTTGCCAAGCCCTTAAATTTGTGCCCTCTTGTTATTGCCATTGGAAACACTTTCTCTTTATTTACTCCTTCATGATTTTAAACACCTCTATCAAATCTCCTTTTAGCCATCTCTGCTTCACTGAGAGCATCCCCAGCTTCTCTCGTCTATCCATGTAACTATATTCCCCTTATTCTAGTAAATTTCTTCTGTACCCTCTCCAAAGCCTTCATGTCCTTCCTAAAATGTGGTGCCCAGAATTGGACACAGTAATCCAGCTGGGGCCGAACTCGTGTTTTATATTGGTTTAGCATAACCTGCTCTGCTTCTCCTCCTCTTCCTCCTCCATGTAATGCCATACCTGCTGCTAAGAAGTTCTGACTGTGTGTGGGGTCTGAATATATGGAGTGGGCTGATCCTGTTAGAAACAGTCAAAAGAAAGTGTATGTTTTTGTAGTTAGAAATCCAAAAATAGCTTTACAAAAAGTTATTTCCCAGCTGTCAAAATCAGTGTTTAAACTCTCCAGACTCTTCAGGCTGAAAAACTCCACTTCCGCCTTGACCAGTTGATTCAGGCTGCTGCTGCACCGCATATATCTCAGCTTAACTTCTCCGGAGTGCAGTGGCAGTGCAAACTAAGGAAACTCTCATCTGCTGCTTCATTAGGCCTCACTGTTATATGTAAATGAGGTCAGTGTGGACTTGGCAGGCAGATGGGAGGAAGGCTCAAAAAGCACGAGGTAACTTGGGAGAAGTGTTTAATGGGACAAATTGAGTGAAAACAACTGATATCCCTGCCTAAAAACAAATCTCCTGCACCATTATTTATGTACTGCAAATTCACGGAAAATGGTATAGTAATACATGCCCAGACAGTTGTATCTGTAACGACTACACATAACTGACAGAATATAGTAATTGGAGAGGTCTCTCCTGGACAGATTTAGTTTGTCTATGTCAAAACCTCTGCACGGCAATTAATTTGATCAGAAGACATTAGATAACTAAGACCCATCAAGGTAGAATTCCATCTGGGCCTGTTAATGGCAAGAGGGGGAAAGATTGTGGCTTTCAGCAGTAGCCTGGAGTACTGTGCCTCCTGGTTCCACGTTAATAGTAACATTTTTATTACCTTTTCAGTGCCAGTGCTTGCTAGGCTGCATGGACACCTAGAAAAGCTGATCAGAGCAGGCCCAGTGCCTGCTCCTCACAGCTAGCCCAATTTTGAACAGGGGTCCTTCAACAGGCATTAGGCACTTAATTGATGCCTGGTTTAAGCAATTGCTTGGAACGACTAAAAACTGTGATCAACAAATTTAGCAGTGGGCTGGACACTTGCTCAGGTTGGACACAAGCTGCCCCGCTGCTAAATTGCTCAGCATTACCCCCACTTTACACTCGGAAAAACTGGAACGCATGTCAATTTCTACCCCCAATCTTTTCAATTTTCTTTTTCAAATATTTATCCACTTCTCTTTAAAAGCAATCATGGATTCTGCTTTCCCCACTGTTTCTGGTCGGACATTTCATATCCTAAACAGGCTCTACTTAATAAAACAATTCTTAACTACTCCCTTCATTCTCTTGGCAATACTTGAAACTTATTCCTTCAGGTTACTGACTCAGAGACTAGTGGAAATAGTTTTTCCCTAATTTCCCTTTTTAGGATGATGAATTTCCTTGAGCCGCCTTCTTTGACAGAAACCCAGTTAGTTACACATAAACAGGGTTTCTGCCGAATATCCACCGAAGTTACGCCGGTGCAGTGTCGAAGTGCTGATAAAATACACTGGCATTTTTGAATATTTACGTCAGATCTCTTCTTAACCTTCCCTAATGAAAAAAGCTCCAGGTTCCGTAGTCTCGTTACGCCTCTGTTAAGTCAGGTCTTTGTCCCCATTGTGCTGCACTCTGAAATTTCCTGGGCTTCCCAACTATACGTAACGACCTGATCCAGATGTAGGTACAGGTCCATTGTTGTTATTATAATTATACAGCAGGGGCAAGGATGGGGGAGCTGGGGAACTGCTCCTGGCCTGTCGGCACATTCATCCTCCAGGAAACACACCTGAAGAACCTTGGTGCAAGGACTTGTCCCCGGATTGCCACAGATTTTCAGGCTCAAGTAGTTGCAAGCAAATATGACGTTTTTCTGAAATCTTCTGGTTGATCTAAAGGCTTTGAGGACTTCTGGCTGCTGCGCTTCTGTGACAGCCAGAGGCGTTGAGGCCAGCAGCCAAAGCAGCTGCAGCCAGCAGCTGAACTCCTGCATCCGTCCCAAATATATAGACACATAGCCCAGCCAGCGAGTGGGCCCACACCTGGAGGTCCCCCTGGGCCATGCAACTGGCCTGGAGCAGGGAAATATGGGCAGTTTTTTTCTATTCTTCCTTTAAAGATGCATTGCATGTTTCTTCTTAAAAATTCATCTGACATCTATCTGTCTATTAATCTATGTTATTATATTTAGGTCAACAGACTGAGAAAGTCAAATTGAATTATTCTGACGGCTAAAACATTAAAGGGAGATGTTTGTAGGCAGTCAGTAATATCCAAACAAAAGCAGCTTTTGGTGCATGTGTGTGTGTTCTACTGCAACTTCAGATTGGCTGAGAATTTCAAAAGTGTCACTCTAACTTGTAGGACATCCTATGACATTAAAAGCACAACTCTAAAGTTCGATAAAAACATGGAAACATAGAAACAGAAATTTACAGTGCAGAAGGAGGCCATTTCGGCCCATCATGTCCACGCCGACTGACAAAGAGCCACACGACCCTTGGTGAGTAGCCCTGAAGATTACATATAAACCTATGAACAATGATGGAAAAGCAAAGAGCACCCAGCCCAACCAGTCCGCCTCACCATAACTGTGACACCCCTTATACTAAAACATTCTACACTCCACCCCAACCGGAGCCATGTGATCTCCTGGGAGAGGAAAAAACTAGATAAAAATCCAAGCCAATTTAGGGAGAAAAAATCTGGGAAAATTCCTCTCCGACCCATCCAGGTGATCAAAACTAGTGCAGGTGATCACCCTGGCCGTATTCTATTCCCTGCAGTACTTACCATTATATCTGCTCCGTCCAACAAAAGGTCATCCAGTCTAATCCCGATGACCAGCTCTAGGTCCGTAACCCTGCAGGTTACTGCACTTTAAGTGCCCATCCAACCATCTCTTAAAAGTGGTGAGGGTTTCTGCACCCACCACTCTTCCAGGCAGTGAGTTCCAGATACCCACAACCCTCTGTGTAAAGAAGCCCCCCCCCTCCTCAAATCCCCTCTAAGCCTTCCACCAACCACCTTAAAACTATGCCCCGTCATAATAGATCCCTCCACCAATGGAAATAGACCCTTACTATCCACTATGTCCAGGCCCCTCAATATTTTGTACACCTCAATGAGGTCTCCTCTTAATCTCCTCTGTTCCAGCCTATACAATCTGTCCTCATAACTAAGATTCTCCATTCCAGGTAGCATTCTAGTAAATCTCCTCTGCACCCTCTCTAGTGCAATCACGTACTTCCTATAATACGGCGACCAGAACTGCACGCAATACTCCAGCTGTGGCCTAACCAAAGTATTATACAATTTAAGCATAACCTCCTTGCTCTTTTATTCTATGCCTCGACCAATAAAAGCAAGCATTCCGTATGCCTTCTTAACCACTTTATCCACCTGGCCTGCTACTTTCAGGGATCTGTGGACAAGCACTCCAAGGTACCTTTGTTCATCTACACTATTAAGTGGCCTACCGCTAAATGTGCATACCCTTTCCTTATTAGCCCTCCCAAAGTGCATCACCTCACACTTCTCTGAATTAAATTCCATTTGCCACTGCTCTGCCCACCTAACCAGTAGATTGATATCCTTCTGCAGCCCATGACTTTTCCCCTTCATTATCAACCACACAGACAATTTTAGTGTCATCTGCAAACTTCTTCATCATGCTCCCTATACTCAAATCTAAATCGTTGATATATACCACAAAAAGCAAGGGAGCTAGTACTGAGCCCTGCGGAACCCCACTGGAAACATCCTTCCAGTCACAAAAACATCCATCAATCATTGCCCTTTGTTTCCTACCTCCAAGCCAATTTTGGATCCAACTTGCCACTTTGCCCTGTATTCCATGGGCTTTAACCTTCATGACCAGTCTACCATGTGGGACCTTATCAAAAGCTTTGCTAAAGTCAATATATACTACATCGTATGCACTACCCTCATCGACCCTCTTGGTTACCTCTTCAAAAAATTAAATCAGGTTAGTCAGACACGATCTTTCCTTAACTAATCCGTGCTGACTGTCCCTAATTAATCCTTGCCTTTCCAAATGCAGATTTATCCTGTCTTTCAGGATTTTTTCCAATAATTTTCCCACCACTGAGGTTAGGCTGACAGGCCTGTAATTATTTGGCCTATCCCTTTCGCCCTTCTTAAACAAGGGTACAACATCAGCAGTCCTCCAATCCTCCGGCACCATGCCCATATCCAAAGAGGGCCGGAAAATGATGGTCAAGTCCTCTGCTGTTTCCTCTTTTACTTCGCTCAACAGCCTGGGATGCATTTCATCCGGGCCTGGAGACTTATCTACATTCAAAGCTGCTAAATCCTTTAATACTTCCTCTCTCACTATATTTATTTCATCCAGAATATCACACTCCTCCTCGATAGCAGTATCTGCATTGCCCCTTTCCTTTGTGAAAACAGATGCAAAGTATTCATTAAGAACCCTCCCAACATCTTCCGCCTCCACACAAATATTACCCTCATGGTCTCTAATAGGCCCCACCCTTTCTTTATTTACCCTCATACTCTTAATATATTTATAGAATATCTTAGGGTTTTCCTTAATTTTACTGGCCAAGAATTTCTCGTGCTTTCTCTTAACATTTCTAATATCCTTTTTAATTTTGCTTCTTAACTTTCTATATTCCTCTAAAGATTCTATAGTATTTAGCCGTTGATATATGACATAAGCGTCCCTTTTTTCTTACTCCTCCCCTGTAAGTCCCTAGACATCCGGAGGGCTCTAGAATTATTTTTCCCAGCCTTATTCTTTAAGGGTACATGTTTGGTCTGAGCCTTCCGGTTCTCATCCTGTTCCAATACTGATTTACCCACAAGTAGCTGTTTCCAGTCCACCATGGCCAAATTACTCCTTAACTTAGCAAAATTAGCTTTTCCCCAATTTGGAACTTTTATTCTAGGCCTAATCTTGTCCTTATCTATAACCGACTTGGATCTGACTGAATTATGGTCACTGGCACCCAAGTGCTCTCCCACTAATACCCCTTCAACCTGCCCAGCTTCATTCCCCAAAACTAAATCCAAGACCGCCCCCTCACATGTTGGGCTTGCTACATACGGACTAAAAAAGTTCTCTTGAATCTGGAGGTCAGAACCTCCTGAGTTGGGAATCCATTTAATCAATGTACAATCGTGAATGTCTACAAAAAGACTGTTCCATCCAAAACCCTTGGTGCTGATCAAGAAATACATTCTAAAAGAATATTTTATTCACTTGTGGACTCTTTCTATTTTTATTATTTTAAGTACTGTACTTTTAGAAAGCTGCTTCTGTATCTTATTCCACATGTACATAAATTTGACTATTATGTTTAGACTATATGCAGTAGTCTGATGCTGTGGTACTTGTCAACTTTCAGCGAGTATAATGGGGATCCCACATGATCTTCAGTGATCTATATCACAATAAACAGTAACTGTTCATTCTAGGTATGACACTGCAAGTATAAGGGTACATGTCTCAGTTCATAGGAGATACAACTTGCTTATGGAAACTGCCTTTTTGTTCTGAGCATAGGGAACAATATTGAGAGAAAGACCAGACCATAACAATAAGAACAAATCATAAGTAACAGAAGAATAGTTATTGTAGCAGCTGCAACTAAACATGTAGAAAAATTACCAATGAAATACCACAAGCAGCATAAAAGTCCCCAAACCAGCACCAAACACCTACCAACAGGCAGAAAACAGCAAAAAGTTTCAAATGAATCATCCATAAGAACCGAAAAGCCAACCTGTTATGTATTTAACCCCTTGTAACCTGTATTACACTACCACCAGAGGGCCTACCTGTTGGAGTCCCAAGGGATCCCAGCATCCCTTGGGAGCATGGTATATAAGCAGGCCACCCACGAGATACCTGCACTCTGGAGTCTTATTAAAGGAGCTAAGGTCAAACTTGCTCATTGTACACAGTACTCAGCTTCATCCTTTATTATGAGCGTAGCAATTGGCGACGAAGTAACGAACAACCACGTGAAATTGCAAAGAACAGTTGGTATCCTGGAGAAGTTCTCAGAAGACTGGAAGGCCTTCATGGAGAGACTCGATCAATACTTCGTGGCCAACGAGCTGGAAGGGGATGAGAACGCTACTAAACGAAGGGCGATCCTCTTAACTGTCTGTGGAGCAAAAACCTATGGCCTCATGAAGAACCTCCTAGCTCCGGCAAAACCAACAGAGAAATCCTATGAAGAATTGTGTACGCTGGTCAGGGAACACCTAAATCCTAAGGAAATCGTTTTGATGGCGAGATATTGGTGTCAACGATCGAAGGGCCAGGAAGTGGTGAGCTATGTCGCCGAACTAAGGCGCCTCGCAGGACATTGTGAGTTTGAGGGATTCCGAGAACAAATGCTTGGAGACTTTTTTGTACTGGGCATTGGCCATGAGACAATCCTTCGCAAACTGTTGACTGTGGAAACTCCGAAGTAAAGCCATATCGATAGCCCAGGCATTTATGTCCACTAGCGACAACACCAAACAGAATCCGCAGAGTAAAGAAGTTTCGGCCAGTACTGTGCATAAAATAACGTCAGTTTCGAGCAGAAATATACATGGCAGAACGAACACGCCGGCTGCTGCTGCCCGACCTCAGATGACTCAGAGTCTGCCATCAATCGTTAATGCGAGGCAGTTAACACCTTGTTAGCGTTGTGGAGGTGATCATTGGCCCCATCAGTGCCGCTTCAAGCATTATGCGTGCAACGGTTGCAGAACAATGCGAATGTGCAGGCGAGCTGCAAACCCTGCAATCCACCACGTTGCAGAGGAAGATCGATCCATTGTGGATCAGGTTGAATTGGAGACTCGTACCGAGGAGGCAGAAGTGTACAGGGTACACACATTCACTACGAAATGTCCGCCAATAATGTTGAAAGTTGAACTGAACAGTATTCCAGTATCTATGGAACTGGACAGGGGTGCAAGTCAGTCCATAATGAGTAAAAAGGCCTTCGACAGGCTGTGGGGCAAAAAGGCACACAGGCCCAAACTCAGCCCCATTCTCACCAAACTACACCAAGGAACTAATCCCTGTAATTGGCAGTGCAGAAGTCAAAGTCTCCAATGACGGAGCAGTACACAAACTCCCGCTGTGGATTGTGCCAGGGGATGGCCCCACGTTGTTTGGCAGAAGCTGGCTGGGAAAAATCCGCTGGAACTGGGACCACACCTGAGCGCTTTCGTCCATCGACGACGTCTCATGCAGCCAGCTTCTGAGCAAGTTCCCAGAGTTGTTTCGAGGCAGGCATTGGAAGCTTCTCAGGGGCGAAAGTGCAGATCCATTTGGTTTATGGTACACGACCCATCCACCACAAGGCACGGGCGGTACCGTCCATGATGCGTGAGAAAGTGGAAATTGAGCTGGACAGGCTGCAGCAAGAAGGCATCAGCGCACCGGTGGAATTCAATGAGTGGCTAGTCCGATTGTCCTGGTACTTAAAGAGGACGGCACGGTTAGAATTTGTGGGAACTATAAAGTAACGATTTACCGTTTTTCGCTGCAGGACCAATATCCGCTACCCAAGGCAGACGACCTATTTGCGACCCTGGCTGGAGGGAAGATGTTCACCAAGCTGGACCTGACCTCGGCCTACATGACGCAGAAGCTGGAGGAATCTTCGAAAGGCCTTACCTGCATCAACACGCACAAAGGTCTGTTCATCTATAACCGGTACCCATTTGGGATTCGGTCGGCCGTGGTAATCTTCCAACAGAACATGGAGAGCTTGCTAAAGTCGGTTCCTCGCACCATGGTTTTCCAGGACGACATACTGGTTACCGGTCGGGACACCTTTGAGCACTTGAAGAATCTGGAAGAGGTTCTTAGTCAGTTGGATCGTGTGGGGCTCAGGTTAAAATGGTCGAAGTGTGTTTTTCCAGCACAGGAGGTCGAGTTCTTGCGAAGAAGAATCGTGGCAGACGGCATCAGACCCACCGATGCCAAGACGGAGGCTATCAAGAATGCGCCGAGACCACAGAATATGACAGAGCTGCGGTTGTTCCTGGGACTCCTTAACTATTTTGGTAATTTCCTACCTGGGTTAAGCATCCTGCTAGAACCCCTACATGTGCTACTGTGCAAGGGAGATGACTGGGTATGGGGGAATTCACAAGAGGCTGCCTTTAAGAAAGCCAGAAATCTGTTGTGTTCAAACAAACTGCTTGTTCTGTATAACCCTTGTAAAAGATTAGTGCTAGCTTGTGATGGGTCGTCATACGGGGTCGGGTGTGTGTTACAGCAGGCTAACGAATCGGGGATTTTGCAACTGGTCGCTTATGTGTCCAGGAGTTAGTCCAAGGCCGAAAGGGCCTGCAGCATGATTGAAAAGGAGGCTCTGGCCTGCGTTTACGGGGTAATAAAAATGCACCAGTACTTATTTGGCCTCAAATTTGAGCTTGAAACTGACCACAAGCCGCTCACGTCGCTGTTCTCTGAGAGCAAAGGGATTAACACCATGCCTCTGCCCTCATCCAAAGATGGGCGCTCACGTTGTCGGCATAGAACAATGTAATCTGCCACAGACCGGGCACAGAGAACTGCGCAGATGCTCTCAGTCGGCTGCCATTGCCCACCACCGGAGTGGAAATGGCACAGCCAGCAGACTTGCTCATGGTCATAAAGGCATTCGAGAACGAAAAGTCCCCTGTTACGGCCCGCCAGATCAGGACCTGGACCAGCCAGGATCCTTTACTGTCCTTGGTAAAAAACTGTGTCCTCCAAGGGAGCTGGTCCAGTGTCCGAGTGGAGATGCAGGAGGCGATTAAGCCGTTCCACAGGCGCAAAGACGAAATGTCACTGCAGGTGGACTCTGTTGTGGGGCAATCACGTGGTCTTGCCCAAGAAAAACAGAGATACGTTCATATGTGAACTGCACAGCACCCACCCAGGCATTGTAATGATGAAAGCCATAGCCAGATCCCATGTGTGATGGACCGGCATCGACTCAGATTTAGAGTCATGCGTGCGCCAGTGCAACACTTGCTCTCAGCTGAGCAATGCACCCCGAGAGGCACTGCTAAGTTTGTGGTCGTGGCCCTCCAAACCGTGGTCGAGTATCCACGTGGACTATGTGGGCCCATTTCTAGGCAAAATGTTTTTGGTTGACATGAACGTTTACTCAAAATGGATTGAATGTGCAATAATGTCTGTAAGCACGGCCACTATTGCCATGTTTGCCACGCATGTTCTAGTCAGCGACAATGGGCCGTGCTTCACCAGTGCTGAATTTAAGGAATTAATGACCCATAATGGGATCAAACACATCACATCTGCCCCGTTCAAGCCTGCATCCAATGGCCAGGCAGAACGGGCAGTTCAGATCATCAAGCAAAGTTTGAAACGTGTGTCGGAAGGCTCCCTGCAGACCCGGCTGTCCCGAGTGCTGCTCAGCTACCGCACCAGACCCCACTCACTCACCAGGGTTCCTCCAGCCGAGCTGTTCATGAAAAGGGCGCTAAAAATAAGGCTCTCTCTTGTCCACCCTGATCTCCATGATCATGTGGAGGGCAAGCGGCATCAACAAAGTGTGTCCATGACCGCGCAAATTTGTCATGTGATATTGAGATCAATGACCCTGTGTTTATGCTCAATTATGGACATGGTCTCAAATGGCTCGCTGGCACGGTCACAGCCAAAGAGGGGAGTAGGGTGTTTCAGGTCAAATTGGCCAATGGACAAATGCACAGAAAACATTTGGACCAAATCAAATTGTGGTTCACCAACAGCTACGAACAACCCGAAGAGGACACCACCAACTTTGACCCTCCAACACCCACACAAGTGGCAACTGACATCATGGTTGACCACAAAGCTGAACTCGGCATCCCCAGCAGCCCGGCAAGACCGGCTGCCAACAGCTCAGTGAAGAGCTAACCAACTCACCCACACCCGCAATTGTACCGAGATGATCGACAAGGGAGCGAAAAGCCCCAGATCGTCTCAGCTTGTAAATAAGTATACTGTTGACTTCACGGGGGAGCGATGTTATATACTTAACCCCTTGTAAACTGTATTACACTACCACCAAAGGGCCTACCTGTTGGAGTCACGAGGGATCCCAGCATCCCTTGGGAGCACGGTATATAAGCAGGCCACCCACGAGGTACCTGCACTCTGGAGTCTTATTACAGGAGCTAAGGTCATACTTGCTCATTGTACACAGTACTCAGTTTCATCCTTTTATTATGAGCATAGCACAACCAATCACATTGTTCAAAATGTTTTTCTCCCAATTAGTTTCAGCAGTCACATTAGAGGCCAAAATTTGGGCTGGGACCTGGTTCTCCTGGTGATAGAAAAGGATTGGCAGCATCAAAACTCAGAGAAGCCATTATTAGAACAAATGAACACTTTGAAGGTAGGTATCAACTTTATAGTACAAAAGTAACAAAGTGGTGTAAAACATAAACTCTGCACCATATATCAGATATAGATTTTGAATTATGTGTGAGATATAACTGATAAGAAAAACAAACTAAGTAAATATCCATAAGAGATTACAATATATAATAATATAATAATAATGCAAGTTATACTACATAATGCAAACTAACCTTTTGCTGTAGTGCTCACTCTCTTCCTCAACCAATGGAATATGCACTACCAAGCTCAAACATCAGGGAGACCTCCCTTTCAGTTCTCAACCCCAGTAATGTTAGTGGCTTCGATTTTAGCCTACCCTACCCCAAAGGGTAGGAAAGGGTCAGCCGTGAGCTAACAATCTTCCGAATCGAGATTCCACCTCCAAGCCACCACGTTCCCAGACAGATTATTTACAACGGTGATTCAGGTCCTGGATGAGGCTCCCGCTAAAAGCAGGCGGAGGCCTACTTAAGATTCAAAAGACGTGGCCCAATGATGCCATCAGTGCCGCAATGTAATTTTAAGAGCCATATCGGGGGAGTCCTGCACTGTTTGCTGCCTGGCAGCAGCAAGATGGCGGGATCAGCCGACTGGCCAGAAGAGGTCGTGGTATGTTTTAAAACGTTGTCTTCTTTGAACTCCTTGAAAGAAAGAAAGACTTGCATTTATATAGCACCTTTCATGACCACCAGATGTCCCAAAGCACTTTATAGCCAATGAAGTACTTTTGGAGTGTAGTTACTGTTGTAATGTGGGAAACGTGGCAGCCAATTTGCGCACAGCAATCTCCCACATACAGCAATGTGATAATGAGCAGATAATCTGCTTTAGTGATGTTGATTGAGGGACAAACATTGGCCAGGATACTGGGGATAACTCCCCTGCAGGAGGAACAGGAATGCACCCTGCAAGCCCCTCAAAGGGTCCTTGGGCCTCCCCAGCCCCAGCAATCCCCCGATCTTGGTTGAAAGGAGACCCAGCCTGCCTCTCCTATCACAATGTGAGGGAATCCCCTCCACACACCGTCTGTCAGGGACCATTCCTACGGGTCAACCAGCTGCGGCTTCCTGCCACCAGATTCCCACTCCTGCCCATCGGTCATGTAGTTAATCTGTCCAGGTATCCAGCAGGACTCTGCAAATATTTATTCAAATATGGTCCTGCCATTAAGATCGCCAGCGCCTCCACATCCCTGACCTTACCGGATTCGTCAGCCGCTACTGGGCTCTCCCGCATCCTTCCCGTCTCCCCTGGAAAAATCAAAGCCAATGTTTCTGTCCTCAACCTCAAGAAAATATGACTAACACCTCCACCTACCCCAGATTCTGGACTTCTTGTTGCTAGTTTCCAGGTAGTGGAAAATTGACCCCACTCATGTTGGGTATTGTCTGACTGGTAATGAATTTGGAGCAGGATTATGGGCTGGACAGTGAATTTCTGCCCACCTGCCCTAGCTCCCAGCCCACGGGACCCCCCCTTCCAACGGTGACTTGCCCTAGAACGCTCCGCCCCCATATGATTATATCCTTAGACCCTCCCAGTGCTACTTGTCTCGGAAACATTTCCCCCCTCCCAAACCACCGACAGTGCATCTTGACCTGTGGACATCTTACAACTGACAACAATTCACTACAAGTTACCACTAACTTGGCAATCTAACTCAGAAGGACCAAAAGGATGGTTGATGTGAGAATCAGAAACATGGGGTGAAAGCACAGCATTGGGAAAGCGTAGAGGGACCTTTCCTTTGAACATGGGTATAATGAGGGCAAGTTTTGGGCCACGTCTAGAAAGGTGCAGCTCCGAGAACCACGCCTGTTTTCTCCGCGAAAAAGTGTGACTAATACTTACTGCGTAATCGGCTCCAAATCGGGCCCGTTCCAGGTCGGCGCGGCGTGGAAACATCTGCGGGGGGTGGGGCCAAGGTGTGGCGCCGATTCTCTGCCTGCAGGGGGGGCGGGGCTAGCTCACAGAAGCTGACGTCATGCCAGCAGAGCTGCGCATGCGCGTTGAAGCATGCGTGCATGCACAGTGTGATATAAACATTGGCACTCGGCCATTTTTAAAGGTACATCAGGAAAAGTGCTGTTTTGTTTTGTGGAGCTGTGGAAAGGCTTGTGAGTGAATTTTGCTGATTTTTTGTGCCTGAAGGAGTGCTTTTAGCAGCACTGTTGAAGAAATCACCTGCTAAAATCAGTGAGTGCTGCTTTTTGCTGCTAAACTTCCAAAACAAGTGCTGCATAGGTGCATGCAAAATAAGGAATGTGTGTTTTGAAAAATCAGTGTCAATTGAATATAGCAATGGAACAATGTCCACCAAGAACAAAGAATTTCTTGCATGAGGAAGTGGAAACATTAGTTAACATCATTGAGAACAGCTGGGGCCCCAGCTGTTTACACTGTATATTAATGATTTAGATGAGGGGATTAAATGTAGTATCTCCAAATTTGCGGATGACACTAAGTTGGGTGGCAGTGTGAGCTGCGAGGAGGATGCTGTGAGGCTGCAGAGCGACTTGGATAGGTTAGGTGAGTGGGCAAATGCATGGCAGATGAAGTATAATGTGGATAAATGTGAGGTTATCCACTTTGGTGGTAAAAACAGAGAGACAGACTATTATCTGAATGGTGACAGATTAGGAAAAGGGGAGGTGCAAAGAGACCTGGGTGTCGTGGTACATCAGTCATTGAAGGTTGGCATGCAGGTGCAGCAGGCGGTTAAGAAAGCAAATGGCATGTTGGCCTTCATAGCAAGGGGATTTGAGTACAGGGGCAGGGAGGTGTTGCTACAGTTGTACAGGGCATTGGTGAGGCCACACCTGGAGTATTGTGTACAGTTTTGGTCTCCTAACCTGAGGAAGGACATTCTTGCTATTGAGGGAGTGCAGCGAAGGTTCACCAGACTGATTCCCGGGATGGTGGGACTGACCTATCAAGAAAGACTGGATCAACTGGGCTTGTATTCACTGGAGTTCAGAAGAATGAGAGGGGACCTCATAGAAACATTTAAAATTCTGACGGGGTTAGACAGGTTAGATGCAGGAAGAATGTTCCCAATGTTGGGGAAGTCCAGAACCAGAGGTCACAGTCTAAGGATAAGGGGTAAGCCATTTAGGACCGAGATGCGGAGGAACTTCTTCACCCAGAGAGTGGTGAACCTGTGGAATTCTCTACCACAGAAAGTTGTTGAGGCCAATTCACTAAATATATTCAAAAAGGAGTTAGATGAGGTCCTTACGACTAGGGGGATCAAGGGGTATGGCGAGAAAGGAGGAATGGGGTACTGAAGTTGAATGTTCAGCCATGAACTCATTGAATGGCGATGCAGGCTAGAAGGGCCGAATGGCCTACTCCTGCACCTATTTTCTATGTTTCTATGACAGGAGCTGGATACTAGCAACAGAGGTCGCACAAAAGTGCCACCCAAAGAAATGAAGAAACGCTGGAACCAAGTTGCAGAAGATTACTGCGCAGTGGTGCATACCAGGAGATCTGGAAGCCAGTGTAAAAAGAAATGGCATGACCTTGGTCAAGTAGTTAGTGTAAGTAATATTTTCATTTTTCAATGGAATCGTAATTGTAAATGTGACTATCAGTATATGTCCCACCCTGCAGAAAGACACACTGTAAAAAGTTATATTTTAATCTTTGCAGAAGAAATTGGCTCACAACAAAAGGGAAACAACTCGAACAGGAGGTGGCCCGCCAAATCTGCATCTACTGACACCCTTGGAACAGAGGGTCGCTGCATTGATGAGTCGTATATGGAGAAAAGCAATCAGTACAGCACAAGCTAGGCCCACACGCGAAGGAGAGGGTAAGTCCTGAAAATGCATCGTGGCCCTTCAAATCAACCTGCAGCCTGGCCTGCTATGTGTGAGAGTACTCATGCCATCCATCCTACCCCCTCCTCTGCTGCTAAACATTTGACTGTTCTGATATATTTTGCAGAAGATGATGATGATGATGCCAATCCTGAAGATCCTGAAGATCCAGAAAAAGAACCAGAAGAACCAGATGCGGACGATCCAGACCAAGGTTGGCTGCAGGCAGCGATGATTGAAATGTCTTCAGGGGAGACCTTCCAACTTAATATTTATGAGCCCACATTAGCGGACATCAGAGTTTCAGCCCCTTGCATAGGTTCTGGTTCTACCTTCCATGTTTTTGATTCTGATGTTGCAGGTCCCAGCGGTGCTGCTGGTGTGATCCAGCAGTTTACAGCCACTGCCCCACCGTCCCAGCTTGCGTCTCCCATTTGCATAGGTTCTGGTTCTACCTTCCATGTTTTTGATTCTGATGTTGCAGGTCCCAGCGGTGCTGCTGGTGTGATCCAGCAGTTTACAGCCACTGCCCCACCGTCCCAGCTTGCGTCTCCCATTTGCATAGGTTCTGGTTCCACCTTCCATGGTTTTGATTCCGACGTTGCGGGTCCCAGTGGTGCTGTTGGTGTAATCCAGCAGTTTACACCCACTGACCCAACATCCCAGCCCACGGCTTGTATTCGAGTGATGCCAGATGCAAGACCCAGGGCCGCACCATCCCATCCCGCGGCTCCCACTCGAGTGCTGCCGTTTGGAACACCGAGTGTCCCACCATCCAAGCCCGCAGCTCCCAGTGTAGTGGTGCCGTGAGGCAGACCCAGGCAGAGGAGAAGGAGATGCAGTGTGCAACAGATGCGGCTCATGTTGTGGCATTGGGTGTGGAGACCAATGACCTTACCGGATCACTCGTGGGCAGCGTCAGTGGTGTCGGTACTGACGGGAGAAATAGCAGTAATGACACGGGAAATGAGGGAGGGAATATCCGAGGGAGTGCAAGTGGTGACACAGGCCATCAGGGAGGGCATGCAAGTGACGGCACAGGCCCTCATGGAGGTAGCTGCTGCAGTAAGGGCACACAGCCCCGCCAATCAAATGACACCCTCATGAAGAAGTGAACATTCACCGAGATGTGGATGAGAGATGGTTGCAGCCTTTCTTTGCTGCTTTTGTTCTTGTTCTTGATGTAACTGTAGTAACGTTTTTCAAATTGAAATTGTTTTGTAAGTTTTGTAACTTTACAACTTATAAGTGATCTTAGGGTTTTTAAGTGATCTTATAGTGTAAATGCTCTCACATTTTGTAACTTATTTAATTTTGCACCAAAAAAGTGATCTTGAAGTTTAAGTGATCTTAAGAGTGTAAGATTTTTCACATTGAAATTGTTTTGTAACTTTTGTAACTTTACAAGTTTATAAGTGATCTTAAAGTTTTTAAGTGATCTTAAAGTCATATTAAAAAATAAAGTTTGATATAACAAATATTTTATTACACTAACGTTAACTTTTCAATAAAATATTTTTTCATTAAAACTGAATCACGTTCCATTAACACAACACAACATAGGAAAAACTCCAAAAAATAAACATGTCCATGTGCAACAGCTGGCGCAGAGCCCTCAGGCACCAGTAGTTGAAGCGTTCATGGATGAGCTGCTGGCGCAGGGCTCAAGCAATCGTTAAAGGAGCACGATGGACCGCCCTCCTCCGACCTCGTGCTCCGGCATCAGGCACTTGCATGCTTTCCTGATCATCGTCATCATCCTCATCCTGCTCTTCCAAATTACTATCATCAGGCACTGGCCCTTCATGTGGCTAAGTTATGCAGCAAGCAGCACACAACAGTGAACGAACCGACAATCTGAGGAGAGTATTGCAAGTGGTCTCCGGAATGGTACAGGCATCGGAAACAATGTTTTAAGATGCCAATGGTCCTTTCTATGATGCTGCGCATCGCAATGTGTGCCATGTTGTATTGACGGTCAGCTTCCATCCGTGTTATGCATAGGGGCATAGAAACATAGAAAATAGGGGCAGGAGTAAGCCATTCAGCCCTTCGAGCCTGCACCGCCATTCAATGAGTTCATGGCTAAACATGCAACTTCAGTATCCCATTCCTGCTTTCTCGCCATACCCCTTGATCCCCCGAGTAGTAAGGACTACATCTAACTCCTTTTTGAATATATTTAGTGAATTGGCCTCAACAACTTTCTGTGGTAGAGAATTCTACAGGTTCACCACTCTCTGGGTGAAGAGGTTTCTCCTCATCTCGGTCCTAAATGGCTTACCCCTCATCCTTAGACTGTGACTCCTGGTTCTGGACTTCTCCAACATTGGGAACATTCTTCCTGCATCTAACCTGTCTAAACCCGTCAGAATTTTAAACGTTTCTATGAGATCTCCTCTCATTCTTCTGAACTCCAGAACTCCAGTGAATTCAAGCCCAATTGATCCAGTCTTTCTTGATATGTCAGTCCCGCCATCCCAGGAATCAGTCTGGTGAACTTTTGCGGCACTCCCTCAATAGCAAGAATGTCCTTCCTCAAATTAGGAAACCAAAACTGTACACAATACTTCAGGTGTGGCCTCACCAAGGCCCTGTACAACTGTAGCAACACCTCCCTGCCCCTGTACTCAAATCCCCTCGCTATGCGGGCCAACATGCCATTTGCTTTCTTAACCGCCTGCTGTACCTGCATGCCAACCTTCAATGACTGATGTACCATGACACCCAGGTCTCATTGCACCTCCCCGTTTCCTAATCTGTCACCATTCAGATAATAGTCTGTCTCTCTGTTTTTACCACCAAAGTGGATAACCTCACATTTATCCACATTATACTTCATCTGCCATGCATTTGCCCACTCACCTAACCTATCCAAGTCACTCTGCAGCCTCATAGTATCCTCCTCGCAACTCACACTGCCACCCAACTTTGTGTCATTCGCAAATTTGGAGATACTACATTTAATCCCCTCCTCTAAATCATTAATGTACAGTGTAAACAGCTGGGGTCCCAGCACAGAACCTTGCGGTACCCAATAGTCACTGCCTGCCATTCTGGAAAGTACCCATTTACTCCTACTCTTTGCTTCCTATCTGCCAACCAGTTCTCAATCCACATCAACACACTACCCCCAATCCCATGTGCTTTGACTTTGCACATTAATCTCTTGTGTGGGACCTTGTCGAAAGCCTTCTGAAAGTCCAAATACACCACATCAACTGGTTCTCCCTTGTCCACTCTACTGGAAACATCCTCAAAAAAATCCAGAAGATTTGTCAAGCATGATTTCCCTTTCACAAATCCATGCTGACTTGGACCTATCTTGTCACCTCTTTCCAAATGCGCTGCTATGTCATCCTTAATAATTGATTCCATCATTTTCCCCACTACTGATGTCAGGCTAACTGGTCTATAATTCCCTGTTTTCTCTCTCCCTCCTTTTTTAAAACGTGGGGTTACATTGGCTACCCTCCACTCCATAGAAACTGATCCAGAGTCTATGGAATGTTGGAAAATGACTGTCAATGCATCCGCTATTTCCAAGGCCACCTCCTTAAGTACTCTTGGATGCAGACCATCAGGCCCTGGGGATTTATCGCCCTTCAATCCCATCAATTCCCCCAACACAATTTCCTGACTAATAAGGATTTCCGTCAGTTCCTCCTTCTTACTAGACCCTCTGACCCCTTTTATATCCGGAAGGTTGTTTGTGTCCTCCTAAGTGAATACCAAACCAAAGTACTTGCTCAATTGGTCTGCCATTTCTTTGTTTCCCATTATTCTGACTGCAGGGGACCTACATTTGTCTTTACTAACCTTTTTCTCTTTACATATCTATAGAAGCTTTTGCAGTCCATTTTAATGTTCCCTGCAAGCTTCCTCTCGTACTCTATTTTCCCTGCCCTAATCAAACCCTTTGTTCTCCTCTGCTGAGTTCTAACTTTCTCCCAGCCCCCGGGTTCGCTGCTATTTCTGGCCAATTTGTATGCCACTTCCTTGGCTTTAATACTATCCCTGATTTCCCTTGAAAGCCACGGTTGAGCCACCTTTCCTTTTTTATTTTTACGCCAGACAGGGATGTACAATTGTTGTCGTTCATCCATGCGGTCTCTAAATGTCTGCCATTGCCCATCCACTGTCAACCCCTGCCTCCACGCGCCTTTAACTCGGATGCATTTGCCAGTGTGCCACGGACCCGATCGGGAGAGGTGGGCGACCTTAATCAACTCATTAAATGCTGGTCATCAGACCCTTAACAGAGTTTTTAACTGCAGCGTCTGAATTTAATGGCATGAGCACGGGAAGCACGCAGCTCGGGAAGGGGCTGTAAAAGGGAAGTGGAATTCAGTGCCATTGTGTGAGTGCATTAATTGACAGCTGGGAATACCAGATAAATACACACACCTTACAACGGAGCCTGCTCCACCATTCAATAAAATCATGGCTGATCTTCGATCTCAACTCCACTTTCCTACCCTTCCTCTGGAGTCCAATAATCTATCTATCTTAGCCCTGAATATACTCAGCAATTGAGTATCCACAGCTCTTCGGGGCAGCGAACTCCAAAGATTCACAACCCTCCGAGTGAAGAAACTCATCCTCATCTCAGTCTCATCACGGGACTATGCCCCCGAGTTCCAGACTCCCCAGCCAGGGAAAACAACCTCTCAGCAACCACCCCGCCAATCCCCCTCAGCATGAGCTAGGTGGCCAGGTCATACCCTTTGTCTCCCAGTAGCCAGCTCTGCCCTTCTGGCTGCTGCTCAAACATGTCAGATATAACGCTGTTGTGTAGGATGAATGCATCATGGGTGCTGCCATGATGCGCTGTTTGTCGTCACACACGAGCTGCACATTGATGGAGTGGAAACCTTTTCTATTCCTGTACTGCTCGGAATCCTCCACAGGTGCTCACAAGGCGAAGTGGGTACAATCAATGCAGCCCTGTACATTTGGGAAGCCAGCAATCCTGGAGAAGCCCACAGCCCTGTTATGCTTTGCTTGTGCGGTCATTGGGAACTTGATGAAGTCATTCCTCCACGCATACAGTGCAGCCATGACCTGGTAAACGCAAGCATGTATTGCACGTTGAGAGATGGCACACACATCTCCAATTGTAGCTTGAAACGATCCCGAGGCATAGAAGGCAAGTGCAGCTGTTACCCTCGCTTCACCAGACAAGGCAGTCGGCGTTCTGCTTCTGGGCTGCAAGTCGGCTCTCAGCATATCACAGATCTCAATGACAACTTCTCTGCGGAAACTCAGCCTTTTGACACAATCAGCCTCGCTCATATCCAGGTACGAACGCCTGGCTCGATATTGCCGACGTGGATAAGGTCTCCTGGCCATCAGCCTATGGGCTATGATGTTCCTGGTGCAGTGAGCTCTAATCAATTCTCTCCTATGCAGTGAATTGATGGAGAACCATTGCAAAATCCGTGGTGTTGATAATGCAGCACCCATACTTGAAGTACAAATTAAACTTTTAAACTTGCTGGCTGGCTGGCTGGCTGGCTCTCCCTCCAAGTGCTTTGTACGCCTCATCTGTTCCCTGGCCGAACGGTCTGCCTGCAAGACTCTTCGTAGCTCGGAAGGCTGCTGCTGCTGCTACTTCAGACATGTAGGAAAATTCAATGTATTTTTTATTTGCTTTATTTATCATTTATTATTCAGGATGACTCTTTATTTGTAGAAGTGAAACTGTTAAATGCTTGTAAAATTCAATTACTTCCCTTCCCCTACTCCCCATCTCTCATTCCCTATGCCTGATTTGTAACCTACGCCTGATTTTTAAGTGTAGGCAAGGTTTTTCTGAGCGTACAAAAATCTACACTTACTCCATTCTAAGTTAGTTTGAAGTAAGTTTTCACTGCTTAAACTTGCAAAACAGGCGTAAGTGGCTGGACACGTCCCCTTTTGAAAAAAAATCTGTTCTGCAATGAAACTGTTCTAACTCACTAGAACTGGAGCAAACTAAGTGCCGAGAATTGCAATTTCTAAGATGCGCCATTCTAAACTGGATGCTCCAAAAAAAATAGGAGCAATTCAGGCCGAAACTTGAGCCCATCATAACTAATGCTGCTGACAGTGTACCCAACATCTTTTTTAAATGTGACATTCCCCAGCACTCTTATCTTTCTCCTTGACGTTTCAGCAGAATTTTATTGACCTGTTCTTTCCCCAGCACCAGCAGGACTGCCATTTCTGAATTCACATCCCAAACCGTTAGATTATCTCTGTGTGCATTTCGCAAAGAACTACAGTAACTATAAACCACTGGGGACCAATTGCTGTCCTTTTTTCTACCCATGCCTATGAGCTGGCTGCGCCTTGAGCCTACCCATAGAGGTCAGGTTTGCAGTTTTCACATTGCTCGCCCATAAGGACCTTTCCCAACCATTGACAACGAACCATGGCCAGAAAGTGAAAAAGGCAATTGTGGTTTTTAAACAATTGCACAGCACTTTATGAGTTGCCCAGTGTTCTGGAATCCAGCCAGCAGCATCAATGGGACAGTTTCCAAACCACCAGTGTCAATGGGTTGGGCTCGACATCGCCAGGATGTTGAGCTCCAACATGTTGCACAACTGCTTCCAATAGATGTCATTTTGCAATACAGAGAAGGGATTAGAGAGCACTGTGTAGCAATCAGCTCTAACTGAATCCATCCTTCTCTTCTCAACCTGCATTAGTATCAAGTCCTTACTTCAAATTCCATAGCAGTGTGCAACCAGTCCTGCCTGTGTTACTGTATATATAAATCATTGACTCTAATTTGTCTTCTTTTTGAACATTCATATTGAATTTTGTAAATTTTAATCTGTTATCCATTAGCTGTAATGCCGCAAATAACAGATTAATGTTATAAAAATTACTTTACTGAAAAACTGGGTGGAAATGATTAAAGTGAAAATAATCTCATCCCAAAGTTCAGATGACAATGTACATGAAGAGTGATTGAAACATCCAATGGTCCTAGTGGAAAGCAGTAGTATTGGCAGGAAGTGTGACTCCGGAAACCAGAGACATGAAGGTCAGAATTTTACTGGTGCTGCGAGTGCGAGTTTGGAGGCAGGTCAGCTGTCAAAATGGCAGTGTTTGACAGCGGGGCAGAAGTCCACTTTCAGCCCGCCTCCATGTCAGTTCCTCAAGTGCTGGATCTGCCTGTGCTTCTCAGACCCGACACCAAGTGGCGGGGGAGCCAAGTGAAATCGTTAATAGCTTGGTTCAAGATATTTAAAAAGCATTTTACCAGGTACTTACCATTTTTCCAGTTTTGTTACGAGGATCCCGGTGCTCGGGATCATGTCAGGTAAGTATGTAGGGTTCTCAATGACTCCCCATTGCTGTGAATAGTTGACAGCTGCAAAAGTGGTATAAAAGCTACCATTTCACAGCTGTTCAATTTCCAATCTTAGAAGCTGGAGCCTTCAGGATTTGGAATACACTTTTCAGCTTTATGGAGTTTTGAAATGTTTGGAGTGAACTCTCTATCCAGTGTAACCTCTTTGGAGCAACCTCTCTCACCATTGACTGATTGCTTCTGTCAGCTCAACTTCAGCTGCCATCTATTCCATCAGCATTGGTGGCCTTGAAACTCACCCACCTTGGTCCTCAGAATCCCATCACGATCAACCCCAACATCAACATCACCAGGCACACCAACATTACCAGGCCACACCAGCAGCAACAGCAACAGCATCAACCTTCTCCGCAATCACCTGATACTTCACAGGGCATCAGCACTTGACCACATTGCAGCCTGGGATGCCAGTGATGGCCTCACCATGGCCAGATTTACTTCATTTGGTGCTGTACACCCTGGCTGCCACATGATGCGTCAGGTTGGCACCACCCTACACCAACACCACAATGCATCCATACAATGCCCGAGTCATTCCTTTCAAACTAATCATCATTGGGGTGGAGGTATCGTTATGTCTCACCATACACTGTAACTCACTAAGTCACGTCTAAAGGTGCAAGATTGGAAAGTGTTGAAAATAAAGATTTCAATGTTTGACAACACATCAACAAAAACTTTACATGAACAAAGACCCAAGTGCTTACCCTCGTGTGTTGTTAGTTGGCAAGTTTTGGACAAGGATGAGAATGAGTGTGAGGGCTGATTACTGAGATGGGGATGTGATAATGTAGATAGAGAGAGATGGGTGGAGGTGCAATGTATGTTGGTGTGAGTAAGGATGTGTTGGAGTTGGGTAGGGAAGGCAGAGTGATGGGGATGTGATTAATGGCACAGCAGGATGAGGTTGAGTGTGGTTTGCAGTAACATTTTGTGATCTACTGAGATCATTGAAAGGTTTCCTCCTGATGACATCCCTGATTGTGTCCCCCTGTACAATATGCAACCAAGCTGCGTGATCTCCTGGGGAGGTCTCTTCCACCCATGGGAAGGAAAGAGAACCTCCCTACGTGCTGTGACTCTCTCCATAAGCATATGGAGGGAGTTATGGGAGAGCCAATATTTACTATCCCAATAGTTAGGACCCTAACTATTTACAATCTATATTAATGACTTGGAAGAAGGGATCAAGCATAACGTAGCCAAGTTTGCTGATGATACAAAGATGGGAGGAAAAGCAATGTGTGAGGAGGACACAAAAATCTGCAAAAGGAAGT
This sequence comes from Pristiophorus japonicus, assembly GCF_044704955.1. NCBI lineage: Eukaryota > Metazoa > Chordata > Chondrichthyes > Pristiophoridae > Pristiophorus > Pristiophorus japonicus. The sequence goes on along the minus strand of NC_091978.1, from coordinate 321,164,991 downwards.
GGACAGGCTAATTGAGTGGGCAAAAATTTGGCAGATGGAGTATAATGTTGGAAAGTGTGAGGTCATGCACTTTGGCAGAAAAAAAATCAAAGAACAAGTTATTATTTAAATGGAGAAAGATTGCAAAGTGCTGCAGTACAGTGGGACCTGGGGGGTACTTGTGCATGAAGCACAAAAAGATAGTATGCAGGTACAACAAGTGATCAGGAAGGCCAATGGAATCTTGGCCTTTATTGCAAAGGGGATGGAGTATAAAAGCAGAGAAGTTTTGCTACAGTTATAAACGCTATTGCTGAGGTCACACCTAGAATACTGCGTGCAGTTTTGGTTTCCATATTTACAAAAGGATATACTTGTTTGGAGGCAGTTCAGAGAAGGTTCACTACGTTTATTCCGGAGATGAGGTGGTTGACTTATGAGGAAAGATTGAGTAGGTTAGGCCTCTGCTCATTGGAATCCAGAAGAATGAGAGGTGATCTTATCGAAACATATAAGATTATGAGGGGGTTGACAAGGTGGATGCAGAGAGGATGTTTCACTGATAGGGGAGACTAGAACTAGAGGGCATAATCTTAGAATAAGGGGCCGCCCATTTAAAACTGAGATGAGGAGAAATTTCTTCTCTCAGAGGGTTGTAAATCTGTGGAATTCGCTGCCTCAGAGAGCTGTGGAAGTTGGAATTTAAGACAGAAATAGAAAGTTTCTTAAACGATAAGGTAATAAAGGGTTATGGGCAGCAGGCAGGAAAGTGTCCATGATCAGATTAGCCATGATCGTATTAAATGGTGGAGCAGGCTTGAGGGGCCGTATGGCCTACTCCTGCTCCTATTTCTTATGTTCTTATATTATATAGCCTGGGTGCAGCTGTGCACCTTTGTGCAGCACTTATCAGATTTTGCAGCACCTCAATGCTGCAGAACACTGTCAGCATAACTCTCAAAATCAATGTGACCATAGTCCCTTTAAGGAAACTGACACCATCAGACTAATTTCCTTTCCTTTTAATTGGTCGGGATCCTCGCAGGGTGAGCTTAACAAGCCCAATCAAGGGAAAGTCATGGGTGAGTTAACGTGGAGCCAGGAGCGGTGTTCGAATCAACTCCCAATGTTGCCCACCTCTCTCCCGACCCGGTAGGAAAAATTGAGCCCACAGTATCAATGGGAAAATATTGGCTGCTGCCCACAATTTTCCCAGACGCGCTCGCTCATTGGGAACGTCAGATTGCGAATCACTTCCACCATCTAAACCCATCATTGAGATTTTTCTTCTTCTTATCATGTCCACCCACTCATTAGTTTATGTATTTTAATTTCTTGTCTCTTAATTACAGTAAGTGTTTTTTTACTAATTACAATCTAGACATGGTTTTCCAGATTAATACAGCATTAGCTGTGACGCGCAACTATCTGAAAGAAACTGTGTGATTACAGTATTAAAATCTACCTTTTTGACCAAGCTTTTGTCCACCTGTTCTAAAAACTTTTTATGTGGCTTGGTGTCAAATTTTGTCTGATAACGCTCCTGTGTTGCATAATGGGATGTTTTTACTATGTTAAAGCTGCTATACAAATGCAAATTGTTGTGTATAAGTCTTTAATTCCACTAGTGAATTCATTTTTCTTTCATTTTTGCAATTCATAAATTTTTTTAACAATAATTTTGGAACAGCTTATAATTATTTTATTAGCAGTTTCAGAAAAACTGCAGTGATCAGGGCAACCTTAAGAAGGACGCTGTGGTTTGGGCACTTTGGGAAGGGAGTAGAGGTAACAATATCAACCGGGAAAGGAGCAGCCATTAGGTATCTTTAGGAAGAAATTAGAGGTGAGGATCAGCAATGCTGGAGTGGCTGGAGGCAAATTTGGGAAGAGCATAGAGGTTTGAGCATAAGAACCCAAAAATCAAAGTGTGATGTCACAGAAAAACAGGCAAGTGATTGGTTCATAAGTATTACTCTCTTTTTTTCTAAACTTGGGCATTGGTTTAAATTAAGAGCCGTGATTACAGATTAAAAACTGTACATAGATAATTGATATTTCAAAATTGAAAACCTAATTAGTTAAATAAAATACAATAGAGATGTCGGGGCAGGCGATGTGTTGCAGCTGCAGCATGTGGGAGCTGGTGGACACCAGTGTGATCCACGGCAACCACATCTGCAGTAAGTGTTGGCAGCTCGAGGAACTTTAGCTCAGAGTTGATGAGCTGGAGTCCGAACTATGGACACTGCGATACATTAGGGAGGGGGAGAGTTACCTGGACACTTTGTTCCAGGAGGCAGTCACACCCTTTAGGTTAAATATTTCAAATTTGGTCCATGGTCAGAGATAGGAGGGTGTGACTGCAAGTGAGGCAGGTATGGGGATCCAGAAAGTAGCATTGGAGGCGCCTCAGCCCTTGCACTTGTCCAACAGGTACGAGGTACATGCGGCCTGTGTGGACAAGAGCAGGGACTGCAGGGAGGATGAATAAACTTACCACACCACCGTGGTACAGGGGGCCATCCAAATTGGGGGAGTAAAAAGAAATATAGTAGTGGTTGGGGACAGTAAAGTTAGGGGAATAGATACTGTTCTCTGCAGCCGAGAGTGTGAGTCCCAAAAGCTGTGATGTCTGCCCAGTGCCAGGGTTAAGGACATCTCCTCTGGGCTGGAGAGGAATTTGGATTGGGAGGGGATAGATCCAGTTGTTGTGGTCCACGTAGGTACCAACGACATAAGTAGGACAAAGAAAGACGTTCTGTTGAGGGAGTATGAGCAGCTAGGAGCTAAATTAAATACAGAATCACAAAAGTAATAATCTCTGGATTATGAGCCACGAACAAATTGGCATAAGGTCAATAAGATCAGAGTTGGTGTGGGAGAAATGGGTTTCTATTCGTGGGGCACTGGCACCAGTACTGGGGAAAGAGCGAGCTGTTCCATTGGGACAGGCTGCACTTGAACCATGCAGTGTCCTGGCGAATCGAACAACCAGGACTGTAGATAGGGCTTTAAACTAAATAGTCGGGGGAGGAGTGTTAAGGTGAGGGGAAATTTAAAAAGTCAAAGAGAAAGGAGAAGGTAATAGTGCAGGATAGTGATATTGGTAATGATAACCAGAGTGTGACAGGAAGGAGCAGAGCGTATAAACATAAGAATGCACCAGAAATTAGAGTCAGAGCAGGGAAATATGATAAGAAGTCAAATTTAAAAGCTCTTTATCTCAATGCACGCAGCAGTCGTAATAAGATAGATGAGTTGACGGCACAAATAAAAACAAATGGGTATGATCTGATAGCCATTACAGAGACAAGGTTGCAAGGTGACCAAGGCTGGGAACTGATTATTCAGGGGTATTTGACTTTTTGGGAGGTTAAACAGAAAGGAAAAGGTGGGATAGCTTTGTTAATAAAGGATGACATCAGTGCAGTAGTGAGAAATGATATTGGCACAGAAAATCAAGATGTAGAATCAGTTTGGGTAGAGATAAGAAATAATAAGGGAAATAAGTCACTGGTGGGAGTAGTCTGTAAGCCCCCTAACAGTAGCTACACTGTAGGACAAAGTATAAATCAATAAATAATGGGGACTGTTAAGAAATGTACAGCAATAATCATGGGCGATTTTAATCTTCATATAGATTGGGCTAATCAAATTGGCAAAGGTAGCTTGAAGACGAGTTCATAGAGTGTATTTGCGATGGTTTCTTAGAACAATACATTGTGGATCTAACTAGGGAGCAGGCTATATTAGATCTGGTAATGTGTAATGAGATAGGATTAATTAATGATCTCAAAGTAAAGGATTCTCTAGGGAGGAGTGATCATAGCATGTTAGAATTTCAAATTCAGTTTGAGGGTGAGAAACTTGGGTCTCAAACTAGTGTAATGAATTTAAATAAAGGCAGTTGCAAAGGTATGAAGACAGAGTTGGCTAAAATGGGCTGAGAAAATATATTAAAGGGTAAGATAGTAGATAAGCAGTGGCAGACATTTAAGGAGATATTTCATAACTCTCAGCAAAGATATATTCCAGTGAGAAAGAAAGACTCTAAGAGAAGGATGAACCATCCGTGGCTAACTAAGGAAATTAAGGATGGTATCAAATTGAAAACAAAGGCATACAATGTTGCGAAGATTAGTGGTAGGCCAGAGGATTGTGAATTTTTTAGAAAACAGAAAAGAACGACTAAAAATTAATAAAGAGGGAGAAGATAGATTATGAGAGTAAACTATCAAGAGATATGGGGCTAGAACCTCCAATTTTTTGTATACTTAACGCCCACTTAATGCCCATTTTACCGCTGAAATGACATACAACGCCCAGATATCACCCATTTAGCCACAAAATGGAAACTGACGCTCATTTATCGGAAACTTATCGTCGAGCATTACTTTCCCCATGTGCTTAACGCTGGGAAAAAATATTACTGCGAATCATCAGAATGGGCAAAATCAACACTCATAATATCGACCAGAGTTAATTTCCACACTGATTTAACGCCGAGATTCAATAATACTGCCTGCCTACTTTTTTTTGTCGTAAAGAGCATATTTACCGAAACTAGCGGCCATGAGATTGCCCAATTTCACCACCTCGCACACATATCGCCCACAATATCGCTCACCCAAAAAAACGCTCAGAAAAAGTGGAACTAACCGGAACTAATCACAGCGTTATGGACGCCATGTTCTACATCACATGTCGCATCCTTTAAAAGGCTGCTGTGCTTCAACCTTGGGGAGTTCGGATGTACTCTGGAGGTCGTTGGAGTTGATGTGACCGATTGAAATTTAATAGGTGTCTTCGTTGGGACATTCATTGTTTGTGACCAATCGGTGGAAAACTGAGAGCTACTGCAATGGGGCCTGTCCTTTCTCACCCTTTTTTGATGGCCAATTACATGCAGCAGACTCAAGATCGCCGAAGGTACGCTCCACAGCATTATGTGCCCAAGGTAAGAGGTGCCAGACTGATGAGGAGGACCAGACGTTACACCCACCCCTGCAAATACAGGGAGAAGCAGTCTTACCTCGACTTGCCCGACACCAACTGCCTTTGGAGACTGCACTTCCACAAAGAGGTTATCACTGAGGTATGCCAGCTTGTAAGGGGAGATCTGCAACCTGCCAATACCATCAGCACTGCATTGTCTGTCGAGGTCAAAGTCACTCCGGCACTGTCGTTCTACGCGTCGGGTTCTTTTCAGGCCACAGCTGTCAACATTTGCGCACTTTCTCAGCATGCCACACATCGCTGCATTAAACAGCTCACTGAAGCCCTGTATGCGTGCAGGAGGGACTTGATCAGCTTCCCTATGACCAGGGAGGCACAGAGTGAGAGGGCTCGAGGATTCTCCAGAAATGCAAACTTCCCCAAGTTGCAGGGAGCAATAGACTGTACGCATATCGCGATGCGGGCACCTTTTCAGGATGCTGCGGTTTTCAGGAACCGCAAAGGATTCCACTCCCTGAATGTCCAACTCCTTGTCGACCACCAGCAAATTATAATGGCAGTGAATGCTCAATTTCTGGGCAGCATCCATGATGCTCACATCCTGTGTGAGAGCACTGTTAAACAAGTCAGATACAATCAGCCACAAGGTCAATGCTGGATGCTTGATGACAAAGGATATGGCCTCGTCACCTGGCTGATGACCCCCCAGCATGACACCCACACCAAAGCCGAGAGGCGATACAATGAGAGCCACAGAGCCACTCGCAATATCGTGGAGAAAACCATTGGAGTGCTGAAGCAGCACTTTAGATGCTTGAACCACTCAGGAGGCGAGCTCCAATACCATCCTGAGCAGGTAGCTCAATTCATGGTGGTGTGCTTCATACTGCACAACTTGGTTACCAGGAGGGGACAAGAATTGCCTGATGAGTCTGACAGTCCATCTCACCAGAGAGAGGAAGAGGAGAATGAGGAGACAGACGCTGACATCGGCCCAGACAATCAGGCTGATGCTGAAGCCATGCCCCCGCCCCCCTGTAGACCACATGAAAGGGCCCATGGTGGCATGATAGCTGCAAGAGCCTTATGTCAGGAGCTCATCAATAATCACTTTGCCTGAAAGAACCTTGGTGATATTTACAAGTCTGACACACTGCTGGGTGTGCAGGTGATACATCAATGGTGGACATCACCTTGGTGACAGTTACAGTTTAAGTTGATTGAAGTTAAGTGTCATTATGCCCTTCGATGCTAAGGAATCACCAGAATGTAACAGTGCAGCTGAGCCAATGCACAACAAGGTTTTGTTAAATAAAAAACATTTAAACCGAATATTTGTCTGAAATCATCAGTATTTCTGTAAAAACCAACCCTTCCCCCCTTCCCCCCTCCACCCCACCCGCTTCTCCGCCCCACCTCTACCCCTTCCCCTTCCCCTCCTGACTCCAAGCCGCCTGGCCGAGGAGCTCCTCAGGCAATGCTTCATTGGGGGCCGGGGAGGGGGATGACGGCCGAAACACTGCTTGGACGGATATGGGAGAGGACATTCCTGAGATGGGAATGTGCTCTGAGCCAGAAGCAAGATGTTGCTCCTGGCTCTCATGTGTGGTTGGCAATGGGGATGCGGCACCTTGGGGTGCAGTGCCGCGCTCCAGGACCACTGGGAGCCCTCTGCCACCAGTGTTCCTGGGTATCAGCTCCAGGCCTCCAGCATCCCTTCCATGTTATATCTTATTGGTTGGATAAAAACCCAATGCCAACTGCGTTCTTGGTGCCTCGTAGGCTTTTTGCTGCTGGTGAATCTCCCTCGTGCCTCCCACAACAGCCAAACAAGTACACACACATGCCTTCAGCCCCTCTGAGCTCCCTCTCTCTCTGTCTCCTCTTCTGCGCATGTCATGATGACCCTTGACCTCCTGAAACGCAGGAATTGAGCGTTGCCATGCTGTTGCTAAGGACAGCGACACTTTGCGGCAGAAGCTCAGTGAAATTTAACGCTATCGCCCATTTCATATCGCTCGTGGTAACACGCATTTTCAAAAATGGAGACTAGGTGCTTTGAGAATGGGCGAGAAGCCGGCGGTCTGAAAACCCTTTTTTCCACCCATGCCAGAAATAACGCCAATTTTTGGGCGATAAGCGCAAAAATGGAAAATTTAACCCATAAAAACAGACAGTAAGAGCTTCTACAGATCTATAAAAAGGCAGAGAGTAGCTAAAGTAAATGTTGGTTCTTCAGAGGAATTAATAATTGGAAACAAGGAAATGACAGAGATTTTGAACAAATATTTTGTATCGGTCTTCACAGTAGAAGACACTAAAGCCATCCCAATAATAATAGATAATCAAATGGCTATAGGGAAGGAACACTTAAAGCAATCATTTTCACTCGGCAAACTAATGGAACTAAAGGCAGACAAGCCCCCTGGACCTGATGGCCTGCATTCTATGGTTTTAAAATTAGTTGCTGCAGAAATAGTGGATGCCTTGGTTGTAATCTACCAATATTCCCTGGATTCTGGAGAGGTCCCAGCGGATTGGAAAACCACAAATGTAATGCCCCTATTCAAGAAAGAAGGGAGACAGAAAGCGGGAAACTGTAGACCAGTTAGCCTAACATCTGTCATTGGGATAATACTGGAGTCCATTATTAAGGAAGTAGTAGCAGGACATTTAGAAAATCATAATACAATCAAGCAGCATCAGCATGGTTTTATGAAAGAGAAATAATGTTTGACAAATTTGCTAGAGTTCTTTGAGACTATAATGAGCAGGGTGGATAAAGGGGAACAAGTAGATGTAGTGTACTTGGATTTCCAGATTCGATAAAGTGCCACATAAAAGGTTACTGCACAAGATAAGAGCTCATGGGATTGGGGGTAATATATTAGCATGGGTAGAGAGTCGGGATAAATAGGTCATTCTCAGGTTGGTAAACTGTAACTAGTGGGTGCTACAGGGATCAGTGCTGAGGCCTCAACTATTTACAATCTATATTAATGACTTGGATGAAGGGACCGAGTGTACAGTAGCCAAATTTGCTGATGATACAAAGATAGGTATGAAAGCAAGTTGTGAGGAGGACACAAATAATTTGCAAAGGGATATAGATAGGTTAAATCAGTAGGAAGAATAAAAAAGCAAATTATTACTTAAATGGAGAGAGACTACAAAATGCTGAGGTACAGAGAGATCTGGGGTCCTTATACATGAAACACAAAAAGTTAGTGTAGTATATGCAAGCACTCTAATAACAACTCCACAAGGTAAGGGTATTGTACTTGAACTGTAGTGACCTTAGTCCTTTATTGCAACTCCTAGAGTGAGGACACAAAGAGGTGAGCTCCCTTTTATACTTGGTTACCTGCAGTGTACAGATAACCCTTAGGTCTCCAGCAGCAGCACCCTCTGGTGGTACAGGTATGTTGTATACAGGGTGAAGGAACATTCAGTGGTCTAGTGTTACAGTACATACTTTAACATACATACATACCAACACTCCCCCCTAAGTCTTTCCCAAGTCCTTATTGCCATGACATGGAGAGGTGATCAGTAGTGGATGATGCAAGATTGTGGTGATGGTTGTGTGGGTGCCGTGTGTGATCCATGTGTTCATGACTGCACACATCCATTTCCCGCCCCGCCACCCTCCCCCCCCCCCCCCCCCCCGTACATAGACCATGTGGGTATGTCACTGTTGAAGGATTCCGCAGTGGTGGAGCAAGTACATGTTGTTATGGGTAAGGTACATATACATTGTTGATTGGGTGGGTGAGGGCGTTTAGTGGTGGCAGAGCCACAGGGTGGTGTGGCCTCCTTGTCCTCATTGGAGGCTGTAGGGTCGCCCTGCTGCCTTCATGATGGTGGAAGTCTGGTCATCCCAGGTCCCGCCGGGAAAGCTGGAGGGTATTGGTCTCTTGTTCCCGGTGCTGGCCCTGGTGGCCAGGGGGTGGTAGGGCCGATCTGGGGCAGGTTGTCAGTGGTGGTGGCTGTGCTGTCCCTACAGTGGGTATGCTCCCACTGGGTGTGTGTGAACCTTCCCTGGGGCATCACATTGGTCCCGGAAGCGCAGGCTACATGATCAGGTTTGTTAGTTACATTTGTCTCATTAGCATTACTAGCATCACTGTTCAACAGTACAATTTTCTCACTTACATCACTTTTTGGAGGATTAGTTACATTTTTCTCATTAGCATTACTGGCATCACCATTCAACAATACATTTATATACTTGCATTCATTAATTACACTTTTATCATTGTGTCACTGGTATTGCTGTGCCAAGAGCGGAACTGTCCCTTTAATTGTTTTGGGTTGCCGGTCTCCTTTAAGAGGGCCTTGCAATCTTTACCCCAATCCGGTTCACCGCTCGTTGCTCCCTCAACACAGCCCCTCGTGGCCTGGTCACGGCCATTTTGATTTCAGGTGCTTCATCTCGTGGTGCGGGCGCCATCTTCTTTCTCTCCACGAAGTAGGCTTCGGAGATCCTTTTCTCCCCAGGTACTGCCATGCATGCCGGGAATCTACCTTCTGCGCCGATCATCTTCCCTTGGAGTCCTCCCACTGGAGCCCGGAAGGTGAGGTCTGGTCGTTCAGGTTGGATAATTTAGCCTTTGAGTTGTGCAGTCTGTGTCGTCGCCGCGCAGTCGAGTCGGAGAGTAGGGTTTTCAGGTGCTGCGATGGATCCAAGTTTGGGGCCGTGTAGAATGTCGATCGCCAGAGCCTGGAGGCCTTCGTCACTCCAACAGATTTGGATTTGCTTCATCCATCTTCTTCCCAGCAGCGTTGGACCATCACCGGCAATGATCTACAAGAGAAGCTTGTGCATCGCGCCGCCATGGGATACCTGGACCTCCACACTGCCAACCACTGGGATGGTGCCCTTTGTGTAGGTGAGCAGCTTCGCCTGGATTGGGGACATTTTTGGTCGTTTGGCGGGGTTATCCCAGAGTTTCTCAAAGGCCGTCTGATTCATCAACGACTGGCTCGCCCCTGTGTCGATCTCCATCGAGACTGGAACCCCATTGATTTCTACTTCCATTTTCAATGGGGAACTCTTGGTGGAGCAGGTATACACTCCGTACACCTCTTCCAGGGGCTAAGCCGCTTCGTCTTCATCAGCTCTAGAGCGCGGGTGATCGGCCAACTCTTCAGTGACTCGGTGAATAAAACTTCTTCTACACATTCACTGAAGGTGACCTTTAGTGTTGCAGCCTTTGCAGGTATAGTCTTTGTATCGGCACTGATGGATCCTGTGGTTTCCTCCACAGTGCCAGCACAGGGCTAGCCAGTTGACCCAATGAGGCGGACTCAGGGTTGTGGGACTCGGGGCAGCAGTCTTGTCTCTGAAAGTCGCCATTCTGTTCACTGTACTCGGGTTAGAGTCCTGGGTGTGAGTCATCATCCTTTTGGAGTCGCAGATTGAAATCATGAAGGCCTGGCTCACTTTGATTGCCTTCTGCAGGGTGACTGTAGTGTCCACAGAGGGCAGTTTATGGAGGAGGTCCTCATGGCCGATTCCAATAACGACGATGTCCCTTAGTGCTTCGGTGAGGTTGTTGCCAAAATCACACGGTGCAGCCAATCTTCTCAGATCTGCAGCATATTTAGCAATTTTTTGGCCTTCGGGCCGCTGGTGGGCTTAGAACAGGTGTCTGGCTGTGAAGATGCTCTCTTTAGGTTTGAGTTGTTCTTGTATTATAGTTACAAGCTCTGCATAAGTCTTGGTTGTTGTCTTCGCTGGGGCTAGCAGGTCCCTGACGAGGCCGTGGACATTGGTACCCACAACTGCTGAGCAGGATGGCTCTGCGCTTGTCCGGCAGCGAGGTCGGTGTGTCCCCAGCCAGGTCGTTTGCGATGAAAAAGTGTTCTAGCCTTTCCACAAAGGCCTCCCAATCTTCCGCATCAGCGAATTGTTGGATGTTGCTTGGGTTAGACATATTGTGTGTGGAAATTCGTAACCTCACCGCCAGTTGTAGTAAATGCAAGCCTCTAATAACAACTCCACGAGGTAGGGGTATAGTACTTGAACTGTAGTGACCTTAGTCCTTTTTTGCAGCTCCTAAAGTGAGGACTCCAAGAGGTGAGCTCCCTTTTATACTTGGTTACCTGCAGTGTACACTGATCCTTAGGTCTCCAGCAGTAGCACCCTCTGGTGGTACAGGTATGGTGTATACAGTGTGAAGGTACATTCAGTGGTCTAGTGTTACAGTACACACATTAACATACATACATAACAGTTAGTAAGCAGGTACAGCAAGTAATTAGGAAGGCAAATGGAATGTTGGCCTTTATTGCAAGGGGGATGGAGGGGGAAGTCTTGCTGCAACTATACAGGATGTTGGTGAGACCACATCTGGAGTACTGTGTACAGTTTTGGTCTCCTTATTTAAGAAGGACATACTTGCATTCAAGGCAGTTCAGAGTAAGTTCACAAGGTTGATTCTTGAGATGAAGGAGTTGTCTTATGAAGAAAGGTTGAGCAGGTGGGGCCTTTACGCATTGAAGTTTAGAAGACTGAGAGGTGATATTATTGAAACATGTAAGATTCTGAAGGGGCTTGACTGGGTACATGCAGAGAGGATGTTTCCCCTCGTGGGGGGAATCGAGAACTAGGGGGCATAGTTTCAGAATAAGGGGTCGCCCATTTAAAACGGAGTTGAGGAGGACTTTCTTCTTAATAGAGGGTCGTGAATTTTTGGAATTCTCAACCCCAGAGAGCTGTGGGCGCTGGGTCATTGAATATATTTAAGGTGGTGATAGACAGATTTTTGAACTATAGGGGAGTCAAGGGTTATGGGGAGCAGGCAGGAAAGTGGAGTTGAGGCCAAGATCAGATCAACCATGATCTTATTGAATGGCGGAGCTGGCTCGAGGGGCCAAATGGCCTACTCCTGCTCCTATTTCGTATGTTCTGATGTTCTTATGAATGAGCAATAAACCCAACAAGCATTCCTTCAACAGATGCTATATAATTTGTCCAATCATGGAATCTATCCAACACATTCAACCTCCTGACAGGAAGTTCTGTAAAATTTCTCATTACATTCCCCATAAAAGTAAGTCAATCATTCTTGCAGAGTACTCATCTTACCTTATCATACATAGTCAGTTGCCTTTCTTGACATGATAAGACTTATCCTGTGAATCCACATTCCTGGTACAGAGATCCCACAACAGCAAGACAGATTGAGAATTCAGGCATGAAAGTTCAGAACATCCTATGCAATTTTCTGCACATCATAAATTACTGGCAGCAATATTCGTGGGTACGATGCTCTCCACACCTGAATCCCCTACATGAGCACATGTGCTCACATTGTGTATGCTGGGAGAACGATTCCACTGTAATAGTTTCATGGTCTCAAGATCCATCATTTTCCACAATGAATTCTATCACCTCTCTTTGTAATTAATCCTCAATTTCATTTTTAGCCTACCATTCAGGCCGACCATTCAGCAGAAATTAGGTGGTAGTGCCCTGAAAATGGTGGGCAATGACCTACTGCCCCATTGCTGCTGTTGTGTCTATGGTAATGTTTCCCCAGGTCTACCACTGAATGATGGGAGCGAAGTTAGGTGGTAGGCCTGACATAGGACCTTGATTGTCATTTTTGGACTGAGCTGGGCGGAATGTGTGCTCCGACCAACATCAGGTGGCAGTCTGGCCTAAGAGGATTCCAAAGGTATACCTCTTCGTTTTAGTGGAGTCGGGAAGTCACTTTTTTATTTGTATAGCTTCCAGCCTGCACAAAGAATAGAAAATTATAAGGGCTCTATCTGTACTGACTTAGGCTGCTCATTACAAAGGTTCACTAAGCTGCTAAACTTCAGCTTTCGATAACTGCCTGGACAAACATTTTGCAAATGCATGAGGGTGAATTTCCATATTTACGTCGTCATTCTGCAGTTCTCTTCTGCCAAAGTTATGGCAGATAGTCAGAAGATCCCGAAGGAAATTCACTTCCGCATAGTCACAAATCATCAAAACCTTTGTGAATTTGTGGGGGCGGTGTGTGGGGTGGAGGGGAGGGGGTCATTTATTTTATATCCGTATCTAGCAGGAATTCACTTCTATCAGATTTGCATATAACTGAATTCAATCTTAAAAGAAAACATGTAAAACCTATAATTGTATAGTGAATTGAAGAAAGATGTACATCTTAACTATACAGTGATAGATGAAGGGGCAGAGTGTGGAAGTATAACATCTGGGTACCCTGTTACCATTGTTTAACCTCACTATAGTGTGAATTCAGAGTAACACTGAAAACAAGCCAGATTTTAAAAAATGATCTGTAGTTCTGCACCTAAGAAAATGTTGCAGTTTTTAATAGCTTTTATATGAAGTAGCAAAATGTTATTGAAATTAAACATTTACATGAACTTTTTTGAAAAGGACGAGGCACCTTGAAACCAGATTCTTTAAAAAACAAGCTATGGAACCCAACAGAAAGAAAAGAAAACTTGTCATTTTAATTGGAATTGATCACTGTCTTATAACTGTTTGTCAGCGACCTTGCTAATTATTAGAATGTTTGCCTGTCACAAGATTTAGGGTGAAGGAGTTTAATCACAAGTAGAGAAAAGGGGTGGAGGTGTTGCTGATATGGAAGTCCTTGAAGAATTGTGGAATGTGCTCGCTTGTGTTTTTTGACATGTGCAAAGTGTCAGGATGGAGAATTGCTCCTGTCAGTTGTCACTGTGTGCCTTGCAATTAGTGCCATCTGCTCTGCTCCCACCTCCCCGGAGGCAGCTCTCATTCTTTGCTGACTTCCTGCTGATGACAGGACAGTTCCTCCTTCTCTGCTGACCTTGTGTCACTCAGCACCAGCACTTTTGCCCTTCATTGCATTCCCGTACAGACTCAAATTCTTTGTGATTGTGTGCTGGCTGTTTTCTCTAACCCGAAGGAGTGGGGAAATACAAAATAAAGCAGCAGAAGCAGAAAAATAAATCATTGATGGAATTTTTGAAATCCTTTACTGACAAAAGCTTTTATCTGTGACATCTCCTCACCTGCCTGCGTGAATCTGATCTTTGAATCTCTATTATTATTTAACAAAGGCAATTGAATTCTGATAAAGGGTCAGACATTTTTGCTATGAAAACTCTGTGGTAAATAAAAGGATTGTATACAGGAACTTGACTCAGAAGGGGATGTGTACATTTTTGGCAGGATTACTGCCATTTGTGTAATGAGTATTTGTTTACGTTTCTTTATTTCAGTAAATGGGAGTATCCTAGTAACTGCAGTTGATACATTATTCAGAGGTTGACTATTGATTGCTAAAGATTTGGGGGGAAAATTTTGACCTCCAATATTCCTATTTATCATTGAAATTGTGCAATATCCTTGTTTATCATTGAAATTGTGCAATCTACTTTGGCACAGTGAGCTGCCAATAGTCAGAACTAATGATGTAGCTGAGCAGCACTTAAGTGAATTAAGCAGACATTTGAACAAAAGCAGGTGAGGACTACAAGAAGCTCTGGAATATTCCTGGGAAATGGAGGCCAGCCAAGTGAAAACTACTCGATTTGATGACCAAGGGCTGGAGGTGCTTCTCCATGGAGCGCAGCAAATGACGGCTGTCCAGCAAGGGACAGAAGAGCCAATTCCTAAAAAGCAGCTAATTCAGCAAATGTGGAAACAATCAGAGTTAATGCTGTTTGCTGGCTTCATCAGATCCGGATAATGGTCAGGAAGAATATGACCAACCTGAAGAACACTGCTAAAGTAAAGCTACAGTATAGCTTTTCATACTTCGTACCTGCCCCAAGTATGTATGCCATTAAATGTGCTATTGTAACCTGTAACTCATTTTGTGCTGAGCATTCATAGAAGCTCATTATAGAAACACAGAACAAGGCCATTCGGCCCAACGTGCCTGAGCTATCAATTTGAAAGAGCTATCCAATTAGTGCCACTCCGCTGTTCTCTCCCCATAAAACTGAATTCATATTGCCATGGTAGGAATTTAACTCACATTATCCTACGTACTCCTATCATGATAGAAATAATGTGCTGAATGCTGGTCTTTTATTATCATATTACAGCATTGGGAAATACAATCTGCAACTTATTACTGAAGATGTAGTCAAACAGGAATCTTAAAGGGACTTGAGAAAGGAAATCCATTCCAGATAACTTGACTACTTAATGCTTTGTTTAGTGTCAAACAAGATAGATATTAAACCTATTAGTGCCTCCAGGGAGCACTAACAGGGCGCAATGGTGTTTTCACCCGCAGAAGGGGTCGCTAACACATCCCAGGAAATTGTCCTGGAGGTTTGGGGGGGGCGCTGCCCTGCACCGATCCCTTAATGCCCCGTGGGGGAAATTACTTCATGGGTCACAAGGCTGGGGCAGGTGGATGTCAACACCAACTTCACGGGTCATTGAAGCTGGCGGACGTCCGCCGTCGGGATGCCCCTTAAAGAGGAAGCCTATAGCGTTCGGGCTACCTTCTTTATTTGTTGGCTGATTCTTGGGTCGGCCCGACAATGGTGGCTCTCGTGTCGACCGGGCCGCCATCATGCAACCCGATACTTGGTTATAGATGCCGGGCTGCTGGCTCGGTCGATCACGTCTGTGTGGCCCAGCTATCAAAGGACCTGCAGAGTGCGCAGCAGCCCTTTCCTTTATTGGAAGTATCGTGCTACCACCTTGGGTGCGCCCCTCAAAAGAAGCAAAGGGCCGGAGACATCGCTCCACTTTCTTTGAGGGGCACATTGCCCAATTCCGCATTGGGGCGGGACTTAGGGGTTGGGCACAGCAAAACCCAGCCCCGGAAGGTTACCTCCCCCAATCGGGGCGAGGGGAAATTTCTACCCCTAAGACTTTCTCTATTTGCAGGACAAGGCGGCATATAAGAAAATATAGCAGAGGAAGGGGCCTCCAGGAGTCTCAAGCTCTTGACTTCCTTTGAGGAAGTCACCTTCGACATCATTGAGTGGGACAACATTGAAGGAGTAGGTAAGAGGAAATTTTCAAATACGAGATTAAAAGGAACTCAAATGGGTCGCTGGGCCCTGATAGCAGGCACCCTAGACAATTGAAGGAAGTCAAAGAGGAGACAACAAAGGCTCTAGCATCATTTTTCAACCCTTACATATGCAAAATGTGCTGTGGGACTGGAGAGTTGCCAATGTAGCACCTTTGTTCAAGAAGAGACAAAGGATAAACCAGGTGACTCTCACCAAATTAGTCTGATGCCAGCTTGTGGAAAAATTACCGATCCTAAATTTGGTGACTTCCACTTTCCTATACACCCTTGTGAATGTGCAGAGTTTGCCGGGACCTGCTCATTAAGGAAGAAGTAATTGTTTAAAAGGAAACTGCTAAAGTGCTTGTCGAGATTTTGGCCATACCTTGAGATTGATTGCAGATATTAGTGAGAAAATTTTCACTGTTATACTCAGGGAATCTTAATCTACATTGGGGCAGAAATTCCTCTCGAGGACTTCCCGCGGGCAAAGCACTAAACAATAGAAATAAAATGCGCACTTACCTGAAGCTGCTGTGCCCGCTCGAAATCCCGATCCACAGGCCTCCTCTCCCTGCGCGTCAGAGCGCATGCTCGTAGGGACATGTGGAGGAGTCACGTGTGCCTGGACACCCAATCACAGGCAAGTATTTTCTCATTCATTGTAATAGGAGTTTCGTAAGTTACGAAACTCCTATTACTATGAATCAGAAAACCCCAAAACGCACAAACACTGCATGAAGCATTTAGAAAACACCTCACACAATCCACTAATAGAAATTAAAGTTGTTATACATGTTTTTTAAAGAAAAAAAAATTGCCAATTTTTTTTAAAAGTTAGGGTTAGGGGTTAAAATAACATTACCTGAGTGGGCAGGGTTTTAACATAAATATGTTTTTAAAATTTATATCTTAATCATGTTTTTTATAGGTTTTTAAACACTTATGCCTGTAAAAGTAGGCTATGCGCCTGCTTTTTCAGGTGCAAGATTTTTGAGGACATTTGCCGGGCAAGCTATGCGTAAATCCCGCAATCTTGCCCGTATAACTGTCCTCGCTCCCGAGATGTCTACGATCTGTCAAGCTCCAGCATTCCTGGGTCCGTAGAAACTTCGAACGGGCCCTGGGATATCGGTATTTCTACCCCATTATTCTTGGAGAGAATTTTAAAGAGAATTATAGTGCTAATATCTGAAGGCTGCAAAATGGGTTTGTCTAACGGCCATCCTATTTTACATGATATATGTGCTCAAGAGCAAGAACAACTTGCATTTATATAGCGCCTTTAGCATAATAGACCCAAGGAGCTTCACAGGAGCAATTTGGCACCGAGTCATATAAGGAGATATTAGGATAGATGACTAAAAGTTTAGTCAAAGAGGTAAGTTATAAGGAGTGTCGTAAAGGAGGAGAAGGAGCAAGTAAGGCAAAAAGGTTTAGGAAGGGAAATCCAGAGCTTAGCGCCTAAACAGCTGAAGATGCAGCCACCAATGGTTGAGTGATTAAGTTCGGGGATGTGCAAGAGGCCAGAATTGCAGGCGTGCAGAGATCTCAGATGGTTGTAGGGATGAAGGAGGTTACAGAAATAGGAAGGGGTGAGGCCATGAAGAGATTTGAAAACAAGGATGACAATTTTTAAATCGAAGTGTTGCCGGACCAAAGGTCAATGTAGGTCATCGAGTATAGGGGTGCTGGGTGAATGGGACATGGTGCTTGTTGGGATGCGGATAGCAATTTTTGATGAGCTCAAGTTTATGGAGGATAGAACATGGGAGGCCAGCCAGGGGAGTGTTGGAATAATCAAGTCTAGAGTAACAACAGCATGGGTGAGGGTTTCAGCAGCAGATGAACTGAGACAGAGGTGGAGTTGGGCGATGTTCCGGAGGTGGAAGTAAACATAGAAACATAGAAACATAGCAAATAGGTGCAGGAGTAGGCTATTCGTCCCTTCGAGCCTGCACAACAATTCAATATGATCATGGCTGATCTTGCAACTTCAATATCCCTTTCCTGCTTTCTCTCCATATCTCTTGATCCCTTTAGCCGTAAGGGCCACATCTAACTCCCTTTTGAATATATCTAACGAACTGGCCTCAACAACTTTCTGTGGTAGAGAATTCCACAGGTTCACAACTCTCTGAGTGAAGAAGTTTCTTCTCATCTCGGTCCTAAATGGCTTACCCATTATCCTTAGACTGTAACCCCTGGTTCTGGACTTCCCCCAACATCGGGAACATTCTTCCTGCATCTAACCTATCCAATTCTGTCAGAATTTTATATGTTTCTATGAGATCCCCTCTCATTCTTCTAAATTCCAATGAATATAAGCCTAGTCGATCCAGTCTTTCTTCATATGTCAGTCCTGCCATCCCGGAAACCAGTCTGGTGAACCTTCACTGCACTCCTTCAATAGCAAGAATGTCCTTCCTCAGATTAGCAGACTAAAACTGTACACAATATTCAAGGTGTGGCCTCACCAAGGCCCTGTACAACTGCAGTAAGACTTCCCTGATCCTACACTCAAATCCTCTCACTATGAAGGCCAACATGCCAGTTGCCTTCTTCACCGCCTGCTGTAACTGCATGTCAACTTTCAATGATTGATGCACCATAACACCCAGGTCTCATTGCACCTGCCCTTTTCTTAATCTGTCACCATTCAGATAATATTCTGCCTCCCTGTTTTTGCCACTCCTGATGATGGAGTGGATATGTGATTAGAAGCTCATCTCGGGGTCAAATACAACACCAAGGTTGCGAACGGTTTGGTTCAGCCCAGACAGTTGCCAGGTTAAGGAATCAAGTCGATGACTAGGGAACGGAGTTTGTGGCGGGGACCAAAGACAATAGGGGAATTTTTAACCTGGAAGCGCCCGTGAATTTGGGTACAGGTAGGTATTAAAACTGCAAGGGCTTCTACTCCATCAATGTGCAGTTAGTATGAAGCCACAAAAACATATTTATGCAGGAGTGTGCAAGATTCCTGGGGAGCTGCCATGATGCTTTTGTACTGCAGCAGTCCAAGCTCCTATGACGTCTTCACACCTACAAGCACACTTAAGGGGTGGCTTACAGGAGACAAGGGATACCCACTTCAAACATGGTTGATGACACCCATCAGAAACCCGACCAATGAAGCCTAACAGCGTTACAATGAATGCCATATGACCATCAGATGTATTATCACATAAGTCATCGGCATGCTGAAGGTGCACTTCAGGTGCCTAGACAAATTTGGAAGCGCCCTTCAACACGCACCAGCCAGGGTCTCCAGAATGGCCGTGATGTGCTTTACTCTGCACAACATTGGGCAGCAACGAGGTTTGAACCTGCAGGAGGAACAAGGTGCAGATCCTCTTCAGACAATTCCAAGGAGGAGGAGGAAGCTGATGAGGGCAATGCAGCACCAGCTGCTCACATTGCTTCCTGGGATGTCCTTATTATTGGAAGGTTCACTTAGGTTGTACCAATTGAATAATGTTAGAAGCACATGCTCTCCCCCACCACCCAATGCCACTGACACAAAACAGTCCTGAAATTAACCAACCACCCCTTGCTCCATCTCCCATTGGTCCCCTTCAATTTATGTCTTCCCAGTCATCCTCAAGCAAGTTGTCACCCAGCAAGCAAGAATAGGCAAGATGGGAAAGTGGTGCAAAGGAATAACATTTATGTGCTATAACTAAACATTAGAAACTTAACAGAATTACATTTTCTCAGACATCCATGTGTATACCCTTGTGTAAGTACAAAGCTTTCTTCTTCCTTCCACTCCTACATGGTGCAACCCCTTGTGGCTTTAGCAGAGGGAGAGGCCGGCTACTCAGATCCTTGCTGTGAATGTTGAGCTGCTCTTGGTCGATGACCTCTGGGTTTTGGAGGCAGTGAGGGCTGCAAAAGACTGCTTCATCTGCACCTTTGGAAGCTGAGGCAGCATGTTGGGTACTGACTGAGGGGGGATGACAACGGGTGAGAAGTGTAAGCACATTGAGTGGAGTTCCCACTTACATGTCCCATTTCGCCATCATTCCTCTCATGGCCCAGCCGTATTTCATTGCTACTATTCTGCTGGAGAGCACTTTGGTGCAGATCAGTACGGCACTGTAAGACCAAGGCTAAGGTATCTGTCATCCTATTTACAGTGGCAGACATGTTGGCATCCAGAATTTGCACGGTCATGGTCAAGGCATACATTGATTGAAGCCTTTGATGTTCCATGGAATTGGCCACTCTACGGGCCCAAGTTTCTACACGATAAAAAACGGGTGCCCCTCCGAGCGGGGCACCCGTTTTTCGCGCCTAAAACGGCGCCTAAAAAAAAACTCGCGATTCTGGAGCGTTCTGCAGCTCCTTGTCTGCCTGGCGCGGCGCCCAGGGGGGCGGAGCCTACACTCGCGCCGATTTTGTAAGTGGGAGGGTACTATTTAAATTTGTTTTTTTCCTGCCAGCAACGCTGCGCGTGCGCGTTGGAGCGTTCGCGCACGCGCAGTGTGAAAAAAACATTGGCACTCGGCCATTTTTGTAGTTCTTTGTAGCTGTTTAATTTTTGAACATTTTTTTAATAAAAGCACATTGCCATCAGCACATCAGCACTGAGGCTTCTCACTGTCTCCTCCCCCCCCCCCCGCGGGAAAGAACGGGCGCCTCCACCCCCCCCCCCCGCGGGAAAGAACGGGCGCCTCCCCCCACCCCCGCGGGAAAGAACGGGCGCCTCCACCCCCCCCCCCGCGGGAAAGAACGGGCGCCTCCTACACCCCCCGCGGGAAAGAACGGGCGCCTCCTCCCCCACCCCGCGGGAAAGAACGGGCGCCTCCCCCCACCCCCGCGGGAAGAACGGGCGTCTCCTCCCCCGCGGGAAAGAACGGGCGTCTCCTCCCCCGCGGGAAAGAACGGGCGCCTCCTCCCCCACCCCGCGGGAAAGAACGGGCGCCTCCCCCCACCCCCGCGGGAAGAACGGGCGTCTCCTCCCCCGCGGGAAAGAACGGGCGTCTCCTCCCCCGCGGGAAAGAACGGGCGCCTCCTCCCCCACCCCGCGGGAAAGAACGGGCGCCTCCCCCCACCCCCGCGGGAAGAACGGGCGTCTCCTCCCCCGCGGGAAAGAACGGGCGCCTCCTACACCCCCCGCGGGAAAGAACGGGCGCCTCCACCCCCCCCCCCGCGGGAAAGAACGGGCGCCTCCTACACCCCCCGCGGGAAGAACGGGCGTCTCCTCCCCCTCCCGCGGGAAAGAACGGGCGCCTCCCCCCACCCCCGCGGGAAGAACGGGCGCCTCCTCCCCCGCGGGAAAGAACGGGCGCCTCCTACCCCCCCCCGCGGGAAGAACGGGCGCCTCCTCCCCCCCCCCCCCCCCCCCGCGGGAAAGAACGGGCGCCTCCTACACCCCCCGCGGGAAGAACGGGCGTCTCCTCCCCCTCCCGCGGGAAAGAACGGGCGCCTCCCCCCACCCCCGCGGGAAGAACGGGCGCCTCCTCCCCCGCGGGAAAGAACGGGCGCCTCCTCCCCCCTCCGCGGGAAGAACGGGCGCCTCCTCCCCCCCCCCCCCCCCCCGCGGGAAAGAACGGGCGCCTCCTCCCCCCCCCCCCCCCCCGCGGGAAGAACGGGCGCCTCCTACACCCCCCGCGGGAAGAACGGGCGTCTCCTCCCCCTCCCGCGGGAAAGAACGGGCGCCTCCCCCCACCCCCGCGGGAAGAACGGGCGCCTCCTCCCCCGCGGGAAAGAACGGGCGCCTCCTCCCCCCTCCGCGGGAAGAACGGGCGCCTCCTCCCCCCCCCCCCCCCCCGCGGGAAAGAACGGGCGCCTCCTCCCCCCCCCCCCCCCCCGCGGGAAGAACGGGCGCCTCAGGCTGACTGCAGCATTCTCCGTCGCTGAAGCACTTTCACACAGGTAGGAAGATGGTTTATTTAATCTTTTCTTTGCTTATAAATGTTTATTCAGGTTGGATTTATTTGTATAATATTTGTAGAAGTATAAATAAGGATTTATTGTAGAATTTAATGACTTCTCTTCCCCCCTCCCTCATTCTGGACGCCTAATTTGTAACCTGCGCCTGATTTTTTAATGTGTAGAACAGGTTTTTTCAGTTCTACAAAAATCTTCACTTGCTCCATTCTAACTTAGTTTGGAGTACGTTTTCACTGTGGAAACTTTGAAATCAGGCGTCAGTGGCCGGACACGCCCCCTTTTGAAGAAAAAATTCTGTTCCAAAGTAGAACTGTTCTACCTGACTAGAACTGCAGAAAAGAAAATGTGGAGAATTGCGATTTCTAAGATAGTCCGTTCTCCACCAGTTGCTCCTAAAAATCAGGCGCTAATCATGTGGAAACTTGGGCCCTATATGTGGAAGAAGACATCATCATAATGCTCTGCGAGGAGTGGGACAAGATGAGATGCTCAAAGGAGGAGAAGGTACCAGCGAGTAAGGGGACAGACCAACATTCGTGATTTCATGATCAGGGTCACACTGTCACCACGGCAGTTTGCAAGGCAAGTGGTGAAAGGTATAGCCAGGCGGGGAGGCTTCACTTAGGGGGAAGGTATTATCACCCCTCAGCCAGGTTTCCATCAAGGCCATGATGTTGATGCAATCAACAGTGTCAGCTGTGGCTCAGTGTAGCACTCCCACCTCTGAGTCAGAAGGTTGTGGGTTCAAGTCCCACTCCAGGGATTTGAGCACAAAAATCTAGGCTGACACTCATAATCTAGGCTGACACTAGCCAACAAGAGATTCTGTCTTTAGGATGAGACATTAAACCAAGGTCCTGTCTGCTCTCTCAAGTGCATGTAAAAGGTCCCATGGCACTATTTTGAAGAACACCAGGGGAGTTATCCTCGTTGTCCTGGCCAATATTTATCTCTCAATCAACATCACTAACACAGATTATCTGGTCATTATCACATTGCTGTTTGTGGTACCTTGCTTCTATGCAAATTGCCTGTCACGTTTCCTACATTACAATAGTGACTACACTCCAAAAGTACTTCATTGGCTGTAAAGCACTTTGAGATGTCCGGTGGTCGTGAAAGGCGCTATATAAATCCAAGTCTTTCTTTTTCTTTTCAATCATCCATGAGCCTTGTTCACAAGTGAATGGACATGTTGGAGGGAGATGTGGAGAGGGGCGGTGGTTGCAGATCTGCTGGCAGAGTCCACGGGGTCAGCATTGGGAGGGCTGAGTGGGATAGGAAGGAGGTTGGATAGATTAGCCCTTATTGGTCATTCTGGGCCGGAATATCGGTGAGAGAGTAGAACAGGGCAGTTGGGGAAGGGGGAGAAGAAGAAGCAGCAGCAAGCAACACGACAGGGTGTCAGACCAACCTGGCAAAATTCATCCAAGCTTGTATCGACGCATATCATTACGTCAAGTATTCTACTGATTTATTACAGATATTGAGAAACATTACTTGTTTTTTGCACCATACACACTCTTGTGACCACACCACTTTTCTCTGGCCTAGTCAAATATGCCATCTGAGCCTTGGGTTGGAGGTGGCACTTCTCTCAAGCTGATTCTTTGTTATCGGCTACCTGGCAGCCTGATCCTGCAAAGCTATAGGCTTCTGTTGGGTAATGGCGCTGCTGTCGTGAGAGGAATATGCAGAGTAGCTTCTCCACTAATACTGGGAACAGGACTCTGGTTACCAGCCATCAGTGGAAGTCCTGTCTTCACAGAATTATAAAGATCTATAAATTCCTAATAGAGAGTAAAACAAATGGAGTCTGCTCTCTAGTGGCTCCAAGATGTTGCCCCATATACTTGGAAATCTGGTTGAAATTGACCTCTCTAAATGGTCATCCAAGAACTGAGGTCCTTCATTCAGAACCTCCACATTGAATTAAATGACTTGTCTGCATTTGCATGAAGAAGTGAAGGTTTAAAGCTGACATTTTCTTCAGGATGACCTGCAATGAGTTGAAACCCTCTCAGATGTTGACACATAGCAGTGCAGTGAACTCTACCATTAGTCCAGCCATCTGTTGCACTTCTTGGGAGAGTCCACTCAGAATCTCCATTTGTGTTTGATGCTCTGCTAAAATCCTTCATTTCATGGCAGAACCCCTGAGATCCTGCCTCAAACCCCCGCATGTCACTAACTTTCTCACTCCCACACATCAGTTCAGAAGTGTAAGTATGAAGTGACACCTATAATACGAGGGAGCTGGGGGAGTAGACAGTAGGTAAAGATGCACCCGTTCCTCAGCAGAGTGTGTGGAGGCAGCTGCTCTTGATTCTGATTCATCAGACTCTGATCTCATGGGTCATGGTCCTGAAAAGAAGAACATTCAAGGAGCATCATACATATATGCCCATCTTGAGATCACTCCACAGGATGTGTAGTAACCAAAAGGTATGATTGTAGAGTTTACAGTTCTTATTTGCAGTAACATCGGGGCAACACTTAGCGCAATGGAGATATTTCTGAATTACTGGAAGGATTGGAAATGTCATGAAGGTGGGAGAAATGTAGTAATGGTGGCAGCTTAATTGGAGTCTGTGACTGCCCCCAACTCACAAATGGCTCAAGTGCCTCCTCCTCCACAGAAGCACAGACTGAAGCCCTGAAGGACCTGAGGGATAGGTTTGAGACAGCATTCTGGCCTTCTGACATTCTGGGTCAGGTTACAGGACACACTCTACTAGGGTTTTCAGGAGCTAGTTGAAACCATCAGATCTTCCATCTTGCTGATCAAGAACTGTGCCTGCTAGAGTCAATGGGGGAAAAATTCATCCCCTTAGCGCCGTGCGTTTGTGCCAGTAGATGGCGCTAATGCAGCGTTGAGACAAGTATCAACAGGGCGAAACGAATCTAGTGCCACACGTCAAATCAGGACCCCCCACCCCAAGCACTGTCAATAACAGCTAGTGCCAGGGACCTCAATGCCAGGGAGATCGTGACGTCAGTGAGTGTGCAGCTGACAGGGAGAACTGGTGTGCAGCACCAGGTAGCCGGCTGCAGGGATGTTATTTAAAGGGATCACTCTCACCTGTTGGGTTAGTGCAGTTTCAGTGGATTTTTCTTGGTTTCAGCTACTGCAACAGTTTCATTGAATAATTTCAAAGTTCTTTTGTATTTCGAGTCTTGTGGCAAGTACAAAGTAGTTACATTTATTCTTCAAAGATTCTTCAAAGATTCAAACTGCACCACTTGGTAAGATTAATGGGGGCTATCCTGGCATTTCACCTCGCCCTCCATGATCCTTCCAGTTGGTGAGTACAGGACTGCCCGCCTTCTCTCCAGCCCTAAAACCAATGCCTCCAAAGCTTCGTAGAAAAATCTGCGAACTGCCCTGAGGACTTGTAAATAGTTGCTCCTTCTCCTTGTCCTTCTTCTTATGGCTGCTGAGGCAGCTGCACAGCCAACAATGCTGAGAATGAGATGCTGCAGCATCAATTAACCTCCCCTTTAGTAGTGAAAAAAGCCTGTGGCAATCATGTGTTGCGATTGGGCTGCACTCGATATTGGTCCAGCCTTTAAGTGTAACGCCAATGAACTTGCATTTTTAGACTTTTTTAGACTCCAATCATTTAACTGAGCAGTGAGGATGAATTTTGCGTGCAGTGTAGAGCATTTTCGCCTGCCACTAATTCATCATCTTTTGTCCCAACACCGCCCATTCCTTGACTATAATGAACAGGAGGCTTCCTTTACTCAGGCCAGCAGTGGATGCAAGGCCAGCATATCCCCTCAGAGGTTGCAGCAAATAGAGTATAGGAGGCAGGAGCAGGCTGCCCACACAGACATACAAGAGATGTAGCCCACAGTGGATGCTTTCCATGATCAAGCTGTTATGGGAGGAGAGCATGAGTGTTCCATGAATCATCTTCTGTATCAGAAGAGCAGCAGGTCATTGCTCATGACAAGCCTTCAGGGTCCACCTTGGAAAAGCACGAGAATAAAAGAAAGAAAAACACATTTAGACATCCAGCAGAAACTCAGTGAGAAGAAATAGTAGTCTGTATAATTTAGATTTTTCACAATTGTGTAGTAAAAGAGACATTGCACTTTGATTTTGCTCAGTTATTCCTGGGGCTGATGATGTCTTGCAGGGTTTTATAGTGGCATGTTGTGTCATGAGGCTCTAAGCTGTTTTCTGTATTGAAGGATTGAAGTAGTTGTGAGGATGGAGAAATGTACTCGTGGTGACAACGGTATATCTTTAATCAGATCAAAAAGCATCAGTCATAATTTGTGTAAGATCCTACATTGCAACAAACAGTGTAGATCCTTCTAAGTAATGCTCCTCATAGCATACCATTACATGATCCTATGCTTTCAAGAATCTGAGCCTACCTCTCTGGCACTCGGTATGGAGTCCCGATCCATGAAAGGAAAGGATAAGCCATCTGTACCCTTGACTTACTTCCCTGAATAGATCAAGACTGGAGTTCCTGAGCATGAAGCATGAAGGTGTCATTACAGGTTGCCTGCAGCCTATGTATTTACATGCAGAATTCTTTGGAACTGGTCACAGACAATTTGCACATTAGCAGAGTGATATCCCTTTCAGTTGAGAAAGTTCAAAGGTTTGACAATTGTTGCTTGCTTCCAGTGCAATATGAATAGAATCATAAAATCACAGAAGTTTATGGCACAGAAGGAGGTCATTCAGCCCATCGTGCCTGTAACGACCAAAAAATAGCTATCAAGCCTAATCCTACTTTCTAGCTCTTGATCCGTAGCCTTGTAGGTTATGGCACTTCAAGTGCATATCCAAGTACTTTTTAAATTTGCTGCGCATTTCTGCCACTACCAACTTTTCAGGCAGTGAATTCCTGAAACCCATCACCCTCCAGCTGAAAAAATGTCTCCTCAACTCCCCCTGAATACCTTCTACCAATTACTTTAAATCTATGCCCCTGGTTATTGACTTCTCTGCTAAGGGAAAAAGATCCTTCCTATCCATTCTATCTAGGCCCCTCATAATTTTATACACCTCAATGAAATCTCCCCTCAGCCTCCTCTGTTCCAAAGAAAACAATCCCAGTCTATCCAATCTTTCCTCATAGCTAAAATTCTCCAATCCTGGAAACATCCTCATAAATCACCCCTGTACCCTCTCTAGTACAAGCACATCTTCCCTGTAATGTGGTGACCAGAACCATACACAGTACTGTGGCCTACCTAGTATTTTATAGACAACAAAAACAGAAAATGCTGGAAACACTCAGCAGGCCCGGCAGCATCCGTGGAGAGAGAAAAACAGAGTTAACGGTCAACAATTGTGCCAGTTCGGTGTGGCCGTGGTAGGCAGTGGTTTGTGACCCCTCGCCTGACTCCATCCCGCACTAGGAAAAGAATTTTACCTTGATGGGGCTTGTTAAGTCCGTTCTGCGAGGTTTCCGGCCAATTAAAAGGAAGCGGGTCTGATTACATCATTTGATGATGCATCATCAGATGGTTTCCTTCAAGGAATCATGTCCACATTAATTTTGACAGTTGTGCTGCTGGTGTTCTGCAGCATTGAGGTGCTGCAAACACTGACCAGCACGGCACAAAGGTGTCGGCTGCACCCAGGCTCTCCCATGACTCCCTCCATATGCTTATGTGGCAGCCAGGGTGTACAGCGTCAAGTGATGTAAATCTGGCATGCTGAGGCCATCCCTGGAATCCCGGACAGCAATGTGGTCAGGTGCTGATGCCCTATGTCGTGTGCAACTCAGCTGGTTGCTTAGAATGTGGTGTTGTTGCTGGTGCTGCTGGTGTGCCTGGTGATGCTGGTGTTCCTGCTAATGTTGGTGTTGAGGCTGATCGCAGTGGGATTCTGAGGACCAAGGTGAGATTTTTTCAAGATGCTGATGGAATAAATGGCAGTTGAAGTTGAGATGACAGAAGCGATTTGTCAGTGATGAGATAGGTTGTTCCAAGGAGGTGACAGTGGATAGAGAGTTTACTCCAAACACTTCCAATCGGCATAAAGCTAAAAAGTTTATTACAAATCCTGAAGACTCCGGGGTAGAAATTGCCCTCTGCCGGAAACGGGGCACATTACTGTTTTTGAAGTATTCTGGCCGCCGCACTGGATGTAGCGGCCTATCCAGCGACATTCAGCTCCTCTGGGTTTTTTCTCCAGCAGGGCAGAACTGAATTATGATGTGGATGGAAGTGGGGGCGGAGCACAATGTCCATCACTAGGGGGGCAGAAGTTGGGACGGGACGGAGTGTCCGCAGCTGTCAGTCATCAGTGCCGTGTTGATGACGTCATCGCGCTGGCGCATCACAACATCTCTCCCCTTCAGTTAAAATGGAGGGCAGCTGCGAACTCTGCCTTCATTTTTGTTAGGTCCAACGGGAGGGTTTCGGCCGGGCCAAGCGGGCAGTCATCAAACAAAACAAAATAACATGGAGGCCATGGCAGTGCACCTTCCCCTGTAAGGGCGGCCATGCTGCCATTTCACACAGAGTGCAAAAGCTGTCAGTGGTACTGGCCAGTGGCGGGGCCGCTCCCGCGGGGCAATTTTGGGAAAGGGACAATTTTACGGGGGGGGGGGGGGTCCCCGCCAGAAGGTAAAGGGTCGGAGCGTAGCACATAGCAGCAGGAAAACGGGTGGTGCAATCCCAGACATCGCTCCGCTCCTGAGGAAGGGCAATTTCTAAAATGACGGCCCATCCATAGAGAGTCTGTGGCCATTCCATGCCGACCCGTGACTGCCACTTTCCAGCGGTCAGAGGCCTCATCGAAAGGGGCAATTTCGGCCCCTCCAGCTTTTAAGATTGGAAAGTGAACAGCTGTGAAATGGTAGCTTTTATATCACTTTTGCAGCTGCCAATTATTCAGAGGAAGGAGAGTCATTGAAAACCCAACCTACTTAACTGACGTGATCCCTGAGCACTTGGAACCTTGAGAAAGCTGGACAAATGTTATGTACATGGTAAAATGCTGTTTAAATACCTTAACGATGTCAATTGGCTCCTCCGCTGCTTGGTGTCGGCTCTGTAAAACGCAGACAGACCCAGCATTTGGGAAATTGACACGGAGGCAGATTGGCAGAGGCCTGTTTACCCACTGTCAATCTTTTCAATTTTGACAGTGGACCCGCCTCTGAACCTGCCCTCTGAGTGCCGGCAAAGTTCTAGCCAATGTGATCCTTCATCAGAACTGGAAAAGTTAGAGATGTAACAGATTTTACCAGACACGAGAAGAGAAACAGAATGCAATGAAGATGAACAAGATAATAGAAACAAATGGAAATCCCGTCGGAGTGTAGAGCAGAATTTCCTCAAGGTAGGCATTCCGAGAATAGATATGGCAATGAATTAATCACAGTACAATTGCAAAATACTGCGGGTACTGGAATCTGAAACAAACACAGAAAATGCTGGAAATACTCAGCAGACCAGGTTGCTGTACAGGTGTACAGGTGTATAGGCATGGTATGTACAGGGCGAAGGTAGATTCCGGTCTAGTGTTACAGTACAATATTAACATGCATACATAACAACACTCCCCCCCGCCACCCCAAGCCTTTCCCAAGTCCTTATTGCCATGACATGGGGAGGTGATCAGTAACGGGCTGTGGGAGGTTGTGGTGAGACAGAAACAGAGTTAACGACCATGATTTCACCAATTGTGCGAGTCCGGAGCAGCCGTGGTAGGTGACGGATTGCGACCCCACTCCTGGCTCCATCCCATTAATGTTTTACGTCTGTGACCGTTCGTCAGAACTGAAAAAGTTAGAGATGTTAGTGTTTTATAGAATTCTAGTATACCCCCTCATGCTCTTATTATTGTGTATTTAAGCACTCTCTTAATGACTCCATGAGATAGGGGTATGGCACTTGAACTGTATTGACCTTAGTCCTTTATTGCAGCTCCTAGAGTGAGGACACCATGAGGTGAGTTCCCTTTTATGCTTGGTTACTTGCAGTGTACAGGTGACCCTTAGGTCTCCAGTAGCAGCACCCTCTGGTGTACAGGTATGGTATATACAGGGCGAAGGTAGATTCCGGTCTAGTGTTACAGTACAACATTAACATGCATACATAACAACACTCCCCCCCGCCACCCCAAGCCTTTCCCAAGTCCTTATTGCCATGACATGGGGAGGTGATCAGTAGTGGGCTGTGGGAGGTTGTGGTGAGGGTTGTGTGGGTGCCAGGTGTGATCCCTGTGCTCGTGACTGCACTCATCCATTTCCCCCCTCCCCTCATACAAAGACCATGTAGGTGTCACTGTTGGAGGATTCCGCAGTGGTGGAGCAGGTGCTAAGGATAAGGTACATACATTGTAGAATGGGTAGGTGGTGGCATTTGATGGCGGGCAGGGCACAGGGCGGTGTGGGCTCCTTGTCCTCCATTGCTGGTGGAAGTCTGGTCATTCCCCAGTTCTGCCGGGAAAGCTGGAGAGTACTAGCTTCTTGCTCCCAGTGCTGGCCCTGGTGGCCGGAGGGGGTAGGGCCGATCTGGGGCAGGTTGCCAGTGGTGGTGGCTGTGCTGCCCATTGACTGCTGTCCCTGCAGTGGGTATGCTCCCACTGGGTGTGTGTGAACCCTTCCTGGGGCATCACATTGGACCCGAAAGCGCAAGCTACTTGATCAGGTAGCCCGCTGAACCTGGGTGTTTCCAACAGGGGGTTTCCTCTGGCATTGACATTATATCTGTAGAACTCAGTATCATTTATCATTCTATCTTTAGCATACATGACACATTGGCTCCGATGGCAACTAGTCGCCTCGACATTGTTATATCACTTTACATTTTCACATTTTGCACTTACAACGCTCTCTTGTGTAGCGGTATCTCTGTACAAGTTTATATTTATCACGTTAGCATTACTGGCATCACTGTTCAACAGTACAAACTTGTTACTTACATCACTTTTTGAAGCATTCGTTACATTTCTACCATTACTCTTGCCGGCATCAGCATTTAACATTACTTTTGTATACCTGCATTCATTTACAGCACTTTTATCTTTAATATCACTGGCGTCGCTGTGCCTAGAGTGGAACTGTCCCTTTAATTGTTTTGGGTTGCCGGTCTCCTTTAAGAGGGCCTTGCAATCTTTACCCCAATCCAGTTCGCCGCTCGGTAACATGTGTTGCTCCCTCAACGCTGCCCCTCGTGGTCTGGTCGCGGTCATCTTGATTCCAGGTGCTTCGCCTCGTGGTGCGGGCGCCATCTTCACTCTCTCCGCGAGGTAGGCTGCGGTGATCCTTTTCTCCCCAGGTTCTGCCACGGACGCCGGGGATCTATTTCTGCGCCGATCTTCTTCTCTCGGAGTCCTGCCACGGCCTGAAAGGTGAGGTCTGGTCGGTCAGGTTGGATCATCTCGCCGCAGAGTTGTGCAGTCTGTGTCGTCGCCACGCAGTCGAGCTGGACAGTAGGATTTCCAGGTGTTGCGATGGAGCCATGTGGGATGTCGATCGCCGGGGCCCAGAGGCCTTCATCGTTCTGACCAATTTGGACATGCTTCATTCATCTTCCACCCAGCAACGTTGGACCATCACCGGCAATGATCCACGAGGGAGCTGTGCACCGCCCCGCCATGGGACACCTGGACGTCCACGCTGCCAACGACTGGGATGGTGCTTTTTGTGTAGGTGATCAGCTTTGCCTGGATTGGGGACATTTTTGGTCGTTTGGCAGGACTGTCCCAGACTTTCTCAAAAGTCATCTGATTCATCAAAGACTGGCTCGCCCCTGTGTCGATCTCCATCGAGACTGGAACTCCGTTGATTTCTACTCCCATTTTCCACGGGGAACTCTTGGTGGAGCAGGTATAGAGACATAGACATAGAAAATAGGTGCAGGAGTAGGCCATTCGGCCCTTCTAGCCTGCACCGCCATTCAATGAGTTCATGGCTGAACAGGCAACTTCAGTACCCCATTCCTGCTTTCTCACCATACCCCTTGATTCCCCTAGTAGTAAGGACTTCATCTAACTCCTTTTTGAATATATTTAGTGAATTGGCCTCAACAACTTTCTGTGGTAGAGAATTCCACAGGTTCACCACTTTCTGGGTGAAGAAATTCCTCCTCATCTCAGTCCTAAATGGCTTCCCCCTTATCCTTAGACTGTGTCCCCTGGTTCTGGACTTCCCCAACATTGGGAACATTCTTCCTGCATCTAACCTGTCTAACCCCGTCAGAATTTTAAACGTTTCTATGAGGTCCCCTCTCATTCTTCTGAACTCCAGTGAATACAAGCCCAGTTGATCCAGTCTTTCTTGATAGGTCAGTCCCGCCATCCCGGGAATCAGTCTGGTGAACCTTCGCTGCACTCCCTCAATAGCAAGAATGTCCTTCCTCAGGTTAGGAGACCAAAACTGTACATAATACTCCAGGTGTGGCCTCACCAAGGCCCTGTACAATTGTAGCAACACCTCCCTGCCCCTGTACTCAAATCCCCTCGCTATGAAGGCCAACATGCCATTTGCTTTCTTAACCGCCTGCTGTACCTGCATGCCAACCTTCAATGACTGATGTACCATGACACCCAGGTCTCTTTGCACCTCCCCTTTTCCTAATCTGTCACCATTCAGATAATAGTCTGTCTCTCTGTTTTTACCACCAAAGTGGATAACCTCATATTTATCCACATTATACTTCATCTGCCATGCATTTGCCCACTCACCTAACCTATCCAAGTCGCTCTGCAGCCTCATAGCATCCTCCCAACTTAGTGTCATCCGCAAATTTGGAGATACTACATTTAATCCCCTCATCTAAATCATTAATATACAGTGTAAACAGCTGGGGCCCCAGCACAGAACCTTGCGGTACCCCACTAGTCACTGCCTGCCATTCTGAAAAGTCCCCATTTACTCCTACTCTTTGCTTCCTGTCTGACAACCAGTTCTCAATCCATGTCAGCACACTACCCCCAATCCCGTGTGCTTTAACTTTGCACATTAATCTCTTGTGTGGGACCTTGTCGAAAGCCTTCTGAAAGTCCAAATATACCACATCAACTGGTTCTCCCTTGTCCACTCTACTGGAAACATCCTCAAAAAATTCCAGAAGATTTGTCAAGCATGATTTCCCTTTCACAAATCCATGCTGACTTGGACCTATCATATTACCTCTTTCCAAATGCACTGCTATGACATCCTTAATAATTGATTCCATCATTTTACCCACTACCGATGTCAGGCTGACCGGTCTATAATTCCCTGTTTTCTCTCTCCCTCCTTTTTTAAAAAGTGGGGTTACATTGGCTTCCCTCCACTCCATAGGAACTGATCCAGAGTCAATGGAATGTTGGAAAATGACTGTCAATGCATCCACTATTTCCAAGGCCACCTCCTTAAGTACTCTGGGATGCAGTCCATCAGGCCCTGGGGATTTATCGGCCTTCAATCCCATCAATTTCCCCAACACAATTTCCCGACTAATAAGGATTTCCCTCAGTTCCTCCTCCTTACTAGACTCTCCGACCCCTTTTATATCCAGAAGGTTGTTTGTGTCCTCCTCAGTGAATACCGAACCAAAGTACTTGTTCAATTGGTCCGCCATTTCATTGTTCCCCGTTATGACTTCCCCTGATTCTGACTGCAGGGGACCTACGTTTGTCTTTACTAACCCTTTTCTCTTTACATATCTATAGAAACTTTTGCAATCCGTCTTAATGGTCCCTGCAAGCTTCTTCTCGTACTCCATTTTCCCTGCCCTAATCAAACCCTTTGTCCTCCTCTGCTGAGTTCTAAATTTCTCCCAGTCCCCGGGTTCACTGCTATTTCTGGCCAATTTGTATGCCACTTCCTTGGCTTTAATGCTATCCCTGATTTCCCTTGATAGCCACGGTTGAGCCACCTTCCCTTTTTTATTTTTACGCCAGACAGGAATGTACAATTGTTGTAGTTCATCCATGCGGTCTCTAAATGTCTGCTGTGAGCGTTAGTGTTTTCTTAGAAGAATCACTCAACACTCAGAGTCGGTTCCAATGCTGATGCAGCTTTTATAACGCTCAGCGGGGAGGAAAAACTCAGGACCGTATCCAGGTTTCTCTCCACAGAACAAAGAGTTACATGTACCTTTATATGTTTCACAACAGTTACAAAACAGTTTACTACAGTTACACAGCCCATCACGGCTGGACACAAGCCAATCACAACGATTATAGATTACATATAGGTTCTTTTAACCCAATAGAATTCTCCTAGTATCCAGGGAACCATATGTTCGGTTATTGTCAGCTTGGGCTGATCGATGACTTTACAGGTTCTCTCCCTAGTTCTTTCATCTGGGAGAAATAATTGGTATATAGCCTTGTTTACAGCAAATGGTTTCCCTCTTATCTTTCTTCCTGGGGAATTAATTGGTTTATGGCCTTGTTCACAGGAGATGGTTTCCTTCTTATCTCTGTCTTCCCAGGCATTCCTACAGTGGGCCTCACAGGGTTATTGCTCGGTCAGTGAACGTTCAACAGTTCACAGCTTGACTACCTGATTTCCCATCATGCCTGG
Organism: Pristiophorus japonicus; assembly: GCF_044704955.1. Taxonomy (NCBI): domain Eukaryota; kingdom Metazoa; phylum Chordata; class Chondrichthyes; family Pristiophoridae; genus Pristiophorus; species Pristiophorus japonicus. The sequence continues at coordinate 321,130,661 of NC_091978.1, read as the reverse complement.
GCAGCCATTTTATGTGGTGTCCATTTAAGCTTATGTGAGTTTTAAATATCCAGCAGGTGCCTAATGCCTAAGTCTATATATATATTTCTACTCTCTACAACATCTGCCATTGCCCATCCACAGTCAACCCCTTCAGTATCATTCGCCAATCTATCCTAGCCAATTCACGCCTCATACCTTCAAAGTTACCCTTCTTTAAGTTCTGGACCATGGTCTCTGAATTAACTGTTTCATTCTCCATCCTAATGCAGAATTCCACCATATTATGGTCACTCTTCCCCAAGGGGCCTCGCACAACGAGATTGCTAATTAATCCTCTCTCATTACACAACACCCAGTCGAAGATGGCCTCCCCCCTAGTTGGTTCCTCGACATATTGGTCTAAAAAACCATCCCTTATGCACTCCAGGAAATCCTCCTCCACCGTATTGCTTCCAGTTTGGTTAACCCAATCTATGTGCATATTAAAGTCACCCATTATAACTGCTGCATCTTTATTGCACGCACCCATAATTTCATGTTTGATGCCCTCCCCAACATCACTACTACTGTTTGGAGGTCTGTACACAACTCCCACTAACGTTTTTTGCCCTTTGGTATTCTGCAGCTCTACCCATATAGATTCCACATCATCCAAGCTAATGTCCTTCCGAACTATTGCCTTAATTTGCTCCTTAACCAGCAATGCTACCCCACCTCCTTTTCCTTTTATTCTATCTTTCCTGAATGTTGAATACCCCTGGATGTTGAGTTCCCAGCCCTGATCATCCTGGAGCCACGTCTCCGTAATCCCAATCACATCATATTTGTTAACATCTATTTGCACAGTTAATTCATCCACCTTATTGTGGATACTCCTTGCATTAAGACACAAAGCCTTCAGGCTTGTTTTTTTAACACCCTTTGTCCTTTTAGAATTTTGCTGTACAGTGGCCCTTTTTGTTCTTTGCCTTGGGTTTCTCTGCCCTCCACTTTTCCTCATCTCCTTTCTGTCTTTTGCTTTTGCCCCCTTTTTGTTTCCCTCTGTCTCCGTGCATTGGTTCCCATCCCCCTGCCATATTAGTTTAAATCCTCCCCAACAGCACTATTCTGTACTCCTCTTCCAGGGGCTGAACAGCTTCGTCTTCATCAGTGTCAGAGCCCGGGTGATCGGTCAACTCTTCAGCAACTCGGTGAGTAAAACTTTTTCTACACATTCGCTGTAGGTGACCTTTAGTATTGCAGCCTTTGCAGGCATAGTCTTTGTATCGGCACTGGTGGGCCCTGTGATTTCCTACACATCACCAGCACGGGGCTAGCTGGTTGGCCCTATGTGGCAGACTCAGGTTTGCGGGACTCAGGCAGCATTCTTGCCTCTGAAAGTCGCCATTCTGTTCACTGTACTCGTCGGGTTAGAGTCCTGGGTGTGGGTCATCATCCGTTTGGAGTCGCAGACCGAAATCATGAAAGCCTGGCTCACTTTGATTGCCTGCTGCAGGGTGACCGTAGTGTCCGCAGAGAGCAATTTATGGAGAAGGCCCTCGTGGCCAATTCCAATAACGAAGATGTCTCTTAGTGCTTCGGTGAGGTCATCGCCAAAATCACACGGTGCAGCCAATCTTCTTAGATCTGCAGCATACTTAGCAATTTCTTCGTCTTCGGGCTGCCGGTGAGTGTAACACCGGTGCCTGGCTGTGAGGATGCTCTCTTTGGGTTTAAGTTGTTCTTGTATTAAAGTTACGAGCTTCACATAGGTCTTGGTTGTCATCTTCGCTGGGACTAACAGGTCCCCGATAAGGCCATGGATAGTGCGCCCACAACTGCTGAGCAGGATGGCTCTGCGCTTGTTTGCCAGCGAGATCAGTGAGTCCCTAGCCAGGTCGTTTGCGATGAAAAAGTGTTCTAACCTTTCCACAAAGGCATCCCAATCTTCCCCATCAGCAAATTGTTGGATGTTGCTTCGGTTAGACATGTTGTGTGTGGAAATTCGTAACCTCGTCACCAGTTATTGTGTATGCAAGCACTCTCTTAATGACTCCACGAGGCGGTGCTATGCTACTTGAACTGTATTGACCTTAGTCCTTTATTGCAACTCCTAGAGTGAGAACACCAAGAAGTGAGCTCCTTTTTATACTTGGTTACCTGCAGTGTACAGGTGACCCTTAGGTCTCCAGCAGCAGCACCCTCTGGTGTACAGGTATGGTATATACAGGGTGAAGGTAGATTCAGGTCTCGTGTTCCAGTACAACATTAACATTCAATTCCTTCATCTGAAGCCTGAAGCAGCATTTACCTGACCCAGCCACCATGTCCACACCTATCTAAACTATTCAAATGAAAAATGTTAATTGCTTCAGACTGTTACAATTTCCATTCATTCAGACTGTGCAATGAACCGGTGATCAGTTCCAATATGAACATCCCTACGAGTATATTGTGTACAGTTTTGGACTCGTTACCTAAGGCAGAATATACTTGCCATAGAAGGAGTGCAACGAAGGTTCACCAGACTGATTCCTGGGATGGGGGGGGCAATTGTCCTATGAGGAGAGATTGAGTAGACTAGGCCTATATTCTCTAGAATTTAAACGAATGAGAGGTGATAAATTTCCACTCAGAGGGTGGTGAATCTCTGGAATTCTCTACCCCAGAGGGCTGTGGAGGCTCAGTCTTTGAGTATATTCAAAATAGAGATCGATAGATTTTTGGATATTAAGTGAATCAAAGGATATGGGGAGAGTGCAGGAAAGTGGAGTCGTGAGGTAGAAGTGCAGCCATGATCTTATTGAATGGCAGAGCACACTTGAGAGGCTGAATGGCCTACTCCTGCTCCTATTTCCTATGTTCTTATGTTCTTATAAGAAAAGACAGACAGAAATAGATCAGCTGGCCAATTGATTGTGTCCCATTCAGCCATGTTGCAACTAAGCGGCATGACACCCAATCCTCTCTGGTGGCCATGGAATCTTCCGGGAGAGGTGTAAAAACAGATTAAAAAAGAAACCCTGTGTCAATTTGGGGAATAAGAAATTCTTGGAAATTTCTCTCTGGCTCCCAAAGGCGATCAAAAACAAGTTGCAGGATAAAACAGTGACTGTGAGGTACATCACTCAACATCTACCTTTTGTACACAGAAATATCAGTCTCTAGGAACTCGTCCAGCTGCTTTTGAACATTTGCAACAAATCTGCGTCCATTGCAGGAGCCGGCAACCTATTGGAAAGGTCAATACCCTTCTGGGGGGAAAAACCCTATATTTAGCTTAGTTCTATGTTTACACAGCTTGCTCATGTGTCCCTTCATTCTCCCTAACTTATCCAATTCAAATAATCTGTCCACATGTACACAGCCTAATCCCTTCATTATTTTAAATACTTCAATCAAGTTTCCCCAAAGTCTATGGCAGTGAAATTCACTGCTTTTGCACCTTCAGAACGCTAGTGCATTACCGACTGGGTACGGTGCTGAACACGACTCCCGCCATGTTGGGCGGGAGTTTAGCGGCGGCGCTACGGCTTTGTGTCCCGATCTCTTGCGCCTGGAATTGGTGATGTCATTGTCGCGCACATCGCCCCGTTAGCGCCCCAGACCCGAAATTGAGTTTGGCCCCCTGCAGCAGCGCTGGGTGAAAACACTGACAGCTGCAGGAGGCGCGGATAGGGCAGCCAGCCACTACCCGGACGATAATTAAAAGTGAGGTGGCCGAGGGAAGTAAAAAAAAACTTAGCATGGTTTTTGCGGTGCTGCTCCGTTTTCTTAGCGGGGTCCTGGCTGCGATTGCTCAGCCCGGGACTCTGCTTGAGTGTGGGGCTGATCCCGAGGTGATCCTGAATGGGGTATAAATCAAGCGACCAATATTATCCCATCAGTTACCCAGTATGTGGGTTAATTTAAAAATACCTATAGTCTGCTAGATGGGGCCTAACAAGGTTTTGTTCAGGGAAAATATGGTGATCTTTGTTTTGTATTGTAACATCCTATACATCCTAATACGTTATTTGCTTCCACGATAGCCTCTCGGCACTGGCCATGAATCTTTAGAGATGTATGCACTATAATAACCAAGTCTCTTTCCCTTTCAACAGACTTTAATTCAGAGCCCACCATGATATACACATGCTTAGCATTAACTCTACCCACGTGGATCGCACTACATTTATCAACATTAAATGTCATCTGTCAGATGCGTGCCCATTCCCCATCTCACCTTGATCAGATTGTAGTATTTTCTTCTTCGTATCATCCAAGAACTTGTGGACAGGACCCCCAATGTCCTCATCCAGATCACTGAAGCGGAACAGCCCCAATACCTATTCCTGTGGGATTGTATCAGTAACAGATCTCCACACTAAATAATGACAACACTCTGCCTACAAGAATGCAACCAACTACCTATTCAATCTTATATAGCAGTCTATTGAGAGGCACATTATTAAAAACATTTTGAAAGTTCATATATACAATGTCTACTAGACTACCTTCATCCGTCAACTCGTATTTTCCTTGAAGAATGCAACCAGCTTGGTTTCAAGAAGGCATATTGCATGTCCTAATAGCTCCTTCCCTCTCGAGGTGGTAATATAGGGCATTCTTAATTATCCATTCGAGCATCTTTCCTACAACTGAAATCAAGCTAATGATCTTATAATTGGTGTTTCTGACTTGTTGCCCTTTTTTGAATATTGCTACATTCGCCTCCCTCCAGGAATAATCCCCGGCGCCAGTTAAGTATTGAAAATATGTGAGCAAGGGGCTCACTTTGCACAGCTCCCATTTCTTTAAGCAGCCTCAGGTAAATGCTTTCTGGACCAGCAGCTCAATTTGATTTAAGACCCTTTATTCTCTTAAAAATCAGATCTGTATCTACTTTAACATTAATAACTTTGATGTCAATGACACACTGCATTCATGGTAACTAAGCACAGTCCACAGGAGTAAAGTAGCCATTTTAAACCTCCTCCATGTTCTGGGAGTCCACCTGAATATGCCCTGAAGAATCCTTCAGTGACCTTATACAGTCCTGTATCACCCTCTGACACCTAACATAACTAAAATGCTATTATAGGTGCAGTTCTTCTTTGAGTGCACACAAAAAGGTGTATATATTCAAAAGCAAATGCACTACCAGCTGAGCTAAACTGACAAAGACATGGCTTGTTCCCCTGGATTTTCTGCAAACAGCATCTCTGTATTATTCCCCTCAGTAGTCCGGAGTCCATTTGTTCTCTCACATATGTGCATTTACACAGCCCTTGATTTTAACTGCCAACAGTCTGTTCAGCTGTGCAGCCAGCTCACCCTGCTCTGTTGTTATCAACCATCTAGAACAACCAACCAAAGAACAAAATTATCTTGTGCATATAGAAAGGAAAACTTTTGTATTTATACAGCACCTTATCTCGTATCTCATAAACTTCCCAAAGTGTGAATTAATTGTGCAGTTATGTGTGGGTAAACATGGCAGCTATATTGCCAAGTCTCACAAGCAGCAATGAGATGAATACTCTGTCTTTAATTGAGTTGGTACTGGAAGGAACAATAGCCAGGAAACTAGAGAACTCTCCGTTCTTCATACAGTGGTATGGGATATTGAATATCCATCTAAACAAGGTCTCAGTTTACCATCTCAGGGATTATTGTCACTATTAGCAGGGGCAGTGGATTAGACACCCGCTCAATTTTTCTTTCCACCAAACAGTAGTAGTGAGGTTGGGGACAGCATCAAACAAGAAATTAGGGATGCGTCCAATAAAGGTACAGCAGTTATCATGGGCAACTTTAATCTACATATAGATTGGGCTAACCAACCTGGTAGCAATAGGTGGAGGAGAATTTCCTGGAGTGTATTAGGGATGGTTTTCTAAACCAATGTGTCGAGGAACCAACTCGAGGGTTGGCCATTCTAGACTGGGTGATGTGTAATGAGAAAGGACTAATTAGCAATCTTGTTGTGCGAGGCCCCTTGAGGAAGAGTGACCATAATATGGTAGAATTCTTTATTAAGATGGAAAGTGACACAGTTAACTCAGAGGCTAGGATCCTGAACTTAAGGAAAGGTAACTTCGATGGTATGAGACGTGAATTGGCTAGTATAGACTGGCGAATGATACTTAAAGGGTTGACATCAGATAGGCAATGGCAAACATTTAAAGATCGCATGGATGAACTTCAACAATTGTACATCCCTGTCTGGAGTAAAAATAAAATGGGGAAGGTGACTCAACCGTGACTAACAAGGGAAATTAAGGATAGTGTTAAATCCAAGGAAGAGGCATATAAATTGGCCAGAAAAAGCAGCAAACCTGAGGACTGGGAGAAATTTAGAATTCAGCAGAGGAGCACAAAGGGTTTAATTTGGAGAGGGGAAATAGAGTATGAGAGGAAGCTGGAAACATAAAAACTGACTGCAAAAGCTTCTATAGATATGTGAAGAGAAAAAGATTAGTGAAGACAAATGTAGGTCCCTTGCAGTCAGATTCAGGTGAATTTATAATGGGGAACAAAGAAATGGCATTCCAGTTGAACAAATACTTTGGTTCTGTTTTCACGAAGGAAGACACAAATAACCTTCCAGAAATATTGGGGACCGAGGGTTTAGTGAGAAGGAGGAACTGAAGGAAATCCTTATTAAGCAGGAAATTGTGTAAGGGAAATTGATGGGATTGAAGGTCAATAAATCCCCGGGTCCTGATAGTCTGCATCCCAGAGTTCTTAAGGAAGTGGCCCTAGAAATAGTGGATGCATTGGTGATCATTTTCCAACGGTCTATCGACTCTGGATCAGTTCCTATGGACTGGCGGGTAGCTAATGTAGCTTAAAAAAGGAGGGAGAGAGAAAACGGGTAATTATAGACTGGTTAGCCTAACATCAGTAGTGGGGAAAATGTTGGAATCAATTATTAAAGATGAAATAACAGCGCATTTGGAAAGCAGTGACAGGATTGGTCCAAGTCAGCATGGATTTATGAAAGGGAAATCATGCTAGAATTTTTTGAGGATGTAACGAGTAGAGTGGACAAGGGAGAACCAGTGGATGTGGTGTATTTGGACTTTCAAAAGGCTTTTGACAAGGTCCCACACAAGAGATTAGTGTGCAAAATTAAAGCACATGGTATTGGGGGTAATGTACTGACGTGGATAGAGAACTGGTTGGCATACAGGAAGCAGAGAGTTGGGATAAACGGGTCCTTTTCAGAATGGCAGGCAGTGACTAGTGGAGTGCCGCAGGGCTCAATGCTGGGACCCCAGCTATTTACAATATACATTGATGAATTAGATGAAGGAATTGAGTGTAATATCTCCAAGTTTGCAAGATGACACTAAGCTGCGAGGAGGACGCTAAGAGGCTGAAGAGTGATTTGGACAGGTTAGGTGAGTGGGCAAATGCATGGCAGATGCAGTAGAATGTGGATAAATGTGAGGTTATCCACTTTGGGGGCAAAAACACGAAGACAGAATATTATCTGAATGGCAGCAGATTAGGAAAAGGGGAGGTGCAATGAGACCTGGGTGTCATGGTACATCAGTCAGCAGGTGGTGAAGAAGGCAAATGGTATGTTGGCCTTCATAGCTAGGGGATTGGAGTATAGGAGCAGGGAGGTCTTACTGAGGCCTTACCTGGAATATTGTGTTCAGTTTTGGTCTCCTAATCTGAGGAAGGACATTCTTGCTATTGAGGGAGTGCAGCGAAGGTTCACCAGACTGATTCCCGGGATGGCAGGAGTGACATATGAGGAGAGACTGGATCGACTGGGCCTGTATTCACTGGAGTTTAGAAGGATGAGAGGGGATCTCATAGAAACATATACAATTTTGACAGGACTGGACAGGAAGAATGTTCCCGATGTTGGGGAAGTCCAGAACCAGAGGACACAGTCTAAGGATAAGGGGTAAGCCATGTAGGACTGAGATGAGGAGAAACTTCTTCACTCAGAGAGTTGTTAACCTGTGGAATTCGCTGCCACAGAGAGTTGTTGATGCCAGTTCATTGGATATATTCAAGAGGGAGTTAGATATGGCCCGTACGGATAAAGGGATCAAGGGATATGGAGAGAAAGCAGGAAAGGGGTACTGAGGTGAATGATCAGCCATGATCATATTGAATGGTGGCGCAGGCTCGAAGGGCCGAAAGGCCTACTCCTGCACCTATTTTCTATGTTTCTATGTTTCTATGTTTTTCGCATTCACCAAAAGTAAAAATCTGGCCCTCTTCCAATTCACCACTCCCTCAGTACTATACTAAAGTGTTAACAACAAAACAACTTGTATTGTTATAGCGCCTTTAACATAGTAAAACGTCCCAAGGTGCTTCATACGAATGTTATAAGACAAACAGTTTGGCACCGAGCCACATAAGGAGAAATTAGATCAGATGACCAAAAGCTTGATCAAAGAGGTAGGTTTTAAGGAGCATCTTAAAGGAGGAAAGAGAGATAGAGAGCATAATTTGGAGGATTTGAACCCATGACTGCCTGATTGCAGGGTGGGCGGGGGGGAGGGGGGAGGCGAGGGGCATAGGGGCTAAAAGTGCTTCTAAAAATAAATCCTCATTTATGTTTTTGTTACCTCCAAACTCAACTATTACAGTACACTCTTGGCCAGCCTCCCAACTTCCACCGTCCATAAACCAGAGCTCATCCAAGATTCTGCTGCCTGTATCTTAACACACAGTAAGTCCCATTCATCCATAATCTCTGTGCTTGCTGACAAACTTTGGGGCTGATTTTCATCAAGGCCTCCGCTCGGCCAAATGCCGCCCAAATTGCCACCCAAAGTGCTGCCGAGGTACCGGACGGTACTTTGGGCGGGATATTCATGGCCAAGGTCCCTCGAAGGTCGGCGGGTGGCAAATGGGTGACGTACACCGCCAATCTGGGCGGTAGCGGGCGAGAAGTCTCATTCTCGGTGGCAGAGGCTCTTGCCACCCAAGTGCCGCCGAGGATGGAATCGGGCCCACGGAGGATCGAAGACCTGAAAAAAAAAATCACCAATAAAAAATAAAAAAACTATCCGAAGACCTTCATGCGACCCAATGCAGGTAAGTCGCTGTTGAAATTTTTTTTTTAAATGTTCACTTACCTTTTTTTTTCAGGTTCTTCATACATTTCGTCGGGGACAGACCAGCCTGCAGCCAGCGATCCACTCCCATTCTGCCACCGACTCCCGCCGACTCCCGCCCACAGGAATCTGGAAACTCGGTGGGTGGGAGCTCAATTCAGCCACTCAGCCGCCTGCTGATGTCAGCGGGCGGTTTCCGGCAGCTCTCTCCTCCCGCCTGCTCCAGCCCATTCCAGGCCTCCTCAAAAGTGGCACTGGACGGATCTTGACAAGGAATGTCAGCGGCAGTGGGCGGCAGTCGGCAGCAGCGGGTGTTGAGGTTATGAATTTCGGCCCCATTGACTCCCAATTTACCATCGCCTCGATTTTAAAATTCTCATCCTTGTGTTCATATTCCTCCACCTCGCCTCTCCTTATCTCTGTAACCTCCTCTAGCCCTACAACACTCCAAGAACTCTGTGATCCTTCAACTCTGGCCTCTTGTGCATCCCGCCCTTTCTTCACCCCACCATTGGTGGCTGTGCCTTCAGTTGTCTCTGCTCTAAGCTCTGGAAGGCCTTCCCTAAACCTGCTTTCAAATTATTCACGCCTTCTATTATGTAACATTGAATTAAAATATTCCATAGTTCCTATGGTAAATGTTACAAAGTGCACTAAAGAGAAAAGTGAAAAATTCGATTCAACTGCAGAATGTTCCTATTGTAGTTTTCTCTGAAGAAAATAATTGCTTGTTTTCCAAAGGCTCATTACTTCTTTCAGTGTGTTAGAAGGATTAATATGAGGTCACAAGCTGCCATATGAAGTCATTATTCCAATCCCAATCCCTAAATAAAACAGTTTGTCTGTTTTCTATTGGTCAGATTGATTTGCAGCAGGATAAGTGTGCAGCAGCTCTGATTCTGGTCTTGAACCCATACAGGATATGACACTTATTCAACTGAAATGATGTCAAATGCACATACATATGGAAAAAGTAGTCAACTCTTACATTCTCAAGACCCAGTGAAGAATAGTAATAAAACAGTTGTCAGTATAGAGTGTAATGTTGTATGATTGATTCAGGAAGGTACTCAAAACTAACAACAAGCTGTACAGTAGTGCTTTAAAAAAGCTTTTACTGTAGAACTGCCTGTTCAGAACCACAATGATTACTGCCTTAAAATATCTCATCATTTCTAGGTTAAACACATAGACAGGAAATATCCAGTGTTTAGTCACAAATGTAATTATATCAATACCACATGGACCCCCTGAACAATTACATTCACATGTGCCGAGTTCACAGGCGAAGAGCATCAAACACCTGTTCATGAATGCCTACACTCAGAGTGGAACTATTTTAAATTGGAGTAAAATAAAGGTTGAAGGTAAATTCTGTTTTAATTTCTTTACTTAGTATGTAATCTCAGTTAAAAAGAAATAGCAGCATATTAAAGTGTAATTAAGAACAAAGGAAATAACTAACCACTATTTTTATTAGAATAGCTGTTACTAATCCTCACAACTTCATCATTCACCCTGGTAGTGTAATACTGTTGTAGAGGTTTAAAAACTGCCATACCTTTAATGGATAGAATTAATCATGCATTCGAACTCCTAAGTTAAAAACTGAATGGTTCAGTTTCTAGGTGCACACCCAGTGTCACACTGAGCCATAAAAAGGTCCCAAGGCCAATCCCTACTCTGTGCTAAGTTAGCTAACCTCAGGAAGCACAGCAGCTATTATAAGTATGTGCATGTGGATAACATGTGGAAAAAGGATTGGCTGTGATGGCCCTGTGGTACATTAGTCTTCTGAGACTCATTGTCCAGGTGAGTGTATGAATTATGGACACTTGGGGCAGATACTTTCACCTGTAAAATTATAGCCCAGCATGACCCACTACCTTCAAGAAAGAAGCCAAGGCATAAGGGTAAACATACCAAAATTCTTGACACCATACCAGTGCAATTTGCTTCATTTACTGATTGGTCAATGCTGCCATAATTGGTATCACAGGCTCCCTAGTATTAACTGTTAACATGCGTTTCTATTCTAGAATTAGAAAAGAGAAATGATTTAATTCAAAATAGTAAAGGTATGTTTGCTGTGGTATATTTTTCACAGCCAGTCAAGAGGTCAGAGCAATGCGAACTGAAAGTGAATTTTCTGCTGTTGCATGTCAAAGTTCATAGTGTAACTGAAGCACTGCAGCTTCTCTCATACTGCATGTTTTATTTCTTTTAAATTTTTTCTCTGAATTTTATACTGGGTCACATGTTATAGCAGCTCTGCAATTTTATTTTGCAGGAACACATATTAGGAAGAATAGGACAGTTGCCATTGTTGTACCTATTATAAGTTATAGGTTATAGGGTGGATGAACATAAGAACAGAAGAAATAGGAGCAGGAGTAGACCATTTGGCCCCTCAAGCCTGCTCTGCCATTCAATAAGATCATGGCTGATCTGATCCTGGCCTCAACTCCACTTTCCCACGCACTTCCCATAACCCTTCATTCCCTTATCATTCAAAAATCTGTCTAGCTCCACCTTAAATATGTTCAAAGACACAGGCTCCACAGTTCTCTGGGGTAGAGAATTCCAAAGATTCACGACCCTCTGAGAGAAGAAATTCCTTCTCATTTCTGTTTTAAATGGGCGACCCCTTATTCTGAAACTATGCCCACTAGTTCTAGATTCCCCCATGAGGGGAAACATCCTCTCTGCATCTACCCTTTCAAGCCCCCTCAGAATCTTATATGTTTCAATAAGATCACCTCTCATTCTTCTGAACTCCAATGAGTACAGGCCCAACGTCCTCAACCCTTCTTCATATGACAACCCCTTTATCTCAGGAATCAACCTCGTGAACCTTCTCTGAACTGCCTCCAATGCAAGTATATCCTTTCTTAAGTAAGGAGACCAAAACTGTATGCAGTACTCCAGGTGTGGTCTTACCAATACCATGTACAGTTGGAGCAGGATTTCCCTACTTTTATACTCTATCCCCCTTGCAATAAAGGCCAACATTCCATTTGCCTTCCTGATTACTTGCTGTACCTGCATACTAACTTATTGCGTTTCATGTACAAGAACCCCCGGATCCGTCTGTACTACAGCATTTGTAATCACTCCCCATTTAAATAATAATTTGCTATTTTATTTTGTCTACCAAAGTGGATAACCTCACATGTTCCCACATTATAGTCCATCTGCCATATTTTTGCCCACTCACTGAGCCTATCTATATCCCTTTGTAGATTCTTTGCGTCCTCCTCACAACTTGCTTTCCCACCTATCTTTGTATCATCAGCAAAATTGGCTATGTTACACTCAGTCCCTTCATCCAAGTCATTAATATTAAATTGTAAATAATTGAGGCCCCAGCACTGATCCCTGTGGCACCCCACTGGTTACAGTTTGCCAACCTAAAAATTACCCATTTATCCGGACTCTCTGTTTTCTGTTAGTTAGCCAATCTTCTATCCACACTAATACATTACCCCCGACCCCGTGAGCTTTAATCTTGTGCAGTAACCTTTTGTGTGGCACCTTATCGAATGCTTTCTGGAAATCCAAATACACAACATCAACTGGTTCCCCTTTATCAACTCTGCTCGTTACATCCTCAAAGAACTCCAGCAAATTTGTCAAACATGATTTTCCTTTCATAAAACCATGCAGACTCTGCTTGACTGCATTATGATTTTCTAATTATTCTGCTACTATTCCTTTAATGATGGACTCCAGCAATTTCCCAATATCAGATGTTAGGCTAATTGATTTATAGTTTCCTACTTTCGGTCTCCCTCCTTTCTTATATCGGAGTGTTACTTTTGCGGTTTTCCAGCCCGTTTGGACCTCTCCAGAATCCAAGGAATTTTGGTAGATCACAAGCAATTCATCCACTATCTCTGCAGTCACTTTTTAAAGACCCTAGAATGCAGGCCATCAGATCCAGGGGACTTGTCCCCCTTAAGTCCCATTAGTTTGCCGAGTACTTTATCTCTTGTGATAGTAATTGTTTTAAGGCTCCCCCCCCCCACCCCCAATAGCTCCTTGATTATCAATTATTGGAATGTTTTAGTGTCTGCTACCGTGAAGATTGATACAAAATATTTGTTCAAAGTCTCTGCCATCTCTCTGTTTCCCATTATTAATTCTCCGGTCTCATCCTCGAAGGGACCAATGTTTACTTTAGCTACTCACTTCCTTTTTATATCCCTATGGAAGCTCTTACTGTCTTTTTTTATATTTCTTGCTGGTTTACTCTCATATGCTATCTTCTCTGTCTTTATCATTTTTTTAGTCGTCCTTTGCTGGTTTCCAAAAATTTCCCAATCCTCTCGCCTTCCACTGTCCTTTGCAATATTACATGCCTTTGTTTTTAATTTGATACCATCCTTTACTTCCTTAGTTAGCCAGGGATGGTTCATCCTTCTTTTAGCAACTATTTTCTCACTTGAATTAATCTTTGCTGAGAGTTAGGAAATATTTCCTTAAATGTTTGCCACTGCTTTTCTACAGTCTTACCCTTTAATATATTTTCCCAGTCCACTTTAACCAACTCTGCCTTCATACCTTTATAATTACCTTTATTTAAGTTCAGGACTCCAGTTTGAGACCTAGCTTTCTCACCCCCAAATTGAATTTGAAATTCTACCATGCTATGATCACTCTTCCCAAGAGGATCCATCACTACAAGATCATTAATTAAACTAGACTTGTTACACATTAACAGATCTAAAATAGTCTGCTCCTTGGTTGATTCCATGATGTATTGCTCCAAGAAACCATCCCGCATACACTCTATGAACTCATCCTCAAGGATACCTTTGCCAATTTGATTTGTCCAATCTAAATGAAGATTAAAATTGCCCATGATTATTGCTATACCTTTCTTACAAGCCTCCATTACTTCTTGCTTTATACTCTGTGCTACAGTGTGGCTACTGTTAGGGGGCCTATAGACTACTCCCACCAGTGACTTCTTTCTTTATTATTTCTTATCTCCACCCAAACTGATTCTTCATCTTGACCTTCTGAGCCAATATCATTTCTCACTACCGCACTGATCTCATCCTTTAACAGAGCTACCCCACCTCCTTTTCCTTTCTGCCTATCCTTACAAAATGGCAAACACCCCTGAATATTTAGTTCCCAGCCTTAGTCACCTTGCAACCACTTCTCTGTAATGGCAATCAGATTGTACCCATTTTTTTATATTTGTGCCGTCAACTCATCTATCATGTTACGAATGCTTCATGCGTTCAGATATAGAGCTTTTAATTTTGTCTTATGTGTATACGCTCTGTCCCTACTTGTCACACTCTGGTTATCATTACCCCTATCGCTACTCTGCACTTTTGCCTTTTCTTTTCTCTTTGACTTGTTAAATTTCTGCTCACCGGATCCCTTCCCCCCCCCACTCCCTTTAGTATAAAGCCTTATCTACAGCCCTAGTTATTCAATTCGACAGAACGCTGGCCCCAGCCTCGTTCAAGTGAAGTCCGTCCCGACAGAACAGCTCCCTCCTATCCCAGTACTGATGCCAGTGCCCTATGAATTGAAACCCATTCCTCCCACACCAATCTTTGAGCCACACGTTCATCTCTCTGATCCTATTTACTCTATGCAAATTTGCTCATGACTCAAGTAGTGATCCAGAGATTATTACGTTTGTGATTCTGCTTTTTATTTTAGCTCCTAGCTGCTCATACTCAGCAGAACCTCTTTCTTTGTTCTACCAATGTTTTGGTACCTACATGGACCATGGCAACTGGATATAGCCCCTGACACTCCAAGTTCCACTCCAGCCCAGAGGCGATGTCCTTAACCATGGCACCGTGCAGGCAACAGAACCTTTAGGATTCACGCTGTCGGCTGCAGAGAACAGTATCTATCCCCCTAACTATACTGTCCCCGACCACTACCACATTTCTTTTTACTCCCTCCACTTGAATGGCCCCTTGTACCACGGTGCTGTGGTCAGTTTTCTCATCCTCCCTGCAGTCCTTGCTCTCGTCCGTACAGGGAGCAAGAATCTCGTACCTGTTGGACAAGTGCAAGGGCTGAGGCTCCTCCATCACTACCTCCTGGGTCCCTATACCTTCCTCACTTGTAGTCACACCCTCCTGTCCCTGACACGGACCAAATTTGAATGAGTTAATCTAAGGGGTGTGACTGCCTCCTGGAACACAGCGTCCAGGTAACTCTCCCCTTCCCTGATGTGTTGCAGTGTCTGCAGCTCGGACTCCAGCTCATCAACATGGAGCTGAAGTTCCTTGAACTGCAGACACTTAAGAACATAAGAACATAAGAATTAGGAACAGGAGTAGGCCATCTAGCCCCTCGAGCCTGCTCCGCCATTCAATAAGATCATGGCTGATCTGGCCGTGGACTCAGCTCCACTTACCCGCCCGCTCCCCGTAACCCTTAATTCCCTTATTGGTTAAAAATCTATTTATCTGTGACTTGAATACATTCAATGAGCTAGCCTCAACTGCTTCCTTGGGCAGAGAATTCCACAGATTCACAACCCTCTGGGAGAAGAAATTCCTTCTCAACTCGGTTTTAAATTGGCTCCCCCGTATTTTGAGGCTGTGCCCCCTAGTTCTAGTCTCCCTGACCAGTGGAAACAACCTCTCCGCCTCTATCTTGTCTATCCCTTTCATTATTTTAAATGTTTCTATAAGATCACCCCTCATCCTTCTGAACTCCAACGAGTAAAGACCCAGTCTACTCAATCTATCATCATAAGGTAACCCCCTCATCTCCGGAATCAGCCTCGTGAATCGTCTCTGTACCCCACTCCAAAGCTAGTATATCCTTCTTTAAGTAAGGTGACCAAAACTGCACGCAGTACTCCAGGTGCGGCCTTACCAATACCTTATATAGTTGCAGCAGGACCTCCCTGCTTTTGTACTCCATCCCTCTCGCAATGAAGGCCAACATTCCATTCGCCTTCCTGATTACCTGCTGCACCTGCAAACTAACTTTTTGGGATTCATGCACAAGGACCCCCAGGTCCCTCTGCACCTCAGTATGTTGTAATTTCTCCCCATTCAAATAATATTCCCTTTTAATGTTCTTTTTCCCAAGGTGGATGACCTCACACTTTCCGACATTGTATTCCATCTGCCAAACCTTAGCCCATTCGCTTAACCTATCCAAATCTCTTTGCAGCTTCTCTGTGTCCTCTACACAATCTGCTTTCCCACTAATCTTTGTGTCATCTGCAAATTTTGTTACACTACACTCTGTCCCCTCTTCCAGGTCATCTATGTATATTGTAAACAGTTGTGGTCCCAGCACCGATCCCTGTGGCACACCACTAACCACCGATTTCCACCCCAAAAAGGACCCATTTATCCCGATTCTCTGCTTTCTGTTTGCCAGCCAATTCTCTATCCATGCTAATACATTTCCTCTGACTCCGCATACCTCTATCTGCTGCAGTAACCTTTTGTGTGGCACCTTATCGAATGCCTTTTGGAAATCTAAATACACCACATCCATCGGTACACCTCCAACCACCATGCTCGTCATATCCTCAAAGAATTCCAGTAAATTAATTAAACATGATTTCCCCTTCATGAATCCATGCTGCGTCTGCTTGATTGCACTATTCCTATCTAGATGTCCCGCTATTTCTTCCTTAATGATAGTTTCAAGCATTTTCTCCACTACAGATGTTAAACTAACCGGCCTATAGTTACCTGCCTTTTGTCTGCCCCCTTTTTTAAACAGAGGCGTTACATTAGCTGCTTTCCATTCTGCTGGTACCTCCCCAGAGTCCAGAGAATTTTGGTAGATTATAACGAATGCATCTGCTATAACTTCCGCCATCTCTTTTAGTACCCTGGGATGCATTTCATCAGGACCAGGGGACTTGTCTACCTTGAGTCCCATTAGCCTGTCCAGCACTACCCCCCTAGTGATAGTGATTGTGTCTCAAGGTCCTCCCTTCCCACATTCCTGTGACCAGCAATTTTTGGCATGGTTTTTGTGTCTTCCACTGTGAAGACCAAAGCAAAATAATTGTTTAAGGTCTCAGCCATTTCCACATTTCCCATTATTAAATCCCCCTTCTCATCTTCAAAGGGACCAACATTTACTTTAGTCACTCTTTTCCGTTTTATATATCTGTAAAAGCTTTTACTATCTGTTTTTATGTTTTGCGCAAGTTTACCTTCGTAATCTATCTTTCCTTTCTTTATTGCTTTTTAGTCATTCTTTGCTGTTATTTAAAATTTTCCCAATCTTCTAGTTTCCCACTAACCTTGGCCACCTTATACGCATTGGTCTTTGATTTGATACTCTCCTTTATTTCCTTGGTTATCCACGGCTGGTTATCCCTTCTCTTCCCACCCTTCTTTTTCACTGGAATATATTTTTGTTGCGCACTATGAAAGAGCTCCTTAAAAGTCCTCCACTGTTCCTCAATTGTGCCACCGTTTAGTCTGTGTTTCCAGTCTACTTTAGCCAACTCTGCCCTCATCCCACTGTAGTCCCCTTTGTTTAAGAATAGTACGCTCGTTTCTGACACAACTTCCTCACCCTCAATCTGTATTACAAATTCAACCATACTGTGATCACTCATTCCGATTGCTGCAGATGTGGTCGACGTGGACCTCAATGGGGTCAACCAACTCTCACATGCAACAGCAGTAACACATCACCTCCCCTTCCATCTCTAATGTATTTAATTAATTAAGTTTTCACATTTTGAATGTTTAGATTTTTAATCCCAGCTCTTAATTTAAACCAATGCCCAAGAAAAAGAGTGAAATACTGAACAACCACTGCTGTCCTGTGACGTCACACTTCAAATCTTTTTACTTCTTATATGCACAGGTCAGTTGATGCTGGCTCTCGCTGCTCCAGCTGCCTCTGTAGCCCTGCCAACTCCTGCTCTCGCGGTGCTTGGTGAACAGCCTGGACAGCCAGGTAATGGTGCGCAGCGGCTACCAATGTCTTGGGGTACCAATGAGATTGGTAATTATGAATTGTGTAAACACAGTGGGATGAATTTTTGTCTTTATAATCTGGAAAAGCAGAAATCTATGCCAGTGGCCATATGTGTAGTAAATGCAGCATTAAACCACATTGCAATCAAAGAACATTCTTATTCGTTCGGTTTTACTCAATTCTAAAGAGATCCAAAATGAAAGTAGATGTAAAAGCTGGGGTTAGTTTTTGTCTTCGCCATCTGGGCAATAAACTGGAGGAGCGGATTGTCTTCCCATTGTAGATCTACCCGATTTTCATTCCATTGGCAAAATAAAAATTGGATGGATTTCTTTACGCACTCCGCCAGATTAACTCCTGGATGGTAAAGGCAAAACTTGACCTCATGAATTTTGAACCTATTGACGTTGAATACCAAAGAAATCCAAGCATCCGTTCTCAAAAGGCATCAATTAAACCATTTGCATCACACCTTTAATGGCCACTGCCATAGTCTCAGGTGGTGTTTGAGCATTCTGTTTCTGGCATGGTCAGGAATTGCTTTGGAGTAGCTGTATTGGCTGTGTGGGAAAGATTTTCCTGTAACGCATACTATAACTGCTGCAGTGCAAACTGTTAAGATTGAACAGCTACACTGTTAAGTTAGTTTGTATCTCATTTAATCAGAAAATATTTTGGAGAGAAATTGGCCTGGTTTGCGCCTCCCATTAGTACCTCTGGGGAAAGGGGGTGGTAACGGGACGCTAAGGGGACACCGACCGGGTACGGCGAAGTCACCGACGCCTGCGAACTTTCCTGGCGGTTTGCGCTGGTGCTAACACTAACCACCCCGCTCTGTAGCGCTCCTTAGAACATAAAAACATAAGAACATAAGAAATAGGAGCAGGAATAGGCCCCTCGAGCCTGCTCTGCCATTCAGAAATGGATTAAGGGGGTGGGGTGGGGTGGCAGCGGCAGATGGGGCAGTTGCCCGGGGCCCAAGCCTAGAGTGGAGCCCATATAGGGTCGGATAAAGGGTAAGGGTAAACATTATTAGCATAAGTGATGTAGCAAGTGTGGATTGAAGCCATGAGGGTTCAGGTGCATGTTATTCTCGACTTGATGCAAACAGACTCTCGATGCCCTTTTTCTAGAGATGCATTCTACACACAAATCGGGGGCAAAAAAACAAAAGAGCACCAGCTACTCGAAGAGAAAAAGAGACAAGAAGTAGATAAACTGCTCAACGAAATCATTTTTTCCAACTAAAAACTCAAGATCATGAAGATGAAAGCCAAGACGACACTGTGCAGTCAACTTCAACAAAGAAACCATTAGCGCAAGATGCTAAAGCGGGCTGTCTGTGTGATAACGTTTCTCTGTGAACGAGGTCTTTCATTATGAGGCAGAAACAAAATCGTTGGGTCTCCAAGTAATGTTAATTATTTGGTGTGTTGGAGGTTCTCGCAAACTATGATACATTTCTTGCTGAACGCATCAAGCGGTTCGTCAACAAAGGCAAGGGGCATACTTCATACTTGTCTTCCACCACTTGTGAAGAACTGATTAGTCTGATGGATGGCAAAGTGCTTGAGATGATGATCCAGGAATTTAAATCAGCGAAGTTCTATTCGATATCTGTTGATTCTATGGCAGATGTCACATACTCAGATTAGCTAACATTTGTCATCGGCTATGTTCTACCGACTGGTCCTGAGGAAAGCTTCTTAAAGTTCTTGCCGATAATCGGTCATACTGGACAAAAAATAGCAGAAGTAATACTGGCCTTTCTGGATGAGAATGGGATCAACATATAACATTGTCATGGACAATCTTATGATAATGCTTCAAATATGAGTGGAAAATACATTGGTGTCCAAACTATCATCAAAGAGCAATGCCCATATGTGACGTTTATACCATGCGCAGCGCACTCACTCAACCTTGTGGGGAAAAACAGTGCCGAATGCAGCCCAGTGATCGTCCGATTTTTTGACATTGTACAAAAGTTGTACACTTTTCTCTCTGCATCAAAGCATCGCTGCCGACAGCTTTATGAAAAACTAAAGCCTTTAGGGCTGGCTGTCATCAAACAGCTTTCTGCTACTCGATGGTCAGCAAAGTATGAAGCAGTGTCAGCTTTGCTCAAAGGTTACACTCCCATATGTGAAGTATTGGAATCCCTGGCAACTGACGTGGAACAGAAAGTTGAATGCCGAAATGAAGCTCAGTTGATCCTTGACAAACTGGGCGAACTGGATTCAGCTATTCTCATTGTTATTTGGAACACAGTCTTGATGCGCTTTCACCTGACCAATCTCTCGCTTCAAGAGCGGCTTGAATCTGAATGTCATGGTGTCCTTACTCAAGTCCCTTGTCGATTTTGTCAAGACCTCAAACCCAGGACTTTGAAGACATGGTGCATGTTTATCGCCCACTTAACGCCCATTTTACCACTGAAATGACATATAACCCCCATATATCACCCATTTTGGCACAAAATGGAAACTAACGGGCATTTTTCGGAAACTTATCGGCGAGCGTTACTTTCCCCATGTGGTTAACGCCGAGAAAAAATATTACCGCCTGCCCACTTTTTGGGGGCGGAATCAACAGAATGGAAAAATTCAACGCCCATAATATCGCCCAGAGTTACTTTCTGCACGGATTTAACGCCTATATTAATGCCTGCCCACTGATTTTTATCGTAAAGAGCATATTTACCCAAACTAGCGGCCATGGAGATTGCCTATTGTCAATTTCACCACCTCGCACACATATCGCCCACAATATCGCTCGCCCAAAAACCGCCCACAAAAAGTGGAACTAATCGGAACGAATCACAGCGTTATGGACGCCATGTTCTAGATCACATATCACGTCCTTTAAAAGGCTGCTGTGCTTCAACCTTGGTGGAGTTCAGATATACTCTTCAGGTCATTGGAGTTGATGTGAACATCTGTAAAAACATCTTGACCATACAGTGACCGATTGGAATTGAAGAGGTGTCTTCGTTGGGACATTCCTTGTTTGTGAGCAATCGGTGAAAAACAGAGAGCTTCTGCAATTGGGCCTGTCATTTCTCACCCTCTCTTGGTGACCAAATACATGCAGCAGACTCGACATCACCGAAGGAACACTCCACTGCATTATGTGCCCAATGTAAGAAGTAACAGACAGATGAGGAGGACCAGATGTTACACCCCCCGCAAGTACAAGGAGAAGCATTCTTACCTCGACTTGCCCAACACCACCTGCCTTCGGAGACTGCGCTTCCACAAAAAGGTTACCACTGAGGTATGCCAGCTGATAAGGGCAGATCTGCAGCCTGCCAGCACCATCAGTACTGCACTGTCCGTCAAGGTCAAAGTCACCACGGCACTGTCGTTCTATGCCTCAGGTTCTTTTCAGGCCACGGCTGGAGACATTTGCGCACTTTCTCAGCATGCCACACATCGCTGCATTAGACAGGTCACTGAAGCCCTGTACGCACGCAGGAGGGACTTGATCAGCTTCCCTATGACCAGGGAGGCACAGAGTGAGAGGGCTCTAGGATTCTCCAGAATTACAAACTGCTCCAAGGTGCAGGGAGTAATAGACCATATGCACATCGCGATGTGGGCACCTTTTCAGGATGCAGAGGTTTTCAGCAACTGCAAGGGATTCCACTCCCTGAATATCCAACATTTTGTCGACCACCAGCAAATTATACTGGCAGTGAATGCTCAATTTCTGGGCAGCATCCATGATGCTCACATCCTGCGTGAGAGCACTGTATCTGACTTGTGTTAAGTATCGAATAACTCCATGAGGCTAAGTACAGTGAGCTAGTTTAGGCATGACGTTATTCACTCTCAAAGTGAGGATTCAACATGGCTGCCAGCATTATATACACGGCTTGCACGTGTCTGCCAGTGACCATGAGGACTCCGACAGTCACGCCCTCCACTGGCAGCTAAAACCCAGTTTAACATACATAACATCATTCCCCCCAAAGTCCTTGGTACAGGTTGTATTTACAAGTTGAGGCGGTCCGGAGCCTTCCGCTCCCTGGTTGATCTTCTCAGTTTGAACCCAAGCTTGGGTGAGTTAGTAGGACCATTGCTGCATTGCGGAGCAGTCGGTCTGATAGGACTGTCGGGGATGGTAGGTTCATCTTCGTGAATGACACAAGGGTCAACTGATGGTTGGATGTGTGTTGATTGGTCGAAGATGATGTCATCTTCAATTTGTTCTGGGTTGTGTGTGAATCGCAGTTTGGTTTGGTCGATGTGCCTCTTGCACGTTTGGCCATTTAACAGTTTGACTACAAACATCTGTTCCCCTCCTTGGCCAAAACCATTCCAGCAACCCACTTTGGACCATGACCATAATTCAGGACAAACACAGGTTCACGAACAGCAATGTCAGGTGATACGGCCGCACGATCGTGGTACCATTGCTGCCGTTGCCTTCTAGTTTCGAAATGATCATTGAGATCCGGGTGTACAAGGGAGAGCCTGGTTTTGAGGCATCTCTTCATTAACAGCTCGGCAGGAACCCCGGTGAGCGAGTGGGGTCTCATCCGGTAACTGAGCAGAATGCGGGACAAGCGGGTCTGTAGGGAGCCGTGAGCCACGCGTTTTAGGCTCTGCTTAATGGTTTGGACAGCCCGCTCCGCTTGATCAGTAGGCACGGGTTTGAATGAGGCAGACCTGACATGCTTGATGCCATTACGGGTCATAAACTTGTGGAACTCCGAACTGGTGAAACATGGTCCGTAGTCGCTGACAAGGACTTCGGGCAGGCCATGGGTGGCAAACATGGCCCGGAGGCTTTAAATAGTGGCTGTGGATGTGCTGGAATACATGATTATGCATTCAATCCATTAGGAGTAAGTGTCCACTACCACTAAAAACATTTTGCCGAGAACGGGGCCGGCAAAGTCTATGTGGCTCCTTGACCAGGGTTTGGATGGCCATGACCACAGACTCAACGGAGCCTCCACAGGTGAGTTACTCAGTTGCATGCAAGTGTTGCACTGATGCACGCATGACTCCAAGTCCGAGTCAATGCCGGGCCACCAAATGTGAGACCTGGCAATGGCCTTCATCATGACAATGCCTGGGTGGGTACTGTGTAAATCTCGCACAAAAGTATCCCTGCCTTTTTTTGGCATAACAACACGATTATCACATAACAGACAATCAGACTGAATAGACAATTCATCTTTGCGGCGGCTATAAGGCTTAATTTCATCCTGCATTTCCCTGGGAATGGCAGACCAATTTCTATTTAGGACACATCTTTTTACGCTTGACAGTACAGGATCCTGGCTGGTCCAGGTCTTAATTTGGTGAGCCGTGAAGGGTGACCCCTTGCCCTCGAAGGCATCCATGACCAGCAGCAAGTCTGCGGGCTGCGGTATTTCCACCCCGGTTGTGGGCAATGGTAGCTGGTTAAGCGCATCAGCACAGATTTAGTACCTGGTCTGTGGCGGATGACCTAATCATAAGCAGATAATGTCAGTGCCCATCTTTGGATGTAGGACAAGGCATTGGTGTTTATACCTTTGCTCTCAGAAAACAATGAAATGAGCGGCTTGTGGTCTGTTTGAAGCTCAAACCGAAGCCCAAACATGTAGTGGCGCATTTTCCTAACTCCATATATGCATGCTAAAGCCTCTTTCTCTACCATACTATAGGCTCTTTCAGTCTTAGACAGACTTCTGGACATGTATGTAACTGGTTGGAGATTGCCTGATACATTGGCTTGCTGGAGCACACAACCGACCCCATATGATGAGGCGTCGCAGGCCAGCACTAACCGCTTACATGGGTCATAGTGTACCAATAATTTATTGGAACATAGCAGGTTCCTGGCCTTCTCAAAGGCTCTGCCTTGAGATTTGCCACAAACTCAGTCATTACCCTTTCTCAGCAACATATGCAAGGGCTCTAGCAATGTGCTCAAACTAGGTAGAAAGTTACTGAAATAGTT
Organism: Pristiophorus japonicus; assembly: GCF_044704955.1. Lineage (NCBI taxonomy): Eukaryota > Metazoa > Chordata > Chondrichthyes > Pristiophoridae > Pristiophorus > Pristiophorus japonicus. The sequence continues at coordinate 321,106,716 of NC_091978.1, read as the reverse complement.
AAGAAGACCCAGGAACGAACGCAGCTCCGTCACACTCTGGGGTCTGGGTGCCTTTTTGATGGCCTCTGTCTTCGAGTCTGTAGGCCTGATGCCGTAAGCTGCAATCTTTCTCCCCAGGAATTCGACTTCTAGTGCCATGAAAACGCACATGGAGCCTTTTAGCCTGAGTTCCACTCTGTCCAGACGACGTAGAACCTATTCCAGGTTTTGCAAGTGTTCAGTGGCGTCGCGACCGGTGATCAGGATGTCATCTTGGAAAACGACGGTTCTCGGGACGGACTTCAGAAAACTTTCCATGTTTCTCTGAAATATGGCTGTGGCTAAGTGAATTCTGAAAGGGCATCTGTGGTATATAAATAGTCCTTTGTGCCTGTTGATGCACGTCAGTTTTTTTGAAGATTTGACCAGCTACTGTGTCATGTAAGCGGAGGTCAAGTCCAATTTGGTGAACGACTTCCCCCGCTAGCATTGTAAACAGGTCGTCAGACTTGAGTAACGGGTACTGATCCTGTATCGAGACTCGGTTGATCGTTACCTTGTAGTCGCCGCAGATCCTGACCGTGCCATCACTTTTCAACACCAGGACAATTGGACTGGCCCATTCGCTGAACTCGACTGGTGATATGATTCCTTCCTGTTGAATTCTGTCCAGTTCAATCTCGACCTTCTCCCTCATCATGTATGGAACCGCCTGAGTTTTGTGATGGACAGGTCTTGCATCTGGGCCGAGATGGATCTGCACCTTGGCTCCCATGAAGTTGCCGATGCCTGGTTTGAACAATGAGGGAAACTTGCTCAGCACTTGAGCACACGAACCGTTATCCACTGATGATAAGGCTTTAATATTGCTCCAGTTCCATTTAATTTTCTCAAGCCAACTTCTGCCGAACAGCATTGGGCCATTGCCTGGAACAATAAATCATGCACAGCTCCATCGTACGATACCTTTACTGCCGCACTGCCAATGACTAGTATGAGCTCTTTGGTGTAGGTATGCAGCTTCGCATTGATTGAGCTCAGTTTGGGTCTTTTTGCCTTAGTGTCCCACAGCTTTTTGAAAGCCCTCTGGCTCATTATTGACTGATTCGCACCCGTGTCCAATTCCATGGATACTGGAACCCCAATTAATTTAACTTCCAGCATTATCGGAGGACTTTTGGTAAAAGAATGTACCCCATACACTTCTTTGTCCTGTACCTCAGGTTGAGTTGCCTATGCCACTTGATCCACGCTGGATCAATCATCCTCAGCCATGTGGTGTGTCGCAGCACGCTTGCTCGGTTGCGGACACATTCGCTGAAGGTGCCCCATTGTTGCACAGCCTTTGCACACATATTGCTAGAATTGGTATTGATGGGCCCGATGATAGCCCCCCACAACGCCAACAAGGCGAGATTTGATTCACCCTCGATGGCGGACTTTGAGCAGTTACAGTTCGTACGAATGCGGACAAGCAGGCCCTGCCATGTGCAGCTCTGCCTGCCGACGATATTATTTTATGCACAGTATTTGTTGGTGAGTTTCAATGCTGGGAAGATATCTGCTTCAAGTTTTCGTCCGTGGACATGCATGCCTGGGCAATCGTGATGGCCCTGCTCAGGTCTAGAGATCAAGCAGCTTTCGAAGGATGACCTCGTGGCCAATGCCAAGCATGAAAAAGTCCCGCAGCATTTCCTCCAACATAGCTCTGAAGTTGCACGGCCCAGCGAGACGTCTCAGGTCGGCGACAAATTTAACCACGTCCTGGCCTTCGGAGCGATTGTGCGTATAGAAATGATACCTCGCCATGATGATGCTTTCCTTCCATTTAAAGTGGTTCCGAACCAGCATACAGAATTCATCGCAAGTCTTATCCATTGGTCGAGTTGGTGAGAGTAGATTCTTGATAAGGTCTTGAGGAGAACCGCCCTGTGCTTAATTGCATTATTGGTTCCTTCCAATCCATTGGCTACGAAGTACTGGTCAAGGCGATCAGTGAAATCCTCCAGTTTTCCCCTTCCATGAATCTCTCCAAAATTCCATCAGACATGGTTGCGTGAAAGTTCGTATTTTTAACTCATTGCCAATTGTTAAGTATCGAATAACTCCACGAGGCTAAGTACGATGAGTTAGTTCAGGCATGACCTTACTCCAGTTTATTCACTCTCAAAGTGAGGATTCAACTTCGCTGCCAACATTATATACACGGCTTGCACGTGTCTGCCAGTGACCATTAGGACTCCGACAGTCGCGCCCTCAGTTGGCAGGTAAAACCCAGTTAATATACATAACATCTTGTTTAACAATGAGCCACAAGGTCAATGCTGGATGCTTGGTGACAAAGGATATGGCCTCGCCACATGGCCCCCTTGCGTGACACCCACACTGAGGCCGAGAGGCGATACAACGAGAGCCACAGAGCAAATCGCAATATCGTGGAGAAAACCATTGGCGTGCTGAAGCAGCGTTTTAGATGCCTGGACCACTCAGGAGGTGAGCTCCAATACCACCCTGAGCAGGTAGCTCAATTCGTGGTGGTGTGCTCCATGCTACATAACTGGGCTATCAGGAGGGGATAAGAATTGCCTGATGAGTCTGATAGTCCACCTCACCAGAGAGAGGAAGAGGAGGATGAGGAGGCGGATGCTGACATCGGCTCAGACAATCAGGCTGATGCTGAAGTCATGCCCCTGTCCCCTGTAGACCGCATGAAAGGGCCCATGGTGACATGATAGCTGCAAGAGCCTTTCGTCAGGAGCTCATCAATGATCGCTTTGCCTGAAAGAATGTTGGTGTTATTTACAAGGCTGACACACTGCTGGGTGTGCAGGTCATACATCAATGGTGGGCATCACCTTGGTGACAGTTAAAGTTGAAGTTGATTGAAGTTAAGTGTGATTATACCCTTTGAGGTTAAGGAATCACCAGTGTATAACGGTGCAGCTATCTGAGCCAATGTGCTATAAGGTTTTGTTGAATAAAAAACATTTATACCGAACATTATTCTGAAATCATCAGTTTTTCTGTGCAAACCAACCCTCCCCCCTCCCCACCCCACTTCTCCTCCCCACCTCTACCCCTTACCCTTCCCTTCCTGATTCTAAACCGCCTGGTCGAGGAGATCCTCAGGCGATGCTTCATTGGGTGGGGTGGGGGGGGATGACGGCCGAACGCTGCTTGGACGGATACAGGAGAGGACGGTCCCGAGGTGGGAACATGCTCCGAGCCAGAAGCAAGATGTTGCTGCTGGCCCTCATGTGTGGTTGGCAATGGTGGTGCGGCACCTTGGGGTGCAGTGCGGCACTCCAGAATCACTGGGAGCCCTCTGCCACCAGTGTTGCTGGCTACAAGCTCCAGGGCCTCCTCCATTCCTTCCATGTTATATCTTATTTATTGGACAAAAACTCAGTGCCAACTATGTTCTTGGTGTTTAGTAGACTTTTTGCTACTAGTGAATCCCCGTCGTACCTCCCACAACAGCGAGAGAAGCACACACCACAGCCACACATGCTTTCAGTGCCTCTGAGCTCCCTCTCTCTCTGTCTCCTCTTCTGCGCATTTCATGATGACCCTTGACCTCCTGAATCGCGGGAATCAAGCATTGCCATGCCATTGCTAAGGACGGCCACACTTTACGGCAGAAGGTCAAAAAAATTTAACGCTACAGCCCATTTAATATCGCTCATGGTAATGCCCATTTTCAAAAATAGAAACTAGGCGTTTTGAGAATGGTCGAGAAGCCGGCGACCGGAAAACCCTTTTTTAATGCCCACACCGGAAATAACATCCATTTTTGGGTGATAAGCACAAAAGTGGAGGTTCTAGCCCCTTGGGGTTAAACTGTGTGGCCACAACATGTACAATTCAGCTCAGAGGCGCGTCCAGGTACGCAACTGCCGCTATGACAATGGAGATGCTGAAAATACTGTGCTGTTACACAAGGAGTAATTCAAAACTGAAGTGTTCCTTGTCAGCATTGATCAACTAATCAGTACCTTGAAACATCGCCTTGAAGCAGATAAGGAAATTAACTGTAAGTTTGGATTCTTGTCCAAGCTAGCCACTCTCTTGACTCATGAGATCAAGCAAGCCACAGCAAATCTTGCCCACTCTCCTATCCCAAAGATCTGGAACCTCTGATTGAAAGTGAATTCATCCAATTTTCTAGTTTGGTGGCATCTGCAACAGAGCTTCAAACCTCAATTTGTGCCAAACAAACTAAGTCAGCAGAGTTGACAATGTATCAATTCCTCCAGACACATGCTCTCACCCAAACCTTTTCTAACATTGAAATAGCTCTTCAGATATATCTGTCAATAATGGTACCAAATTGTAGTGGTGAGCGGCCCATCTCGAAATTAAAACGCATCAAGGATGAGGACAGGAATCGAATGGGATAAGATCGACTTAATAGTCTTTCAATCAAGAGCATCGAGAGCGAAGTCCTGAGAGGACTTGACTTTTCGAAAATCATTGGCGAGTTTAGCCGACAAAAATCTATGAACAGACCAATGTAATATTATACTTGTAGTTGCCTCTGTGGAGAAAATGGAACGCAAATGACAAATGATGGTCTTCCAAAAAAATTGCACTGTCTTGTTTTAAGTGAGCAGGTTATTGGTGAGTAAGTGCCGCTTGATAGCATTGTCGGCGACACCTTCCATCACTTCGCTGATAACTGGGAGTAGACTGATGGGGCGGTAATTGTTCGATTGGATTTGTCCTGCTTTTTGTGGACAGGACATACCTGGGCAGCTTTCCACATGTTGGGTAGTTGCCAGTGTTGTAGCTGTTCTGAAACAGCTTGACTAGAGGCGCAGCTAGTTCTGGAGCACAAGTCTTCAGCACGACATTTGGGATGTTGTCTGGATCCATAGCCTTTGCTGTATCCAGTGCTTCAACCATTTCTTGATATCACATGAAGTGAATCGAATTGGCTGAAGACTGGCTTCTGTGATGGTGGGGACCTCAGAACGAAGCAGATATGGATCATCCACTCGGCACTTCTGGCTTAAGATGGTTGCAAACACTTCAGCCTTGTCTTTTGCACTCATGTGCTGGGCTCCGCCATCATTGAGGATGGGGATCTTCAGCAATCCTTTTGCTTCCATTAGTTGTTTAATTGTCCACCACCATTCACAACTGGATGTGGCAGGACTGCAGAGCTTTGATCTGATCCGTTGGCACAGCGGTAGTGCAATACAACACGCTGGATGATGTCGTCAGTGTGAAGACGAGACTCCACAAGGACTGTGCGGTGGTCACTGCTACCAATGCTGTCAAGGGTAGATGCATCTGCGATAGGTAGATTGGTGAGTGCGAGGTCAAGTAGGTTTATCCCTCTTGTTGGTTGTCTCACCATCTGCCGCAGGCTCAATCTGACAGCTATATCCTTCAGGATTCGGCCAGCTCAATCAGTAGTGGTGCTACCGAGCCACTCTTGGTGATGGACATTCTGTGCCCTTGTTATCCTGAGTGCATCTTCCAAGTGGTGTTCAACATTAAGGAGTACTGGTTCATTAGCTGAGGGAGGGCGGTAAGTGGTAATCAGCAGGAGCTTTCCCTGTACATGCTTGACCTGAAACCATGAGACTTTATGGGGTCCAGAGTCAATGTTGAGGACTCCCAGGACCACTCCCTCCCAACTGTGCCACCTCCTCTCATGGGTCTGTCTTGCCGATGGAAGAGCCTGGGGCGTTGGCTGAAAGGTATGATTCGGTGAATATGACTATGCTAGGCAGTTGCTTGACCCGTCTGCGGGTCAGCTCTCTCAATTTTGGCACAAGTCCCCAGATGTTAATCAGGAGGACTTTGCAAAGTCGACTGGACTGATTTGCCTTGTAGAAAGGGAAGAAGAATGAAATCTATTGTAAATACTAATTCCATCTCCAAAGTCAATGGAACAACAGTTAAATACAGAAGCGTGGTGTCTTGCATCACAGTCCTCTATGTGTAAGCTTCATGTCACACGGCCTACCTGCAGCAAAAAATAAATTACGCCGTACTCAAAATCAAATGCTTGATTTGGGTCAATTAAGTTTTAAGAAGTGAATCCTTCCAGCTGCTACATCAGATCAGTCTACATTCAACCAGCCTCCCATTACGCTGTATAACAAATACTGATTTTGCAGGAATATAATATACCCTATTAGGTTTATGGTTGTAAGGTGTGTGCTCATTTACTGCAGAATCAAGTACGCATTAATCTACTCCAGAGTAGCTAATAAAGTTCAGAGTTAATCCAGACAACCATAAATGCACATTATGTCCCCTGTAATATGAACCATTGCCAAATTCAGAGTCTGATGTTTATTAGGGTTAGGATGACATTTATATTATATAAAACAGTCACATAGTTGAATGTTATTCATCACAGTTGTTTGTAGGACAGATTTGTAATGAAGACATTTGTAATAAGGGAATCTAATATATACTTCTGATGAGGTACAATCATCAGTTGATTCAATGGCCATCCATTGGCTGTAGCTGTGGTCAGTTATATTGGACTGGATTTTAAGATCGCGACACTCTGGGAGCGGACGGGGGTCCGGTAGCATGTGGGAAACCCAGAAGTCAATGTTGCACGTCTGTCAGTGGCTTTTTAGCCCAGCATTACCTTATCATTTCAGGGTTTCCTGACTAGCCTCAGCAGGTGTGATGATGACCCGCATGAAGTGACAGCATTTAAAGGAACACTTAAATGCAATTTGAAGGAGTTTGGAGTTGTGAGCCAAGAGAAGGAACTGGGAGAATGGAGTCAAGAATGTCAAAGGCTGCTGAGGGCTGTAAGGACCCGGAAGGATGTACTGTTCTCTAGCGACGGAAGGAAGAAGCTGGCTGGGGAAACCAAGAAGGCATGGTTGAAGGTAGCGGAGGTCAGCAGCAGGAGCATGGTGCTGCGCTCCTGGATACAGTGTAATGACCTGAGTAGGGCAGGAAAGGTGAGAGCAATGGTACATTCACCTACATCTTGATGTGCGAATCACTCTGCCTTCCCAAGCCTACTCCAGCACCCCACTCCTCACACCAACTTACCTTGCAGGTACACCCAACCCTCTCTGACTATGCACTTTGTCACATCCCCGTCTATCCATCCACCACTGACACTCACCCTCACCCTTATGCAATATCATGTCTCTCCCTCATAGTCACCCTCAACAAATGCTCTCCACCCATCCGTTAAACACATGCCATAACTCTCACTCATAGGTCTCTTCTTTACCGGTGAAGAGAGTACAGAACACCAGAGAAAGGCAGAAAACCAATGGCGGCCCTCCACAGATCTCACAGCTAACAAGTGCAGAGGAGGAGGCGCTGGAAATAAGTAGAGTCTCGGCATGTCTGGCCATGGCATACAACACTCAGTCATGTTAACTTGATTTCAACAGCGAGTGAAATATGATCATGTGCATAATGATAACTTCAAGCATTTTTACCTTGATAGTACTTATTCATGTCTTTTATCTCGCCTAGGGCCTTCATGCGTCTGCAGGAGGTAGTTCAGCTGGCCTCCGCCGCCAACTCCTCAGCGGAGATCAATTCTTCTGAGGGTGCATTGTCACAGGACTCATGCAGACCATGCACCAGCTCAGATACTCACAATCCGGTGGGACCAGTAAGGAGGATAGTTGGGTTTTCACCTGGTGACTCACACATCACAAGTGAGCTTGAGCAGATGGTGGAGACAGGGACAGCAGTGGAGACTCCACGTCAGAGGGCGCAGGACACTCCAAGATCAGCTGGAGGCAGAAGCTGTGCCTCAGGGGCCATTGACAAACAGGATATCTTTGGAGCAATGGCAGAGAACGTGCGATGTACTGACAGGCAGTCCAGCTGCACTGTGCACACTTGCGGAGAGTTTGGAGAAGTCCATCTCAAGCATTAAGTGGCTTGTTGTAACAGGTCTTTGCGATGATGTCTTCATCCTTGGGAAGAGTGGCCAACTGCATGGAGCATCAAACGTGGCAATCACACGAGTGCATTCAACAATGGCTTGCACACTATGGAGTCAAAATTGCCCACCAACGGAAATGCGGCACATCTATCCTGTTTCAGCTGGTTTTACCAGCGCAGTTGATGCGATGGCCACTTGAACAAAATTTTGCTCTTTCGCTTTTTTTTTCCAGGGGCCCGGAAGTCAGTCATAATGGGGGAGGAAGTGTGGCAGTGAGTGGAAGTTCGCACATTAGAAGGGCGGAAGTTGGGGGATGGATGGAGTGTCCTCCGCTGTCAGTCGACAGTGTAGTGCCGATGACGTCATCGCGCTGGTGCATCACCACGTCTCTCCCCTTCACTTAAAGGGAAAAGCCTGTGCGATTCTTGAAGTTCGGTCCACTGGGCCACCAGGGAGGGTTTCAGCCGGGCCGGGTCTGGCACCTCCTCATCCTACCAATTGCTGCTGTTTTCTCGCCTTGCTTTTACTGGCGAGTTCCAGGAAGCCCAGGAAATCCGTGAAGTTAAGTTGCAAAACCTACATCAATATCGCTCTAATTGAGCAATTAACATATTAAAATTGACAACTCGTCTCTGGAGGGAAATGCAGAAGTTGGAAGGGTTGGAGCTAGCTTGCATTTTTCCTGGATTTCATCCCTCACCGGCACTCAAACCCACATGCTCACCCACGTTAAAATTCCCCACCCCATTGCTTTTCTCACCAATGTAAACTTCAATGATTGTGCCCATTCTTATTTTACAATTACTGTTGCCCTTGATGGTTTATAAGGGTTGCCAGCATTCAGCATGGTCCTCTATACAAGATTTGGGAATGAGAAAATAAGTACTGGAGATTATCATAAATCCAATAAGAACGCAGGGGGTAGAAATTCATCTCGGGCGGTAGCATAAAATGAGCAATATTGAATTGGCTGCCCGTGATAGGAACGCCTGATATTCAGTTCCATTATGGACTCAGTATCAGGTGCTGTGTGTAACGGGCGGCTGATCCGATGCCAACCGTTTTGCGCCATCGCCAGAGACGAATTTCTACCGCCAAGATGCAGCTCAAGGAAAGCTAATTATTAGTTGAGAGAGGTTATTTAATCCCATATCATTCACTTGTAAGGCTACAGGTAGAATGCTGTGTACAACTTTAGGTACTTTACCTTGAAAAGAACATTGATCCCAGTAATGTTCAACATATTGGGCCAGAATTTGCTGTCAAAATAATGGTGAGACTAATGGCTCTTGTTGTTATTTATAGGTAAATGGTACAGCAACTTCAGGCGAGGATGCGCGGTTAAACATGAATATCCAAAAGGTGCTGTCCGAGTTGTGCCGCTCTGACATTAGCTTTGCAAAAACAGCATCTCGCCATTAGCCTCCCCAATTTTTTTCAGGAACTTGGGCCCCGAAATTGGTGGAAGCTAAGTTCCTCCCAAATACCGCCCAAAGGACCGCTGAGATCCTGACGGTACTTTGGGCGGAAGTTTCATGGAAAAATCTTGGAAAGACCGCCTGGCAACAAAAATGGGACTTGCACCCTGAATCTGGGCGGCAGCGGTTGGTAGCTCCCATTCTCGGTGGCAAATGTAGTCCTCGGCAAAGTACCACCGAGGATTGAGTCGGGCCCAGGGAGGGGGGGACCTGTTGAAATTTTTAAAAAATGTAAATAAAAACCCCCACTATAAATCCTTCAGGGGACCCCATCCACCTGAATCACTGCAAAAAAATAAAGAAAAGAAGTGCACTAACCTTTTTTTGCAGGTCTTCATACTTACTGTTGAGTTAAGACCTGCCTCCACACAGCAGTATTCCCTTGTTGGAGCGGAGAACTGCCCAGACAAAACTGGCAGCTTGGCAGGCAGGAGGACTCTTACGCACATTGCACACCTGCGGACGGCACCCAGCGGTCTTCTCTCCTCGCCGGTGGAAGGCCTCCATCAAACTCGTTCGGAGGAGAGACCGCCCAGAAAACTCGGCGGCAGCGGATGGTAAGTCCACCAATTTGGTATATTTGCCCATTGAACTTGTCACAGAAAGTTAAGTCTTGTCATTGCAAACATAACTACACCTTTAATGGAATGGCAATGACTGTCAATCAACCTCTCTGGCACAGAAAATTAACTACAGTATTATAATTGTGGAGACTCATTCCTTCAGGTTTTGAATTTTTTGGGGAGATTTTAAATGTCAATTTTTTTCTTAAATTCTTACATTTCCTTTCATTTTTTTCTCTCTGTTAATCCAATCTTTCATTCTTTCTCTACTTCTGTACCTGATTTCATATTGAATTCATACTCCTTCTCAGTCCTTCATATGTTTATTTCCTTAAATCACATTGGTTACGGAGATATCCTGCTGGTTGCCCTGTTCACTCAAGTCCCAGATGCCCAGTTTCCCTCACTGCGCCATTATCAGCGCACATTGTTAGTAAATTTGTAGACAACTCGTTTTGAGCTGAAAGGTGCAGGGGCAAGTCTAACTAACAACAAACAGACTGTCACTTTAAATATGTTTAAAAGTCCTCTGCCTGTTAGGGCACATATAGTCTCTATGGAAAAGTGGAACTCATTTAGTGCAGAAAGGATGGAGCAAAGGATATAAATTTAAAAAAGACTTGCAGCCTGTGTCATTTCTCTATTAATTTTTGACTGCAAAATATTCACCCTAACAATGTCATTATGCTGCCATTTTTGCATCCATGCACAGCAGTTTTAGCTGCAAATGATTGTGTAAAGTAGCAGTATAACCTGGGTGTCAGGTCCAGACCTAAAGCCAAATTGTGAGAAAACCCTCTTGAAAAGGGCATCTTCTCCTGCTTGGGCTTCACAACAGCTGCAACAAGATGTGATGCTGCATTTCAAAAAGTGCCCAGGGGTTCCTCGGACCTCTTGGGAACTTTTAAAACTTTGAATGGAATGTTTTAAATGTTAAGCGAAAGTGAGTAGGCCTGCCCTCATTCTCCTAACATTAAACGTAAGCTGCTGGGAGAGCATTAAAGTACTGTTGTCACTGAGCACCAGTCACACTCAGGTCCCAGGCATTATAATAAAGGTCTGTCAGCTGCATATTGCAGCTAGTAGTTAGTGTAACAACTACAGGTAAATGGTTCACATAAGACTGACAAGGGTGATTCCTGGGATTAAAGCACTAAGTTACAAGGACCATATGATAAAATTTAACCTGTTCTGAGTGTAGAAAGAAAGATTGAGAGGAAGCATGATCTAGAGTCTGGAACTACTCAGAGGCACATATGCAAATAATGTCCCTTAAACTGTGCAGAATTAGTGGAAGTCATAAAAAGATTGGAGTTATTGGTGCTTTAGTCACACATCATAGCCTTTTGTATCAGTAACTGGTACAAATAAAAGATGTGTGTGTATAAGTAATACATAAAATTAAGTAGATTTTAAATGTAATTGTAAAGGGGTGGATTTACAATCTTATGCAAGTTCAGCGGAAGAGCCACAAACAGTGTAAGTGGTGCTTTCAATGTGTTTCTGGAATTTCTGCAGCTCTTCCGTTGAAGTTAAAAATGGACAAGTAAGGGAACCTCTGCAGAAATTCACCCTAAAGTCTCAGACTGAAAAATTACATGAGTCATATTCAGGGACTGAAAGCAAATTGAACCAGTGGAATGAATGATGAGAATGAAATTGTTACAGTTAATGACTTGATTTAATGTGTAACTGGACAATGTATACTGTGAGAAAACCTGACCAGAAACAACACAATTTATTTTTTTAAAATAGGATTGTATTTATATAGCGCCTTTCACGACCTCCAGATGTCCCAAAGCGATTTTACAGCCACTGAAGTACTTTTTTGAAGTGTAGTCACTTTTGGAATATATTTAAATTGTATTTGTTATTTTTTATAGTGCAGATCAATTCACTGCAATTATTGTTCATTTGGAAGGCAACAGCTGAGAATAGCCAATGTAAAATGAACATTTAGCACAAGATTTTCAAATAGAACAAAATCTCCCTCAAATCTGTCAGTGTAATCAACATTTTGGTTTGATTTCCATGCTGCCAAGTAATCAGCTGGAGCACTGGCCACGGAACTCATGCCTCAGGTTGACAGACATGGTTCCCGAGCTGCGCGAATCGCATGGCAGTGCAGGCATATTTAATAAGTAAGGGGGCAAAGGCACTTAAGTGCCTGTAAAGTATCTCATAATGATTTCAATTAGGTCCCCCGTTGCTGCAGGTCAGATCAGCTCCAGTCTGACAGATGTGCCTGTAGGGAAGGTGCGTGGTAGTGAGTTGACAGCAGGTTCACAACCCGCTGTCAAAAAAACAAGTTTCCCACCTAAGCGCGCCCACTGCCACCACGGAAAATTCAGCCCAACGTTTCACGTCGATGATCTTCCGTCAGAAATGGAAAAAGTTAGAGATGTAACAGATTTTAAGAACGTGCAGGGGCAGGAAAGGGGGTGGGGGAAAAAAAAGGAAAATCTGCGATAGAGTGGAAATCAGGAGAGATTAAGTGACAAAAGGTATGATTATACAAAGCAAAAGGGAATGGTAATGGGATAGGTAACGAAACAAAATATGGGTCTAGAAGAAGTATATATGTGAATAGCAGAATTATTAACAGCAGCCATCTAAAAAAAATAGAGGCAGAGGTTATCGTCTGAAATTGTTGAACTCGATGGGGCCCGAGAGCAGCGTGAGAAGTGAGCGCAATGTGGGTATAAGGAGCAGCAGAGGCCTGAGAGCAGCAGGAGCGGGAAGAACGACGCGGGTATAAGGAGCAGTGGAGAGCAGAGAACATCGAGAGTGGGGAGAGCGACGCAGGTATAAGGAGCAGCAGAGGCCTGAGAGCAGCAGGAGCAGGGAGAGAGAGCAAAGAAAAAAAATCAAGTAGGGACTTCACAGGATAGCAGGTAGGTGATTGGTTGGTGACTATCACTATTGTCTATTCTTTTCTCTAAGTTAGGGCAGAGGAGTATACTAAAACCTTAGTTAATAATGTAATAAATAGAGGCATGGCAGGGCAGCTCAGTCCTGTGGAATGCATATCCTGTGCCATGTGGGAAGTCCTGGACACTTCTTGTGGCCTGGACGACCACGTGTGTGGGAATTGTCACCAGCAAGAGCAGCTCAAGCTCTGGGAGCCCAACATTGGCCATGACTTGCAACAATTTTTTGGGATAAGTTGTTTTTTCTGGTGTAAGTTAGAAAATGCCATTTCCCCCCCAAAGTCAATTAGGTACGATTGTCTTAGGTCAATTTTATTTTCAAAAGGGGGCATTCCCAGACACTTACACCAGTTTTGTCCATTTATGCCACTTTGGCTAGCAAAAACGTACTCCAGATCCATTTAGGTCAGCGTATGTGACCAGCTCTGAAAAACCTTGCGGGCAGTTAAGAAAAAGCAGCGTACATTCAGCAGACATTAGGGCAGGGATAGGGGAGGGAAGGGAATTGGAGAGGACCTCAACATACAAGCAGCAAATATTAAGGAAAAGCTCAAACCAATAAAATACAATAAAAAAAGAAGTAAATCCTACCTTATCTTTAAAGTCTGCTTGTGAAAGGCAGCGGACCGGCCTGTGTGTGAGGCCATTCGGCCTGGGATAGGGGAGGGAAGACGCATCGGAGAAGTCACAGCTGCTGGGCCGGGGCGTCTCACGGTGGGGGGGGGGGGGAGCGGCGAGCAGCTGGAGGAATCACAGCTCGTGGGGCTGGAAGCCTCACCTCTCCCCCCACCCCCCATAAAACTCTCCTCCTCCCCCGCCTCAATCAAAAATCTCAAGCACAGCCACACAAGCACAGCCACTAATAAAAAATAAAAGCAAAGTCCTTACCTGCCCGGGAACTCAGCGGGCCGGCCGGCTGGTGCGGGAGTCCACTTGGCCAGGGATAGGGTGCGGCGAGATCGGGCATCCCTTTGGCCTGGGATAGGGGCTGCAAGCATCGGGTCCTGCTCACAGCCCACAGAACGCACTGGGAGGGCAGGAGCATGCGCGCAGTTCTCACTGAGCATGCGCGCAGGTGCCAGCAATGCTTTTTGCGCTGGCCTGTTGCTCCGCCCCCCCTCAGCCTCCACACCACGCCACGACTCCGGGGACTGTATGCAGCGGCCATGATGGGGCGAGTTTTTGCCGGCACCGTTTCCAGCGCGCAAAGTCGGTGCGCCAACAAAACAGCTTGGGGGAAATCTAGCCCTGGGTTTTGGAGCTTATGCAGTGGCTGGTGTCACCGCAGTGCATCCAAGTGGCTGAGAACTTCGTGGATAGCCGTTTCAGGAGGTGGTCACACCCGTAGCTTAAGAGTGTGCATGCAGAGAGGGAATGGGTGATCGCCAGACAGACAAGGAGGACCAGGCAGGTAGAGCCGGAGTCCTCTGAGTGCATTTCACTCGTGAACTGGTTTTTAGTTCTGGATACTGGTGATGACGTTGGTTCCTCTGAGGAGTGCAGCCAGAGTCAAGTCCATGGCACCATGGGTGGCTCAGCTGCACAGGGGGGGAGGAAAAAGAGTGGAAGAGCAAAACTGGTAGGGAATTCAATAGTTAAGGGAACAGACAGGTGCTTCTGCTGCCGCAGATGTGACTCCAGGATGGTATGTTGCCTCCCTAGTGCCAGGATCAAGGATGTCACTGAATGGTTGCAGGACATTCTGAGGGGGAAGGGTGAACAGCCAGAGGTCATGGCTCATATCAGCACCAATGATATAGGTAGAAAGAGGGATGAGGTCCTGCAGGCAGAAATTAGGGAGCTAGGAAAAAGCTTAAAAAGCAGGACCTCAAAGATAGTAATCTCTGGATTACTCTGGTGCCAAGAGCTAGTGAGTACAGAAATACGAGGATAGCGTAGATGAATGCATGGCAGGAGAGATGGTGCAGGAGGGTGGGCTTTAGATTCTTAAGGCATTAGGACCGTTTCTGGGGAAGGTGGGACCAATACAAGCCAAACAGGTTGCACCTCAACAGGGCCGGGACCAAAATCCTCGTGAGGGGGTTTGCTAGTACTGTTAGGGAGGTTTTAAACTAGCTTGTCACGGGGATAGAAACCTGAGAGTAGATTTAAAAGGGAGAGAAGAAAAGCTGGAAATGGAAGGCAGAAAATTAGTAAACAAGTTTGGAAGGCAGAGGAAACAAAGGCTAGAAAATAGACAACAAAGGAGCTTAGCAGTGCTAAATGGTATATATTTCAATGTAAGTCTCGGGAATAAGGCAGATGAGCTGAGGGCACAGATAGACACGTGGGAGTATGATATTATAGCTATTACTGAGATGGTTGAAAGAAGGGCAGGAATGGCAGCTCAATATTCCTGGTTACAGGGTTTTCAGATGAGATAGAAGGGGATAAAAAAAAGGAGGGGTTCGCAATATTGATTAAAGAAACAATTACAGCTTTGAGGAGGGATGATATGTTAGAAGGATCATTAAATGAGGCCATATGGGTTGAACTGAAGAACAAAAAAGGGGCAATGTCACTGTTGGGAGTGTACTATAGGCCCCCAAACAGTCCGAGGGAGATAGAAGAGCAAATATGTAGGCAAATTTCTGAGAAGTGCAAAAATAATAAGGCAGTAATAGTAGGGGATTTAAAACTAT
This sequence comes from Pristiophorus japonicus, assembly GCF_044704955.1. NCBI lineage: Eukaryota > Metazoa > Chordata > Chondrichthyes > Pristiophoridae > Pristiophorus > Pristiophorus japonicus. The sequence goes on along the minus strand of NC_091978.1, from coordinate 321,091,230 downwards.
CCTAATATTAACTGGGATAGAATTAGTGTGAAAGGTATAGAGGCAGCAGTATTCTTAAAATGCATTCAGGTGAATTATTTTTAGCCAGTACGTAGCAAGCCCAACAAGAAAGGGGGCGGTTCTGGACTTAATTTTGGGGAAGAAGTTGGGCAGGTGGAAGGGGTATCAGTGGGAGAGAATTTTGGTAGTAGTAATCATAATTCAGTTAGATTTCGGGTAGTTATGGAAAAGGACAAAGATAGATCAGGAATAAAAGTTCTCAATTGGGAAAACGCTCATTTTACTATGCTGAGATGTGATTTAGCCAGAGTGGACTGGATACAGCTACTTGAAGGTAAATCTGTGTCAGAGCAGTGGGAGGCATTCAAGGAGGAGATAGTGAGGATTCAGAGCAAGTATATTCCCTTAAGGAAAAAGGGTGAAACTAACAAATCTAGAGCACACTGGATGTCAAGGGGCATACCGGGTAGGATAAAGAAAAAAAGGGAAGCTTATGACAAATGCTGAGGGCTCAATATTACAGAAATCATAGAAAGTGCAGGGGTGAAATTAAAAATGAAATTAGGAAAGCAAAGAGAGGGCATGAAAAAATATTGGCAAGTATAATCAAGGAAAACCCAAAGATGTTTTATAAATACATTAAGAGCAAGAGGATAGCTAAAGAAAGAGTTGGGTCTATTAGGGACCATAAATGTAACCTGTTTGTGGAGCCCGAAGACGTGGGTATGGTTCTTAATGAATACTTTGCGTATGTTTTCACAAAAGAGAGGGACGATGCGGGCATTGCAATGAGGGACTAGTGTGAAATATTAGATGAAATCAACATAATGAAAGAGGAAGTATTAAGGGGTTTACCATCTTTGAAAGTGGATAAATCCCCAGACCTGGATGAAATGTATCTCAGGCTGTTAAGAAAAGCAAAAGAGGAAGTAGCAGAGGCTCTGGCCATCATTTTCCAATCATCTTTGGCTATAGGTGTGGTGCTGGAGGACTGGAGGACTGCTAATGTTGTACCATTGTTTAAAAAGGGAGAAAAGGATAGACTGAATAATTATGGGCCAGTCAGCATACCTCAGTGGTCAGAAAATTATTGGAAAAAATTCTGAGCGACAGGATAAATCTTCATTTAGAAAGACACGGATTAATCAAGGACAGTCAGCATGGACTTGTTAAGGGAAGGTCGTGTCTGACTAACTTGATTGAATTTTTTGAGGAGGTAACAAGGAGGGTCAATGAGGATAATGCATTTGGTGTAGTCGATTTAGATTTTGGCAAGGCTTTTGATAAGGTCCCACATGGCAGACTGATCACGAAAGTAAAAGCCCATGGGATCCAGGGCAAAGTGGCAAGTTGTATCCATAATTGGCTCAGAGGCAGGAAGCAAAGGGTAATGGTTGATGGGTGCTTTTGTGACTGGAAGACTATTTACAGTGAGGTTCCGCAGTGCTCAATACAAGGTACTCTGGACTAGACTTTCCACTTTGCTAGCCATCGGCCAAAAAATGGGCGATATTCCAGCGATGTACGGCGTCTCAGCCTTACTGATCGCTGGAACATCGGCCATTTTTTTTGGAGCGATTTTCCATTCGGCGACAGTCCAGCGATATGAAATGGGTGAACCATTATCTGAATGGCGGCAGATTAGGAAAAGGGGAGGTGCAATGAGACCTGGGTGTCATGGTTCATCAGTCATTGAAAGTTGGCTTGCAGGTACAGCAGGCAGTGAAGAAGGCAAATGGTATGTTGGCCTTCATAGCTAGGGGATTTGAGTATAGGAGCAGGGAGGTCTTACTGCAGTTGTACAGGACCTTGGTGAGACCTCACCTGGAATATTGTGTTCAGTTTTAGTCTCTCAATCTGAGGAAGGACGTTCTTGCTATTAAGGGAGTGCAGCGAAGGTTCACCAGACTGATTCCAGGGATGGCTGGACTGACACATGAGGAGAGACTGGATCAACTGGGCCTTTGTACACTGGAGTTTAGAAGGATGAGAGGGGATTTCATAGAAACTTGCAAGATTCTGACGGGATTGGACAGGTTAGATGGGGGAAGAATGTTCCCGATGTTGGGGAAGTCCAGAACTAGGGGACATAGTCTTAGGATAAAGGGTAGGCCATTCAGGACTGAGATGAGGAGAAACTTCTTCACTCAGAGAGTTGTTAACCTGTGAAATTCCCTGCCGCAGAGAGTTGTTGATGCCAGTTCATTGGATATATTCAAGAGGGAGTTAGATATGGCCCTTATGGCTAAAGGGATCAAGGGGTATGGAGAGAAAGCAGGAAAGGGGTACTGAGCGAATGATCGGCCATGATATTATTGAATGGTGGTGCAGGCTCGAAGGACCGAATGGCCTACTCCTGCACCTATTTTCTATGTTTCTATGTTAACCAAAATGTCGGCGATGTGAAGTTCGCCCACTGAATGGCCAGCGATGTGGAAGGCAAAAACTTCCCTAGCAACGAGCCTCTGCACATGTGTGGGGTTTTTTTTACGGCCGACTGGTTTTTCCAGCATTTTGGGAGGTCAGGGGTCATCCACACATGCGCAGAAGGCATAGGGAGGAACAGAGAGAGAGAGAGGATAGAGAGAGGAGGAAGGCAGAGACAGAGAGGAGAGAGGAGAGATCATTGTTCATTGTATGCTAAATTGTTTAAACTGTTCGTTCATAGTTGGGGCGTGGGGGGGTGGGAGGAGGGTGTTTGAAAAGAATTCTGTTTGCAATAAATTTTATGATTTTAACAATTGTTGTGCATTCTCTGATAAGGTTAGTTAACTTAGGCATTTTGAATAATTTAACATCTTTATTCTCTTGCAATAACATTACTTAAGTTAAGCATTAATGCAAATGCTGCACTACAAAGGCCAGGCCAGTGCAGGCAAGGCTAAAACGTAACTCAATATAACTCAACGCAAATGCAACTTTTGTACAAATGTAATTGTTAATCTAAATGTAAATGTGATGATCCCCAAAGTAAGTTCATGCAAAGCGTTCCTTTATCAGCTGCTGACGCAACAGCTTTGCGGCTGCGTAACTTCCACGAGGTGCTGTTCTTTGGGGGGTGGGGGGGCGGTTGGTAGGACCATGGCTACATTGCCAGGCTGGTCCTCCCCGAGGTCCTCACCAGTCTCCTCTTACTCCTGCTCCTCCTCCTCTCCTCCTCTTCCTCCTCACCGACTGACTCTTCCGTCTCCCCTCCTTCTGGAGGTGGACCTGCAGCCCCATCAGGCATTTGCTGTCCTTTCCTTATTGCTAGGTTATGTAGCATGCAACACACCACAAGAAACTCAGCGACCTGGTCAGGGTGGTACTGTAGGCTGCCACCCAGAGTGGTCCAGGCATCTGAAGCGCTGCTTTAGGACTCCAGTTGCCTTCTCGACAATGTTCCATGTTGCAATGTGGCTTTCATTGTAATGTTTCTCTGCTTCAGTGACAGGATTACGCAGTGGGGTCATCAGCCAGCTGGCAAGGCTATATCCCTTATCTCCCAGCATCCAACCGTGACCTTCTGGCTGATTGACAAACAGGTCAGGGATAGCACTCTCATGTAGGATGTGCGCATCATGGATGCTGCCAGGAAATGTAGCATTAATTGTCAGCATGAGTTGGCTGTGGTCAACAACAAGCTGCACATTTAGGGATTGGAATCGCTTCCTGTTACGAAACACCGCCGCGTTCTGTAAAGGCGCTTTCAGGGCGATGTGCGTGCAGTCTATTGCTCGCTGCACTTTTGGGAGGTTTGCTATTCTGGAGAAACCCAAAGCCCTCCCGGTCTGTGCCTCCCTGGTCATAGGAAAGCTTTCAAGTTTATTCTGTGAGTATAAAGGGCTTCATTCACCTGCCGAATGCAGCAGTGTGTGGCGTGCTGAGAGATACGATAGGTGTCACCAGCTGATGCCTGAAAGGATCCCGATGCGTAGAAGGCTAGTCCTGCAGCAACCTTTACTTCAACAGACAGTGCTGGAAGGCTGCTATCCCCCTTGACGAGCTCGTAAATCTCATCGATTACCTCCTTCCAGAAGCGCAGCCTCCTAAGACAGTGTTTTCAGACATGTTGAGCTAAGATTGCTTTTTGTTGGCTGTATGCTCGCCTCATCTATCTCCTCTGTTTCTGTCTATGAATTACTCTGCCACCTCTTTGATTGATCCTTTCAGAAACCAGCGTGAGAGAAGTTACGAGTAATGGCACAGAAAACATAGACCCCATCACTAGCAATAATTTTCTTCACTTGTTATAAATGCACTTTTCAGTTAAAAAATGCCTAATGTACTAAGCTACAATTGTACAATGAAATATAAGTATAAATCTGAGTCAATCTATCTCTAAAATAGACTTAAATATCTAACAAAAATCTCAGCTGCAATTTTTTTGCTGCCACCTCCCTTCCTCCAAAATTCAAAATGGCGTCCGTAGTGCCCATTTCGATGAGGAAGGCCCGGGAAAAGCAACTATTATCCAGCGATGTTCTCGGCGAGCGATCAGCCCGGTGAAGTGGCGGCAATGTGCCAAAAGTTGGGATGGGCGATGTGCGGGCGATCACCTCAGCGATCAGTTCGGAGAAGTGAGCCGAAACTTGGGGGCTTCATTTTCCGGCGATGTTTCTGGCCTAGTTTCTACTTTTTGGTCAAAGTGGGCGATAGAGGTCCGTTTTGGGCGATATATGGGCGATATATGGGCGATGTGAAGTGGAAAGTCTAGCCCCTTGTTTTTTGTGATATATATCAATGATTTGGATTTGAATGTAGGGGGTATGATTAAGAACTGTGCAGATGATACAACAATTGGCCGTGTGGATAATAATGAAAAAAGCTGTAGACTGCAGGAAGATATCAATGGACTGGTCAGGTGGGCTGAACATTGGAAAATGGAATTCAATTCAGAGAAGTGTGAGGTAATGCATTTGGGGAGGGCTAACAAGGCAAGGGAATACACAATAAATGGTAGGATACTGAGAAGTGTAGAGGAACACAGAGACCTGGAGTGCATGTCCACAGATCCCTGAAGGTAGCAAGTCAGGTAGATAAGATCATTAAGAAGGCATACGGATACTTGCCTTTATTAGCTGAGGCATAGAACATAAGAGCAGGGAGGTTATGCTTGAACTGTATAAAACAGCTTTTGTCACCACATTACAGGAAAGATGCAATTGGACAGGAGAGGGTACAAAGGAAATTTACAAAGATGTTGCCTGGAGTGGAGAATTTTAGCTATGAGGAATGATTGGATAGGTTAGGGTTGTTTTCTATGGAACAGAGGAGGCTGAGGGGAGACCTAATTAAGGTGTATAAAATTATGAAAGGCATAGATAGAGTGGATAGGAAGGACCTATTTCCCTCAGGGGCATAGATTTAATGTAAGTGGTAGGAGGTTTAGAGGGGATTTGAGGAGAATTTGTTTTACCCAGAGAGTGGTGGGGGTCTGGTACTCACTGCCTGAAAGGGTGGTGGAGACAGAAACCCTCATAGCATTTTAAAAGTACTTGAATGTGCACTTGAAGGCTACAGATCAAGAGCTGGAAAGTGGGATTAGGCTGGATAGCTCTTTGTCAGCCGGCACAGACACAATGGGCCAAATGGCCTCCTTCTGTGCTGTAAATTTCTACTATTCTATGATTTTATGATGTTGAGTCCAGAAGGCAGTAAAGTGCCTAATCAAAAGATGAGGTGCTGTTCCTTCAGCTTACATTGAAACAGTGCAAGAGGCCAAGTACAGAGGGGTCAGATTGGGAGTGGAGCGAAGAATTAAAGTGACAGCTTGGGGTCACGCTTGTGGAATAACAGGTGTTCCGCAAAGCGGTCACCCAATCTGCATTTAGTCTCCCCAATGTAGAGGAGACCACATTGTTAGCAGCGAATACGGTATACTAAATTACAAGAAATACAAGTATAATGTATTATCACATGGTTTGGGCATACTCAGTTCACTCTGGCCTGATGAAACAAGCACATGGACTAGACCCTCATTGTGACTCTGCCCTTCATTTGTCTCACCACATATATTACATTTTGGTGATAAGGATGGGATCCCAAAGCCATTTTTATGGATCATGGAAGGACACAGTGTTCAACCTTCGAGTGGACAAGTTTAAGGTGAATATCTGACAGCTAAACTGAATTTTTGCAATCTTTTACCATTGGTCATGCAGAATCGTCTTTGCTTTGCCTTTGCATGTATGTATACACAGCCTCGGCAGCGTTGATTCTGACAGGTTCACAAGTAGTGTGCTGAGTCACTGTTCGACGTGATCGAGACAATCATGGCCATGCTTATGGGTTTCATCGGAAGCCTTGGCATGTATGACCCAGCTTGCGAAACATTCAGTTCTTACATTGAGCAGATAATGATATTTTTTCAGGGCCAATAACATTATTGAGACCGAAGATACAGTGAGAACATCCAAGCTCAAAATAAAGTAATTCATGGCGGAAGAAAGCAATTTGTCTACCAATCATCGGGCCAGATGTCTATGGAGCATTAGCAAACCTACTTGCTCCAGGAAAATCGAAGGATGCGTCGTTTGAAGACATTGTCCAGCAACTCAAGGACCGTTTTGATCCAACGCGGTTGGAAATAGCAGAGAGCTACAACTTTGATACCAGAAACCAAAAACAAAGTGAAACCATTAGTGAATACATTGTAGCTCTTAAGAACCTGTCTTTGCATTGTAACTTCGGCACATTTTTGGATTGTGCGTTGCAAGATAAGTTTGTGTGCGGACTGGTGGATGGGCGCACACAGTCCAAGTTACTGAACACTCCGAACATAGGGCTAGATTTTACACTTTTGTGCAGATCATCCAAAAATGGGCATTATTTCCAGCGTGGGCGGTAAAAATGGGTTTTCAGATTGCCGGCTTGTCGCCCATTCTCAAAGCCCCTAGTCTCCATTTTTGAAATTGGGCGTTACCGTGAGCGATATGAAATGGGCGGTACCATTAAATCTCTCTGATCTTCTGCTGTAAAGTGTCGCCGTCCTTAGCAATGGCATAGCAACGCTCGATTCCCGTGATTCAGGAGGTCAAGAGTCATCATGACATGCGCAGAAGAGGAGACAGCGAAAGAGGGAGCTGAGAGGGAGTGAAGGCGTGTGTGGGTGTGGTGTGGCTGCTTTGGGAGGAAGGAGGGAGAGTTTAAAAACAATTAGCTGCTACCATCCAGATATTTGCCCTAATTTGGTGCCTATAATGGAGGGAGAGGAGGAAGTGACACAGCACGCTGTGGAGACTGACGCTGGTGAGAGCAGTGAGCTGGGAGTGGAGCACATTGGAGGGCGCAAAAGAGCGAGGAGGTTCTCAGACGAGGCAAATGCCTCCCTCCTGCAGGAGGTCGAGTCACACTGGGGTGATTTGACCGAGGGAGGGCATGGGAAGCCCACCCCAAAGACCTACCAGAAGATATGGGCCAGGATAGCAGAGGTGGTCTCGTCGGCGACCAACGAGGAGCGTGAGGGCAACCAATGCCACAAACAATGGAACAACCGTGTCGGATCCGCAAGAGTAAGTATTACATTTATTTATATAATTTGATTTGTAAGAGTCATGAGTGACTATCATCAGATGTGAGGTCTTTCACTTTTACCGGGAATGTTGTACTCAAAGCCTGCGGTCATAGTGTACATCTTTAGGTAAAGAATGATAAATATCATAATAATCATCTGTCAGCTTTGTGTTGTATCAGTCTCTGTGACAGTACCTAGCAATGATATCATGCAATAATCTCACGCCATGTCGTCCTGTTACCTTTTACAGAAGAAGCTATCGACAATGAGGTCCGTGCAGAGGCGAACGGGTGGGGGGCCACCAGTCACCAGCGACATCACTGAGATGGAGGAACGGGTGCTCACACTTGTGGGGAAGCACCCCCGATGGCCATGCAAGCATCTGCAGACCCTGAAGTGAAGCGACGTGAGTAAAGTTGACACCATTGCGTGATGTAAAGTCAATAGATACCACATCCATTCATATCCGAACAATAATAGATGATTTCTAAAATTGTCCTATAAATAATGCTGGCCTAATGAAAATCATTGCACTGCAGAATATGTTGATGGTCATGAAATGTGATGTCTGTGATGATTTTAATAGCAGTGATGCTTTTGTCGTGCATATGCTGTGTGTAGCGCTGGAATCACTTTGTGACCCTGGCACTCCCTTCTCCTCTAATAACTTCATTTGTGTTTTGCAGCTCAGCCAGCAGCGCGTCCCCAGACAAGACCACAGAGGACAGAAGGTGGGGGCGCGGGGCCGGACTCGCCGGACGATCCTACATCTGCTGAGGAGCTCCGATTCTCGCCCGTCAATCCGCTGGATCTGTTCTCTATGGATGAGAGCATGGACTTCAAGGAACCTGCATTGCCACGCTCCAGAAGCCATTCCACCCCAAGGCCATCTAGTGCTCCTCCGGCCATTCCTGTCTCGACTCTGGAGGTAACGGGCCCAGGCACCTCGCCACAGGGCACCCCATTTGTCCCCAGGAAGATGCCAACCCCGCAGAGGTTTTGTGGATGTGGCAGGTCTGTCCCATGAGAGATGGTACAGTTGTCCAGGAGGACTGTAGACTGTAGACAGATCCTCGAAGCATTGGGGGGCATCTCCCGACAGCTGGCCATCATGACTGAGTACGTTCCACAGATAACGGAGGCCCTGGACGTGATAGCCAGGAACACTGCTGGCATAGGCCTGCTATTGGTCACGGAGCACGGCACTCCACCCCTAGGTTCCGCACTACCAGTGCCAACGACAGATGAGAGGCAGGACCAAGATCCTGCTTCTGGATCCGAGAATGTTCCCACCTCGGCAGCCCCCGCTCCAGTACCCATGCAACGACCGCCTCTGCCTTCATCTCCCCCAATGAGGCACCGACTGAGGAGCTCCTCGGTCAGGCGGCATGGAGCGAGGAGGGGAAGGGGTAGAGGTGTGGAGAAGAAGGGGCGGGGGAAGGAAAGTGAGGTGCATGTCCACAGGTAATGGCTGTGTTCTATCTCCATCTGGGTGTATGCAATTTGTTGTAATGTTTGGGGGGAGGGGCCACCCTCCTGCTTTGCATTTGTATTCTGTGTTGCTGGACATGTTGAACATTTTATTGATGTCAATGGTGGAAAAAGTTGGGTGGGGGTGGGGTGTTTTTGCCCATGATACTTATGATTTCAGACCAATGGTCGTATAAAATGTTTTTTATTCAATGTAACTTTGTTGCGCATTGTCTCAGATAACTGGACCGTTAAACACTTGTGATTCCTTAACATGAAAGGGTTAAATAAAACTTAACTTGAATCAACTTAAACTTTAACTGGCACCAAAGTGATGCCCACCATTGATATCTGAGCTGCACACACACAGCAGTGTGTCAGTGTTGTCAATCACAGCCACATTCTTTCAGGCAAATCATTCAGTTATGAGCTCCTGACGTAAGAGTCTTGCAGCTATGCAGGCACCACGGGCCCTTTCCTGCGGTCTGGAAGGGGGCGTGGGCATGGTTGCATAGTCAGCCCTAGCTGATCCTAGCTCAGCGTCCAGCCCCTCGTCCTCCTCTTCCTCTCTCTCCTGAGGTGGACCATCAGTCCCTTCTGGCAATTCTTCTCCCCACCTGATAGCCAGTTTGTGCAGCATGGAGCACATGACCACGAGTTCAGCTACTTGCTCAGGGTTGTATTGTAGCTCCCCTTGTAAGTGCTTCAGGCATTTAAAGTGCTGATTAAGCACAGTTATTGTTTTCTGGACCACATTGCATGTGTCTCTGTGGCTCTGGTTGTATTGCTTCTCGGCCTCGGTTTGGGTGTCACGCAGGGGGTCATCAGCCAGGTGGCTAAGTCATATCGGTTGTCTCCAAGCATTCAGCATTGTCCTTGTGGCTGACTCTTAAACATGTCAGAGACAGCGCTCTCATGAAGGATGTGAGCCTCATCGAAGCTGCCCGGACATTTGGCATTCATTGCCATTATTATCTGGTTGTGGTCGACAACTAGTTGGACCTTCAGGGAATGAAATCCTTTTCTGTTACGAAAAAGCTCTGGGTCCTGAGAAGATGCCCGCATGGTGATGTGAGTGCACTGTATTGCTCTCTGCACTCTGGGGAACTTAGCAAGGCGGTAGAATGCTCCAGCCCTGTCAGTCTGAGCCTCCATGGTTATGGAGAAGCTGATAAAGTCCCGCGCGTCTAATGCAGCGATGTGTGGCATGGTAAGACAGAGGGGAAATCTCGACCGCAGAGGCCCAATAGGAACCGGACGCGTAGAAAGACAGTGCCACGGTGACCTTGATCTCGATCGACAGTGATGTCCTGATGGCAGGCTGCATATCTGGCCTGAGGAGCTCGTATATTTCAGTGATCACCAACTTATGGAAGCGCAGTCTCCGAAGGCAGGTGTGCTCGGACACATTGAGGTAAGACCTCTTCTCCCTGTAAGTGCGGGGTGTGTATGGTCTGGACCTCCTCTTCATTCTGACATGTCTTAGATTGGGCACATAATGATGTGCATTTGATGTTGTGCCATTTGCACTCTGCAGCATCTGCGTATTAATCGATGCAGGCTGAGAAATGGCTGGCCCCATTCTAATGAAAGTGTAATAGCAATTGATCAGAAGCAATAACTTGCACACTAAAAGACACCAACTGTAAACCCCAATTGTCCAGAGTCTGGAAAGATGTCTTTTGAGGTGGTCACTTCACCTGAGAAGAATTCCAGAGTCAATCCAAACTCCCCCGAAGTTGAAGCAGCCTTTTGAATGAAGTGACCTGCGATTTGAACAATGTCGCCCACACCGCTGTGATTTGTTCAGAACCGTTGCACTGTTTCTGAGCAGTGTTTCAGGCGAGCGATATTGTGGGCGAGATGTGTGCGAGGTGGTGAAAGTAACGCTGGGCGATTTCCTGGACATTAGTTTCGGCAAATTTGATCCTTACCGCAAAATAAAGTGGCCGATCGGTATTATTGAATCTTGGCGTTAACTACGCGCGGAAAGTAACGCTGGGCGATGTTATGGGCATTGGTTTCACCCATTCTGATGATTCCGCCAAAAATAAGTGGGCGGGCGATATTATTTTTTCTTGGCGTTACATATATGGGGAAAGTAACGCTCGGCGATAAGTGTCCGAAAAATGTGCATTTTGTGGCTAAATGGGCAATATCTGGGCATTATAACTCATTTCAACGGTAAAATGGACATTAAGTGGGCATTATGAATGCAGAAATAATGGAAAATCTAGCCCATAGTGTTTGACATAGCATGCAAAATTGCCCTATCTATGGAAATGGCATCTAAGAATGCTAGGGAGCTCCGTCTAACTCAAGTGACTAGTGAAGCTGAGGTCTACAGTCACAAAGATAACGTGTGCGACTGGGTCAAAAGCATATCAGTGAGAGTAGTTCAGTCAATTGTTATTGCTGCAATGGAAATCACTCACCACAGTCCTGCCAATACAGAAATATGAAGAGGCCAAAATTGCCGCTTTGCACCGGGCCAGTTAGCGCTGTCAGTTGGCAATAACGGTGCACTAATGTGTTAGCGCGTGAGCGCATCAGCCACATCAACCCGCACAGAATTGCCCACCTGTTCTCCGACTTTGAACTCCGCTCTGGCATCGCTCGCGACTCTCCTCTGCTCACGGCAATGATGAGATCATCACCGTGCACATCACCTCATGACTGCCCCGGAAGCTTAAATTCCCCCCGCCTCTCCAACTATCGCTTGCCAATGCCAATGACAACTTTTGCTGTCGGTTTGAAGTTGTTAGGCTGCAGTGCCAGCAAGGTTTAAAGGTGCGCTGGTTGAGATATTTTTTTGTCAGTCAAATTTTTGCACACACTGAAATTCTTTTGTGTTTTGCTTCTGCTGGATTGCTGGGCCTCAGTGCCTTTTGGCTTCCATTGCTCCCCCTGCTTTACTCAGCTCCATTGGCAGAGCACAACATTCTCTGCCAATCATGGACTCAGTTTTGGCAGTGGACCGTCTCCTACATCTTCATCATCGGGGGATGGTTCGGCGAAGACAACGGCACCATGATTTAGCCAGGCAGAGGCTTCAGGAGAGGGAAATAGAAAGGTTGCCACTGGGTGAGAAACATGCACTGGGAGAAGCCCATGGAGAGGCCCATGTTCTGACGATCAGTGAGAGGGAAGGCAGAGACAGATGGAAAGGCACCGGGAGAGGCAAAGGGAGCAAGTGCAGCAGGCAGAGACATAGCAGCAGGAGGTCCATGAGGATGTGGGCATAGGAAGACCATTACACAGACATGGCAACAGAAGGCCGTATGCACACAGGGTGTTTCCAACAGCTTTCCTACGTGCACTTCTCTGAGGAGCAGTGTGTCCGAAGCTGCGATTTACAAAGGACGTGGTGACGGAACTGTGCCATTTGCTGCAGCCAGACCTTGATACTCAAACAAGGTGAGAACAGCTCTCTCAGTGGCAGTGAAGGTCACCAACGCCCTCAATATTTATGCCAATGGATCTTTCCAGGGAGCCACTGCAGACATCTCCAACATCTTCCAGTATGCCGCCCATTGTTTCATTCGTGACGTCACAGATGCTCTGTACAGAAAGAGGATGGAATACACAGAAGCAGCTGGAGTGGTCAACTGGCTTTGTGCAGGGTGCCGTGGACTGCACGCACCTCGCTTTGAGGGCTCCGCACCGGAATCCTGACATTGTTAAAAAACGCAAATGATACCACTCACTCAATGTCCAGTTGGTGTGCGACCACATACACACAATAGTGGCCGTTAATGCCCGCTATCCTGGCAGCAGCCATGCTGCTTTCATCCTGTGCCAGGCTGGCGTGCCAGCTCTGTTCCAGCTACCCAATGCAGCTCCCAACTGGCTCCTCGGAGACAAGGGCTATCCACTGTGCACCTGGCTCATGACTACCCTCCGCAACCCTACCACTCCTGCCCAGCATTCTTAAAACGACAGTCAAACCGCCACCAGGAGCATCATTGAGCAGGCCATCGGAGTGTTGAAGCAACGGTTCTGCTGCCTTGACTGCTCAGGAGGAGTTCCGCATTACTCACCTGACCGGGTGTCCCTCTTCGTCATCGTCTGCTGCATGCTTCACAACCTAGCAATCATGAGGGCAAAGCCATTGCCCGAAGACATAGCCATTGCACCTCAGGAGGCAGAGGATCAGCAGGACCAGGAAGAGGAGCTGCAGGAGGACAGCCTCATCAGATCTCAGATCCGGTAAGGTTCTCGCCACTTACCACTTCCATTGTGCCTCCCCATAAACACATCAATGAGCCCTACCTTCCATACTACATGCCCAACACTGAAATGAGATACAAGAGCAAACAGTAAGGATGACAATCAACATTTATGTGTAAAAAGTGCAACATCAACATAACATATCTTTCACCCTTGTGCATCTCCTTATATCCCCGTTTACGTAATCCTACTCGACTAATTTGCTGCAGTTTCTCCCCTGTGACTGTAACATGACTGGTGGAAGGCTGCTGTGTTTCTAGACAAGAGACTACAGATGGCCATCTAGGATTCCTGGAAGGCCCGGCTGCAGACTGAAGCATTTCAGGCTGGGTGGCAGCAGTCTGGGCTGGCTGGGTGTCAGCAGTGGATAGTTCCAATGACGGAGTGGCAGGATCAGAAATGCTGTTATGCTGCGAGAGGATGGCAAGTTCTTGCTCCACTGAGCCAGTGCCACTCCCCCGGGCCAGCACCTCAGCCTCTGCACCAATCTAATGGAGCACAGATTGTTGGGCTGCTGTGGCACCTTATAATCCCTGGTGGACCGTGATGGACCCAGTGGCGATGGCAGCAGTCAGGGCTTGCATGTCATGCAGCTGAGACTGCATGACATCATTAAGACGTTACGTGGCATCATGCGGAGAGTGCATTAGAGCAGTCTGAGCATCCATGCGAGCAACGATTAACTCTATTGCAGCACCAAGACATTGCGTTGCTTCCGCCAGTGCTCTAATAGAAGCTGCCACATCACTCATGAGAAGCCTCATGAGGTCTGGATCCGCACGTTCTGCCTGTGAGTCCATCAATGTCTGCACACTAGCAATGATGGACTCCATAGTATACGCAGAGCTGTCTACAATGCGGGAGGCCGACTCCTCCACTCTCCTTCCCACTTGCGACAGGCTCTCGGGCACCCTTGCCATTGCCTCTATCATGTCGGAGTGCAAAGCTATCAACCTTTATTCAAACACCTCCCCAACGAGGTCCTCATCTGCGTCCTGTGGAGCAGAACTCGTGCGCTAACTCACCCTCCGGGGAGCTGGCTCCCGAGCTTGCTTTACCCCTTGAGCCTCCTGCAGCCCACTGGGCTCCAGTGCATCACCCAGTGCAGACCCCTCTCCTAAGCTGAGCTGCAATGACCGCATATTCCCAGTATCTGAGCTGGTGCATGCGAGTGTGAGAAGTAGTGATGCGGTGCCGGCATCGTCCTCCTCCTCCTCCTCTTCCCTCTCCTCCTCCTCCCCCAGTTCTTTTCTCTTCAGACTGGGTTGGAGGGGCGGGGTGCTCAAGAACTGTTTGGGCCGCGACCAGGGCATTGTCTGAAGAGTGGCATTAAGGTGAGGGAAGGGGGACAGGCATGCAGGAAGAAAGGTGGTCAGAATGTGGAGCGGCCAAATGATTAGGCCTTCAGCTTAAAATGGAAGGTGGGATGAGAGGAAGTCATTCACTTACCAATATTGGTCCCAGCGGGCTCGGCGCTCCCCACTGGCATGGGGATGGTTACCTGCAGGCCCATAAAGTGAAGTACTCGCTCCTCCAGGTCTGTGAGCTGGCGCAACTCAGGCTAACCCCCTCCTGTTTGCTGCTGCTGCAGCCTGTTATGTGCCATCTTGGCTTACAAAAGAAAGGAAGCTTGGTGAGTCACAGTGCACTTATGTATGTGGAAGAAATGCATGGGTAGCTTAAGCAGCTGTGATTCTAAGCAAAGCATCATATGAGGCAATAACTGTGAGTATGCACATCCTGAGTTAAATGCTGGTTTGCTGAGTCACAGAAGCTGCCTTGTAAGAGTTGTGGGAACAGGCAGAGGCTGACAGTTTCATAGGTAAGAGTTGGATGAACATGTAACCACTTTCACCACACGAGTGAGGTCGCAGAACCTTTTGCGATACTGTGTGGTGTGCAGTCAATGACGGAGGTGCCTGACAGCTTGATAGCCACTTCTGCCAGATAGCTCTGAGGAGGTGTGGAGTGGACCCCCCAGCTGGTGGGAAAAGGATGTGCCTCTTGAATTCCACTGCCTCCACCATTGTCTCCAAATCGACGACTGAGAACCTCCCAGCTTGCCATGACGGCCCTCAGTAAGCTGCTACTGAACTGTGAGGAAGAGGAGAATCAGCAGAACAAACCTGCAAGGCATCTCCTTTAAGAAGCCCAATGAGCAGGTGACTCATTATGAGTGAATCAAACTCACCCGAAATTGGCTGCTCATTTCCACCATCACCCCTGCACCGCCCCCTTCAGTGTTACATGGAGGCTGTTTAACGCTCCAACAACGCAGTTCTCAGATTTCATGAACAAATTGCCAAAATTACAAACTTCCTCCCGTTTATCTTGGCCGGTGCTAACTTTTCAGTTAATTCAAATTATGCGCTCCAAATCCAGCGCAAGGCAATTTTAGCCACAATGTGTTTTCACTACCAGAACTAAGGCCATATTTCAACAGCTTGCAGAGCTATATCTAAAGCAGGAAGTAAGAACCTTTCGAGTGGCAATGCAAAGCAGCGACAACAAAAGGGAGGAATTCACAATATTGAAGTGAATACACCTGATGTTGAAGAACTAGGCATCTATAGCATATATTCCTCTAGCGGCAACAGTGGCATTCGCGAGAAAGACATCCGTACAAAACTTTTGATCAACGAGCAATATATTGAGATGTGTATCGACATGGTGTCGGATTGCTCTATCATGAGTAAGGAAGCATATGAGAATAAGTTTAATCAAATATCACTTACAAAAAGTACCGTAGAGTTGAAAACCTACTCTGGAGAAATCCTAGAGACATGTGGACAAATGGAATGTTCAGCCCAAACATTGCGGCCTCTCCAGGTGTGTACAATGTGCGCACGCACCCGAAGAGGCCTCGCAAATGCCGGTTCTCGGCACGCGATGTGCTTGCAATGAGAAGCGGCTTTTGTGATCTGTCAAATCGTACGCATCCCCGGGAGAAGGACATTCACGGATGAAGATTTGGGCTATTTGCCCAACTCTTGCCCAGCAAATGTCCTTCAAACTCTTACGCCTGGTAAAAGCAGGCAAAAAGCCTACTTTTACCAGCGTAAGAGTTTTAAAACATAGAAAAATTAAATGTTATTACTTATTTTTATATTTAAAACTCTGTCTATGAAGGTAAGTTTATTTTTAACACTATTAAAACATTTTTTTTTAATTCAAAAAATAATTTTTTCTCTAAAACATTTAATTTAATGCAATTTCTATTAATTAAAAAAAGTGAAGTGTTTTTTTAATTTATGTTTGTGTTTTATTTGATTTTAGGGGCATTCTCATTGATGGTAAAGGGAGCTCAGAGCTCCCATTAATATGAATGAGAATACTACATTGTGATTGGTGGTCCAGGCCCACGTGATCCCAGGATACGCATACGATCCTGTTCCCATATGCTGGACTGAGAAACTAAGCCTCAGAGCGCAATCCTATGTTCCTCCGGGACCATCAGGTATTTTCGTTAAAAACATTTTGGTCGGAGGCGTTCGCAGGAAGCCTCCAACCGCAATTTTCCCCCCTATAGTTCAACACAATGGCCAGTCAGTACAGCTGCCTATTATTGTAGTGAGCTACAGCAACAGGCCAACTCTCATGGAAAAACATCTTCTGTGTAGATGCTTCAAAGAAGCGACTCAACACAATGCTGAACATGTACGAAAGCATGTTCACAGACAGTTATGATTGCATAACGGTAAATCGCGCATATCCGCATCAAGTCCAATACGAAGCCTGTCTATTGTGAGGCAAAGTCGGTCCCCTACACATTGAAAAGTCAGGTGGAAGAAGAGCTAACAAAGCTCAGAGAAAACAAAGTGCTAGTAAAAATTGACAAAAATGAATGGCTACCCCAAATGTGGTAGTGCCTAAATCAGACAAAACAGTATGCTTGTGTGGTGACTACAAAGTTACTATCAACCAGACAGTTGACGTTGAGCAGTACCTGTTACCTGAATTGCAAGATTTGTATGCAGCAATCTCTGGCTCAAAGGTTTTCTCCCAGCTTGACCTATCGCACGCTTACGTTCAGCTGAATGTTGACAAAGAGAGTCAACAGTATCTCACCAGCAATGCACACAAGGGACACCACTCATTCATCAAGCTGCAGTATGGTGTAAAGTCCTCCCCCAAAGTCTTCCAGGCTACAATGGATAAGAATTTATAAGGAATTCCAAATTGCTTATGCAATCAAGATGATATGCTGATCGCATCAAGCAGTAAGGAAGAAAATCTAGAAGTGTTAGATATAGTGCTTCAAAGGTTGAATGCCTACAACGTCAAATTGAAAAGGAGCAAATGGGCTTTTGTGCAGCCCGAGATTGTGTACCTTGGTCTGAAAGTTGATGCAAATGGCTTGCAACCAGTGAAGGAAAATATTGATGCTGTCATCAATGCTCCAAAGCCACACAATGTGTCGGAGTACCCTGGTCCTGATGAAATGCATCCCAGGGTATTAAAAGAGATGGCGGAAGTTATAGCAGATGCATTCGTTATAATTTACCAAAATTCTCTGGACTCTGGGGAGGTAGCAGCGGATTGGAAAGCAGCTAATGTAACGCCTCTGTTTAAAAAAGGGGGCAGACAAAAGGCAGGTAACTATAGGCCGGTTAGTTTAACATCTGTAGTGGGGAAAATGCTTGAAACTATCATTAAGGATGAAATAACGTGACATCTTGATAGGAATAGTGCAGTCAAGCAGACACAACATGGATTCATGAAGGGGAAATCATGTTTAATTAATTTACTGGAATTCTTTGAGGATATAACGAGCATGGTGGATAGAGGTGTACCGATGGATGTGGTATTTAGATTTCCAAAAGGCATTCGATAAGGTGCCACACAAAAGGTTACTGCAGAAGATAAAGGTACGCGGAGTCAGAGGAAATGTATTAGCATGGATAGAGAATTGGCTGGCTAACAGAAAGCAGAGAGTCGGGATAAACGGGTCCTTTTCGGGTTGGAAATCGGTGGTTAGTGGTGTGCCACAGGGATCGGTGCTGAGACCACAACTGTTTACAATATACATAGATGACCTGGAAGAGGGGACAGAATGTAGTGTAACAAAATTTGCAGATGACACAAAGATTAGTGGGAAAGCGGGTTGTGTAGAGGACACAGAGAGGCTGCAAAGAGATTTAGATAGGTTAAGCGAATGGGCTAAGGTTTGGCAGATGGAATACAATGTCGGAAAATGTGAGGTCATCCACCTTGGGAAAAAAAACAGTAAAAGGGAATATTATTTGAATGGGAAGAAATTACAACATGCTGCGGTGCAGAGGGACCTGGGTGTCCTTGTGCATGAATCCCAAAAAGTTAGTTTGCAGGTGCAGCAGGTAATCAGGAAGGCGAATGGAATGTTGGCCTTCATTGCGAGAGGGATGGAGTACAAAAGCAGGGAGGTCCTGCTGCAACTGTATAGGGTATTGGTGAGGCCGCACCTGGAGTACTGCGTGTAGTTTTGGTCACCTTACTTAAGGAAGGATATACTAGCTTTGGAGGGGGTACAGAGACGATTCACGAGGCTGATTCCGAAGATGAGGGGGTTACCTTATGATGATAGATTGAATAAACTGGGTCTTTACTCATTGGAGTTCAGAAGGATGAGGGGTGATCTTATAGAAACATTTAAAATAATGAAAGGGATAGACAAGATAGAGGCAGAGAGGTTGTTTCCACTGGTCAGGGAGACTAGAACTAGGGGGCACAGCCTCAAAATACTGGGGAGCCAATTTAAAACCGAGTTGAGAAGGAATTTCTTCTCCCAGAGGGTTGTGAATCTGTGGAATTCTCTGCCCAAGGAAGCAGTTGAAGCTAGCTCATTGAATGTATTCAAGTCACAGATAGATAGATTTTTAACCAATAAGGGAATTAAGGGTTACGGGGAGCGGGCGGGTAAGTGGAGCTGAGTCCACGGCCAGATCAGCCATGATCTTGTTGAATGGCGGAGCAGGCTCGAGGGGCTAGATGGCCTACTCCTGTTCCTAATTCTGATGTTCTTATGTTCTTATGTTCTTATGTAAAGATCTTTTCTTGGAATGGTCCAGTACATCACACATTTATTACCTGAGTTATTGACCATGTAAACTTCATTGTACAAATTCCTCAAGAAGGATGTCCAGTGAAAATGGATAAAAACACAACAGGAAGCTTACGACCCTTGTAAGAGAAGTCTCTCTAGCGATACTCTCCTTGTGCACTACGACACACAGCATTAGTGTGTGATGCTTCCAGTTACAGTGTAGGAGCTGTCATAAGTCATGTAATGGATAATGGCCAAGAGAAACCAATCGCCTATGCATCACGAACCCTCATAAAATGCAAAAAAAGCTATGTTCAAATTGAAAAGGAAGCACTCGCCATAGTGTTTCAAAACAAGATCAGCAGAAAGTTTACCCTGATAACGGTCATAAATCACTCCCAGCAATATTGGAGCCCAAATCTGCCATCCCTGCACTGGCTGCATCAAGAATGCAACATTGGGCAGTGTTGTTGTCACAATATGACTACATGATTGAATATCATACTGCAAAGCAAAATGCAATCACAGCTTTGTCCAAGTCGCCACATGCGGACTCGTTTGTTGGGAGTGAAGGTGAGATTTTCACGCTGGGTGCAGTTGACAAAGACTTTCCTGTGAATGCAACTGAGATTGCAGATGAGACTCAGCGCTGAAAAGAGTGTATGAAAACACCTTGAATGGATGGACTGATCAGTGTATGGACACATAATTGAAACCACTCCATAACCGTTATACTGAATTATCTTGTGAACAGGGTTATAGGAAGCCTGGTGGGAGGAAATGTAGTCCAGGTATCTGTGGCAGTCAGTGGGCTTATAGTAGATGTTTATTGATAGCCTATCCCCAGAAATGGAGATAGAGAAGTGAAGAAGGGAAGAGGAGAGTTGGAGATGGACCATGTGAAGGTGAGAGAAGGGTGGAAATTGGAAGCAAAGTGCATGAAATTTTGTAGTTCAGCGCGAGAGCAGGAAACGGCACCGATGTACTGGAAAAAGAGTTGAGGGAGGGAATCTGAGTGGGATTGGAACAAAGAATGTTCCACATATCCCACAAAAAGGCAGGCATAATTAGAACCCATGCAGGTTCCCATAGCAACATCTTTTATTTGGAGGAAGTGAGTGGAGTCAAAGGAGAAGTTGTTCAACGTGAGAATATGTTCAGCCAGGCGGAGGAGGGTGGTGATGGATGGAGAGTGGTGAGTCCTCTGTTCAAGGAAGAAGCATAATGCCCTCAGACCATCCTGGTGGGGGATGGAGGTGTAGAGTGACTGGACATCCATGGTGTAAAGGAGACAGTTGGGGCCAGGAAACTGGAAACTGCTAAAGTGGTGGAGGGCATCAGAAGAGTCGTGGATGTAGGTGCGAAGAGACTGAACAAGGGGATAAAAAGTAGAGTCGACATAGGAAGAAATCAGTTTGGTGGGACAAGAACAGGCTGAAACAATGGGTCTACCAGGGCAGTTCTGTTTATGGATTTTGGGAAGGAGGTTGAAGTGGGCTGTGTGAGGTTGGGGGTCTATGAGGTTGATGGCCGTGGAGTGAAGTTCGCCAGAGGAAATGAGGTCAGTGACATTTCTTGGAGTCGATAGCTTGATGTTCAGTAGTGGGGTCATAGTTCCATAAATTCTGTTTGATCCATTCTTATTTTTTTTTAGTTCAACTGCAGGTCTTCAAAAATATGGAATCAGTAATTCAAAGTATTAGGGAATACAGTAGCATTATAACATCTGATGGCTTTAACTGTAAAATTAAGAACAATACTTATACGTTAATAGTTCTTAGTACTAGAGCTGCTTCCCGAGTCCAAGGCTGCTTATATAAAAGCTACATGATTTTAAAAAATCCATAATTGTAGTACGTAACGATCTTTTTAGTGACCAAGCATTCCTAATATCCTTTTTAATTTTGCCTCTTAACTTTCTATGTTTCTCTAAAGATTCTATCATATTTAGGTATATGACATAAGCGACCCTTTTTTCCTTAATCCTCCCCTGTAAGTCCCTAGACATCTAGGGGGCTCTCGAATTATTTTTCCCAGCCTTTTTCTTTAAGGGCACATGTTTGGCCTGAGCCTTCCGGATCTCCTCCTCGAATGCCTCCCACTGTTCCGACACTGATTTACCCACAAGTAGCTGTTTCCAGTCCACCATGGCCAAATCACTCCTTAACTTAGCAAAATTAGCTTTTCCCCAATTCGGAACTTTTATTGCAGGCCTATTCTTGTCCTTATCCATAACCAACTGGAATCTGACCGAATTATGGTCACTGGCACCCAAGTGCTCCCCCACTAATACCCCTTCAACCTGCCCAGCTTCATTCCCCAAAACTAAATCCAAGACCTCCCCCTCTCGTGTTGGGCTTGTTACATACTGACTAAAAAAGTTCTCTTGAATGCATTTCAAGAATTCCACACCCTCTATACCCTTCGCACTAAATTTGTCCCAATCAATATTTGGATAGTTAAAATCCCTTACTATTATTACCCTATGATTTCTGGACTTCACAGCAATTTGCCTACATATTTTCTCCTGTATCTCCCTCCCACAGTTTGGGGGTCTATAATACACACCCAGCAGTGTGATTGCCCCTTTTTTATTTTTCAGTTCAACCCATATGGCCTCATTTGATGATCCCTCTAACATATCATCCCTCCTCACTGCTGTAATAGTTTCTTTAATCAGTTCCGCTACTCCACCACCACCCCGCCCGCCCCGTACTTTTTACACCCCTCTCTACCTTGTCTAAAAATCCTGCAGCCAGGAATATTGATCTGCCAAACCTGCCCCTCTTTCAGCCATGTTTCTGCAATGGCTATAATGTCATACTCCTAAGTGTCTACCTGTGCTCTTAGCACATCAGCCTTTTTCGTTATACTCCTTGCATTAAAGAATATACCATTCAGCACAGGAAGACCTCCTTGCTTACTACATACTAAACCGTTTCCTCTGTCTTACAGATTTGCTTTCTAGATTCTTGCAATCCAATTTCAGCTTTACTTCCTTCTCTTTTGAATTTGTTCTCAGGTTCCCATCCCCCTGCCAAGCTAGTTTAAAGTCTTCCCGACAGCACTAGCAAAACTCCCCATGAGGATATTGGTCCCAGCACTGTTGAGGTGCAACCCATCTGGTTTATACAGGTCCCATCTCCCCCAGAAGTGGTCCCAATGCCTCAAGAATTTAAACCCCTCCCTCCTACACCAACTTTCCAGCCACGTGTTCATCCTCTATATCCTTCTATTCTTATACATCCGGAGATTACTACCTTTGAGGTCCTACCCTTTACTTTTCTTTCTAGCTCCCTGAATTCTTCCTGTAGGATCTCATCCCTCATTTTACCTATTTTGTTGGTCCCGATATGGAACACAACCTCTAGCTGTTTACCCTTCCCCCCCCCCCACCCTCCAGGATGTCCTGCATCCACTCCGTGACATCCTTGACCCTGGCACCAGGGAGGTACAAAACCATTCGGGAGTCAGGTCTACGGCCACAGAAACACCTGTCTGTTCCCCTAACTATAGAATCCCCTATCACTCGTGCTCTTTTGTTCTTCATCCCTCCCCCCTGTGCAGCTGAGCCACCCGTGGTGCCTTGGAATTGGCTCTGGCTGCACTCCCCAGAAGCACCATCGTCCTTACCGATACTCAGATACCGATATCGGTTTGAAAGTGAGATGGACTCACAGGGGGGCTCCTGTGCTACCTGCCTAGCACAGTTACTACATCTGGTGGTCACCCACTTCCCCTCTACCTGCACGCCTTTAAGCTGCGGAGTGGCCACCTCCTGAAACATGCTATCCACATAGCTCTCAGCCTCGTGGATGCATCGTATTGACTCCACCCATTGCTCCAGCTCCGAAATGCGGAGCTCGAGCAGTTGAAGCTGGAGACACCTCCTGCACACATGGTTGCCTAGGCTGTGCGAAGCATCCAGGACTTCCCACATGCCGCAGGATGTGCACTCCACTGGACTGAGATGTACTGCCATCCCTCTAGTTAGCCTTATCTAGTTTAAAGTCTACTTAAAAAAAAATAGAGAAAAGAGAGCTACTTACCAACATGACGCAGGAACTGGAGGAATCATCGAAGGGCCTCACCTGCATCAACACGCACAAAGGTTTTTCATTTATAACAGATGCCCATTTGGAATTCAATCAGCAGCGTGATATTCCAGAGAAATATGGAAAACTTACTGAAGTCAGTCCCACGTACCGTGGTCTTCTAGGACGACATCTTGGTTACAGGTCGGGACACAGAACCTGGAGGAGGTTCTTAGTCGACTCAACCTCATGGGGCTCAGGTTAAAATGCTCGAAGTGCATTTTCCTGGTGCCTGAAGTGGAATTCCTGGGGAGGAGGAACGTGGTGGAGGCATCAGACCCAGCGCTACGAAGACGGAGGCAATCGAGAACGCACCGAGGCCACAGAACGTGATGGAGCTACGGTCATTTCTAGGACTCCTGAACTACTTTGGTAACTTCTTACCGGGTCTCAGCACACTGTTAGAACCAGTGCATGCCTTACTGCGTAAAGGGTATGAATGGGCATGGGGCAAAAACCAAGAAATGCTTTTGTAAAAGCTAGAAAATTGTTATGCTCAAACAAATTTCTTGTGTTGTATGATCCATGTAAGGGTTTGGTACTAGCATGTGATGCATTGTCATATGGCGTCGGGTGTGTATTAAAACAAGCTAATGATTTTGGGAAATTGCAACCGGTTGCTTATGCATCCAGGAGTCTGTCTAAGGCTGAGAGAGCCTACAGCATGATTGAAAAAGAAGCTTTAGCGTGTGTCTATGGGATAAAGAAAATGCATTAATATCTGTTTGGGATAAAATTCAAATTGGAAACTGACCATAAGCCACTCATATCCCTGTTTTCCAAGAGTAAGGGGATAAATACTAAGGCATCGGCCCGCATCCAG
Organism: Pristiophorus japonicus; assembly: GCF_044704955.1. NCBI lineage: Eukaryota > Metazoa > Chordata > Chondrichthyes > Pristiophoridae > Pristiophorus > Pristiophorus japonicus. The sequence goes on along the minus strand of NC_091978.1, from coordinate 321,067,096 downwards.
AGATGGGCACTCACGTTGTTTGCATACAACTACGCCATCAGCCACAGGCCAGGCACAGAAAACTGCGCCGATGCTCTCAATAGGCTGCCATTGCCCACCACGTGGGTGGAAATGGCGCAGCCCGCAGATTTAGTCATGGTGATGGAAGCATTCGAGAGTGAGCAATCACCCGTCACAGCCAGACAGATTAGAACCTAGACGAGCCAGGACCCCTTACTGTCCCGAGTAAAAAATTGTATGCTTCACAGGAGCTGGTCCAGTGTCCCAGTGGAAATGCAGGAAGAGATAAAGCCGTACCAGCAGCGCAAAGATGAAATGTCTATACAGGCAGACTGCCTTCTGTGGGGTAATCGGATAGTGGTCCCCTAGAAGGGCAGATACACTTTCATCAGTGACCTCTACAGTATCCACCCAGACATCGCAATAATGAAAGCAATAGCCAGATCCCACGTGTGGTGGCCCGGTATCGATGCGGGCTTAGAGTCCTGCGTGCACAGATGTAACACATGCTCGCAGTTAAGCAATGCACCCAGGGAGGCACCACTAAGTTTATGGCCTTGGCCCTCCAAACAGTGGTCCAGGGTCCATGTCGACTATGCAGGCCCGTTTTTGAGTAAAATGTTCCTTGTGGTTGTAGATGCATAGTCTAAATGGATTGAATGTGAGATAATGTCAGCAAGCACATCCGCTGCCACCACTGAAAGCCTGCGGGCCACGTTTGCCACGCACAGACTACCTGATGTCCTTGTGAGCGACAACAGGCCATGTTTTACCAGTGCCGAGTTCAAAGAATTCATGACACGTAACGGGTTTAAACATGTTACATCTGCCCCGTTCAAACCAGCATCCAATGGTCAGGCAGAGAGAGCAGTGCAAACTATCAAGCAGGGTTTGAAGAGAATAACTGAAGGCTCACTGCAGACTCGCCTATGCCGAGTCCTGCTTAGCTACCGCACGAGACCCCACTCGCTCACTGGGGTTCCACCTGCTGAACTGCTCATGAAAAGGGTACTTAAGACAAGGCTCTCGTTAGTTCACCCTGATCTACATGAACAGGTAGAGCAGGTGGCTTTAACAAAGTGCATATCATGATAGCCCAAATGTGTCACCCGAGATTGAAATCAATGATCCTGTATTTGTATTGAATTATGGACAAGATCCCAAGTGGCTTCCCGGCATTATTGTGGCCAGAGGGGAGCAGGGTGTTTTGAGTCAAATTTTCAAATGGACTCATTCCCCGGAAGCACTTGGACCAAGTCAAACTCAGATTCACGGACTATCCTGAGCAATCCACTTTGGACCCTACCTTCTTTGACCCCCCAACATACACACCAGTGTCAACCGACACCGCTGTTAGCCACGAAGCAGAACCCATCACCCGCAGCAACCCAGCAGGACTCACCACACCAGGCAGCCCAGCAAGACCAGCTGCACAGCAGCCCAGCGAGGGCCCAACAAATGATTCACCAAAACCAGCATTTGCACTGAGACGATCAACCAGGCAAAGAAAGGCCCCAGATCGACTCATTTTGTAAATAGTTGCACTGTTGACTTTGGGGGCGAATGTTGTTATATATGTAAACTTGTATATACCTTTTACAGCCACCAGAGGGCTCATCCCTTGGAGTCCCAAGGGATTCCACAATCCCTTTGGAGCACAGGTACTTAAGGAGGCCTCACAGGCTGGAGAGGCACTCTGGAGACCTGCAATAAAAGACTAAGGTCACACTTTACTTTGATCTCACAGTATCCAGTCAGACTCTTTATTCATACATAACAGTTATCATATCTTCTCTCTTCTTCTTAGGCGGTCCCTCGATTCGAGGATGACTTGCTTCCACGCCAAAAATGGATGAGTTCAATGAGTTCACAGGTGTTTCAATGAAGCACCAAATATTCCAGGTCCCGAACTACATGTTGAAGGGTGGAAGATGCCTGTGCGTGGATTGTTTTAACGTGTGGTGGCCGTTGCACACCAGCCACCACACGGGCTTGACAGAGCTTGGTCTTGGTCCACTAGCAAGTGTTGTGTATAGAAGAACTCCATGAGGCTGAGTACTGTGAGCTAAACTTAGTGTGACCTTAGTCTTCTTTATTACAACTCATGAGTGCCTAAACAACATGACAGCCAACCTTTTATACTGGCCCTGCACGTGTGTGCAGGTGACCATTAGGATGCCAACAGTTGCGCCCTCTGGTGGTAAGTATTACATAGTTACATACCTAACAGCAAGTGTTAACCAAGACGACTGGAGACCAGCTCTACTGCACGGATCTAGTGCGCACACATATCGCAGTGTGGGCTGGCTCGTGCTGCCCCTGGTTCCATGTCTCTTCTGGGCCCCGAACTCACGCCTCCCCTGAGCCCTGATCATGCCACTCTGCAATCTCTCGCTGCTCCTTTGTCCCGACCTCGCCGCTCCTTTGCTCCAACCTCGCCACTCCTGCTGTACCTGCCCACGCTCCAATCACCAACCTGGGTTATGGTGATGTCCAATCCAGTCGCCCTCCTGCACCAGCTCGCGCTGCTCCCTGGTTCCAGGGGTCACTCGCCACTCCTTTTAAGGCCCCGACCTGCAGCAGATATTCCCTCACAGATCAGGGCCGCCATGTTATCATATGAGCACTTAATGGCCTTACGTAAAAGTTCTCCCTCTTCATTTTAAAGGAAGTATTTACGCATTTAAAAAGTGCAGTTTAATACCTCTATTAAAATAGCAGAGCGAAATTTTATACGATTATTCCTGAATAACACCGCTGATAATTATTTACATGCTTAAATTCCTGCTGAAAAATCCAGTATTGGTTCATTAGCTTAAAATTTATGACATTTATAATTGAGATATTCCACAACATTAGAATAAGTGGGGTAGGTTTTATTGTACTCGAATACAGTGCCAAAAGGGTATAGAACTAAGATATATTTATGTGTGAAACCCTGGCTTGCTAGTTCCAGATGTTAGACTATGCTAATCTGTAGCCTCTGGAGACAGGAGCTGTCATCTCCACAGTTTGTGTCACTCCCAGTGTGTGGCATGACACAGAGCCTCCAGGCCTTTTAGCGGCCTTTGATATCAAAGACTACAGGGCCATACTGGGAGCAGAGATGCATCCAAGCAAGCAGCAGAGCATGCTGTGAAGCTTCCATGTAAGTTTTATTTGCTTAGGAAATTACACAGTGTGTGTGTGGCAGGGGACTGGGGGGGTGGAAAAGGCGTTTGGAGAAGGATGTTCTGGCACATGACAACAGTGGGACAGAGATGGTTGGTTCACACTTTCATCCTTGCTTTGGTTCAGTAAGTGTTTTAGTCTCACGCTAAACATGCCTGAGTACCAATGAAAAGAAGCAGCATTATGGGAAGGGTGAATAAAAACTGAGAATGCAACTCTTGAAACCTTGCAAGGTAAGTGTAGCCATGGGCTACAATTTAAACTGTCTGCGCGTCAGGGAGAGTCCAGGCATGGATGATTTCTAACGTTAGAATGTTATTTTTGTTTGGAAGAAGAAGATGAAGTTGAATCATTTCTTCATAAATGTGGAATTGCTGAAATTTCCTGTTGTGAAATGGGAAGTTACTTGAATAAGTTAGTCAGTTATTAATGTAAATTAACTTTATATGCAATGTTTAGCTTTCAAAAATATTCATCAATGTTCATTTTAATAAATTAAAGTGCTTCTGAAAGAAAAGTTTGTTTTTTGTAATGTACTTCTATAAATGTACTTGTTGCCATCTTGAATAGTGTGGATCGAAATCTTTATTAATATTGTAACCTGAATGCATTGCCACAGTGAATGAGCACTTTATGAATGAAAGAATATTTGTCAACCTCTGCATCCATCAATTCCTCATTCATCTGGGAGGGAGGCACTGAACAACAACAATTACAGCTTACATTTATATAGCACCTTTAACATAGTAAAATGTCCCATGGCATTTCACAGGAGTGTTATCAAACAAAATTTGGCACCAAGCCACATAAGGAGATATTAGGACATAAAGATGTAGGTTTTGAAGAGCATCTTAAAAGGAGGAGAGAGAGGTAGCAAGGCAGAGAGGTTTAGGTTTAGGAACACAGATGCATATAGTGACACTCCTGCCAACTGGAATGTTGCTTTTGCAGAATCACTCTGTTCTCCCCCTTCCTTGAACATCCCATTAGACATCTCTGGAGTCCAGTGCTGCATCCTTTTAAACCTGGCCCCCTCTCCCAAGTCCTTTCCTCTAAAACATTGAGATTAAGCATGAGGAACTAATGGTGATGAATGTCCCTGTAATGTCCGACAAATCATGGTGCACTGAACCTGCACTAATAAAATTACAGAGGAGTGAAAAATGCTCCTACAAACACCACTGAGGTGGCATGACTGGGCATAGAGAGCTCAGGGCTTGTCAACATGATGCCAAACCAACCTCAAGAGATTTTCTGAGATCAGCTTCATTATGTATACACAGTAAGTTGTCGGCCCAGTGTGGACTTGCTGACGGAACCTCACTGTGAGGAGAAAGTAGTGGCAGCTGCAGCTTTTACAGGGGCTGATTCATTAGTTCTCGGCTGAAAATTGCAACCGGCTGAACAACAAAGGATCACCATTATTATCAGAAGCTGTTTGGGAGGTGCTTCTGCAAGAAGTGCATCAAGGGAAAACCCCAAGGCAGCCTCCTCACAGAAGAAGAATACAGTCTTCTTGGCAGGACACAGTAAATGCTGTACCAAACAGCCAAAGGGAACGGGGGCAGTTAAACTAAAAAGGTCAAAAGCCTCTGGACGTCTGCTAAGGTGAGGCATTTCATCATACCAAATATATGGGCAAAGAAGGCATACAATAAAGAGTTAATCCCTGACTGAGGCTATACCTTCAGAAAACAGCTTTTTCCAAGCTTACATGCAAGCTCATACGACAGCAGGAAATGGTATAATACTGCCACTTCAAATTGGAACTGTTGTCACATTACCATTTGAAAACGTGAGCCCACAAAGCAACCATACAACACAACCTAGCTGTATGATGAAGGTTAATTTAATCACACACGTTGTGATGAAGTGTGCACATTGGAGTCTCACTCGATGTGCTGTTCAAATAGTTACCATCGCTGCATTATTTCTCTGCTTGCAGAGCAAGACAGTGAACAACAGGAAAGGAGCAAACCCAAATGGAATGGGCCTTTGAGTCAATTGAAACCCTCAACATCCTGGAGGCATCTTGGAGCATAGAGGATGTGGGCCAGTAGAAGCTGGAGGCCTCATCAAAGTTCAGAGCTAGTTCCATCCTTTTCCTGTTACTGTTTCTCTTCCTCTCCTACTGATTTGCTCACTCACACACATGCATTCCAGCACACACATAATACAAATCATTAGTTATATAAGCTATGTTTGAAGGACTCTCTTGCAGCTAGAATTCAAACACAAATTCTGATTCTATATGAAGTGCCAAGAATCAGTAACATAGAACTCACTCTGTAATTATTGACTCTGTAATTATTGACTCTGTAATTATTGAGCTGCTTCCTCCATTTTCTCTGCCATTCCTAGTTTGGAATCATCTCCAAATTTGACCACTTTGCGTTGAGTTTATGAATCTAGGTTATTTATATACAGTAGTGCTCCTAACACCAAGCCCTGGAACAACCTCCTCAAGAGTTCCCCCAACTCCTACAGAATTCCTTGAATGAGTACTTCTTTTCTACCCTTTGCCCAATTTCTTACCCACACCCAGGGTTTATTTTGGACCCCTAACCCGGAGTTTACCTGTTATATCTATCTCTAGCTGTATACATCTTTATACCTTTCTCTATTTATACACATCTCCCCTTGACCTTCACTGACACCACCATTGCCAAGTGCCCCACTGTCAAAAACCAAGAGATCACCATTGACAAGAAGCTTAACTTGACCAACTATATCAACATTCTGGTTACAAGAATATGGTACAGGCTGACTATTCTATAACAATGTGGCTCACTTCACAACCTCTCAATATCCCTGCACAAATCAGGATTGGTACCCCGCCACTGAACTCAATATCTGCGCCACCCCCCCCCCCCACACCCGCCACCACTATCAGCAGCTCACGGTGGCTGCAGTGTGTACCATCTACAAGATGTACAACAGTAACTCGCCAAGCTTGCTTCAATAGCATCCCCCAGCACCATGACCACTATCATCAAGAGGAACAATGTCATGGAAACGTTGCCACATCCAAGATTCCTCCTAGTCACCAGTTTGGGCCCATACCACCATTCATCATCGCTGGGTCAATGTTGTAGAATTCCCTACTTAGTACCATCATGGGAGCATCCTCAGTACAAAGTCTGCAGCAGTTCAAGGAGAAGACCCACTACGATCCTCTCAGGGGCAACTAGGGATGAGCAGTAAATGCCACCTTACCAACATCACTCATATCCCAAGAACAGGCAGGCTTCCTTAAAGGTGTGCAATTCTCCCACCCAATTTTCCTCTATGCGCTGTGCTCAGGAAATCCAATACACCCAAGTGCAGTTAGAGGAATATCTGTCCCAATATTTCTAACAGCACAAGAATTTTTTACTAATCGTTTGTCTTGCTTAAGGCTCAGAAATGTTATACTCATGTCTTCTAGCTCTGTTGTCTATGCTCCCAAAGCAAGCACTCTACTTGGAACTCCTTCATGGCAAACGAGCCAAGGGTGGACAGAGGAAACGTTACAAGGACACCCTAAAAGTCTCTCTGATAAAGTGCGATATCCCCACTGACACCTAGGTGTTCCTGGCCAAAGACTGTCCTGAGTGAAGGAAGTGCATCTGGGAGGGCGCTGAGCACCTCGAGTATCATCGCCGAGTGCATGCAGAAATCAAGTGCAGGCAGCAGAAGGAACGCGCGGCAAACCTGTCCCACCCACCCTTACCCTCAACGACTGTCCCACCTGTGGCAAGGACTATGGCTGTCGTATTGGACTGTTCAGCCACCTGAGGACTCATTCTAAGAGTGGAAGCAAGTCTTCCTCGATTCTGAGGGACTGCCTATGATGATGATGACTATGCTGAAGTCCAAGTTAAATAAAAACAGAAAATGCTGGAAATACTCAGCAGGTCAGGCAGCATCTGTGGAGAGAAAAACAGAGTTAACATTTCAGGTCGATGACCTTTCATCAGAAATGAAAAAAGTTAGAGATGTAACAGATTTTATGCAAGTGCAGGAGCAGGGAAGAGTAGGGGGAGGGGAGGAAAGAACAAAATGGATGGTCTGTGATAGGGTGGAAAGCAGGAGTGATTAAAAAACAAAAGGAATGATAGTACAAAGCAAATGGAGATGGTAATGGGACAATTAAATAAATAAAAGATGATTCTAGACGAGGTGTAAATGGGAAAGGCAAAATCAGCAACAGCTGCCATCTGAAAAAATAGGGGCAGAGGTTATGGTCTGAAATTGTTGAACTTGATGTTGAGTCCATTAGGTTGTAAAGTGCCTAATCGAAAGATGAGGTGCTACTCCTCAAGCTTACGTTCAGCTTCATCGGGACAGTGTAGGAGGCTGAGGACAGAGACGTCAGAATGGGAGTGGAGCGGAGAATTAAAGTGACAGGCGACCGGAAGCTCGGGATATGCTATGGACTGAACGGAGGGTTATCCAAGTCACCCAAGTTAAATAACCTACATGATTAACTGTATTTGTGTTCAGTAGTTTCCTTTGCTTTGTTGGACTGAATTCTTGAATGGATAATTAAGCAAGTGCAGAATGAAGCATTAAAAGATACTTATTTTATTTATAAGTTATGTATTTCCTGATCAAATCAGAACATTGCTTGGCAAAATTGGAATGCATTTATTAAGTTTAGTTTTGTTGTGCGTTCTTGCCCAAGATGGTTAGCCTTTCTGAATTGAAAAATATTACAGCCAGGCACAACTAGGGTCAGCTGTTTCTTTTTAGGTTTAAAATGGGAGACCCCACCTAGCAACACAGCAAACCTTGTCACATGTGGTTTGCAGATCCAAGTGTCAGCTAGTTCTGGGACTCATATATAACGCCAGTGATATCTCAGCCACTGCACTCCTGGCACTGTTCCATGTATGACACTTTTTCTGTAATAAATTGATGTTTCAGTTAAAATTGAAACTAAATGGTTTATAAATAAAGATCATTAAAAAATTGTTGCACATTTTGTTCCAATCTATCTCAGATACACAATAAAGAAAAATGTTTCTGCTTCCATGCTTGTGGTTTGGCTCTTTATTGCAGTTGTATTTTTCATGAGGTCACACAACAATACTCAGCACCTTATGAAAGATATTAGGAAGAACTGTTAAGTTAGAGTATGGTACTTAAGTACATAATTGGAAACCCTAACATGAATTAATCTGGCACAATGCTCTGTGTTCCCTCCTTATAATCAAAATGTTATCACTCCCTCAAAAGCCTCAAGAAAAATGTACCTGTCTTGTGTGGAAAAGCAGTTAGCATTTGACAAAAATTAGCAGAGAAGTTAAGTGTTAAGTTCACCTGATATATACATAGCCAACTGCTATCATGTGATTCAAACTTCAAATCATTGTACCATGTAACTGATACTGCTTGATATACACTGTTTAATTGAATGGTGCAGGGAAATAACACACCTTGCAGGAAATTTGAACTTTAAGCGATAGTGCAAAATGAGCATCATTGGATTGGCTGCCCATTAGACACCGCATCTGATTTTGCTTCCCACTGAAGCCAATGGAATGATATTGCTCATTTTACACCATCCCCAAAAGTTAAAGTTACCCCCTTGTATGACACGCTCCATTTTACTGGATTATCATATTCCTAGGTTATCACACTGACTTCATTCGTCAATCTATGACATAACACCTATCATGAATGAATTTTACAAAACTATTATGCTATTCCTGTGGCTGCCTCAAGGTGTACTGAATGCACCTGAATCCCACAATGCGGGTACTAAAAATGGCAGCTAATAAAAAAAAATTATGCTATCCTTACACTAGAGAACAGTTGAATTTATTTTATGTTAGTTGTAAACACCTTTTTGTTGCGATTCTGAAAGGGGAACAGTTAATCCAACAGAAAAGCATGTAAAACCTCTCGGTATTGATACCTACTCCCATTGTATAAAAAAAGTCAGAAACTATTGAAAATGACACGTCCTTTGAATAGGACAGCCTCAAACTCATTCACACCTTTATTGCTCATATATTGTTCTACCATCCCTGCTACCTTTCATAAGAACATAAGAAATAGGAGCAGGAGTGGGCCATTTGGCCCCTCAAGCCTGCTCTACCATTCAATGAGATCATGACTGATCTCTTGCCTACACAGCAAGCGAGCCCCAGGTGGGCAGAGGAAATGTTTCAAGGACACCCTCAAAGCCTCCTTGATGAAATGCAACATCCCCACCGACACCTGGGAGTCCCTGGCCAAAGACCGCCCTAAGTGGAGGAAGAGCATCTGGGAGGCCGCTGAGCACCTCGAGTCTCATCACCGAGAGCATGCAGAAAGCAAGCGCAGGCAGCGGAAGGAGCATGTGGCAAATCAGGCTCCCCACTCACCCTTTCCTTCAACTCTGTCCTACCTGTGACAGAGACATTTCTGCAGCCAACGATCTGCTCAACCACACCCTCACCACAATTTCTCCCACACTGGCCATTCCCCCGGTACAGCCCTCATCTTTGCTCCCTCAAGTCAAAAGGGCGCAGACTTGAATGGATGTGCGGACAACTGGTTTAGCCATTCACCGCCAGATCTGGCTCGAACACATAAAACATTATCAGTTCCTACTCCTATCTACAAAAGCTACTCACTATTCCAGGATCATTCTGGATTGCAAAAATAACCACCGGGCTACTATTCTCTACATCTCCTTAAACCCCTCTCCCCTGTCTCCACCACACTCACCTCCAACAACAAGTGTGAGGAGCTCATGGACTTCTTTGTCTCAAAGATTGAGACCATCCGATCAGCTGCCTCTGCCAGTTCCCTTCCCTCACCTAGCCCTCAGGGCCAAACTTCATGAGGCTCCCACCTGCCCTAGCCCTAAACTCACATCTTTCTCCAGTTTCTCTTTGATCTCCCTTCTTCATCTCTCCAAGCTCATCTTATTCATGAGACCCACTTCCTGCTCCCTTGACCCTATTTCCACTAAACTGCTAACCACCCAACTTCCTTTTTTGGCTCCCATGTTAGCCGACATTGTTAATGGTTCTCTCTCCTCAGGTACTGTTCCACTCTCCTTCAAATTTGCTGTCATTACCCCTCCCTTCAAAAAAACAGCTCTTGACCCGAAATTACTTGCTAGCAATCACCCCATCTCTAACCTCCCTTTCCTGTCCAACGTACTTGAACGTGTTATCGCCTCCTAAATCTGTATCCATCTTTCCATGAATTCAATGTTTGAGTCCCTTCAATCTGGTTTTTGCCCGTGCCACAGTACCGAAACGGCTCTCATCAAAGTCACAAATGACATCCTTTATGAGTGTGATAAAGGTAAACTATTCCTCCTCGTCCTTCTAAACCTGTCTGCAGGCTTTGACATAGTTTGACAACTCCATCCTCCTCCAACGCCTCTCCACCATCAACCAGCTAGGTGGGAATGCAATTGCCTGGTTCCATTCTTATCTATCTAATCATAGCCAGAAAATCTCCTGCAATGGCTGTTCTTCCCACTCCTGCATTATTACCTCTGGTGTCCCCCAAGGATCTGTCCTTGGCCCCCTCCTATTTCTCATTTCTATACTGCCCTTTGGCGATATCATCCAAAAACACAGAGCCAGTTTCCACATGTACGCCGACGTCACCCAACTCTACCTCGCCACCATTTCTCTTGTCCAGTGCTTGGTATCTAAATTGTCAGATTACTTGTCCAACATCCAGTACTAGATCAGCAGAAATTTTCTCAAATTAAATATTGGGAATACCGAAGCCATTATCTTTGGTCGCCACCACGAACTGCGTTCCCTAACCACTGACTCCATCCCTCTCCCGAGCATCAATCTGAGGGTGAACAAGACGGTTCGCAACCTAGGTGTCATATTTGACCCTGAAATGAGTTTCCAGCCACATATCCGCGGCATAACTAAAACTGCCTTTTTCCACCTCCGTTAAATTGCCCGCATCCACCCCTGCCTTAGCTCTTCTGCTGCTGAAACCCACATTCATGCCTTTGTTACCTCTGGATGTGACTACTCCAACTTACTCCTGGCTGGCCTCCCACATTCTACACTATGTAGATTTGAGGTTATCCAAAACTCAGCAGCCTGTGTCTTAACTCACACCAAGTCACAATCATCTATCACCCTGTGCTTTCTGACCTACATTGACTCCCGGTTAAACAATGGCTCGATTTCAAAATTCTCATCCTTGTTTACAAATCACTCCATGGCTTTGACCCTCCCTATCTCTGTAATCTTTTTCAGCCTCACAATCCCACAAGATGTCTGCGCTCCTCAAATTCTGCCCTCTTGAGCATCCCTGATTATAACTGCTCAACCACCGGTAGCTGTGCCTTCAGCTGTTTGGGCCCCAAGCTCTGGAACTCCCTGCCTAAGCCTCGCCGCCTCTCTACCTCTCTTTCTTCCTTTAAGATGATCCTTAAAACCTACCTCTTTAACCAAGCTTTTGGTCATCTGCCTTAATTTTGTGGCTCGGTGTCAAATTTATCTGTTTTGTCTTGTAACACTGCTGTGAAGTGCCATGGTCACCTGTCCTAATATCTCCTTATGTGGCTCGGTGTCTAATTTTGTTTGATAATGTTCCTGTGAAGCACCTTGGGACATTTTACTACTTTAAAGGCACTATATAAATGCAAGGTTTTTTTTAATGCAAATTTTGCTATATGGTAGATGTAGAAATTTGCAGGATTTCCCGTGGGTTGAAAATGCCCCCAAATCATTTGCTCTAATTATGTTTTTTTCAGAAGATTGTACGGCTGCAAGGTTGTAATTGGAGCTGGCAAATTCCCCAAACGCACCAGCAGCTCACCAGTGGTGTGTTAATTAGGCTCATGCATGAAAACTGGTAGAAATAAGGACATTGAAGTTAAAGGCACCATATCTGAATGGACGTAGCAATCGCAACAAAATAGATGAATTAATATCGCAGATAGAAATTAATAGGTTTGATCTAATAGGCATTACGGAGATGTGGCTGCAAAGTGGCAAAGGTTGGGAACTAAATATTCCAGGATACTTGGGCTGGATTTTTGGTTGGAGGATTCTTAGGGTGCTAATGGCAGTAGGTCGGTAATCTTTTGTGCCGGAAAATGGGTTGCAACGGCAGCCAACAAATTCGGTTGCTGTGACCTGAGAGTGGAGCGGAGCGCTAAAGGAAGCATTCCACACCTATCTTAGAGCACTAGGCCAGGTGAGCAACCGAAAATCCATTGCTAAAGAGCCAGCTTCAGAGTGCCCTAAGTAAGGCCTCCCAGCAACAAAAACATTCCGGTCACAAAACAGAGAAAACATTCCCAACATATTACTGACCCTAAATAAAGATAAATCGCAAAAAGAAAACAAAAGAAAACAATCACACTTACCTCATGCAGTCATTCCATCCCTCACCACCCCAGAATAGTTCTGACCGCCAGCTACGAGTGCCGCCCTAACCAAATATAACACAAAAAGTTAGCATGCAGGTACAACAAGTAATCAGGAAGGCAAATGGAATGTTGGCCTTTATTGCAAGGGGGATAGAGTATAAAAGCAGAGAAGTCCTGCTTCAACTGTACAGGTGAGGTCACATCTAGAGTACTGCGTAAAGTTTTGGTCTCCATATTTTAGGAAGGATATACTTGCATTGGAGGCTGTTCAGAGAAGGTTCGCCAAGTTGATTCTGGAGATGAGGGGCTTGACTTATGAAGATAGGTTGAATAGGTTGGCCCTATACACATTGGGCCCATACACATTGGAGTTCAGAAGAATGAGAGGTGACCTTATCAAAACATATAAGATAATGAGGGGGCTCGACATGGTGGATGCAGAGAAGATATTTCCACTCATTGGGGAAACTAAAACTAGGGGACAGAGGGGCCGAAATTGGTGAAGGTCCCCGCCCGCTCAAGTGCCGCCCAAAGGACTGCCGATAGCCGCCAAGGTACCTCACGGTACTTTGGACAGGGTTCTCGTCAAAAAGCTCATTGAAAGGGTGGGTGGCAAAAGAGAGACTTACGTCGCCAATCTGGGCGGCAGCTGGCGGGAGCTCCCAATCTCAGCGGCAAAGGCGTTTGCCACCCAAGTGCCACCGAGGATGGAGTCGGGCCCATGGAGGGTTGAAGACCTGAAAAGGAAAATCATCAAAAAAAACCATCGGAACACCTTCAGGAAACCCTACCCAGGTAAGTCGTTGTAAAGAAAAAATTTTAAAAATGTTTACTAACCTTTTTTTCCAGCTCTTCATACTCACCGTCGGGGATAGAACAGCCTCCAACCAACGGTCCTTCCCCGTTCTGGCACTGAATCCTGCCGACTCCCACCCGCATCAATATGGCATCTCGGTGGGTGTGAGGTCAGTTGCACCACTCAGCCGTCCGCTGACGTCAGTGGGTGGTTCCCGGCGCTTCTCCCCTCCCGCCCGCTCCACGCCAAATGGAAAGTGGCCCTGGACGCAACCTCAAGAGGAATGTTGGCGGCAGTGGGCGGCAGTCGGCGGCAGTGGGCGATAAGGCTATTAATTGCAGGCCCATATTCTCAGAGTAAGTGACCACCCATTTAAAACTGAGATGCGGAGGAATTTCTTCTCTCAGAGGGTTGTAAATCTATGGAATTCTCTGTCCCAGAGAGCTGTGAAGGCTGGGTCATTGAATATATTTAAGGCGGAGATGGACAAATTTTTGAGCAATAAGGGAATAAAGGGTTATGGGGAGTGGGCAGTGATATGGAGCTGAATCCAAGATCAGATCAGCCATGATCTTATTAAATGGCGGAGCAGGTTCAAGGGGCCAGGTGGCCTACTCCTGCTCCTATTTCTTATGTTCTTATGTTCTTAAATATCGGAGCATGGCACTCCCGGGCAATACTGCTCAGCGCCACCCTAAAACCAGCACCAAATTTCCCAGTGGGCCGCTGGAAGCTGGCCGCCCGGGCGGTAACCATTTCCAGACCTTCCGGGACCCTAACAGAAGCACAATCAAAATAAAAAAACAGTCCCTTAACTTTTAGAAGAGATAGGCAAAATGGAAAAGGTGTAAGGGTAATAAAGAATGGGATAAAAACAGTAGAGAGAAAGGATCTTAGCTCAGAAAATCAAGAAGTAGAATCAGTTTGGGTGGAGCTAGGAAACAGCAAAGGACAGAAAACATTGGTGGGAATTGTTTATAGGCCCCCAAAAAGTACTTGTAATGTAGGGCAGAATATAAATCAGGAAATTAGAAATGCATGTAATAAGGGTAATACAGTAATCATGGTGGTCTTTAATCTAGATATAGAATGGGCATACCAAATTTTCCGTAATAGTGTAGAGGACGAATTTATGGAATGTATACAAGATAGTTTTTTAGATCAGTATGTTGAGGAACCAACTAGGGAACAGGTTATTTTAGATCTCGTACTGTGCAATGAGAAAAGACTAATTAATAAGCTTGTAGTAAAGGGGCTTTAAGGAAGAGTGACCATAATATAATAGAATATTATATTGAGTTTAAAAATGTTTTAGTTGAATCCGAAACTAGGGTCTTAAATCTAAACAAAGCAAACTACGTAGGTATGAGGGGCGAGTTGGTTAAGTTAGATTGGGAAACTACATTAAAAGGTATCATGGTAGACAAGCAATGGCTAACATTTAAAGAATTAATACATAATTTACAACAAATATACATTCCTTTAAGACACAAACCACAGGCAAAATGGTCCAACCATGGCTAACAAAAGAAGTTAAAGATAATATTAGATTAAAGGAAGAGGCTTATAATGTGCCAAAAAGAGTAGCAAGCCTGAGGATTGGGAGGATTTTAGAATTCAGCAAAGGAGGAACAAAGAATTTATAAAGAAAGGGAAAATAGAATATGAGAGTAAACTAGCGAGAGAAATAAAAACAGATTGTAAAAGCTTCTATAGGTATGTAAAAAGTAAAAGATTAGCGAAAGTAAATGTTGGTCCCTTACAGGCTGAGACAGGAGAAATTATAATGCGGAATAAGGAAATGGCAGAGAAATTAAACAAATACTTTGTGTCTGCCTTTACAAAAGAAGATGCAAAAAACTTGCCGGAAATAGTGGAGAACCAAGGGTCTGGCGAGAATGAGGAACTGACAGAAATTAGTATTAGTTAAAAAAATGGTACTGGCGAAATTAATGGGACTGAAAGCCAATAAATCCCCTGGACTGATGGCCTATATCCTCGGGTTTCAGAAGAGGCGGCTATAGAAATAGTGGATGCACTGGTTGTCATCTTCCAAAATTCCATAGATTCTAGAACGGTTTGCACAGATTGGAAGGTAGCAAATGTAACCCCACTATTTAAGAAAGGAGGGAGAGAGAAAACGGGGAACGACAGACCAGTTAGCATTTTCCCTACTACTGATGTCAGATCAGTAGTAGGGAAAATGCTGGAATCTATTATTAAGAATGTGGTAACAGGGCACTTAAAAAAGATGGGGAATCTGTATGGCTAGAGCTGCGGAACACTAAAGGGCAGAAAACGCAACTGGGAGTTGTGTACAGACCACCAAACAGTAGTAGTGAGGTTGGGGATGGCATCAAACAGGAAATTAGGGATGCGTGCAATAAAGGTACAGCAGTTATCATGGATGACTTTAATCTACATATAGATTGGGCTAACCAAACTGGTAGCAATACGATGGAGGAGGATTTCCTGGAGTGTATAACAGATGGTTTTCTAAACTAATATGTCGAGGAACCAACAAGAGAGCTGGCCATCCTAGACTGGGTGTTGTGTAACGAGAGAGGATTAATTAGCAATCATGTTGTGCGAGGCCCTTTGGCGAAGGGTGACCATAATATGCTAGAATTCTTCATTAAGATGGAGAGTGACACAGTTAATTCAGAGACTAGGGTCCTGAACTTAAAGAAAAGTAACTTCGATGGTATGAGACATGAATTGGCTAGGATATACTGGCGAATGATACTTAAAGGGTTGATGGTGGATAGCAATGGCAGATATTTAAAGATCACATGGATGAACTTCAACAATTGTACATCCCTGTCTGGAGTAAAAATAAAACGGGGAAGGTGGCTCAATCGTGGCTAACAAGGGAAATTAGGGATAGTGTTAAATCCAAGGAAGAGGCATATAAATTGGACAGAAAAAGCAGCAAACCTGAGGACTGGGAGAAATTTAGAATTCAGCAGAGGAGGACAATGGGTTTAATTAAGAGGGGGAAAATAGAGTATGAGATTAAGCTTGCACGGAACATCACAAGTGACTACAAAAACTTCGATAGATATGTGAAGAGAAAAAAATTAGTGAAGACAAACGTAGGTCCCTTGTAGTCAGATTCAGGTGAATTTATAATGGGGAACAAAGAAATGGCAGACCAATTGAACAAATACTTTGTTTGGTTCTGTCTTCACTAAGGAAGACACAATTAAACTTCCGGAAATACTAGGGGACCAAGGGTTTAGCGAGAAGGAGGAGCTGAAGGAAATCCTTATTAGTCAGGAAATTGTGTTAGGGAAATTGATGGGATTGAAGGTCGCTAAATCCCCAGGGCCTGATAGTCTGCATCCCAGAGTACTTAAGGAAGTGGCCCTAGAAATAGTGGATGCATTGGTGTTCATTTTTCAACCTTCTATAGACTCTGGATCAGTTACTATGGATTGGAGGGTAGCTAATGTAACCCCACTTTTTAAAAAAGCAGGGAGAGAGAACACAGGGAATTATAGATCAGTTAGCCTGACATCGGTAATGGGGAAAATGTTGAAATCAATTATTAAAAATGTAATAGCAGCTCATTTGGAAGCAGTGACAGAATCGGTCCAAGTCAGCATGGATTTATGAAAGGGAAATCATGCTTGACAAACCTTCTAGAATTTTTTGAGGATGTAACTAGTAGAGTGGACAAGGTAAACCAGTGGATGTGGTGTATTTGGACTTTCAAAGGCTTTTGACAAGGTCCCACACAAGAGATTCATGTGCAAAATTAAAGCACATGGTATTGGGGGTAATGTATTGACGTGGACAGAAAACTGGTTGGCATACTAGAAGCAAAGAGTAGGAATAAACGGGGTCCTTTTCAGAATGGCAGGCAGTGACTAGTGGGGTGCCGCAAGGTTCAGTGCTGGGACACCAGCTATTTACAATATACATTAATGATTTAGACGAAGGAATTGAATGTAATATCTCCAAGTTTGCAGATGACACTAAGCTGGGTGGCAGTGTGAGCTGTAAGGAAGATGCTAAGAGGCTGCAGGTTGACTTGGACAGGTTAGGTGAGTGGGAAAATGCATCGTAGATGCAGTATAATGTAGATAAATGTGAGGTTATCCGCTTTGGTGGCAAAAACAGGAAGGCAGAATATTATCTGAATGATGACAGATTAGGAAAAGGAGAGGTGCAACGAGACCTGGGTGTCATGGTACATCAGTCATTGAAAGTTGGCATGCAGGTACAGCAAGCGGTGAAGAAGGCAAATGGCTTGTTGGTCTTCATAGCGAGAGGATTTGAGTATAGGAACAGGGAGGTCTTACTGCAGTTGTACAGGGCCTTGGTGAGGCCACACTTTGAATATTGTGTACAGTTTTGGTCTCCTAATCTGAGGAAGGACATTCTTGCTATTGAGGGAGTTCAGTGAAAGTTCACCAGACTGATTCCCGGGATGGCAGGACTGACATATGAAGAAAGACTGGGTCGACTAGGCTTATATTCACTGGAATTTAGAAGAATGAGAGGGGATCTCATAGAAACATATAAAATTCTGACCGGACTGGACAGGTTAGATGCAGGAAGAATGTTCCTGATGTTGGGGATGTCCAGAACCAGGAGTCACAGTCTAAGCATAAGGGGTAAGCCATTTAGGACCAAGATGAGGAGAAACTTCTTCACTCAGAGAATTGTGAACCTGTGGAATTCTCTACCACAGAAAGGTGTTGAGGCCAGTTCGTTAGATATATTGAAAAGGGAGTTAGATGTGGCCCTTACAACTAAAGGGATCAAGGGGTATGGAGAGAAAGCAGGAATGGAGTACTAAAATTGCATGATCAGCCATGATCATATTGAATGGTGGTGCAGGCTCAAAGGGCTGAATGGCCGACTTCTGCACCTTTTTTCTATGTTGCTATGTTTCTAATAATAAGATTGGGCAGAGTCAACATGGATTTATGAAAGGGGAATCACGTTTGACAAATCTGTTAGCGTTTTTTGAGATTGTAACTACTAGAATAGATAAGGGGGAACCAGTGGATGTGGTGTATTTGGATCTTCAGAAAGCATTCGATAAGTTGCTACATAAGAGGCTACTAAACAAAATTAGGGCTCATGGGATTGAGGGTAATATACTAGCATGGATTTAGGATCGGTTAATGGACAGAAAATAGAGAGTAGGAGTAAAGGGGTCATTTTCAGGTTGGCAGGCTGTAACTCAGAGGCTCCAGAGACTCTACCGTCTCTCTCCATCCTCACACCCAATCCCGCCAGCGTATTGGACCCTACTCTCTCTCTCTGCTATAAATCACACTGCTGCCAGGCCACTTTTTAGTTTAAACTGTCCAAATGGCAGCAGTGTGAAAACTGGTGTAAATGCAGGAAAATCAACATTGATTTTAATGGGGGCAGAGCTATGATAATTACCTTCCAATTGCTTTTGGCACAAAAGTCCCAAGGAAAATATGAAGTGACATAATTAATGGTGTTAAGTCACATAATCTATAACTTCCTCTTTCTGTTGTGCTGTTCAGGGGTCCTTACAATGCATATGCGCATTACAATGGCGCAAGTCCACAGAGAAATCTGACCCCATATCCCTGTGAAAGCACAGCCTCTTTACTGCACACTGTTGCTCATTGAGGTTCATGCATGTGACACATGTATTACTGATGCTGCTTTAGGTGATAGTGAGGCCCAAAATCCATCCAAATAGACTAAGCATGGTCTTGTCGTGTTCCTGTTCTTCCACCTTCAAAATGTCCAGCACTAAGATGCTGGATGTAACAGCCATGCTACAGAGTTCGCCAAAGGTTTCCAGTTTGACCAGATTGGCCATCCCGTTTATCAACAGTAAATGTTCCTGCTCTGCTCACTCCTTGAAGTCTTCCTTCTCCCTCCAATGCTTTACTGACAGTTTCAATTGTGCAAAATCATTACAATATCTGAATCAAGTAACTTTTAAGTCAATGACACATTTCCCATTAATTGCAGCTTAATAATCAGTTAACAAACAAAAAAAATGTGCATCAGTGCACTAACGTACTTTATACCTGTTTATTAGTACAGTATTAGTAGTATTAGGCAGTCCCTGGTATCGAGGATGACCTACTTCCATACCAAAAAGGGATGAGTTCACAGGTGTTCCAATGTGTGACCTGATACTCCAGGTGCCGAACTGCATATTCAAGGTGGAACATGCATTCGCGTGGATTTTTTTAATGTGGGGTGGCTGTTGCATATCAGCCAGCCCACGTGAGGTTAAAAGGAGCTGGAACTAGCCACATACCTGTTTACTTACAGGAGTAAGGCTGAGAGGGCTGTCTTATGATGAGAGATTGTGTAGAATGGGCCTATACTCTCTGGAGTTTAGAAGAATGAGAGGTGATCTCATTGAAACATACAAGTTTCTGAAGGGGTTTGACAGGGTAGATACTGAGAGGTTGTTTCCCCTGGCTGGAGTGTCGAGAACTAGGGGACACAGTCCCAGGATAAGGAGTAGGCCATTTAAGACAGAGATGAGGAGGAATTTCTTCACTCAGAGGGATGTGAATCTTTGAAATTCTCTGCTCCAGAGGGCTGTGGATGCTGAGTCTCTGAATATATTCAAGGCTGAGATAGATAGATTTTTGTGGTCAAAGGGAATCAACGGATATGGAGATCGGGCAGGAAAATGGAGTTGAGGCCGATGATCAGCCATGATCTTATTGAATGGCGGCGCAGGATCGAGGGCCCGGATGGCCTACTCCTGCTCCTATTTCTTATGTTCTTATGTGCTAAACATCGAAGTGAAGGCAAAGGTTAAAGTCTATTCTATCAAACAATCAACAAAATGACCTTAAAACACAATTATTGTGTGCGCCAGATCCAATGCTCAGAACAAATCAAACCCCATTGTAAAGAAAGGATTTGCTTTGGGTTTTTCACTTTCCCCCCTCATTCCATAGTGAATGTCAGCAATGGGTGGTTTACAAATTCAGATAGTATCAGTTAAAATTCTGCTCCAGTTCAATCAGTTTACTGGAGTGTGGCTTAAAGGAAAAGCAAATACACAACTGAGACTTAGAAAAACAACCAGCGTTTAAACACACTGTCAACAGCATTACTGAGTGGATACTCTACACAGTGGTCTTCTTTGCAATATGTCACTTACATCTGCTGCAGCTTCAACAGCACCAAATGGAGAAACCCTGTAAATACAGATAGGTTAAAGCAAATAGATTTGAACTTCTGCAGAACCAGCAGAGGAGGGGGAGAAATTGGCAAGGTGAGGCAGGGGGGCATGGAGGAGTAGAAGGGACTTCCACCCGGCACTGTGACCCACTATTGACCCCATCTCACATCCCAAAGAAGGGCCTACAGTGTTGATAATTGGCGCTCTCCCACCTAAGGAGGCATCAGTCCGAGTGGCATTTGGTCGCTCCAAGGGGGGACACCCGAGGTCCAGGTAAGGGTGAAAAGATTTAACCAGGACATTTTCTTGATTCCCCTCAGGGAACAGAGGGGAACATTGCTTAAGGTAATTGATCCCTGTGGGAGTTTGAACAATGGCCATTCTGTGTAAATATTTCCAGTCCCAACCATTTTCTGTTTGCCACTGAAAATACCACTTTATATTTAACTAATTATCATCTTTGTAGTGAAAAAGAATATTTTTAAGCAGAATGTTTACATCACGGCATTCCTGCCCCCACAACTTTTCAGCTATTTCTCACATTTACAACCCGAATTAACTCCTTGGCAACACAATGTCTCTGCTTGGGTTCAGCAAAAGGTTACCTGTTTTTCTTTGTTTCAAAACAAATCGACTATGTAGAAACCTGAGAAACTGCTGATTTAATACGAAAGGAGCTTCCAAAAACAAATTGGTTCAAATATCTCTCAGACAAGAAGATTAAGATTAGGGTTGCCAACCCTCCAGAATTGTCCTGGAATCTCCAGGAATTAAAGATTAATCTCCGGGGCCCTGCTGTGAGCAACCCAGAGCATTAAAAAAAACTGTAGGTACAATACACGTGAGCCCCAAAGCGGGCGCCGCATCCAAGTAGTCTGGGATAGAAACATAGAAACATAGAAAATAGCTGCAGGAGTAGGCCATTCGGCCCTTCGAGCCTGCACCACCATTCAATGAGTTCATGGCTGAACATGCAACTTCAGTACCCCATTCCTGCTTTCTCGCCATAGCCCTTGATCCCCCTCGTAGTAAGGACTACATCTAACTCCTTTTTGAATATATTTAGTGAATTGGCCTCAACAACTTTCTGTGGTAGAGAATTCCACAGGTTCACCACTCTCTGGGTGAAGAAGTTTCTCCTCATCTCGGTCCTAAATGGCTTAACCCTTATCCTTAGACTGTGACCCCTGGTTCTGGACTTCCCCAACATTGGGAACATTCTTCCTGCATCTAACCTGTCTAAATCCGTCAGAATTTTAAACGTTGCATACACCCAGATGGAGATATAACACAGCCATCACCTGCGCACATGCACCTCACTTTCCTTCCCCCATCTCTTTCTTCTCCCCACCTCCATCCCCTCCCCTCCTCGCTCCACGGTGCCTGGCCAAGGAACTCCTCAGGCGGTGCCTTATTGGGGGGGGGGGATGAAGGCAGATGCATTGGTTGGATGGGTACAGGGATGCCGAGGGGGCAACATGCTCTGATGCAGAAGCAGGATCTTGGTCATTGCTCGCATCTGTCGTTCGCAGTGGTGGTGCAGAACCTAGGGGTGGAGTGGCGCGCTCTGGGACCACTGCGAGGGCTGTGGCAGCAGTGTTCCTGGCTATCGCATCCAGGGACTCCGTCATGCATGGAATGTACTCGGTCATAGTGGCCAGGTGTCGGGATATGGCCCCCAAAGCCTCGATGAGCTGATCACCAATGTCTACAGTCCTCCTGGACAATTGAACCATCTCTCCGCTGTCATGTTGCGCTCGTGGAACAGACCTGCCGCATCCACGAGGCCTCCGCGGGGTCGGCGCCGTCCTGGGAACAAATGGTGTGCCCTGTGGAGAGATGCTTGGGTCCGGCACCTCCAGAGTTGAGGCGGGAATGACCGGAGGACCACTAGATGGCCTTGGGGTTGAATGGCTCTGGAGTGTGGCAGGCAGGTTCTTCGAAATCCGCGCTCTCATCCGTGGAGAACAAACCCAGTGGGCAAGAATCGGAGCTCTTCAGCACCAGATGAAGTAGGATCGTCACCCGACTCCTGCCCCACACCCTCACCTTCTGGCCTCTGCGGTCTTGCCTGGGGCCGGGCTGCCCTGGCTGAGCTGCAAGTCACAAATGAGGTTGTTAGAGGAGAAGGGGGTGCTAGGGTGACAAGGTGAGTCCAGCGCTACACACAGCATATGCACGACAAAAGCACCACCGCTTTCAAAATCATCGCAGACATCACATTTCATCACCATCAACACATTGTGGATTGCAATGATTTTCAATAGACCAGCATTATTTCTGTGGCACTTTTAGAAATCATCTATCATATATGATTGTTCGAATTTGAGTTGGTGTGGCATCTATTGACTTTACATCACGCAATGGTGTAAGTTTTACTCACGTGGCATCACTTCAGGGTATGCAGATGCGTCCGTAGCTGTCTGGGGGTGCTTCACCATGAGTGCTCACACTCGCTCCTCCATGTCAGTGATGTTGCTGGGGACTGGTGGCCCCCCACACGTTCGCCTCTGCATGGACCTCATCGTCGATAGCTTCTTCTGTAAAAGGTGACAGGACGACATGACATGAGATCATTGTTTGATATTATTGCTAGGTACTGTCACAGAGACTGATACAACACATAACCGACAGATGTAATCATGATTATTATGATTATTATCATTCTTTACCTAAAGATATACACCGTGACTGCAGGCTTTGAGTAAGACATTCCCGGTAAAAGTGCAAGACCTCACATCTGCTGATAGTACAAATCAAATGATATAAATACATAAGTACATGCAAATCAATGTAATACTTACTCTTGCGGATTCCACAAGGGCATCGTTTGCGGCATTGGTTGCCCTCATGCACCTCGTTGGTCATCGACGAGACCACCTCTGCTATCTCGGTTCATATCCTCTGGTAGGGCTTTGGGGTGGGCTTCCCATGCCCTCCCTGTGTCAAGTCACCCCAGCGTAACGCGACCTCCTGCAGGAGGGAGGCATTTGCCTCGTCCGAGAACCCCCTGGCTCTTTTGCGGCCTCCAATTTGCTCCCCTCCCGCCTCACTGCTCTCTCCAGTGTCAGTCTCCACAGCGTGTTGTGATGCCTCCTCCTCTCCCTCCAATATAGGGCAAATTCGGTCAAATATGTTGCTGTTAACAGCTACTTTTGTTTGTCTATTTGCTGTGAAGCTCTAAAGTCTCCCTTCTTCCTCCCAAAGTAGCCACACCACACCCAGCCACGCCTTCAGTCCCTCTGAGCTCCTGAATCATGGGAATTGAACGTTGCCATGCCATTGCTAAGGACGGCCACATTTTTCGGCAGAAGGTCAAAAGAATTTAACACTACCGCCCATTTGATATCGCTGATGATGACGCCCATTTTCAAAAATGTAAACTAGGTGTTTTGAGAATGGGCAAGAAGCCGGAGATCTGAAAACCCTTTTTTAGCATCCACGCCGGAAATAACGCCCATTTTTGGGCGATAAGCTCAAAAGTGGAGGTCCTAGCTCCATATTATTTATGTCACAAATTTGGTTTTGCATTTGGATTAGGTTTTGCTGTTTATGTTTGTAGAATGTTGGTGCTTATCTTTACAGAACAAATCACTTTGTTAGAGTCTAGTTAACACTGAGGACTGGCACAGATTGAAAAAGTCATGGGGCTAGACTTTCCATTTCACATCGCCCATCTATGGTCCATATATCGCACAAAACAGACCCCTATCGCCCATTTTGAGCAAAAAGTGGAAACTAGGCCAGAAAGATCGCTGGAAAAATAAGCCCCAAGTTTTGGCTCACTTCCCCAAACTGATCGCCAAGCTGATCGCCCACACATGGCCGATTTGAAGTTTCAGCACATCTTCATCACAAGGCCGGGCTGATCGCTTGCCAAGAACATGGCTGGGTAATAGTTGTTTTTCCCGGGTTTTACTGAAGGAAATGGGCACTACAGATGCCCTTTTGAAGATTGGAGGAAGGGTGGAGGCAGCTAAAAAATCGTGCTTAGATAGTTGTGAGTTATTTAAGGGTCCTATATAGATAGATCTACTCAGATTATTAATTATATTTAATTTTACTAATAGTAGCCTAGTGGATTAGGCACATTTTAGTGAAAAGTGCATTTCTACCAAGTGAAAATAATTATTGAAAGTGATGGGGCCTATGATTTCTGCGCCATTACTCGTAACTTCTCACACGCTGGTTTCTGAAAGGATCAATCGAAGAGGTGGCAGAGTAATGCATAGACAGAGATAGAGGAGACAGAGGAGGCAAGCGTACAGCCAACAAAGGTACTTGGAAAAGCAATTTTACCTCAACTTGTCTGAAAACGCGTGTCTTAGGAGGTTGGGCTTCCGGAAGGAGGTCATCGATGAGATTTGCCAGCTCATCAAGAGGGATCAGCAGCCTTCCAGCACCATCGGAACTGCACTGTCCATTGAGGTGAACGTTACTGCTGCCCTAACCTTCTACGCATCAGGATCTTTTCAGACTTCAGCTGGCGGCATCTGTCATATCTCTCAGCACGCTACACACTGCTGCATTTGGCAGGTGACTGAAGCCCTTTACGCTCGCAGGATGGTCTTTATAAGCTTCCCTCTGACCAGGGAGGCACAGACCAGGAGGGCTTTGAGTTTCTCGAGAATAGCAGACTTCCCCAAGGTGCAGGGAGCAAATAGACTGCACGCACATCACCCCAAAAGCCCCCTTAAAGAACGCGGCAGTGTTTCATAACAGAAAGGGATTCCACTCCCTAAATGTGCAGCTTGTTGTCGACCACAACCAAATAATCATGACAGTAAATGCTACATTTCCTGGCAGCATCCATGGTACGCGCACCCTAGGTGAGAGTGCTATCCCTGACCTGTTTCTCATCAGCCGGAAGGTCATGGTTGGATGCTGGGGGATAAGCGGTATGGCCTTGCCAGTTGGCTGATGACCCCTCTGCGTAATCCCATCACTGAAACAGAGAAACGTTGCAATGAAAGTCAGATAGCGAACGCAACATCGTCAAAAAGACAATTGGAGTTCTAAAGCAGTGCTTCAGATGCCTGGACCATTCTGGTGTCAGCCTACAGTACTACCCTGACCAGGTCGCTGAGTTTATTGTGGTGTGTTGCATGCTACATAACCTAGCAATAAGGAGAGGACAACTAATGCCAGATGGGGCGGCAGGTCCACCTCCAGAAGGAGGGGAGATGGAAGAGCCAGCCGGCGAGGAGCAAGAGGAAGAGGAGGAGGAGGAGGAGGAGGCTGGTAAGGACCTCGGGGAGGACAATCAGCCTGGCAATGTAGCCATGGTCCCACGGCCCCCTCCCCGCAGAAGACCCAGAAGACCATAAACCTGTGGGAGTTACGCAGCTGCAATGCTGTTGCATCAGCAGCTCATAAATGAACGCTTTACATGAACTTGCATTGGGGACAGTGAAATTTACATTTACAGTTATGGTTAAACAAAAGTTACATTTGCGTTGAGTTACGTTGAGTTTCGTTTTAGTCTCGCCTGTACTGGCCTTGCCGGTCCATTGTTGTACAACATTTGCATTAATGCTTAACTGAGCGAAAGTTATATTATTGTTATTATAAGACAATGCACAACAATATGTTAGATTCATCAAACTTTTAATTTTCACAAAACGATTTTTATTAACAAATCCCAACTCACCCACCCACCAACACCCCCACCCCCACAACTATATATGAATATTAACATTTTAAACATGAAAAAACATTTTAAACATGAGAAAATACCACCCCCCCCCCCCGCCCGCTACCTGCGGCCACGTCCCCCTCCAGATCCTTTCCCCCCCCCGCATCCTAGGCCCTCCCGCCCGTTTTTCTCCCCACAGGCTGAGACGTCGCTGACCTGCAGCGGGCAACGCTAAGACTTCCTGCCGTGGTGATGGTGTTGGACTGGAAGACGAGGGTAGTGGCTCGTCTTCCGAGTCCAGTGGAACTGTATCCTCTGTACTCGCTTGAGTGCTCGGGGTGTCACTAGGACGTAACATGAAACCTTGGGGTGCAGCGCCGTGTCCAGCCAGCAGCGCATGCGCGGCGGTCTTTTCGTGTACCCCTTCCATAGTCTGCCGTGCTACCTCCAATAGCTCGGGTATCACAGCAGACACCTGTGAGAAGTCTTGTGCGAACTGTGTGAGCCCCTGGAGAAGATCGCGACCTATCGCGACCGTCTCCACGCACAGGGACATCAAGCTCTCCAAGTGACCATCCGGAGGCGATTGCTGACCTCGCTGACCTGGCCTCCGTGGGATCGGCGTGCGCAAAATGAGGCACCTCAGCGTTGCCGGCTGCACGCCACTTGGTCCTGGTGCCTCTTCTGTCTCAATTGAGACAACTGCAGGATCATCCCCCCCAAAAATGTCATCCTCCTCCTCGTCAGGCTCAGTCGGCATCTGCTGCTGCTCCTCCTCCTTCTCTTCAACGTCTCGTGTAGGTGAAGGTGTGAGTTGAACCATGGTTTCAGGGTGACCTAACAAGCAAATTAGAGATTATTAAAAAGCTTAGAGCATAAGGGTGCACATTAACGAGCGACTTTACATATCAATACATTTCACTACCCCAGAAAGCTGCAGCGACTGCTTCTTATGCACAAAGGTTACATGCATGACATGACATGACATAATTTGTATATTCCGTATTGCATTATATTTACAGGACATCACAGTACATTACTGCTTAATACTGTTTGACACATTACTCACGAGACGCATCGCTGGGCTCTGCCAGACTGCGTGTGGTGCCGCACGAGTTTCCGACCCTACGAGCGCGGCCGCACGCTCCTCCAGGTCTGTCAGTGGAGTCAACTGAGCAGAGCCCCCCCCCCCCCCCCCCCGGTGTGCCTCTGCTCTGCCCTGTTGTTAGATATCTTCTTCTGCAAACGAGAAAAGAGCATCGCATAAGCTAATAGACTAGGTAGTATCATGGAGTCACAACAGTTAAAACGCTACATGCTACATCTTGACACATATACATCTCTCTCTGCTGCAACAGCCAGAGAGACTTCAATCCCATCAAACACTCCCAATACAGATGACACCCCCCTCTACAATGTCCCATCAAATACTTCAAGGGCAGCTGCAGCATGGGGTTATTTACAGAGTAAAGTTCCCTCTAAATAGTCCCAGGGCTCAGAGCCCTGTTGGGATCTTAACATGGAGTTTATGTAATACATGTATGAATCATAAAATACAATTCCATCCAGGAGATTCAATGCTATACTCACAATCTTCTTAAGTAAAATAAAATGCTACTTACTCTTGCTGCAGCCACTAGGCTATTCCAACATTTAGGGCATTGGTCCGAGCCCCTTGCCTCATTAGATGCCGAGGTCACCACGGCAGCAATCTCTAACCAGATTTTACGATATGCACGCAATGGGGGTTTGCCATGTGTACCCCGAGTTAAGTCCCCCCAACGTGCAATCACCGAATTCACAAGCGCCTCTTTAGCCTCATTGCCAAAGGGCTTTGCCCTTTTCCTCTCTCCCTCCGTCGCCTCTACTTGAGATTTATTCACTTCAGACATTTCACTACTTCCTTCAGTGCCTTTACAATTGCTTCTCTCTCTCTCTCTCTCTCTCTCTTTCTCCTCCACCCTGTACCTTCTGAACATGTGTGATGACCCCTGACCTCCCAAAACACGGTAAAATCAGTCGGCCGGAAAAAAAATCTCACACATGCACAGAAGGCCATTGCTAAGGAAGCATTTGACTTCCTCATTCGGTGGACGAACACAACATCGTCGAAAAATCAGATCACCCATTCCACATCGCGGGCCTAAGGCCGAGTGGAAAATCGCGCAAAAAAACTGGGCATGTACCAGCGATCAGTAAGGCGAAGACGTCCTACATCGCTGGAACAAGGGCCATTTTTGGGGGCGATGGCCACCTCGTCTAGCCCCATGAATTTTGCCAAGATATTGAATACAGACCCAAGTTCTTAATGAATACTTTGCCTCTGTCTTCACAAAAGAGAGGGACAATACAGACATTGTAGTTAAGGAGGAGGAGTGTGAGATATTAGATGAGATAAACATAGTGAGAGAGGAAGTAATGAGGGGTTTAGCAGCTTTAAAAGTAAATAAATCACCAGGCCCAGATGAAATGTATCCCAGGCTTTTAACAGAAGCGAGAGGAAATAGCAGAGGCTCTGACCATCATTTTCCAATCCTCTCTGACTACAGGTGTGGTGCCAGAGTACTGGAGGACTGCTAATGTTGTACCATTGTTTAAAAAGGGAGAGAGAGATAGACTGAGTAATTACAGGCCAGTCAGCCTAACTTCTGTGATGGGAAAATTATTCGAAAGAATTCTGAGGGACAGTATAAATTGGCATTTAGAAAGGCAAGGATTAATCATGGAAAGTCAGCATGGATTTAATAAGGGAAGGTTGTGTCTGACTAACTTAATAGAATTTTTTGAGGAGATAACAAGGAGGGTCGATGAGAGAGCACATTTGATGTCGTCCACATGTATTTTAGCAAGGCTTTTGACAAGGTCCCTCATGACAGAAAGTTCAGAAAAATAAAAGCCCAAGGGATCCCAGGGAAAGTGGCAAGTTGAAATCAAAAATGGCTCAGTGGCAGGAAGTAATGATTGACAGCTATTTTTGTGACTGGAAGGCTGTTTCCAGTGGAGTTCTGCAGGGCTCAGTACTAGACCCCTTGCTTTTTGTGTGATATATCAATGATTTAGACTTCAAATTTAGGGGACATAATTAAGAAATTTGCAGATGATGCAAAAATTGGTCGTGTGGTTGATAGTGAGGAAGAAAGCTGTAGACTGCAGGAAGACATCAATGGACTGGTCAGTTGGGCAGAAAAGTGGAAAATGGAATACAAATCAGAGAAGCGTGAGGTGATGCATTTGGGGAGGGCTAACAAGACAAGGAATACATAATAAATGGTAGGATACTGAGAAGTGTAGTGGAATTCAGGGACCTTGGTGTGCATGTCCACAGACTCCTGAAGGTAGCAAGACAGATAAATAGGTGCTTAAAAAGGCATATGGCGTACTTTTCTTTATTAGCCGAGGCATAGAATATAAGAGCAGTGAGGTTATGTTTGAACTATACAAAACACGAGTTAGGCCACAGCTGCATACAGTTCTGGTCACCACATTACAGGAACTAGAGAATTCCAGAACTGGAGAATTTTAGCTATGAGGAAAGATTGGATAGGCTGTTGTTGCTTTCTTTGGAAAAGAGGAGGCTGAGGGGAGACCTGATTGAGGTGTATAAAATTATGAGGGGCCGAGATAGAATGGATAGGAAGGACCTATTTCCCTTAGCAGTGGGGTCAACAACCAGGGTACATAGATTTAAAGTAATTGGTAGAAGGATTAGAGGGGGGTTGAGGAGAAATATTTCCACCAGAGGGTAGTGGGGGTCTGGAACTCACTGCCTGAAAGGGTGGTAGAGGCAGAAATCTTCATTGCATTTACAAAGTGCTTGGATATTTACTTGAAGTGCCATAACCTACAGGGCTACAGACCAAGAGCTGGTAAGTGGAATTAGGCTGGATATCGCTTTTTCAGACACAAACACGATGGGCTGAATGGCCTCCTTCAATGCTGTAAAAGTTTATGGTTCTATGATTTTACCTGTTTAATGCACCGTCTGTGGTCACAAACCAGTATTGAGGGAATAGAATCCCTTCTGATTAATAAATATTCCAGGCAATGTACGTGCAGTCAATGGCACCATGCACCATTGGGAAAATCTTATGCTCTCTTGTTCTGTTTCTCTCCGACAATAGGGAAGGTGAGGTTAGTGCTCTTCCTGGGGTAGAAAGCCTCAGTAACCTTGCTGATACATCAGTGCATTGTGAATTGTGGGATGGTGCTGATATCGCCTGTTGCAGCCTGAAAGGAGACTATGGCATAAACGTTCAGTGCCACAAGCAGTGCTGCCCAACTCTGGTTTTAGGCAGTAGTTGTGACTGGAGCAGGTGACATGGTTCGGTGACAGTCTCCTATATGAAGTGTAGGCGCCTGATACGTTGCTTCTCAGTCAAGTCCTTTGGTGGCTTTGTAGTGCCTGAAAATCGTGTGCCACGCAGCTGTATTTCTAGGCTGTAATGTTTTACAAATGGAGAAATTGGCTTATTTTATAAAAATGAAGGAAGACATTATAAACTTTCAGAAAGGGTGTGGGATTGACAAATTAATTTCAATAAAGATAAGTGTGAGGTGGAACATTTTGCTGGTAAGAATAAGAAGGCCATCTCTCCTTCGAAAATAAAGCTGGAATTTTCTTCGGGAAGGCGGGGGGCTGGGATCCAGAGTGGGTTGGAAATCCGGGAGGCCGGATTTACCACAGGTCCAGCTGACTTTACTGGCAGGGCCTAATTTGAATGTGAGGCCTCGGTTTCCGTCCCACATCCAGCCAGCTTGAGAGGCTGTCTGGCTGCGGGTGGGTAGGCCTCAGTTGTGATGGATCGATCCAGGGGAGGGACCACAGGAGGGGGTCGGGGATCGGTGGGCGGTGGGGTGGCAGGGTGGGCTCGGTAATCGGGAGAGGGGGGTCTGAAATTGGCGGGAGGGGGTTTGGCAATAGGGAGGGGGGTGGCAGAGGATCAGGGATCGGTAGGTGATGGGGGGTGGTCTGGGTCGAGGAGGTCGTGGATTATCAGGCGATGCGGGGGTAGTCAGGGATCGCGGGGGCATCAGTCATGGATCGGGGGCTGTGGAAGATGGGGGCTGGCCACCGGACGATCATGGCCAGCCTCATCATCATTGTTGAGACGTGGACCATATATAGCAGACATCTCAAAGCGCTGGCGAAGTACCACCACGCTGCCTCCATAAGATCCTGCAAATCCACTGGGAGGATAGAGGCACCAACATCAGCGTTCTCGCTCAGACCAACGTCCCCAGCATCGAAGCACTGACCACGCTCGACCAGCTCCGTTGGGCGGGCCACATCGTCCGCATGCCCGACACGAGATTCCCCAAGCAAACGCCCTACTCGGAACTTCTACAGGGCAAGCGAGCCACAGGTGGGCAGAGGAAATGTTTCAAGGACACTCTCAAAGCCTCCTTGATAAAGTGAAACATCCCCACCAGCACCTGGGAATCCCTGGCACAAGACCACCCAAAATGGAGGAAGAGCATCCGGGAGGGCGCTGAGCACCTCGAGTCTCGTCGCTGAAAGCATGCAGAAATCAAGCGTAGGCAGCGGAAGGGGCGTGCGGCAAACTAGACTCCCCACTTACCCTTTCCTTCAACCATTGTCTGCCCCATCTGTGACAGAAACTGTAATTCCCGTATTGGACTGTACAGCCACCTGAGAACTCACTTTTAGAGTGGAAGCAAGTCTTCCTTGATTCCGAGGGACTGCCGATGATGATGAAGATGAGGGGTGGAGGCCTGGGGCGGGTGAGACGGCCTGGGAATGCGATTGGAGGTCCCATGGCGGGGTCTCCAATCGTGGATGGTGAGTATGGCAGAGGCCCTGGATCCAGGAGGCAGGTATAAATCCACTTATCTCCTGGATGCAGCAGTCTCCGCCTTTGTTTAACTGCTGGATTTCACAAATTATGTGAAACTCATTCCCAGGCAGTTAAATTCAAAAGGGAGGGGAAAATAGATGTTTCCAGCCTCTTACAATATTTAAATTTAGGTAACGCCTCCTGGGAGCAGGTTGGTCTCCCACCTCCTGCCCTGTCCCCATCCCGTCTCTGGCAAAATCGGAAGTGGAAGGTTGGAGGTGGGATCAGATCGGGAATCCCGGCTTAACTGTCTAAATGGGATAGATGAGCTCGGGGTACAGATTCACAAATCACTAAAAGTAGCAGCACAGGCTAATAATCCGATAAAAAAAGCAAACAAAGCACTGGGGTTCATTTCTAGAGGCATAGAATTGAAAAGCAGAGAAGTTATGTTAACCTTGTATGGAACCTTGGTTATCCACAGGTACTGTGTACAGTTCTGGTCTCCATATTTAAAATAGATATAAAGGCACTGAAGAAAATGCAAAAATATTTACATGGATAGTACTGAAAGGTGACCAAATAGAGGTCTTTAAGATTATTAAAGGATTGGACATGGCAGATGTAGAGAAGATTTTTCTATTTGTGGGAGAGACCAAAATTATGGGCTATAAATATAAGATATTCACTAATAAATCTAATAAGGAATTCAGGAGAAATGTACTTACCGAGAGGATGGTTAGAATGTAGAATCGCTACCTGAAGGAGTAGTTGATGTGAATAGCATAGATATATTTAAGGGGAAGCTAGATAAACACATGAGGGAGATAAGAATAGAAGGTTATGCTGCTGGGGTTAGATGCATAGAGGTGCAATGAGGCTTTTGTAGAGCGTAAATAACAGCATGGACCTGTTGGACCGAATGGCCTGTTTCAGTGTTGTACATTTGATGTAGTTCTTTGTAAAATCAAACCTATTCTCACTGGATGATGGTAACTCTCTTATCAATCTGTGCATTTATATTATAATTGCTATGGCTTGGTATTTTAACTGAATTTCTTAACATGGGTTTGTCCTCTACATGGTATAATTTTTTGCACTTCTTTGCTCTCTGCAACGTAATCATTCATGGAGCATTATTCTTGAATATCTACAGCTCCAATGTTCCTCGGCATTTTTCAGCACAAACAACTGTATAAGATGGTTTAATACAAAAGGAGAACGGAAATTGGTTATGTACAATGAAAAGAGACGGGGTGGGTAGCTCTTGACTTAAGTAAGTAATAACTTATGGCCAGCATGTACCAATTGTAAATCTGCGACAGCACAAGGATATGGAACAACATCAATGAGATAGGCACATACTCCATGCAGCGTAAATAGACTTCACCAAACGAACAATTTTCAGTGGATAGGGCCTGTCATGAAATTATCACGGAGGTGAATGAGATTTGCCTATCTGAACTATGAGCAATAGTTGTATTTCTCTACTATTTAGCAAACTATCACAAGCATTTTATTCTTTCCAGATTTATGGGTAAAATTTCTGTGGTAGTACTTACGACCTCCCGCTCTAACTTTAGCAGAGGATTGGCAGAAACCTGCGAAAATGACATTCGGTTGAGACCAGCTGAATAATCAGCAGTTATGCCTAGTCTCAACAAGCATACCTGCCTGATCCTGATAGAAGTGGGACTCAATGGGAGTCCAAGCAGGGGATGGCACCTGGACCTCCAAAGATCAGGAGACCATAAACTGTTAAATGGAAGGGGAGTGGTTGAAATAGCTCCCTTTATAAGAGAGGGATCATTTTGGGGGCATCCAGAATCTTGTCCCTTGAGCTACCCAATTACCACTAGTATTTCGGTGAGGCAGGTTGGGGTGGGGGCGCGGAGCACTGCGGATGTGCACACATACCACAAGCCCACTCCTATGAGACTTGCCTTCTGACTTCAAATTTCAGCGGCGCCAGTGGTGCAGTTCCGCAGCGGGCGTGGCATAACTGCTGCTCATCTTCCTGGATGGAACTACCAAAACTTTTGGTTCAATTTGAGGTTCTCTTTTCCCAGGATCACTGCTCACATTCCAGCTGTAGAGGGTGTGGCATGTGGCATGCCAGTTGCAAAAGAGCAGTTTGTCCTTTGCTGCACTTTCATCAATTCGTTAAGAAATAGAGCATTAAAGAAAGGACCGATTGGCTCGAGAAGTTAAGCACGTTTTATATCACTCATTGTGGGATCGGAGAAGCAGGCGTGGTTCCCCAGGCCCTTCTCGGAAGCCTTCGGCCTCTCCCAGTTCCGATGGGCAGACTCACATCACCCCAGCCCCTTCCCCAGCCCTCCTAATCGCGGCTTTGCCAGGTTCTTCTGCCATTTTCGGCCTCCCCCGCGCTCTCTCCACCTCCCCATGAATATCCCCTCCTTAATCTTCTGGATACTGCTGTGATCAACCCGGGGGTAAAATCATAGGGGCATTCAAAACAATTGTTTGTTTTTTTCATTTTTCTTTGAACACATTTTGTTTAATAGTTACAAAAATATTGGAAATGGGAAAAATGGCTGTTTACTGGGCAGGACATTTGGAGGTGGTGCAACCTCTAGGAATATGTCTAACCAGAGTTGGCAACCCTAGCGAGATCCGACCTCACTCAGGCCTAGGGCCTGCCTGTTCTGACACAGGGGGTTATTTTGGTGAAAGGGTGAAAACAGGCATTAAATGGGTGAAGTGCTAAAAAGACACTCCTGTTTGAAAGTCTGGTTTTAGCATGCAATTTTGGTCCTAATAGCTGATTACCATAACTTGAACTTGCCTGGAGGAGCTAAAGTAGACACCTGCAGATTTAACACTCAAGCCCCGGTTAGACACGATTTCTGTTGAGCAGTATATCTGGGCTCCACGCACCCACTTCCACTGAAGGTGTGGAGTGTGCTGGCTGACACAGCGGCACATTTCAGGATGGCTCAGGGACTGAGTGAGAGGGTGCACAGGTTCTCAGACACAACACTGGAGGTTCTGGTGGTGAAGGTCCAGAGGAGGAGGAATGGCCTGTACCTGCAGGGAGGGAATGATTCCACCTTGCCCTCCTGTCCCTCTCTCCTGCAGCAGCTGGTGCTGCTCTGCCTCACTTCAGGTCCTCCTCTCAGTCATCCTGCAGACCAAGGGGACCCCTAGCAAGATGCTAAGCACTCCCTTTCTCCTGGTGAGTCCTATAAGGTAGAGTAGCGCAGTACAAATGTTCCCTCGAAGCTGCACAGCTGCGCAGCTCTCAGCCAGTACCACGCAGCCCAGGACCCACTTTTCAAATGCTAAATTTCGCGCATGAGCGAAACTGTGAATGGGCCGCAGGGCTGCGGATCCGCCAAAATTAGGGGGAACATTGCACAGCACTTACTTTTTTAGGTGAAGTCCTCAGAAAATATCCAGACTATTGATAGGAGTGTTGGTGAAGTATTGGCAGTGTTGCAGAAAATCTCCCGATATGTTTCAAAATTTCTCTTCAAACCTCCAGCAGCAAGCGAACAGTGAAAGGTGATAGACCTTTTAATTAGCAGTCAAAACGTCAATATTAATACTCTCATCCTCGTATTTAAATCAGTTTGTGGTCTTTCCATTGCCGACATCCCACCCCCCCGCCCCCCCAACCACTATCTCTGCAACCTTTTCCAGCCCTATAACCTGTTATCCTTTTGTTAAGCTCTGTTGCTTTTTTTCCCTGATTACACTACTGTGAAACAAAATTGGGCCATTTTTCTACATTAAAGGCACTACATAAATGCATGTTGTTATTTATGAGCTTAAAATCTGTATATGCATGTATGAGCTTGTATATGTACAGATGTTTAGATGAGGAATGAGTTTGCGAAGTTGTCACACAATAGAAATACAGCGCAAAAGGCTAGCTCAATGGCAGCTTCCCACATTTCCACTGAAAAAAATGCATAAGTAAAACGAGTTTAATCCTAATCTTGGTTTTAGCTTTACTGTGAAGAACTGTCCAAGTTCAGATAAAACCTTCTTTCAGACCAAGATTTGCATTCGTTCCTCGTTTTAAAACGTGAAAACAATGTACTCGTGATGACTTGTTAATATCACAGAGATCCTCTAAAGGTTGGTTAAAAACACATCTTTTCACCCCTTTCTTAATAAAGTATTTACTTAGTGAGGGGATGAGGAGATACAATAGTGAAAGTTTGACTCCTCCCTGCTGCATGAAGGGATGCTAATTTCTGTCAAAATGCACAGATAGATAAGAAAGAAAGAAAGAAAGAAAGAAAGAAGGAAAGAAAGAAAGACTTCCATTAATGTAGCGCTTTTCATGACCACCGGACGTCTCAAAGCGCTTTACAGCCAATGAAATTCTTCTTGGAGTGTAATCACTGTTGTAATTTGGGAAATGCAGCAGCGAATTTGCGCACAGCAAGCTCCCCCAAACAGCAATGAGATACTAATAATATCTCTTATTTATATAACGCCTTTAACATAGTAAAATGTCTCAAGACGCTTCACAGCAGTGTTACAAGAGAAAACAGATAAATTTGACGCTGAACCACGAAAGAAGAAATTAAGGCAGATGATAAAAGCTTAGTTAAAGAGGTAGGTTTTAAGGAGCTTCTTAAAGGAGGAAAGAGAGGTAGTGAGGCAGAGAAGTTTAGGGAGGGAGTTCTCGAGCTTAGGGCCCAGGCAGCTGAAGGTACGGCCACCGATGGTTGAGCAGTCATAATGAGGGATGTTCAAGAGGGCAGAATTTGAGGAGCGCAAACATCTTATGGGGTTGTGAGGCTGAAAAAGATTACAAAGATACGAAGAGGCAAGGCCATGGAGTGATTTGTAAATAAAGATGAGAATTTTGAAATTGAGGCGTTGTTTAACCGGGAGCCAATGTAAGTCAGAAAGCATAGGGGTGATGGGTGATCATGACTTGGTGTGAGTTAGGACATGAGCTGCTGAGTTTTGGTAATGATAATGACCAGATAATCTGTTTTTGTTATATTGATTGAGAGATAAATATTGGCCAGGAAACCAGGGATAATTCCCCTGTTCTTCTTCGAAAGAGTGCCATGGGATCTTTTATGTCCACCTGAGAGAGCACATGGGGCCTCAGTTTAACATCTCATCCAGAAGACGGCACTTCTGACAGTGCAGCACTCCCTCAGCACTGCCTAGATTTATGTGCTCAAGTCCCTGGAATGGGACTTGAACACATAACCTTCTGATTCAGAGGTGAGTGTGCGGTTGGCCAGCCTTCAGTTGAAGACTGGAAATTATGGGTATTTGGTCGGCGCAACCTAGTGGTAACCTCGTGGATTACTGCTCCACCTAGTGGACTACTGTGGTAATGCAACCTGCTGCTGTAAATACAATACAAGCATCAAATGACAAGGTCACCTGACAAGTTTTCGGTAGAGCCATCTTGTAGTCTGTGTGTTTATGATGTCATAAAGAAGATATCCATTGGCAAATGAGGATCGGTTTTCTGGATTCCCTAGCTAAAATTTTTGTTGGTGGATGATTCCAGCCAAACAACAGCGAGACTTTCAGAGGTTCTTTGTTTAGCAGCACAGCTAAAATTCCAAGGTAAATTTCAAGCTGTTGACATTGCCAGAGTCCACCTGACCATGCCTATGGGAATAATAGCACACTTGGGTGAGTTCCATCATGACCAAGAGACTTCTGGAGCATATGTGGAGTGGCTAGAAATGTTTTTCACCGCAAATAGTATCGTCGAAGTCCCCGACGACAAAAACCGTAACTGGGTGGTTTTAGAAAGAATACAGGCTATTTTCTTGACTGAAGCAGGCCCCGAGGTGTATCAAACCCTGAAAAATGTGCTTGTTCCCGTCAAGCCGCTGACACAGATTCTAACCAATTTAGAACAGCACTACAGTCCTGAGAACCTGGAAATTGCTGAAAGGTATCGTTTCGCAATACAAAATCAATTAACAGATGAGAGTATCAATGAATGCATTGTAGCTTTAAAAAAGCTATCCATTCTATGTCATTTCGGAAACTTTCATGACCAAGCATTGTGAAAAATGAAGCAATCAGAAGGAAGTTATTGACACCCCTAACTTGACTTTTGATTTAGCTTGTCAGACAGCTATGTCGATGGATATGACCGACCAATACTCCCGAAAATTCAGACAACCGAGGTG
This sequence comes from Pristiophorus japonicus, assembly GCF_044704955.1. NCBI lineage: Eukaryota > Metazoa > Chordata > Chondrichthyes > Pristiophoridae > Pristiophorus > Pristiophorus japonicus. Next base: position 321,029,057 of record NC_091978.1, on the reverse strand, counting down.
AATCACCTGCAGGTTAGAATTAAAAGGTAGTTGGGTCCCAAGGCCTCAGCAACTGGCCACGGTAACAGTGTATTGAAGTCATGCTATCAGTGCCTAGGGCAACACCTTGCTCAAAGTTGTCCATATGTGAAGGCAGAGTGTTTCTTCTGCAAGAAAACTGGGCATCTTGCAAAGGAATGCCGATTGAAGAGTAAACCAATGTTTAATGCTTGAAGTAGAAATCATCAAACACTACATAGCATTGATGAGAAGCCGCAGGATGAGGTAGTTCTGGGGATACACGTTATCAGGAGCACGAGGTTATCTAACATCGATTCACGATGTATCGACATCCAAGTAGATGTTGCAGGAACCAGGAAATCGACACTGGTGCATCCGTGAGCGTAGTACCTGAATCGCTATATTGCGACAAGTTGAGTGATTTTCCGATGGAGAAGTCGAAGATAGAGCTGCGAGGCTACTCAGGAAGGCAAATCCCTGTGGTAGGACATATCATCATACCGATGATATACAAAGATCAGAGAGCTGGCCTCTCTTAGTAGTGTCAGAAGACAAGCTTGCCTTAATAGGTAGAAATTGGTTGAGATCACTGAAGCTGGATTGGAATGAGATTTTTCGTGTTGAAATGAGATTTGCATCGAAGGATGATGTCATCAAGCAGTATCCGAAGGTGTTCCATGAGATAGGCAATTCAATCCAAGGTTTCAAGGCGAGTGTTAGGGTACAGAAGGACGCCAAATCAGTTTATAGCAAGCCACGTCCCATACCATCTGTACGCAAGGAGAAAGTTAAGCAAGAACTCAAAAGACTAGAAACTGAGAACATTATTTCTAAGATAAATCTAAGTAATTGGGCTACACCCTGTTGTTATCAGATGGTAAGGTAAGGTTGTGTGGTGATGATAAAGTAACCGTAATCCAGATTCTGGAGAGAAATCTCCCCAATACATTGCTAAATGTAGAGGATTTGTTCACAACGCTGACAGGTGACCAGATCTTCTCAAAGTTAGATCTGACAAATGTCTACTTACAACATGAGCTAGATGAGGAGTCCAAGACATGCTTGTCTATAAATACTCAGCTAGGCCTATATCAATTTAATAGGCTACCATTTGGAGTGTCTTCTGCCCCCGCCATATTTCAAGGGGTGATGAACCAGATATTGCAAGGCATTGAAGGTGTAGTATATTATTTATATGACATACTCATTTCAGCACCAAAATGACAAATCCATAATAACATATTGAATGAAATGCTCAAATGGCTAGAGAAGCACAGAGTACGAGTGACTGCACACAAGTGTGAGTTATTACAAAACTCAGTGGAGTACTTAGGGCATAGAGTAGACAGAGATGGTTTACATCCAACCAAGGGAAAGCTGGATGCAGTCAGAAATGCACCCACTCCCAAGAATGTCACTGAACTTCAATCATTTTTGGGTCTTTTGAACTATTATGGGAAGTTCCTACCAAATTTGGCTACAGTGTTACATCCACTGAATGAGCTGTTGAAAAAACAGGTCCATTGGAATTGGTCAGAAGAATCTGACACAGCATTCAAAGAGTGTAAAAACCAGTTGGTAGAGAGCACCGTGTTAGTTCACTATGACGTATCTAAGGAGATTAAGCTAGCGTGTGATGCCTCTCCGTATGGATTTGGAGCAGTGATCTCTCATGTACTAGTTAGTGGAGAGGAGATACCAATTGCTTTTGCTTCACACACTCTCAGTGCCAGTAAGCTTAATTATGCGCCGATCAAAAGGGAAGCTTTGGCATTGATTTTTGGGGTCAAGAAGTTCCACAAATATTTGTATGGTTATAAGCTCACCATTGTTACTGACCATAAGCCCCTGACAGCAATGCTCCATCCAAAGTCCCCAGTTCCAACATTAGCTGCAGCCCGAATGTAGAGATGGGCTTTGATTTTGTCAGCATATACATATGATATTGAATACAGATGATCAGCTGATCACAGTAATGCTGATGCTATGTCCAGATTGCCATCCCCATCTCAAGTTACACCCAATAGGGAAGACGTGTTCTATTTTTCATACATTGATGAACTGCCAGTCACAGCTGGAGATTGGTAGAGCAACCAAACATGACCCAGTCCTGCCAAACCAGGTATCAGAGAAAGATATTCATCCATACTTCATTTGTAGGAATGAATTATCAATCGATAAAGATTGTACCATGTGGGGTGCAAGAGTACTTATTCCAAATAATTTCAAGTCCAAATTATTAGGAGTACTTCATGACCAGCACCTGGGAATGTGCTTGACCAAGAGTTTTGCATGCAGTTACTTATGGTGGCCAGGTCTAGATAAAGATATAGAGTACATCGTTAGTCAGTGTACTCAATGTCATACTTATATGCTGACAAAAACCCACCAGCAGTGGATTACATGTAGATTTTGCTGAACTAGAAGGACAGCAATTGTTCATTGCGATGGATAGTCATTCGAAATGGGTAGAGGTGTTTCCGCTGCGGAAAATAACAAGTAAAACACTAGAAAATTTGCGAAGATTGTTTTCTTTATCTGGTCTCCCAGAAGAAATTGTGTCTGATAATGGGCCACAATTTTGTTCAAAAGAACTTGCACAATTCATAAGCAGAAATGGTGTGAAACATAGCAAGGTTCCACCATACCACCTTGCTTCAAATGGTGCAGCAGAGCACACAGTACAAATTGTAAAACATGCTCTCATCAAGCAAATGTTGGATCTAAATCAAAAGAAATGGCAGTTGTCGTTGGACCACAAATGGGCAAATTTTCTAATTACATATTGTAATGCTCCTCATACCACAACTGGTAGAACACCAGCAGAGTTGTTTCTCAAACGACAGCTACAAACCAAGTTCTCGTTGTTAAAGCTAAACTTGGCACAGTCAATAGAAGAGAAACAAGTAAGACAGAAAGAGAATCATGATAGAGGTAGAGTAAGAGAGAGAAGTGTGAAATTGAATCAGAAGGTTAGAGTGAAGAACCATCACCATAAATGGTTAAAGTGGTTACCAAGAAGAATAATGAAGATATGTGGCCCTCGCACATAATTGGTCAAGATGTTTGATCATGGACAGATTAGGTTTGTTCACATTGATCATATTTTGCTTGCAGATGTGGAAGGAGTTGAAAGTTGGAATGATTTGATTATTTCTGATGAGTCAGATAGTCTTGTTACAAGTAAAGTACCAGTAGCAAATCCTACATCAGATGTACTAGAAACAAGTTCAAGAGAAAGTCAGAATTTAAGTCTGAGAAAGACAAGCAGTCTGAAGTTGTAGAGAGTCCAAATGTAGATCAAGGGTTACCCTTGGAGGAAAACTCTCCACAGGATCTGCCTAGAATGAGTCTAAGTTCGACACCAAGTTTGGAAAGTTCTGTTCAAGAGCGAAGGTATCCTCTTTGAAATAGAAAACAAGTGGTTAAGTTTGATTTGTAAATATGGCAAAATATGTCCATGGGCTAGAATTTCCAGTGCTTCACCACCCGGTTTCTTGGTGGTATTGGCCATTTTGGGCAAGAACTGGGTCGGTGAAAAATTCCCCAGCTAAGTTCTGCTGGCGGTTTCAAACTACTGCTGGGGAGTGAACTGCCGGCGTACACCATCCATAGATCGCATGGCGCGATTTTTGGCTCAGTGGTGACCTATAGGTAAGTTGAAAAAAACACCCACGAGAATCAGCTGGGCGGTAGGTAAGTAGCTCTGCAAGAAAAAGGTAAGCAATTGTTTTGTTACTAATTATTTTTAAATTCTCTTGTAGTGATTTAAGTGAAAAAGGTACTGAGAATGTTTTTATGATTTTTTATTTTATGTTTTTTGAAAAAATATTTTTTGTGTTTTTCTCCTCCTAGGCCCAACATAAGAACATAAGAATTAGAAACAGGAGTAGGCCATCTAGCCCCTCGAACCTGCTCCGCCATTCAACAAGATCATGGCTGATCTGGCCGTGGACTTAGCTCCACTTACCCGCCCGATCCCCGTAACCCTTAATTCCCTTATTGGTTAAAAATCTATCTATCTGTGACTTGAATACATTCAATGAGCTAGCCTCAACTGCTTTCTTGGGCAGAGAATTCCACAGATTCACAACCCTCTGGGAGAAGAAATTCCTTCTCAACTCGGTTTAAATTGGCTCCCCAGTATTTTGAGACTGTGCCCCCTAGTTCTAGTCTCCCCTACCAGTGGAAACAACCTCACTGCCTCTATCTTGTCTATCCTTTCATTATTTTAAATGTTTCTATAAGATCACCCCTCATCCTTCTGAACTCCAATGAGCAAAGACCCAGTCTACTCAATCTATGATCATAAGGTAACCCCCTCATCTCCGGAATCAGCCTAGTGAATCGTCTCTGTACCCACTCCAAAGCCAGTATATCCTTCCTTAAGTAAGGTGACCAAAACTGCACGCAGTACTCCAGGTGCGGCCTCACCAATACCCTATACAGTTGCAGCAGGACCTCCCTGCTTTTGTACTCCATCCCTCTCGCAATGAAGGCCAACATTCCATTCGCCTTCCTCATTACCTGCTGCACCTGCAAACTAACTTTTTGGGATTCATGCACAAGGACCCCAGGTCCCTCTGCACCGCAGCATGTTGTAATTTCTCCCCATTCAAATAATATTCCCTTTTACTGTTTTTTTTCCCAAGGTGGATGACCTCATACTTTCCGACATTGTATTTCATCATGCCAAACCTTAGCCCATTCGCTTAACCTATCCAAATCTCTTTGCAGTCTCTCTATGTCCTCTACACAACCCGCTTTCCCACTAATCTTTGTATCATCTGCAAATTTTGTTACACTACACTCTGTCCCCTCTTCCAGGTCATCTATGTATATTGTAAACAGTTGTGGTCCCAGCACCAATCCCTGTGGCACATCATTAACCACTGATTTCCACCCCGAAAAGGACCTATTTATCCCGATTCTCTGCTTTCTGTTCGCCAGCCAATTCTCTATCCATGCTAATACATTTCCTCTGGCTCCGCGAACCTCTACCTTCTGCAGTAACCTTTTGTGTGGCACCTTATCGAATGCCTTTTGGAAATCTAGATACACCACATCCATCAGTACACCTCTACCCACCATGCACGTTATATCCTCAAAGAATCCCAGTAAATTAGTTAAACATGATTTCCCCTTCATGAATCCATGCTGCGTCTGCTTGATTGCACTATTCCTATCTAGATGTCCCGCTATTTCTTCCTTATTGATAGTTTCAAGCATTTTCCCCACTACAGATGTTAAACTAACCGGCCTATAGTTACCTGCCTTTTGCCTGCCCCCTTTTTTAAACAGAGGCGTTACATTAGCTGCTTTCCAATCCGTTGGTACCTCCCCAGAGTCCAGAGAATTTTGGTAGATTATAACGAATGCATCTGCTATAACTTCCGCCATCTCTTTTAATACCCTGGGATGCATTTCATCAGGACCAGGGGACTTGTCTACCTTGAGTCCCATTAGCTTGTCCAGCACTACCTCCCTAGTGATAGTGATTGTCTCAAGGTCCTCCCTTCCCACATTCCTGTGACCAGCAATTTTTGGCATGGTTTTTATGTCTTCCACTGTGAAGACCGAAGCAAAATAATTGTTTAAGGTCTCAGCCATTTCCACATTTCCCATTATTAAATCCCCCTTCTCATCTTCTAAGGGACCAACATTTACTTTAGTCACTCTTTTCCGTTTTATATATCTGTAAAAGCTTTTACTATCTGTTTTTATGTTTTGAGCAAGTTTACCTTCGTAATCTATCTTTCCTTTCTTTATTGCTTTTTTGGTCATTCTTTGCTGTTATTTAAAATTTTCCCAATCTTCTAGTTTCCCACTAACCTTGGCCACCTTATACGCATTGGTCTTTAATTTGATACTCTCCTTTATTTCCTTGGTTATCCATGGCTGGTTATCCCTTCTCTTACCGCCCTTCTTTTTCACTGGAATATATTTTTGTTGAGCACTATGAAAGAGCTCCTTAAAAGTGCTCCACTGTTCCTCAATTGTGCCACCGTTTAGCCTCCCCTCTTTGGTCACGACAGTGCCGGGAAGCCACTTGGGACCTTGTCCATAATTTAAAAGAAATACAGAATCATTCATTTCAATCTCGCGTGACACGTTTGCGCTATCATGGTATGCACTTTGTTGAAGCCGCCTGCTCTCTACCTGTTCATGTAGATCAGGGTGAACTAACGAGAGCCTTATCTTGAGTGCTCTTTTCATGAGCAGTTCAGCAGGTGGGATCCCAGTGAGTGAGTGGGGTCTCGTGCGGTAGCTAAGCAGGACTCAGGATAGGTGAGTCTGCAGTGAGCCTTCAGTTACCCTCTCCAAGCCTTGCTTGATGGTTTGCACTGCTCTCTCTGCCTGACCATTGGACGCTGGTTTAAATGGGGCAGATTTGACATGTGTGATCCCGTTACGGGTCATGAATTCTTTGAACTCAGCACTGGTAAAACATGGCCCATTGTCGCTCACCGACATCGGGTAGGCCGTGTGTGGCAAACATGGCCGCAGGCTTTCAGTAGTGGCAGCGGACATGCTAGCCAACATTATCTCACATTCAATCCACTCGGAGTACGCGTCTACAACCACAAGGAACATTTTACCCAAGAGCGGACCTGCATAGTTGACGTGTACCCTGGACCACGGTTTGGAGGGCCAAGACCATAAACTTAGCGGCGCCTCCCTGGGTACATTGCTTAACTGCAAGCATGTATTACATCTGTGAACGCAGGACTCTAAGTCCGCGTCGATACCGGGCCACCATACGTGGGATCTGGCTATCGCTTTCATCATTATGATGCCTGGGTGGGTACTGTGGAGGTCATTAATGAAGGTGTCTCTGCCCTTCTTGGGGACGACTACTTGATTGCCCCACAGAAGGCAGTCTGCCTGTATAGACATTTCATCTTTGCACCGCTGGAAGGGCTTTATCTCTTCCTGCATTTCCACTGGGACACTGGGCCAGCTCCAGTGAAGCACACAGCTTTTGACTCGAGTTAATAAGGGGTCCTGGCTTGTCCAGGTTTTGATCTGCCAGGCAGTGACGGGTGATTGCTCACTCTCAAAAGCTTCCATTACCATGGCTAGATCTGCGGGTTGCGCCATTTCCACCCCCGTGCTGGGCAATGGTTGCCTACAGAGAGCATCGGCGCAATTTTCTGTGCCTGGCCTGTGGCGGATGGTGTAGTTGTATGCGGACAACGTGAGCGCTTATCTCTGGATGCGGGCCGATGCATTGGTATTCATCCCTTTACTCTCGGAAAACAGGGATATAAGTGGCTTATGGTCAGTTTCCAATTCGAATTTTAGCCCAAATAGGTATTGATTAATTTTCTTTACCCCATAGACACACGCTAATGCTCCTTTTTCAATCATGCTGTAGACTCTCTCAGCCTTAGAGAGACTCCTGGATGCATAAGCAACCGGTTGAAGTTTCCCGAAATCATTAGCTTGTTGCAATACACACCCGACGCCATATGACGACGCATCACATGCTGATACCAAACGCTTACATGGATCATACAACGCAAGCAATTTGTTTGAGCATAACAATTTTCTCGCTTTTACAAAGGCATTTTCTTGGCTTTTGCCCCAAACCCATTTGCCCCCTTTTCGTAGTAAGACATGTAGTGGTTCTAGCAGGGTGCTGAAACCCGGTAAGAAGTTTCCAAGTAATTCAAGAGTCCCAGAAATGACCGCAGCTCCGTCACGTCTGTGGCTTCAGTACGTTTTCGATTGCCTCCGTCTTCGTGTTGGTGGGCCTGATGCCGTCCGCTGCAATCCTCCTTCCCAAGAACTCCACTTCAGGCGCCAGGAAACCGCATTTTGAGCGTTTTAACCTGAGCCCCACGCGGTTGAATCGACTAAGAACCTCCTCCAGGTTCTGCAGATGCTCGACTGTGTTCCGACCTGTGACCAAGATGTCGTCCTGGAAGACCACGGCTGGACCGACTTCAATAAACTTTCCATGTTTCTCTGGAATATCGCCGCCGCCGATCGGATTCCAAACGGGCACCCTGTTATAAACAAAAAGACCTTTGTGCGTGTTGATGCAGGTGAGGGCCTTCGATGATTCCTCCAGTTCCTGCGTCATGTAGGCTGAAATCAGATCCAGCTTCGTGAACGTCTTTCCTCCCGCCAGCATTGCAAAGTGGTCATCGGCTTTTGATGGTGGGTATTGGTCCTGCAGGGAGAAACGATTGATAGTTACTTTGTAATCGCCACAGATCCTGACGGTGCCGTCTCCCTTTAAGACTGGTACAATAGGACTGGCCCACTCGCTGAACTCGATTGGTGAAATGATGCCCTCTCGTTGCAGCTGGTCGAGCTCAATCTCTACCCTTTCTCTCAACATGTAGAAACATAGAAACATAGAAAATAGGTGCAGGAGGAGGCCGTTCGGCCCTTCTAGCCTGCACCGCCATTCAATGAGTTCATGGCTGAACATGAAACTTCAGTACCCCCTTCCTGCTTTCTCGCCATACCCCTTGATCCCCCAAGTAGTAAGGACTTCATCTAACTCCCTTTTGAATATATTTAGTGAATTGGCCCCAACCACTTTCTGTGGCAGAGAATTCCACAGGTTCACCACTCTCTGGGTGAAGAAGTCTCTCCTCATCTCGGTCCTAAATGGCTTACCCCTTATCCTTAGACTGTGACCCCTGGTTCTGGACTTCCCCAACATTGGGAACATCTAACCTGTCCAAACCCGTCAGAATTTTAAACGTTTCTATGAGGTCCCCTCTCATTCTTCTAAACTCCAGTGAATACAAGCCCAGTTGATCCAGTCTTTCTTGATAGGTCAGTCCCACTATCCCGGGAATCAGTCTGGTGAATCTTCACTGCACTCCCTCAATAGCAAGAATGTCCTTCCTCAAGTTAGGAGACCAAAATTGTGCACAATACTCCAGGTGTGGCCTCACCAAGGCCCTGTACAACTGTAGCAACACCTCCCTGCCCCTGTACTCAAATCCCCTCGCTATGAAGGCCAACATGCCATTTGCTTTCTTAACCGCCTGCTGTACCTGCATGCCAACCTTCAATGACTGATGTACCATGACACCCAGGTCTCGTTGCACCTCCCCTTTTCCTAATCTGTCACCATTCAGATAATGTACGGTACTGCTCTCGCCTTGTGATGGATGGGTTGCGCCCCCGGAATTAGGTGGGTCTGCAATTTTGCTCCTTGGAATTTCCCGATGCCTGGTTTGAACAGCGAAGGAAATTTGTTTAAGACCTGGGCACATGAAGTGTCATCAGCGGGCGATAGCGCTCGGACGTCGTCCCAGTTCCAGCGTATCTTTCCCAGCCAGCTCCTGCCGAGCAGTGTGAGACCATCATCCGGTACCACCCAGAGTGGTAACTTGTGCACCGCTCAATCGTAGGAGACCTTTACAGTAACACTGCCGATTACAGGAATCAGTTCTTTTGTGTAAGTTCTTAGTTTCGTGCGAATTGGAGTTAAGACTAACCTTGAGGCCTTGTAGCTCCACAACCTTTCGAAAGTCTTTTTGCCCATGGTGGACTGGCTTGCGCCCGTGTCCAGGTCCATTGACACCGGGAGTTCATTTAGTTCAACATTCAGCATTATCGGGGGACAATTCGTGGTGAATGTGTGTACCCCATGTACCTCTGTCTCCTCTATCTGAGGCTCTGTTTCATCCTGATCCTCATCTGCAACATGGTAGTTTGCAGCTTTAACAGGCTTAGCAACTCGCCTGCACATGCGTTGGAGGTGTCCCATTATTCCACAGCCCTTGCAAATGTATCCTTTGAATCAGCCTGAATGGAAACGATTATCACCCCCGCAGCGCCAACAAGGTGTTAATGTCCTTGCATTCATCACGCTTGATGGTGGACTCTGAGACATCTGCGGACATGTAGCTGCAGGTATGTGTGACCTGCCCTGTACGTTACGATTCAAAAACAACATCACTTTATTCACAGTACTTGTAGCAGCACTTGTGTGCTGAGAGATTTGCTTCGTATTGTCACTGGTGGCAATGAACGCCTGGACTATCGCTATGGCCTTACTCAAGGTTGGGATCTACAGTCAAAAGTTTGCGAAGTATGGTTTCATGGCCAATGCCAAGTACGAAAAAGTCTCTGAGCATGTACTCCAAATGTCCTTCGAATTCACAATGTCCTGCAAGGCGTCTTAGCTCGGCGACATAACTCACCACTTCCTGGTCTTCAGACCTTTTATAGATGTAGAACTAGTACCTCGCCATCAGACCGCTTTCCTTGGGTTTCGCTGGAGAGAGCAGATTCTTCATGAGGCCACACATTGGTGCCCCACAGACGGTGAGGAGGCTCGCCCTTCATTTGGCAGCGCTCTCTTCCCCATTTAGCTCGTTGGCCATGAAGTATTGGTCGAGTCGCTCCACAAAAGTTTCCCAATCATCTCCCTCTGAAAATTTCTCCAGGATGCCCACTGTTCTCTACATCTTTGGGTTCGCTATCTGTATCTCATTGCCAGTTGTTGTCTATGGAGAAAGAGTCAGACTGAATACTGTGAGCCCAAAGTAACGTGTGACCGTAGTCTTTTATTGGAGGTCTCCAAAGTGCCTCTCTAACCTGTGAAGCCTTCTTAAATACCTATGCTCCCAAGGGATTATGGGATCCCTTGGGACACCGGGAATGAGCCCACTGGTGGCTGTACAGAGTAAATACAAGTCCACATATATAACAACGGCCTCTTTCATCATCATAGGCAGTCCCTCGAAATCAAGGACTTGCTTCCACTTTAAAAGTGAGTTCTCAGGTGACTGTACAATCCAATATGGGAATTATAGTCTCTGTCACAGGTGGGACAGACAGTGGTTGCAGGAAAGGGTGGGTGGAGAGTCTGGTTTGCCGCACACTCCTTCCGCTGCCTGTGCTTGTTTTCTGCATGCTCTCGGTAACCAGACTCGAGGTGCTCAGCACGCTCCCGGATGCTCTTCTCCACTTAGAGCAGTCTTTGGCCAGGGATTCCCAGGTGTCAGTTGCACTTTATCAAGGAGGCTTTGAGGGTGTCCTTGAAACATTTCCTCTGCCCACCTGGGGCTCGCTTGCCGTGTAGGAGTTCTGAGTAGAGTGCTCGCTTTGGGAGTCTTATGCCGGGCATGCAGACAATATAGCCCGCCCAAAGGACTTGGTTGAGTGTGGTCAGTGCTTTGATGCTGGGGATGTTGGCCTGGTCAAGAACACTGACGTTGGTGCACCTATCCTCCCAGGGGATTTTCAAGATCTTGCGGAGACATCGTTGGTTGTATTTCTCCAGCGATTTAAGGTGTCTACTGTACATGGTCCATGTCTCTGAGTATTACAGGAGGATGGGTATCACTACAGACCTGTAGACCATAAGCTTGGTGCCAGATTTGAGGTCCTGATCTTCGAACACTTTCTTCCTCAGGCGACTGAAGACTGCGCTGGCTCACTGGAGGCGATGTTGGACCTCGTCGTCGATGTCTGCCCTCTTTAGGCGCATGCAGCGTGCATTGTACCGAGATTGTGCCCAAATCGACCCAATTCAGTCCTTAAGCCACAATACATATGTTTATTACTTTAACCGAATAGTTTTTGACACCAGGTATAGGGATTGGGGTTCAGAGCACTGGCTGATAATTGCATTCTTTAACCCAGGCACATAGGCTGAATGTAACACCCATAAGAACATTAGAAATGGGAGCAGGAGTAGGCCATATGACCCCTCTAGCCTGCTCTGCCATTTAATATGATCATGGTTGATCCGATCATGGACTCAGGTCCACTTCCCTGGCCGCTCCCCATAAGCCATTTAATCGCTTATCGGTTAAGAAACTGTCTATCTCTGTCTTAAATTTATTCAATGTCCCAGCTTCCACAGCTCTCTGAGGCAGCGAATTCCACAGAGTTACAACCCTCTGAGAGAAGAAATTCCTCCTCATCTCAGTTTTAAATGGGCGGCCGCTTATTCTAAGATTATGCCCCCTAGTTCTAATCTCCCCTATCAGTGGAAAAATCCTCTCTACATTCACCTTGTAAAGCCCCCTCATAATCTTATACGTTTCGATACGAGCACCTCTCATTCTTCTGAACTCCAATGAGTAGAGGCCTAACCTCCTCAACCTTTCTTCATCAGTCAACCCCCTCATCTGCTGAATCAACCTAGTGAACATTCTCTGAACTGTCTCCAAAGCAAGTATATCCTTTCGTAAATATGGAAATCAAAACTGTACGCAGTATTCTAGGTGTGGCCTCACCAATACCCTGTATAAATGTAGCAAGACTTCCCTGCTTTTATACTCCATCCCCTTTGCAATAAAGGCCAAGATTCCATTGGCCTTCCTGATCACTTGCTGTACCTGCATACTAACCTTTTGTGTTTCATGCACAAGTACCCCCAGGTCCCGCTGTACTGCAGCACTTTGCAATTTTTCTCCATTTAAATAATAACTTGCTCTTTGATTTTTTTTCTGCCAAAGTGCATGACCTCACACTTTCCAACATTATACTCCATCTGCCAAATTTTTGCCCACTAACTTAGCCTGTCTATATCCCTCTGCAGATTTTTTTGTGTCCTCCTCACACATTGCCTTTCCTCCCATCTTTGTATCATCAGCAAGCTTGGCTACGTTATACTCGGTCCTTTCTTCCAAGTCATTAATATAGATTTTAAATAGTTGGGGTCCCAGCACTGATCCCTGTGGCACCCCACTAGTTATTGATTGCCAACCAGAGAATGAACCATTTATCCCTCCTCTCTGTTTTCTGTTAGTTAGCCAATCCTCTATATATTGGGAATATATTATCCCCAACCCTGTGAACTTTTATCTTGTGCAGTAACCTTTTATGTGGCACCACTGCTCCAGCTGAGATCAGACAGGATGCAGAAATGAAACCTTCCTGATCTGTAGTGCTCAGCTTCACTTTGGGCTGGATATTTACTGAGTCAACTGGCAAGCACAATTGCAAATTTTCAAAGTATTAGAAGTTGAGTGCATGTGATATCACAGGTGCATCACATATTGCTTTGTAAACAATATGACAAATAAAAAGGATCCTACAACTGACATGTGAGATTCAACTTTTGGCTAAAATGGAACAGAAAGGTATGCAATGTGAGCGGCTTCCAAGAACATTAGTGTAGAGGCTGAAAGCAATAACTAGTCGACTCAGGACAGATTAGATAGGAGTTTACTAAAATGAAAGAGCTGAAGGTAGGGGTATGCTTAAATGAATTTGATTGATCCCGAATAACTGCCTCAGTTGGTGATATTATCTCACCAGCAATATGTTAATATTGTTTGAACTAAAATCTGGAATATGTGGATTTGCATTTCATAGAATGATTCAGCTCGGAAGGAGACCATTTGGTCATCATACTTAATGCTAAACTGACATATTCTGCTTGTTAACCATTGAGCACTAAAATAACCAACACTCTGAAATCTCCCCCAATCATCTCTGGGCTATAAATTGGACAGGGAATGCCGGGACCCTGAAACTGTCACCTTTGAGCAAGTCGGTAGGTGCACAACTTCCTCTCTGATGCTTTTCCCTCGCACTCAATGGCCAAACATTTGCCCTAACAGCACAGATGAGAATGGGAGCTCGTTATACAGAAAATTGAGGCCCTGAAATTCCTCTGATGGTGATAATGCAAGTTAACGGAACCCCCTTCAGCAGCATCAACTTCAAGATGAATGCCAGATGTTTCTGGCTCCCTCTAGGACAAGGAAAAATTTGTCTTGAAAGTTTTTGTTGCCAGTGAAGCCTTTGCCTCTGCAACTGATTTCCTCCAGGACTGATTATCTTAGTCCAACAAAAGTTTTGAGGCTTTCTAAAGGCCTTAATGATACTCCTGCCAGCTATCAGTGAAAGCTCTGTTGAGGCCTACTAGGGGCATAATGGGCAGAATTTCCCAGGGAAGCTCAGGCAGTCCCCCAGACACGCCTCTTGATGTAGGACAGCTGAAACGAAGATCGTCTGTGGCTTACTACCACCGGAACCTAAAGACCCACTGCAAATAAGACAGAATCATGGATTCCCCAAGCGTAAATCGGGCTTTTTTGTCCTCTCCAACCCCAGAAAATTTGGGACGCGAGTGTGAAAAGTCATGTCATAGAATCATAGAATAGTACAGCACAGAAGGAGGCCATTCAGCCCATCAAGTCTGAGGCAGCTCTTTCGAAGAGCAATGCAGTTAGTCCCACTCCCCGGCTCTTTCCCCATATCCCTGCAATTTATTTCTCCTTCAAGTATTTATCCAATTCTCATTTGAAGGCTACTATTGAATCAATATTTACCATGCTACCACTCGTTGCGTACATTTTTTTTCCTCATGCCGTCTCTGGTTCTTTTACTAATCACTTTAAATCTGTGCCCTCTCGATATCGACCCTTCAGCCATTGGAAACTGTTTCTCTTTATTTACTCTATCTAAATCCTTCATGATGTTAAACACCTCTATCAAATCTCCGCTTGGCCTTCTCGGCCCTAAGGAGAATAACCCCAGCTGCTTTGTTAACCTGTCCTGCTATTCTGTGGCACAGCACATCAGTGCACCAACCCACTCCACTGCTGCATTCGAGAAATGTGTAAAATTGGGATAAATTGGCTCAGATAGATACTAAAGTGTCAGTGTCAGCTCTGGCTCAGTGAGTACCACTCTCACCTCTCAGTCAGAAGGTTGTGGGTTCAGGTCTCACTCCAGTGACCTGAACACAAAAAAGTCATCTAGGCTGACACTCCAGTGCAGTGCTGAGGGAGTGCTGCACTGTCGGAGGTATCGTCTTTTAGATGAGACGTTAAACCAAGGACCTGTCTGCTCCCTCAAGTGGACGTAAAAGATCCCATGGCACAATTTCGAAGCTGAGCAGGGGTGTACTGGTGTCCTGGAAAATATTTATCCCTCAGTCAGCATAACAAAAAAAACAGATTATCGGCTCATTATCACTTTGCTGTTTGTGGGAGCGTGCTTGTGTGCAAATTGGCTGCCGCGTTTCTCACATTACAACAGTGACTACACTCCAAAAAGTACTTCATTGGATGTAAAAGGGCTTTGAGATGTCGGGTGGTCATGAAGGGCGCTATATAAATCTAAGTCTTTCTTTCTTTCATAGAATCATAGAAATTTACAGCACAGAAGGAGGCCATTTCAGCTCATCATGTCCACCAACAAAGAGCTACCCAGCCTAATCCTACTTTCCAACTCTTGGTCTGTAATCCTGCAGGTTATGGCACTTCAAGTGTACTTTTTAAATGTGATGAGGATTTATGCCTCTACCATGCTTTCAGGCAGTGAATTCCAGACCCCCACTAACCTCTGGGTGAAAAAATGTCCTCTCAAATCTTCTCTCAACCTTCTACCAATTACTTTAAATCTATGCCCCCTGATTGTTGACTCCTCTGCTAAGGGAAGTAGGCCCATCCTATCCACTCTATCTAGGCCTGTCATAATTTTATACACCTCAATCTGGTCACCCCTCAGCCTCCTCTGTTCCAAAGACAACAAACCCAGCCTATCCAATCTTTCCTCTTTTAAAGGTCCCATGGTATTATTTAAAGGCCCAATGGTATTATTTAAAGGTCCTATGGTATTATTTAAAGGCCCGATGGTATTATTTAAAGGTCCTATGGTATTATTTAAAGAAGAACAGGGAGTTCACCTGAGTCCCTCAATCAACTCCCCCTAAACAAATTAACTGACCATTCATCTCATTGTGATTTGTGGGATTTTACTGTGTGCAAAGTGGCTCCTACATTTGCTTACACAACGACAATCATTACACTTAAAAGTAATCCATTATGTTCAGCACAAGATGTTTCTGAGAAATGTGATGAGGCACTATCTAAATTCAAGCCTTCCCATTTATTTTTCTTTCTCTCTTTCTCTCTTTTTCTCTCTCTCCTTCAGAACTCTCAACAGTTATTGGTGTTATTGTTGTCGGGCGTGAAGGCCATCAGTTTCCTCTCACACTGAAGCAGCAGCACCTATTTCTCTCAGGTATTTCACCCACTGTCCTCTCTAACAACTTGATGCAGAACAGAGACAGATGAATTTCCAAAGCTGTCTAGCCATGTACTCAACAAGAAACATTAATATGCAAGCAGCTTTTCTAAAAACAACTTTTCCGATGCGATAACTGCTCTGCAAAAAAGTCTAGTTCTTTGCTTTGGATAGTGAAGTTGCTTTGAAATGTCTGTCACTCATCTCTTTTCTCAAAGCTTGGAATTTACAAACTTTGTTCTGACATGGAATATTGACATTACTTTGCACCTTAACTTCCTTGTGTTTGAGAACTTAAGGAAGTGACCTGGAACTACTGACATACAGATGCGTAACGACTATTCCGTGAGAAAATCCAAAATCAAAACCAGACCATGGGGTAGAGGATGTAGAATGATAAGTGATAAATGTTTCTTTCTTGTCATTCCATGGAATAAAGATGAGACATAATTGATTTTAGCAGGATGTGATTATCAGGGGCATCATTCATTGAAAAGAGAAATGTTAAATGGCAGAAGGATGTCATTATATGGACTGAGAGCTACGCTTAAACAGGGCCAATCTGATAAATGCGCTATTCATTTCCATCTCTATTCATCTGTCCTTAGAAATCAGAAAGTCTTTCAACAGGCACATTGAAATTAAACATTATTAAAAAAGCATAATGCATGATCCTCCATTTTATTCACTTTTCTCCAAAATGGATATTTTTTTCCAATTGCAGACCCTTCTCCACTCCATGGAGGCGAAATTCAGGACCGTCAGAAGGCTGGCGCACCTACCATTTTTTTAATGTTTTAACCGTCAGGTGCGATGAGGCGGGCTTCCGATCGATTTTTTTCCTCTTTGCCGCTTTTTCCGGCTCGGACCGAAAGCCAGTCATAATGGGGGCGGAGGTGTGGTGGTAAGTGCTGGAAGTGGGGCAGGACGGAGTGGTGGTGATGTCAGTGCGCATGTGCATCACCAGGTCTCTCCCCTCATTTAAAGGGGAAAGAAGCAGCGTTTCATTAGGTTTGGCCACTGGACCATCAGGGAGGGTTTGGACCAAAAGTGGGTGCCAGGCTGTTTGTTGGCAGCCCGGCCGAATCCGGGCCATAATTGTCTGGCCGAACGTGAAGTTGGCTGGCAAAAAAAAACATGGCGGCCGCGGCAGTGCGCCCACCCCTTGAAAAGCCACCGCGCTGCCGTGTCTCACATACAAGAAACCAGGTGCACTTGCAGATAAAAGCTATCGAGGGCACCGCGCGGCAGAGCAACAATTTTCTGAGGTAAATTTTGCACGGAGTAGGATGGAGGTGCGGGAGATCAGTGTTGCGCACTTTGATGATGTGTTTGGGGTGGTCAGCAGCAGTAGGGCGGAAGTGGGGATTGCCCGAAAAATCCACGAGGGGAATTTGGATCATCGCGGCCAATCGACTGCAATGCGGCGGCCACTCAATTCCGCCGCATGGCGGCTGCAAAACGGCGATAATGAGCCTTACCCAGACCCTGAATTTCGGCCCCCATGTCTTTCCCAGTTCAAATAGTGGAATGTGGAACAATACCAATGTGGTGGCATAATGGTCTAGATCAGTATGTTGTTATTTTACGGTTTGACCTCCTGGGCTTCTCCAAATTGCCACAAGATGGAGGAATTGTCTTGGCTGCTAGACTTTTCTACAGCACCCTTTGGGAAGAGGGAAAAGGTTTTCCCCTTCAGGGCAGAGTTCTAATGGAGCAAAGCTTCCATCCACCCTTGCGATTTCACTCAAGCCCCGACCTATATTTCTCTGGGTCAATCACAGACAAGGCCATCTCTGACCACTTCTTCGTATCGCTCTCCATCCACATCCCCCTTCCACCCCCTCCCAACCCTACCTCCTTCAGTGTCTGCTCCTGGAAAAAACTCTCTCCGGACTCTTACAACTGCACTTATGAATTTCCAACAGTCCAGCCTTTGGCCCTCCATTAACCATGACATTTCTGCAGCTACCGATCTGCTCAATCATACCCTCACCACCTCCTTTGATGCCATAGTCCTTATTAAAACAATTACTCTCTCTCACCCTGGCCATTCCCTCTGGTACAGCACTCATCTTTGTTCCCTTAAGCCCAAGGGATGCAGACTTGAACTGATATGGTGGACAACATAAAGCATTATCGGGTCCTACTCTCGCCTGCCATAATTGCTCACTATTCCAGAATCATTCTGGAATGTAAAGATAAACTCCAGTTTCCATTCTCCACTCCCAACCATCTTCTCAAACCACTCTCCCCAGTCTCCACCCTCAGCTCTGACAATAAGTGTGAGGAGCTCATGGAATTCTTTGTCTCTAAGATTGAGACCCGTTCAGCCGCCTCTGCCTTTTCCCTTCCTACCCCTAACCCACCTGGCCAAACTTCCTCTAAGGATCCCCCTGACCTAGCCCGGACCTCACATCTTTCTCCAGTTTCTCGCCGATCTCCCCTTTTGACCTCCCCACGCTCATCTTGTCCATGAGACCCACTTCCTGCTCCCTTGACCCTATTCCCACCAAATTGCTGACCACACAACTTCCTTTTCTGACTCCTATGTCAGCTGACATTGCTAATGTTTCTCCCTCCTAATGTACTATCCCCTTCTCTCTCAAATCTGCCGTCATCACCCCTCTCTTCAAAAAAACCACCCTTGACCCCTCCATCCTTGAAAACTATTACCCTATCTCCAACCTCCCTTTGCTCGCCAAAGCCCTTAAATGTTTGTCGTCTCCCAAATCCGTGCCCATCTTTTCCGCAACTCCATGTTTGAATCCCTCCGATCTACTTTCCACGCCGACCACAGTACCAAAATGGCTCTCATTAAAGTCACAAATGACATCCTTGTGATTGTGACAAAGGCAAACTATCCCTCCTCATCCTTCTTGAATTATCTGCAGCCTTTGACATGGTTGACCACTCCATCCTTCTCCAACACCTCTCCACCGTCGTCCAGCTGGGTGGGACTGCACTCGCCTGGTTCCATTCTTATCTATCTAATCGTAGCCAGAGAATCACCTGCAATGGCTTCTCTTCACACTCCCGCATTGTTACCTCTGGTGTCCCCCAAGGATCTATCCTTGTCCTCCTCCTATTTCTCATCTACATGTTGCCCCTTGGCAGCATCAGCTAAAAACACAGCAACAGTTTCAACATCTACACTGATGACACCCAACTCTACCTCACTGCCAATTCTCTCGACCCCTCCACGGTCTCTAAATTGTCAGGCTGCTTGTCCGACATCCAGTTCTGGATGAGCAGAAATTTTCTCCAATTAAATATTGGGAAGACCAAAGCCATTGTTTTTGGTCACTGCCACAAACTCCATTCCCTAGCCATTGACTCCATCCCTCTCCCCAGCTTCTGTCTGAGGCTGAACCACGCTGTTCATAACCTTGGTGTCATATTTGACCCTGAAATGAACCTTCGACCTCATATCCACAATATAACTAAGACTGCCTAGTTCCACCTCCGTAACATCGTCCATCTCCGCACTTGCCTCAGCTCATCCGTTACTGAAACCCTCATCCATGCCTTTGTTACCTCTAGACTTGACTATTCCAAAACACTCTTGGCTGGCCTCCCACATTCTACCCTACGTAAACTTGAGGTGATCCAAACCTCGGTAGCCCGTATCTTAACTTGCACAAGTCTCGCTGACCCATCACCCCTGTGTTCGCTGACCTACATTGGTTCCCGGTTAAGCAACACCTCGATTTCAAAACTCTCATTCTTGTTTTCATATCCCTCCATGGCCTGCCCCTCCCTAACTCTGTATTATCCTTCAGCCCCACAACCACCCCCACCCCCGGCCCCTGAGATATCTACGTTTCTCTAATTCTGCCCTGTTGACCATCCCTGATTATAATCACTCAACCATTGGTGGCCGTGCCTTCTGTTGCCTAGGCCCTAAGCTCTGGAATTCCCTGTCTAAATCTCTCTGCCTCTTTACCTCTCTTTCCTCCTTTAAGATGCTACTTAAAACCTACCTTTTTGAACAAGATTTTGGTCGCCTGCCCTAATTTCTCCTTATGAGGTTCGGTGTCAAATTTTTTGTCTCATAATACTCCTGTGAAGCGCCTTGGGACATTTCATTACCTTAAAGGCGCTATATAAGTACAAGTTGTTGTTGTTGTTGGGTCGGGGGCTCTTGGTAGGATACCCACTGCCATGAGGCAGCCCATCAGTATGAAGAGGGAAATTCTGGCAGTACAGCAGCAGGAACAAAGTTAAAGGAGTAAAAACGGCCGGACAACTGATAGAGCTGCAGTTTTGTAGGCCGCATGAGAGACTGAAGCCTCCACAGGTAAGTCATCAAGGCCAACCCAGAGAAAGAAGAGGCCACCTCACAGCTCTCTCCTTCAATGGGGGCGAAAGGGAGCCAGGACTGTTATTGCTACTTCCTGGCACTTACCACATCCACATGGCAGCTCCGGGAAGTGCCGGTAACTATGGTAGATATGATTTGTGATGGGCAGGGGTGGAGTAGTCAGTGGTAACCCCAGAGAGGAAGGAAATCTACTTTCCCAGGGAGGCAGAGGGGCAGTTAAAATGGAGGGAAGGGTGGTAGCTCTCACCACACATATTTTCCACTGCCATTCTGTCCAAAATCAGATGGCATCATGGAGGAGAAACCTGGCCATTTTATTGGAATACTTTGGGCCAGAGAACCTTTCCATAGTACCACCAGTACCATCCTTAATTGGCACATATGATGCACAATTGAAGTTGTCATAGGAAACTGGAATGGTCTAAGCTGCTGGATTTTCAACCGAAGCTTTTAATGACCACTCCATTATTAGCAGCAGGAGGTATAGCTGGAGCAATTCGCCAGTGAGAAACCACCACATAAAGTAAGCAGATTGAAGTGGCAGTTGGCTCTGGAACTTCTATTCAAATTGCACAAATTGGGCAGAATTTTAAGTCGGAGGCAGGAAGGGAGCACGAGGCGAGGGCTGGATTACGGTTCCCTCAGGCTCTGCTGAATTTAACGACAGGGCCTCATTAAAAATGTTTTTCTCTGTTTCCTGCCCGCAGCCAGCCAGATTGAGTGGTTGGCTGGCTGTCGGGGCAGGTAGGCCTGCGGTTCAGGCCACAGAGGAGAAGAGGGAGGAAGGGAACGGAGGCGGGAGGGAGGGTCGGGGATAGGGGATTATAGACTGGAAGGCCAGAGGGACGTGTTGGAGATCGAGGGCCAGGGATTGAAGGTAGAATGGGATCGGAAGGACGGAAGGTTGAGGTTGAGGAGATCAGAGGTCTCATTGAGGGGGTGTGCAGGAGACTGGAGACCGGGAGTGGAGAGTGAAATTGGAGACTGGGGGTGGAGATTGGAGGTCAGAGAGGGGGGAGGCGGGAGAGGGGTGGTGGAGATCAGAGGCTGGGAGTGGAGAATGGAGACCGAGGAGGGTGAAATTGGAGGCTGGGGGTGGAGACTGGCGACCAGGGAGGGGGGAGGCCAGGCCAGGGTAGGGGTGGTGGAGATCGGAGGCCGGAGTGGGGAGAGGCCAGGGAGTGATGAGGTTGAATGCTGGGGCGGGGGTGGGGGTAAGAACAGGGGTGGTCAAAGGCTGGCGGTGGGGGAGATTGGAGGATGTTGGCTGGCGGGGGCGGGGGCATGGTAGGGATCGGAGGCCAATATAGGGGGAAACCAGAGGCCGGGGTGGGGGGTGGTGGAGATTGGAGAATGGGAGGGTTGGAGATTAGAGTCTGGGGAATGGGAAGGTCAGAGGCCAGGGTGGGGGGGCGCTGAGATCAGATGTTTCCTGTGGGAGGTCAGGGGGAGATCGGAAAGGTCGGGGGTTCCGATTGTGATGGGTCTGGTGAGACAGCTACGCTGGATCCAGCATTTAAGTGGAAAGGCACTTACCTGCTGGATCCATCAGTCCTTGCCTTCCTTTCGCTGCTGGGTTCCTCGAGGCCCAGGAAACCTGACCAGCCAGAGTTAGATTTTAAATGGGGCATTCAGCCTCCTGGGAGTGGATTGGCCACCTGCCCCCATCCTGTCTCCGTTAAGACCGGAGGCGGACGGGTTTGAGATGGGTTGGGCCCAGAATTCAGATTTCTAACACTTTAACCTCCCACCGACCCATACCCGTCCATCTTTTGGTGTTAAAATTCCTCCCATTCTTTCTGCTAGTAGGCTGTGAATTTCTATATTTTATTATCTTGAGACTTTTGCTCTATAAAATTTACTTAAATGTAACAACTTAATTTTTGGCATAGAGCATTACAATATGATGCTTTCAGCTGTGAGACCTTCGTCGAAATTCAGCCTAAACAGATGGAATAAGAAATCTGTTCAAACATATGTGTATTCTCCTGAGTGAGGCGATATAAGGGCCAAGAGTAGTGCTGTTAACATTGTCTATCCTTTCATTCCCAGGAGCTATACCCCAACCTTTTTATGTTTTGGACTGTGTTTTTATTAAGCTTTGGCATAATAAACCTAGCCTGGTAATTTAATGAGATAAACACAGTGTGTTGGACAAGCATGCACTAATTCCAGGTTTGTGGGAGTTCAATTTTACTACAGCTCAAAAACATTACCTGAACCGCAAAGCAGATTTAAAATGTCATTGGGTTTTACATAAGAACATAAGAAATAGGAGCTGGAGTAAGCCATTTGCCCTTCGAGCCTGTTCCACCATTCAACAAGATCATGGCTGATCTTCTACCTCAACTCACCTTCCCACAGTATCCCCATATCCCTTAATTCTCTTAGTGAATATATTCAACAACTGAGCATCCACAGCTCTTTGAGTGAAGAAACTTCTCCTCATCCCAGTCCTAAATGGCTCACCCCTTATTCTGAGACTGGTGACCCCATGTTCTAGATTTTCCAGCCAGGGGAAACATTTTCTCAGCATTAACCCTGTCAAGCTCCTTCAGAAATATGTTTCAATTAGATCACTTCTCATTCTTCTAAACTCTAGGGAATATAGACCTAGTCTACTCAATCTCTCCTCATAGGGCAAATTGCTCTATTGCGCAAATTGGCTGCCACCTTTCCTACATTACAACAGTGACTACACTTCAAAAGTGCTTCACTGGGACATCCTGAGGTCTTTCTTTCCTTTAATGGTGACCCCCAGGATGTTGATGGTGGGGGACTCAATGATGATAATGGCATTGAATGTCAATAGAATATCATTGCCTGGCACTTGTGGGCCACGAATGTTACTTGCCACTTATCAGCCCAAGCCTGGATGTTGTCTGAAACAATAAAATGGCCAGGATTCTCCTCATGAAGGCTGAGTGGGCAAATGCATGGCAGATGCAGTATAATGTAGATAAATGTGAGGTTATCCACTTTGGTGGCAAAAACAGGGAGGCAGAATATTATCTGAATGGTGACAGATTAGGAAAAGGGGAGATGCAACGAGACCTGAGTGTCATGGTACATCAGTCATCGAAAGTTGGCATGCAGGTACAGCAGGCGGTGAAGAAGGCAAATGGCCTTCATAGCGAGGGGATTTGAGTATAGGAGCAGGGAGGTCTTACTGCAGCTGTACAGGGCCTTGGTGAGGCCACACCTGGAATATTGTGTACAGTTTTGGTCTCCTAATTTGAGGAAGGACATTCTTGCTATTGAGGGAGTGCAGCGAAGGTTCACTTGATTGATTCCCAGGATAGCAGGACTGACATATGAAGAAAGACTGGATCGACTAGGCTTATATTCACTGGAGTTTAGAAGAATGAGAGGGGATCTCAGAAACATAAAAAATTCTGACAGGATTGGACAGGTTAGATGCAGGAAAAATGTTCCCGATGTTGGGGAAGTCCAGAACCAGGGGACACAGCCTAAGGTTAAGGGGTAAGCCATTTAGGACCGAGATGAGGAGAAACTTCTTCACTCAGAGAATTGTGAACATGTAGAATTCTCTACCACAGAAAGTTGTTGAGGCCAGTTCATTAGATATATTCAAAAGGGAGTTAGATGTGGCCCTTACGGCTAAAGGGATCAAGGGGTATGGAGAGAAAGCAGGAATGGGGTACTGAAGTTGCATGATCAGCCATGATCATATTGAATGGTGGTGCAGGCTCGAAGGGCCGAATGGCCTACTTCTGCACCTATTTTCTATGTTTCTATGTTTCTATAAGTGAAGAGGCCTCTCAAGGTAACTGTATTTCTTTGTTTCTCGGGACTCGGTGGAGCAGGAGTGTTCCTCCAGGCCCCGCAAGGAAAGTGTAGGTATCCCTTGCACCAGACTCGCCTTCCCACCTCTCCAAACAGCTGATCGTCCAGAGCCCCTGTCTTCCAACTTCCCCACAGTTACCGTAGGTCAAGCTGCCCAATTTTAACAGCTGGGCAGCCACTTCCATTGGGAAGTCGGTCAGCAGCATGTTAATGAGGCCACGCCATTAAAATGGGATGGGCCTGCTGCTACCGCCTCTGGACAAGCCGGCCTGAAGTTAAAATTTCCCCCTCAACTTTGTCGGCCACAAACCTCCTTCATTAAAAAGGTGGAGAGGAAATTTCAGACAAATGGGTTACGTGTTTGGACACTACTATCTGATGGCCCCATTTCATGGCCATTGTTGGAATGGAGCTGAAGGAGTTTTACCTCATATCTTACCTCTTGGTAAGGATTTGTGAAAGGTAGGTCATACCTGACAAAACGGATTTACTTTTTTGAAGAGGTGATTGAAGTACTGGACAGAGGAATGTCTATGGATGTTATTTATATGGACTTCCAGAAGGTATTTGATAAAGTCCCTCTTAAGAGATTGTTAACTGAGGGTGAAACTCACGGAATTGAGGGCAAATTATTGACCTGGTTTGGAAATTGGCTGAGCGGCAGGAGACAGAGAGTAGGGATAATGGGTCGGGACTCAAATTGGCAGGAAGTGACTAGTGATGTCTCGCAGGGATCTGTGTTGGGGACACAACTGGTCACAATATTTATTAACGACTTAGACGATAGCATTGAAAGTCATATACCCAAATGTGCCAATGACACAAGGTAGATAGATAGATTTTTAACCAATAAGGGAATTAAGGGTTACGGGGAGAGGGCAGGTAAGTGGAGCTGAGTCCACGGCCAGATCAGCCATGATCTTATTGAATGGCGGAGCAGGCTCGAGGGGCTAGATGGCCTACTCCTGTTTCTAATTCTTATGTTCTTATAGACGGCATTGTCGGCAGCGTAGATGAAAGCATAAAATTACAAAGGGATATGGATAGATTAAGTGAATGAACAAAACTATAGGACATGGATTTCAACGTAGGTAAATGTGACGTCATCCACTTTGGACCTAAAATGAATAGAACAGGGTACTTTCTAAATGGTGAAAAGCTAAAAACAGTGGACTAGAAATTCATCTGTTGAGCGCCACTCTGTAGCGCCATGAAATGGTGATAAAATGGCAGCCGCCACACTTTCACCATCTGGTGGCGGGTACCGTGATTGTCACCATATTCCTCTCCCCCTTCACGATGCTCGTAACTGGCAATGCCCCGAAAGAAAAAATGGCGGCGTGGTCACGAATTTCAACCTTCGTGCTGAATTCAGGTTAACCTGGTGTGCAAGCAGGCTGCTAAGTGGTGATATCTGCAGCTCTTGAAGGGACACTCACATCATTCAGATAAGTTTGAATTTAAGGGTTTGGGCTGGGTTTTTTTGATTTTATTGAAATGGTGGCTTACTGCAATCGACGTGAAAGTGTTTTAAAGTGTGTAGGGAGTGCTGCTGGATGCTTGCAAGGGTCCGGGTGGTAAATGAAGGACTTTGACAAGACAGAACATGCTGCAAATACTCAGCAGGTCACGGAACATCAGTGGAGAGAAAAACAGAGTTCACGTCTCAGGTCGACATGCTGCCTGACTAACTGAGTATTTCCAGCATTTTGTACTCTCATTTCACATTTACAGCATTCACTTGCAGAGGGACGAGGAAGACGCAGAAGAGGAAGATGCAGAAGAGGAGGAAGCTGAAGAGAAGGAATCAGATGGAAGGATGCATCCTAGACAGCCCCTTTATGGCAGGGATATCCAGGATATAATCATCCGCCAGCGTCCCACTGGTTGGGCAGGCTGGATTTCTTGGGTGTGTGAAATGAGGAAGGAACAAGGGTGGAGTTGTGCTGATGGGAGGGCAGGAAAGAACATAATAAGAACATAAGAAATAGGAACAGGAGTAGGTCATATGTCCTCTCGAGTCTGCTCCGCCATTCAATAAGATCATGGCTGATCTGATCATGGACTGAGCTCCACTTCCCCGCCCGCTCCCCATAACCTCTTATCCCCTTATTGTTTAAGAAACTGTCTATTTCTGTCTTAAATTTATTCAATATCCCAGTTTCCACAGATCTCTGAAGCAGTGAATTCCACAGATTTACAACCTTCTGAGAGAAGAAATTTCTCCTCATCTCTTTTTAAATGGGCGGCCCCTTATTCTAAGATTACGCCCTCTAGTTCTAGCCTCCCCCATCAGTGGAAACATCCTCCCTGCATCCACCTTGTCAAGCCCCCTCATAATCTTATACGTTTCAATAAGATCACCTCTCATTCTTCTGAATTTCAATGAGTAGAGGCCCAACCTACTCAACCTTTCCTCATAAGTCAACCCCCTCATGCCCGGAATCAACCTAGTGAACCTTCTTTAAACTGCCATCAAACAAGTATATCCTTTCGTTAATATGGAAATCAAAACTGCACGCAGTATTCCAGCAAGAGGAGCATGCCAGAAGGAGGATAACGTTTGAGGATACACACATCTTGTATCCTTTCAGCCCTGGCCAAGGGCTGAGCCATGTGCCTGCCAAGAATGGCCTGTACCACCTCCTCAAAGGGGATGGGTTAGGCTAGGAATGGGAGATGTGTCTCGTCATTGGTGCAGATTGTTGATAGGTGAGGGATTGGGGGTTGTGCGTTGAGCGGTGTGTGAGGCTAGTTGTGCAGTTGGTAGGAGACGGCTTTTGAAGATGCATTCACTGACCTTGACCAGTGGTCTGAGATCATGAAGCTTCTTTGGAAACTGGAGCCAGGTGTTCGAGACAACACTGTTAACAGTGACGGCCTCAGTGATATACTCTCACATAATTCTTTCTAGAGGGTCTCCTGGCCTCTGTGAGTAGAAGGCCACTCTTGCAATGTTGACCCCCTGCACAAAGCTGGAGTTCTGCGTGTGAGACTGTCAGTGACCCTTCCCTGGCTAGCTGAGCCATTTGTGCTAGTGCTGAAGTAGCTTTCCCATTTATTGAGGTTGAGAAGGTAATTCAGCTTTAACAGCTGAATATTCACATTTGGAACTTCTTTTAAATATTGAATAGTTCTGAAAAGGCAGAAAGGTCTGAAAAATGTATTGATTCACTGCATTTTATTTTGTATTACTTCAGTGTGCATTGCCCTTTTAACTCTCAGAGCTCTTCCTTACCCACAATTCCTTGCGAGCTCTACAGCTTTGCTCAAAGAGGCTGTGGGAAACTGCAATGCCGAACAAGGACAAAAACTTCGTCCAGGTGGTGTTGCACAGAAGGTGAGCAGTGCACCACCTATTTCCATAACCCCCTCGGTTAGCATTGTGGCCATTTCCTTCAGTTGCCGGTGACACAGGCAAGTTTGCTGGCGAAAACAAATTTTTCCCCCAATGGATGTCCAAAGAGACTTGGGGGTTCAGGTACATAGATCATTAAAATGTCATGAACAGGTACAGAAAATAATCAGAACGGCTAATGCAATGCTGGCCTTTAGATCTCGAGGACTAGAATACAAGGGGTAGAAGTTATGTCCTGCAGCTATACAAAACCCCGGTTAGACCACACTTAGACTACTGTGAGCAGTTCTGCGTACCACACCTCAGGAAGGATATATTGGCCTTGGAGGGACTGCAGTATACTATTTACCTGAGATACCCGGACTTCAAGGATTAAATTATGAGGAAAGATTACACAAATCAGGGTGGTATTCCCGAGAATTTAGAAGGTTAAGGAGTGATATGATCGAAGTTTTCAGGATATTGAGGGGAACAGATAGGGAAGATAGAAAGAAAATATTTCCACTGGTTGGGAATACTAGGACGAGGGGTCATAGTCTAAAAATTAGAGAAAGACCTTTCAGGAATGAAATTAGGAAACACTTCTACACACAAAGGGTGGTAGAAGTTTGGAACTTTCTTCTGCAAATGGCAATTGATGCTAGATCAATTGCTAATTTTAACTCAGGGATTGATAGCTTCCTGTTAACCAAAGGTATTAAGGGATATGGAGTTAGGTCACAGATCAGCCATAATCTCATTGAATGGTGGAACCGGCTTGAGGGGCTGAATGGCCTACTCCTGTTGCTGTGTTCCTATGCTGACCTGGGAATGCTTGCTGCTGACACCATGGGTGCTCAAAATGGGCACGATTTCCATTTAATATCCTTCAAATTGACAAGCACCAAAAAAGTTTTCTGCGTGCATAAACAGTAAACAGTGAGAACACATGTGTAATGAGAAAGGACTAATTAGCAATCTAGTTGTGCGAGGCCCCTTGGGGAAGAGTGACCATAACATGGTAGAATTCTTTATTAAGATGGAGAGTGACACAGTTAATTCAGAGACTACGGTCCTGAACTTAAGGAAAGGTAATTTTGATGGTATGAGACGTGAATTGACTAGAATAAACTGGCGAGTGATACTTAAAGGGTTGACGGTGGATAGGCAATGGCAAACATTTAAAGATCACATGGATGAACTTCAACAATTGTACATCCCTGTCTGGAGTTAAAAAAAACGGGGAAGGTGGCTCAACAGTGGCTAACAAGGGAAATTAAGGATAGTGTTAAATCCAAGTAAGAGGCATATAAATTGGCCAGAAAAAGCAGCAAACCTGAGGACTGGGAGAAATTTAGAATTCAGCAGAGGAGGACAAAGGATTTAATCAAGAGGGGGAAAATAGAGTATGAGAGGAAGCTTGCTGGTAACATAAAAACTGACTGCAAAAGCTTCTATAAGTGAAGAGAAAAGGATTAGTCAAGACAAACGTAGGTCCCTTGCAGTCAGAATCAGGTGAATTTATAATGGGGAACAAAGAAATCGCAGACCAATTGAACAAATATTTTGGTTCTGTCTTCATGAGGAAGACACAAATAACCTTCCGGAAATACTAGGGGACCGAGGGTCTAGTGAGAAGGAGGAACTGAAGGAAATCCTTATTAGGTGGGAAATTGTGCAAGGGAAATTGATGGGATTGAAGGCCGATAAATCCCCAGGGCCTGATAGTCTGCATCCCAGAGTACTTAAGGAAGTGGCCCGAGAAATAGTAGATCAGTTTCCAACAGACTATCGACTCTGGATCAGTTCCTATGACTGGAGGGTAGCTAATGTAACAGCACTTTTTAAAAAATGAGGAAGAGAGAAAACGGGTAATTACAGACCAGTTAGCCTGACATCAGTAGTGGGGAAAATGTTGGAATCAATTATTAAAGATGAAATAGCAGCACATTTGGAAAGCAGTGACAGGATCGGTCCATTTCAGCATGGATTTATGAAAGGGAAATCATGCTTGACAAATCTTCTAGAATTTTTGAGGATGTAACTAGTAGAGTGGACAAGAGGGAACCAGTGGCTGTGGTGTATATGGACTTTCAAAAGGATTTTGACAAGGTTCCACACAAGAGATTGGTGTGTAAAATTAAAGCACATGGTATTGGGGGTAATGTACTGACGTGGATAGAGAACTGGTTGGCAGACAGGAAGCAGAGAGTTGGGATAAACGGGTCCTTTTCAGATTGGCAGGCAGTGACTAGTGGGGTGCCGCAGGGCTCAGTGCTGGGACCCCAGCTATTTACAATATACATCAATGATTTAGATGAAGGAATTGAGTGTAATATCTCCAAGTTTGCAGATGACATTAAGCTGGGTGGCAGTGTGAGCTGTGAGGCGGATGCTAAGAGGCTGCAGGGTGACTTGGACAGGTTAGGTGAGTGGGCAAATGCATGGCAGATGCAGTACAATGTGGATAAATGTGAGGTTATCCACTTTGGGGGCAAAAACATGAAGGCAGAATATTATCTGAATGGCGGCAGATTAGGAAAAGGGGAGGTGCAATGAGACCTTAGTGTCATGGTACATCAGTCATTGAAAGTTGGCATGCAGGTACAGCAGGCAGTGAAGAAGGCAAATGGTATGTTGGCCTTCATAACGAGGGGATTTGAGTATAGGAGCAGGGAGGTCTTACGGCGGTTGTACAGGGCCTTGGTGAGGCCTCACCTGGAATATTGTATTCAGTTTTGGTCTCCTAACCTGAGGAAGGACGTTCTTGCTATTGAGGGAGTGCAGTGAAGGTTCACCAGACTGATTCCCGGGATGGCAGGACTGACATATGAGGAGAGACTGGATCGTCTGGGCCTGTATTCACTGGAGTTTAGAAGGATGAGAGGAGATCTCAAAGAAATATATAAAATCCTGATGGGACTGGACAGGTTAGATGCAGGAAGAATGTTCCCGATGTTGGGGAAGTCCAGAACCAGGGGACACAGTCTAAGGATAAGGGGAAAGCCATTTAGGACTGAGATGAGGAGAAACTTCTTTACTCAGAGAGTTGTTAACCTCTTGAATTCCCTGCCGCAGAGAGTTGTTGATGCCAGTTCATTTTGGATATAGTCAAGAGGGAGTTAGATATGGCCCTTACGGCTGAAGGGTTCAAGGGGTATGGAAAGAAAGCAGGAAAGGGGTACTAAGGTGAATGATCAGCCATGATCTTATTGAATGGTGCTGCAGGCTCGAAGGGCCGAATAGCCTACTCCTGCACCTATTTTCTATGTTTCTATGTTTCTATGAAGATTTCAATATGCTCTAAGGAAGGCTATAGCTGAGCTACACTGAAAAAGCCAAATAATGAATGTGTTTTTAAGGCATTCATTCTACCTGCAACTTGACCTAGAAGAAAAATGAAAAATCACCAGGTGCATATGTTTTCCTAATATACCCTTTCTGTAGCTCACGCATTTCCTGACGCATTTATGAAAACCACATTATCTTTCTTAGCTGCAATGACTAATTTTAAAATAGCTGGTTATAGTTTCTGTGCAGTTATCTGAAGGCCACTGGAGAGAACTGGAATGTGAGTATGTTAAAGGGAGGAACAGGCAGAGGGGAAAGCATGACCTTTTCAGGTATCCATCTCCCTCCACCTACACACATGGGTTACTGTGCAGCAAGATATAAGCTGTCTTTTGTTAACCTAAGGGATGAAAATGGTATTGTGTGTATTTGTGCATGAGGGCTTTTCCACAGAGAAATCTTCTCTTAAGATGTTGGCATATAAATCATCAAACATTTTTGAGCATGCCTTGCCTCATTTCTTATGTTTTCAGGGAGTACCAGCAAGCCATCCTAATGGAGATACTGTCATGTCAGCTAAAGATATTGCCATGCATCGGATTACACCGTGCTTGCACTTAGTTGAGGAATTTAGTATTAATTCTGATCCATCAAACTGAGCTAGTTCATTTTTTTAGTCGCTTTTCAGTGTAATTTATCCCCATGTTCCACTAAATCCACCTAGACTCATATCTCTGCTGCTGAGAGGGCAGTCAAGCCAGCAACCTGTTTCAAGACCTCTGCCAATCCCCTTGTGGTGACAGCAACTTTCTTTTATATAAGCACCTTAATATTTCACAAGGGTGAAAAATGGATGCTGAGCAGTGGCTGGGCAAGAGTTAGGAGAGGTGACTGAAGGTATGGGGTATGAAGGTATGAAAAAATAAGGAAAGTTCACTTGTGAATTTTAATAATAAATATGAATACTTGGAAGTAAGTTGAAATAACTCAAATTACTTTACAATAATTTCTTTTTGAAGAGCAGTAATTTATGTAAGCAAATTTTGAATATCAGCAAGCTATTTGACTGTGATGGGCATCACAAGCCAACCCGATCATGCTATCCACCTCCAGAAGTCATTAATGAATAGCAATATGGAGCAGGAACATTTCAGAGACTATTGAATTTTATATATCTGACATATTTAAAATTCAATAGTCTCTGAAATGTTCCTGCTTTGCCAAGGCTGGGATGAAAAGGGGAGGATGAGATATGCCAGGCAAAAATCAAACAAAAGGAAACCCAATGTGGAGGCATATGACAGAGCAGTACAATTTGATGGCTGGCAAAATGGACATGCAGCCCAATGAGGTGACTGAAAGGATAATTGCTCTACTTGGCACTTCAGGACACCTTACCAGAGACGCCAGGCTAAACACTAAAGGACTGGATTTTTGGCTTTTTGCAAATTCGTCCGTTTCCAGGCGCAAATTGCGATAAAATCAAAATTTTAGCGCCGGGTTAGCATTAGCGTCGGAGCGCATGACTTTTGCCAAATGAAAGTTCACGATGAGCGTTAGCGCTAACTCTGCCGTTGCACGACAGATTTGTGCACTGGAGCCGAAAGTTCCGGCGCTAAAAAATTCTGCCGTTCCGCGCATGCGCAAATTTTCTTTTTTTTTCCTTACAGCGCTTCTGGTCTGCTGTCTGATCGCAAACGCTAATTTAGGGCGGGCCGAGCACGCGTGCAGTACACCTGGGGCTGAATCAGCCATTTTAAAATTAGATTTTGATTATGCAGGAGGAGGATAGCAGACAGCGTCCCAGGCGTTTACTCAAGAGGCTAACAAAGCTCTCGTGGGGTCTGTGCAGAGAAGATGGCAGGAGTTACATTGGAGGGTCGGATCTAGACCCCTGCAATCCATTTTTAAAAGAATCTGGAGAGAGATTGCTGAGGAGGTCTCTGCCTCAGACACAGTGGCCAGGAGTGGGAAGCAGTGCCGGAAAAAGTTTAATGATCTTTCGAGGATCGTTAGAGTGAGTACAATTGTTATTGATGCACTCCTTCATTACTTCAATTATAATTCTGACACACTATTTGTTCTCATGCTGTTGCTGTCTCTCAGCACTCTGTGGGTTGCCTCCTAAAATGCACAACACATAGGTAGGCTTAGTTCAGCACCCTATTTGCCATGACTGATCTTTACACATTATTAAGATTGCTTTCTGAGATCTCATAAGATGTTTCCGCACTTCAATGTCCTCCTGATGAACCACGTGCAACTTCCAAGGCCATTAAACAAAGGTACCTATTATATTCAGATAGTATGGTATAAGTGCTTTGATGGCTCTCTGTGTATGCCACAAGAGCAGATGGACCCTCTTGTAACCATTCCCATTTTCATCTTTGCAGGCAAAGAAGTCCCATAACTGCCACAAACAGGCCGCGGTCCACCATCAGACCCTGCCACTTACCGACCTCGAGGAGCAAGTGGCAGACCTGATCGGCATCACAGGTCGGGCAACTGCCACTGGGGGTGCTCGGAAACTGAGGGTATGTCCTGCACAAACCCTGGGCTGGGTTGGGGCAATGTCATGCAGTGTCCGTGGACTAGGGTTGGGGCAATGTCATGCAGTGTCTGTGGACTAGGGTTGGGGCCCTTAGGTGTTTTTGACGCACCCCCACGTTACAATAGTTCTAGACCTGGGAGTGATTACTGTACTGAACAGATGAATGAGTCACGGACAAATACCTCAATCTCAACCGGCAATGCTTTATTAAAGCTACCTCAACACAGCAAAACAAGTAAACACAATGATGATGTAGTACAATATAATACCCTGGCATGTCTAAACCCTCTGCTCGGATCCACAGTGTACCCCCGAATCTGTACCGACCAGCTGGACGTACCCCTATGATCCTTGCAGCAAAGCCTCCCCACTAAAACCCTTACTAAGGCTTGGTTGGGAGAACGCACAACACCTTCTCACACAATGGCTGTGATCTTAAAGATGCATGGGCAGGGATGATGCTCACCGATTCGTTGGCTTACTCGCTGCTTCTCCTGGTGAAAACGTGTCTCTTCTGGTTCCTTACTGGTTTCTTCTCTCCATCCCACGCGGAGTGCTTGGTTCTTGTCGAGGTGAAGCAAGCGAGAGCAAGAGAGAGACTGTAGCCACACGGCCCCTTTTATACCCCCAGTTTGTTTGCCTTTTCTGGCCCAATAGTTTGTCCTTGTTTTGAGGCTTCCTGTTTTGAGTCCAGTGATGGCGTTTCGCTTCCGACCGGTCTGGGGCTTAATGGCTTTCTATTGTTCTGGTTTTCCGCCTCTTGGGGGTATCTCATCCAGGCTTGATCACTGATCAGTTCATATCTGATCTTTCTCTGACGAGTTCACATTGTTTAACAATGGACCCTCCATTTGCCCATTACCTGTGGTGAGTTGCCTTATCCTGGCCATTGTAATTTCCCAGACCACCCCCGCCTATCAGGTGTGGATTTCGAGTACAACATGGAAAAGTACCTGGGCCCCTCCCACAAACAGGCTTCCAGGTTTATGCAGTGAGAAATATTAAAACGCAATGTCCAGATAATGTCCAACAATCCTTGGGGAGCCGATGCCTACAAAACTCCCTGGGGCAATGTGATGCAGTATATCTGGACTAGATATAATGGAGTAGTGGCAGTCCTTCAAATGAGCCTGTGCTATGTGACCTTCCTCATGTCACCCTTCCCCCCTCCCCTGCTGCTAACCACTCGTCTGTTGCTTTATAGTTCCAGATGACCAGTCACAGGCACAGCATCCCTCAAGGCAACACTTCACATAAAGCCATCGGAGGAGGAGGAGGAAGAGGAAGGGGAGTTCAAAGATCAGCTGACTCCAGGGCAGATGCACTCTACCCCTCTTTTTCTACCGGAAAACACCTTGTCTGAGGATGATGTTGAAACTTTCTCGGCTCCTGGGACTAGTGCTGTGCAGCAACGCAGTTCATAAGAACATAAGAACATAAGAATTAGGAACAGGAGTAGGCCACCTAGCCCCTCGAGCCTGCTCTGCCATTCAAAAAGATCATGGCTGATCTGGCCGTGGACTCAGCTCCACTTACCCGCCCGCTCCCTGTAACCCGTAATTCCCTTATTGATTAAAAATCTCTCTATCTGTGATTTGAATACATTCATTGAGCTAGCCTCAACTGCTTCCTTGGGTAGATAATTCCACAGATTCACAACCCTCTGGGAGAAGAAATTCCTACTCAACTCGGTTTTAAATTGGCTCCCCCGTATTTTGAGGCTGTGCCCCCAAGTCCTAGCCTCCCCGATCAGTGGAAACAACCTCTCAGCCTCTAACTTGTCTATCTCTTTCATTATTTTGAATGTTTCGATAAGATCACTCCTCATCCTTCTGAACTCCAACGAGTAAAGACCAAGTCTACTCAATCTATCATCATAAGGTAATCCCCTCATCTCCGGAATCAGCCTAGTGAATTGTCTCTGTACCCCCTCTAAGGCTAGTATATCCTTCCTTAGGTAAGGTGACCAAAACTGCACGCAGTACTCCAGGTGCGGCCTCACCAATACCCTGTACAGTTGTAGCAGGAACTCCCTGCTTTTGTACTCCATCCCTCTCGCAATGAAGGCCAACATTCCATTCGTCTTCCTCATTACCTGCTGCACCTGCAAACTAACTTTTTGGGATTCATGCACAAGGACCCCCAGGTCCCTCTGCACCGCAGCATGTTGTAATTTCTCCCCATTCAAATAATATTCCCTTTTACTGTTTTTTTTTCCAAGATGGATGACCTCACATTTTCCGACATTGTATTCCATCTGCCAAACCTTAGCCCATTCGCTTAACCTATCTAAATCTCTTTGCAGCCTCTCTGTGTCCTCTACACAACCCGCTTTCCCACTAATCTTTGTGTCGTCTGCAAATTTTGTTACACTACACTCTGTCCCCTCTTCCAGGTCATCTATTTATATTGTAAACAGTTGTGGTCCCAGCACCGATCCCTGTGGCACACCACTAACCACCGATTTCCAACCCAAAAAGGACCCATTTATCCCGACTCTCTGCTTTCTGTTAGCCAGCCAATTCTCGATCCATGCTAATACATTTCCTCTGACTCCGCATACCTTTATCTTCTGCAGTAACCTTTTGTGTGGCACCTTATCGAATGCCTTTTGGAAATCTAAATACACCACATCCATCGGTACACCTCTATCCACCATGCTCATTATATCCTCAAAGAATTCCAGTAAATTAGTTAAACATGATTTCCCCTTCATGAATCCATGTTGAGTCTGCTTGATTGCACTATTCCTACCTAGATGTCCCACTATTTCTTCCTTAATGATAGCTTCAAGCATTTTCCCCACTACAGATGTTAAACTAACCAGCCTATAGTTACCTGCCTTTTGTCTGCCCCCTTTTTGAAACAGAGGCGTTACATTAGCTGCTTTCCAATCCGCTGGTACCTCCCCAGAGTCCAGAGAATTTTGGTAGATTATAACGAATGCATCTGCTATAACTTCCGCCATCTCTTTTAATACCCTGGGATGCATTTCATCAGGACCAGGGTACTTGTCCAACTTGAGTCTCATTAGCCTGTCCAGCACTACCTCCCTAGTGATAGTAATTGTCTCAAGGTCCTCCCTCCCCACATTCCCGTGACCAGCAATTTTTGGCATGGTTTTTGTGTCTTCCACTGTGAAGACCGAAGCAAAATAATTGTTTAAGGTCTCAGCCATTTCCACATATCCCATTATTAAATCCCCCTTCTCATCTTCTAAGGGACCAACATTTACTTTAGTCACTCTCTTCCGTTTTATATATCTGTAAATGCTTTTACTATCTGTTTTTATGTTTTGCGCAAGTTTACTTTCGTAATCTATCTTTCCTTTCTTTATTGCTTTCTTAGTTATTCTTTGCTGTCGTTTAAAATTTTCCCAATCTTCTAGTTTCCCACTAACCTTGGCCACCTTATACGCATTGGTTTTTAATTTGATACTCTCCTTTATTTCCTTGGTTATCCACGGCTGGTTATCCCTTCTCTTACCGCCCTTCTTTTTCACTGGAATATATTTTTGTTGAGCACTATGAAAGAGCTCCTTAAAAGTCCTCCACTGTTCCTCAATTGTGCCACTGTTTAGTCTGTGTTCCCAGTCTACTTTAGCCAACTCTGCCCTCATCCCACTGTAGTCCCCTTTGTTTAAGCATAGTACGCTCGTTTGAGATACTACTTCCTCACCCTCAATCTGTATTACAAACCATACTGTGATCACTCATTCCGAGAGATTCTTTTACTCAGAGATCGTTTATTATTCCTGTCTCATTACACAGGACCAGATCTAAGATAGCTTGCTCCCTTGTAGGCTCTGTAACATACTGTTCTAAGAAACAATCCCGTATGCATTCTATGAATTCCTCCTCCAGGTTACCCCGTGCGATTTGATTTGACCAATCGATATGTAGGTTAAAATCCCCCATGATTACTGCCGTTCCTTTTTCACATGCCTCCATTATTCCCTTGATTATTGTCCGCCCCACCGTGAAGTTATTATTTGGGGGCCTGTAAACTACGCCCTTACTATCTCTAATCTCCATCCACAATGATTCAACATTTTGTTCATTAGAGCCAATATCATCTCTCACTACTGCCCTGATATCATCCTTTATTAACAGAGCTACTCCACTTCCTTTCTCTTCTTGTCTATTCTTCTGAATTGTCAGATACCCCTGTATGTTTAATTCCCAGTCTTGGCCACCCTGCAACCACGTTTCTGTAATGGCCACCAAATCATACCCATTTGTAATGATTTGTGCCGTCAACTCATTTACTTTATTTCGAATGCTGCGTGCGTTTAGGTAGAGTGCTTTAATACTAGTTTTTAAACCATGATTTTTAGTTTTGACCCCTCCTGCAGCCCCTTTATATTCATAGATATTGTCCCTTCCTATCACCTTGTGGTTTACACTTACCCCAGTTCTACTCTGCTCTGTTGCCTCTTGCCTTTTGCATTCTTTCTTGGGGTCCTGTTCATCTGAGCTCTCACCCACTCTAACTAGCTCAGAGCCCTCTCCTGGGTTCCGAATACTCCTCGCCTTGAGGCACCGAGCTTTCAAGCTTGCCTTTTTATTACACTTTGACCCTTTAGAATTTTGCTGTACAGTGGCCCTTTTTGTTTTTTGCCTTGGGTTTCTCTGCGCTCCACTTTTACTCATCTCCTTTCTGTCTTTTGCTTCTGTCTCCATTTTGTTTCCCTCTGACTCCCTGCATTGGTTCCCATCCCCCTGCCATCCCCATACCCACACCACCTGTGACTGGCGATGCTGATGAAGATGCTCGCTAGTCAGAAGCCGGGCCTTCCACGCCACGAGCTGGTCCAGTGTCTCCCTAAGCGGCATCTCCAATGTCTCTCCTCCCCAACACAGCAGCGCTCTGGCAACTTTGCAGCATGCCATCGTGGTGCCACTTTGGGTAGGAACAGCAGACAAGGGAGGGGGATAAGGGTAAGGGGGGAGAAAAGTCAGTGGTAAAAGACAGTGGGGCAGGGGCTGCTGCATTATGTTCTGCATTCTGTTGTTTATAATGTTGTTGTTGTTTTTGAATAGTCACACTGTTGGATGCAGATAATTTATGTTATTTTATTATGAAGTTTCAAAGTTTCAAAATTAAGTTAAACTTATAAAAGTTTACAATGTTTGATAAATTATTTTGTTCACCTTCACCATTCCTGTGTAGTATCTCATTTGCAGAATAAGAGGGGGAATATTAACATGGTGGGATAGAATGGCCAGGCAACGGTGAAGCGTGCCGTTCATTTTTAAAGCAAAGTGTTCCGTTATCAGCTGCTGATGTAAGGCTTTTGCAGCGGCAACATTTCCACGATACCTCCCCTGAGGTTGTGGTGGGGGTGGTGGTGGCATGGGGCATGGATTCCTCGCCAGGCCCCTCATCCTCGTCCTCCTCCTCCCCCCCCGTCCCCCCACCCCCCCGCCCCCACCACCTCTCCCCATTGGCAAATCTTGTCCCCTCATGATGGCTAAGTTGTGTAGCATGCAGCGCACCACAATGAACTCAGAGACCTGCTGTGGGGAGTATTGCAGGCAGCCTCCAGAATGGTCCAGGCATCGGAAGCGGCGCTCGAGCTCTCCAATTGTCTGTTCAACAATGTTATGTGTGGCTGCATGGCTCTCGTTATAGTGATGTTCGGCTTCTGTCTGAGGGTTCCGGAGGGGGGTGGTCATGAGCCAGGTGGCGAGGCCGTAACCTTTGTCCCCCAGCATCCAGCTCTGGTCTAGTGGTTGACGCTGGAACATGCGTGAGATAGTGCTCTCACGCAAGATGAAAACATCATGGATGCTCCCTGGATATTGGGCATTGATTGCCATGATGCACTGAGTATGGTCGCAGACGATCTGTATGTTCATGGAATGGAATCCCTTTCAGTTTCGGTAAACCTCTCGATTCTGTCAAGGTGCTCGCAGGGCGATGTGCATACAGTCAAGGGCACCCTGAACCTTGGGGAAGCCAGCAAATCGTCGAAAACCTACAGCCCTCACATTTTGGGTCTCATTGGTCATTGGGAAGTTTTTGAACTCCATCCTGCATGCGTACAGTGCAGTAATCACGTGGCGAATGCAGCA
The DNA here is from genome assembly GCF_044704955.1 of Pristiophorus japonicus. NCBI lineage: Eukaryota > Metazoa > Chordata > Chondrichthyes > Pristiophoridae > Pristiophorus > Pristiophorus japonicus. Next base: position 320,989,701 of record NC_091978.1, on the reverse strand, counting down.
ATATGTAGCATGCTACGAGATGGAGCATATGTCCCCCGCTGATGCCTGAAAGGAGCCGGAGGCATAGAAGGCAAATGCCACAGTCACCTTCACCTCGACAGGCAATGGAGACCTGTTGCCACTGGTAGGCTGTAGGTCTGCCTGTACGAGCTGGCATATCTCTGTCAACATTTCTTTTCAGAAGCGCAGCCTTCTAACGCACTGTGCAACATATTTACTGAGGCGTACGAAAGCATGGGCCTTACGCTAAACATCCGTAAGGCAAGGGTCCTCCACCAGCCTGTCCTTGCCACACAGCACTGCCCCCCAGTTATCAAGATCCACGGCGCAGCCCCGGACACCGTGGACCACTTCCCACATCACGGGAGCCTCCTATCCACAAGAGCATGCATCGACGACGAGATCCAACACCGCCTCCAGTGCACCAGTGCAGCCTTCGGACGCATGAGGAAAAGAATGTTTGAAGACCAGGCCCTCAAAACTCCCACCAAGCTCATGGTCTACAGGCCTATAGTAATACCCGCCCTCCTGTATGGCTCAGAGACATGGACCATGTACAGTAGGCACCTCAAGTCGCTGGAAAAATATCACCAATGCTTTCTCCGCAAGATCCTACAAATTTCCTGGGAGGACAGACGTCAGTGTCCTCATCCAAGCTAACATCTCCAGCATTGAAGCACTGACCACACTCGATTTGCTCCGCTGGACAGGCCACATAGTTCGCATGCCAGACACGAGACTCCCAAAGCAAGTGCTCTACTCGGAGCTCCTTCATGGCAAGCAATCCAAAGGTGGGCAGCGGAAACGTTGCAAGGACACCCTCAAAGCCTCCCTGATAAAGTGCGACATCTCCACTGACACCTGGGAGTCCCTGGCCAAAGACCGTACTAAACGGAGGAAGTACATCCGGGAGGGCGCTGAGCACCTCGAGTCTCAATGCCGAGAGCATGCAGAAATCAAGCGCAGGCAGTGGAAAGAGCATGCGGCAAACCAGTCCCACCCACCCTTTCCTTCAATGACTATCTGTCCCACCTGTGACAAAATCTGTGGCTCTCGTATTGGACTGTTCAGCCACCCAAGAACTCACTTCAGGAGTGGAAGCAAGTCTTCCTCGATTCCGAGGGACTGACTATGCTGATGGCCTCAGAGAGCTGGAGGTATGAGTGATGTTCCCTGTTAACTCGTGGGGGGTAAGGCCTCCTCCCTATACGTCTGCGACCTCTTATGTTGAAAATGCTCATCAAAAGCCTTCTTCCAGCTCGTCACTGAATAAATATAGCAGCCAGGATTAAAATGTCCTTAAATATCCTTTAAAACAAACTATAAACTCACATAAACTTCACAATGAAAAGTATGCAGTTATGCAGCTTTCTTCTCCCAATGCTTTTAATCACTCAGAATGCTGACTTCCTCCTCCGTTTCCAAGATGGTGCCATTAACACTTGGTGCGTCCGAGGTGCAGCTACTTTTTGCTGGCGTGTTCCCAAGCGGACATTAAATCGGGCGATTATGCTCGAAATTTCCACCCAGGGTGCTAGCGCAGCGATGCAGGACGATTTGCGTCAACCAAGCAGTGAAAACAGCAGGCAGGCGCTAAGTTTCTAACGCCGCCACAAAACCAGTACCGAAAATTCCGCCCGGGCACAAAATCTTGTGCGCCTCGTTTCACACCCCAAAAAATCTTTTTTGCGCCCAGCCCAGGCGCTAAATGGGAGCAAATGAGCCGAAAATCTAGCCCTAGGTACCGTGCCTGAAGAACCTAGAAACAGATGCGCAAAAAAACAGCCCACTTCAAAGAGTCTGGCAAGGCAAAACTACCCGGCAATACTAGCATCATGTACATGGCCCAATATTGTATGCCACAAAGTATTGTCTGTCAAACGGTTCCACATTTTACAACTTACCCACGCAGCCCTCTCACACAAACCTACACCACCTTTGTTGCATCTCATCAGTATCCGTACCTCAGAAGGCACACATTCAAGATAGAGGGCGCAATTTTCCCCAAGCCCATTTTCTGCCGTATTGCCAGAGTCACGCCGTTTTTCTCGGCCAGAAATGCGGCAGAAATAATTTGCCAAAGTTTCCCTGATCTATAATTTGAATTTGGCACCGCGCAGCGTGTCCAGTCACCTCGGTGGGTGGAGCCTGCTGTCTGCACCGAAAAACAAAGCCGCACCTTCTGCACATGCGCGGGAAAAAAAAGTTATGTTTTTGACGTCGTTCCAATGGACGCGCTTGCTCAGTACAGCTCGGATTTGTCGATCGGCCATTTTTAAAGAGTCTATGTGTATGTGTGAGAAGGAGTTCTGTGAGAGCATTGGGAAAATCATAGCTGGAGCAATACAAGATGCAACGCAGTGCAAGGACCAAGAATTTCTTACAGGAAGAAATGGAGGCACTAGTTACTATGATTGAGAACAGATGGCAGGAGCTGGACACCAGCAAAGTTCCACCCAAAGAAGTGAAGAAATGCTGGAACCAAGTTCTAGAAGATTACTGCGTAATGTTGACCACCACAAGATCTGGAGGCCAGTTTAAAAATAAATAGCAGGACCTTGGTCAAATAGTTAGTGTAAGTAATATTTTTATTTATTCAATAGAATTGCAATTGCAATTGTAAATGTGACCAGCTATATATGTCCCACCCAGCAGAAAGACACCGTCTCGAAAAAGTTGCATTTTCATCTTTGCAGAGGAAAGTGGCCCATCATAAAAGGGAAAGAACTCGAACAGGAGGAGATCCAGCAAATCTGCACCCACTGACACCCTTGGAAGAGAGGATTGCTGCTTTGATGGGTCCTGCCTGGAAAAAAACAATCAGTACTGCACAAGCTGGGCCCACACTCGAGGGCGAGGGTAAGTCCTGCAAATTCATCATGGTCCTTCAAATCAGCCTGCTGCCTGGCCTGCGCTGTGTGAGCCTACTCATGCCACCCACCCTGCCCCCTCCTCTGCTGCTAACCATTTGACTGTTAACTTTTGCAGAACTTGAGGCCAACCCTGACAATACAGAAGAAGTTTCAGACAAGGATGAGCCTGAAGAGGAGAACATCTTCCAATCCAACCCTCCAGATGAAGAACATGGGAGTGAGAGGGAGTGGATGGAGCTGGATGAAGCTCCCACTGTTGTACTGATTTTGGAGGAAGTGCGCTCATGGAGGTGACAGTCCCTTCCGTGACTAGTGGTTTGAGTGTTGGTGGGACATTCCATGGTTTCATACCTTCCGAAGTTGGGGGTCCCAGTGGTGGGGTGCAACGAGGCACGCCTAGGGCCCCACCTTCTGAGCTTGCAGGTCCCAGTGGTGTGGTGCAGCGAGGTACACCCAGGGCACTACCATCCCAGGCTGCGGGTCCCAGTGTTGGGGTGCGAGCCACACCCATGGAGATAAGGGGAAGGAGAGATCGACCGCGCTCTCCTAAGGTGCAGGATCTAACAGATGTGGATCAGATGATGTCATTGAGTGCAGAGAGCATTGACGTACCTGATCACGCCTAGATGCCATCAGTGAGGTAAGTGATGAGGTAGCGGGACTGTCGGGAGAAATAACAGCAATGACACGAGAAATGGGAACGATATCCGGGACCATCAGTGAGGGAATGATGGCCATGAGGGAGGGAAAGTCAGAGGTAGTGCAAACCATGTCAGTGACCATGAGGGAGGGAATGTTGCAGGTAGTTCAGACAGTTTTGCTCAACATGAGGGAGGGAATGTTGCAGGTCATTGAGACACTGTCAGGGCACATGAGGGACAGCATGTTGGAGTTAGCTGCTGCAATAAGGGAACACACCCAGACCCCGCGTCCATTAACAGAATCAACTGTCACTCCCACTCCAATCCCCATACCAGCCTCTGAAGAGAAGCCGGGCCCTCCAACTTGCCGCCTGGGCCCTCCAACTTCCGCCTGACGTCAACGCCCCCCACCTTCAAGAGGTGCGCAGTACCCGAGATGTTAGAAAGAATAAGCTTGGTATCAAACCCAACAACACTGTGCCACCGCCTGCAGGCAGGGTGGGGGAGTGTCCAAGTCAAAGCACAGCGGGCGGTCTTAAAATAAGGGGGATGAGAGATGGGTGCAGCCTTTCTTTACTGCTGCTGTTGTTGTTGTTATTATTATTGTTACTGGTGTAACTGTTTCCAAATTAAAAGTTTTTTGCAAGTTATATACATTTACAAGCTTATAAGTGATCTTCATTTTTTAAATGATCTTAAAGTAAAGTTTGATACAAGAATAATTTTATTAAAGTTAAGTTAAGTACATTGTAAATTTTTTAATAAAATATATTTTACATTAAAACTGAATCATGTTCCATTAACACAACACAACATTACGGAACAGCTCCAAACAGCTCCATGTGGAATAGTTGTCGCTGAACCCTCAGGAAGCAGTAAAGCGTTCATGGATGAGCTCTGGTACAAGGCTCGAGCAATCTTTAAAGGAGCACGATGGCCCGCCCTCCTCCGCCATCGGGCTCCAGCCTCAGGCACTTGCATGGCTTCTTCATCCTCATCGTCCTCCTCTTCCTCCTCCTCCTCCTCCTGCTCGTCACCTGCATCTTCCACATCATTATCATCAGCCACTCACATCGCAGATGGGTCTTCCACTACCAGCTGCTGCTGCCTCATGATGGTTAAGTTATGCAGCGTGCAGCACACAACAGTGAACTGACCGACAGTCTCAGGGGAGTACAGCAAGCAGCCTCCTGAATGATCCAGGCATCAGAAACGCTGTTTCAATATTCCAATGGTCCTCTCAATGATGCTGCGTGTCGCAATGTGCGACGTGTTGTATTCTCGGTCAGCTTCCGTTCGAGTTATGTGTAGGGGCGTCATGAGCCAGGTGGTGAGGCCGTACCCTCTGTCTCCCAGTAGTCAGCTGTGCCCTTCTGGCTGCTGCTAAAACATGGCAGATTTAACGCTGTTGCGTAGGATGAACGCATCATGGGTGCTGCCAGGGTGTCTTACATTGATTGTACCCACATGATGTGGGTACAATCAATGCAGCCCTGTACCTTTAGGAAGCCGGCAATCCTGGAGAAGCCCACAGAGCTTTCATGGATTGCATGGGGGTTCATGGGGAACTTTATGAAGTCATTCCTACGCGCATACAATGTAGCCATGACTTGGCGAATGGAGACATGTGTTGCATGTTGAGAGATGGCGCACACATCCCCAGTTGTACCTTGAAATGATCCAGAGGCATAGAATGAAAGTACAGCTGTAACCTTCACTTCAACTGACAAAGCAGTCCTCCTGGTGCTTCTAGGTTGCAGGTCTGTTTTGACCAACTCACAGATCTCACTTATATCCTCTTTGAGGAAATGCAGCCTTCTGACAGTCTGCATCACTCAGGTGGAGGTACGAACACCTGTCTCGATATACCCGAGGTGGGTAAGGCCTCATGCCCTACACCCTATGGGATCCTCCTCACAGCTCACACCGCCACCCAGCTTAGTGTCATCTGCAAACTTGGAGATATTACGTTCAATTCCTTCATCTAAATCATTGATGTATATTGTAAATAGCTGGGGTCCCAGCACTGAACCCTGCGGCACCCCACTGGTCACTGCCTGCCATTCTGAAAAGGACCCGTTTATTCCGACTCTCTGCTTCCTGTCTGCCAACCACGTCAGTTCTCTATCCACGTCAATACATTACCCCCAATACCATGTGCTTTAATTTTGCACACCAATCTCTTGTGTGGGACCTTATCAAAAGCCTTTTGAAAGTCCAAATACACCACATCCACTGGTACCCACTCTACTAGTTACATCCTCAAAAAATTCTAGGAGATTTGTCAAGCATGATTTCCCTTTCATAAATCTATGCTGACGAGGACCTATCCTGTCACTGCTTTCCAAATGCGTAGTTGTAGCTCTCCAGGTCTGTATGGATAGACCACACCCAAAGATCTTGTGACTCTATCCCCCCACCCCCCTTAATTAGAGTCTTGTGACCTCTCCTCTCGCGCCCACCCCCCTCCCTTCCCCTTTACTACTTGGAGTCTTGTGTCTTCTCTCTCTCCCTCCCTCCCCCTCTCCAAGCTCCAAGCCTTCTGATCGGCGCCTCGTTCTCTCTCTCCTCCACCCCTCCCCACGGCTTGTTTGTTAGCCGTGCCCCTGTGCCTGGGCGCGGGGCCGATTCTACCAGCCAAACCTACGACCCTCCAGCCCTGCTTCAAGACATTCGGTGGTGGCATGTGAGTGAATTAAAAAATGAGAGAACTTCTGAAATCCAACAAATGAACACTTCTACTTTGACAGGGAAAAACATTTTGAACTTTATTATTGATTTTGAGTGTTCTTGACACCCTCCAACATTTTCGATTTCAAAACAATGGTGTCTTTCAGCGCAGATTTGTGAATATGCACCAGAAGTTTTTTGAGAGTGGCCAGATACGCTGACCTAAGAGAAAAAAATGTTGGCCAAACTACGAACAATTGAAAAAAACAGTGCAGACATGGGGGAACGCCCCCATGGCGTAAAAAAATATTGGCCTAGAAAAATGGTAACGAAGTCAGTTGTGCCGGCACAGCTCGCAGGGGGAAATTTTGAAAAAAATAAATACTGCAAAAAAAATGGCGCGCGCCAAAAAAACGCGCAAATGAATGGGGAAAATTGAGCCCAGAGTGTGCAATTGAAAGCCTCGTCATTCTTGCATCTTCCCAGTGCATAACATCTCAAGTCATTGTAAAAAACCTGGCTGCATGATGTGTGGTCACTAACTGGCACTCAGACTGGTATGCAGGTTGTACACATTTCCGCTACCGTGCATGTGTCCCTTTAATTTCCACCATCTCAAGACTTCTTTTCTGTTTGTACAAGAAGATAACACATCAAGGACACCATCCCAGCCTGCAGAAAGGCCTCCCAGGTGAAGCATTGCTATGAAAGGAGTATCTCCTCCGACATATCCAAGTAGCTCTGGCAACGTCTGTGAATCATCATACTTGGATAACAGTGGGTCTATTCAACCTTACCTCAGGTGTTGACAGATTTCCCTCTGATTATTCTTCTGCAACTCGTCTTCAACTTTAGGCTTCCTAAAAGCAGGAGAAATTCTCAGAGGAATGCACATCCTACCAGCAGAGGGTGTTTGAATTGAGAATGGAACTCCCATCAATGCAAAAAAATATAAAAATGATGTGCAAAAAATGAATGCAACAAAAGTAAACGAAAAGCCTAAAAGGCAATACCTTACACTCACTCCCAAAGCAATAAACACAGCTTCAAGAGAAAGTAAGTTACCAAATGCAAAATTGGCCTTCAGAGATGACATTGTATTTAGGTAACAAAATCAAATCCTAATTAGCATTATTTTCAGACACATAACAAGGGCCGCATATGTGAAAAATTCCGGGCAGTGCATTCTCAACAACGACTCTCCCTTGAACTTTCTGATCTACACTGGCACATAGCAGTGAAAAATTGCTCTTGGTAAGTGTTGAGTTTACTGCCACTTCAATATTTCTTCTCTCCCTTAGGCAGTTCAAAACTATTCATTAAGCACATTATCAATTTTTTCTTGTGCTTATTTATATTGAACTATAGCTCCCATAGATCAGTGCACTTACAAATTTGACTGTTTCTATAGTGTCTTGGCTGAATTTTCAGACTCGAATAAATGGCTGTTTATGCTCCAGATTCTCTACCAAAGTTATGGCGCAAGATAGGGAGGAGCCCCGTGGAAATTCTATTCGGATGTGTTGGATTATTATAAGACTGAAAATGAATGTCTGTAATAATGTGAAAGGCAATTACAGGTGAATTTTGTTTTAAAAAACAATAGAATAAACTTTAGCAAGCATATTGTTTGCACAAAAAAGTCCAGGTAAAATACTTAATAATATGATCAATTATACAGGCCAATGTTTTCTTCATTTAGCAGCAAATAATGTTTGGTACACTGTTAGCTCAGTGAATAGATGTAATGCTTGGAGTGTCGTCATTTAGCCGTGCCCAAAAAATGTTTCAGTTTCAACCCTTGGTCTGTGCTGAGTACACTGAGCTGGATTTTCGCCTTTTTGTGATTTCTCCTGTTTCCGGCGAAGTCAAAATTTTAGTGCCGGGTTAGCATTAGTGCTGGAGCGTGCAACTTTCTCCAAATGAAATTTCACGATGGGCATTACCGTTAACGTCGGAGTTGCACCACAGAATTTGTGCACCGGAGCCGAAAGTTCCGACCTGAAAAAAAACAGCCGTTCTGCGCATGCGCAAACTTTCTTTTTTGCTGCACTTCTGGCCTGCTGTCCTATCGCAAATGCAAATGCAGGGCACGGCCGCCGCGTGCATGCGCAGTACACCCAGGACTGAATCAGCTATTTTATTATTCGATTTTCATGAGGATGGAGGAGGACAACAGGCAGCGTGTGTGAAGATTCACACAGGAGGCTAACAAAGTTCTTGTGGGGGCTGTGGAGAGGAGATGGCAGGAACACCACAGGAGAGGTGGATCTAGACCCTTGCCAGCGATTTTTAATAAGATCTGGAGGGAGATAGCTGGTGAGGTCTCTGCCTCAGATACAGTAATAAGGACTAACACAGTGCCGGAAAAAGTTTAACAATCTTTCGAGGGTCATAAGAGTGAGTACAATTTTTATTCATGAACTCCTTTGCTTAAATTATAAATCTACCACACTATTTATTAGTTTGGCACCCTATTTGCCATGAATGATCTTTACATATTACTAAGATTGCTTTCTGAGATCTGATAAGATGTTTCCACACTCTGATGTCCTCCTGATGAACCACATGCAACTTCCAAGGCCATTAAACAGAGGACTCTATTACATTCAGACAGTATGCTTTAAGTGCTTTGGTGGCTATCTGTGTGTGCCACAAGAGCAGATGGACCCTCTAGTAACCATTCCCATTATAATCTTTGCATACAAAGAAGTCCCACAACTGCCGGGAACGGGTACAGACAGGCGGTGGTCCACCTCAGACACTACCACTTACAGACCTGGAGGAGCAAGTGGCAGGCCTCATCAGCATCTCAGGTCGGGCAACTGCCACTGGTGGCGCTGATCCCCGCTTGCGTACTGAGGGTATGTCCTGCACACTCCCTGGGCTGGGTTGGGGCAATGTCATGCAGTGTCTGTGAACTAGGGTTGGGCAATGTGATGCTGTGTCTGTGGACTAGGGTTGGGGCAATGTGATGCAGTGTCTGTGGACTAGGGTTGGGGCAATGTGATGCAGTGTCTGTGAACTAGGGTTGGGGCAATGTGATGCTGTGTCTGTGGACTAGGGTTGGGGCAATGTGATGCAGTGTCTGTGGACTAGGGTTGGGGCAATGTGATGCAGTGTCTGTGGACTAGGGTTGGGGCAATGTGATGCAGTGTCTGTGGACTAGGGTTGGGGCAATGTGATGCAGTGTCTCTGGACTAGATATAATGGAGTCACGGCGGTCCTTCAAATGAGCCTGTGTTATTGTGGCCTTACTCATGTCACCCTGCCCTCTCCCCTGCTGCTAAGCTCTCATCTGTTGCTTTCTATTTCCAGATGTCCAGTCACAGGCGCAGCATCCTTGGGATCAACCCTCCATGCCAGCCCAACATGTGGAGAAGGAGGAGGAATCTGACGAAGAGGAGATGACGAGACCGATCAGCTGACTCCAGTGGGTTGCAGATGCACTCTACATCTCTTTTAACACTGGCGAATGCCTTGTTCGAGGATGATCAAACATTCCCATACATTGAGATCTCTGACGCTCCTGGGACTAATAGCATGCAGCAACGCAGTTCTGGGGTCGAATCCCATGTGCCATCTCTCCAGAGAGTGAGTCGGCAAAGTCGGTCTGCTGACAGACAGACAGACGCAGAACTGGACATGGTAGGTCTATCCAGGAAGAGCATCCACCTCACCCGTCAGCTCCTTGAAGTCCTGGGAAGGATTCCGCGAGCATTGACAGTCTGAAAGCGACCATAACGGGGGTAGGGTCACATATTGTCGGTGTGAGCTACAAAACCTGCGAGGCCATCACTGCCCACACAAGGCTGGTGGCCTCCACCAGTCACACTGGAGTCCCGGAGATTGTGGTGAGCATCCTTTCCGAGTTCCCCAGTGTGACACCCGGGCACACCCCACACTACCTGTGACTGGCGACGCCGATGAAGAGGTTCGCCAGTCACAAGCCGGGGCCTTCCACGTCACGAGTTCATCCAGTGTCTCCCCAGGAGGCATCTCCATTGTCTCTTCCTCCAACACAGCAGCACTCTGACAATGTTGCTGCACACTATCGTGGTGCCACTTTGGGTACGAGGAGCTTGCGATGGAGGGGGGCAAGGATAAGGGTAAGGGGCGATTGGGGGAAGCCGGTGTTAAAAGACAGTGGGGCAGAGGTGTTTGTTAACATGTTGTTTTTGTTGTTTTTGTTGTAGTAAAATCACAGTTTGATCACAATTTGTGTTATTTTATTAAAGTTTCAACGTTTTCAAATTATGTTCACAAAATTATAAAATTTTACAATTTTTGATAAATTCTTTTGTTTTCCTTAAGCATTCCTGTGTGGTATCTCATTTGCAGAATAAGAGGGGGAATAGTCAACATGGTGGGATAGAGTGTCCAGGCAACAGGGAAGCGTGTCATTCACTGTTCAAACAAGGCGAACAATTATGAGCCGTGGTCCAGGCCTGCAAGACCATCAGCAAGCCGGGGTCATTGGAGGGAGCAGCGTGTGGCGGCATACCACTTCAGGGAGCAGTGCGTGCTGCTGCAGGAGGGCGACGGCTACAAAGCCAGGTCGCTGATTGCATTGCGGGCAGGCACAGCAGGAGGGGAGAAGGAGCGGCAAGAGTTTGTAGAAGGAAGTGACCGGGGCCCAGGAGAGGCGTGAGTCTGGGGCCCAGGGGCAGCACGGGCCAGCCCACACTGCGATATGTGTGCGTACTAGGTCCATGCAGCAGAGCTGGTCTCCAGTCGTCTTGGTTAAACCTTGCCACTGGACCAAGACCTAGCTCTGTCAAGCCCGTGTGGTGGCTGGTGTGCAACGGCCACCACACGTTAAAAAAACCCTTCAAGCTGTAGTTCAGGATCTGGAATATTCGGTCCTTCTTTGAAACACCTGTGAACTCATCGCTTTTTGGCATGGAAGCAAGTCATCCTCGCTTCGAGGGACCGCCTATGATGATGATGATGATGTAAGGCTTTTGCAGCGATGACATTTCCACGATGCCTCCCCTGTGGTTGTGGTGGGGGGTGGGGGTAGGGTGTTGGCATGGGTTCCTCGCCAGGCTCCTCCTCCTCATTCTCGTCCTCATCCTCCTCCTCCTTCTCCCCTCTCTCTGGAGGTTCTCCTGCAATCCTCATTGACAAATCCTGTCCCCTCATAATGGTTAAGTTGTGCAGCATGTAGCACAGCACAATGAACTCAGAGACCTGCTGAAGGGAGTATTGCCTCCAATGCAGCCTCCAGAGTGGTCCAGGCATCGGAAGCGCTGCTTGAGCATCCAATTGTCTGTTCGATGATGTTGTGTGTGGCTGCATGGCTCTCATTATAGCGATGCTCGGCTTCTGTCTGAAGGGGGGTCATGAGCCAGGTGGCGAGGCCGTAACCTTTGTCCCCCAGCATCCAGCTCTGGCCTTGTAGTTGAAGTTGGAACAGACTTGAGATAGTGCTCTCATGCAAGATGAATGCATCATGGATGCTCCCTGGATATTGGGCATTGACTGCCATGACGCACTAAGTGTGGTCGCACACGATCTGTACGTTCATGGAGTAGAATCCCTTTCGGTTTCGGTAAACCTCTGGATTATGAAAAGGTGCTCGCAGGGCGATGTGCATACAGTCAAGAGCACCCTGAACCTTGGGGAAGCCAGCAAATCATCCAAAACCTACAGCCCTCTCATTTTAGGTCTCCTTGGTCATTGGGAAGTTTATGAAGTCCATCTTGCATGCGTACAGTGCAGTAGTCACCTGGCAAAAGCTGCAATGTGTAGCGTGCTGCGAGATGGAGCATATGTCCACTGCTGATGCCTGAAAGGAGCCGGAGGCATAGAAGGCACGTGCCACAGTCACCTTCACCTCGACAGGCATGCCACTGGTAGGCTGTAGGTCTGCCTTTATAAGCTGGCATATCTCTGTCAGCACTTCCTTTCAGAAGCGCAGCCTTCTAACGCACTGTACCTCAGAGAGTTGCAGGTATGAGTGCTGTTCCCTGTAAACTCATTGGAGGTAAAGCCTCCCTCTCATACGCCTGCGACCCTTTAACTAGGCTGGAGTTTAATATTTTGATATTTCAAATAACAGTGCGTCGATATTTGATGTCTCCAAGATAAGAGGAGACTAATTGATGTCCTGTTACTGACTGCTTCATTTTTGATTGGGCCGGAGGAGCGGTGAGAGATCGGGGCCCAGGAGCATCATGATCGGGGCCCAGGAGAGGCAAGGGCCCAGAGGCAGCACGGGCCAGCCCACATGCGATCTATGGACAGTTGGAATATGTATGCACACTAGGTCCGTGCAGCAGAGCTTGGTCTCCAGTCGTCTTGGTTAACCCTTGTCACTGTCAAGCTCATGTGGTGGCTGGTGTGCAACGGCCACCCCACATTAAAAGATTCGATGCACAGGCATCTTCCAGCCTTCAATATATAGTTCGGGACCTAGAATGTCAGGTCCCTCATTGAAACACCTGTGAACTCATCCCTTTTTGGTGTGGAAGCAAGTCATCTTCGATACAAGTGACTGCCTAATACTATATGATACTATACTATACGTTGAAAATTATCGTCAATAAGTCTTCTTGCAGCTCGAAGCCGTATAAAGACAGCAGCCAGGAATAATGGCTGAAATAGTATAGCGCCCATCTATTAAAATGTCCTTAAATGTCCTTTAAAATGAACTATAAACTCACATAAAACCTCACTATGAAAAACGCAGTCTTCTTCTCCCAATCCTTTTATGCACTCAACTTCTGCTCCATTTTCAAGATGGCGCCGTTAGCGCCGGGTGCGCCCTGGGTGCCACTGCTTGCTGCTGTCGTGTTCCCGGGCGGACGTTAAATCGGGCGATTTGCACAAAAGTTCTGCACGGAGCACTCGCGCAGCGTTGCACGCCGATTGATGTCATCCAAACAGTGAAAACATCGGGCAGGCGCCAAGTATTAGCGCCACCGCAAAACCACTGTCGAAATTCCGCCTGGGCGCAAGATGCTGTGTGCCTCGTTTCACGCCAAAAAAAGGTTTTTGCGCCCCGCCCAGGCGCTAAACGGGGTGCAAATTAGCTGAAAATCCAGCCCATTGATTTCAGCCAGGATACCAGTGAGGAAGCAACAATTGACCACAGCATTCTTGGGCAAGAACAGGAAAATATCTGCAAGGCCTGTTGCTTCTGATTGCTTTACAATGATCTCTATTGGAAGTATATATGTGTACATGAGTACAGGATCGGTCTTTGTTGTGATGCCTGTTGTGTATGCATGCCTGTTTACTGTGTGATGTCTGTAACACTGTTATGCCACACTGAATGTACCCTTATACTGTACACACCTTACCTGTACACCAGAGGGTGCTGCTGCTGGAGACCTAAGGGTTACCTGCACACTGCAGGTAACCCAGTATAAAAAGGAACTCACAGCTTGTTGTCCTCACTCAGGAGTTGCAAATAAAGGACTACAGGTCTACACAGTTTAAGTATCATACCCTGCCTCATGGAGTCATTACTAAAGGTGCCTACATACACTACAACTGGCGACGAGGATGGGATACAAAGTCACGAACCACATGCTTAGCATGTCGAATCTCAGCATCTTTCAGCAATTTACCGATGGGGAAGATCAGGATGCTTTTGTAGAAAGATTGGAACACTTAAGGAGACTGGCTGCACAGTGTGACTTTGGCGACCACCTAAATGAAGCACGAAGGGACTCTAAACCGGCGAGCGCAATACACCGCATGGATACTTCGAAAGGCAGAAAAGCTGCCCAGAGTCCCGCAACCCTGAATCTGCCACATGGGGCAAACCAGATGGCCCCATGCTGACGTTGTGGAGGAAACCATATGGCCCACCAGTGCTGCTACAAAGACTATGCATGCAAAGAGAAAAGGCACCTTCAAAGGATATTCAGAAAAAGCTTTACTCACCGCGTCTCTGATGAGTTGGTTGATCACTGGGGCTCCGACACAGATGAAGGTGAAGTTGCTCAACCCCTGGAAGAAGAGTATGGAACTCATGCCTGCTCCATCGAAAGTTCTCCGTGGGAGATGAAAGTAGATGTCGATGGGTTCCCAGGTTCTATGGAGAGCGACACGGGGGCGAGCCAGTCTGCGATGAGCCAAGCGACCTTTGAAGAACTTTGGATGAATCCCGTCAATCGACCACAACGGCATCCTGTCCAAGCGAAGCTGCTCCTAGGCCTCCAGGCTCTGGCAATCGACCTCGAACATGGATCCACCGCTGCATCCCGAGGTTCCACTGTCCAGCTCGACTGCGAGGCAACAACTCCACAACACCCCGGCGAAATCTCCGGGACTGAGGATCCAAACTCCACTTTCTGGGCTGAGGCAGCACTCCAAAAGAGGAACATCGATGAAAGAAATGAATTCCCGACATCCAGGATCGAACCTGTGGAAGAAAAGACCACCACAGCCTCCTTGCAGCAGAAAATGGCTGCAGCACCACAAGCAGCAAAACCTAAAATCAAAATGGCCGCGGCCATACCACGAGGAGCATTGGCGGAGCATCACGTGACACCGAGCGGCCAATCGGATTTGAAGGCTCCCTTGAAGGAGTCCGGTAACCAAAGAAATTTAAAGGGGAAGTTTCAACTATTTGAGTACACGGACTTTAAAGCTAAAGATGCAATTAAAGGGTGCAAGTATGAAAATGTATGCAATGTAACCATGAATTGTGATGCTGGTTTAACTAATGTGACTAATGAGATGAATGCAGGTGTCAGTAAGGTTAAGAACAAGTTTATTATGCTTAACAATAATGATAGAGAATGTGAAATGCCTAATGTAACCATGTCTGTTGAAACCAGGACACACAAAAGTGATGCAAATGCTAGAATGTATAATGCAGGCTCGACTATGTGTGATCAGAGCAAGGTGGCATGGATAGGACACTGCCAAAGGACATTGGGCCCTACAGGGACCATGCTGATGCCAATGGAATCCCCCTGTGGGAGACCCCCAGGTCCAGCAGGCTACCAGGCTATGTAGCCTGGACCTTTGGAACGAATATGATGCCCCTTGCAGGACACACACAGCCAGCGGGAGTAGACCCACTACAGGGACAGTGGCCAATGGGCAGCCCAGCCACCACCAATAGCAACCTGCACCAGACCAGCCCCGCAAACACTGGCCACTAGGGCCAACACCAGGAGCACGAGGCCAATACCCTCCAGCTTCCCTGGCAAACCCTGGGATGACCTGACCCTCGTCCCAATTGGTAGACAAGGAGCCCACCCAGTCTTGTGGCCCTGCCCACCACCCCACAACTACCCACATCACAGTATATACACACCACCCACTGCTGCCGTGGCTACTCCCCTGAGGAATCCCACAACAGTGACACCCACTTGGTTTGTGTGTGAGGGAGAGGAAACGTACGAGGCCAGCCTCAAGCACAGGGGTCACACCTGGCAACCACACAACCCTCACCACAACCTCCCATAGCCCACCACTGATCACCTCCCCTGGTCATGACAATAAGTATATGAAAAATGCTTAGTGTGGAGTATTGTTGTGAATGCATGCCTGTTTACTGTGTGATGTCTGTAACACTGTTATGCCACACTGAATGTACCCTTATATTGTACACACCTTACCTGTATACCAGAGGATGCTGCTGCTAGAGACCTAAGGGTTACCTGCACACTGTATAAAAAGGAACTCACAGCTTGTTGTCCTCACTCGGGATTTGCAAATAAAGGACTACAGGCCACAGTTTAAGTATCATACCCTGCCTCTTGGAGTCCTTACTAAAGGTGCCTACATACACTACATTGACTACCATGAAGGAATAACTGGTCAGCACTCACTGTCTACATTTATACAAAAAGAAAGACCACTTGCAGAAGGTAGTAGAAGATTGTTGGTGACCATGGATCCAGGCATGAGTCACCATCTGCAGAAGAGGGGCAAGATGAGAAAGCTGCAGGGCAAAAAATTGCCAATAACTATGGCAAAGGAATTTAAAGCTATACGGTAAAGGACCATTTTGAAAGTTAAAGTGAAATAATACTTTGAAAAGTATTAGCTATATTTCTGTCAAGGAACCATGGACTGGCTGCCAATCCTGGATGCAAAGGGCCTATGTCACCAGCAAATTAGTCAGTCCTGAACTGTGGACAAAGTTGTTTTCAACATGGCAAGGTTAAACATTCTGAATCAATATGAATGCATAGATGTATTGTACACAGTGCTCTCGAAAGTAACCTGTAAATTATGGAGATTAGCTTCATTTATATGCAATGTACATTCCACTTTTCAGACCTTTGACCGAGCTGACCCAACTGTATTAGTCTCAACACACAAACAAGAGCAAACTTTGCTTTCTGTTCTTCATGTGCACGCTTCTTTCCAGTTTCTATGAATTTGAGGTATTTTTCTTCAGTAAAGTTATGCCGGCATCACAGATCAATGTCGTGATAAAATGTAACAGCAGCAAATGATGTTTACCAGTGGTTGAGACCTGGAGGTGCTCTAAAGTTCATGATCAGCACATTGATTCAAATGGACGTTATTTGCCAGTGCAATCAGTCCAACGCTGACGGCCCTCCAGTAATTATTTTATAAACCCTGCCGACTTTCTATCTCGCACTCAAAATCACTATATAATGGTACAGGGTCGTGGCTCAGTTACCTTGACTAATCTCTGCCCCCTTTTACTAGGAGCCAAATAGCTGTTCAGTCAGTTTGTCCTCCCCTGCATACCTACCCGTACTTTCACCTCATATTTCAGTCTCCCATTAAATGCTACATAAATCTTATCAGCTGGCCTTCTGATACTTGTCAAAGGAAATCCATAACTTTTCTGCTGTTATGTAAATCTCAGAATTGTTATCTCTATGACCTCACTTTATGTTACTGGTTTCCTTCCAGAGTTGATTTAACTAGGGTTGAATGCGGTCGTGCAAACTATTTACTTAGGGTCATCTATCTGCAAAAAATAACTCACCCCTCGAGGCTCCAGCTGAAGGCTTCATCCTGGAGTGACTCCAGTTTTGGCAATGTAAGCATAAGCTGAAAGTAGCACTAGAGTCTGACTTCCATTTCCTCTGGTCACTCCAAACAGCAGAGGTCATTCGGGGGATGGTGTGACGTCAGTCACCCTGCTGTTGACAATTCTGTGTGCTTGGGCAACTACATTCTAGGATTTGATAGTCACCTAATTAATGATCCAACACAGTGTTAATCATTTTTAAACAATATGTAGCAAGCTTCCACCAATAAACCATCAAACCCTGTGCTCGACAACCTACATTGGCATTCGGTTCAGTAATGCCTCAAATGTTAAATTCTTATCCTTATATTCAAATCCATCCATGGTGTTGCCCCTCCCTGTCTCTGTAACCTCCTCAAGTCCTACAACCCTCCAAGAGCTCTGCTTTCCTCTAATTCTGGCCTCTTGTGCATCCTCTATTTCCTTTACCTCACCATTGACGGCTGTGTCTTCAGGTGCCTGGGTCCTAATTTATGAAATTCCCTCCCTAAGCCTTTCTGTCTTTCCACCTCTCTCTCCTATTTAAAACACTCCTTAAAACCTATCTGTTTTACCAAACATTTGTTTGCCAATCCTAATATCTACTTATGTGGCTCAGTGTCAAATTGTGTCTGATAATGCTCCTGTGAAGTGCCTTGGGATTTTTAGTATGTTAAAGGCAGTATATGAATGTAAATTTTTGTTTTTGTTGTAGCTTCATTGGTAAATGTATTGCCCAGTGTCGAACTGATCCAATAAATTTCACTGTTCAGTCCCTGTTTTATGCTGTGTTAGCTACTTACAGCTTCAGCGGCACCTATAAGGGCATTAGAATTGGGCTCAGCCCCCCTGAGGTGGGGAGGGGAAAATAAGTGGGGCTAAATTAGTAAAGACCCGTAAATGGACCTGGTCTTATCCAGTGCGCTCGACCTGTGAAAATAGTGCAGACAGAATTCGCGCTGCCTGCTGATTAACATGATTGAAGCACTGAGCCCAGGGCTAAATGCTCTGCTGGTTGCTTTAGTGCTCAACAGGGGAACCAATATCCTGGGACGTCTGATCCGTATTTAAAGGTTGCCAGCAGAGTGAAAGACTGTCTGCATTTCTTAAAGGGGATGTGCTTTGTGAGAGAAGTACCTCATTCTGACTGGAGCTGGAAGTAAGTAATGCCTCAACAGGCAGAAAAGGGATACCTTGGTTCTCCAATGCAGCACTGGCAGCTTTGGTACAGGAGGACACAACTCCTCTACCTGCAGGAGGGCAGAAGGCCTTCCAGATACATTGTTCAAAGGCAGTGGGAGAAGAGCGTTGAGGTGGTCAGTGCCACTAGTCTTTCCCCCAGGACCTACATTGTTGGATGGAGTATAAATCAAGAAATAATGGAGGCTTCTAAAAAAGGAACAGCAATAACCGATGCCAGAAGAAAAATAATTAACTCAGAGATATTCAGGGGTATTTGACAATTCAGAAGAACAGACAGAAATGAAAAGGAGGTGGGATGAGATCAGTGCATTAGTGAGAAACGATATTTGCTCAGAAGATCAAGATGTTGAATCAGTGTGGGTGGAGATAAGGAATAATAAAAAGTCACTGATGGACATAGTCTATAGGCCCCCTAATAGTAGCTACACTGTTGGATGGAGTATAACTCAAGAAATAATGGAGGCTTGTAAACGGCAATAATCTTGAGGGATTTTAACCTTCATACTGGTTGGACAAAGCAAATTGGCTAGGGTAGCCTTGAGGAAGAATTCATAGAGTGTATCCGGGATAGTTTCCTTAAACAATACTGTAATGTCTGTAGCTCCTCACTGTGGACTCCTGTGGCACTGCAGCCAGTGCTGTTTATAATAAAGGGACCAGGTCACCTGACTGGTAACTTCTGGAAGATTCTGCCATCTTAAGGCTGTGTGTGCTGTGACCTCCCTGAAAATATCACAATGGCAGCGAAGATGAGATTAAGCGGATAAAACAAAGCTGCAATTTTTGTTGGTGGAGGATTCAGCCAGCCGACAGAGAGATTTTGAGAGCTTCTCTGTTTTGATTAACATCTACAAATCTGAGGTAAATTACAAGCACACTTGCTTGAACTGCCAGAATCTAGATGGCCGCGCCTATGGGGGTAATAGGGCTTTTGGGGGAATTTCAACATGACCGTGAAAGTTTCAGAGCATATGTGGAGTGGTTAGAAATGTTTTTCACCACAAATAATATCATCGAAGTCCCCGATGATGAAAAGCATAACCGGGTGGTGTTGGAACGACAAAGTGCTATTTTCTTAACTGGAACAGGGCCCGAGGTGTATGAAACCTTGAAAAATTTGTTTGTGCCTGACAAGCCAAAGGACACAACTCTTAAGCAGATTCTCAGCACTACAGCCCCAAGTCCTTGGAAATTGCTGAAAGTTATCATTTCGGAATGAGATCAGTTAACCGAAGATAATATCAGTGAGTACAGTGTAGCATTAAAGAAACTATCTATTCACTGTAAATTCGGAAACTTTCAGGACCGAGCATTGTGTGACCGCTTTGTTTGTGGGATGAAAAATGATGTGATCAGAAGTAGGTTATTGACAATGCCTAACTTGAGTTTTGATTTAGATTGTCAGACAGCTATGTTAATGAACATGGCCAACCAATATTCCCAAGAATTTCATACTATTTTCAGTCATCAGACAATCGAGGTGAATCACCTGCAGATTAAAAGTAAAAGGCAGTTGGGCCCCAAAATCTCAGAAACTGGCAATGGTAACAGAGCATTGAAGTCCTGCTATTGGTGGCTAGGACAACACATTGCTCAAAGCTGTCCATATGTGAAGGCAGAGTGTTTCTTCTGCAGGAAAACTGGGCATCTTGCGAAGGCATGCCAACTGAAGGGTAAACCAGCTTTCAAAACTGCGAGCAGAAATCCCCAGAGACTACATAGCATGGAAGAAAAACAGGACAAGGAGCTGTTAGAGCTAAACATCATCAGGAGCACAAGGTTAACTGACAGCGATTCAAAAAGTATCATAATCCACATAGAAGTTGCAGGAATCAAGATACCCAAGGAAATCGACACTGGTGCATCCATGAGTGTAGTACTGGAGTCACTATACCTCGACAAATTGGGTGATTTCCCATTGGAGAAATACAAGATAGACCTGCGAGGCTACTCAGGAGAGAACATTCCTGTGGTAGGTCGAAAAACTATACCGGTGAAATACAAGGATTAGTTTCAGAGCTTGCCTCTAATAGGAATGGCAGGAGACAAGCTTGCCTTACTAGGAGAAGCATAGAGTACGAGTGTCTGCTCGCAAGTGTGAGTTATTTCAAAACTCAGTGGGGTACTTAGGGTACAGAGTAGACAAAGATGGTTTACATCCAACCAAGGGAAAGCTGGATGCAATCAGAAATGCATCCACTTCCAAGAATGTCACTGAACTTCGATCATTTTTGGGTCTTTTGAACTCTTATGGGTAGTTCCTACCAAATTTGGCTACAGTATTACATCCACTGAATGAACTATTGAAAAAACAGGTCCACAGGAAGTGGTCAGAAGAATGTGATACAGCATTCAAGGAGTGTAAAAGCAAATTGGTAGAGAGCACCATGTTAGTTCACTATGACGTATCTAAGGAGATCAAGCAAGCATGTGATGCCTCTCCATATGGAGTTGGGGCAGTGATCTCTCATGTACTACGTAGTGGGGAGGAGAGGCCAATTGCTTTTGCTTCACGCACTCTCAGTGTCAGTGAGCGTAATTATGCACAAGTCGAAAGGGAAGATTTGGCACTCGTTTTTGGGGTCAAGAAGTTCCATAAATACTTGTATGTTTGTAAGTTTACCATCGTTATGGATCATAAGCCCCTGACAGCAATCCTCCATCCAAAGTCCCCAGTTCCAACATTAGCTGCAGCCCGAATGCAGAGATGGACTTTGATTTTGTCAGCATATACATATGATATTGAATACAGGCGATCAGCTGATCACAGTAATGCTAATGCTCTGTCTAGATTGCCTTCCCCATCACAAGTTACACCCGATAGGGAAGAAGTGTTCTATTTTTCATACATTAATGAACTGCCAGTCACAGCTGAAGAGATTGGTAGAGCAACCAACTGTGACCCAGTTATGTCAAAGGTGCATGATTATATTGCAAATGGATGGCCAAACCAAGTAATGGACAAAGATATGTATCCATTCTTCATTCATAGGAATGAATTATCAGTCGATAAAGATTGTATCATGTGGGGTGCAAGAGTGTTTATAACAAATAAATTCAGGTCCAAATTATTAGGAGACCTCCATGACCAGCACCTGGGAACATGCTTCACCAAGATTTTTGAACGCAGTTACTTATGGTGGCCATGTCTTGATAAAGATATAGAGTACATCATCAATCAGTGTACGACATGTCAATCGGTAAGCAAGCAACCACCATCAGTACCATTACAGCCATGGGAATGGCCTCCCAGGCTGTAGCAAAGGCTACATATTGATTTTGCTGAGCTAGAAGGACAACAATTGTTAATTCTGATTGTTAGCCATTCGAAGTGGGTCAAGGTGTTTCCAATGTGGAAAATAACAGAAAGTACACCATTAGACATTTTACAAAGATTATTTTCTTCATTTGGCCTCCCAGAAATTGTTTCTGATGATAGAGCACAATTTCGTTCAGAAGAATTTGCACAGTTCACGAGCAAAAATGGTATGAAACATACCAAGGCTCCACCATACCACCCTGCTTCAAATGGTGCAGCAGAGTGCACTGTACAAATTGTAAAACGTGCCCTCATCAAACAGACGTTGGATGCAAATCCAAAGAAATGACAGTTGTCATTGGACCACAAATTGGCTAATTTCCTAATTGCGTATCGTAATACTCCTCACACAATTACTGGTAGAACATCAGCAAAGTTGTTTCTCAAATGACAGCCACGAACCAGATTCTCGTTGTTTAAACCAAACTTGGCACAGTCCGTAGAAGAGACACAATTAAGACAGAAAGAGAATCATGATACAGGTAGAGTAAAAGAGAGAAGTGTGAAATTAAATCAGAAGGTGAGAGTGAAGAATCATCACCATAAATGGTTAAAGTGGTTACTAGGAAGAGTGGTGAAGATATGTGGTACTCGCACATATTTGGTCAAGTTGTTTGATCATGGGCAGGTTAGGTTTGTTCAATTGATCATATTTTACCTACAGACATGGAAGTAGTTGAAGGTGGGAATGAATCAATTATTTCTGACTCATCAGATAGTTTTGATACACCAGTAGCATATCCTACATCTCATGTACTGGAAATAAAATTAATTTGCTGGAGTTCTTTGAGGATGTAACGAGCAGGGTCGATAAGGGGAACCAGTAGATGTGATATTTTTGGATTTTCAGAAGGCATTCAATAAGGTGCCACGTAAAGATTACTACACAAGATAAAAGTTCACAGGGTTGGGGGTAATATACTAGCATGGATAGAGGATTGACTAACTAACAGAAAACAAAGTGTCGGAATAAATGGGTCATTTTCCGGTTGGCAAGCCGTAACTAGTGGGATGCCTCAGGGATCGGTGCTGGGTCCGCAACTATTTACAGTCTATATTAATGACTTGGATGAAGGGACCGAGTGTAATGTAGCCCAGTTTGCTGATTGTTATGTTCAGAATAACTCCACAAGACTATATTGTAAGCTCAAACTGTTGTGACCTTGGTCTCTTTAATGTAACTCCAGAGTGAGGAGGCAGAATGGAGACTGCCTTCTATACCTGCTTGCCCAGGGTGTGCAGGTGGCCCTTGGTCTCCCATAGGTGTGCCCCCTGGTAGCAAGTCTTACACATTGGTAATGTTTACATACATAACATCATTCCCCCCCAAAGTCTTAGATACAAGTTGAGGCGATCCAGGGCTCTGTGTTTCCGGGTTGATCGCCTGAGTTGAAGTCCTGGCATGGGTGAGTCGGTCGGATCATTGCTGCACTGCGGTGTGGCTGGTCTGATCGGACTGTCGGGCATGGTGGGTTCATCCTCGTGGTTGACCGCGAGGTCGATTGCTGGTTGCGTGTGTGTGGGTGGATCAATGATGGTAATGTCCTCTTCAAACTGTTCCTCGTTGTCAGTGAACCACAGTTTGGTTTGATCCAAATGCTTTCTGCATGTTTGTCCATTCAAAATTTTGACAACCAACACTCTATTCCCCTCCTTGGCTAACACAGTGCCAGCAACCCATTTGGGACCATGACCATAATTAAGAACAAACACAGGGTCATTAACCTCAATGTCACGTGATACAGCCGCGTGATCGTGGTACATGTTATGCCGGTGACGCCGGGTTTCTACATGATCATTGAGATCCGGGTGGACTAACGAGAGCCTGGTTTTGAGTGCTCTCTTCATTAGCAATTCTGCAGTGGGAACCCTGGTAAGCAAGTGTGGTAGCTGAGCAGAATCCAAGATAACTGGGTCTGCAGGGAACCGGCTGTCACGCATTTCACGCTCTGCTTGATGGTTTGGACTGCCTGTTCCGCTTGAGCATTGGATGCAGGCTTAAACGGCGCAGACCTGACATGCTTGATGCCATTGTGGGTCATGAACTTATCAAATTCCGAGCTGGTGAAACATGGTCCATTGTCACTAACAAGGATGTCAGGCAAATCATGGGTGGCGAACATGGCCCGGAGGCTTTCAATGGTGGCAGTGAACGTGCATGATGACATTATTATACATTCAATCTATTTAGAGTAAGTGTCCACTGCTACTAAGAACATCTTTCCTCGAGAGGGGCCAGCGAAATCTACATGGACCCTGGACCACGGTTTAGAGGGCCTTGACCACAGACTCAGTGGAGTCTCTCTTGGTGCATTGCTCAACTGTGAGCAAGTGTTACCTTGGTGTACGCATGACTCCAATTCCGAGTCAATGCCGGGCCACCAAACGTGCAACCTGGCGATAGTCTACATCATGACTATGCCTGGGTGGGTACTGTGAAGGTCACGTATAAACGTGTCCCTGCCTTTTTTTGGCAAAATTACACGATTCCCCCATTGGAGACAGTCCAAATGAATGGACATTTCATCCTTGCGTCAGTGGAACGGCTTAATTTCATCTTGCATTTCCCCTGGGACCGCCGACCAGCTCCCATTAAGGACACAGCTTTTTGCTAGTGATAGCACCAGGTCCTGGCTAGTCCAGGTCCTGATCTGGCGAGCCGTGATGGGTGACTCCTTGCTCTCAAAAGCATCCATTACAAGAAGCAAGTCTGTGGGTTGTTCCATTTCCACCCCGGTGGTGGGCAATGGTAGCCGACTGAGGGCATCTGCACAGTTCTCAGTGCCTGGTCTGTGGTGGATTACATAATCCTATGCAGATAACATTCGTGCCCATCTTTGCATGTGGGACGAAGTATTGGTGTTAATACCTTTGCTTTCTGAGAACAACGAAATGAGCAGCTTGTGGTCGGTTTTGAGCTCGAACCAGTGTCCAAATAGGTATTGGTGCATTTTCTTAACTCCGTATAGCATTCTAATGCTTCTTTCTCAACCATACTGTTGGCTCTTTCAGCCTTAGATAAGCTTCTGGACGCATATGCAACCGGTTGCAGTTTGTCTGACCCATTGGCTTGCTGTAACACACAACCGACCCCGTACGAAGATGCATCACAAGCTAGTACTAAACATTTACATGGGTCATGCAATACAACTAACTTGTTAGAACATAGCAGGTTTCTGGCCTTGTTAAAGGCTGTCTCTTGAGATTTACCCCAAACCCAGTCATGATCCTTGCGTAGCAATAAATGCAATGGTTCCAGCAAAATGCTCAACCCCGGTAGGAAGTTACCAAACTAGTTGAGGAGTCCCAGGAACGAACGCAGCTCCGTCACATTCTGTGGTCTGGGTGCATTCTTGATGGCCTCCGTCTTGGAGTCTGTGGGTCTGATGCCATCCGCCGCAATCTTTCTCCCCAGAAATTCGACTTCTGGCACCAGGAAAACACACTTGGAGCGTTTCAGCCTGAGTCCCACTCTGTCCAATCGCTTGAGAACCTCTTCCAGGTTGTGCGAGTGTTCGGTGGTGTTGCGGCCAGTGATCAAGATGTCGTCTTGAAACACCACAGTGCATGGAACCGATTTCAGCAAACTCTCCATGTTCCTCTGGAAGATGGCTGCAGCCGAGCGGATCCCAATGGGGCATCTGTGGTATGTGAATAGTCCTCTGTGCGTGTTGATGCACATCAATTTTTTTGAAGGTTCAGCCAGCTCCTATGTCATGTAAGCAGAGGTTCGATCGAGCTTGGTGAATGATTTCCTCCCTGCTAGCGTTGCAAACAGTTCATCCGCTTTGGGTAGTGGGTACTGGTCCTGTAATGAGACTCGGTTGGTCGTTACCTTGTAGTCCCTGCAGATTCTGACCGTCCCATCGCTTTTCAACACAGGAACAATTGGACTGGCCCACTCATTGAACTCGACTGGCGATATGATCCCCTCTTGTTGAAGTCTGTCCAGCTCGATCTCGACTTTCTCTCGCATCATGTATGGAACCGCTCGGGCCTTGTGATAAACGGATCGTGCATCAGGGATTAGGTGGATCTGCAATTTGGCGCCTGTGAAGTTGCTGATGCCTGGCTCAAATAACAACGGGAATTTGTTTAGCACTTGGGCGCACACGGCATCATCCACCAAAGACAGTGCTTTGATGTCGTCCCAGTCCATCAGATCTTTCCTGGCCAGCTTCTGCCGAACAGCATTGGGCCAGCGCCTGGTACAATCCATAGCGATAAATCATGCACAGCTCCATCGTACAATACCTTCACTGCCACACTGCTAATGACTGGCATGAGCTCTCTGGTGTAAGTGCGCAGCTTGGTGTGGATCGGACTTAGTTTTGGCCTTTTTGCCTTGTTGCCCCACAGTTTCTCAAACGCCTTCTAGCTCATAATTGACAGACACGCTCCCGTGTCCAATTCTATGGAAACTGGAATGCCATTTAATTTGACTTTTAACATTATCGGAGGGCTTTTGGTGGTGAAGGTGCGTACCCCATACACTTCCTCTTCAGCCTCGGGTTGAGTTGCCTCTCTTACTCATTCAGCATGATCCGTGCCGGATCGGTCATCTTCTGCCAACTCTGCCAAGTGGTGAGTCGCAGCATGTCTGCACACTCGCTGGAGGTGCCCCATTGTTCCACAGCCCTTGCACACGTAGTGCTTGAATCGACATTATTGGGCTTGGTGATTACCCCCGCAGCGCCAACATGATGCTAATGGATTCACATTCACGCCCCACAGCGGACTCTGAGTCATCCTAGGTCTGGCCTCTGCGGGCGTGTAGGCCCTGCCATGTACAGTTCTGCCTGCTGAAGGCGTTATTTTATGCACAGTACTTGCCGGTGAGTTTCGATGCTGCAATGATATCTGTTTAGTGTTATCGTGCGTAGACATAAAAGTCTGGGCTATCGTAATGGCCTTGCTCAGATCTAGGGATTCGGCGGACAGCAGTTTGCGAAGAATGATCTTGTGGCCGATTCTAAGCACAAAAAAGTCCCGCAACACTGCCCCTAAAAATCCAGCAAATACGCACGGTCCCTCAAGGCGTCTTAGGTCGGCGACACAGCTCACCACATCCTGGCTCTCGGAGCAGTGGTGCATATAAAAGCGATACCTGGCCATCAAGATGCTCTCCTTCGGCTTGAGGTATTCCCGAACCAGTATGCACAACTCTTCTTATGTCTTCTCCGTTGGTTTCATTGGTGCTAGCAGATTTTTGATGAGGCTATATCGTGGACCCGCAAACGGTGAGGAGAATCGCCCTGCGCTTGACCGCGGTTTCTTCCTTTTACAGCTTGTTGGCCACGAAGTACTGGTCAAGACGCTCAACGAAGGCTTACCAATCTTCACCCTCAATAAATCTCTCAAGAATACCAACGGCAGCCATAACCGTGTGAAAGTTCGTGATCTGTTACTCATCGCCAATTGTTATGTTCAGAATAACTTCATAAGACTGTATATTGTAAGCTCAAACTGTTGTGACCTTGGTCTCTTTAATGTAACTCCAGAGTGAGGAAGCAGCATGGTAGATTGCCTTTTATACCTACTTGCCCAGGGTGTGCAGGTGACCCTTGGGTCTCCCACTGGTGCGCCCCCTGGTGGCAAGTCTTACACATTGGTAATGTTTACATACATAACACTGATGATATAAAGATGGGTGGGAAAGCAAATTGTGAGGAGGACACAAAAAATCTGCAAAGTAATATAGACAGGCTAAGTGAATGGGCAAAAATTTGGCAGATGAAGTACAATGTGGGAAAATGTGAGGTTATCCACTTTGGCAGAAATAATAGAAAAGCAAATTATAATTTAAATTGAGAAAAATTGCAAAGTGCTGCAGTACAGAGCGACCTGGGGATCCTTGTGCATGAAACACAACAAGTTAATATGCAGGTACAGCAAGTAATCAGGAAGGCAAATGGAATGTTGGTCCTTTTTGCAAGGGGGGTAGAGTATAAAAGCAGAGAAGTCCTGCTACAACTGTACAGGGTATTGGTGAGGTCACACCTAGAGTACTGCATGCAGTTTTGGTCTCCGTATTTAAGGAAGGATATACTTGCATTGGAGGCTGTTCAGAGAAGGTTCAAAAGGTTGATTCTGGAGATGAGGGGTTGACTTATGAAGATAGGTTGAGTAGATTGGCCCTAGACTCATTGGAGTTCAGAACAATGAGAGGTGATCTAATCGAAACATATAAGATAATGGGAAAATGTGAGGTTATCCACTTTGGCAGAAATAATAGAAAAGCAAATTATAATTTAAATTGACAAGGTGGATGCAGAGAGGATATTTCCACTCACAAAATGGCACTGCGTGTAATTTAAAGGGTGGTATAGAGGCCGAATCTGCACATGGTGAGTCACCGGGTATGAGTGGGCTGCAGCCAGGCTGGGGGAAAGAGGTTGTGCAGGTGCCAGCACCCTGGAGGGTGAGATCATACATAAGTTCTACTACAGAGCACTCAGATGAGGACTTCGATTGGCAGCTTTCAGAAGAAGGGGGATGGCCATGCACACAGAAATGTTCTTCGATTAAAGGGGAGGGCCACAGTGCACTCTGCATGGCCTCTGATGGCCACCACTGGGCCACTAGGACAGCGTGAAAACCTGGTCAGCAGCCCAGCACCCAAGAAGGCGTGCCAGGCTGCACGATGGCGGCCCGCACCACGCTAGGGAAATGGCGACCCGTGAAGCTGGCGTTGACAGCCACCCACGCCAGCCTTGCGGTCCTCGGGACAATTTCCCCCGCGAGGCATTAAGGTGTCGCCGTGCACAGCGATGGCGTTATTGCTGGTTGCATGGCGCTGCTGTGCCAGCACCTCTGCAACCTCCCGGGCAATTTCCCAGGAGGCGATAGCGCCCCCCCCGCCCCTTCCCCGGGCGAAAAATGACTTGCTGTTAGTGCCCCCCCGGAGGCGCTAACGGGGTTGTAAAAAGGGACAATTTTGCCCCCACTGACTGATGTCACGATCTGCCTACTCTGAATACTACTGGCGCACGCTCGTTCCGGCGCACTATCACCTTCACTAAGATGGCGACCATCATAGGCCATGCCAGAAGTGCATGGAAGCGAGGCAGCTGGCATTATTTTGCCAAAACCAGCCCTAACTGCCGGCGCTAAAGTGTGAATTTCGGGGCCAGTGCTCTTGCTCTCAATTGCTATCTAATACTCTTGGTGGAAGAAGCACCTCCCACATGTGTGGATACTGGATCAGGTTTGACTGCGATGCTGCTCATGGTTTGACACTGTGGCCCTGAAGTAACTCGAGCAGGACACTGGCAGATCCCTCATGGAAACCGTGTAGACCCAGTCATATCAGGTATCCATCCTTTCTGGGATTTTGCAAAGAGCCTTGTAAGAATACCCCTTACAAGGAAAATGATGGGCTCAAAACATCCCTAAGGCAAGAATTCCTGGTTCTGACCATGGAAGTAGACATAATGTTGCCGCTAGCATGATAAGTGAGAAGGATTCATGTTAGCCCCATCAGTGGGGCCCAGGCCTGCTAAGTGCTCTTGTCACTGACTTTAAAATCTATCCCAACCACCAGTGGCGCATGTGACTGCAGTATGTACAGGATACATTGTAGCAACTTATCTAGTTCATCTCCATACCACTCAGTGCCCCGCGACCTCAATCACCAAGAAGGACAGGAGTATCAAGATCAAGGGAACACACCCCCCCTGACATTTATATATATCATCATTTGTTCATCACTGCTAGATCTATACCCTAGGAATTCCCTACATAACACCATTACAGGAGAATCAACAGCACAAGGACTGCAGTGGTTCAAGGAGAAGGCCCACCACCATCTTCTCAAGGCAGCTAGGGACGGGCAACAAATCTGCCACATCTCGAGAACAAATAATATTAATACAAAAGCACCTGAAAAGCATGGATCTCTTTAACGAGCTTCATCGTCCATTACTTTGTACTATGCATCCATGGCAAAGTTGGCACACAGGCTATTCATATCTTTGCCAAATAAACACCACAGCTGAGATTTCCAACTTGAGCATTCCAGGCACATACTGGAAAATCCTGCACCCCAACCCATGATTTTCTATCCAGTAAAGTTAATAGTTGGAAAATACATCTGAGAGGCGTAATCTTCTCATAAGCCCTCCCCATATCCGCCCAGGGCACTGAAGTGGAAAATCCCAGTCCACTTCACTTTCATTTCACTGTGATTAATTATCTTTTATTCTTTTCCTCGCCTTGCACTATATCTCTCAAAAACCCTGAAGCCTTTCCCAGAATCTTTGCAAAACCTGGTTTTGACCTAACTGCTGGATGATGCATTAGAAGAGGCCAGGATGAGAATTCCTCAGTTAATTCCTCAGATCGCATTGCATGGAGTACTGTATAGCTTTACATAAGAACATGAGAACATAAGAATTAGGAACAGGAGTAGGCCATCCAGCTCCTCGAGCCTGCTCCGCCATTCAACAAGATCATGGCTGATCTAGCCGTGGACTCAGCTCCACTTACCCGCCTGCTCCCCGTAACCCTTAATTCCCTTATTGGTTAAAAATCTATCTATCTGTGATTTGAATACATTCAATGAGCTAGCCTCAACTGCTTCCTTGGGCAGATAATTCCACAGATTCACAACCCTTTGGGAGAAGAAATTCCTTCTCAACTCAGTTTTAAGTTGGCTCCCCCGTATTTTGAGGCTGTGCCCCCTAGTTCTAGTCTCCCCGATCAGTGGAAACAATCTCTCTGCCTCTATCTTGTCTATCCCTTTCATTATTTTAAATGTTTCTATAAGATCACTCCTCATCCTTCTGAACTCCAATGAGTAATGACCCAGTCTACTCAATCTATGATCATAAGGTAACCCCCTCATCTCCGGAATCAGCCTAGTGAATCGTCTCTGTACCTCCTCCAAAGCTAGTATATCCTTCCTTAAGTAAGGTGACCAAAACTGCAGGCAGTACTCTAGGTGCGGCCTCACCAATACCCTATACAGTTGCAGCAGGACCTCCCTGCTTTTGTACTCCATCCCTCTCGCAATGAAGGCCAACATTCCATTCGCCTTCCTGATTACCTGCTGCACCTGCAAACTAACTTTTTGGGATTCATGCACAAGGACCCCCTAGTTCCTCTGCACCGCAGCATGTTGTAATTTCTCCCCATTCAAATGATATTCCCTTTTACTGTTTTTTTTTCCCCAAGGTGGATGACCTCACACTTTCCGACATTGTATTCCATCTGCCAAACCTTAGCCCATTAACTTAACCTATCTAAATCCCTTTGCAGCCTCTCTGTGTCCTCTACACAACCCGCTTTCCCACTAATCTTTGTGTCATCTGCAAATTTTGTTACACTACACTCTGTCCCCTCTTCCAGATCACCTATGTATATTGTAAACAGTTGTGGTTCCAGCACCGATCTCTGTGGCACACCACTAACCACCGATTTCCAACCCAAAAAGGACCCATTTATCCCGACTCTCTGCTTTCTGTTAGCCAGCCAATTCTCTATCCATGCTAATATATTTCTTCTGACTCCGCGTACCTTTATCTTCTGCAGTAACCTTTTGTGTGGCACCTTATCGAATGCCTTTTGGAAATCTAAATACACCATATCCATCGGTACACCTCTATCCACCATGCTCGTTATATCCTCAAAGACGGTGGAGTGGCTCCGAAATATTGGGCACGATAGCCTAAGGCCTACGTCATGTATGTCATCTTTTGGAATATTTTATCATTTCTCAACAGAAAGGTTGGGGGAACAAAAAAGTAAGTTTTAATTGTTGGGCTTTATAATAAAGTGGATCTGAACAATTTTAAAAAGGAAGACCACAGCCTGCAGGTATTTAGAGAACACATGTTAAAGCCAGACATCGACACTGTTACCTGATGCCATCAGGAACAAAAGAGAAATCATTAGGTGTAAATTTGGTCTTGGGTGGTACTGCAAAATGGGCAATAGCCAATCGGCAGCCTGTTCTACATAAAACCCAATTTTCTTTACCATTGTGGAACATAAAATTGGGTGGTGTGTAAACCGAGCTGCTGATTCACTATCGTCTGTTTTGCACTTTTGCCCAAGACCAAATTTACATCTAATGATCTCTCTTTTGTTCCCGATGGTATTAGGTAACAGTGTCAATGTCTGGCTTTAGCATATGTTCTCATCTCATTATCCACCTTATCTCATTCCAGAGACTCCCAAAAAACTCTCACACTGTTGAGTTTAGGATAATGCTGCTTGCAAAGGGAAGAGCAGATTTAATTAACTGCTCTTCAAGTCAACGTAAGGACAGTGAGAGAGGTTCCCCAATTTCCTGTGGAAGCAGAAACATGAACAATGATTCATATGTGAGCAATCAGGTTTTCATACAGAGAGACCCAAGAAAAGCTTTAGGCAGGTTCAGAAAGTCAGAAATGTGAGAGGAATAGTTGTAAGATCTCAGCCTGAAATTGTTGCGGGTTCTCCAGATTTCTTGCCATAAATCCAGTGGGGGTTCTGCTCTTGTCCTGCCAGAGGTATGGTAGGATATTGGAGAACCCTCACAGAATGTCAAGGCCCTCTTATTTAATAAAATGACCCACTGATGTGGAGCAGCGTGGCGTGTTCTTTATTTGTATCCTTACGAGAAGATAAATTGTACTGATTGAACTAAATTAATCAGATCATAACTATTACATTGATATTCATTT
The DNA here is from genome assembly GCF_044704955.1 of Pristiophorus japonicus. Taxonomy (NCBI): domain Eukaryota; kingdom Metazoa; phylum Chordata; class Chondrichthyes; family Pristiophoridae; genus Pristiophorus; species Pristiophorus japonicus. The sequence continues at coordinate 320,957,368 of NC_091978.1, read as the reverse complement.
ACTGTGAAATTAATCAGCTTAACAATTTGTATCAACTCGCGCTTCACCAAATGTTTGATCAGTCCATCCTCAGAAAGGTCAAAAGAAGTACACATACAACAACAACATGTATTTAAATAGCACCTTTAAGGTAGTAAAACAGCCCAAGGCACTTCACAGGAGTGTTATAAAACAAAAATTTGACACCAAGTCACATAAAAAGAAATTACGGCAGGCAGGTTTTAAGGAGCGTCTTAACGGAGGAAAGAGAGGTAGAGAGGCGGGGAGGTTTAGAGAAGGAATTTAGAGCTTAGGGCCCAGGCAGCTGAAGGCACGGCCACCAATGGTTGAATGATTATAATCAGGGATGCTCAAGAGGGCAGAATTTGTGCATCACAGATATCTCAGAGGGTTGAGAGGCTGAAGGAGATTAGAGATAGGGAGGGCCGAAGCCATGAAAGGATTGTAAACAAAGATGAGAATTTTGAAATTGAGGCATTGCTTAACAGGGAGCCAATGTAGGTCAGCGAACACAGGGGTAATGGTTGAATGGAACTTGGTGTGAGTTAGGACACGGGCTGCCGAGTTTTGGATGACCTCAAGTTTGCATAGTGTGGGATGTGAGAGGCCAGCCAAAAGTGCATTGGAGTAGTCAAGTCTAGAGGTAACAAAGGCATGGATGAGGGTTTCAGGAGCAGATGAGCTGAGGCAAGGCCGCAGACGGACAATGTTATGGAGATGGAAATAGGCAGTTTTAGTTCTGCTGCAGATGTGTGGCCAGAAGCTCATGTGAAAGATATGGATATCCAGTACAGTCAGGAGGGGTATTATCATTACAACCAGGTTATACTATTGTACAATTATATATAGGAGAGTGGAAGTTAATTCCCATAAAAGAAAGATGCTCAGATAACTTTCAGGAGTGGCTGATGCCACGGAATGTAAGAAAGTGTGAATTGCCATTCCTGCACTGAGCACAAGTCAACACAGGCACAGAGCAGCTCAAGTGATAGCAGCCTATGCACCTAATATGCAAATTAGTGGTCTACCCTGTAATGTGGCTGCACAGTGCTCCAGATGCTGTGCTTCCATTTGAATGGGCAGTTCATGTGAAGTACTTCAGGGGAAAAGAGTTGCTCCGAGGAGGCCTTTTCCACTTTTTAAGATGACCTCTTTTTTAGGGCCTCCAAATGGCCAACTTCTGCATAGAAACATAGAAACATAGAAACATAGAAAATAGGTGCAGGAGTAGGCCATTCAGCCCTTCTAGCCTGCACCGCCATTCAATGAGTTCATGGCTGAACATGAAACTTCAGTACCCCCTTCCTGCTTTCTCGCCATAACCCTTGATCCCCCGAGTAGTAAGGACTTCATCTAACTCCCTTTTGAATATATTTAGTGAATTGGCCTCAACTACTTTCTGTGGTAGAGAATTCCACAGGTTCACCACTCTCTGGGTGAAGAAGTTTCTCCTCATCTCGGTCCTAAATGGCTTACCCCTTATCCTCAGACTGTGACCCCTGGTTCTGGACTTCCCCAACATTGGGAACATTCTTTCTGCATCTAACCTGTCTAAACCCGTCAGAATTTTAAACGTTTCTATGAGATCCCCTCTCATTCTTCTGAACTCCAGTGAATACAAGCCCAGTTGATCCAATCTTTCTTGATAGGTCAGTCCCGCCATCCCGGGAATCAGTCTGGTGAACCTTCGCTGCACTCCCTCAATAGCAAGAATGTCCTTCCTCAAGTTAGGAGACCAAAACTGTACACAATACTCCAGGTGTGGCCTCACCAAGGCCCTGTACAACTGTAGCAACACCTCCCTGCCCCTGTATTCAAATCCCCTCGCTATGAAGGCCAACATGCCATTTGCTTTCTTAACCGCCTGCTGTACCTGCATGCCAACCTTCAATGACTGATGTACCATGACACCCAGGTCTCGTTGCACCTTCCCTTTTCCTAATCTGTCACCATTCAGATAATAGTCTGTCTCTCTGTTTTTACCACCAAAGTGGATAACCTCACATTTATCCACATTATACTTCATCTGCCATGCATTTGCCCACTCACCTAACCTATCCAAGTCACTCTGCAGCCTAATAGCATCCTCCTCGCAGCTCACACTGCCACCCAACTTAGTATCATCTGCAAATTTGGAGATACTGCATTTAATCCCCTCGTCTAAATCATTAATGTACAATGTAAACAGCTGGGGCCCCAGCACAGAACCTTGCGGCACTCCACTAGTCACTGCCTGCCATTCTGAAAAGTACCCGTTTACTCCTACTCTTTGCTTCCTGTCTGACAACCAGTTCTCAATCCACATCAGCACACTACCCCCAATCCCATGTGCTTTAACTTTGCACATTAATCTCTTGTGTGGGACCTTGTCGAAAGCCTTCTGAAAGTCCAAATATACCACATCAACTGGTTCTCCTTTGTCCACTTTACTGGAAACATCCTCAAAAAATTCCAGAAGATTTGTCAAGCATGATTTCCCTTTCACAAATCCATGCTGACTTGGACCTATCATGTCACCATTTTCCAGATGCACTGCTATGACATCCTTAATAATTGATTCCATCATTTTACCCACTACTGCAATGTGAATTAGGTTCCCAACCACGAGATAGAATTTCTGCAGAGGTTCCCCCACCTTAACCTTGGTGGAAGCTCGGTAGAAACCCTGAAAAAATGACATCAACGGTTATACTGTTCCCCCAGGGTTTGTACCAATCGTTCACTGAAGTTACAGCGAGAGATTGGGAGAATGGCCCACAGAAATTCTATCCTCAAAACTTTTCTAAAAAGGTCTTTCAAAACCATCCACAAGCCCTTTACTGGATGCTGGCAATGGATATTACTGCCACCAACCTACATAGCACTTCCAATGTGCCACACATAGACACTGGGAGCATCACTAATAAACACTGGGCTTAAACTTTTGGAGACACTGCTCGTAACACAATGTCTCATCACTGGGGGTGGAGATCTGAGAGTCGGGTGAAGAGGTCAGCATGCCTATTACGTGGCACTCCTGATTTTCCTGTTATTTAATTTTAGTTATCATAAAATCGGAGCGTGTAAATCGTGTGCTCTGACCTCCATGCCCAATTCCCTGTACTGGGAGCAGAGTCTTTGATAATTTGCCCTACCATATTTACTGCTTGGTCACAAATGTAAGTTAGCAGCATTCAGCCAATGGTGAATGTTTGTTTAACTTTATTGTTTTCCATAAAACTTCTTTTTAAACAGGGCCCTAATTTTGCATTCTTAATTTTAACATTCAAGAAAGCAAAACTTGCTAAAATAGCAAAATTAACTTGTCTGTAAATAAATGCTATGGTCCAGGCCTTTAAAAGGGAAATGTCATCCTGGTGTAGTTAGATAGGCTCTTACGTATTGATTTAGAAACAAACAATGATAATATTTACATCAATAAATGTTACTGTTTTAATATGATGAAATTGGGAAGAAGATGACACTTGCCCTTTTGGGCTTTTTCACTCACCAAGATGTGACAATGCCCTTTTAAGAGATTCATTCAATACTGCTTTCTACACCCTGGTTTTAGGAATGCAAATTTTTACTGGGTATCAATAAATGATCTCTCAACTATTCACATCACTCTTTTCTATTTAATCAATCTTCTAATGTTAAATATTTACAACAAAAAATATGAACTAGAAACAGAATTATGAGACTGCTTGATACTAGAAGAGAAAGATAGCTAATCCAGGTCAGGTAGCAGGTCTTAGGGGTAAACATCACAGCCCTTTTAAACTGTCCAACTGTGTGAGGAACACCAGGCAAGCAGCATTACCGTGAATTGTGTCAATAGGAAGAATTTTAAAGGTTGCTGTCAGCGAGAGATTGGTGACCTGTGATGTAAAAGGGAGCAGGCGTCACGCAGCCTGTAATTAACACAAGTAATGTGCATGTAACACTGAGCGCATTCAACCACGGCCTAGGCTGGGCTGCTGTTAAACAGGCTATCTGGAGCATCTCAACTTTCCACTGTTCATCTAATACTCACTGTGAAGTAGTAGTTTGTACTGTGATAACATTTCACCTTGAATAATCAGAGAATGGCCATGGGGAAAAGTCATACAGGTTAAAGGTTCTGCCACCAGGGACTCAGTGGAGTCACCAGGCCTAGCTATGTCGGCTAAGGAGGCCAATTACTAATTTATGGCAACAAGACTTTTTGGGTTTGTTTTTCAATTTTTTTTAGAAGTCCGTATTGACTGCTACCATTCTACCATACAAGGTGATGTAGGGAGAGGGAGGATGGTTAACAATAAGCAAAAGCAAAATTTGTTTTTTAATCCCCTTCAAGACAAAATAAGAGAGGGGGTGAATTTCTTCAGAGCTGAAATGATGGCAGTGGAGCAGGAGAAGCCCTGAGGAAATTCACCCCAATAGTATTAATCACTTTATGGGGCATAATTCAATACACATTTTACACAAATACTGGTTCTTTGTACAATTTGGGAAATTATTGTGCATTAGTGAAAACTAATTGGCATGGAATGGTAAATTCTTGGCAATGTTCAAGTATTGGGCAGGGATGAAACCGAATGCGATTTTTTACCCAGTAGCATGGAGGGCAACCAACCCTATTGAATCAATGATGTTCAGGCCTATTTATATATTTATAGGAAGCCACTGACTTGAATTAAGTCTGCCAGTGGGAGCTCATTGTTTGGGCAGGCATAGCTAGCTCTGCTGCTGCAGCAGGTCAAAGGGGAGGGCATTTTTGGAGGTAGATCTTTAAGTGCAATCGGGAACATACAGCAGAGGGCTGAAGAGCATCACTGATGCTTTAATCGCAGTACTTTTCTGTGGAGATCACTGGAAGGTCTGATTTGGAAGGGAGGATGTGATCCCAGCGGGAGGACCTCGAACAGGCCAGTAGTGGGCCAGAGGTGTTTTCTGGGCCCAGGAGGAGCACTCTTGGTTCTTCCAGACCCACAAAAAATAAGATTTCGGAGGCCTTTTTGAGCAGCCACCAGCTCACCCTTTAAGGATCACTGATTAGACCACGCAATGCCTGATACAACTAGACGGAATGTGCAGAGCGCACGCTCTTCCCATTTGTGCCTGGCTTTTGTTTTTAGGATCACACAACTAGCGTAGGATCTTGATTTGTACATTTAAGAAGCCTAATGGATAATTTAGGCAGATGCCTTGGATGACTAAAACTGACCCGAGCCTATATGCCATTTGACATCCCGTGCAGTTCGGGCATGACAGCTCACAATGCAAAATTGCTCCCCCTATATATACTCCTAATACTTCTTATCACTCAAGCCTCCTTTGTTACTTACGGGCCAAGGTATTGCAAAACAGAAGGGAGCAGATGTACAGCAGGAGGGCTATGCAACATCAAGCACGGAGTTCATTGAAAGATATCACATGGCATATCATAAGGCCAGGGAGCATAGAGTGAATGGGAGAAGGTAAAGTCACTGGCTCCCCTGAACTTTGGACAAATGGCATCCTTATCATGTTCTTCATTCTCACCCTACTCACATACTCACCAATATCCCAAAGGCATATACTCCTGTAAAATGCCATGCGGTGCAATCTTTGAAGGAGTATTATGCAGCCAGCATTCTAAAATATGCTTCTTTTTACTTCTTATGGTTCACAAGAAGGTAGCACTTCACAGCACCCGGCATCACTCACTCCTATAGCAGCAGCACAGTTACTTCCAACCTGGGAGATTTGGTAATCGGTGCAGTGGACATACATATACATAATGGAGAGGAGCAGGTAGTGGTGGCAGTGGGGGAACAGGGGTCTTTTGGATAGTGGGTCGGTTTGCATTCTTCCACAGCTACTGAGCCATTGGATTTGGATTTCACAGGGCATAAATGTAAAAGAAGGATGCTATAGGAGCACCATAGTTTTCTGTAGCCATTAGAGAGTGAGCCAAGCACCCTGCATGGACTAAGGACAAGTGTGGAGGAGTCCACTAGGAACATCTATACAGTCATGCATGATGGTGCCGAATCATTGCAGTCTACCAGATGATGTGTAACAATTTCTGGGTCTTGATTGATTGAATTTTTCAAGGAGGTAACCAGGAGGGTCGATGAGGGCAGTGTGTATGATGTCGTGTATATGGATTTTAGCAAAGCTTTAGATAAGGTCCCACATGGCAGACTGGTCATGAAAGTAAAAGCCCATGGGATCCCAGGGCAAAGTGGCAAGTTGGATCCAAAATTGGCTCAGAGGCAGGAAGCAAAGACTAATGGTTGATGGGTGTTTTTGTGACTGGAAGGCTGTATCCAGTGGGGTTCCGCAGGGCTCAGTGTTGGGTCCTGTTACACTCATAATAATTGGTGAGGCTGAGTAGTGTGTGTGATGAGCAAGTGTGACCTTAGCTCCTTTAATAAGATTCCAGAGTGCAGGTACCTCGTGGGTGGCCTGCTTATATACTGTGCTCCCAAGGGATGCTGGGATCCAACAGGTGGGCCCTCTGGTGGTTAGGTGTAATGCAGGTTACAAAGGGTTAATTACATAACATCACTCCCCTTGAAGTCAACAGTATACTTATTTACAAGGTGAGACGATCTGGAGCTTTATATTCCCTTGTCGATGGTCTCGGTACAAATGCGGGTGTGGGTGGGTTGGTCAGCTCTTCACTGGGCTGTTGGGCAGCTGGCCTTGCCGGGCTGCAGGGGATGATGAGTTCGGTTTCGTGGACAACTATGATGTCAGTTGCCACTTGTGTGTGTGTTGGAAGATCAAAGTTGGTGTCTTCTTCGGGTTGTTCGTAGCTGTTGGTGAACTGCAATTTGATTTGATCCAAATGTTTTCTGTGCGTTTGTCCATTGGTCAGTTTGACCTGAAAAACCCTACTCCCCTCTTTGGCTATGACCGTGCTAGTGAGCCATTTGGGACCATGTCCATAATTGAGCACAAACACAGGATCATTGATCTCAATATCACGTGACAAATTTGCGCGGTCATGATACACACTTTGTTGATGCCACTTGCCCTCCACGTGATCATGGAGATCAGGGTGGACAAGAGAGAGCCTTGTTTTAAGTGCCCTTTTCATGAGCAGCTCAGCTGGGGGATCACCGGTGAGTGAGTGGGGTCTGGTGCGGTAGCTGAGCAGCACTCGGGACAACCGGGTCTGCAGGTAGCCTGCCGACACATGTTTCAAGCTTTGCTTGATGATCTGAACTGCCCATTCTGCCTGCAGTTGGATGCGGGCTTGAACGGGGCAGATGTGACATGCCTGATCCCGTTGCGGGTCATGAATTCCTTGAATTCAGCACTGTGAAGCACGGCCCATTGTCGCTCACTAGGACATCAGGCAAGCCGTGTGTGGCAAACATGGTTCATAGGCTTTCAATGGTGGCCGTGGATGTGCTTACAGACATTATTGCACATTCAATCCATTTTGAATAAGCGCCCACGACAACCAAAACCATTTTGCCTAGGAATGGGCCCGCATAGTCTACATGGATCCTCGACCACGGTTTGGAGGGTCACGACCACAAATTTAGCGGTGCATCTCTGGGTGCATTGCTCAAATAAGAGCAAGTGTTGCACTGGCACAAGCATGACTCTAAATCTGAGTCGATGCCAGGCCACCACACATGGGATCTGGCTATAGCTTTAATCGTTACAATGCCTGGGTGGGTGTTGTGCAGTTCACCTATGAATGCATCTCTGCCTGTCTTGGGCAAGACCACGCGATTGCCCCACAACAGACAGTCCGCCTGCAGGGACAACTCGTATTTGCGTCTGTGGAACGGCTTAATCGCTTGCTGCATCTCCACTGGGACACCGGACCAGCTCCCATGGATGACACAGTTTTTTTACCAAGGACAGTAAAGGATCCTGGCTGGTCCAGGTCCTGATCTGGCAGCCGTAAAGGTGGGAACTTCTCGTTCTCAAATGCCTCCATGACCAAGAGCAAGTCCGCTGGCTGTGCCATTTCCGCTCCGGTGGTGGGCAATGGTAGCCGACTGAGCGCATCAGCGCAGTTCCCTGTGCCCGGTCTGTGGCAGATTATACAGTTGTATGCCGACAGCGTGTGCGCCCATCTTTGGATGCGGGCAGAGGTATTGGTATTAATCCCTTTGCTCTCTGAGAATAGCAATATGAGCGGCTTGTGGTCAGTTTCAAGCTCAAACTTGAGGCCAAATAAGTACAGGTGCATTTTTTTTGCCCCATAAACGCATGCCAGAGCCTCTTTTTCAACCATGCTGTAGGCCATTTCAGCCTTGGACAAACTCCTGGGCGCATATGCGACCAGTTGCAAAATCGAAAAACTAGCCTGTTGCAACACACACCCGACACTTCGCAAGCTAGCACTAATCGTTTACATGGGTTATGCAGGACAAGCAGTTTGTTAGAACACAACAGATTTCTGGCTTTCTTAAAGGTAGCCTTTTGTGAATTCCCCCATACCCAGTCGGCTCCCTTGGATTCTAGCAAGGTGCTTAACACAGGTAGGAAATTACCGAAATAGTTAAGGAGTCCCAGGAACAACCGCAACTCCGTCACGTTCTGTGGTAGCAGCGCGTTCTTGATGGCCTCCGTCTTGGTGTCAGTGGGTCTGATGCCGTCTGCTGCAATTCTTCCTAAAAATTCGAAGTCCTGTGCCAGGAAAACACACTTCGAGCGTTTCAACTTGAGCTCCACGAGATCCAACCGACTAAGAACCTCCTCCAGATTCGTCAAGTGCTCCATGGTGTCCCGACCTGTAACCAATATGCCGTCCTAGAAGACCATTGTGCAAGGAAGCGACTTTAGCAGGCTCTTCATGTTCCGCTGGAAGATCGCCACTGCCGACCAAATCCCGAACGGGCACCGGTTTTAGATAAACAGACCTTTGTGCGTGTTGATGCAGGTGAGGCCTTTCGAAGACTCCTCCAGCTCCTGCGTGATATAGGCCGAGGTCAGGTCTAGCTTGGTGAACGTCTTCCCTCCAGCCGGGGTCGCAAATAGTTTGTCTGCCTTGGGTAGCGGTTACTGGTCCTGCAGCGAAAAACGGTTAATCGTTACTTTATAGTATCCGCAAATTCTAACCGTGCCATCCTCCTTGAGTACCGGGACAATCGGACTGGCCCAATCATTGAATTACACCAGTGCGATGATGCCTTCTTGCTGCAGCCTGTCCAGCTCAATTTCCACTTTTTCATGCATCACATACAGTACCGCCCGAGCATTGTGGTGGATGGGTCGGTACCGAGAACCAAATGGATCTGCACTTTCGCCCCCGAGAAGCTTCCAATGCCTGGCTCGAATAATGATGGGAACGATGAGGCCTCGTCGATGGACGAAAGCGCTCGGATGTCATCCCAGTTCTAGCGGATTTTTCACAGCCAGCTTCTGCCAAACAACGTGGGGCCATCCCCTGGCACAATCCACAGCGGGAGTTTGTGTATTGCTCCGTTATAGGAGACTTTGACTTCTGCACTGCCAATTACTGGGATTAGTTCCTTGGTGTAAGTCCTTAGTTTGATGTGAATGGGGCTGAGCTTGGGCCTGTGTGTCTTATTTCCCCACAGCCTGTCGTAGACCTTTTTACTCATTATGGATTGATTTTCCCCCCGTGTCCAGCTCCATAGACACTGGAATGCCATTCAGTTCAACTTTCACCATTATTGGTGGGCATTTCGTCGTGAACATGTGTACCCCGTACACTTCTGCCTCCTCAGTACAAGTCTCCAATTCAGCCTGTTCCACTGTAGATCGATCTTCCTCTGCAATGTGGTGGTTTGCAGGGTTTGCAGGGTTTGCAGCTCGCCTGCACATTCATGGAGGTGTCCCATTGTTCTGCAACCATTGCACGCATAGTGCTTAAAGTGGCATTGATGGGGCCGATGATCACCTCCGCAGCGCCAACAGGGTGTTAACTGCCTCCCATTAACAGTTGATGGGCACCCTGAGTCAATTGAGGTCGGACCACAGCAGCCGGCGTGTATCTTCTGCCATGTACATTTCTGCTCAAAATCAACATTACTTTATGCACAGTACTGGCCAAAACTTCTTTGTTCTGCAAAATCTGCTTGGTTTTGTCTCTGGTGGACATAAATGCCTGGGCTATCGTTATGGCTTTACTTAGATTCGGAGTTTCTACAGTCAACAGTTTGCAAAGGATTGTCTCATGTCCAATGCCCAGTACAAAAAAGTCTTTGAGCATTTGTTCTAGGAATCCCTCAAACTCACAATGTCCTGCGTGGCGCCTTAGTTCGGCGACATAGCTCGCCACTTCCTGGCCCTCCGATCGTTGACACGTGTGGAACCGATATCTCACCATCAAAATGCTTTCCTTAGGATTTAGGTGCTCCCGGAACAGTGCACACAATTCTTCGTAGAATTTCTCTGTTGGTTTTGCCGGGGCCAGGAGATTCTTCATGAGGCCATAGGTTGTTGCCCCACAGACAGTTCGGAGGATCACCTTTCGTTTTGTAGCGTTCTCGTCCCCTTCCAGCTCGTTGGCCACAAAGTATTCGTCAAGTCTCTCCACGAAGGCCTCCCAATCGTCCCCTTCTGAGAACTTCTCCAGGATGCTGACTGTTCTTTGCATTTTCGCGCGGTTATTCGTTACCTGGTTGCCAATTGTTATACTCATAATAAATGGTGAAGCTGAGTACTGTGTGTAATGAACAAGTGTGACCTTAGCTCCTTTAATAAGATTCCAGAGTGCAGGTACCTCGTGGGTGGCCTGCTTATATACTGTGCTCCCAAGGAATGCTGGGATCCCTTGGGACTCCAACAGGTAGGCCCTCTGGTGGTCAGGTGTAATGCAGGTTACAAAGGGTTAAATACATAACAGGTCCCTTGCTTTTTGTGGTATATATCAATGACTTGGACTTGAATGTTGGGGGTTTGATTCAGAAGTTTGTAAATTACATTAAAATAGGCTGTGTGGTTGATAATGAAGAAGAAAGCTGCAGACTGCAGGAAGATATCAATGCACTGGTCAGGTGGGCAGAACGGTGGCAAATGGAATTCAATCTGGATAAGTGTGAGGTAATGCATTTGGGGAGGTCTAACAAGGCAAGGGAATACACAATAAATGGTACAACACTGAAAAGTGTAGAGAATCAAAGGGACCTCGGAGTGCAGGTCCACAGATCCCTGAAGGTAGCAGGCCAGGTAGATAAAGTGGTTAAGAAGGCATATGGAATACTTGCTTTTATTAATCGAGGCATGGAATACAAGAGCAAGGAGCTTGAACTGTATAAAACACTGGTTAGGCCGCAGCTGGAGTATTGTATGCAATTCTGGCCACCACATTACTGGAAAGGGTGCAGAGGAGATTTACAAGAATGTTGCCTGGACTGGAGAATTTTGGCTATGAGGAAATATTGGAGATGCTGGGTCTGTTTTCTTTGGAACAGAGGAGGCTGAGGGGCGACCTGATTGAGATGTATAAAATGATTAGGAGCCTGGATAGAGTGGATAGGAAAGACTTGTTTCCCTTGGCAGAGGGGTCAACAACCAGGGGGCATAGAGTTAAAGTAAATGGTGGAGGTTTAGAGGAGATATGAGGGGAAATTTTGATGGGGTTCTGGAACTCACAGCCTGAAAGGGTGGTAGAGGCAGAAAGGTTCACCAGATTTAAAAAATACTTGGATGTACTGTAACCTACAGGGCTATAGATCAAGAGCTGGAAAGTGGGATTTGGCTGGATAGCTTTGTTCAGCCGGCGCAAACACGATGGGCCGAAATGGCCTCCTTCCGTGCTGTAGATTCTATGATTCTATGACATCTTCAGCAGATCCCACAGCGACAAAAATTCCTAAATACAGTGGGAGTAACGTAAATGCTCAAACTGCTGCTCCAATCTATAATAGAACATTTTGCCAGGCTTCAATATGTAAGGGAATCAGATTGAGAGAACTTAGACAGGGTGCGCAGACCTCACTACTGCCCACTTGCAGACCGATGAATATGCTAATGCGATGTTTCCTCTGGAGGGGAAGTCTAGAAGCAAGGGTCACAGTCTTAGAATAAGAGGTCGGCCATTTAGGACCATGATGAGGATAAATTTCTTCACTCAGAGGGTGGTAAATCTGTGGAATTGTCTACCCCAGAGGGCTGTGGATGCTCGGTCGTTGAATATATTTATGACAAAGATCGATAGAGTTTTGGTCTCTAGGGGATCAAGAGATACAGGGATAGTGCAGGAAAGTGGAGTTGAGGTAGAGGATCAGCCAGAATCTTATTGAATGACAGAGAAGGCTCGAGGAGCCAAATGGCCTACTCCTGTTCCTAATTCTTATGTTCTTAAGATGCCCACAAGCACGCCCATGGCTGAAAAGGGTATGGATGCAACTACTGTCTCGCGGAGTGATGCTCATGTGGTCCCTCCAACTTCCCCTTAAATGACAGAATATTTGGGCAGAAGTGGACCGGGCAGACAGCCACCACAGCAGAGAGTTGCAGGAACATGGCATCAGAGGGTCACCTCCATCTCAAGAGGATCCGACTAAGACCCAGCAGCTAACCATTACTTCAGCCACTTAGGCTTACCTGGAAGGAACATAAGAATAAGATCAAAGAGATCACTGCTTTAGTCCAGTGCTTTCCTGTTCCCTTATAATTACAGAACTAAAGAATTCGTTCAATTTTTCAGCTGTGTCCACTTCTTTAGCAATTCTTTTCAAAATCCAGTGGTCCTACACTCTCGTGCATTTTCCTTCATCACATTGTACTTTCTTATTTGTCTTAATTTGCCGAGCAATTGTAAATTAACGTGCTTGATTAAGCATTTGCATTCTTTAAGTTTTTCTTTTTATTGGGAAATTCATCTATTTGGGGATTACTCCTAGCAGTGGCATGACAGGGCAAGTTAGGTGGGTCATGTTGCTGGTTTCCCAGAGTTCAGGGAAGTATAGGTGACAACCATATTGCATTGTTGACACCTACTCTGGACCCATTGAATTTCCTGAATAGAAAAGGATTCCTCTCCATCAATTTCCAAATAGTCTATGACCAGCTACAGTGAATTCTGCAAGTCAATGCCAATTTTACAGGGAGTTGTCATAAGCTTTTCCTCCAGCCACCCAGTTCTATTCAGATGCAGGTAAGTGTGTGAAGGATATCTCCTAGGTGGCAGCAGAAAGCTGATGGAGCCAGAAGGGCAAGGGATAGAAGGACTTGATAATGTGAGATTGGAATTGTAAGTGGCTCTCTGCCAGCAAAACTTGTGAGGGAATTCCCAACATTAGTTCATGTTGGAAAACTTAGAGAGCTATTGAACTGTAGTGCAGTGTCAATTGAAGACATGTTATAGCATTTAAGAAGTGAGGTTGATCATAATAAGAGGTCTCATGCACCAAGGTAAAAAGCTGGAGGTCATTGTTCTCTTACCTTGCCACATCAGATTATTGTACTTTAGCCAGCACTGTTTTGTTAACCTGGGAGTGAGAGGTGGCACTTAGCATCACTGCTGCTTCCCTCTGGTGATTGATCTAAATGGCCTCCTTCCTTGCAATTCCAGCAGGCAGTCTCTGTGCTGGCAGATCCCATCAAGAAGGACCTGTAGGTTTGCATCTGAGTAAGAATGGGCTCACCTCTTCCTGTCAACATGTTCCTAAGGTATTCCTTACAAGCCACCAGTATGTGAAATTGAAATCACGATAAAGTATGGAGAAATCACAAAGGAATCCTTGAGTAAGAAATCAACACAATTTACCTATGTATCCTCTCTCCTCTTGAACAGAGGTGTTTACATTGGCAACTATTCAATCCTCTGGTACAATTTATGCTCTAAGGAGGATTTAAACATAGTGGACAGAAACTCTGCTATTTACTCTGATTTCCTTCAGGAGATTATGGTGCAGCCATCAGGGGCTCGGCCACTTAGCCACTGTTGGTTCTGTTAATATTTTCAGAACCAATTTCTTTCCTTCAGTTAACTCTCATAATTGTTCCATACCCTGTTGTAATACTCACCCAGCATCACTGACGATTCCCCCTTCATTCCTACCCTCTCTTTAATATACAGGTTGACCGTCCCTTATCCAGAACCACCCCTCATTCGGAACCATTCCCAGCCGCCAGGTGATGCATGCTCAAAATCCTCGAAAAATATCAATGAAGTAAAACATACTCATTTAAACTTACAGACCCACAATAAATTTACCCAAAATCCTTGAAAAATATCAATGTAAAATAAATTTACCCAACTTCGGAGCCGACATCTTGGGGCCCGCCAATACCTCGGGGCCCGCCAATACCTCGGGGCCCAACGGCCCGCCGACACCACACTGATGGAAATTCCAATAAAAATTGTTCAGAAAATGTTTTCAAAGTATTTACCTTTTTAATATTTTGGATCAGCTAACCATTCCATAGATTTTGAGAATATCCTAACTCTGGAACTCTAGAATAGTTTGGTCTCCAATGTGAGCTGAGACTTACTGACTGTCTGACTGACAGTCGTTCCAGCCAATCAGCGCACACACACACTGAAAACACGTGACCTCCCCTTATCCGGAAATATCCCTCATTCAGAACAGGCCAGGTCTCGAGGGTTCCGGACAAGGGAGGTTCAACCTGTATTATTTTACTTTTTATATGCTTATCTTTACTTTTTATGAAATTACTCTGAATCTAATCTGACTAAGCTTGAACTGAGAGTGCTTAATGCTGGGTACTTGAGAAAGAAAGTTTTCCATTCACCTACACTAACATCCTTCAGAGTGCAAAATAAGTAAAAGGAAGACACGTCATTTGTAGGCAAGGATTACTGAAATTTATTAGCACTAAACCTTTCAGATTCGGAGCATCAGAAAGCCCTAGAATATGATCTCCATGACCTCTACTGCTATACTAACAGCTCACTTCAACATATTAAAGGCTTTAAGTCGAGATAAACAACTGCCATTGGTTTTGGTCATCCCAAATCAACCTTACTGAACTCAGAGGCAGATCTGATCCATTTGCTGTGTGAAGATCAATAGTGGAAGTGAATAGCTTCCTCTGTTCAAACATTTTTTGTGCAGTTGAAATGTCTTTATTAATAAATTACCTTTCTGTCCCTTTTAAACCAAGGAATCCAGACCCAGGCTGAAGAAACCCAAGTTTCAGCACAGTCTAAATGAATCAAATTCAGATTGGTTCAACCTTTTTGTCCCAAACATTCATTGCTACTTTTATCCTTGAACGATTGAGTAGGCACCCCAAAAATTCATTTAGAAAATGGAGTAAATTAAGAAATATTACAGAGTCATGTGTATTCTCTAGTTTTACTGAATAACGTCAATCATTATAAATTGATGGAAAATTACTGGGATAATTTCAATCTTGTTGTCTGGATATTGTGTTACAGAAGCCATCTAATTCTCAGTTCCATTGATTTCAATGCAAATGAAAATCAAGATGTTTCTATAATGGACAGTCGATCAGCAGTGTCAATTTTACTCTCAGGTGGCAAGTAGAATATCTGCCCTGGGATGTATGAGAGGAGCCCAGTCTTCACCAAACTTATACCATATTAAGCCCAATGATCTGCAAACATCATCTGGATCAGGGACAGTAATTCTCATAGTAAGTTACCATATCATGAAGCTTTCATGTGATCTTTTCCTTCCAAGCCATCTCAAGAAACATCAAGACAATCTGGAGCGCCACTATGGAAGTGGCAACCACTACACTTGCATGGAGCTACGTTGCCAGCAGTTTATCCTGGGGAAAGGTAACATTGGCTGGGCAGAATGCACAGCTTTCACCAGATGACAGCAATCCCTCGAATGCAACATGTCACATACGATACCCATGTAGGCATCACAGCTCTTTAGGTCAAAGGACCATGAAGAGAAAAAGTTTGAGCTTGATTAATTATCCAGTGATATTTAACTGTAGAAAGATCATTAGGCATTTCATTGAAACATAGAAACATAGAAAATAGGTGAAGGAGCAGGCCATTCGGCCCTTCGAGCCTGCACCGTCATTCAATGTGCTCATGGCTGATCATTCAACCTCAGTGCCCCACCCCAGCCTTCTCTCCATACCCCTTGATCCCTTTAGCCGTAAGGGCCACATCTAGCTCCCTTTTGAATAAGTTCAACGAACTGGACTCAACAACGTTCTGTGGCAGAGAATTCCACAGCTTCACAACTCTCTGGGTGAAAAAGTTTCTCCTCGTCTCGGTCCTAAATGGCTTACCCCTTATCCTTAGACTGTGTCCCCTGGTTCTGGACTTCCCCAACATCGGGAACATTCTTCCTGCATCTAACCTGTTCAATCCCATCAGAATTTTATATGCTTCTATGAGATCCCCTCTCATTTTTCTAAATTCTAGTGAGTATAAGCCTAGCTGATCCAGTCTCTCCTCATATGTCAGTCCTGCTTCCCGGGAATCAGTCTGGTGAACCTTCGCTGCACTCCCTCAATAGCAATAATGTCCTTCCTCAGATTAGGAGATCAAAACTGCACACAGTACTCAAGGTGTGGTCTCACCAAGGCCCTGTACAACTGCAGCAAGACCTCCCTGCTCCTGTACTCAAATCCTCTCGCTGTGCAGGCCAGCATGCCATTTGCTTTCTTTACTGCCTGCTGTACCTGCATGCCTACCTTCAATAACTGATGTACCAGGTCTCGTTGCACCTCCCCTTTTACTAATCTGTCACCATTCAGATAATAACTGCTTTCCTGTTTTTGCCACCAAAGTGGATAACCTCACATTTATACACATTATACTGCTTCTGCCATGCATTTGCCCACTCACCTAACCTGTCCAAGTCCCCCTGCAGCCTCTTAGCATCCTCCACGCAGCTCGCACTGCCACCCAGCATAGTGTCCTCGGCAAACTTGGAGATATTACATTCAATTCCTTCGTCTAAATTATTAATGTATATTGTAAATAGCTGGGGTGCCAGCACTGAACCCTGCAGCACCCCACTAGTCACTGCCTGCCATTCTGAAAAGGACCCGTTTATTCCCACTCTTTGCTTCCTGTCTGTCATGTATGCAACCTTCATACAACTGTGACCTTCATGTAACCGTAACCTTCATGCAACCACACTGTACACTGTATATATGTCCTGGAAATGCACACCTTGACCACAGGGGGTGAACTTGTGGGAGACACTCCTCACCTGGGCACTCAGGTATTTAAAGGGAGGCCCCACGCAGGATCATCACTTCTTGGTCCTGGGAATAAAGAAAGGTCATGCAGTGACCGTGTCTGCAATACATGCCTCGTGTGATTTAGTAGCAAGGTGTAGGGACACCACATTTGGCGACGAGAAACGAGAATCATCGAACCACGAGGATGGCCACTGGTAGCACAGAGGAACATTACTGTGTGGGTGAGAACTGGGATGACTTCGTTGAGAGACTCCAGCAGAGTTTCGTCACGAAGGACTGGCTGGGAGCGGCAGCGGCTGACAAGCGGAGGGCGCATCTACTGACCAGCTGCGGACCAAAGACGTATGCGCTGATGAAAGACCTGCTCGCACCCGAGAAGCTGCCGGACAAGTCCTTCGAAGAGTTCAGCCAGCTGATCAGTGAACATCTCAAACCGGCAAATAGCGTACACATGGCCCGGCACTGGTTCTACACACACCGGCGTCGGGAGGGACAAAACATCTCGGACTTCGTTGCGGACCTGCGGTGCTTGGCCAGTCTCTGTAAGTTCACAGACGTCTGCAGTGGGGGGAAATGTTAAGGGATTTCTTCATTGAGGGCATTAGGGATTTTCAGGAAGCTCATAGAGACCAAGGACTTGACTTTAGAAAGGGCGGCGTTGATAGCTCAGACCTTCATGGCAGAGGAAGAGGAGACCAAGCTAATTTACGCGCGCAGCCCTGGTTCCAATATGGCGATGGACCAGGGAGTTAACATTGTGAATGCGGCTCAGGAGCCCGCAGGCAGGCAAGAGCATTTTGAAACCAGCCAGGCAGCAACAGACTCTAGGGTGGGCCCGCAAAAGGGACAATGGAAAGGGGATTGGCAATTCACGCCATCTCAAGGAACAATGCGTCCCGTGATGGGACCATTGACACCCACCATCAGAACGCTTAGAAATAACCAAAGGGACAATCAGAGAGGAATGCCTGGTAACAGTCCTTTTGTTAACAACAACCTCAGCTCATGCTGGAGGTGTGGGGGTAGACATACTGTGAAAAGCTGTAGGTTCCAGCAATTTATCTGTAGGAATTGCAATATCAGTGGACACTTGACCAGAATGTGCAGAAAAGGGTGTAGCGAGGCTAATCTATGAGATAGAGGAACCAGACGAGGGGTCTGCAATGCAGAATGATGCTTAGGGCAAAGCCATGGATGCTGAAGTTCAGCGGGTTCATGTGGCTGACGTCCACAGCTCATATACCATAACGCCACCCATGATGATGAAAGTTTTATTGAATGGCATCCTGGTGCACATGGAGCTGGACACAGGAGCCAGCCAGTCCCTTATGAGTGCCCAACAATTTAAGAGACTATGGCCACACAGAGCTAGCAGGCCGAAACTGGAATGCATTGACACGCAGCTACGGACAAAAGAGATCATCCCAGTGCTAGGCAGTGCAAACTTGGTGGTAACACATAATGAATCAGAGAACTGGCTGCCACTCTGGATTGTCCCGGGAAATGGCCACGCACTTTTGGGGAGGAGCTGGCTAGCCGAGATAAACTGGAAATGGGGGGATGTGCATGCCATTTCATCTGTGGAGCGAAGCTCTTGCTCACAGGTCCTACAGAAATTTGGGGCACTGTTTCAACCCGGTGTCGGGACTTTCAAGGACACCAAAGTAGTGATACGCATCACCCCGGACGCCAGACCAGTGTACCACAAAGCCAGAGCGGTGCCATATATGATGCATGAGAAAATTGAAAGTGAATTGGACAGGCTGCTCAGAGAGGGCATAATTTCAGCCATTGAATTCAGTGACTGGGCAAGCCCCATCGTTCCTGTCCTCAAAGTGGATGGCTCGGTCAGGATTTGTGGCGACTACAAGGCCACCATTAACCGAGTGTCACTACAGGACCAATACCCGCTTCCGAGAGCGGAGGATCTTTTTGCCACGCTGGCAGGTGGCAAGCTGTTCACCAAGTTGGACCTCACTTCAGCCTACGTGACTCAGGAACTGGCTGAAGAATCCAAGCTTCTGACCACCATCACGACGCACAAGGGGCTATTTATCTACAACAGGTGTCCGTTTGGCATTCATTCGGCGGCCGCTATCTTTCAGAGGAACATGGAAAGCTTGCTTAAATCCATTCCTGGAACAATCGTATACCAAGACGACATCCTAATAACGGGTCGAGACACTGAGGAACACCTCCAAAACCTGGGAGAGGTGCTACGCTGACTGGACCGGGTAGGCTTGCGGTTGAAAAAGCCCAAGTGTGTGTTTTTTGCCCCAGAGGTCGAGTTTTTGGGCAGGAGGGTTGCCGCAGACGGGATCTGGCCCACCGAAGCTAAAACGGAGGCGATCCGCCAGGCACCCAGGCCCGGCAACACATCGGAGTTGCGATCATTCCTGGGACTTTTGAACTATTTCAAGAACTTTCTGCCGAACTTAAGCACATTGTTGGAGCCGTTACACGTGCTCTTGCGTAAAAGTTGTGAATGGTTTTGGGGGGACGATCAAGAACGGGCTTTCAATAGGGCGCGGAACCTGCTTTGTTCTAACAAGCTGTTGACCTTGTACGACCCCTGTAAAAAACTGGTTTTAACATGTGATGCATCATCCTATGGGGTTGGGTGCATGTTGCAGCAGAGTAATGATGACGGCCGACTCCAATCGGTGGCTTATGCCTCCAGGTCGCTCTCCCAGGCAGAGCGTGGATATGGCATGGTCGAAAAGGAAGCACTCGCTTGTGTTTATGGGGTGAAAAAGATGCACCAGTACCTTTGCGGTAGGCGGTTCGAGCTAGTAATGGACCACAAGCCGTTAACATCCCTGTTGTCTGACAGCAAGGCTGTCAATGCCAATGCGTCAGCTCGCATACAGCGATGGGCCCTCACACTGGCTGCGTATGACTACACCATACAGCACCGGCCAGGCACCGAGAATTGCGCTGATGCGCTCAGCAGGCTCTCACTGGCCACCCCTGAGGGGGCGTCGGAGCAAAGCGCTGAGGCTTTTGACACCGCAGGCTCCCCTATCACAGCCCACCAGATCAAAATCTGGACCAACAGAGACCACCTCCTGTCCATGATAAAGAAATGTGTTCTGACTGGGGATTGGGTGCCCGCACACGGGGCGTACCCCGAGGAGGTCAGACGGTTTCACAGACGGATGGATGAGCTCTCCATCCAAGCCAACTGCCTGCTATGGGGCAGCCGGGTAGTCATGCCCCAGAAAGGAAGGGAAGCATTCATCAGGGAACTCCACAGCGAGCACCCAGGCATCGTGCTAATGAAGGCCATTGCCCGATCACATGTATAGTGGCCGGGAATTGACTCAGACCTGGAACACTAGGTTTGCAGGTGCACGACGTGTGCCCAGCTGGGCAATGCCCCCAGGGAGGCCCCACTCAGTCCATGGCTCTGGCCCACCAGGCCATGGTCATGTGTTCACGTAGAAAACGCGGGCCCGTTCATGGGAAAAATGTTCCTGATTTTTGTCGATGCATACTCGAAATGGATCGAGTGCATCATATTAAACTTGTGCACGACATCCATCACAGTGGAGAGTCTGCGTACGGTTTTCGCGACCCACGACTTGCTGGACATTCTGGTCAGCGACAATGGTTCGTGCTTCACCAGCCATGAATTCCAGGAGTTTATGTCGGGTAATGGCATCAAACACATCCGGACAGTGCCGTTCAAGCCGGCTTCCAATGACCAGGCGGAATGTGCGGTCCAAGTCATAAAACAGGGCATGCTCCGTATCCAAGGACCCTCCCTTCAGTACCGCCGATCGCGCCTCCTGCTGGCCTACAGGTCCCACCCGCATTCGCTCACGGGAGTCCCACCAGCGGAACTACTCATGAAATGCACGCTTAAAATGCGGCTGTCCCTCATTCATCCAGTCCTGGCAGACATTGTTGAGGGCAAGCGCCAGTCCCAAACCGAGTGCCATGATCGAAACGCAAGGGGGAGGTGTATAGAAATTGATGACCCGGTATTTGTTCTTAATCATGCTTTGGAACCTAAGTGGCTTGAGGGCACCGTAATTGGCAAAGAGGGAAATAGGGTCATAGTGGCCAGACTCAACAATGGGCAGATATGCCGCAAACACTTGGACCAATTAAAGAAAAGGTTCAGCATAGACACTGAGGAACCTGAGGAAGAGCATGAGATGTTACCCAGACCACTGCCAGTGGACGAGCAACAAGGACATTCACCAACATGCACAGTCCCTGCGGCCAGCCCGGACAGGCCGGAATCACCTCAGGTGACAGAGATGCATGCCAAGGCTCAGCCACCAGAGCCCCAACTGCGGCGCTCCACGAGAGAGCGTCGACCACCCGAAAGACTTAACTTTTGACAGAAAAAGACATGAGGGGGGAGGTGATGTCATGTATGCAACCTTCATACAACTGTAACCTTCATGTAACTGTAACCTTCATGCAACCACACTGTACACTGTATATATGTCCTGGAAATGCACACCTTGACCACAGGGGGTGAACTTGTGGGAGACACTTCTCACCTGGGCACTCAGGTATTTAAAGGGAAGTCCCATACAGGGTCATCACTTCTTGGTCCTGGGAATAAAGGAAGGTCACGCAGTGACCGTGTCTGCAGTACATGCCTCGTGTGATTTAGTAGCAAGGTGTAGGGACACCACACTGTCTGCCAACTATTTCTCTATCCATGTCAATACATTACTCCCAATCCCATGTGCCTTAATTTTGCACACTAATCTCTTGTGTGGGATCTTGTCAAAAGCCTTTTGAAAGTCCAAATACACCACATCTACTGGTTCTCCCTTATCCACTCTACTAGTTATATTCTCAAAAAACTCTAGAAGATTTGTCCAGCTTGATTTTCCTTTCATAAATCCATGCTGACTTGGACCGATCCTGTCACTGCTTTCCAAATGCACTGCTTTTACATCTTTAATAATTGACTCCAACATTTTCCCCACCACCGATGTCAGGCTAACCGGCCTATAATCCCCTGTTTTCTCTCTCCCTCCTTTTTTAAAAAGTGGGGTTACATTAGCTACCCTCCAGTCCATAGGAACTGATCCAGAGTCCATGGAATGTTGGAAAATGACCACCAATGCATTTACCATTTCAAGTCCACATCCTTAAGTATTTCAGACTATTATCCAGGAAGCAGCCATGATACTTTAATCATACATGTTAATCAGAAGCACATTAAACTCACAGTCAGCTTTTCAACCCAGGTGTTAGCTTTTCAGCATTTCTTAATTGTAAAAAATCAGCCTTTTCTCTGAGAATAGAGGTTGTAAATGTGAGCCAATCAGATCAGTGGGAAGACACAACGGGAGCTGTCACAGCCAATCAGATTGGCTAGATGATGGAAATTGAGGCTGCTGGATCAATCTCTCTCTGTTGGTTGCTTGATGCAGAAATGATTTACGTTTATCTGTTGTTACTCTCCGTCAAGACTGGTTACAGCATTTTTGGAGATAAGGAGAGTGTTCACTGGAATTAATGGATTTGTTCAAATTTACCCTCGTACATGACTCCAGGATGTCAGGTGACATTAAAAATCACAAGAGTACAACTGACTGTTGCCTGAATTTGGAGTCCTCTCACAGATTGTATATACAGAATAATTCATTATCTGACAGTCGACTGTAATAATTCAATAATTCATTATCAAGCTCTGTTTTAGAAATCCTTGGTACCCTCCCAGAGAAGGCTGGTGTAGTATGTCTTTCAGGAAATAGCAGACAAACTCAATGCTGTCTATAGTACCAGAAGATTTGAGAACAGATACAGGAGAAAATGGCACACTTTAAGGCATCTGATTATCGTATATACTCGCGTATCCTACGATCTCGCGTATCATGCGACCCCTAAATTTTCGTCCCCAAAACATGATTTTATCATATATCTCATGTATCATGCGAGTCACTTTTTTGAGATACCAGATGCCACTAGGCTAGGCTTTCAAACAAGTTTAACAAGTACCCAACACGTAACAAGTACCCTAACACATAACAACGATCGAATACAGACCTTAACAACCGAATCATGAAACATCGAGTGGATTCTGTTGTGAAAGCTGTTCGCGAATCGAACACCGATATAGCAATCATTCCAGCTGGTTTGACTAGCGTCGTTCAGCCACTTGACGTATCCATTAATAAGCCATTTAAAGACAATATAAGAAAGAAATGGAATGACTGGATGATGGAAGGAGAGAAATCATTTACGAAGGGAGGGAATATGAAGGCTCCGGATTTGCCTCTACTGTGTTTGCGGGTAAAAGAAGCATGGGCTGAGATAGATGGAGATTTGATTGTTAAAGCCTCTAATAATGCAGCAAACTTCAGAGGGAGTTGTGGGTGGCGATCTCTAGACCACAGCAAAGATACAGTACAAGCGACAATAGAGGCTGCAATCCAGCCCAGGAGATACCTGCCGAGATTCAGCGTGGATACGGTCTGCTTAACAGCCTAACAGCCTAATTTTGGCCAGCACTTCACACCCGCAAATTTTGTATCTCGCGTATCATGCGACCCCCCAAATTTAGGTTACAATTTAGGTCTTCAAAAGTCGCATGATACGCGAGTATATACGGTATATAAGATTACCCTACAATGTGAAGTGGATGACTTGAGACTACATGCCACACAGTGTTATCTGTCAATTGTTCCACATTTGCTGTACACAAATGCCAAGTCCTCACATAGCTTTTCAACTCTATCATTGTATTGCATGCACATCCATCATCATCATCATAGGCAGTCCCTCGGAATCGAGGAAGACTTGCTTCCACTCCTAAAGTGAGTCCTAAAGGTATGCACAGTTAAGATGCAGTGTGCACTTCAAAATCTTGGTACACTCACATCTTTCACATATAGAAGCACTAAAACATATATTGGGTCTATGTGTGGGCAGCAAATTAGCTAATATTGCACTGCCAACTAGTCATGATCCATAGACTGAGTTGCTTCAATCACTGGCAGCTAGGTGCCCAAGGGTTGCAGATAGGGCATGGTGCCTGCTGAGCTCCGTGGCATGGTTTCTTTCACCATATGCGATCTCAGCCATGAATATTGGTTTTCAGGTACTTGAAAAACAAACGTACTTTAAACAAAAGCAAAATACCACGAATGCTGGGAATTTAAAATAAAAACAGAAAATGTTGGAAATACTCAGCAGGTCAGGCAGCATCTGTGGAGAGAGAAACAGAGTTAACGTTTCAGGTCGATGACCTTTTGTCAGAACTTTAAAACTTTTTTAAAAAGTTAATGTTAAAATTTCAGAGCTGTGAAAAAAATGTCTCAAAAGTTACTTTAAACAGCAAAAAACTCTTTGAAATTCTATTTAAGGGCTCCTGCATACCTGGCGCTTCCATTGGTCCCATTCCAAATGGGCAGACAAAGAATAACGAGCACATCCAGCACAAATAGTGGCAAAACAAAATCAAACTTCTGCGGCTGATGGAAATCTGAAATAAAAACAGTAAATGCTGGAAATACTCAGCAGGTCAGGCAGCATCTCTGGAGAGAGAAACAGAGTTAACATTTCAGGGAGATGACCTTTCATCAGAATTAGAAGTTAGAGATTTGACAGTTTATAAGCAAATACAGAGCCAGGGAAAAAGGAGGGGAGAGAAGGAAGTGATTAAATGGCAAAAGGGATGACAGTGCATGGCAAAAGACAGTGATAATGGGATAATAAAGATCCACTAAAGATTACCAAATTGTGCTTGTTTCTTTAATTCATTTTGTATTAAATCTGAGGCCTTAATGAAGGTCATACAAGAAATAGGTGCAAACATTTAAGTTCAAAGAAAATAGAGCAGGGAATTGATTGCTGGAAATATATTTTTGCAGGGCCTCCTCTCACAATTCCATCTGTGCTAGTTTCAGGCCTGCTATTCTGGAGTTAGTAGCAGTACTAGGAATATCTGCATCTAACCCTCCTAACAAAGAGGCTGCCACACCAGTTAGTGACTTCCACATGGAGGCATTGCCCACTGACCTTCAGGCCTAGTGGGACTGTATCAAGAGATAATGGCTATTGGTTTCAGAGAGCTTTGAGGCGCCATCTTCCAAGGTCTTCATAATCGAAATGGTACCTTCAGGTCTACCTTTCTGCTGATCAGTGGGCAGGTGAATCCATGAAGAAGCACAAGAGGCATAATAAAAGTCTACCCCCTGGTGACAATACATGTGAACTTTTCAGTAGGCTCCCTCAGATGGCTGCTTATATAAGTGGCTCAATATACATGCTGCCCAAACTCCTGGAGTTGGGATACAGCCTATGGAAGAGACCTTTGAGTATCTATAAGCCCTGGGATGAGGGCAACTGCCTCCTGAAATAGTTGATTAAAAGCAAATCACCCAAGCACTACTGACATCCCAGGACCTCAGGCCATGGATGGAGCACCAGGATAGGTTTGAGGACAGCACAGCAAACATCATGAAAACAGAAATCAGTAGCTGTATCTAATAATGTGGACAGTGATATGGTGCCCATTGTTTAGAAGTACATCAGTTCTTTGTTTGAACCATTGCAATCTGTGATTATTTTTCGTAGCAGCAATTTACAACTGAGTGGCTTGCGAGGCCATTTCACAGAGCGGTGAAGAGTCAACACATTGCTGTGAGTCCGGCAGGTTTCCTTCCCTAAAGGATATTAGTGAACCAGATGGGTTTTTACAACAATCTGATAGTTTTATGGTCATCATACAAGCTTTTTATTCACGATTTATTTCATTAACTGAATTTAAATTCCACAGCTTCCATGGTGGGATTTGAACTTATGTTTCCTGATCATCAGACCAGGCCTCTGGTTTATGTTGTGTATCTGTAAAGCATGCACTCCCATGTTCCCCTGAAGTCCCAAGGGATCCCAGCATCCCTTGGGAGCACTGTATATAAGCCGACCCCTAAGACCTGTTCCTCACTATGGAATGTCTTAATAAAGACTGAGGTCACTGTTACTTTAACCTCCCCGTGTGCAGTCTCATCTGTATTAGGAACACAATAACTGGTGAAAAGTATACGAATCCAACGCAAAGATGCAACAAACTGTGGGCATCCTGGAGAAGTTCTCGGATGGTGAGGACTGGGAAGCCTATGTCGAATGGCTAGACCAGTACTTTGTAGCCAACGAGCTGGATGGAGAAGGGAGCGCTGCAAAAAAGGGAGCGGTTCTCCTCACGGTCTGCGGGGCACCGGCCTATAGCCTCATGAAGAATCTTCTGGCTCCGGTGAAATCCACAGATAAGTCGTATGAGGAGCTGTGTACACTGGTTCAGGAGCATCTTAACCCGAGGGAGAGCGTGCTGATGGCGAGGTATCGGTTCTACACGTGCCAGTGATCTGAAGGTCAGGAAGTGGCGAGTTACGTCGCCGAGCTAAGGCGACTTGCAGGACAATGTGAGTTTGATGGCTACCTGGAGCAAATGGTCAGAGGCTTTTTTGTACTGGGCATTGGCCACGGGACCATCCAACGAAAACTTTTGACTGTAGAGGCACCGACCCTCAGTAAGGCCATTGCGATAGCACAGGTGTTTATGTCCACCAGTGATAACACCAAACAAATCTCTCAGCACACAAGTGCTAGCAATGTTCATGAATTAACTGGAACTGTGTTTGCAAGCAGAAATGTACAGGGTAGAAACCACAAGTCTGCAACTGCCAGCAGGCCTCAGGTGACCCAGATGACTCAGAGTCCACAACAAAGGATGAATGCAAGGCAATTCACACCTTGTTGCCGTTGTGGAGGCTTTACCGCAGGTAGAGGGTACACAGCCAGATAGGGAACGGGTGACCAACAGGAAGAGCAGTGCAAGGAAGGTAGTGCAGGGGTCCCCTGCAGGCATCCCCCTGCCAAACAGATGCACTGCTTTGGGTACTGTTGAGGGGGATGACTCATCAGGGGAAGGCAGCAGCAGCCAAGTTCATGGCATCGTGGGTGGCTCTGCTGCACAGGAGGGCAGGAAAGAGAGTGGGAGAGCGATAGTGATAGTGGATTCAATTGTAAGGGGAATAGATAGGCGTTGCTGCGGCCGCAACCGAGACTCCAGGATGGTATGTTGCCTCCCTGGTGCAAGGGTCAAGGATGTTTCGGAGTGGGTGCAGGACATTCTGAAAAGGGAGGGTGAACAGCCAGTTGTCGTGGTGCATATAGGTACCAATGATATAGGTAAAAAATGGGATGAGGTCCTACGAGACGAATTTAGGGAGCTAGGAGCTAAATTAAAAAGTAGGACTTCAAAAGTAGTAATCTCAGGATTGCTACCAGTGCCACGTGCTGGCCAGAGGAGGAATCGCAGGATAGCTCAGATGAATACGTGGCTTGAGGAGTGGTGCAGAAAGGAGGGATTCAAATTCCTGGGACATCGGAACCAGTTCTGGGGGAGGTGTGTAGGGGAGGACGAAAACCCCCTCATTTTTCCCAGAAGGAAAAGAGCTGTGGGATCTGTCTGTGCTGCAATGTGAATTGAAACCGAGACGGTTTGACCTTGGCAGAGCAGTGATTGGATGGGGGAGGACATCGGAGGGCCAATGGTGGGACAGAGTCAGCCCGAAGCATGGGGCTTTCAAGTCAATGGGAGAGCACTTGCTCGAAAACTGTGGGACTGACTCATCGCCATTATTGGGCTCTTGTCTTCCCCATGTTTACACTATGGAGGGAAATTATGCAGACCTTCAGAAAACTAGGGAACCCAAAACAAACCAAGGGCCTACACAATGGCTAAAGGAGGCCAACCCAATCAACCCCTACTCAAATCTTGAGTAGGTTAGAGAAAACTGAATTGGAAGGAAATTATGCAGACCTTCAGAAAACTAGGGAACCCAAAACAACCCAAGGGCCTACACAATGGCTACAGGAGGCCAACACAATCAACCTTGAGTAGGTTAACATCAGTGGAAAAAACTCGCAATAATCTAAAACTGCTGCATTTTTCAAAATCACAAAGCCCACCAATGGGAAGGATCGATTTCAGCACGAGAGGCGGACTGGATAAGCTAGCTATAAAAAGGGGTTTCTGACGCAGTGTGTGTGCGCTCTGCTCTCGTGATCCAACAACCAGCAAGCCTCTCGACACTGAAGGAAAACCAGTGTCCGAAGACACCGAAGATAGAAGAAACAAACCACCAGACTGCAAAAGGCACAGTAGTGAGTATAACCTCTGGTCCCCAGAACTCCCAACTCAGTTAGGCCAGGAAAGGTGGGAGGTTGGGCATTGTACTGCTAAACTTGTGTAAAAATGTCATTGTGTCCGTTTAGTGGGATTTAGGGGGATTGTTTTGTTGGTGTATTGCTGTTTGTTGAGATACACCTTGTCAAATAAATTGGAAGCCTAAGTTCCTCTTGGAATCACCTTTTCTCAGTTCTATTGTATTACATCTCCTAATCGTGAGTCTTATGTCAGAACAGTGTAAGGGAAGCTAGGAGCGCCTCGAAAACACTCAACTGTGTGTCACAGGCTAGGGAAGAAGGGGTTAGGAGTGTTTGACACTCACAGGTGCCTCACAGGCTAGGCATAAGCTGTGGGGACGCACGAGTCTCAAAACCCCTCTTCATAAGCTGTGGACACAGTCTCTCCAGGGGTGCTCTTGCAGCACTCAGGGTACCTCACAGGCCAGGCATAAGCTGTGAGGGCAGAAGCCCAGAGAGAGACACCCAAGGCACAACAACACTCCCCGAGAACCCCTTACAGGTGGGACCAGTACAAACCGGATGGTCTGTACCTGGGCAGGACCGGAACCAATGTCCCAGGGGGAATGTTTGCTCGTGCTGTTGGGGAGGAGTTAAACTAATATGGCAGGGGTATGGGAACCTATGCAGGGAGGTAGAGGGAAATAAAAGGGAGACAAAGACAAAAGATAGAAAGGAGAATAGTAAAAGTGGAGGGCAGAGCAACCCAAGGCAAAAAACAAAAAGGGCCACATTACAGCAAAATTCTAAAGGGGCAAAGGGTGTTAAAAAGAAAGCTTTGTGCCTCAATGCGAGGACTATTCGGAATAAGGTGGACGAATTAACTGCGCAGATAGCAGTTAATGGATATGATGTAGTTGGCATCACGGAGACATGGGTCCAGGGTGACCAAGGCTGGGAACTCAACATCCAGGGGTATTCAACATTTAGGAAGGATAGACAGAAAGGAAAAGTATGCAAGGTGGCGTTGCTGGTTAAAGAGGAAATTAATGCAATAATAAGGAAGGCCATTGGTTTGGAAGATGTGGAATCGGTATGGGTGGAACTACGGAATACCAAAGGGCAGAAAACGCTGGTGGGAGTTGTGTACAAGCCATAAACAGTAGTAGTGAGGTTGGGGACAGCATCAAACAAGAAATTAGGGATGCATGCAATAAAGGTACAGCAGTTATCATGGGCGTGTTAATTTACATATAGATTGGGCTAACCAAACTGGTCGCAATGCGGTGGAGGAGGATTTCCTGGAGTGTATTAGCGATGGTTTTCTAGACCAATATGTCAAGGAGCCAACTAGAGGGCTGGCCAACCTAGACTGGGTGATGTGTAATGAGAAGGGATTAATTAGCAAGTGACCATAATATGGTAGAATTCTTTATTAAGATGGAGAGTGGCACAGTTAAATCAGAAACTAGGGTCCTGAACTTAAGGAAAGCTAACTTCGACGGCATGAGGCGTGAATTGGCTAGAATAGACTGGCAAATGATACTTAAAGGGTTGACAATGGACAGGCAATGGCAAACATTTATAGATCACATGGATGAACTTCAACAATTGTACATCCCTGTCTGGAGTAAAAATAAAACGGGGAAGGTGCTCAACTGTGGCAAACAAGGGAAATTAAGGATAGTGTTAAATCCAAGGAAGAGGCCAGAAAAAGCAGCAAACCAGAGGACTGGGAGAAATTTAGAATTCAGCAGAGGAGGACAAAGGGTTTAATTAGGAGGGGGAAAATTGAGTACGAGAGGAAGCTTGCAGGGAACATAAAAACTGACTGCAAAAGCTTCTATAGCTATGTGAAGAGAAAAAGATTAGTGAAGACAAACATAGGTCCCTTGCAGTTGGACTCAGGTGAATTTATAATGGGGAACAAAGAAATGGCCGACCAATTGAACAAATACTTTGGTTCTGTCTTCACGAAGGAAGACACAAACAACCTTCCGGATGTACTAGGTGACCGAGGGTCGAGTGAGAAGGAGGAACTGAAGGATATCCTAATTAGGTGGGAAATTGTGTTGGGGAAATTGATGGGATTGAAGGCAGATAAATCCGTGGGGCCTGATTGTCTGCATCCCAGAGTACTTAAGGAAGTGGCCCTAGAAATAGTGGATGCATTGATGATCATTTTCCACAGTCTATCAACTCTGGATCAGTTCCTATGGACTGGAGGGTAGCTAATGTAACACCACTTTTTAAAAAAGGAGGGAGAGAGAAAACGGATAATTATAGACCGGTTAGCCTGACATCAGTCATGGGGAAAATGTTGGAATCAATCATTAAGGATGAAATAGCAGCGCATTTGGAAAGCAGTGACAGGATCGGTCCAAGTCAGCATGGATTTATGAAAGGGAAATTATGCTTGACAAATCTTCTGGAATTTTTTGAGGATGTAACTGGTAGAGTGGACTTTCAAAAGGCCTTTGACAAGCTCCCACATAAGAGACTGGTGTGCAAAATCAAAGCACATGGTATTGGGGGTAATGTACTGGCGTGGATAGAGAATTGGTTGGCAGACAGGAAGCAGAGAGTCGGGATAAACAGGTCCTTTTCGGAATGGGAGGCAGTGACTAGTGGAGTGCCGCAGGGCTCAGTGCTGGGACCCCAGCTCTTTACAATATACTGCAATGATTTGGATGAAGGAATTGAGTGTAATATCTCCAAGTTTTCAGATGACACTAAACTGGATGGCGGTGTGAGCTGTGAGGAGGATGCTAAGAGGCTGGAGGGTGATTTGGACAGGTTAGGTGAGTGGGCAAATGCATGGCAGATGCAGTATAATGTGGATAAATGTGAGGTTGTTCACTTTGGTGGCAAAAACACAAAGGCAGAATATTATCTGAATGGTGGCAGATGAGGAAAAGGATGAGAGGGGATCTCAGAAAAGTATAAGATTCTGCCGGGACGGGACAGGTTAGATGCGGGAAGAATGTTCCCGATGTTGGGGAAGTCCAGAACCAGGGGACACAGTCTCAGGATAAGGGGTAGGTCATTTAGGACTGAGATGAGGAGAAACTTCTTCACTCAGAGAGTTGTTAACCTGTGGAATTTCCTGCCACAGAGAGTTGTTGATGCCAGTTCATTGCATGTATTCAAGAGGGAGTTAGATATGGCCCTTGCGGCTAAAGGAATCAAGGGGTATGGAGAGAAAGCGGGAAAGGGGTATTGAGGTGAATGATGAGCCATGATCTTATTGAATGGTGGTGCAGGCTGGAAGGGCCGAATGGCCTACTCCTGCAAAAGGTCGAAGGGAGATAGGAAAAAGTGGAGGATAGAGAAATCAAAGGCAAAAATCAAAAAGGGCCACATTACAACATAATTCTAAAAGGACAAAGAGTGTTAAAAAACAAGCCTGAAGGCTCTGTGTCTCAATGCGAGGAGCATTCGTAATAAGGTGGATGAATTAACTGCACAGATAGCTGATAATGGATATGATGTGATTGAGATTAAGGAGACATGGCTCCAGGGTGACCAAGGCTGGGAACTCAACATCCAGGGGTATTCAATATTCAGGAAGGATAGACAGAAAGGAAAACGAGGTGGAGTAGCGTTGCTGGTTAAAGAGGAGATTGGATGATATGGAATCTATATGGGTAGGGCTGCGGAACACCAAAGGGCAGAAAACACTAGTGGGAGTTGTGTACAGACCAAACAGTAGTAGTGAGGTTGGGGATGGCATCAAACAGGAAATTAGGGATGTGTGCAATAAAGGTACAGCAATTATCAAGGGTGACTTTAATCTACATATAGATTGGGCTAACCAAACTGGTAGCAATGCAGTGGAGGAGGATTTCCTGTAGTGTATAAGGGATGGTTTTCTAGACCAAAATGTCGAAGAACCAACTAGAGAGCTGGCCATCCTAGACTGGGTGTTGCGTAATGAGAGAGGATTAATTAGCAATCTTGTTATGCGAGGCTCCTTGGGGATGAGTGACTATAATATGGTAGAATGCTTCATTAAGATGGAGAGTGACACAGTTAATTCAGAGACTAGGGTCCTGAACTTAAAGAAAGGTAACTTCGATGGTATGAGATGTGAATTGGCTAGGATAGATTGGCAAATGATACTTAAAGGGTTGACAGTGGATAGTCAATGGCAGACATTTAAAGATCACATGGATAAACTTCAACAATTGTACATCCCTGTCTGGCGTAAAATGTTTTTATGTTTCTATGTTTCTATGTTTCTATTCAGCCTATTCATGCCGCTTCAAAGGGTATGTTTGCAAGAGCTGTGGAACAATGGGGCACCTCCAACGAGCTTGCAGATGAGCTGCAAACTCTGCAAAACCTGCTAACCGCCACGTGACAGAGGAAGATTGGTCCATGGTGGATCAAAGCAATTTCGAGCCTCAGAGAGAGGAGGCAGATGCTGAAGTACACAGGGTGCACACATTTTCAATGAAATGTCCACCTATAATGCTGAATGTAAAATTGAATGGCTTACCCATAGCCATGGAATTGGACACTGGCGCGAGCCAATCCATCATGAGTAAAAAAATGTTTGAGAGACTGTGGTGCAACAAGGCACTCAGACCAGCCCTGAGTCCCATCCATACGAAACTGAGAATGTACACCAAAGAGCTTATCACTGTCCTGGGCAGCGCCATGGTCAAGGTCACCTACGAGGGCACGGTGCACAAACTGCCACTCTGGATTGTCCCGGGCGATGGACCCACACTGCTTGGAAGGAGCTAGCTGGGCAAAATCCGCTGGAACTGGGATGACATCCGAGCGCTATCACAAGTCAATGAGGCCTCATGTACCCAGGTTCTTAACAAATTTCCTTCCTTTTTTGAGCCAGGCATTGGAAACTTTTCCGGGGCGAAGGTGCAGATCCACAGCTAAAGAAGGGAGTAGGGTGTTTGTAGTCAAAGTAGACAATGGACAAATTTGCAGAAAGCACCTGGACCAAACGAGGCTGCGGTTCACAGACTGCCCTGAACAACCCACAGCAGACACCACCTTTTCGAGCCCACAGCACACACCCAAAGGATCAACGACACCACACCGGACCAGGAAATTGAACCCATCACGCCCAACAGCCCAGCAAGGCCAGGCTCACCCAGCAGCCCTGCAGGGCCAACAGCACGCCAGCCCAGCGAGGGCACAGCCAACACACCAGAACAGACATTTGTACCGAGGCGGTCCACCAGGGAAAGAAAGGCTCCCGACCGCCTCAACTTGTAAATAGTTTTCTCTTTGACTTTGGCGGGGAGTGATGTTGTGAATCTGTAAAGCATGCACTCCCATGTTCCGCCACCAGGTAGTGCATCCTCTGAAGTCCCAAGGGATTCCAGCATCTGTGTTCGGAACACAATAGTTTACAAGTCTGGTAACATTACCACTATGCTACCATTCCCGCGAAAATTATTCTAAAAGTTATCCTAATAATGAATAGTGCAGTTATAGGGCTCAATTTTCCCATGTCAATTGGGAAGTTTTTTTGGCGCGCGTCCTTTTTATTGGCGTAAGTATTTCAATCAAAGTTTCTCCCAGGAATCTGCACTGGCATAACTGAGTTCGTTACGATTTTTTTACATTCGGATTTTTTGTCGTGAAAGTTCCCTCATGTCTGCGCCAGTTGTGATCATTTTTCATTGTTTGTCCCAAAAGATTTTCTGCTAGGTCGGCGTATTGGCCACTCCCGAAAAACCTTCTGGTAAGTTAACAGAAAGCAGCGCACATTGAAGAATCGACGCAGAAAGACGCCATTGTTTCTCATTGAAGTTTTTGGAGGGAGTCAAAAACACTTTAAACATGCATAATAAAGATAAAATGTTTTACCTTTCAATGGAGTACATGGAAGTTTGATGGAATTCTGAAGTTGTCATTTTTTTTACTCACATGCCCACACTGAACGTCTTCAAACAAGGCTGGAGGGTCGCAGCGCAGCATCGACCAGCAGAACCGGCCCCGCGCCCAGACACAGGGTCTCGGGATTCCGCTGCAAAACAAGCCCGGGGGGAGGAGGGGGTGTGGTGGCAATCCGAAGACTACTCGACAGCAAATGAGCCTGGGGGAGGAGAAATCACAAGACTGCAATGAGCCCGGGGGCAGGGTGGAGGGTTGGGGGGTGGGGGCGGGGGGGGGGGGCGGGGTTGGTGGGAGGGAGAAGTCACAATACTGCTGAAACCTGGGTGTGGTCCATATAGACCTTGAGGAGAGACAACAAAGAACCTGCCCTGCCTGCCTTCCTGCCGTTTTGAGCTTCTTGCAAAGGTAAAAATTTAACCATGGGGGCAATACTAACAATACCATACCTTGTGCAAGCCTTCTGTATCATGGTGCTACAGAGGAGACAAATGATTCGACGTCATCACATGAGGAACCTCAGAGCCCATAGGGTGCTGGCCTTACCCACCTCGGGTATATCGAGACAGGCGTTTGTACGTGCACCTAAGTGATGCAGACTGTGTCAGAAGGCTGCATTTCTGCAAATAAGTTGTAACTGAGATCTGTGAGTTGCTGAGACCAGACCTGCAACCTAGAAGCATCAGGAGGAATGCTTTGTCAGTTGAAATGAAGGTTACAGCTGCACTTTCCTTCTATGCCTCTGGATCATTTCAAGCTACAACTGAGGATTCTGAGATGAACAGGAACAAAAAAGGCTTCCACTCCATTAATGTACAGCTCATGTGTGATGACATGCATCGCATCATGTCAGTCGATGCAAAATACCCTGTGAGCACCCATGATGCGTTCATCCTACACGAGAGCGTTATATCTGCTATGTTTCAGTAGCAGCCAGGAGGGCAGAGCTGGCTACTGGGAGAAAAAGGGTACGGCCTTGCCACCTGGCTCATGATGCCCCTACGCATAACCCAGACGGAAACTGATCGGGAATACAACATGTCCCACATTGCGATGCGCAGCATCATAGAGAGGACCATTGGCATCTTGAAACAATGTTTCCGATGCCTGGACCATTCTGGAGGCTACTTGCAAAACTCTGAGATTGTCGGTCAGTTCACATAGAAACATAGAAACATAGAAAATAGGTGCAGGACTAGGCCATTCGGCCCTTCTAGCCTGCACCGCCATTCAATGAGTTCATGGCTGAACATGCAACTTCAGTACCCCATTCCTGCTTTCTCACCATACCCCTTGATTCCCCTAGTAGTAAGGACTTCATCTAACTCCTTTTTGAATATATTTAGTGAATTGGCCTCAACAACTTTCTGTGGTAGAGAATTCCACAGGTTCACCACTCTCTGGGTGAAGAAATTCCTCCTCATCTCGGTCCTAAATGGCTTCCCCCTTATCCTTAGACTGTGTCCCCTGGTTCTGGACTTCCCCAACATTGGGAACATTCTTCCTGCATCTAACCTGTCTAACCCCGTCAGAATTTTAAACGTTTCTATGAGGTCCCCTCTCATTCTTCTGAACTCCAGTGAATACAAGCCCAGTTGATCCAGTCTTTCTTGATAGGTCAGTCCCGCCATCCCGGGAATCAGTCTGGTGAACCTTCGCTGCACTCCCTCAATAGCAAGAATGTCCTTCCTCAGGTTAGGAGACCAAAACTGTACACAATACTCCAGGTGTGGCCTCACCAAGGCCCTGTACAATTGTAGCAACACCTCCCTGCCCCTGTACTCAAATCCCCTCGCTATGAAGGCCAACATGCCATTTGCTTTCTTAACCGCCTGCTGTACCTGCATGCCAACCTTCAATGACTGATGTACCATGACACCCAGGTCTCTTTGCACCTCCCCTTTTCCTAATCTGTCACCATTCAGATAATAGTCTGTCTCTCTGTTTTTACCACCAAAGTGGATAACCTCACATTTATCCACATTATACTTCATCTGCCATGCATTTGCCCACTCACCTAACCTATCCAAGTCGCTCTGCAGCCTCATAGCATCCTCCTCGCAGCTCACACTGCCACCCAACTGAGTGTCATCCGCAAATTTGGAGATACTACATTTAATCCCCTCGTCTAAATCATTAATGTACAGTGTAAACAGCTGGGGCCCCAGCACAGAACCTTGCGGTACCCCACTAGTCACTGCCTGCCATTCTGAAAAGTCCCCATTTACTCCTACTCTTTGCTTCCTGTC
This sequence comes from Pristiophorus japonicus, assembly GCF_044704955.1. Taxonomy (NCBI): domain Eukaryota; kingdom Metazoa; phylum Chordata; class Chondrichthyes; family Pristiophoridae; genus Pristiophorus; species Pristiophorus japonicus. The sequence goes on along the minus strand of NC_091978.1, from coordinate 320,921,069 downwards.
TGACAACCAGTTCTCAATCCATGTCAGCACACTACCCCCAATCCCATGTGCTTTAACTTTGCACATTAATCTCTTGTGTGGGACCTTGTCGAAAGCCTTCTGAAAGTCCAAATATACCACATCAACTGGTTCTCCCTTGTCCACTCTACTGGAAACATCCTCAAAAAATTCCAGAAGATTTGTCAAGCATGATTTCCCTTTCACAAATCCATGCTGACTTGGACCTATCATATTACCTCTTTCCAAATGCACTGCTATGACATCCTTAATAATTGATTCCATCATTTTACCCACTACCGATGTCAGGCTGACCGGTCTATAATTCCCTGTTTTCTCTCTCCCTCCTTTTTTAAAAAGTGGGGTTACATTGGCTACCCTCCACTCCATAGGAACTGATCCAGAGTCAATGGAATGTTGGAAAATGACTGTCAATGCATCCACTATTTCCAAGGCCACCTCCTTAAGTACTCTGGGATGCAGTCCATCAGGCCCTGGGGATTTATCGGCCTTCAATCCCATCAATTTCCCCAACACAATTTCCCGGCTAATAAGGATTTCCCTCAGTTCCTCCTCCTTACTCGACCCTCCGACCCCTTTTATATCCGGAAGGTTGTTTGTGTCCTCCTCAGTGAATACCGAACCAAAGTACTTGTTCAATTGGTCCGCCATTTCTTTGTTCCCCGTTATGACTTCCCCTGATTCTGACTGCAGGGGATCTACGTTTGTCTTTACTAACCTTTTTCTCTTTACATATCTATAGAAACTTTTGCAATCCGTCTTAATGTTCCCTGCAAGCTTCTTCTCGTACTCCATTTTCCCTGCCCTAATCAAAACCTTTGCCCTCCTCTGCTGAGTTCTAAATTTCTCCCAGTCCCCGGGTTCGCTGCTATTTCTGGCCAATTTGTATGCCACTTCCTTGGCTTTAATGCTATCCCTGATTTCCCTTGATAGCCACGGTTGAGCCACCTTCCTTTTTTATTTTTACGCCAGACAGGAATGTACAATTGTTGTCATTCATCCATGCGGTCTCTAAATGTCTGCCATTGCCCATCCACAGTCAACCCCTTCAGTATCATTTGCCAATCTATCCTAGCCAATTCACGCCTCATACCTTCAAAGTTACCCTTCTTTAAGTTCTGGACCATGGTCTCTGAATTAACTGTTTCATTCTCCATCCTAATGCAGAATTCCACCATATTATGGTCACTCTTCCCCAAGGGGCCTCGCACAACGAGATTGCTAATTAATCCTCTCTCATTACACAACACCCAGTCTAAGATGGCCTCCCCCCTAGTTGGTTCCTCGACATATTGGTCTAAAAAGCCATCCCTTATGCACTCCAGGAAATCCTCCTCCACCGTATTGTTTCCAGTTTGGTTAACCCAATCTATGTGCATATTAAAGTCACCCATTATAACTGCTGCACCTTTATTGCACGCACCCCTAATTTCATGTTTGATGCCCTCCCCAACATCACTACTACTGTTTGGAGCTCTGTACACAACTCCCACTAACGTTTTTTGCCCTTTGGTATTCTGCAGCTCTACCCATATAGATTCCACATCATCCAAGCTAATGTCCTTCCGAACTATTGCCTTAATTTGCTCCTTAACCAGCAATGCTACCCCACCTCCTTTTCCTTTTATTCTATCTTTCCTGAATGTTGAATACCCCTGGATGTTGAGTTCTCAGCCCTGATCATCCTGGAGCCACGTCTCCGTAATCCCAATCACATCATATTTGTTAACATCTATTTGCACAGTTAATTCATCCACCTTATTGCGGATACTCCTTGCATTAAGACACAAAGCCTTCAGGCTTATTTTTTTAACACGCTTTGTCCTTTTAGAATTTTGCTGTACAGTGGCCCTTTTTGTTCTTTGCCTTGGGTTTCTCTGCCCTCCACTTTTCCTCATCTCCTTTCTGTCTTTTGCTTTTGCCTCCTTTTTGTTTCCCTCTGTCTCCCTGCATTGGTTCCCATCCCCCTGCCATATTAGTTTAAATCCTCCCCAATGGCACTAGCAAACACTCCCCCTAGGACATTGGTTCCGGTCCTGCCCAGGTGCAGACCATCCGGTTTGTACTGGTCCCACCTCCCCCAGAACCGGTTCCAATGCCCCAGGAATTTGAATCCCTCCCTGCTGCACCACTGCTCAAGCCACATATTCATCTGTGCTATCCTGCGATTCCTACTCTGACTAGCACGTGGCACTGGTAGCAATCCCGAGATTACTACTTTTGAGGTCCTACTTTTTAATTTAGCTCCTAGCTCCTTAAATTCGTTTCGTAGGACCTCATCCCTTTTTTTACCTATGTCGTTGGTACCAATGTGCACCACGACAACTGGCTGTTCTCCCTCCCTTTTTAGAATGTCCTGCACCCGCTCCGAAACATCCTTGACCCTTGCACCAGAGAGGCAACATACCATCCTGGAGTCTCGGTTGCGGCCGCAGAAACGCCTATCTATTCCCCTCACCATTGAATCCCCAATCACTATTGCTCTCCCACTCTTTTTCCTGCCCTCCTGTGAAGCAGAGCCAGCCATGGTGTCATGAACTTGGCTGCTGCTGCCCTCCCCTGATGAGTCATCCCCCTCAACAGTACCCAAAGCAGTGTATCTGTTTTGCAGGAGGATGACCACATAGGACTCCTGCACTACCTTCCTTGCACTGCTCTTCCTGTTGGTCTTCCATTCCCTATCTGGCTGTGGACCCTTTCCCTGCGGTACGACCAACTCGCTACACGTGATACTCACGTCATTCTCAGCATCGTGGATGCTCCAGAGTGAATCCACCCTCAGCTCCAACTCCGCAACGCGGACCGTCAGGAGCTTGAGGTGGATACACTTCCTGCATAACTTAGCCATCATGAGGCAGCAACAGCTGGTAGTAGAAGACCCACCTGAAGTGAGAGTGGTTGGTGATAATGATGAGGAAGATGTAGATGATGAGCAGGAGGATGAGGACAAGGAAGCCATGCAAGTACCTGAACCCGGAGCACCACGGCGGAGGAGGGCGGGCCATCAGGCCCCTTTAACGATTGTTCGAGCCTTGCACCAGCAGCTCATCCATGAACGCTTTGCTGCCTAAAGGCTCAGCGACAACTATTCCACGTTTACTGTTTGGAGCTGTTCCATAATGTTATGTTAATGGAACAAATGATGTAAATGATTCTTGTTTGTTTCAAAAGTTGTATTAATAATCGAACAAATAATGGAAATGATTCTTCTTGAGTTCCAAAAGTTATGTTAATAATGGAACAAATAATGTAAATGATTCAGTTTTAATGTAAAATATATTTTATTCAAAAGTTTAACAAACAGTTCTTTGTACTTAACTTAACTTTAATAAAATTATTCTTGTATCAAAGTTTAAAGTTTTCAGTTACGATCACTTACAAACTCTAAGATCACTTAAAAACTTTAAGATCACTACTAACTTTTAAACTTGTAAATTTACATAACTTACAAAAAAATTTTAATTTGAGAACAACAGTTACAACAGTAACAATAATAATAACAACAACAGCAGCAGCAACGACAAAGAAAGGCTGCACCCATCTCTCCTCCACCTTATTCTAAGACCGCCCGCTGCACATTCTTGGTGACTCCACCACCCCGGCCTGCAGGAGGTGGTGCAGTGTTTCTGGGGTTGGTACCAAGCTTATTCTTTCTAACATCTCGGGTAATATGCACCTGTTGAGGCGGGGGGTGCAAGCAGCAATGTGAAGGGCCTGGCTTGGAGCTCTTCAGAGGCTGGTGTGGGGATTGGAGTGGGAGTGACAGTTGATTCTGTCAATGGGCGCGGGGTCTGGGTGTGTTCCCCTTATTGCAGCAGCTAACTCCAACATGCCGTCCCTCATACACCCTGACAGTGTCTCAACGACCTGCAACATTCCCTCCCTCATGTTCACTGATAGTGTTTGCACCATCTCTGACATTCTCTCCCTGATGTTCTAACTGACAGCTCATTAGCTACCTGTGACATTCCCTCCCTCATGTTCACTGACATGGTTTCAGCTGACTGAGATATTCCCTCACTCATGGTCCCGAACATCATTCCCATTTCTCATGAGATTGCTGTTATTTCTCCCGACAGTCCTGCTACCTCATCACCGACCCCACTGATGTGTCCAGGAGTGATCGCGTAAGTTCAATGCTCTCCGCACTCATTGCCATCATCTGAACCACATCTATTACATCCTGCACCTCAGGAGAGCGCTGTCGAGCTCGCCTTCCCCTCCTCACCCTGGTTGTGCCTCGCTGCACCCCACCACTGGGACCCGCAGCCTCGGAAGGTGGGGCCCTGGGTGTGCCTCACTGCACTCCACTGGGACCCGCAGCCTCAGACGGTGGGGCCCTGAGTGTGCCTCGCTGCACCACACCACTGGAACCCACAGCCTCGACGGTAGGAAACCATGGAAGGTTCCACCAGCACTCAAACCACTCATCACGGAAGGGGCTGGCACCTCAATGGGCGGCACCTCCACCAAAGTCAGTAAAACAGTGGGGGCTTCATCCATCTCCATCCCCTCCCCTGCCCCTCTCCCTCACACCCGTGCTCTTGGTCTGGAGGGTAGGATTGGAAGATGTTCTCCTCTTCAGGCTCGTCCTCATCTGAATCTTCTTCTGCATTGTCAGGGTTGGCCTCAAGTTCTGCAAAATATAACAGAACACAGACAAATTGTTAGCAGCAGAGGAGGGGGCAGGGAGGGTGGCATGAGTAGGCTTTCAGTGCAGGCAGCAGGCTGATTTGAAGGACCATGATGAATGGTAGCACATTGCATCAACTGATGCATAGCTGATGGAAATATCCCCAGGAACCAAAGCATGGCCAGACAGCACAGGACTTAACATTTAGCAAAGCCAGACTGTGGAATTACAGGACTTACCCTCGCCCTCGAGTGTGGGCCCAGCTTGTGCAGTGGTGGTTGTTTTTTCCAGGCAAGACCCATCAAAGCAGAGACCCTCTCTTCCAAGGGTGTCAGTGGGTGCAGATTTCCTGGGTCTTTTCCTGTTCGAGTTCTTTCCCTTTTGCTTTGTGCCACCTTCCTCTGCAAAGATGAAAATATAACTTTTTAGAGTGCGTGTCTTTCTGCTGGGTGGTCACATTTACAATTGCAATTCCATTGAATAAATGAAAATATTACTTACACTAACATTGAAACATAGAAACATAGAAAATAGGTGCAGGAGTAGACCATTCGGCCCTTTGAGCCTGCACCACCATTCAATAAGATCATGGCTGATCATTCACCTCAGTACCCCTTTCCTGCTTTCTCTCCATATCCCTTGATCCCTTTAGCCATAAGTGACATATCTAACTCCCTCTTGAATATATCCAATGAACTGGCATCAACAACTCTCTGCGGTAGGGAATTCCACAGGTTAACAACTCTCTGAGTGAAGAAGTTTCTCCTCATCTCAGTCCTAAATGGCTTACCCCTTATCCTTAGACTGTGTCCCCTGGTTCTGGACTTCCCCAACATCGGGAACATTCTTCCTGCATCTAAACTGTCCAGTCCCGTCAAAATTTTATATGTTTCTATGAGATCTGATCTCATCCTTCTAAACTCCAGTGAATACAGGCCCAGTTGATCCAGTCTCTCCTCATATGTCAGTCCTGCCACCCCGGAAATCAGTCTGGTGAACCTTCGCTGCATTCCCTCAATAGCAAGAACATGTTTCCTCAGATTAGGAGACCAAAACTGAATGCAACATTCCAGGTGAGGCCTCACTAAGGCCCTGTACAACTGCAGTAAGACCTCCCTGCTCTTATACTCAAATCCCCTAGCTATGAAGGCCAACATACCATTTGCCTTCTTCACCGCCTGTTGTACCTGCATGCCAACTTTCAATGGCTGATGTACCTTGACACCCAGGTCTCGTTGCACCTCCCCTTTTCCTAATTTGCCGTCATTCAGATAATATTCTGCCTTCGTGTTTTTGCCACCAAAGTGGATAACCTCACATTTATCCACATTATACTGCATCTGCCACTCGTTTTCCCACTCAACTAACCTTGCCAAGTCACCCTGCAGCCTTTTAGCATCCTCCTCACAGCTCACACTGCCACCCAGCTTAGCGTCATCTGCAAATTTGGATATATTACACTCAATTCTTTCATCTAAATCATTGATGTATATTGTAAATAGCTGGGCTCCCAGCACTGAGCCCTGCGACACCCCACGAGTCACTGCCTGTCATTCTGAAAAGGACCCGTTTATCCCAACTCTCTGCTTCCTGTCTGCCAACCAGTTCTCTATCCATGTCAGTACATTACCCACAATACCATGTGCTTTAATTTTGCACACCAATCTCTTTTGTGGGACCTTGTCAAAAGCCTTTTGAAAGTCCAAATACACCACATCCACTGGTTCTCCCTTGTCTACTCTACGAGTTACATTCTCAAAAAATTCCAGAACATTTGTCAAGCATGATTTCCCTTTCATAAATCCATGCTGACTTGGACTGATCCTGTCACTGCTTTCCAAATGCGCTGCTATTTCATCTTTAATAATTGATTCCAACATTTTCCCCAATACTGATGTCAGGCTAACCAGTCTATAATTACCCGCCTTCGCTCTCTCTCTCTCTCCCTTCTTAAAAAGTGGTGTTACATTAGCTACCCTCCAATCCATAGGAACCGATCCAGAGTCGATAGACTGTTGGAAAATGATCACCAATGCATCCACTATTTCTAGGGCTACTTCCTTAAGTACTGTGCGATGCAGACTATCAGGCCCCGGGGATTTATCGGCCTTTAATCCAATCAATTTCCCCAACACAATTTCCCGCCTAATAAGGATTTCCTTCAGTTCCTCCTTCTCGCTCGACCCTCGGTCCCTAAGTATTTCCGGAAGGTTATTTGTGTCTTCCTTCGTGAAGACAGAACCAAAGTATTTGTTTAACTGGTCCGTCATTTCTTTGTTCCCCATTATAAATTCACCTGAATCTGACTGCAAGGGACCTACGTTTGTCTTTACTAATCTTTTTCTCTTCACATATCTATAGAAGCTTTTGCAGTCAGTTTTTATGTTCCCAGCAAGCTTCCTCTCATACTCTATTTTCCCCCTCCTAATTACACACTTTGTCCTCCTCTGCTGTATTACAAAATTCTCCCAGTCCTCAGGTTTGCTGCTTGTTCTGGCCAATTAATATGCCTCTTCCTTGGATTTAACACTATCCTTAATTTCTCTTGTTAGCCACAGTTGAGCCACCTTCCCCGTTTTATTTTTATTCCAGACAGGGATGTACAATTGTTGAAGTTCATCCATGTGATCTTTAAATGTTTGCCAGTGCCTATCCACCGTCAACCCTTTAAGTATCACTCGCTAGTCTATTCTAGCCAATTCATGTCTCATACCATCGAAGTTAGCTTTCCTTAAGTTCAGGACCCTAGTCTCTGAATTAACTGTGTCACTCTCCATCTTAACAAAGAATTCTACCATATTATGGTAATCCTTCACCAAGGGGCCTCGCACAACAAGATTGCTAATTAGTCCTTTCTCATTACACATCACCCAATCTAGGATGGCCAGCCCTCTAGTTGGGTCCTTGACATATTGGTCCAGAAAACCATCCCGAATACACTCCAGGAAATCCTCCTCCACCGCATTGCTACCAGTTTGGTTAGCCCAATCAATATGTAGATTAAAGTCGACCATGATAACTGCTGTACCTTTATTGCACGCATCCCTAATTTCTTGTTTGATGCTGTCCCCAATCTCACTACTACAGTTTGGTGGCCTGTAAACAACTCCCACTAGCGTGTTTTGCCCTTTGGTATTCTGTAGCTCCATCCATAACGATTCCACATCATCCAAGCTAATGTCCTTCCTTACTATTGCATTAATTTCCTCTTTAACCACCAACGTCACCCCACCTCCATTTCCCTTCTGTCTATCCTTCCTAAATGTTGAATACCCCTGGATGTTGAGTTCCCAGCTTTAACATAAGAACATAAGAACATAAGAATTAGGAACAGGAGTAGGCCATCTAGCCCCTCGAGCCTGCTCCACCATTCAACAAGATCATGGCTGATCTGGCCGTGGACTCAGCTCCACTTACCCGCCCGCTCCCGGTAACCCTTAATTCCCTTATTGGTTAAAAATCTATCTATCTGTGACTTGAATACATTCAATGAGGCAGCCTCAACTGCTTCCTTGGGCAGAGAATTCCACAGATTCACAACCCTCTGGGAGAAGAAATTCCTTCTCAACTCGGTTTTAAATTGGTTCCCCCATATTTTGAGGCTGTGCCCCCTAGTTCTAGTCCCCCCGACCACTGGAAACAACCTCTCTGCCTCTATCTTGTCTATCCCCTTCATTATTTTAAATGTTCTATTAGATCACTTCTGAACTCCAATGAGTAAAGACCCAGTCTACTCAATCTATCATCATAAGGTAACCCCCTCATCTCCGGAATCAGCCTCGTGAATCGTCTCTATACCCCCTCCAAAGCTAGTATATCCTTCCTCAAATAAGGTGACCAAAACTGCACGCAGTACTCCAGGTGCGGCCTCACCAATACCCTATACAGTTGCAGAAGGACCTCCCTGCTTTTGTACTCCATCCCTCTCGCAATGAAGGCCAACATTCCATTAGCCTTCCTGATTACCTGCTGCACCTGCAAACTAACTATTTGGGATTCATGCACAAGGACCCCCAGGTCTCTCTGCACCGCAGCATGTTGTAATTTCTCCCATTCAAATAATATTCCCTTTTACTGTTTTTTTCCCCCAAGGTGGATGACCTCACACTTTCCGACATTGTATTCCATCTGCCAAACCTTAGCCCATTCGCTTAACCTATCTAAATCTCTTTGCAGCCTCTCTGTGTCCTCTACACAACCCGCTTTCCCACTAATCTTTGTGTCATCTGAAAATTTTGTTACACTACACTCTGTCCCCTCTTCCAGGTCATCTATGTATATTGTAAACAGTTGTGGTCCCAGCACCGATCCCTGTGGCACACCACTAACCACCGATTTCCAACCCGAAAAGGACCCATTTATCCCGACTCTCTGCTTTCTGTTCGCCAGCCAATTCTCTATCCATGCTAATACATTTCTTCTGCAGTAACCTTTTGTGTGGCACCTTATCGAATGCCTTTTGAAAATCTAAATACACCACATCCATCGGTACACCTCTATCCACCATGCTCGTTATATCCTCAAAGAATTCCAGTAAATTAGTTAAACATGATTTCCCCTTCATGAATCCATGCTGCGTCTGCTTGATTGCACTATTCCTATCTAGATGTCCCGCTATTTCTTCCTTAATGATAGTTTCAAGCATTTTCCCCACTACAGATGTTTAACTAACCGGCCGATAGTTACCTGCCTTTTGTCTGCCCCCTTTTTTAAACAGAGGCGTTACATTAGCTGCTCTCCAATCCGCTGGTACCTCCCCAGAGTCCAGAGACTTTTGGTAGATTATAACGAATGCATCTGCTATAACTTCCGCCATCTCTTTTAATACCCTGGGATGCATTTCATCAGGACCAGGGGACTTGTCTACCTTGAGTCCCATTAGCCTGTCCAGCACTACTCCCCTAGTGATAGTGATTGTCTAAAGGTCCTCCCTTCCCACATTCCTGTGACCAGCAATTTTTGGCATGGTTTTTGTGTCTTCCACTGTGAAGACCGAAGCAAAATAATTGTTTAAGGTCTCAGCCATTTCCACATTTCCCATTGTTAAATCTCCCTTCTCATCTTCTCAGGGACCAACATTTACTTTAGTCACTCTTTTCCGTTTTATATATCTGTAAAAGCTTTTACTATCTGTTTTTATGTTTTGCGCAAGTATACCTTCGTAAGCTATCTTTCCTTTCTTTATTGCTTTCTTAATCATTCTTTGCTATCGTTTAAAATTTTCCCAATCTTCTATTTTCCCACTAACCTTGGCCACCTTTTCCGTATTGGTTTTTAATTTGATACGCTCCTTTATTTCCTTGGTTATCCACGGCTGGTTATCCCTTCTCTTACCGCCCTTCTTTTTCACTGGAATATATTTTTGTTGAGCACTATGAAAGAGCTCCTTAAAAGTCCTCCACTGTTCCTCAATTGTGCCACCGTTTAGTCTGTGTTTCCAGTCTACTTTAGCCAACTCTGCCCTCATCCCACTGTAGTCCCCTTTGTTTAAGCATAGTATGCTCGTTTGAGACACTACTTCCTCATCCTCAATCTGTATTACAAATTCAACCATACTGTGATCACTCATTCCGAGAGGATCTTTTACGAGGAGATCGTTTATTATTCCTGTCTCATTACACAGGACCAGATCTAAGATAGCTTGCTCCCTTGTAGGTTCTGTAACATACTGTTCTAAGAAACAATCCCGTATGTATTCTATGAATTCCTCCTCCAGGCTACCCCGTGCGATTTGATTTGACCAATCGATATGTAGGTTAAAATCCCCCATGATTACTGCCGTTCCTTTTTCACATGCCTCCATTATTCCCTTGATTATTGCCCTCCCCACCGTGAAGTTATTATTTGGGGGCCTATAAACTACACCCACCAGTGACTTTTTCCCCTTACTGTCTCTAATCTCCACCCACAATGATTCAACATTTTGTTCATTGGAGCCAATATCGTCTCTCACAACTGCCCTGATATCATCCTTTATTAACAGAGCTACCCCACCTCCTTTCCCTTCTTGTCTATCTTCCCGAATCGTCAGATACCCCTGTATGTTTAATTCCCAGTCTTGGCCACCCTACAACCACGTTTCTGCAATGGCCACCAAATCATACCCATTTGTAATGATTTGTGCTGTCAACTCATTTACTTTATTTCGAATGCTGCGTGCTTTTAGGTCGAGTGTTTTAATCCTAGTTTTTAAACCATGATTTTTAGTTTTGACCCCTCCTGCAGCCACTTTATATTCAGTGGCCCTTTTTGTTTTTTGCCTTGGGTTTCTCTGCCCTCCACTTTTCCTCATCTCCTTTCTGTCTTTTGCTTTTGTCTCCTTTTTGTTTCCCTCTTTCTCCCTGCATTGGTTCCCATCCCCCTGCCATATTAGTTTAACTCCTCCCCAACAGCACTAGCAAACACGCCCCCTAGGACATTCATTCCGGTCCTGCCCAGGTGCAGACCATCCAGTTTGTACTGGTCCCACCTCCCCCAGAACCGGTTCCAATGCCCCAGGAATTTGAATCCCTCCCTGCTGCACCACTGCTCAAGCCATGTATTCATCTGAGCTATCCTGCGATTCCTCCTCTGGCTAGCACGTGGCACTGGTAGCAATCCTGAGATTACTACTTTTGAGGTCCTACGTTTTAATTTAGCTCCTAGCTCCTTAAATTCGTCTTGTAGGACCTCATCCCTTTTTTTACCTATATCGTTGGTACCAATGTGCACCACAACAACTGGCTGTTCACCCTCCCTTTTCAGAATGTCCTGCACCCGCTCCGAGGCATCCTTGACCCTTGCACCAGGGAGGCAACATACCATCCTGGAGTCTCGGTTGAGGCCGCAGAAACGCCTATCTATTCCCCTTACAATCGAATCCCCTATCACTATCGCTCTCCCACTCTTTTTCCTGCCCTCCTGTGCAGCAGAGCCAGCCACGGTGCCATGAACTTGGCTGCTGCTGCCCTCCCCTGATGAGTCATCACCCTCAACAGTACCCAAAGCGATGTATCTACTTGACCAAGGTCCTGCCATTTCTTTTTCCACTGGCCTCCAGACCTCGGGGTGGTCACCATTGCACAGTAATCTTTTGCAACTTGGTTCCAGCGTTTCTTCATTTCTTTGGGTGAAACTTTTATGTGACAGCTGCTGGTGTCCAACTCCTGCCATCTGGCCTCAATCACAGTAACTAGTGCCTCCACTTCATCCTGTAAGAAATTCTTGGTCCTTGCACTGTGTTGCACCTTGTATTACAGCTCCGATTTTCAATTGCGCTCACACAGCACTCAATGTTCTCTCACACACAATTGGCTCTTCAAAAATGTCTGATTGCAGACCCAGAGCTGTACTGTGCATGCGCACCCATTGGGATCACGGCAAAAACTTCCTTTTTTTCGCGTAAGCGCAGAAGGTGCAGCATCGTTTTTTCGGTGCAGACAGCAGGTTCCACCCCCGTGAACAGGCTGTGCACACCAAATTTTAAAAATACAGTGGGGAAACTTTGGACAAATATTTTAGGCACATTTCTGGCCAAGAAAAACGGGTGTAACTCTGGCAATATGCCAAAAAATGGGCTTGGGCAAAATTGAGCCCAATATAACATTCTGCTGCATTGACAGTGAATAAGCATAAAACATTGGGCAAAGTGTCAAATCATATTATGCATCATTAGTGGTGGAAGAGCCATGGGGATGGTGTTGCAATCACCTCCTTTTCGTTTAATAATGTTCTGCTGGCAGTTTAACTTTAACATCAGTGTAAAACATAACTAAATATTCCTGTCAATCATTGGAAAAAATGTTGGAAAACTTTAATACAATGATGAAATGTAGTAATTAAAATGCTCAGGAGAAAAATGTAAATCGGACTGACACACGGGAATAATGAGATTAATTTTAACCCCAAAAAACAGGTGGGTTTGGTTCGAGTAAGAGGTAAAAGGGTTTTAAAATTCTGAATCCTGACCCCAACCTGCCCACTTACGGAGGTGGAACAGGGAGACTGGGGACAGGCAGCCAAACTGCTCCCAGGAGGTGGGTTGACACTTTAAATATTATAATGAGTCAGTGTGTGTCATGGTGATCTGCCATTTTAAAGTTAACTGTGGGTGGCTGGGTTTCCCAGGTCTTGGGGAATCTGGCAGCAGAAGGACTGCTGGATCCAGGAAGTAAGTGCTTGTCCACTTATCTGTTGGATCCAGCATTCCTGCCTCGCCAACCTCCCATGATCGGACACCACCACCCCCCCACCCTTTTGATCACTCCCCGACAACTCTTCCCCGAGGCCACCAACGCCCCCCCCCCCCCCATGAGGCCTCTGATCGCCAATCCCCACTCCGGCCTTCTGACCCCCGACCGCTCCTCCAGCCTCCAATCCCCCCTCTGGCCACCAATTTGCAGCCCCTGTTCCCCCCTCCAACATCCAGCCCCCAACCTCATCAAAGGTATTCAGCTCCTGACCCCCTCCAATGATCTCCAGCCTTATGACCCTTCCCCCCTCCCTCCTCCTCAATCCCGCCCTCCCTCCTCTTTGCGGTCTAGTGCCGCAGGCCTTCTCAACCGACAGCCATCTGATTGGCTGCGAGCGGGAAACAGAGATTCAAAATCTTAAATTCAGCTGGGCCTTAGGGTTACCTTCCAGGTTTCCCGACCGCATTGCATCCCTCCCTCCCCGCTCCATACCTGCCTACTAAATTAAAATTCCAGCCAATGATGGGAACATTTTGAAAAGTTGCTGACTGTTCTCTTCTTATGCTCACCTGAATAGGCTTTTCACTCACTAAAACTGTAAAAGGAAATTAGGGTGTAGTAGTGAAGGTTAAAACATTGGAAGAAGTCACAAATGATCAGGGAGCACAGATAAGGGAAATACTGGAAACAAAGCTCATAATATCAGTGCATTCTTTGTAAGCTGCTCTGCTTTTCTACTCAGCAGAGTTTGTTGGCCAGTGTTATTTTCCATCACTCTCCAGGCACATTGGAGCATACATGTGTCTTAAATTGATGCAAAACATTCCAGGAAATATGCTTCAGTTGTTAACTGTGGGTTATAATTATATAGTGATTGCATGCATAGATGCATTAGATAAAGAAAGATTTTACATACGCCTACCAGTCGTAGGCTTGGCAAAAAGGACTAACCTCAATGGAAAACTATGAATGAGAGTCCTGATTAACAACTTTCGGCTAGAAATTACTTGCCAATTTTAGCAGACACTTAACGTATTCATGTGATGTTCATTCATCTGCCATTTTAACAGAGAAGTTAACGGTTTATTTTAAATGAGGTAATGACTCCACTAAAGTAGTGTTGGAGGAGATATCGCCAGTATTCATTTGTACGTACCTTTTTATGACTCTCCTGAGGAAAATACCAAAGAAATAAGCGTTATATATTCAGAACCATTTATTTATGTAAGATTTTTGGTACAAGTAGCTGCAGCTTCCAACACAAGAGAAAGGATGAAAGATTATTCTTTGCAAAGGAGAGGCGATGCATGCAATGCCAGTGACAAAACATTTTCCTATTACAGACCTGCATGTTCTCAAAGATTCATTGTGACTACTTGAATAATCATTATTCCAATGAGTCAGTCTGATGGCCCCTTTCTGCTGGACTGCTGTTAGTCACTGTGATAGCAGTATATATTTGCTGTTGTTGTTAGCAATTGCTTCTATCTTTCATTTATTTTGTTCCTTTAGTTACATAAAGCAACAGGTTCTTTTATTCCATTTAATGCATATCTTTCTGTGTTTTGTTGAATAATCCCTCCTTGTTCATGCCTTTCATTCGCTCAGCAAGAACCCAGATTCTTAAAAAATAACTTTTATCCTTTTTGACCCCTCATTTGATGAGGATTAGTGTTAACAGTCATTTACAATTCATCCGGAATCCATGACTGACAGCCTGCTTATGTCTCTACTGTGGCAATTTTAGAGTTAACACCTGAATGTGTCTTAGTTGGTGCAGCTTGTAGTAAGACTAGATAAATCAGCTTAATATCAGAAGAATTGCAATAAACAGCATGTTCTTTGATTATAACCAATTCATTCATTGCCAGTAATGTTATTTTTTGCAGACAAATATTTGTCGACCTCAATTTTCATGTGGAAGTTTGTTGACTTGCATAAGCCGATTGAGCATTCCGATACAGTTTGCTGATCGGTCCCAGAACAGGATTGGCTCGGACGTCAGTAACAGCCCACAGGTAGGCCCTGGGAGGGGAGTGAGTGAAGTCAAATGGAAGAGGCAAGCACTGGCTAGCAGCAGCCTGCAGTATTGCTGTGGTGCTAGCAGGAGCAGGAGCTCCACATTCAGGGAAGTGAAAACAAGTTGACTTACCATGTCACGGTGACCTCCAGCGATCCCTTTAAGGACCACTGGTTAGGCGGCAAGAGAGTCTGGAAAACTAGTCATTGCTTGGAGTCCACTTTCTCCCGCAATGCAGCCAAAAGCAGCCAAAGGAATTTCACATGAATGTGTGAACACTTGGGTGCTCCGATTTATGGAAGTGTAAAATAAGTACTGCACTACAGTTGAGCCTTGATAAAATTAAAATAATATTAATGACAGTCAAAAGTTGAGCTAAAACAACATACATTGAAGACTGACTGAGATACTATTGTGATGAGGTTACTGTAGAATAATTTGTTAATGAGATAACTGGTGGGTTCATTAATGATATTAGCAGAATTATAAGGGAATAGAAATGAGAGTATATTATTAAACAATTATGTCTGCATAACAAGTGAGCAGGGCAACATCAATGGGCAGAAATTCACCTCCGCCGGCAATGGGTCACACCTACTGTTCTTCTTGTGTTTTCACCGCCGTGGCGGATGGGGTGGTCTCTTGTGCGAAATTCAGCTCTTTGTCTTTTTTTTTCGAGCGGAGCGGAAGTCGGTCATAATGGGGGCGGAAGTGGAGGCGGGCGGATTGTCCGCTGCTGTCAGTCATCAGTGTAGCGCTGATGACATCATCACACTGGCGCATCACCATATCACTCCCCTTTACTTAAAGGGGAGAGCCACTGTGAGGTCTGCGATTATGTTAGTTAGGTCCACTGGGCCACCAGGGAGGGTTTCAGCTGGGCCAGTGGCCTGGTACCCAAAAGGGGGTGCCAGGCTGCCCGTTGGCAGCCCGGTCGAACGCGGGGGCATAATTGTCGGGCCGATAATTGTCGGGCTGACCTGGCAGTAGGTCACCGAAAAAAATAAGATGGCGGCAGGGGCATTGTGCCCTCCCCTTTAATGGCAGCCACACTGCCATTTTGCGCACACTGCAAACACAGTGCACCGACAGAAAAAACTGTCGGGGGCACCGCACGGCAGCCGCAAGATTTTTATACGTGAATTTTGTTTGCAGGGTGGGAGATTGGCGGTGCACACTTGGATGACACACTTAGGAGGGTTCGGCAGCATTGGGGCGGAAGTGGGGACCGCCGGAAAAAACGCAGAGGAGAATTTCGTGAGCGGCGGCCATGCGATAAAAACTGGGCAGCCATTCGACACCGCCCCATGGCCATCGCTTTCTGGCAGTAACAGGCCTTACTGGGAAGCTGAATTTCGGCTCCCAGGGATCCTAATTCATTTGTCATCCAAAGGACACAAAAATACACTTTAAAAAAAATGTAGCTCACAGTCAGCATCACCACCCACAATACACAAGTTTGGCCAAATAAAACAACAGACACATGCTTTCAAGGTAGACACATAAATATTATTAATGTACATTTTGAGGCTGCAAGGGGAAAATATGGACTTTGGACAGTAACAGACCTTATACTGGTACCTCTGGTAACATCCACCTACAAGAATATGCATGTATTTTGTTTTTTATCAGCCTGAACCAACTAAATAAATGATATATTCTGACTGACTATCCACACCTGTTCTATAGGTTCCACTCATTTGTTGGCTGGGAAATTCCTTGGAGCTTCTCCTGCTCCTGCACGGTAATTTTGATGGAAGTACAGCTTTGAGCAGGAGCAGCTCCAACAAAATTCTCACTGGACTGTGGAAAATATCTTTGTAGTACAAAAAGCAGACTAGCATGGCAGAGCTTGCCAACATACTTTCACATCCTAGCAGAATGATATGGCCATCTTACATAAGGCTGCGTCATCTCAGTGAGTTGGTCTCTTGGGTGAAACCAAACTGAATACAAGCACAAGAAAAGCCGAGCATTACAGTTCAGTTCAGGTTGTGCCAATGTGAACATACCAACTTGGGCTTTCAGTCCAGAACCAAGTTTTAACTGAACACTGAGATCAATGTCATAGTATGGATCAGCTCAAGAAATTGAAACTATGAAGAATTAAACCCTGCTGGTTGATAGCTTAAGCATTAAGCCAAACCCCTCTCTCTCAACTGTTAGGTCACATGCTCACTAGCAGATGATGTTCTTACCTAGGAAAGTCCTTAATTCAAAATTAAATTAAAATCAGAAAAATTCAAGAATATTATTTTCAAATATTAAAATTGAGAATATAAACATTGATTCAGTTTCTTGTCTCATTCCAACTTTCTTCAAACTAGGATTAAAGGAAGTAATGAAAGTCTTCTGTGTTACCTACCGGTATACTAAATGAGTTGAGAAGTCTCAATCTGGAAAATCCACAGCACAAAGCTTATCATAATATGGCACAAATTAGTTGTCTCATTCAGAGAATGCGCAAAGGTATTTGGGTGATGAATAAAAATGTCACACTGGAGCAGTAATTTTACCCAAGAGGACAAATTCAGTGATCCCATGTTGCCAATGTAGAAGGAAGTTTGGAGTGAAGATAGGGGTACAAAATTAGCATCAATTCTCTGGTCTTCATTCCTTTTGAACGTAGCTCCCTGCTGGGAGTATGGGAATGGTGAAGTTACCTTCAAATTTAAGCCAAGATCCCTGAATGTGCTCATGATTGATACTGGCAATGGGTAAAAAAGTGAGAAAATGTTCCATTGCCCAGCTCTGATATATTTTACCTTAATAAATAGAAAATTCTCTCTTGAAAAAATAAATAAAAGTAAGTACATTTTTCAAATTGGTTTATGTTTGCCAAGCAGTTGATTTGTGCTGGCTGCATTTACGATACTTTTTTCAAACAGGATCCTTTCAGGGTAACAAAGTCAATAATTTCATAAGCATTAAACCCGTTTATATTTCCAATGTTGCTACAAAGTTCACAAAGTATAGTTCTTGTTGCTTCTTTACAACATGCTATCAATGAACCTCAATGCATAATCTATAAGTGACAATGTTGTGATAATTATTTCATAAAGGTTAATAAATATAAAAACCACAAGAGCAGAAAAAGTTTTGCTTGTTGTTTTTACCAATTTTGAGTTTGTTGGATTGCTTTTTTAAAAATTGGGAAATCTAAATGAAGGGCCAAAGCTAATAGGACAACATTAAGACTGAAAAGTGTAGGACAGAAGATCAGGTAATTCAATAAGTAACAATTAGATGGCTCCAAGATTGGGTTTTAAAAGTCTGTAGATTGTACGATGGAAGGACACTTTTTAAGAGGTAGAAAGTCCCACAGGTAAGTGTTAAAGTAGGAGATAGTGTGATTAGTCATCAGGGTCCATTCTTGTCTTCACTGACTGGGAGGTAATCTGGCGAAGCAGATTGCCTGCCCATTGTAGAATAACCTGATTTTATTCCATTGATTCCAAGGAGTGCGCAAACTGCTTCTGCAGATTAACACACAGGCAGTGAAGATAAAAAATTACCTCATCTTTTCGACACAGTGTAAGTAGGGAGGTGGAAGAACATGCAAGAAGGTGGATTTGCAGCTTTGGAGAAGCAAGAGAAGAAAGTTCAGAGAAGCAACAACAATATCGATATAATAGAGAATGGCACATTTGGTGGCAATGGAGAGGAGAGACTGAAGGCTGAAATTTCATTCTGAAATTGTGATGCTAACATCTGTATTTAGTGGCAATTGTAATTATCAATATAATTCACCCTCCATTGACAGGAATAAATAAGTCCCCTTTCATGCCATAATGGTTATCACAGCAATGGAATTTTAATGTTTCTACTATGATACCTTTATGGTCACCCAAAGTGGTTTTCTTAGCTTACTGGTAATTTTGGAGTCTTCTCCATGAGAATCCCCTATAAATATACACTTACTCTTGAGCAGTCAGGAACAATGGGGGTGAATTTCCGCAAAGCTTCTCCAGCTCATCCACAATAACATCAGTGGGACAGCTGCGGAAACCTGGGAAAGAAGGTGTAAACATGTATGTTGTTCTTCTGGGGATCACGTGGCTTTTTGACCAAAGTTATGGTGAACAGGCAGGACAGCCTTCATTAACCCCATAGAATCAATTTAGGTTACAACTGAAAACCCGACTGCCCCCGAAAACCAAAGCTTTCTGTTCTGGCTCTGAATCATAAACTAGGGTTATCCAGCCAATTACCACCCCATCAGTCTACTCTTAATCATCAGCAAAGTGATGGAAGGTGTCATCGACAGTGAGTATACTTACTCACCAATAACCTGCTCACCGATGATCAGTTTGGGTTCCGCCAGGACCACTCTTTTACAGACCTCATTATAACCTTGGTCCAAACATGGACAAAAGAGCTGAATTCCAGTGATAAGGTGAGAGTGACTGTCCTTAACATCAAGGCAGCAATTGACCAAGTGTGGCATCAAGGAGCCCTAGTAAAATTGAAGTCAATGAGAGTCAGGGGGAAAACTCTCCACTGGTTAGAGTCATACCTAACACAAAGATGGTTGTAGTTGTTGGAGGACAATCATCTCAGCCCCAGGATATTGCTGTAGGAGTTCCTCAGGGCAGTGTCCTCAGCCCAACCATCTTCAGCTGTTTGATCAATGACCTTCCCTCCATCATAAGGTCAGAAGTGAGGATGTTCACTGATGATTGCACAGTGTTCAGCTCCATTCACAACTCCTCAGATAATGAAGCAGTCCGTGCCCGCATTCAGCAGAACCTGGATGACATTCAGGCTTAGGTTGATAAGTGGCAAGTAACATTCGCGCCACACAAGTGCCAGGCAATGACTATATCCAACAAACGAGAGTTTAACCACCACCCCTTACCATTGCCAAATCCCCCACCATCAACCTCCTGGAGGTCACCATTGACCAGAAACTTAACTGGACCAGCCACATAAATACTGTGGCTACAAGAGCAGGTCAGAGGCTGGGTATTCTGTAGCGAGTATCTCACCTCCTGACTCCCCAAAGTCGTTCCGTCATCTACAAGGCACAAGTCAGGAGTGTGATGAAATACTCTCCTCTTGCCTGGATGAATGCAGTTCCAACAACACTCAAGAAGCTCAACACCATCCAGGACAAAGCAGCCAGCTTGATTAGCACCCCATCCACCACCTTAAACATTCACTCCCTGCACCACCGTGGCTGCAGTGTGTACCACCTACAAGATGCCCTGCAGCAACTCACCAAGGCTTCTTCGGCAGCACCTCCCAAACCGGCGACCTAGAAAGACAAGAGTAGCAGGTGCATAGGAACACTATCACCTGCAAGTTCCCCTACAAGTCACAGCCCATCCTGACTTGGAAATGTATCGCCCTTCCTTCATGGGTCATGGAGTACCTTCACCACAAGATGTGCAGTGGTTCAAGGAGGCGGCTCACCACCACCTTCTCAAGGACAATTAGGGATGGGCAATAAATGCTGGCCTTGCCAGCAATGCCCACATCCCATGAACGGATAAATTTTAAACAAAGTTCAGAGTGGATGTCACTCAACAGACCCACGTTGATCTTCCTGACACACATCTCCTTCCTTGTGAGTCCCATCAAGAAAGATAAAAGTAATATGATTGATGCATGAATACCAAACTGCATGGAGGATTTAGTGATCTATCCAATATTAAGCTTCAAGACCCACAGTGAAATAACAATAGACCCAGAGGAAAACACCTTAGAACCAAAGAGTAAATAGGATTGGCTCCAAAGTTGCTTGCAGTTCATTTTGAAGCCAATGCTATTTCGGTACTTAATTGACGTCAGCTGAACATCTCTTTACCCAGCACAGGTGCTTGTTCATTGCAAAACTTCTGAATATGTTAATACAATGGCCTCTTCCTCCTAGGATGTCCCACACCAACAATATACAACCCACAAATAGGAGGAGCGCAATCTGCCAGCTATTCCAAGAGCTGAGCCATAAATAAAAAGTTAAAAAAAGGGGGAAGCATACATGGGGAATTCATGCTCCTCCTGGCCCTACATAAATCTTTAAAAAAATGTTCCTTGGGTGGGTTAATGAGTGGCCTGCAGTGATCCCTTCAAGAAATGCTGGTTGGACTGTTCAATACCTAGCACCCATGGACAGAGCATGTGTGGTGCATGCTTTGCCCATTGGTACATAAAAATGGCATTGTGATCCTCAGAATCCCACCACGATCAGCCTCAACACCAGCTGCACCAATAACAAACTTCTCTGCAATCAACCGATACTGCATCAGTACCCAACCACATTGCTGCCCGGGACGCCAGGGATTACCTCGCCATGGCCAGATTTATTTCATGTAACGCTGTACATCCTGGCTGCCACATGATGTGCCAGGTTGGTACCACCCCACACCAACACCATAAAGCATCCCTACAATGCCCAAGATATTCCTTTCACACTCATCACTATTGCAGGGGGTACTGTTATGTCTCACCATTCACTGCAACTCACTAAGCCACTTCCAAAGATGCCCACAAATGTGTCCAAAAATGAAAAGTTTTGCAAATAAAGATTTCAATGTTTGACAGCACATTAACAGAAACTTTACATGAACATTGGCTAACACACCCAAGTGCCTACCCTTGTATATTGTTAGTTGGTATAATTGGACTAGGATGAGGGTGAGTGTGAAGAGTGGTTAGTGAGATGGGGAAGTGATAAAACAGATAGAGAGGGAACGGTGGAGATGCAAGGTAAGTTGGTGTAAGGATGTGCAGGTGAAAGGTAGGGAAGGCAGGGTGATGGGGATGCGATGAATGGCACCACAGGATGAGGTTGAGTGTGGCTTTGCAGTAACATTTCATGATCCACTGAGATCATTGAAAGGTTTGTGCCACTGCAGACTGGTCTTCCGGATGACATCCCTCCTTGTGCCCTCCTGTACAATGTGTAACTAGGCGGCATGGTCTCCTGGGGAGGTCTCTTCTGCCCATTGGAAAGGAAGAGAACCTCCCTGCTTGCTGTGACTCCTTCCATAAGCATATGGAGGGAGTTGTGGGAGAGCCTGGGTGCAGCTGTGCACCTTTGTGCAGTGATTGTCAGTGTTTGCAGCGCCTCAATGCTGTAGAACACTGACAGCACAACTGTCAGAATCAATTTACGCATGGTCCCTTTAAAGAAACCAGCTGATGACGTGTTAACAAATGACATCATCAGACCCGCTTCTTTTAATTGGCCAGGGAACGCGCTGGGTGGGCTTAACAAGCCCAATAAACATAAAATCATTTCACAGAGCGGGCTGAAGCCAGCAGTGAGGTCAGGACTTGCCACTGACACACGGAGGTAAAGGAAATCACGGCCCCTATGGGTTTGAAACATGAGTAGTTGTAAAGTGGGACTTTTATATTAGTTTTCAAGCTGTCAGCAATCAGCTGATTCAATGGCCACTCAACCTCCACCTCAGATGAACAGACGGGATCCAGGAGCAGCGTGAAAGTCGTGGGTGATCTGTTAAAGTTAAATGGTGAGTAAAATATCTGCTCAGCGCAGGCAGTCCCGACATTGGGAAAGTGGAGTGTGCACGATTGACTGCGGGTTCCCGAGCTGCTGTCAATCATTGTCAATTTCACTTCTGACCCGCCAGCAAGTCTGCTGAGTGCCAGCAAAATTCTGGCCAGTGAGTTCCATATTCTTTACCATCACGTACAAAACGACATTTCAAAAATGTTTTGAAAGACAAGAAGCCAATGGTCAAATACCTGGCTAGGTTTCTGATTGAACTGTACCAGGTCACGAGCAGCACTACCTGTGAGAAAATCTCCATATATAAGCAGAGTCATTCTTGCAAGATGGAGACCCCCTCACTATTTTGACAAGAACTGATTTCTGACAAAACAATTTGGCCACATTTTACCAGTTTGACTCAGTAGTGATGTTTTGGCACACTTTGTATCTTTACAGCCTGTAACTTAAAATGACTATAGTAAAATCATTGAGAAACTGGAGAAGTGTTTGTTTGGAAACAGTACCTGATCTTTTTTCAAAGTTTTGTCAACACTAAGACCTAGGATCCCAAAGGAAGCCCTGGGAGTATGCACTGCCAAAGATTATTCAGTTAGTGCATGAGGTGTTCCCAGGCTACATGGAGGCAGCAGTCCAGATAAAGTGGTATTAATACTTTGTTGCTGGCTTAGACCCATCCTGACAAATTAAATGCCATGAGAATAGAGCTGTAACTTTAGAAGCAGCAGTCACCATAGCCAATCAATGGATAAGAAGGCTCAAAAATAATTACAACTCATTTTGAATTCACTCAAACTAGAAGCCGTCTCAATGGCTTCCATGCTACATTGACAACAAAAGACGTGCGTACCAAATGTATCAGCATCTACGAAGTACCACTTCTACCCTCTATGAGTATCTTGTGATTAAAAATAATCAAAAATCTTACAATTTGCATGAAACAGCAGGAAACTGAGATAAAACAACTGACAAAAATCAAAAGTCAAAAGATCACCACAATGTAAGGAAGAGAAAGCATTAATAATGGAAATAATAGAAGAAAACTTGAATTTAAAATCCCAATGAAAAGGAGTCAAATTTGCAGATAATACTAAATAAGTAAGCAGGTAAAAGTGATGAAATATCCGGGGACACACAAAATGGGTTTGATAAAATATGTAACTGGATGAAGCAGCAACAGATGAAATTTAATACAGACAATATTGCACATACAATTAAAATATGGGTATCATGCATATTCACAAGTTGAAAGACATTGAAAGAGACCAAGGTGTGTCAGTCGGCTCAGAGTTTAATATAATTGCAAAGCAGTGATCAATAAGACAAATAAAAGCTGAACATAATGCAAGTCATTAGAAGTCATTGGAGCTCATGCTTAAAGCCCACAATGTTCCAATGTCCAGTGCTGATCAGACAAGGAGACATTCAAACCCTCGACGCAGTTAAGGGAAGAGCCACAAGACTGACTGATTTATAAGGAAAGATTTTGGCTTTTTAATCTTGAGGAGTGGCAAATGAGTGAACATGGTAGATGTATATATACAGTATCAAACATATAAAATAATAATTCAAATTAAACTGCGACAGGATAGGGGGAACAAATTCTGAGTATCAAAAACAAAAAATTGGAACTGATATCAGAGGGTTCTTCTTCATACAAGGAGTTATTAATATGGGGAATGGGTTTTCTGGCAGGACAGTGGATGCAACATCTGAAATCATCTAAGAAATGGTTGGATACTATGAGGAAATATTATAGGTTATTTCTGGATGGATGAGTTCTGATAGGCTAATTTACATTCCTCATCTATATCTAACTTGTAAAAATAACATCTTAACTGATAGGCAATCTCTCTCCACCGTCTCTCTCTATCTCAATATTTTTTGCCTACTTCAGCAGTACCACTATGATCAGTGCTCATTTGAATTTCTATCTCTTGTTCCTTCTAAGCACAAAATGAAGCATCCTACTTGTTCTTTCTCCTCCCTACATCCCATTGTGCTGAGATCAAGATTCACAGAGCTGGATTCTCCTTCCCGATCCCATCAGAAACCATTCTTTATCCACCCGCGCATAAAAATTGCTTCAGGGAACGGGTCCTGTGTCACCACCATCCACCCAAATTACTATCGCTTCCTGGATCCATGTGGACGGTGACAGTAGGCGCAATGAGGTTCACCCATGGAGGAAGAGGGTCTTCTCTCCCTCCATTTCACCCCCAGCACTTAGCTAAGCCAAGGCCCTCAGTGGGGCAGTTCTTTCAATCTTCAGGGCTCTTCTGCTGCTTTACTATCATTCCTGCCTCCTGTGGTGTGATAACAGCAGTCCCACTGGAACATCACTGGCATTTTCCCCAAAGGCTGCTGGCAAGCTCCTTCTTGGTGGCGGAAATTCTGCCGGGAGCTTGTCGTGCATCAGAAATGAGTCTCAACCACTAATTTTGTTCTGGCCTTTGACTCCATCCCACAGCATGCTATCCGCCACCACATTGGCACATTCCCAGCCAGGCATGAGGTTGAAAAGGCCATCCAACAACTGAAAACAACAAGGCCTTAGGAGCAGATGGAATCTCCGCCGAAGTTCTAAAGCATAGTGGAGAAGCTCTTAGCGCGAATCAATGACCTAATTTCTCTTATTTGGAAGGAGGAGATCATGCCAGGGGATCTCAGAGATGCCGTAATCATGACCATCTTCAAGAAAGGTAACAAGACAGATTGCGGTAATTACAGAGGAGTCTTCCTGCTGTCTGCTGCGGGGAAAATTACCGCAAGAATCCTCCTCAACCATCTCCTCCCAGTGGCTGAAGAGCTCCTCCCAGAGTCGCAATGCGGATTCCGCCCATTAAGGGGCACAACAGACATGATCTTCACCACGTGAAAAATCCAAGAAAAATGTAGGGAGCAGCATCAACCTCTGCACATGGCTTTCTTTGACCTCACTCTGTCAACCTTTGAGGGATTATGGAGTGTCCTTCTCAAATTTGGCTGTCCTCAAAAATCTGTCACTATCCTCTGCCTGCTTCACGATGTGATGCAAGCCGTGATTCTTACCAACGGATCCACCAGAGACCCAATATAAGTGCAGACCGGGGTCAAGCAAGGCTGTGTCATCGCACCAACACTCTTCTCAATCTTCCTTGCTGCAATGCTTCATCTTACCTTTAACAAGCTCCCTGTTGGAGTAAAGTTAATCTACAAGACAAGTGGGAAATTGTTCAACCTCCATCGCCTCCAGTCCAGATCCAAGGTTGTTCCAACCTCTGTCATTGAATTACAATATGCAGACGATGCTTGTGTTTGTGCACACTTGGAGGCTGAACTCCAAACCATCATTGACACCTTCACTGAAGCATACAAGAGTCTGGGCCTTACATTAAACACTCGTAAGACAAAGGTTCTCTACCAACCTGCCCCCGGCACACAGTACTGCTCCCCGATTATCAAGATCCATGATGAGACCTTGGATAACGTGGACCACTTCCCATACCTTGGGAGCCTACCATCAGCAAGGGCAGACATCAATGACAAAGTCCAACACTGCCTTCAGTGTGCCAGTGCAGCCTTCGGCCGCCTGAGGAAAAAAGTGTTTAAAGACCAGAATCTCAAACCTGGCACCAAGCTCATGGTCTACAGAGCAGTAGTGATACCTGCCCTCTTATAAGCTTCAGAGACATGGACTATGTACAATAGGCACCTCAAAGCACTGGTGAAGTACCACCAACGCTGCCTCCGCAAAATCCTGCAAATTCATTGGCAGGATAGGCACACCAAAGTCAGCGTTATCTCACAGGCCAACATCCCCAGCACTGAGGCATTGACCACACTCGATCAGCTCCGATGGGCGGGTCACATTGTCCGCATGCCCGATACTAAACTCCTGAAACAAGCGCTCTACTCCGAGTTATGTCACGGCAGGCAAGTCCCAGGAGGGCAGAGAAAACAGTTCAAGGACACCCTCAAAGCCTCCTTGAAAAAATTTAACATTCGCACCGATTCTTAGGAATCCCTGGCCCAAGACCGCCCAAAGTGGAGGAGAAGCATCCGAAAAGGCGGCGAACACTTCAAGTCTCTTCGTCGGAAGCACATGGAAGCCAAGTACAAACAACGGAAGGGGCGTACGACAAATCAAGCACCCCACCCACCCTCGAACCACCATTTGCCCCACCTGTGACAGAGACTGTAGATCCCGCAATAGTCACATCAGTCACCTTAGAATTCATTTTAGTGTGGAAGCAAGTCATCCTCAACTCTGGGGGACTGCCCAAGAAGTAGAAAAAGAAGGCATTTGCATGGGCAGCCCAGATGCCTGCCTGTTTGACCTGGAGCCTACTTGTAATATACTATACATCCTATGATGTACATAGGACCTCAACCCAATTTTGAGGGATCAATGGGTTTGCTCCACCCATTGGTACAAGGCATTGAATGGTCTAACCAGTGGTCCTTAAAGAGACCACTGAAGGTTGCTCAGAAAATTTTTTATGAGGAGCAATGCTCCTTGTGGCCACAAAAAAATCTTTCAGTCTTCTCCCAACTCGCCTGTGCCCCCGCCCCCCACCCCACCCCATACAATTGCTTCACCATTTTTAGGCTCAGTTCCACAGAGGAATCGCGGCATTCCCACCCCCGACCAGTGAGCTGGTTCTGAGTGTCGGTACAGCATTCACAGTCCATTGGCAGTAATGAGGCCCGGCTCTCAAAATGGCTGAGGTCTTGTGGCAAAGACTTTGGGCAGGTGGCACGAGTGTTCCTTCTGCTGCCGGCCCGAAGTAAAAAATCTACTCTGTACTGTTCATTTTCCTCTAAACCCTCCCTCATTCATCAATATTATTTTTAAGTTTGGTTGTCCAAATTTCTTTATAATATTCCATTTGTGGTTTTGCCAATGATTTATTAAATAACGTATTAGGGTTTATAATCAAATTCCCTTGAGACCTTCAAATACTTTATTAGCTCTGGTGATGACAGCCTTGCACTGATGGGCACTTGGAATGAATGGACAATAGTCATGTCCAAATCTTTTTCTTTTTCCACCTTTGCTCATACATTAATTCACATCAGAATCTGCCTACTGTTCCATAGCCAATTTAATTAATTTGTTTAGATCTTTTTGAATGTTACAAATCTCCGCTACATTTATTACCTGGCCACATATCTTGGTGCCATCAACAAAGCTACGTATTAGAAATACACTCGAAACTGTTTACGCATTATAGACCCTCAGGTAAAACTATGAAACATCTAAAAGTATTCATCAAAGCTTATTATTTCCTCTCTCATTCTTTTGAAGATTCCACTGTAGTACAGATAGCTTCTGCATCATCTATTTCAACTCCCCCTGTTGATCATTTAACATTCCACTCATCAAAAAGAAGGATGCAAAGTCAGATCCTGATAATTACAGGCCAGCGTCACGTATGCAAGCAGTGTTAAAGCTCATTAAAACCTTTGAGAGTTGTACAGCAATCTGCTACCTGCTCATTAATTTGTACTCAGAGCAAATTGATCGTGCTGTTACATTCTCAATGTCCTTGTTCAAAAATAGAATATTTCTGTGGATGATGAGTACAAAATTTTAGCAGAAACCCTTAACATTCCTGGAGACTACAATAAGGCAGAGGAACGGCAACTCACTGGGAGGCTGGCCTCTTATGACATATCTGATGAGTTGCTGAAATGGATATGCAATTTCCTCAGAGGCACAATCATCAGGTCATGAAAAATGGATTGTCATCACTATAGCTCCACAAGGATTCCCCGGGGAGGTTTTAATTCAGTATCCCAACTTTATCAATGGTGAATTTGCCAAAAGAGATGTTGTTTGCCGTTGTTACTAATACTACACAGAGCATTTAACACACTACCTAAAAGTTAAGCAGTAACCAAATCATTACTGGCAGATACAGACAGAATTAAACAGAAGATAGACAAGTGGTGGGTTACCTTAGTTCTGACTCAATAAGGCTACAGAGAAAGAAAGACTGTGATGTGACCCATTCACCTCAGCTCTGGAACATTGTAATCTATCTTCAGTTGCAAACATTCAGCTCCATGGCTTGAGTAATGACTTCTGATTTACAATGAGGCAAAGAAGATGGGAAGAAAAAGATGGCTTGAAAAGCAGACAGAAGAGTAGGAATGCTTAGCAAACCATGGGGCTAGACTTTCAACACATATTCACCCATTTATCTTCCATTTATCGCCCAAATAACCGCCGAGATTCAGTTTATCACCCATTTTTGATGAGAAATGGAAACTACTTTCGGCATTTCATCCATATTTCGCCCAAATGATCGCTCGCCCAAAAAGACGCTCAAGAAAAGCTGCACTCACCTGACCTTAGCCCGGCAGCATGGAAACCCATTTTGTAAATCGGAGGACGTTTAATAAAAGGCTACTTCAAATTGATGGAAGCACTGAACTAATTTGTGCGTGATTTTAAGGGTATTTTAGAATCTTGCCAATCATCTAATCACATTGTGATCAATTTCTAGTTTATATTGTGTTTGTTCAGGACAATTTAAGACTTTTGAAGACAGCTTAGGGCATTTATATGATTTATAGTAATGGGGCCTGTAATTTCTCAGCTAGTATTGATGACTACTCACATGCTGCAGAATAGAAATGGGAGAAGATTCATTAAAGAGCATTATGTGCCCAATCAAAGAGGTGGCAGACTGCTGAGGAGGAGGAGACCTTACACCCAACGCATTTACAGGGATAAGCGATCATACCTGGACTTATCCAATAACACGTGCGTAGAAGGCTGTGCTTCCGAAAGGAGGTCATCAGTGAGATATGCCAGCTAATTAAGGGAGATCTGCAGCCTACCAGTACCATTAGCACTGCCCATTGAGGTTAAGGTTACTGTGGCATTTTCCTTCTAAGCATCGGGCTCCTTTCAGGCCTCAGCTGGCGACATTTGCTGCATCTCTCAGTACCCTACATATTGCTGCATTCGACAGGTGACTGAAGCCCTTTACGTTCGCAGGATGGACTTTACAAACTTCGCTATGACCAGAGAGCCACAGAGTGAGAGGGCTTTGGGCTCGAGAATAGTAAACTTCCCCAAGGTGCAGGGAGCAATAGATTGTATGCAGATTACCCTGCAAGTATCTTTACAGGATGCAGAGGTGTTTTGGAACTGAAAGGGATTCCACTCCCTGACCACAAGCAGTAAATGCAAATTTTCCAGGGAGCATCCATGATGCGCACATCTTGCATGAGAGCACTGTCTCTGACCTATTTAAGAGTCAGCCACAAGGTCACGGTTGGATGCTGGGGGATAAGGAATATGGCCTTGCTAGCTGGCTCATGACCCCCCCGCGAAAGACTCAGACAGAAGCCGAGAAGCGCTACAACGAAAGCCATATAGCCACACCCAATATCATTGAAAAGACAGTTGGAGTGCTGAAGCAGCGCTTCAGATGCCTGGACTACTTAGGAGGCAACCTACAATACTACCCTGAGCAGGTCGCTGAGTTCATTGTGGTGTGCTGCATGTTGCATAACCTAGCTATCAGAATAGGACAATTGCCAGATGGGACTGCCGATCCACCACAGGAGAAAGGGGAGGCAGAGGAGGAGGAGGAGGATGAGGAGGACGAGGACAATCAGCCTGGTGATTAACCCATGCCCCCAGCCGCCCGCCCCCTCCCCCCCCCCCCAACCCCCACGCACACACTACTGGAAAAGCCCCATGGTAGTTACGCAGCTGCAAGACTGTTGTGTCAGCAACTTTGCGTGAAGTTATGTTGGTGACAGTTACAGTTACGTTACATTTCATCCTTGCCTGGCCTGGCCTGGTCATTGTTTGCAACCCTTGTATTGACGTTTAACCATACGTTATTGGAAGACATGGTACAACAATTGTAAAGTTCAATAAAACATTTTAATAACTTAACAATTGATGTAAAAAAAATTTAAACAAACTATAACACCCATCTCCCCCGCACCCCAAACAGTCAACAAAATTTTTCACCCAACAATAATTTTTTAATAACGATAACAGTACAAAAACACTCTCCCACCACCCCCAACATTCAACAAGTTTTTAATAACAATAAGATCAGTAGTCAACAATTTTAATTAAAATAGATTAAGCCCCCCCCACCTGTGGCCACGCTTCCCTCCTCTACCTCTACTCCCCCCCACCCCCATCATCATAACCCCCCCTTTCCCACTTACGCTCCCCTTTCTAGTAATGGGGCCAAGTCGTCTTGCAGCAGGGCACCTTGAACGCTGCCGCTGTGGGGCGGGGCGGGGGGGTGGGGGTGGGGGTGATGTTGGCAGATTCAATTCAGGGGGCCCAGGAGACGTTTCCGAAGAAATGTCTTCCAAGTCACAAGCAACTGCTTCCTCCTGACTCTCATCTGTCGAAGTTGTTGGTGGTACGGCACCTTGGGGTGCAGTGCCATGTCCCGAAACCATTGCTTGCCGCATGGCATCGACAGAGTCGGCCATTTGCCTCATTGCCGCAACCATTAGCCCCATGTCCTCTGAGATTTGCGCAGATAGTGTGCAACGTTGCTGATCAACCCACCAATCTGGTGGAGGAGCTCTCGACCAATGTTGACGCTCACCCTCGACAGAGACACCATGTCCTGGTTCATATCTGCCTGTCGCTACTCATGCCTACCTCGCCGACCCAACCACCGCGGGGTTGGCGTGGGCACTGGACCACTCAAAGTGCCCTGCTGCAACCTGCTTGGCCCCAATACTTCATCCGTTGAGGATGACGTGGCCGCAGGTACTGCAGATTCCTCGATCAGCTCCTCATCCTCCTCCTCGGTCGTATCTTCTTCCCCCGTGGTCAGCACGACCTGCAGCAATTGAGGTGATGCTCCAGGTGCCTCCCTTGTGCCTAGGGAGCCTGGGGAGCTGGAAAACATAATTGAGGTTAGTAGAAGAGAAGGGGAGACATGAGAAGGATTGCGCTGTGCAGGCATATGTATGAGGAGCAATAATACTGCAATAAAGATGAATGAGAGACGTTACACATAATTAACATGAGAGTACAGAAGAGTACAGAAGCTGCATGCATAACATTACATCATTCATATATTATAATCAAATGGCATTAAATTACTTTAAATTACCGCTGGTTTACACATTACTCATGTGGCGCAACAACGGGATCTGCACCACCATGGGTGGCAGGACGATTATGCACCCCTACAAAGGCTGAGGCACGCTCCTCCAGGTCGGTTAACTGAAAAAGATCCGCAGACCCTCTTCCGCCTTTGCTCCACCCGATCCTTAGACATCTTCTTCTGCAAACATGACAAGAGCATGGCATAAGCTAATTGTCGAGGCACTATTATGGAAACACAACAGATATTGTAATCCACAATTAATCATCATACATGCTATTCATCTTTAACGTCATATGCTAATACAGTTTGTATACAATTGATGCATGGTTATAACATCTACGTTCAGAGAAGAAATTTAATAAGATCGTGGTTAGGAACTAATGCGTGACACCAACCCCCTCGCGTACAATCCCCAGGAGATGCCCCATCCACGGGCCATGCCATTCGCCACCTGAGGGGAGGAAGCTGAGTTATTGCAATCGATGGAGGCAGGGGGGGGTGGAATCAGAACCACTGGTGAGCTTGACCGGACAATCATCATCATCATCATCATAGGCAGTCCCCCGGAATCGAGGAAGACTTGCTTCCACTCCTCAAGTGAGTTATTTGGTGGCTGAACAGTCCAATACGAGAGCCACAGACTCTGTCACAGGTGGGACAGACAGTCATTGAGGGAAGGAGTGGGTGGCCCTGGTTTGCTGCACGCTCCTTCCGCTGCCTGCGCTTGACCTCTGCATGCTCTCGGCCTTGAGACTCGAAGTGCTCAACGCCCTCCCAGATGCACTTTCTCCACTTAGGGCGGTCTTTGGACAGGGACTCCCAGGTGTCATTGGTTATGTCGCACTTTATCAAGGAGGCTTTGAGGGTGTCCTTGTAACGTTTCCGCTGTCCACCTTTGGCTCGTTTGCCGTGAAGGAGCTCCAGATAGAGCACTTGCAATGGGAGTCTCGTGTCTGGCATGGGAACTATGTGGCCTGCCCAGCGAAGCTGATCGAGTGTGGTCAGCGCTTCAATGCTGGGGATGTTAGCCTGGATGAGGACACTGATGTTGATGCGCCTGTCCTCTCAAGGGATTTGCAGGATCTTGCGGAGACATCATTGGTGATATATCTCCAGCGACTTGAGGTGTCTTCTGTACATCGTCCATGCCTCTGAGCCATACAGGAGGACAGGTATTACTACAGCCCTGTAGACCATGAGCTTCGTGGTAGATTTGAGGGCCTGGGCTTCGAACACTCTTTTCCTCAGGCGGCCGAAGGCTGCACTGGCGCACTGGAGGCAATGTTGAATCTCCGATCAATGTCTGCTTTTGTTGACAAGAGGCTCCCGAGGTAGGGGAAACGGTCCACGTTGTCGAGGGCTGCGCTGTGGCTCTTGATGACTGGAGGGCAGTGCTGTGTGGTGAGGACAGGCTGGTGGAGGACCTTTGTCTTACGGATGTTTAGCGTAAGGCCCATGCTTTCATATGCCTCAGTAAATACATCGCCTATATCCTGGAGTTCAGCCTCAGAATATGCGCAGACGCAGGCGTCGTCCGCGTACTGCAGCTCAACGACAGAGGTTGGGACCTGGCCTGGAGGCGGCGTAGGTTAAACAGCTTCCCACTGGTTCTGTAGTTTAATTCCACTCCAGCGGGGAGCTTGTTGACTGTGAGGTAGAGCACGGCAGTGAGGAAGATTGAGAAGAGGGTTGGAGCGATGACGCAGCCTTGTTTGACCCTGGTCTGGACGCGGATTGGGTATGTAATGGATCCGTTGGTAAGGATCATGTCCTGCATGTCGTCGTGGAGCAGACGAAGGATGTTGACAAACTTTTGGGGGCATTCGAAACAGAGGAGGACGCTCCATAGACCCTCGCGGTTGACAGTGTCAAAGGCCATTGTAAGGTCGAAGAAGGCCATGTATAAGGGCTAGCATTGCTCCCTGCATTTTTCCTGCAGTTGTTGCGCTGCAAAGATCATGTCCGTTGTGCCCCGGAGGGGATGAAATCCGCACTGTGACTCCAGGAGGAGCTCCTCAGCCACAGGGAGAAGACGGTTGAGGAGAACTCTAGCGACAACTTTCCCAGTGGTTGATAGCAGGGAGATTGCCCTGTAGTTGCCGCAGTCGGACTTGTCCCCCTTTTTAAAGATGGTCATGATCACTGCATCTCTGAGCGCTCCCAGCATGCTCTCCTCCCTCCAGATGAGAGAGATGAGGTCATGTATCCGCCGCTCCGCCATACTTTAACGCCTCAGCAAGGATTCCATCCGCTCCCGTAGCCTTGTTATTCTTGAGATGTTTTATGGCTATTCCTACCTCGTGCAGCATTGGTGTTTCACTGAGGTGGCAGCGGGTCATATGCTGCGGGATGGAGTCGAGAACACTCGAGTCAAAGGCAGAGTCTTGATTGAGGAGATCTTCGAAGTGCTCCTTCCAGCGGGCCCTGACAGCCTCGGTGTCCTTGATGAGTGTTTCCCTGTTCTTGGCCAGCAATAGGGTGGGGCCTTGGGAGTTTGAACCATAAGTAGCCTTGACTGCGATGAAGAATCCTCGCATACCGTGAGGGGAGGGGACACCGTGTCCCTGGACTGTGCTCGGAGATCTCTGTGTGGCCGGAACTAATGTCACAAGTGGCCCAGGGCAGACAGTGAGCCAGGCTAGCTCTCCCTCAGTCCAGGCTGGGTCACTGTGTGACTAACAGCAACCGGAGAGACTCACAGTCTGGGCAAAGCTGAGCGGCCCCCTCAGTGCTCAGTTGTGCCCCCGTCCACCAACTTAACCAAAAAGGAGATGGTACCCAGGTTAAAGAATTGCTCACAGCACAGAAGCAGTGATATAATTTAATAATTCTCCTTCTAAACTAAAGTGGTATAAATGGCGAGTGTTTGCGGTCTGTCTGTTTCCAGTTATTCCTTTGGCCCAAATTTTCAATCAAAGCATTTAAATAATAATACTGTTGATGCAGTTTAAGGCATCTCAGCAAGATTACGAATGCACATTTGCATGGAATGGTTCCTGGGACACCTGCTCTCCTCGGGTTAGAGTCCTGGGCCCTGCCCACCCAGGGTATGAGTCCTGGGCCCTGCCCTCCCAGGTGTTCTGACCACAATCCAAATCTTAACAGGGATGCTACCCAAGATTACCCAGCTTAATTACAATGCAGCAGATTTATATTCTAATTAATGAGTCAGTGCATCATTACAATTATAAATGTAATAATTTAATACTTACTCTTCAGATGCCACCCGACTGTTCTAGCGCTTGAGGCACTGGTTTGCCTCTCTCATGTTGTGGGCTGCCAAAGATACCACTTTGGCGATGTCCGCCCATATTCGCTGGTATATCCGGGGGGGGCGGGGGGGGAGATTTCCCACGCTAACCCTGGATTAATTGGCCCCATCGAGTCTCCACCTCGAAGACCAGAACTTCGTTGGCTTCATTAGAAAAGGCTTTCGCTTTCCTTCTCCCTCCAACCTCTGCAACACTCTATCCCGACTCCTCATGTTCCATCTCCATTGTCTCGACACAACCTTCCTTCTCTCTCTCCCTCCTTGATGACTCCTGACCTCCCAACTGGCGGGAAACGTTCTTTGCCTGAAAAAAAATGCGAATGCGCAGAACTGCCGTTGCTATGGACGCAGGCCTTGCATGACTGAATACATCTTTACTGCCTATTTCACATCGCTAATGCTATCGCCCAAATTAAAAAGGTGAAACTAGCGGTTTTTAAAATGGGCGATATTCCGCGATCCTGAAAAATAAAACAACCACTAACGCCGCAAGTATCAATCATTTTTGGGTGACAGCGATAACAATGGAAAGTCTAGCCCTTTGGGCTCTGCATGCCACCATTAGTAACTTCAGTGCTCTATAAAGCTTATACCTAACTTGCAATAAAAATTTAAGAAAACATCAAACAAGAAAATTTGGCAATCATGCTTATTCCTTCCACAGATCTAAAATATCATGGGTTCTACCCTACCCATTTAATCGCTTGAGGAAAGGTCCGACAGATTTTGTCCTAATTACCAACATAATCAAATAAGCAAAACTGTAAAATATATGTCCATCCCACGTATCCATTATTTAATGTCAGCTGATTGCTGATGAAATATTATAGCCCAGCTTGGCAAGCTCCAGAGAAAACACAGATCTTGTTCCTGGAATTAGCACAGTCCATTTAGCACAGCAGTAGATTTGATTGGAAAGCCTACTCCTTGCAAGAGTCTATCCTCTAGATCAACAAAGAAAAGTGAATGATAGCCAATCCTAGTAGTTGCTAGCAGTTAAGCCCGACCTCCACATTCATACCAGGAACACAATAGCTGCCGTACTCTAAATTCTGCATCAATCTGCAAAGTACGCACACAATACCAGTGGTGAAACATTGCATACCGTTTGTCCTGCACTTCTCCATTACTTGGTACTCTGTCCCTTGTAGGCAAGAGTTTGAAATGCAAAGTTAGCTGTCACCGTGCTGCTCATATGCTAACTGGCACCAAGCCCTGTTCACCCATCACTCATGAGCTCGCTGACCTACATTGGTTCCTGATTCGGCAACACCTCCATTTTAAAATTCTGTTTTCAAATCTCGCCATGCGATACATTCTCCTATCTCTATAACCCTCTGACACCTCTACACTCCTCCAATTCTGGCTTCTTGCGCATCCACAAACTTATTCACTGCAACATTGGCAGCCGTGCCTACAACTGCCTCGGCCCTAAGCTCTGGAATTCCCTCCCTAAACCTCGCCGCCTCTCTACCTCTCTCTCCGCCTTTAAGACTCTCTTTAAAACCTACCTCTCACATGTTCTAATATCTCCTTATATGGCTCGGTGTCAAATTTTGTTTGATAATGTTCCTGTGGTGCTCCTTGGGACATTTTATTATGTTAAGGGCCCTTGATAAATGCAAGTTGTTGTTGTTGTTGTTGAACTAGAATGGGAAATCTCTGAGTTGCTTGTTGGTCGACCAGTATAATTTTGCCAGGTTAGTCCGTACTCTTAACAACCATAAGGGTATAATTCCTCAGACGTTTGTCTTTGTTGCAGCTATCTATAGCTGCACCCTGTTATTATACCCCCAAATAATAATATGTAAAAGAAATTACAACAGCATATTTGGTAAAAATTTCGAGCCTGCCTAGCAATTCCATAATTTGATGTTAATTTTGCTTGCAATGCAGTAGTCTTGGTTAGAATTGACAAAAAAATAGCTTGTTTATAATTATTTATAAATGGGCGGAATCCTCTGTGCACTCAGCTGAGCCATAATTTCGGTGGCTCTTGACTTTTTTGTTGGATGGCCACTGTCCATCTGTCTACACTACATCACACAGAAAGTTAAAGAAACAAACTGTTTCAAAATGTTTTTCCTAAGCTTACAGCCTGTCAGTTACAAGGGAGCTGCTTGCCCTTTATCTCCTCCTCCATACCTCCATGCCAGATTACCGCTTATCTCAAGGCTATTGCCAGCTGGTTCACTTCCTAGATTCAAAGCTTGGATGCCGAAAGGGCTGTTGGCTGTCACAACTCGTGTTCATTCTTATCAAGAAGTTTCACAACTTTATCATTGTATAAATAAGCAGTTACATCCTTCAGGAATGCTTCCTGTTTAAGATGTTGGGCAATGTACTTTCAGACATCACCACAATCCAAACACATTACCTTCAAAGTCAATGTTGCGAAATGAAGCTTTGAACAAGCAATGCTTTGTCCCAGTCCTCATAGAACATCTAGAAATTTAAAAAATATATTGAGTAACAAATGCAGTTACAATTCCATTTCATTTCAAATTACTGCCATGTTAAAGTACAGCAAAATCTGGATCTAACCAGAGTAACATGAAAGGAGGCGCTGACATAAAAGAGAGAGCGAGTGAAGAAAAAGGAGAGAATCTAACCTGCACAGTGTTAATGCCCAACCCACAGCTCTCTTGATTAAGTTAGAAACCTTTGAACATTATTGGAGCAATTCCTGTAGATATGAATGAAGCATTCAGGCATAGCTCATAATTTAGGTGTTGATTAGGGCTGAGTGAACTGGAATTAGTTCGGAGGCTCATCTCAGCTAAGCTAAAACCAGGCAAACCCCATTGGTGGTCAGATTAACTTTTATCGCCAGCTGAAAAATGGATGATAGAGAATCGGTCACTCGTTTTACACCTTGCTCGATTTTCACCCAGCTATAAGAGTTAAAATGTTCCCTGATGGGAGCATAGATTGTAGAATCAGGCCTATTCAGAACTATGGCCCCATCTCTGCCCTGCGCCCCTGTCTGGTGAAGCACGTAATATTATCCCTAATGAGCTGAAGTTAGATGAATTTTCATGATAAATTTATATTTATACCATTCCATTAAGAGCTCAAACTGTTAAATGCGTAACGAACATTCAGATGTTAAATTGCATAATTTGTTTCGGAGCAGGACTTTAGACACAGTTCTTGTATTCCACTCAGACCCTCTAAATGTGGGCAGCATGGGCATTCCATTGAGATGCCCCTGGTCCTCAGGGAAATGAAGAGTAAAGTGGAGCAGAGTCAGCTAGCCCCTGCATCAGAGGAGCGCTCATACAAGAATCTCCATTTTAGACCACTCTGCAGATTTTTGGACACATCAGAGAAGATGTTACAAAAGCAAAATACTGTGGATGCTGATAATCTGAAATTAAAACAGAAAATGCTGGAAAACATTCAAAAGATCAGGCAGCATCTATGGAGCAAAGTAACAAAGTTAACGGCCCCAATACTAACAGGGAGGGGGAAGGGGAAGTTTTGCGTTGGGACAACTGCAAGAACAAGTTTCCCTCAGGTTCTGCTGCATATAATGCCTGGAGCGCACCAGGCGGCAGTCAGGGAGCAGAGACTGGGATGGGAGGAGGGGGGAGGGAACAACGGGGGTGGGGGGCCCATGAAATATCGGGGTTGAGGGGGACATTGGGAGGGCATCAGATTGCAGGGAAGGGTCTGATTGCTGGAGATTTTACAGGTTTGCTTGGTGGACTGGGGAAAGCACGCTTGCTCCTCCTGACACATAAGCAGTGCTAGAAAAGCAGTTACATGTTCCATGTAGCAGTCCTCACCTGCCTTTAGCTGCTGGGCTTCCCGAGGCCCAGGAAACCCAGACAGCCTGTATTAAAGTTGGAACAGAGAAAAAGTATGAGGCACACACCCTTATTAAAATATTCAAATGAGCTAGGCGTGGGTTGCCCGTCTGCATTAAAACTGTAAATGGGCGGGTTCGGGATGGGTTGGGTTTGGGTTTGAGAGTTTTTACATTTTTACTTCCCACCCAACCTAAACCCACCAGTTTTGAGGGGTTAAAATTCCCCCCAACATTTTAGGTCAATGATCTTTCATCCAAACTAGAAAATACAATAAAAATAGTCAGCACGGATTTCAAAAGGGAAGGCCATGCTTGCCTAATCTTAGTTAATTCTTTGAAGAAGTAACAGAAAGCCTAGACAAGGGTAATGTAGTAGATGTAATATACTTGGATTTTGAAAAAGCCTTCAATAAGGAGCCCATTGATAGACTCATGACTAAGGTCAGTTGTGGCATGTAGAGTCAGGGGGCAAGTAGCAGAATGGATAGCAAACTGGCTACAAAACAGAAAGCAGAGAGTAAGGTTTAAATCTAGTTACTCAGACTGGCGGAATGCGGGAAGTGGTGTTCCACAAGGATTGGTGCTAGGACCACTGTTGTTCACCATTTACATAAACAATTTGGGCTCATGAATCAGAAGTACAATTTCAAAATTTGCAGATGACAACAAATTGTATAGTTAATACTGAGGAAGTCTACGACAAAGTACAAGAAAATATTAATAAACTTGCAGAACGGCAAGTAAATGGTAAATGGATTTCACTATAGATAAGTGTAAGGTGGTGCATTTTGATAGGAGGAATAAGGAGGCCACATACGCCTTGGAAAATAAGAGTCTACATGTGACAGAGGAGCAAAGGGATCTCGGGTATAGATTCACAAATCATTAAAAGTAGCGACCCAGGCTAATAAGGCCATAGAAAATGCAAACAAAGCACTGGGGTTCATTTCTAGAAGAATGGAATTAAAAAACAGAGAGGTTATGTTAAACTTGTATAGAACCTTGGCTGGATCACACTTTAGAATAGTGTACACAGTTCTGGTTTCCATATTATAAAAAGGATATAGAGGCACTGGAAAAGTGCAAAAAAGATTTACACATATAATACCTGAACTGGGAGGTTAAAGCTACCAGGAAAGACTTAACAGACTGGAGCTCTTTTCTTTTAAAAAAGAAAAGGCTGAGGGGTGACCTAATGAAGGTCTTTAAAATTATGGAGGAGTTTGATAGGATAGACGGATGTTTGCAGGGAGTCCAAAACTAGGGGCTATAACTATAAGATAAATAAAGGGGCTGATATTCAGGGTTTCAAAGAGACCCGTTAATGCACATTTACGGTGGCCATTCCCAAAAATCGAATGGCCGCCATTTTGGGGTCAACAGGCTGACCTGATCAAAATTCAGGTCAGGATTTTTCGGCCTGCATCCCATCCTGCCAGGTTTATCTGCTGGTGCGCCCTCTGAAGACTGTGTAATATGATTCTATGCAGTGTAGTCATTGACCTGAAATGTTGGAGAGAATATTAGCCCTCAAGAACGAGTGGGTTGGGGGCAGGTGATTAGTTAAAATAATTGAATTTTGGATCACAATAACAACCTGGCTCCAATTTATCCACACAGGAGAGAGCTGCACAGAGGAAAGTGCATGGGAGAGAGCTGCATGGAGAGAGCTGCATGGAGAGAGGGGCACAGGAGGGAGGTACACGGGAGAGAGGGGCATGGGAGAGAGGGGCGCAGGAGGGAGGTACAGAGGAGGGAGGTGCACAGGAGGGAGGTGCACAGGAGGGAGGTGCACAGGAGGGAGGTACAGAGGAGGGAGGTGCACAGGAGGGAGGTGCACAGGAGGGAGGTGCACAGGAAGGAGATGCACAGGAGAGAGGTGCACAGGAGGGAGGTACAGAGGAGGGAGGTGCACAGGAGGGAGGTACAGAGGAGGGAGGTACAGAGGAGGGAGGTGCACAGGAGGGAGGTGTACAGGAGAGAGGTGCACAGGAAGGAGGTGCACAGGAGGGAGGTGCAGAGGAGGGAGGTGCAGAGGAGGGAGGTGTACAGGAGAGAGGTGCACAGGAAGGAGGTGCACAGGAGGGAGGTGCAGAGGAGGGAGGTGCAGAGGAGGGAGGTGCAGAGGAGGGAGGTGCAGAGGAGGGAGGTGCACAGGGGGGAGATGCAGAGGAGGGAGGTACACGGTGAGAGCTGCACAGGAGGGAGGTGCAGAGGAGGGGGGTACAGAGGAGGGAGGTGCACAGGAGGGAGGTGTACAGGAGAGAGGTGCACAGGAAGGAGGTGCACAGGAGGGAGGTGCAGAGGAGGGAGGTGCAGAGGAGGGAGGTGCAGAGGAGGGAGGTGCAGAGGAGGGAGGTGCACAGGAGGGAGATGCAGAGGAGGGGGGTACATAGGAGGGAGGTGCATAGGAGGGAGGTGCACAGGAGGGAGGTGCATGGGAGGGAGGTGCGGAGGAGAGAGATGTATGGGAGGGAGGTGCAAAGGAGAGAGGTGCACAGGAGGGAGGGGTACAGGAGGGAGGTGCACAGGAGGGAGGTGCACAGGAGGGAGGTGCACAGAAGGGAGAGGTACAGGAGGGAGGTGCACAGGAGGGAGGTGCACAGGGGGAGGGGCACGGGAGGGAGGTGCGTTGGAGAGAGGTGCACAGGAGCGAGGGGTACGAGAGGGAGGGGCACAGGAGGGAGGTGCACAGGAGGGAGGTGCACAGAAGGGAGAGGTACAGGAGGGAGGTGCACAGGAGGGAGGTGCACAGGGGGAGGGGCACGGGAGGGAGGTGCGTTGGAGAGAGGTGCACAGGAGCGAGGGGTACGAGAGGGAGGGGCACGGGAGGGAGGTGCACAGGAGAGAGGTGCACAGGAGGGAGGGGCACAGGAGAAAGGCCGAGGTCACAGAAGCACTATCCACGTCACAGGGTTAACAGTCCCAGCAGATTGGATAACCACAAATGTAATGCCACTATTTAAAAGAGGAGGGAGCCAGAAAGCAGGAAACTCTAGACCGGTTAGCGTAACATCTGTCATTGGGAAAATGCTGGAGTCCATTATTAAGGAAGCAGTAGCAGGACATTTTGAAAATCATAATGCAGTCAAGCAGAGTCAGCATGGTTTTATGAAAGGGAAATCATGTTTGTCAAATTTTTTGGAGTTCTTTGAGGATATAACGAGTAGGGTGGATAAGGGGGAACCAGTGGATGTGGTGTATTTGGTATCCAGAAGGCATTTGATAAGGTGCCACATAAAATGTTACTGCACAAGATTGGAGCTCACGAGGTGAGGGGAATATTTTAGCATGGATAGAGGATTGGCTAACTAACAGAAAACAGAGAGTCGGGATAAATGGGTCATTTTCCAGTTGGCAAATGTAACTAGTGGGATGCTGGAGCCTCAACTATTTACAATCTATATTAATGATTTGGATGAAGGGACCGAGTGTAATGTAGCCAAGTTTGCTGATGATACAAAGATGGGTGGGAAAGCAAGTTGTGAGGAGGACACAAAGAATCTGCAAAGGGATATAGACAGGCTAAGTGAGTGGGCAAACATTTGGCAGATGGAGTATAATGTGGGAAAGTATGAGGTTACCCACTTTGGCAGGAAAAATAAAAAAGCTAATTATTATTTAAATGGATAGAGATTACAAAATAAAGGGACCTGGAGGTCCTTGTGCATGAAACACAAAAAGTTAGTATGCAGGCACAGCAAGGAATCAGGAAGGCAAATGGAATGTTGGCCTTTATTACAAGGGGTCTGGAGTACAAAAGTAGGGAAGTCCTGCTACAACTGTACAGGGTATTGGTGAGACCAGACCTAGAGTACTGAGTTCAGGTTTGGTCTCCTTGGGCTGGATTTTTGGCTGATTTGCGCCCCTTTGAGCGGCTCGGTGGGGCGCAAGAATGATTTTTTTTGGGGGTGCGTGAAACGAAGCGCACAAGATTTTGCACCTGGGTCAAACTTTCGGCAATGGTTTTGTGGTGGCGCTAAAACTTACCACCCAGCCACTGTTTTGACCATTTGGATTAAGTAAATCGTCATGCATCGCTGCACTGGCGCCCTGGGCAGAACTTTGAAACATTTCGCCCGATTTAGCATCTGCCCGAGAACCCGCCAAAAAAAAACAGATTTACCCAGGATGCACCAGGCGCTAATGGCGCCATGTTGAAAGCGGAGGAAAAAGTCGCAGTTGTGAGTGATTAAAAGGATTGGGAGAAGAACGTTGTATTACTGCATACTTTTGATTGTGAAGTTTATGTGAGTTTCTAGTTTGTTTTATAAAGGACATTTACGGACATTTAAAATAACTGGGGCCATGCGAGGTCGGGAGCTAGTAATCCTGGCTGCTAGATTCATACGGCTTCAAGCTGGAAGAAGGCTTATTGTTGATCATTTGCAACGTAATCGAAGAGGTCACAGACGCATGGGGAGGAGGCTTTATCGCCTACGAGTTTACAGGGAACATCGCTCATACTTCCAGCTCTCTGAGGCACAGTGCGTTAGAAGGCTGCGCTTCCGGAAAGAGGTGGTCACAGAGATATGCCAGCTCATACAGGCAGACCTACAGCCTAACAGCGGCAATAGGACTGCACTGCCCGGTGAGGTGAAGGTGACTGTGGCACTTGCCTTCTATGTCTCCAGCTCCTTTCAGACATCAGCAGGGGACATATGCTCCATCTCACAGCACGCTTCACATTGTTGCATTTGTCAGGTGACTAATGCACTGTATGCACGCAGAATGGACTTCACAAACTTCCCAATGATCAGGGAGACCCAAAATGAGAGGGTTGTAGGTTTTGGATGATTTGCGGGCTTCCCCAAGGTTCAGGGTGTCCTTAACAGGATGCACATCGCCCTGCAAGTACCTTTACAGAATGATGGGGTTTTCTGAAACCGAAAGGGATTCCACTCCATGAATGTACAGATCGTCTGGGATCGTCTCATGCATGATCCAGCGTCAACCACAAGGCCAGACCTGGATGCTCGGGGACAAAAGTTACGGACTCGCCATCTGGGTTATGACCCCCTTCCGGAACCATCAGACATCATCGAACAGACAATTGGAGTGCTCAAGCAGCGCTTCCGATGCCTGGACCACTCTGGAGGCTGCCTCCAATACTCCCCTCAGCAGGTCTCTGAGTTCAGTGTGGTGCGCTGCATGCTACACAACTTAGCCATCATGAGGGGACAGGAATTGCCAATGGGGATTGCAGGACCACCTCAGGAGAAAGGGGGGAAGGAGGATAAGGAGGAGGAGGAGGAGGAGGATGAGGAAGAGAAGCCTGGCGAGGAACCCATGCCACCACCACCACCACAACTACAGGAGAGTCATCGTGGAAATTTGGCCACTGCAAAAGCCTTACGTCGGCAGCTCATAATTGAATGCTTTGCTTGAAAAGTGAACAGCACTTTTGAGCATTGCCTGGCCACTCTCTCCCAACATGTTGACTATTCCCCTTCTTATTTTACACAGGAATAGTTAAGGTGAATAAAAAATGTATTAAACAGTGTAACATTTCACACTTTAACCTTTATTATGAGACTTAAATAAAATAAAATAAAATTAGCTGCATCCAGCAGTGTGATAATTCAACAACCTTATCAACAACATAATCCAGTGTGATACTTTAACATAATCTGTAGCATAAAACATACGATGCATCCAGCATCAACAACTAATACAGCAACATCATATCCTGCCCCACTATTTCCCCCCCCCCCGTCTTTTGCCCCCTTTCCCCTTATCACCCTGCCTTGTCTGATGCTCCTACTCAAAGTGGCATGCAGCAAGGCTGTGTTGGGGGGAGAGACAATGGAGATGCCACCTGGGGACACACTGGAACAACTCGTGGCGTGGAAGGCCCAGCTTCTGATTGGCTAGCCTCTTCATCGGCGTCGCCAGTGACAGGTGGTTTGGGTATGACAGTGGGAAACGCAGAGAGTATGGCGCCAGGCATGGACTGCATCATCTGCCCAAGCTGAAGCAGAGCTTGTGCCTGTGATGCGCCATATTCTGCAAGGGTTCGTGCCACACTCTCCGGGACTCCACTCTCACTGCTGGAGGCCACCAGCCTCGCATGGGCATTGATGGCCTCACTGGTATCATGGATCGCACCGACAATCTGCGACTCTACCTCCGTAAAGTTCGCTTCCAGACTGCCGATGCTCGCGGGAA
The DNA here is from genome assembly GCF_044704955.1 of Pristiophorus japonicus. Taxonomy (NCBI): domain Eukaryota; kingdom Metazoa; phylum Chordata; class Chondrichthyes; family Pristiophoridae; genus Pristiophorus; species Pristiophorus japonicus. The sequence continues at coordinate 320,876,399 of NC_091978.1, read as the reverse complement.
TCCTACCCAACACATCATGGAGCTGACGGCTGACCTGGATGCTCTCCCTGGACATTCCCACCATGTCCAGTTCCACGTCTGCCTGTCTGTCAGTAGACCAACTTTGCCGACTCATCCTCCGGAGAGATGGAATGCAGGATTCAACCCCAGCACTGTGTTGCTGCACACCACTGGTCCCAGGAGCCTCGGATTCCTCGATCCCCGAGAACGTCACCTCGTCCTCAGAGGAGCTAGCTGGAACAGGGGTGTATTGATGCTGTGCCGGATACTGTACCGGAGTCAGCTCATCGGTATCCTGCTCCTCTTCCTCCAGATGATGGCCTGATGTGGATTGGTTCCTTGAGAGTTGCTGCGCCTGGGGCTGGTTACCTAGAAGTAGAAAGCAACAGATGAATGGTTAGCAGCAGGGGAGGGAGCAAGGTGACATGAGGAAGGTCACATAGCACAGGCTCAATTGAAGGACCACCATTATTCCATTATATCTAGTCCACAGACATTGCAGGACATTGCCCCAACCCTAGTCCACAGACAGTGCATGACATTGTCCCAACCTAGTCCAGAGACACCGCAGGACATTGCCCCAACCCTAGTCCACAGACACTGCATGACATTGCCCCAACCTATCCCAGGGAGTATGCAGGACTTACCCTCAGTATCTGAATGGATGTCAATGCCCTCAGCTGCCCAACCTGTGATGCCGGTGAGGCCTGCCACTCTGTCCTCAATGTCAGTGGCACAGTCTGACGCGGACCACCACCTGTCTGCACCTGCTTGCAGCGATTATGAGACTTCTCGGCCTGCAAAGATGAAAATGGGAATGGTTACAAGAGGGTCCATCTACTCTGGTGGCACACACAGATAGCCACCAAAGCACTTATACCATACTGTCTGAATTTAATACAGTCCTCTGTTTAATGGCCTTGGAAGTTGCACGTGGTTCATCAGGAGGACATCGAAGTGGGGAACAATCTTATGAGATCTCAGAAAGCAATCTTAATAATGTGTAAAGATCATTCATGGCCAATAGGGTGCTGAACTAAGCCTACCTATGTGTCATGCATTTTAGGAGGCAACCCTCAGAGTGCTGAGATGCACCAACAGCATGAGAACAACTAGTGTGTCAGATCTATAATTGAAGTAATGAAGGAGTGCATGAATTAAAATTGTACTCACTCTGATGACGGTTGTCAGATCATTAAACTTCTCTTGGCATTGTGTGCCAGTCCTGACCACAGTGTCTGAGACAGAGACCTTCTCAGCGATTTCCCTCCAAATCCTTTTAAATATGGATGGCAATGGTCTAGATCCACCCCGAACATGCAACTCCTGCCATCTTCTTTCCACAGCCCCCACTGAAGCTTCATTAACCTTGTGGTTTAATCACCTGGCATGCTGTCTGGAATCGTCGTCTTCCATAATCCAAATCCAAATGTAAAATGGCTGATTCAGCCCCAGTTGTACGCATTAGCGTTTGCGACTGGAGAGCAGACCAGAAGCACGGGAAGAAAAAATAATAATAATTTGCGCATGCACAGAACGGCCAATTGTTTCAGCACCGGAACTTTCGGCTCCGGCGTACAAAGTCTGTAGTGCAACGCCGGAGTTAACGCTAATGCTCCTTGTGAATTACATTCGTCGAAAGTTCCTTGCTCTGACGCTAATGTTAGCCCGGCGCTAAATTTTTGGTTGCACCGCAAATTTCGCCCGGAAATGGGCAAAATCGCAAAAAGCCGAAAATCCAGCCTCTTATTTAAGGAGGGATATACTTGCATTGGAGGCAGTTCAGAGAAGGTTCACTGGGTTGATTCCTGAGATGAAGCGGCTGACTTATGAAGAAAGGTTGAGCAGGTTGGGCCTATACTCATTGGCGTTTAGAAGACTGAGAGGTGATCTTATTGAAACATATAAGAAACGGAGGAGGTTCGACAAGGCAGAGAGGATGTTTCCACTTGTGGGGGAATCTAGAACTAGGGGGCATAGTTTAAGAATAAGGGATAGCACATTTAGAACTGAGATGAGGAGGAATTTCTTCTCTCAGAGGGTCGTAAATCTGTGGAATTCTCTGCCCCAGAGAGCTGTGGAGGCTGGGTCATTGAATATATTTAAGATGGAAATAGACAGATTTTTGAATGATAAAGGAATGAAGAGTTATGGGGGGCGGGCAAGGAAGTGGAGCTGAGCCCAAGATTAAATGGCGGAGTAGGCTCGAGAGGCCAAATGGCCTACTCCTGCTCCTATTTCTCATGTTCTTATGACAGAGACTCAGCTTCCTTTCCCTCTCGGAAGACCAGTGCTTCCATGGGCTGGTGGTGGGAGAAATCTGCAACCTCTTCAAAGAATGCCTGTTACCTACTCCAGCTGGCAGACATGCATTACCAATAGCTGTGAAGGTCACCACCACCCTTAATTCATTCACCTCTGGTTCCTTCCAGGGCGCTATCCGAGACATCTCAAGGGTCTCACAATCTGCTGCATGTAAATGCATAGAGCAGGTGATGGATGGATTGTTTGCCAGGTTTGGGAGTTATGTACAACTAGAATGAGCAGATATTTGGATTTTCCTCTCTGGCTGGATTCCCATAGATACAGAGTGCCATCGATTACACACATGTGGCATTCCGAGCACCACCACAGCAACCAAGAGAATGATAAACCACAAGGCAGGATCATCCATCAATGTGTTGCTGGTGAACCACAACAACAGGTTCATGCACATCTCCACCAAATTCCCTGGTAGCTGTTACAATGCAGTTATACTGTGGCAGTCCAGCATTCCAGACCTTTTCGTTCCAGGAAGCAAACTGAAGGAATGGCTCTTAGGAGACAAGGGATACCCCCTTCAGACTTGGCCCATGACACCAATGCAGGAGCACACCAGGTGTGTCATAGACCAAGCCATCAGAATGTTGAAAATGCGCTTCAGATGTCAAGATAAGTCTGGAGGAGCCTTTCAGTACTCGCCAGTGAGGGTTGCCAGAATGATAGTGGTGTGCTGTGTCCTGCACAACATTGCGCAGCAGTGAGGATTGCAGGTGGAGGAGGACTAAGGGGCTTATCATGCATCTACAGATGAGGAGAATATAGAGGAGGAGAAGGAGGAGAGAAGGATGAAGATGTGACACCCATTGCCAGACCAGCCGATTACATTACTGCCCGGGATGCCAGGGATACCCTAATATCACAAAAGTTCACCTAGTGTTGACTCACACAGCAAAACATAAGGGAGTAGAAAGTTGTTCCCTTAGTGCAGCTCGGCACATTCAGTGTGCTGGAGCCAGTGACACTGACCAGTTCTCTGAGGAATCGTTCTCATCCATGTTCTGCAACACTGTGGGGCTGAAATTGGCCTCTTTTGCGCCTCCCATTAGCACCTCCGGGGGGCACTAACGGGGCGCAAATCTGTTTTCACCCAAGCGATCATCACCAGCAAAATTGGTAGCTGTTTTTGCGGAGGCGCTACCAGGTAGCACCCCGCTTGGGTGCGCCTGGCGATGATGATGTCATCACCGTGCGCACTGCCTCATTACCGTCCCCCAACATAAATTCAGCCTCTCCCACTCAGTTACCGCCTGGCAATGACAACAACAGCTTCAGCTGTCGAGTTGCGACCGGGAGTCGGCTGGAGAAGTGCTATTTAAAGATGCCATCTTATCAAACAATTTTCTGTCGGACAGTATTATTTCCAACTTGCTGACAGATAGGCAGAGTGCCTGTTGCAAAGATTGTAGCGGTTTTGACTTCAAGGACTGTTCTGGCTCTAAAGCATTGCTTTGTTTAATTCAGGGCAGATTTGACTCGCCAGCATTTTTCTCGTTTCATGAGGGCTGTGTTAGCACACAACCACCTGCTCTGATGTCACTGTTGAAGGTTACTTAGGCAGAGACAAAGGCAGAGATAAAGGCAAAGAGAGAGGCAGAGAGAAAGAGAGGCAGCAAGACAAGGAGAAAGACAAAGAGAGAGGGAGAAAGACAGGTACAAAGACAGACAAGAAGCAGTCTCCTCCTGCGGGAGAGAAGTATAAAATACCAGGATGGGGCACGAGGGATGAGGGTTTTGGCTCTCTTGCCAAGGTGTGAGCCCGGTTTGGACCCCCGCAACATGAGGATACGTCGTTATTGGAACAGAACAAAGATAGAGCCGTACCCCACGCGGTACTGTCTCTCCTGGAGGAAGAGGGCTTCCCACAGGAGAAAAATAGTCCCCCACAAATGGGATAGATTTTGTTGATAGCCTTAAGGGCGATGTGTAAACAACTTAAGGAAAGTGAGGCAGAAAACCTACAGTTAAAAACAGCTGTTAGGGTTTTGGAAAGTCAAAACTTGACCCTGACTGAAGCGGTCCGCACTGCACAAGAACGGACGGATAAAGTCAATGAACAATCAGAAACTTTAATATGCCGTCTGACGACAGTACAAAATAAAAAGAAAGCCAGACAATGGAAATTACAGATAGATCAGTCAAAGGTACATGCATTGGTAGCTGGACCCACTTGGGATCCGGTTCGTTGGGACGGAGACATCTGGTATTCCTCTGACTCAGAATATGAGTGGACAGATGGAGAGGGGGGGAACGGAAAGAAACTAAAAACCCTCCCCCATACGCTCCGGGCACGGAAGCTAGACCCCTTATGACAAATAAAACGAAACACAAGATGGGGAACAGCCGGTAACCACTAGAGGGGTGAGTTACAAGAAATAGGGTCTCGATTTCGTCAAGAACCCGGGGAATCATTGTCAGAATGGCTAACCCGGATTTGGGACCAGGGAGCATCAGGCGTAATACTTAGCCCCGAAGAGTTAACAAAAATGGGGACTATGACTACGGACCACCATATCACAACAGTGCTACGGAATGTCCAGGGCACAGGTTCGCTATGGGACATGGTTACTATCAGGGTCCAGCAAAAATATCCCTCTGCCGTTGATTGGGAAGGGGAGGTAAAACCTTGGCGGAGGGTGCGATACAGTTGTGCAACATGGCAACTCAGGGAGGAATATATTACCAACAATATGGGGGGGCCAGATCAGGAGCTCTTTACGGCAGGAATGCGGAGCAGGCTGATGAAGAGTGGCCCTCCTATGATGAGGGGTGCGCTACTCGCATTATTGGGACCAGCCCAAGGGCAGCGGGTGGGGCACGCTTGCCTATTGTTAAGACAGTTAGAGGATGTAGAAGATCTCCTCGACTAGGGGTGTGGCTGGGATCCGGGAGTACCCTCCCATTAGAACCACATCAACCCAAGCTCCCGGGGATCTGAGGCCACACATTCCGATTACGATACATTGGCGGGAGGGGAACATACAAAGAGATGTGGCTTTACTAGACACAGAGGCAGAAGTTACTATTATCCATGGAAATCCTAGGAAACACACAGGGACCCGTATGATGATTAATGGGTTCGGAGGGGCAGAAATGCCCGCTGTCCGAACAACTATCAGAATGGCGTTGGGAAATGGGCCTCCGCGCTGGGTAATGGTCTTAATATCGGCAGTAAAGGAACATATTATTGGGATGGACCTTTTCAAGGGAACCACACACAACACCTCGTTCGGGCGATTCTCATTTGGGATACGGGCGATCACTGTGATTGCAGGGGAAGCAAAGTGGGAACCAGTGGTAATACCACGGCCATCGCGTATAGTGACTATGAAACAGTTTCGAATACCTGGGGGCCACAAAGAAATAGGGGAAACCATACAAGGGCTCTTGGAGGCAGGTATCATTAGACATGCGGTGTCCCCCTATAATAGCCCTGTTTGGCCTGTGCAGAATCTCGACAAAAGTTGGAGGATGACTGTGGACTACCGACAACTGAACAAATTTGCCCCTCCCCTGGCAACCGCTGTCCCAGATGTAGTAACTATAACAGAGCGGCTGTCTGAAGAAGGTGCGGAGTGGTTTGCGGTAATCAACCTGGCCAGTGCCTTTTTCTCCATTCCAATAGCGGAAGAATCCCAGGACCAGTTTGCACTCACTTGGGAAGGGAGGCAATACACGTTGAAATGCCTACCTCAGGGTTCCCTACATAGCTCTACCCTATGCCACGGGTTGGTGGCCCGGGACCTGGACATGTGCACGTTGGCTCCTAACATCTCACTGGCACACTACATCGATGATGTACTAATAAGGGGTCCCACCGAGGCAGTGGTGTCAGAAGCCCGAGCTACTTTAGTCCAACACATGCGAGACAGGGGCTGGGAGATAAATCCGAAGAAGGTGCAGGGCCCTAGCCAAACTGTCCAGTTTCTGGGGATCCAATGGTCTCGGGGTGAGCGCATCATACCCGAGCCTGTGAAGAATTCAAGAAATGGCCACCCCCACGAATAAAACTGAGACACAACGGTTCATGGGACTATTGGGTTACTGGAGGATACACATACCTCACCTCACGAAGCTATTAAAACAGCTGTATGCCGTAACACAGAAAAAGGCCCATTTCAAGTGGGAAAAGGAACAACAGGTGGTTTTAGATGCAGCCAAAGAAGCCGTAGCTCAAGCTTTACCCCTAGCCCCGCGAGTGCCTGGGCAGCCTTTTGAGCTACAGGTATCCGTTACCAATGGCTTAGCGGTCTGGCGAAACAGCCTTCGGCGATGGTGAGCCGCCGCCTTAAATCCAAAAACCCAGACAACTGTGCATGATGAGGACGTGGGAGGCTCCAGCCAGCTAGCAGAACTAGCAGCTGTAGTCCTTATGTTAGAAGAGGAATAGCAACAAGTACACATATATACTGACTCATGGGCAGTAGCCAATGGCATGGCGAGCTGGATGCGAAACTGGCATGAACATTACTAGCAAATAACTGGGAAAGACTTGTGGGGAACAAATATGGTCCAAAGCCCAGAAGATGAAAATAACTGTATATCATGTGGACGCTCACATGAAAAACACTTCAAAGACCTCTGAATATAATAACACCGTTGATAATATAGCCCAGGTACGGGTTATCAAAGAGGCGGAAAAGGAAGAATATGGCATAGGCAAGTGGGCCCACCACAAATCTGGACATTTGGGCATTCAGGGTACGATACAATGGGCATGAAATAGGGGGTTACATTTGACTATGGACGGTGTTAAACAGATCATAAACACCTGTGAAATTTGTCAAAAGGTGAAGCATTTTCCCCTACAACAACAACCCGGTGCCCATATTAAGAGAGGGACTCAACCAGCACAAATATGGCAAGTTGATTATGTAGGACCTTTACCATTGCAACAACGGTTCCAATATTTGCTCACTGCTGTTGATACCTATTCTGGACTTTTGGTAGCTTATCCAGTGACTAAAGCGAATCAACAAAGTACGATTAAAGGACTGGAGAATTTAATCCCATACTACGGTGAACCAGCAGAAGTACAGTCCGATAATGGGTCGCACTTCACAGGTCAAACAGTGCAACAGTGGGCGGTAGACAACGGGATCTATTGGATGTTCCACATACCTTACTATCCGCAAGCTGCAGGGTTAATAGAACGCATGAATGGACTACTTAAGCAAGAGATTAAAATATTAACTCCCACTAACACATTGCAAGGGTGGTTAAAGGTCTTACCACAAGCAGTGCACAATCTGAATCACCGACCATTGTGAGGGGGAACTCCCATTAGCCACATGTTAGGCAAAGTGAGTGTCCCTACTATTGAAAAAGAAAATCAGACTCAGGACACAGTTTGTGAAGGAGGAAAAGTGTGGGTGCAGTACCCCCAGAAACCCTTACAAGCAGGGGAAATCTTAGTGAAAGGAGAAGGAAACACTTATTGGGTGCTCCTGACTGGTCAAGATATTCCTCTCTGTGTTGACAAGGGTAAATTGACTAAACGAGGCTGAAATTAATATACTTATGTTTCCTCCCACAGGAATTCTGGCAAAAATGGCGACTTACCAACTCGTGCTGGCAAGTCTCTGTGTCTCGTTATCTGTGACTGTGCTACTTCCATCCTCAAACACAGCATGGGATGGCCGTATAGGGTGGTGGTTAGCTAACACTGACCATACGCAAGACAATCAAGGGTGGATTGTATTGGTGGGACATCTTTTACGGATGGTCCCCAAAAACATCCGCTACTTTGAAGCTGTTAGTACATCCTATTGCTGTTTTACTCATCGCGTTATTCCTGCTTGTATGTATTCTTAGGTGTAGATTGCGGGCGTTGCTTGCGCATACTCAACGTGTAACTGATGCATTACGCCTTCAACTTGATTATATTACTTAGAATGTCTAAATATCAAGGGTGGATTGTATTGTATGGGGATAATCACATAGGGTTAATTATGATATTTAGTCATTTACAGTGTGTCTCTGTCCCATGCCCTGTAGAATGTTGTTGCTATCGAGAGAGAGAGAGAGAAGCGACCTTGGGACACACACCAGCTTGTTATGAGACGGTCGGCGCCTCAAGATCTCATGCTTTGTGGACAAGCAGCTGGGGCCTTACAGATTAGGAGTTGGCCTAAGCCACATGCACCCATGTTTTGTTCAATAGTATGTTTGTTTGATAGTATAAAGGTACAGCATTGTCCCGTAGCTCTTTGAACTTCACTTTGGACCGTGATTTGCGAGCGGTGCCGGGACCCCCAATGCTCCAGACCAGCCGTCGCTGCGGAGTTCCCGACGGGCTGAAGGCCGTGAGCTTTGTTGCATCTTATCATACTTCTCTTTTCTTTGTAAACTGTATTAATATGTTTCTTTTCTCTCAGTAAACGGTATCTTATTCTTTACTTCATTTGTCTTGTCTCTTATTTAACATTCATCCAGATCCCGAACCTGGGTCTATTATTATCGATCCAAAACAGACAGTTAAGGTCACCATCGCACTCAATTTCTATGCTAATGGATCCTTCCAGGGTGCAACAGGAGACATCGCCACCATTGCCCAGTTTGCCGTCCATTGCTCCATCTGCAAGGTCACAGATAATCTCTACAGAAGGAGAAGGGACTACATTTCCTTTCCCATGCTCGCAGAGAAACAAGACCAGAATGCATGTGGATTCATCAGGATAGCGACTTGCCAATGGTGCAAGGCACTATTGAATGCACTCATGTTGCTTTGTGGGTACCGCATCACAATCCTGAGATCTTCCGTAACCGCAAAGGCAAACACTCACTGTGCATTTGGTGTGCAACCACATAGGCATCATCCTCACCACCAATGCCCACTATCCTGGCAGCAGCCATGATGCCTCCATCCTGTGCCAGGTCTCTTCCAGCCACCACATCAAGCTCACGGCTAGCTGGTTGCAGACAAGAGCTATCCGCTCTCCACCTGGCTAATGACTCCCCTCCACAACCCCACCATTCCTGCTAACTCTCATATAATGAGAGCCATGCCGTCACCAGGAACATCATTGAGCAGACCATCGGAGTCCTCAAGCAACAGTTCTGCTGCCTTGACCACTCGGAAAGAGCACTGCAGTATTCACCAGAGTGGGTGTTCGTATTCACCATCGTCTGCTGCATGCTGCACAACTTGGCCATCATGAGGGCACAGCCATTGCCACCAGACATAGCCGACCACCTCAAGAGGAGAACTAGGAGTAGGATCAGGAGTAGCACCAGGACGAGCAGGAGGTGGAGCAACAGCCAGTGGACGGGGAGGAGCAGGAGCAACAACACCCGTCAAACCGTGACAGAGGAGGCAGCGACTCCAGCCCGATCCTGCAAGGGAGGTCCATGACCATCTCATCAGAGCTCGTTCCACTGATTTCCATCCCACTTCCTGGTTCCTCTGGACATCCCCATCACCACATCAGTTTGCCCTTCCATACCAAAGCCCCAAAACTGAAATGAGAGACAACAGCAAACATTAAACATTCCAATCAAAATTTATATAACAATAAAATGTATAATTGTGTATTTATGAATCACCCTTGTACATTTCCTTGTATCCCTTCTTACCTTTATCTATTCAACTACTCCTCCATAGTGTGTTCACAGTGGCTACAGAATGGCTGTTGGAAGGCTGCTGTGTGTCAGGGCCAGAGACTACAGATGGCCAACCAGCTCTGGGCCTGGAAGGCTCGTCTGTAGACTGCACCATCTCAGTTTGGGCGATGCCAGTCTGGGCTAGCTGTGTGACAGGCAGAGACAAGTGGCGGAGTGGCAGTGGTGGGATCACGAATGCTTTCATCGTGAGAGAGGACAACAGATTGCTGCTCCACTAACCCAGTACCACTCCCCCAGGGCAGAACCTCAGCATCCCCACCACTTTGCTACAGGACAGATTGCTCGGCTGCTGCGACACTGTGAGATTCCTTGTGGACTGTGGTGGACCCAGTGGTGATGACAGCAGTCAGATCACACATGGCATTAAGCTGAGACTGCATGAGAGAAGTCTGAGACTTGATGCCAGCAGTGACTGACTAGATGACAGCACCAAGACGTTTGGTGTCATGCAGCTGAGACTGCATGAGAGCAGTCTGAGCTTCCATGCCACCAACCATTGCCTGCATTACAGCAGCAAGATGTTGCATTGCTTCTGTCTATACTGCACTGGAAGCTGCCACATCGCCCATGCCATGTGTCATGAGATCTAGATCTGCACGCTCTCTCAGGGAGTCCAGCATTGTCTGCAGACTGCCAATAATGGGCTCCATGTTGTGCGCAGAGCTCTCTGCAATGTTGGAGGCGGACTCCTCCATGCTCCTTATCACTGGCAAGAGGCTCTCAGGTACCCTTGCCATTGCACCCATCATGTCGGAGTGCATGGCCATCACCCTTTGTATGAAAGCCTCCACATCGAGGTCCTCATCTGAGTCCTGTGTAGCAGAACTTGCGCACGAACTCTCTCTCCGAGGAGAAGGCTCCCGAGGTTCCCTTTTGTTATATATGTAATCCTGTATATATCTTGTGTAGCCACCAGAGGGCTCATCCCCTGGAGTCCCAAGGGATCCCACAATCCCACAATCCCTTGGGAGCACTGGTATTTAAGGAGGCCTCACAGGCTGGAGTGGCACTCTGGAGCCCTGCAATAAAAGACTAATGTCACACTTTACTTTGAGCTCACAGTATCTAGTCAGACTCCTTATTCATACATAACAACTGGCGACGAGATACAGATGATGAACTCAATGATGCAGAGAACAGTGGGCATCCTGGAGAAATTTACGGAGGGAGATGATTGGGAAACCTTCGTGGAGAGACTTGACCAATGCTCCATGGTAAACGAGCTGGAAGGAGAAGCGAATGCTGCCAAATGAAGGGCAATTCTCCTCACCGTCTGCGGGGCACCAACGTATGGCCTCATGAAAAACCTGCTTGCTCAAGCGAAACCCACAGAGAAATCGTACGATGATTTGTGCACACTGGTCTGGAAGCATCTGAATTCGAAGGAAAGCATTCTGATAGTGAGGTACCGGTTCTACACCTACAAAAGGTCTGAAGGCCAGGAAGTGGTGAACTATGTCACTGAGCTGAAACAACTTGCAGGACATTGCGAATTTGAAGGACATTTGGAGCACCTGCTCAGGGACTTCTCCGTACTTGGCATTGGCCATGAAGTGATACTTTGCAAACTTTTGACTGTCGAGACCCCAACCTTGAGTAAAGCCGTAGCGATAGTCCAGGCGTTCATTGCCACCAGTGAGAATATTAAGCAAATCTCTCAGCACACGAGTGCTGCTACAAGTACTGCGAACAAAGCGATGTTGTTTTCAAATCGCAACATACAGGGCAGGCCCCACATACCTGCAGCTGCACGTCCGCAGATGTCTCAGAGTCTACCATCAAGGGTGATGAATGCAAGGCCATTAACACCTTGTTGCCGCTGCGGGGGTGATCATCGTTTCCATTTATGCTGCTTCAAAGGGTACACTTGCAGGGCTGTGGAACAATGGGACACCTCCAAAGTATGTGCAGGCAAGCTACAAACCCTGTGAATCCTGCAAACCACCATGTTGCAGAGGAGGACAGATCCATGGCAGATCACGACGAACCAGAGCCTCAGACCGAGGAGGAAGAAGTATATGGGGTTCACACATTTACCACAAAGTGTCCCTGAATAATGCTGAAGGTTGAATTAAATGGACTCCCGGTGTCAATGGAGCTGGATACGGGCGCGAGCCAGTCCATTATGAGCAAAAAGACATTTGATAAATTGTGGTGCAGCAAGGCCTCAAGGTCAGTCCTAACTCCCATTCGCACTAAACTGAGAACTTATACAAAGGAACTGATTCCCGTAATCGGCATTGCCACTGTAAAGGTCTCCTACGATGGAGCGGTGCACAAGCTATCACTCTGGGTGGTACTGAGCGATGGTCCTACGCTGTTCGGTGGGAGCTGGCTGGGAAAGATACGCTGGAACTGGGACGACATCCAAGCGCTCTCGTCCGCTGACGACATTTCGTATGCCCAGGACTTGAATAAGTTCCCCTCGCTGTTCGAACTAGGCATCGGGAAGTTCCAAGGAGCAAAAGTGCAGATCCACCTAATTCCAGGGGCGTGACCCATCCATCACAAGGCGAGAGCAGAACCGTATATGATGAGAGAGAGGTGGAGATCGAGCTGGATCAGCTGCAACGAGAGGGCATCATTTCGCCAATCGATTTCAACGAGTGGGCCAGTCCGATTGTTCCAGTCCTCAAGGGAAACGGCACCGCCAGAATCTGTGGTGATTACAAAGTAACTGTCAATTGTTTCTCCCTGCAGGATCAATACCCACTACCAAAGGCTGATGAACTTTTTGCGACGCTGGCGGGAGGAAAGACGTTCATGAAGTTGGACATGACCTCGGCCTACATGACGCAGGAGCTGGAGGAATCATTGAAGGGCCTCACCTACATCAACATGCACAAAGACCTCTTCATTTACAACAGATGCCCGTTTGGGATTCGATCGGCCGCGGCGATATTCCAGAGAAACTTGGAAAGCTTATTGAAGTCGGTCCCGCGCACGGTGGTCTTCCAGGACAACATCTTGGTTACAGGTCGGGACACAGTCGAGCATCTGCAGAACCTGGAGCAGATTCTTAGTCGATTCAATGGCGTGGGGCTCAGGTTAAAACGCTCGAAGTGCATTTTCCTGGCACCTGAAGTGGAGTTCCTGGTGAGAACAGCATCAGGCCCACCGATTCGAAGACGGAGGCAATCGAGAACGCACCAAGGCCATAGAACATGATGGAGCTGCGATTGTTTCTAGGATTCCTGAACTACTTTGGTAACTTCTTACTGGGTCTCAGCACACTGTTAGAACCCCTGCACGCCTTACTGCATAAAGGAAACGAATGGGTATGGGGTAAAAGCCAAGAAAATGCTTGTAAAAGCTAGAAAATTGTTATGCTTAAACAAATTGCTTGTGTTGTATGATCCATGCAAGCGTTTGGTACTAGCATGTGATGCGTTATCATACGGAGTCGGGTGTGTATTGCAAAAAGCTAATGAATCTAGGAAAATGCAACCGGTTGCTTATGCATCCAGAAGTCTGCCTAAGGCTGAGAGAGCCTACAGCATGATTGAAAAAGAAGAGTTAGCATGTGTTTATTGGGTAAAGAAAATGCATCAATATCTGTTTGGGCTCAAATTTGAATTTGAAACTGACCATAAGCCACTGATATCCCTTTTTTCCAAAAGTAAGGGGATAAATACGAATGCATTGGACTGCATCTAGAGATGGGCGCTCACGTTGTCCGCATACAACTACTCCATCCGCCACAGGCCAGGCACAGAAAACTGTGCCGATGCTCTCAGTAGGCTGCCTTTGCCCACCACGGGGGTGGAAATGGCACAGTCTGCAGATTTAGTCATGGTAATGGAAGCATTCGAGAGTGAGCAATCACCCATCACAGCCTGACAGATTAGAACCTGGATGAGCCAGGACCCCCTACTGTCCCTAGGAAAAAAATTGTGTGCTTCACAGGAGCTGGTCCAGTATCCCAGTGGAAATGCAGGAAGAGATAAAGCCGTACCAGCGGCGCAAAGATGAAATGCCGATACAGACAAACTGCCTTCTGTGGGGCAATCGAGTAGTGGTCCCCAAGAAGGGCAGAGACACCTTCATCAGTGACCTTCTCAGTACCCACCCAGGCACCGTAATGATGAAAGCGATAGCCAGATCCCACGAGTGGTGGCCCAGTATCGATGTGGACTTAGAGTCCTGCGTGCACAAATATAACACAGGCTCGCAGTTAAGCAATGCACCCAGGGAGGCGCCACTAAGTTTATAGTCTTGGCCCTCCAAACCGTGGTCCAGAGTCCATGTCGACTATGCAGGCCCATTTTTGGGTAAACTGTTCCTAGTGGTTGTAGATGCGTACTCCAAATGGATTGAATGTGAGATAATATCAGCAAGCACGTCCACTGCCACCACTGAAAGCCTGCGGGCCATGTTTGCCACGCACGGCCTGCCTGATGTCCTTGTGAGCGACAATGGGCCATGTTTCACTAGTGCCAAATTCAAAGAATTCATGAGCCGTAATGGGATCAAACATGTTACATCTACCCCGCTCAAACCAGTATCCAATGGTCAGGCAGAGAGAGCTGTGCAAACCATCAAGCATAGCTTGAAAAGGGTAACTGAAGGCTCACTGCAGATTCGCCTATCCCGAGTCCTGCTTAGTTACTGCACGAAACCCCACTCGCTCACTGGGATTCCACCAGCTGAATTGCTCATGAAAAGGGCACTTAAGACAAGCTCTCATTAGCCTACCCTGATTTACATGAATAGGTAGCGAGCAGGCGGCTTCAACAAAGTACATATCATGATAGCGCAAATGTGTCACGCGAAATTGAAATCAATGATCCTGTATTTGTGTTGAACTATGGACAAGGTCCCAAGTGGCTTCCCGGCATTGTTATGGCCAAAGAGGGGAGCAGGGTGTTTCAGGTCAAACTTTCAAATGGACTCATCCATCAGAAACACTTGGACCAAATCAAACTCAGGTTCACGGACTATCCAGAGCAACCCACTTTGGACCCTACCTTCTTTGACCCCCCCCCAACATACACATCAGTGGCAACCGACACCGCGGTTGACCATGAAGCAGAACCCATCACCCGCAGCAGCCCAGCAAAGCCAGCTGCACAGCAGCCCAGCGACGGCCCAACAAACGATTCACCAAAACCAGCATTTGCACCGAGACGATCAACCAGGGAAAGAAAGGCCCCAGATCGACTCACCTTGTAAATAGTTACACTATTGACTTTTGGGGGAAGTGTTGTTATATATGTAAACCTCTATATACCTTGTGTAGCCACCAGAGGGCTCATCCCCTGGAGTCCCAGGGGATCCCACAATTCCTTGGGAGCAGTGGTACTTAAAGAGGCTTCACAGGTTGGAGAGGCACTCTGGATACCTGCAATAAAAGACTAAGGTCACACTTTACTTTGTGCTCACAGTATCTCGTCAGACTCTTTATTCATACATAACACCTTTCCCCTTGACCATGCTACAGTCCACTAGGCCCCAGTGCATCACCCAATGAAGACCCTTCTACTAACCTAACCTCTAAGGGCCGCGTAGTGCCAGCATCTGAGCTGGTGCCTGCGGGTGAGAGAAGCAGTGATGCAGTGCTTGGCTCCTCCGCCTCTCCTCCTCCTTGTCCCCCTCTTCTTCTCCCTCATGACTATGTTTGGGGAGCTCAGGGACTTCTGCTGTATGGTTATCTGAAAACATAAGTGGCACAAGAATCGGGTTATGATGAGGGCAGTGGGGCAGGATGGAGCAAGGAAGGCAGAGAGTATGAGGAACTGAAAAGTGATATGGCCTTCTGGTCTAACAGGGAAGTGGAATGAGAAAAGGGGATAAAGATACCATTGTTGCCCCCAGTGAGCTCGACGTCTCTGCCGGCCACTGCGCCCGCTACCTGTGGGCCAATGAGCCGCAGTACTTGCACCTCCAGGTCACTCAGCTCGTGCAGTACAGCTTTCCCCCCTCCAGTCCGATGCTGCTCCCTTCTGATATGTGCCACCTTGGCCTGCAAAAGGACGGAACTTGTGTGAGTAAGAGTCTAGCTATGTATGTGGAAGGTATGCCTGCTGTGGTTGAATAGCTGTGAACGTAGGCAAGGCATGAAATGAAGATGTGACTGAGTAAGTACAGATGCTTGGTGTTGCCTGTTGGGTTAATTGCTGGTTTGCAGAGTGAGCACAGACAGAGGCTCAGAGGCTGGTATGTGGAAACATGTACTCACTTTGACCACCTGAGTGAGGTTGTTGAATTTTTTGCGACACTGTGTTGGGGTTCTGTCGAACACGGTACTGGGAAACACCTCCACGGCCACCTCTGCCCACATGGCCCAAAAAACTTGCGGCGTTGGCCTTCTCCCAGTTGGGGGGAACAGTGCATCCCTCCTTCTCTTTATTGTGTATGCAAGCACTCTCTGAATAACTCCGCGAGGCAGGGGTATGGCACTTGAACTGTACTGTAGCCCTTTATTGCAGCTTCTAGAGTCAGAACACCAAGAGGTGAGCTCCCTTTTATACTTGGTTACTTGCAGTGTACAGGTGACCCTTAGGTCTCCAGCAGCAGCACCCACTGGTGTACAGGTATGGTATGTACAGGGTGAAGGTACATTCAGGTCTAGTGTTACAGTACATCATTAGCATGCATACATCACAACACTCCCCCCTAAGGCTTTCCCAAGTCCTTATTGCCATGACATGGGGAGGTGATCAGTATTGGGCTGTGGGAGGTTGTGGTGAGGGTTGTGTGGGTGCTGGGTGTGATCCCTGTGCTCGTGGCTGCACACATCCATTTCCCCCCCTCACACAAAGGCCATTCCGCAGTGGTGGAGCTGGTGCAATGGGTAAGGTACATAATTGTAGAATGAGTTGGTGGTGGAGTTTGGTGGTGGGCAGAGCCACAGGGCTTTGTGGGCTCCTTGTCCTCCATTAGTGGTGGAAGTCTGGTCATCCCAGGTTCCACCGGGAAAGCTGGAGGGTACTGGCCTCTCGCTTCCGGTGCTGGCCCTAGTGGCCAGGGGGTTTAGGGCCGATCTGGGGCAGGTTGCCAGTGATGGTGGCTGTGCTGCCCATTGACCGCTGTCCCTGCAGTCGGTCTGCTCCCACTGGGTTTGTGTGAGCCCTTCCTGGCGCATCACATTGGTCCCAAAAGCACAGGCTACATGATCAGGTAGCCCGCTGGACCTAGGTGTCTCCCATGGGGGCGTTTCCTCTGGCATTGACATTATACCTGTAGAACCCAGTATCATTTATCATTCTACTTTTAGCATACATGAAACATTGGCTCCAATCGCAACTAGTCGACTCAACATTGTTATAACTCTTTACACTTTCACTTACACTGCTTTCTTGTGTATCGGTATCTCTATATAGGGTTACATTTATCACGTTAGCATTTCTGGCCTCCTTGTTCAACGGTACAAACATGTTACTTACATCACTTTTAGCTTTGCCGGCATCACCATTTAACATTACATTCGTATACCTGCATTAATTTACAGCACTTTTATCTTTAATATCACTGGCATCGCTGTGCCTAGAGTGGAACTGCCCCTTTAATTGTCTTGGGTTGCCGGTCTCCTTTAAGAGAGCCTTGCAATCTTTACCCCAATCCGGTTCGCTGCTCGGCAATATGTGTTGCTCCTTCAACGCTGCCCCTCGTGGTTTGATCGCGGCCATCTTGATTCCAGGTTCTTCGCCTCGTGGTGCAGGCACCATCTTCTCTCTCTCCGCGAGGTAGGCTGCAGTGATCCTTTTCTCCTCAGGTTCTGCCACGGACGCCGGGGATCTACCTTCTGTGCCGATCTTCTTCCCTCGGAGTCCTGCCACGGCCTGGAAGGTGAGGTCTGGTTGTTCGGGTTGGATCATCTCGTCGCGGTGTTGTGCAGTCTGTGTCATCGCCACGCAGTCGAGCTGGACAGTAGGATTTCTAGGTGCTGCGATGGATCCAAGTTTGGGGCCGTGTGGGATGTCGATCGCTGGGGCCCGAAGGCCGTCGTCGCTCTGACCGATTTAGACTTGCTTCATCCATCTTCTTCCCAGCAGCTTTGGACAAGGTAAACTTGTACACTGTGCCGCCATGGGACACCTGGACGTCTATGCTGCCAACGACTGGAATGGTGCCTTTTGTTTAAGTGAGCAGCTTTGCCTGGATTGGAGACATTTTTGGTCATTCGGCAGGATTGTCCCAGTTTCTCAAAGGCCATCTGATTCATCAAAGACCGACTCGCCCCTGTGTCGATCTCCATCGAAACTGAAACCCCGTTGATTTCCACTTCCATTTTCCACGAGGAACTCTCGGTGGAGCAGGTGTATATTCCGTACTCTTCTTCCAGGGGTTGAGCAGCTTTGTCTTCGTCAGTGTCGGAGCCCGGGTGATCGGCCAACTCTTCAGCGACTCGGTGAGTAAAACTTTTTCTACACATTCGCTGAAGGTGACCTTTAGTGTTGCAGCCTTTGTAGGTATAGTCTTTGTAGTGGCACTGGTGGGCCCTGTGGTTTCCTTCACAGCGCCAGCACGGGGCTAGCCGGTTGGCCCCATGTGGCGGACTCAGGGTTGCAGAACTCGGGGCAGCATTCTTGCCTCTGAAAGTCGCCATTCAGTTCACTGCACTCGTCGGCTAAGAGTCCTGGGTGTGGGTCATCATCTGTTTGGAGTTGCAGATCGAAATCATGAAAGCCTGGCTCACTTTGATTGCCTTTTGCAGGGTGACCGTAGTGTCCGCAGAGAGCAGTTTATGGAGAAGGCCCTCGTGGCCGATTCCAATAACAAAGATGTCCCTTAGTGCTTCGGTGAGGTGGTCGCCAAAATCACACGGTGCAGCCAATCTTCTTCGATCTGCAGAATATTTCGCAATTTCTTGGCTTTCGGGCCGTCAGTGAGTGTAAAACCGGTGCCTGGTTGTGAGGATGCTCTCTTTGGGTTTAAATTGTTCTTGTATTAAAGTTATGAGCTCCGCCTAGGTCTTGGTTGTCGTCTTTGCTGGGGCTAGTAGGTCCCTGACGAGGCCATGGATAGTGGGTCCACTACTGCTGAGCGGGATGACCTGCGCTTGTTCGCCAGCGAGACCGGTGAACCCCAGCCAGGTCGTTCGCGATGAAAAATTGTTCTCACCTTTCCACAAAGGCATCCCGATCTTCCCCATCAGCAAATTGTTGGAAGTTGCTTAGATTAGACATGTTGTGTGTGGAGATTCGTGACCTCGTCGCCAGTTATTGTGTATGCAAGCATTCTATTAATGACAGGTGTATGGCACTTGAATTGTACAGACTGTAGTCCTTTATTGGAGCTCCTAGAGTTAGGACACCAAGAGGTGAGCTCCCTTTTATACTTGGTTACCTGCAGTGTACAGGTGACTCTTAGGTCTCCACCAGCAGCACCCTCTGGTGTACAGGTATGGTATATACAGGGTGAAGGTACATTCAGGTCTAGTGTTACAGTACATCATTAACATGCATACATAACACTCTCCACTGCCCCAACCAATGTGTCCAATGCCACCTCTTTGAAGCGAGTTGCCCTCGTAGCAGGATTTGGAATAGCCATGTCAAAAGTTGCTCCCAGCTCATAGTGAAGTCCAGCAATGATGAAAATGAACAGATGCTGCCTGAAACGACATCACCTTTAAGAACTGGAATGAGCAGGAGACTGCTGATTGCTGAATGAAAGTCACCTGAAATTGGGTGGAGCTCTGACAATAGCACTGCAACAGCACTTCACTGAGGCCATTTGCGCCTCAGACCCCCTTCCTTCCTGAGGCGAAAACGCACATTTTCCAAAATTTGGCAGCCCATCTTGGCGGATGCTAAATTTTCAAAAAGTTAAAAGGGATGCTACCAAGTTTCACCCACTGTGTGCATGAAGGCCTAAGAAGACAAAAGAAATGGATATGATTTGGTTGACGATCACCATACTCAGTCTACTCATAGTTCAGCGATAAATGGAATAAAGTCAGAGATATTTTTAATTCTGTCACCAGCTATCTGTGATTTCCCTGTCTCTCCATCACTGACCGAGAAGGATGCAGATGTGCCATTTATCTCCAGGGCCTCCTCCTCTGCATCTGTGAGCTGCACAATTTGTGGTGGTCACCTCCAGTCCTCTCCCATTCCCTTTGGCTTTGTGCTGGCTTCTCCCACAAGGGAATGACTGAAGGTTAGATGCTCACCCGATGGATGCAGTGCATTCAATGAGTGTGGGCTATGAGACATCACATTGCACAAGGATTGAGTTGTGTGTCAACGGTAGATGGATAAATGGGAAGGTGACAAAGTGCACAGAAAGTTAAGGCTGGGTACTGCTGAAAGTTGAGCGGGTATGAAGAGTGATGTGATGAAGTACAGTTGGCAAGATAGAGTGAAAGGGGCTTGAACTTAAACCGTAGGATGTAGTTGAATTAGAAAATGTACACACATTTCCTGATCTAGTTAGGTCATTAAACCACTTCCTACCTTGCTTCCAAGACCTGAGCCAAACATTCCTGCTGCTCACCTCCTCAGCTACCTCCAACCATACCTTCTTGGTGAGAGCAGTGGGTTTCTTCCATCCATTGATGGGGGGAGGTATGTCCCTCCTGCTCCTGACTGCACCCAGCAGTAATTCCAGCAATACATTACTGAATTTGGGTGCTGCCCTTGCTCTATGTCCACCGTCCATCCTGAACACCTCTACTATGTCCCTTTAAATACAGCTGTGGTCACTTCATGCGGTTGCATAACATATCCGCTGTGCAGCGTGGAGATGCGAACCCAGAAGTCATAATCAATTGCTTCAATTCAGTTGCGATTGCAGTTTCCAGATTCCAACCCGCTGATTGACATCCGGGTGTCATTCATGCAATTACACAACACCATTACCGCCCCCCCACCCCCCCCGCCCCCGCCAACCTCAACTCAAAAGCCACCATCTCTCCACAGATGCTGAGTGTTTATCAGCATTTTCTGTTTTTATTTCAAAGAAGCTGTTCTGTTTTTGCTTATGTTTCAATAGAGATACAGTTGTGGCAGGACATTTGGAAAAGCATAAGACAGTCAGCATAGTTTTATCTGTATGGGTGGTGCTACGGAATACCAAAGGGCAGAAAACGCTAGTGGGAGTTGTGTACAGACCACCAAACAGTAGTAATGAGGATGGGGACAGCATCAAATGAGAAATTAGGGATGCGCGCATTAAAGATACAGCAGTTATCATGGGCGAATTTAATCTACATATTGACTGGGCTAACCAAACTGGTAGCAATGCGGTGGAGGAGGATTTCCTGGAGTGTATTAGGGATGGTTTTCTAGACCAATATGTTGAGGAACCAACGAGAGAGCTGGCCATCCTAGACTGGGTGATGTGTAATGGGAAAGGACTAATTAACAATCTTGTTGTGCGAAGCCCCTTGGGGAAGAGTGACCATAATATGGTAGAATTCTTTATTAAGATGGAGAGTGACACAGTTAATTCAGAGACTAGGGTCCTGAATTTGGGGAAAGGTAACTTCGATGGTATGGGATGTGAATTGGCTAGAGTAGATTGGTGAGTGATACTTAAAGGGTTGACGGCAGATAGGCAATGGCAAACATTTAAAGATCACATGGATGAACTTCAACAATTGTACATCCCTGTCTGGAGTAAAAATAAAAAGGGGAAGGTGGCTCAACTGTGGCTAACAAGGGAAATTAAGGATAGTGTTAAATCTAAGGAAGAGGCATATAAATTGGCCAGAAAAAGCAGCAAACCTGAGGACTGGAAGAATTTTGTCATACAGCAAAGGAGGACAAAGGTTTAATTAGGAGGGGGGGAAATAGAGTATGAGAGGAAGCTTGCTGGGAACATAAAATCTGACTGCAAAGCTTCTATAATATGTGAAGAGAAAAAGATTAAGGAAAACAAACGTAGGTCCCTTGCAGTCAGATTCAGGTGAATTTATAATGGGGACAAAGAAATGGCAGACCAGTTAAACAAATACTTTGGTTCTGTTTTCATGAAGGAAGACACAAATAACCTTCCAGAAATACTAGGGGACTGAAGGATATCCTTATAAAGCGGGAAATTGTGTTAGGGAAATTGATGGGATAGAAGGCCGATAAATCCCCTGGGCCTGATAGTCTGCATCCCAGAGTACTTAAGGAAATGGCCATAGAAATAGTAGATGCATTGGTGATCATTTTCCAAAAGTCTATCGACTCTGGATCAGTTCCTATGAACTGGAGGGTAGCTAATGTAACATCACTGTTTAAAAAAGGAGGGAGAGAGAAAACGGGTAATTATAGATCAGTTAGCCTGACATCAGTAGTGGGGAAAATGTTGGAATCAATTATTAAAGATGAAATAGCAGCGCTTTTGGAAAGCAGTGACAGGATCGGTCCAAGTCAGCATGGATTTATGAAAGGGAAATCATGCTTGACAAATCTTCTGGAATTTTTTGAGGATGTAACTAGTAGAGTGGACAAGGGAGAACCAGTGGATGTGGTGTATTTGGCTTCAAAAGGCTTTTGACTAGGTCCTCCACAAGAGATTGATGTGCAAAATCAAAGCACATGGTATTGGGGGTAATGTACTGACGTGGCTAGAGAACTGGTTGGCAGACAGGAAGCAGAGAGTCGAGATAAACGGGTCCTTTTCAGAATGGTGGGCAGTGACTAGTGGAGTGCCGCAGGGCTCACTGCTGGGACACCAGCTCTTTACAATATACATTAACGATTTAGATGAAGGAAATGAGTGTAATATCTCCAAGTTTGCAGATGACACTAAACTGGGTGGCGGTGTGAGCTGTGAGGAGGATGTTAAGAGGCTGCAGGGTGACTTGGACAGTTTAGGTGGGTGGGCAAATGCATGGCAGATGTAATATAATGTGGATAAATGTGAGGTTATCCACTTTGGGGGCAAAAACACGAAGGCAGAATATTATCTGAATGGCGGCAGATTAGGAAAGGGGGACGTGCAACGAGACCTGGGTGTCATGGTACATCAGTCATTGAAAGTGGGCATGCAGGTAAGCAGGCAGTGAAGAAGGCAAATGATATGTTGGCCTTCATAGCTAGAGCATTTGAGTATAGGAGCAGGGAGGTCTTACTGCAGTTGTACAGGGCCTTGGTGAGGCCTCACCTGGAATATTGTGTTCAGTTTTGGTCTCCTAATCTGAGGAAGATGTTCTTGCTATTGAGGGAGTGCAGCGAAGGTTCACCA
This sequence comes from Pristiophorus japonicus, assembly GCF_044704955.1. NCBI lineage: Eukaryota > Metazoa > Chordata > Chondrichthyes > Pristiophoridae > Pristiophorus > Pristiophorus japonicus. The sequence goes on along the minus strand of NC_091978.1, from coordinate 320,853,335 downwards.
GACTGATTCCTGGGATGGCGAGACTGACATATGAGGAAAGACTGGATCAACTGGGCCTTTATAAACTGGTGTTTAGAAGGATGAGAGGGGATCGCATAGAAACTTATAAGATTCTGATGGGACTGAACAGGTTAGATGCAGGAAGAATGTTTCCGATGTTGGGGAAGTCCAGAACTAGGGGACATAGTCTTAGGCCATTAGGGGTAGGCCATTTAGGACTGAGATGCGGAGAAACGTCTTCACTCAGAGAGTTGTTAACCTGTGGGATTCCCTACCGCAGAGAGTTGTTGATGCCAGTTCATTGGATATATTCAAGAGGGAGTTAGATATGGCCCTTACGGCTAAAGGGATCAATGTGTATGGAGAGAAAGCAGGAAAGGGATACTGAGGGAATGATCAGCCATGATCTTATTGAATGGTGGTGCAGGCTCGATGGGCTGAATGGCCTATTCCTACATCTATTTTCTATGTTTCTATGTTTCTATGTCATTTGTGGGCACCCAACTCTGGCTGTGGGAGATGGTAAGATTGATGGGACTATGCTGGCTGCAGGTTACTGTGTGCATATCCATATCCTCTCCATGCCTACTTCCACCTCCATAACAACACTTGTCTCCACCCCTGCCTCAGCTCAGCTGCTGCTGAAACCCTCATCCATGTCTTTGTTACCTCTAGACTCGACTACTTCAATACTCTCCTAGCCAGCTTCCCACTTTGCACCCTCATGAGCTCATCCAAAACTCTGCTTCCCGTATCCTAACTCGCATCAGGTCCTGTTCCCCCATCATCCCTGTGTTCCCTCCCCGTCCAACAATGTCTCCATTTTAAAATTTTCATCCTTGTTTTCAAATCCTGCCATGGCCATGAGGAGCTTTAAAAATGAGGATGAGAATTTCAAATCGGAGTATTAGGAGCCAATGTAGGTCAGTAAGTACAGGAGTGGTGGGTCAGTGGGAGATAGTGCAGAATAGGATCCGAGTAACAAAGTTTTGGGTGAGCTGAAGTTTATAGAGCATGGAGGATGCAAGGCTGGTCAGGGGAGCTTGGGAATAGTCGAGTCAAAGTGACAACAGCATGGATGAGAGTTTTGGCAGCAGATTAGCTGAGGCAGAAGGTGGAGGCATGCAATATTACAGAAGTGGAAGTCGGCAATCTTTATAATGGAGAGGATAGGGGTTGGAAGCTTAGCTTGGAGTTAAGTAGGATACCTAGAATGCAAACAGTCTTGTTCAACCTGAGAAAGGAGACATGGATGGAAGCAGCCGTACAGGGTCGAAGACTATGGCTTTGGATTTTCCCAATGTTTAACTGGAGGAAATTCTTGCTTATCCCAGACTGGATGTTGGACAAACAGGATGACAACACAGAGGCAGTGGATGGATCGAGAGAAGTGGTAGAGAGGTCGAGCTGGGTATGGCCAGCACAAATGTGGAAGTTGATCCCATGTCTTCTGATGATATTGCTATGAAGAGGAAGAAGAGGAAGGGCCAAGAATAGCTCCTTGAAAGATTACAAAGGTAATGGTGTGGGAGTGGGAGGGATGCCATTGCTGGAGATGATCTGGCTATGATTGGATAGAGTGGAACCAAGTGAGGACAGTCCAACTGAGCTGAATGACAGCAGAGAGGCGTTGGAGCAGGATGGAGTGGCCCACCGTGGTAAAGACTACAGAGATGTCAAGAAGGGAAAATGCACAAATGTAAGAGAGTTAGGACAGAGAGCAAGAGGACTGTTGAGCTGTGGACTGCACTACTGGAGTTAGGGATTAAAGCAAAGACCTTGAGAACATTGGAGAATAGGTTAGATAGGTGGTTGAAGGAAAGTGCGTCAAAGAGTTACAAGAACAGCGTGGGCATGTGGGATTAGGATCATTATACATATGGAAGATAAACACCTGCGCAGACTGTTTGTGCTGAAAAGCCTGTTTCCGTGTTGTAATTTCTATGTAATTCTATGTAATTTGCAGTAACATCAGTAAAGATTGAATGGAATTTCTTGGAAAGTGTAGTATCGGATGTTCAGATAACATGATCAAATTATTTTTTTTTGCTTAGTTTTCTGGTATTCTGAAGATTTCTGAGTTCTATCTCTGACAATCTCATATCTGCTCTTTGTGTAACAGCTAATTTTCTGTTCACAGTGGTAGAATAGTATCATATCCATCAAAATGAATGAAGAGGAATATCTATAGTTTAAAGGTGCTTTAAAGCTTATACAGGGATTTTCTCAATCTCTGGCTGCACAACTATTAACACAAACTAGCAATTCACTTTATACATTAGCCAAGCCACTGTTTAAGTAAGATGGAGACATACGGCCAAGTCTGTCTCCAGCACCTGCAGGATTTCACTCTCAGTATTAGCAGGTATAAAGCCTATTGTACACTTTTGGCTTGTATCCCACACCCAAAATATAATGGGCCAGAATTTATTGCAGCCGGCGAATGAACAGGACTTTCTGTTTGTTAGACTTTCCCATGCCCGTTTAATTACTACAACCTTTTGCACTGGAAGTTGTTGTAAGTTGGAGATCTACATGGTACGGCACCCTCTCCAGAGCATCTGGGACCTGTATGAACAGGGCAAACAACTATGTGTCATCTTAACGAATCAGATTATTGTTAATGAACAGCACAGAGTCTGAGCCAGGAAATGTATGTTAGAATAATTAATTCAATATCAAGATGGTACAGAAAGTGAAATAAAGAGAGGGAATGAAAGATTGGATTGAGAGAGAAAAAGAGACAGAAAGAAAATGTAAAAGAAAATCATTCTTTTTAGATCTCCAACAATTAAAACCTGAAGGAATGAGACTTCACAATTGTATTAGTTAATTTTCAGTGCCAGCCCGATTGTTTGGCAGTAATTCTTATCACACCATTAAAAAGGACACTTACACGGAAATGGTCAAGCCGTAACAATGTTTTTTTTTACTTTTTCTTTCTGTTTCTTTTATCTCTCTCTCTTAATCCACTCTTTCTTTTCCTCTTTATTTCGTTTGCTGTACATAATTTAAATTTAATTTCTACATCCTGATTTATACTTTCTGGTTTAGAATCTGTGGGCTAAAAATTTGGGGGCTTAAGTGGGTGGCCACCACTCTTTCGCCAGCTGGAGGCACGTCCCGCGGCGTCCACCGTTTTCAAGGCTACGAACATCCATCGCAAATTGAAATGAGGGGAAAGGTGATGCCAGTCGGCATGCAACGCTGACATAACGTCACCACGGCGAACTTGGACCTAAGCTCATCACGTAGACCTAGTGTGCAGCAGAATGATAGAGGCGCTGTCAGCACCTCATAAGAGACACACATATCTTTCAGGTAAGTTTTCATTTAAGCTTTTGGATTGGATTTTTTCAATTTTATTGAAGTAGTGGCTTGCTGCAAAACGTGGTAAAAACATTGCTAAGTGTGTAGTAAGTGCTGCTGGATGCTTGTAAGGCCTTGGATAGTAAAGGAAGGCCTCTGAGAAGACAGAAAATGCTGCAAACACTCAGCAGGTCAGGCAACATCTGTGGAGAGAGCAACAGAGTTCACATCTCGGGTCAAGATGCTGCCTGGCCTGCTTAGTATCTCCAGCATTTTATGGTGTCATTTCCGATTTACAGCATCCGCTTGCAGAGGGAAGTGCAAGACGCAGAAGAGGACGATGTAGAAAAGGTGGAAGCTAAAGAGGAGGAAACAGAAGAGGAGGAAGCAGAAGAGGAGAAAGTGGAAGGAAGGATGCAACCCACACAGCCCCTTTCTGACCGGGATCTCCGAGAAGGAATCATCCGCCTGCGGTACCAATGACCACAACCCCAATTCTCCTTTCAACATTGGTCCCACATCTTACCTTCCCATCACAGCATCCCCTTGGCCACAATGCTGAAATAAAAGCCATCACAAAGCAAACATTCCAATCCAACTTTTCTTATTTATCCATCCAATATGATAGCAAGAAATCAACACATCACCCTTATGCATTCCCTTAGTGAATCTCTTGTGTGTACCTTTGCCTATCCTACTGATGTCACACAGGGCTGTAGTAATACCCATCCTCCTGTATGGCTCAGAGACATGGATCGTGTACAGTAGACACCTCAAGTGGCTGGAGAAATACCACCAACGATGATGTCTCTGCAAGATCCTACAAATCCTCTGGGAGGACAGACGCACCAACATTAGCATCCTCATCCAGGCCAACTTCCCCAGCATTCAAGCACTGACCACACTTGATCAGCTCCACTGGGCAGGCCACATTGTTCGCATGCCTGACACAAAACTCCCAAAGCAAGCGCCACACTCGGAACTCCTTCACAGCAAACGAGCAAAAGGTGGGCATAGAAACATAGAAAATAGGTGCAGGAGTAGGCCATTCGGCACTTCGAGCCTGCACCACAATTCAATATGATCATGGTTGATCATCCAACTTCAGTACCCCATTCATGCTTTCTCTCCATACCCCTTGATTCCTTTAGCTGTCAGAGCCACATCTAACTCCCTTTTGAATGTATCTAAAGAACTGGCCTCAACAACTTTCTGTGGTAGAGAATTCCACAAGTTCACAATTCTCTGCATGAAGAAATTTCTCCTTATCTCAGTCCTAAATGGCTTACCCCTTATCCTTAGACTGTGATCCCTGGTTCTGAACTTCCCCAACATCGGGAACGTTCTTCCTGCATCTAACCTGTCCAATCCCGTCAGAATTTTATATGTTTCTATGAGATCACCTCTCATTCATCTAAATTCCAGTGAATATAAGCCGAGTCGACCCAGTCTTTCTTCATATGTCAGTCCTGCCATCCTGGGAATCAGTCTGGTGAACCTTCGCTGCACTCCCTCAATGGCAAGAATGTCCTTCCTCAGATTAGGAGACCAAAACTGTACACAATATTCAAGGTGTGGCCTCACCAAGGTCCTGTACAACTGCAGTAAGACCTTCTTGCTCCTATACTCAAATCCTCTCGCTATGAAGGCCAACATGCCATTTGCCTTCTTCACCGCCTGCTATATCTGCATGCCAACTTTCAATGACTGATATACCATGACGCCCAGGTCTCGTTGCACCTCCCCTTTTCCCAATCTGTCACCATTCAGATCATATTCTGCCTTCCTGTTTTTGCCACCAAAGTGGATAACCTCACATTTATCCACTTTATACTGCATCTGTCATGCATCTGCCCACTCACCTAACCTGTCCAAGTCACCCTGCAGCCTCTTAGCATCCTCCTCACAGCTCACTCTGCCACCCAGCTTAATGTCATCTGCAAACTTGGAGATATTACATTCAATTCCTTCATCCAAATCATTAATTTATATTGTAAATAGCTGGTGTCCCAGCACCAAACCTTGCGGTACCCCACTAGTCACTGCCTGCCATTCTGAAAAGGACCCGTTTATCCCAACTCTTTGCTTCCTGTCTGCCAACTAGTTCTCTATCCACGACAATACATTACTCAAATACCATGTGCTTTAATTTTGCACATTGGTCTCTTGTGTGAGACCTTGTCAAAAGCCTTTTGAAAGTCCAAATACACCACATCCACTGGTTCTCTCTTGTCCACTCTATTAGTTACATCCTCAAAAAATTCTAGATTTCCCTTTCATAAATCCATGCTGACTTGGACCGATCCTGTCACTGCTTTCCAAATGCGTTGATATTACATCTTTAATAATTTGATTCCAACATTTTCCCCACTACTGATGTCAGGCTAACCGGTCTATAATTCCCTGTTTACTCTCTCCTTCCTTTTTTAAAAAGTGCTGTTACATTAGCTACCCTACCAATCCATAGGAACTGATCCAGAGTCTATAGAATGTTGGAAAATGACCACCAATGCATCCACTATTTCTAGGGCCACTTCCTTAAGTACTCTACGATGCAGACTATCAGGCCCTAGGGATTTATCAGCCTTCAATCCCATCAATTTCCCTAACACAATTTCCTGACTAATAAGGATTTCCTTCAGTTCCTCCTTCTCACTCGACCCTCGGTCCCCTAGTATTTTCAAAAGGTTATTTGTGTCTTCCTTAGTGAAGACAGAACCAAAGTATTTGTTCAATTGGTCTGCCATTTATTTGTTCCCCATTATAAATTCACCTGATTCTGACTGCAAGGGACCTACATTTGTCTTCACTAATCTTTTTCTCTTCACATATCTCTAGAAGCTTTTGCAGTCAGTTTTTATGTTCCCTGCAAGCTTACTCTCATACTCTATTTTCCACCTCCTAATTAAACCCTTTGTCCTCCTCTGCTGAATTCTAAATTTCTCCCAGTCCTCAGGTTTGCTGCTTTTTCTGGCCAATTTATATGCTTCTTCCTTGGATTTTACACAATCCCTAATTTCCCTTGTTAGCCACAGTTGAGCCACCTTCCCCGTTTTATTTTTACGCCAGACAGGGATGTACAATTGTTGAAGTTCATCCATGTGATCTTTAAATGTCTGCCATTGCCTATCCACCATCAACCCTTTAAGTATCATTCGCCAGTCTATCCTAGCCAATTCACATCTCATACCATCGAAGTTACCTTTCTTTAAGTTCAGGACCTTGTCTCTGAATTAACTGTTTCATTCTCCATCTTAATGAAGAATTCTACCATATTATGGTCACTCTTCCCCAAGAGGCCTCGCACGACCAGATTGCTAATTAATCCTCTCTCATTACACAACACCCAGTCTCGGATGACCAGCTCTCTAGTTGGTTCCTCGACATATTGGTCTAGAAAACCATCCCTAATAAACTCCAGGAAATCCTCCTCCACCGTATTGCTACTAGTTTGGTTAGCCCAGTCTATATATAGATTAAAGTCACTCATGATGACTGCTGTACCTTTATTGCACGCATCCCTAATTTCCTGTTTGATGCCGTCCCCAACCTCACTACTACTAATTGGTGGTCTGTGCACAACTCCCACTGGCGTTTTCTGCCCTTTGGTGTTCCACAGCTCTACCCATACAAATTCCACATCATCCAAGCTAATGTCCTTCCTTACTATTGCGTTAATCTCCTCTTTAACCAGCACCTGCTTCACCTCCTTTTCCTTTCTGTCTATCCTTCCTGAATATTGAATACCCCTGGATGTTGAGTTCCCAGCCTTGGTCATCCCGGAACCATGTCTTCGTAATCCCAATTACATCATATCTGTTAACAGCTATCTGCGCAGTTAAATCATCCACCTTATTACGAATGCTCCTTGCATTGAGACACAGACCCTTCAGGCTTGTTTTTTTCACACTCTTTGTCCTTTTAGAATAATGTTGTAATGTTACCCTTATTGATTTTTGCCTTGATTTCTCTGCCCTCCACTTTTCCTTATCTCCTTTCTACCTTTTGTTACTGCCCCCATTTTACTTCCCTCAGTCTCTCTGCATAGATTCCCATCCCCTTGCCATATTAGTTTAAACCCTCCCCAACAGCACTAGCAAACACTCCCCCTAGGACATAGATTCCGGTCCTGCCCAGGTGCAGATCATCCAGTTTGTACTGGTCCCAATGGCAGAGGAAACGTTACAAGGACACCCTCATAGCCTCCCTGATAAAGTGCAACATCCCCACTGACACCTCGGCGTCCCTTGCCAAAGACCACCCTTAGTGGAGGAAGTGCATCCGGGAGGGCGTTGAGCACCTCGAATCTCATTGCCGAGAGCATGCAGAAACCAAGCTCAGGCAGTGGAAAGAGCGTGTGGCAAACCAGTCCCACGCAACCCTTCCCTCAACGACTATCTATCCCACCTGTGACAGAGTCTGTGGTTCTCGTATTGGACTGTTCAGGCACCTAATAACTCATTTTAGAGTGGAAGCAAGTCTTTCTCGATTCCGAGGGACTGCCTTTGATGATGATGATGATGATGAGCATGGTTAGTGGAAGGTTGTTGACTTTCAGTGGGGGATGCTGCAAATGGTCGACCTTAAGGAGCTTGTGGTTGGGAGTGTCAAATTGAGTGACGGTGTTTCTTCTTCTTCTTCACTCTCCTCCACCTGTTCTTGGTCAACCACTGGCTGGGCAGGCTTCATTTCTTCGGTGTGTGGAATGAGGAAAGTACAATGAGGAGGTCCTGCTGCAACTGTATAGGGTATTGGTAAGGCCGCACCTGGAGTACTGCGTGCAGTTTTGGCAATCTTACTTAAGGAAGGATATACTAGCTTTGGAGGGGGTACAGAGCCGATTCACGAGGCTGATTCCGGAAAGAGGGGGTTACCTTATGATGATAGATTGAGTAGACTGGGTCTTTACTCGTTGGAGTTCAGAAGGATGAGGGGTGATCTTATAGAAACATTTAAAATAATGAAGGGGATAGACAGGATAGAGGCAGAGAGGTTGTTTCCACTGGTCGGGGAGACTAGAACTAGGGGGCACAGCCTCAAAATACGGGGGAGCCAATTTAAAACCGAGTTGAGAAGGATTTCTTCTCCCAGAAGGTTGTGAATCTGTGGAATTCTCTGCCCAAGGAAGCAGTTGAGGCTAGCTCATTGAATGTATTCAAATCACAGATAGATAGATTTTTAACCAATAAGGGAATTAAGGGTTATGGGGAGCAGGCGGGTAAGTGGAGCTGAGTCCACGGCCAGATCAGCCATGATCTTGTTGAATGGCAGAGCAGGCTCGAGGGGCTAGATGGCCTACTCCTGTTCCTAATTCTTATGTTCTTATGTTCTTATGTTCTTATTAATGTTGGGGAAGTCCAGAACCAGGGGTCACAGTCTAAGGATAATGGGTAAGCCATTTAGGACCGAAATGAGGAGAAACTTCTTCACCCAGAGAGTGGTGAACCTGTGGAATTCTCTACCATAGAAAGTTGTTGAGGCCAATTCACTAAATCTATTCAAAAAGAAGTTAGATGTAGTCCTTACTACTAGGGAGATCAAGGGGTATGGCGAGAAAGCAGGAATGGGGTACTGAAGTTGCATGTTCAGCCATGAACTCAGTGAATGGTGGTGCAGGCTCGAAGGGCCGAATGGCCTACTCCTGCACCTATTTTCTATATTTCTATGTTTCTATTACAAGGGTGGAGTTATGGTGAGGGGACGGCGGGAAAGCAAGAGGTACATTCCAGAAGGAGGATAACATATTAGGATACCAGCATCTTGTATCCTTTCTGCCCCGCCACTGGCCAAGGGCTCAGCCATGCCCCTGTCAAGAATAGCCTGCATGATCTCCTCCAAGAAAGTGAGGTGAGGCTAGGAATAGGAGGTATGTTTCGTGATTAGTACAGATTGTTGGTAGCTGAGTGATTGGGGGTCGTGCATTGAGCAGTGTGTGAGGCGAGTGGTGCAGTTGGTAGGATATGGCTTTTGAAATGCATTCATTGACCTTGACCAGCAATGGCCTTAGTGACGTACTCCCACATCGTTCTTTCTGGAGGGCCTCCTGGCCCCTATGGGTAGAAGATCTGTCTTGCAATGTTGACCCCCTGCACAGAGCTGGGGTGCTGTGTGCTCCTTCCCTGGCGTGCTGAGCCATTTGTGTTTGTGCTGAAGCACTTTTTCCATTTTTTGAGTTTCAGAAGGTTATTCAGCTTTAACAGCTGAAGACATCCATGTGGGTCTTTTTAATGTTTTTTTTTATAAGACAGCAAGGGCTGAAAACTGCATTTTTTCACTTTTTTTGATTAGTTCAGAAGGTATTGCCCTTTTAATTTTCCACAGTGCCTAGCGAACTCTATTGCCTCGCTTCAGAGGCGAGAAAAACCCTAATTTAACGGCAGGAACTCATTATCATTTTTTTCAACCGTTTCCTGCCCGGCAACTGGCAAAATGAACAGATTGGCCAGCTGCCAGGCGGGAAAACTCATGGCATGAGGCCAAAGCTGGGGACCCTTGGAGAGGGTCTCTGGCAATCAGGAGGGGGGAAGGAGAGAGAGATCGCAGCTTGAGGGGAAGGATTGCGATCGTGGCAGTGGGGAGTGACCAGCTGTGATCAGCAGAGGGGAGGCTGAAGTCTTTCTTGAGAGGCTGGGGAAACACTCCTGCTCCTCCTGGCCCTCAAGGAGTGCTGTAAAGTGCACTTACCTTCTTGAGCCAGCAGTTCCTGTCTCCCTTTTACTGCCGGGTTTCCCGAGTACTGGGAAACCCATGCGGCATTGATTCAATTTAAATCAGGCTACCAACTACACTGGGGAACCTGAGTTAACTACGTTGATGAATTACCCCACCTCTCCAAGGCGAGGCACTCGTGTGACACGAAACCCGCTGTCGTGAAAATGGCAACAGGCACGTACACGGCAGGGTGGGGTCACATTCCTCATTTTAAAATTTATAACCCCGACCTCTGGCCCTTTCATACCCGTTGTGAGGGTGTTAATAAAAAGGCCAAAGATTCAATTCCAACAGGTCTTTCACAAGAAATGGACCTAGTGGTGAATTATCTAACGGATATGTTAAACAATCACAATTTCTTACTCACTTGAAGGCTGATATTATTTAAATATAATGTATTATACTGGATTAATTCTTATTTTTACCATGAATACAGAGAGAATCAATTTCACTAAAAAGTAGACTCTCTCCTCTCATACAGGTGACATCCAATAGGCAAATGGGGTAAATATCTTTAATTTTACCTGTATGAGTTCTCCTAAGTACCTCTTCGTTGGGTCCAAGAAAAGTTAGTTTTGCCCAAGAGATAGTTCTTAATGGATTTTGCACATCACAGTGAGTCAGAGCAAAATATATGGCACAAATTGTATTCAACATGCCTCAGTGAACATTCAGCATTCATGCACTTTAAAATGCTCCATTCTGCAGCGAAGATTCCTGCTGCATCCAGGATTGCTATCCAGTCAACTCTACGAGAAAATATGCATGTGTGGAGATCAGATGAGAACAAGATCGGCCTCAGCTATGATGCTTTCCATGGTCAAATAGCCTGCTAAGAATGACTGACTAGGATCACATATGAAGAATGGTCACTTCATGAGGTACTCGATGGCTAGTGCCCAGGAAACCTTACAAAGCATGAGTTAATGCTCCAGTAGAGCACAGGAAGAAATTGGAGGAGAAAAATCAGGTTCTGTTGAGTTTTATGTCAGCTGTGGCTCAGTGGGTAGCACACTCACCTCTGAGTCAGAAGGTTGTGGGTTCAAGTCGCACTCCAGGGACTTGAGCGCATAAATCTAGGCTGACACTCCAGTGCGGTGCTGAGGGAGTGCTGCACTGTCGGTGGTGCTGTCTTTCAGATGAGAGACCCCGTCTGCCCTCTCAGGTGCACGTAAAAGATCCCATGGCACTACTTCAAAGAAGAACAGGGGTGTTCTCCCCGGTGTCCTGGCCAATATTTATCCTTCAATCAACATAACGAAAACAAATTATCTCGTCATTGTCACATTGCTGTTTGTGGGAGTTTGCTGTGCGCAAATTGGCTGCCGCGTTTCCCACATTACAACAGTGACTACACTTCAAAAGTACTTCATTGACTGTAAAGCACTTTGAGACATCCGGTGGTCGTGAAAGGCGCTATATAAATGCAAGTTTTTCTTTCCTTAACATTAGAATGTTGATAGGTAGTCAAATGTTCTACAGATCATGTCGCGAACTGATCGGTTTGATAATATGGTCCTGTCCAATCGCAAGTAGGCCAGAAACTGACCACACCCAGTAATGAAAAGTCAGCTTATTTACATATTTAGATGTTGTTCCCTGTGCTGAGCACAAGACACAATGAGAATATGTCAAGATCATGGGGACAGGTCATCTGGCACCAACGGCTCTTAAAGGGCTGTTGGCTGCCCTTAAAGTTGTGCCTGTGTTTTTTTGGGGGAAGAAATGGTTGGGTCCAGAATAGCCTTATGCACAGATCAAGCATTTAGAGGCCCAGCTGTAGGAAATTCTGCAACTAAAATTGCACAGAGAGGAGTTTCAGATTAACCAATTAAATGATCATACACTTGAATCCCAGGGCTTAACTGTTTGTTAGGTTATTATTTCAAATTAATTTTCAAACCCTTTTGTTGACTAATTTCCTGTCTCTCTAACTCTGTTTTCAGTTCAATTAAAAGATGCCCTGATTCTGAAGATCCAGCAAGGAAATGTGACTCAACCTTCGAGTGGGTCACCCATCATTTCTTAATTCAAAATGTAAAATTTTTGTATTATATCTTTTTCATGTCACTCTTTAGATAACATAATATATTGTCATCAAACGAAACAAACTGACTAATAACCTGCTCACCAATGCTCAGGTCAGGTTCACCAGAAATACTCAGCTCCTGAGCTTGTCGTAACTGGACCCAGATATGAACACGAGAGCTGAATGCCAGAGGAGAGGTGAGAGTAGCCTCGCTCAGTATCAAGGCAAAAAAGGAGCCATAGCAAAACTGAGCTCAATGAGGATATCCTCCAGTGGATGGAATCATACTTTACACAAAGAAAGATGGATGTAGTTATCAGAGCCCAATCACCACAGCCCCGAGACGTTGTTCCTCAGGGCAACATCCTTGACCAAACCATCTCCAGATGTTGCATCAATTATCTCAACTCTTTTATAAGGTCAGGAACGGAGCTGATCACTGGCGATTCTACAGATTCAGCTCCATTCATAGATGCTCTGATAATGAACAGCAAGACTTGGACAACATCCAAGCTTGGATTGACCCCTGGTAGTTAACATTTGCCAAACATAACAGCCAACCAATGATCATCTCCAACAAGAAAACATCCAACCACCTCCCCTTGACTTTCAATAACAGCACCATTGTGAGTTTTCTTTGTTAGTTCCTATCCTCAGGATGTAGGAAATGCTGACAGCGCATTTGGCTTTTCAATATAAAAACCGTGCATGCACGATATTTTGAATGGCCAAACAAAATTAGAGGTAACATTGCTGGCAAGGCCGCATTTATTGCCCATCCTGGGAGTCACCATTAGCGAGAAACTTAACCGGACCATCTATAGCAACGCTGTGACTACAAGAGTAGAGCAGAGGCCAGGTATTCTGTTACATGGTGGCTCACCCTTAACTTCTCAATGACTCATCAGATACTATAAGGCTGAAGTTAGGAGTATAATGAAATACTCATCACACACCTGGATGGGTGCAGCTTCAACAACACTCAATAAGATAATGGGACTAAAGGCAGATAAATCCCCTGGACCTGATGGCTTGCATCCTATTGAATGGTGGAGTAGGCTCGAGGGACCGTATGGCCTACTCCTGTTCCTATTTCTTATGTTCTTATGTTCTTATAAGCTCATCACCATCCTGGACAAAGCAGTCTGCTTGATCTCTGCCTACCAGTGAACCCAATATCCACCCTCTCTACTACCGGCACACTGTAGCTACAGTATGTACAATCTATAGGATGCACTACAACAACTGATCAAGCTTTCTTTGACCTTACCTTCCAGTCCTGTGACCTCTACCATTGAGAAGGACAAGTGTAGCAAGTCACCTTCAAGTTCCTCATATACATCATCCTGATTTGGACATATTTTGCTGTTCCTTCATTGTCACTGAGTTAAAACCTGAGAATTTGCTACCTGATACCATTTTGGGAGCACGATCGGATAATGAAGAGTCTATTCACTTTGTGAAGGCAGTGCACGATGAGGATGGACATGTCGGGCGCTCAATAGCGGTAGTGTGGGGGTGGGGCCGTTTGAGGCAGGAGTTCTTCTGATAGAACCTCCATGAATATGTCCAACCAGAGTTGGCAACCTAATTCCTGACATCCAGGGTGCATGCAGTGCTATGTTAGGTAAGTAGGCCCAAGCACGGGGGACACTGCAGTCCTGAATCAATGGCAGAAGATTTTTGAATTCTATTTGAGGCCATAATGCACAGGTCTCATTTTAGTCCTGAAAATTATTTAAACTTTAATAGGTCCCACTATAAATGTCCTATGTTTTCTCACTGGTCTACTCTTTATGCACTTCTTGCTTATTTAAAACTGACATTTCTGAGCTTCTATATTATGCTTAAAGCTGGGACTGACTAGTTTTTGGGAAGTTGTTTTTTGTTGGGTTTTTTGAGTATCCATATTGTTGTTCCTGCATTATTGCTTGCGCAATTATTTTCTTTGCTTTTGCAGCTGATATTTTGCAACACAGGACTCTTTTTGCACTCACCTCTAATCATAGTATTGATTTAACTCCAGCCACACTGTTCAGCATGGGCCAGCCTATAGCTATTGTGGATTTGGAGGTGGATGAGGACTTTATGTGGAGGGAAGAAAAGCAGGTGCAATTACACTTCAGGCATCCACTGGGAATCGGATTTATTACCAAGGTATCCCTACGCGGTCATGTTTCAGCAGATCTGCTTTCCCTGTCTTTGCTTTATCAGGAATGCTGTTTTGAAGTACACGGGAGCATGACTGCAGATTAGATCTAGCAGAGGGACAGCCTTGCTTCTTGCTGTGAAATTCACCACAGCACTGAACTTTTATACCAATGAAACTACAGATAATTTCAATGAATTGTCATAAATTCCAATGGCTTATTGAGGCAATTGCATAAAAAGTGTGATCACACTCCCTTTAAATTGTAGCCTTGCTGCATAATAGTAGTCTGTGTATTTTGGGTGAGAAGAAGATTTAAGGCCTGCTCACCCAGTAATATGCCTGCCTCATCACTCAACCAGTTCTGATAATACCAGCGCACCCAATCGCTCCCTAGTGAAGTAAAAGAGGTGAAGGCAGATCTCCTCAGATAACACATTGTCCTTGTATAGTTGATTAACATAGAAACATAGAAACATAGAAAATAGATGCAGGAGTAGGCCATTCGGCCCTTTGAGCCTGCACCGCCATTCAATGAGTTCATGGCTGAACATGCAACTTCAGTACCCCATTCCTGCTTTCTCGCCATACCCCTTGATCCCCCTAGTAGTAAGGACTACATCTAACTCCTTTTTGATTATATTTAGTGAATTGGCCTCAACAACTTTCTGTGGTAGAGAATTCCACAGGTTCACCATTCTCTGGGTGAAGAAGTTTCTCCTCATCTCGGTCCTAAATGGCTTACCCCTTATCCTTAGACCGTGACCCCTGGCTCTGGACTTTCCCAACATTGGGAACATTCTCCCTGCATCTAACCTGTCTAAACCCGTCAGAATTTTAAACATTTCTATGAGATCCCCTCTCATTCTTCTGATTAGAAGAGCACAGGCTTCAGAACTTTATTACCGTTATGGTTGTACGTAGTTGTAGTGGCCTTACTTTATAATACTCCAAGTATTCATGTTCAGTTTCAGCTTGATGGACCGAAATGTCTCTCCATTTCTTGTTATAATATTCTGTCATACCAAACATGCCAAAGTGGGGCACCTTCATTAGGCGGAATGAATTTAACAATGGTTAGGCTGCATATTGCCCTAGGAGATTCGAATCCTATAGTTACTGAGTCAAAATGTCACTCAGGTTTTCAGCAATTTTTAAAAATTGATTTCATGCTTTGTTGTTTTTACAGTCTTTTTAATTTGTAACAAACATTTCTGTTGGACTTGTTGAATGTGAAACTTATATGCAGTTCACAATTGGTATCTCTTACAGTCTAATTATCTATGCATTGCCTTAAAGATAGAACACAAAGTAGAAGTTTCATAATCCTTCCCTTTATTAATTTCTGACTCCAAGGAAGAATCAAGTTGAATATTCAAACCTTAATTGTTCCTGTTATTGTTTCGTAGTTGTTTTTATATAAAATCTATCAAGAGTGCTAAATACCCTTGACATCTATTTTCAGAGAAACATTAATTGTTATAGTCATTATGCTTGATGATAATATCAGCATGTTGGACTCCATTATATTGTAGATTATTCAGCACACTCTTCATTTCAGAAAGTGAAACTTGGAGAGTTTCCTCAAATTTTGGTGTCTTGTATTGGTAATGTACATCTTCTGCTGCAGCAACCATCATTTCCTCCTCAGTCATGTCACCCAACATATGATTTTCTATTTTCTCATCAATGAATCAGAATTGCTATTAAGGTGGTGATGTATAAGGAAGTGCCACAATGTCAATGGTATTGCTTGCTGTGGTGGAGAAGGTCCTTCGTACAATTTGTTCTGCTCGTTGCTCTTTGCCACTAGACCATCCAGCTCCATCTGTGGAAAGAAGAAGGTAATCAATAAGAGTGTGTGATAAGATCCAAAAATGCAGGCTTCATAAATCTGTAACAAGAGATTAATTTACTCCAAACATCCAGTTGTTTTGTTATAGCATTTATGAATTAGTTACCAAAAGCATAGATCGTATTCATGGTGTAAATAAATAAACATTATTTGAAAGAAAATGAATAAGAAGTGATTTTCGACAGGTGCCCGGCCATTTATCATAGATAATATGAGCACGAGGACCCTGAAAACAGTCACGGTCTCGGTCTCGTCCACCTATTTCAAGCTGAAAGTGATAGCATTTTATGTTGGACATCTTCTTAGGGGTCCAGCTCGGCTGACTGAAATCAGTAAGCAACTATTTAATATATGAACATGAGGGTACTACACTTGCACTTAAGGACCCAAATGATATTTTAAATAACTTTAGTGTGCTATTCGTCATTCCAAAATAAGACTACAAATAGGGGCGGGAACAGTCAGGTGGGTGCCATTTCAAGCGTTATTTAAAGGCATCATCAGCTACTCTCAGGTAAATCACTGGTTTATTCATTTGATTGCTAATGTGCTGCTTTAACTGCATTAAACTTTCCAAATTAAATAAGCCTCAAGAGGTCCACAGGAAATTACGAAAGTGGTGGGCTTCATGTTCCGACGTGATCAGGTGGAAAACTGCCAATCAAATGTTAATGAGGCCAAGGTGTTTTAAAAAAACTATTTGACTATTTGTACTGTCCTTTTTCCGTACTTCTGCGCCTGTGACCCCTCGATCCCCTCCCCTCGAGATTCCGCCACCGGTGCCTACCGCCCGGTACCAGAACCGGAAGTGGGCCCCGGACCGGAAGTCGGACCCGGCAATCAGTCCGACTACGTTGTAGATTCCTCAGGTTGCAGGGGCTAATCCTCTGCAAGCCGGCTCCTCCAACCTGACCCTGTTGTTGATTCCTCCGCGAGCCTCCGAGGGACCACCGACCGGGAGAGAGAGAGAGAGCCTGGGCGGGAAGAGAGAGAGAGCAAGCCTGGGGGAGGGAGAGAGAGAGAGCCTGGGCGGGGAGAGAGAGAGAGAGAGAGAGAGAGAGAGAGAGAGAGAGAGAGAGAGAGACTGGGCGGGGAAAGAGAGAGAGCGAGAGCCTGGGGGAGGGAGAGAGAGAGAGAGAGAGAGAGAGAGCCTGGGCGGGAAGAGAGAGAGAGCAAGCCTGGGGGAGGGAGAGAGAGAGAGCCTGGGCGGGGAGAGAGAGAGAGAGAGAGAGAGAGAGAGCCTGGGCGGGGAAAGAGAGAGAGCGAGAGCCTGGGGGAGGGAGAGAGAGAGAGAGCCTGGGCGGGGAGAGAGAGAGAGAGAGAGAGAGAGAGAGAGAGCCTGGGCAGGGAGAGAGAGAGAGAGAGAGAGAGAGAGAGAGAGAGAGAGAGAGAGAGAGCCTGGGCGGGAAGAGAGAGAGAGCAAGCCTGGGGGAGGGAGAGAGAGAGAGCCTGGGCGGGGAGAGAGAGAGAGAGAGAGAGAGAGAGAGAGCCTGGGCGGGGAAAGAGAGAGAGCGAGAGCCTGGGGGAGGGAGAGAGAGAGAGAGCCTGGGCGGGGAGAGAGAGAGAGAGAGAGAGAGAGAGAGAGAGCCTGGGCAGGGAGAGAGAGAGAGAGAGAGAGAGAGAGAGAGAGAGAGAGAGAGAGAGAGCCTGGGCGGGAAGAGAGAGAGAGCAAGCCTGGGGAGGGAGAGAGAGAGAGCCTGGGCGGGGAGAGAGAGAGAGAGAGAGAGAGAGAGAGAGCCTGGGCAGGGAGAGAGAGAGAGAGAGAGAGAGAGAGAGAGAGAGAGAGAGAGAGAGAGCCTGGGGGGAAGAGAGAGAGAGCAAGCCTGGGGGAGGGAGAGAGAGAGAGCCTGGGCGGGGAGAGAGAGAGAGAGAGAGAGAGAGAGAGAGCCTGGGCGGGGAAAGAGAGAGCGAGAGCCTGGGGAGGGAGAGAGAGAGGAGCCTGGGCGGGGAGAGAGAGAGAGAGAGAGAGAGAGAGAGAGCCTGGGCAGGGAGAGAGAGAGAGAGAGAGAGAGAGAGAGAGAGAGAGAGAGCCTGGGCAGGAGCGAGAGAGAGAGAGAGAGAGAGAGTGAGAGCCTGGGCAGGGAGAGAGAGAGAGAGAGAGAGAGAGAGAGAGAGAGAGAGAGCCTGGGCGGGGAAAGAGAGAGAGAGAGCCTGGGGAGGGAGAGAGAGAGAGAGAGCCTGGGCAGGGAGAGAGAGAGAGAGAGAAAGAGAGAGAGAGAGAGAGAGAGAGAGAGAGAGAGAGAAGAGAGCCTGGGCGGGAGAGAGAGAGAGAGAGAGAGAGCGTGAGCCTGGCAGGAGAGAGAGAGAGAGAGAGAGCCGGGGCGGGGAAAGAGAGAGAGAGAGAGCCTGGCGGGGAGAGAGAGAGAGAGAGGGAGAGAGAGAGCCGGGGCGGGGGAAGAGAGAGAGAGAGAGCCTGGTCGGGAGAGAGAGAGAGAGAGAGAGAGAGAGAGAGAGCGCGAGCCTGGGCAGGGAGAGAGAGAGAGAGAGCCTGGTCAGGGAGAGAGAGAGAGAGAGAGAGAGAGAGACAAGGAGAGAGAGAGAGAGAGCCGGGCGGGGAGAGTGAGAGAGAGAGCCTGGGCGGGGAGAGAGAGAGTAGAGAGAGAGAGAGGAGATGAGAGAGAGAGAAGCGTGAGCCTGGGCGAGGGAGAGAGAGAGAGAGAGCCTGGGCGGGGGAAGAGAGATAGAGAGAGAGGAG